>NC_045705.1:60528569-61851226 GCF_009834535.1 Camelus ferus
CCTACCCCTCCTCCCTCTTATTGTTCTCCTTCACATGCACTTATTCCTGGCCACTTCAGATAAGGAATCCCTTGAGAGTGGAAAGCGTGGCCATTTCCTCTCTGGGTCCTCTCTGCCAGGCTAAGTGCTGGGGAAAAGTTTGCCAATTGATCTGCAGTCACTGAGTGAGAGACTGGGAAGTGGGAAAAACTTCGGAATACAGAGTGAGACAGAGCTGGGTTCACACGCAGTCTGTATCTTTCTGTGTCTTTGGGCAAATTACTGCCTGTCTCTCACCCTCGGTTCTCTCTGTAAAATGGGGATCACCATCGCTGTGGAGAGTGGGAGCGAGGACAGATGTGAAAGCTATATCCTTTACAGAGTTGTCCACTGTGTGTCCTAAAATTCACTGTGTGTCCTTGGGCAAGACACGGCCCTCTCTGGGACCCTTTCTTCTCTGCTGACCCAGGTGACCACCATGGTTACTCCTGGCTCTGCCTGGGCCCTGGCACATGACAGCTTGGTATTGAGGGCTTCAATCTTCGCAGTGTCTCAGCCTACAGAGGCCCTGGTGGGCCCAGGCCTCTCCAGCTGGCCATCCCAGGGTAGGCAACTTCCTGTGTGTCTGCAAGGCTCCAGACTTCCTGGAGCCTGGAAGGGAGAGGCTGGGGAAGGGTCAGGCCCAGAGCCCTGCAGAGGCTGCTGCTGTCCTACCAATCCACACAGGAGGTCATGAGGGCATCCCATGAAGTAGGGCAAACCCAGGCAAGGGGTCTTAGGCACACAGGCCAGCTGAGGGGCTAAGGACAGAGCTCTGACTTGCCTCAAAACCCTGCTTCACCCCTGAGTTGATGCTGGGTGAGCCCAGTTCTCTCCTCTGTGGGAGAGGTGCTATTGGGAGAGGATAACAAATGTCACTCCCCTGAGAGCCACCCAGCACACCGTCTCCTCCAGGACTGACCTCCTGCCTTTCAGATAACGCGCTTGGCTACGTGTGGTTTAACAGCCACCACTGCCCTCCACCAAAGATGCAGATGGAGCCGTGAGGCCTAACCTTCAGGCTGCCAGAACCAGGAGCAGACTGGGGTTCTGCCCTCACTATCAGGTTAGCTCCAGATCACTGTGTTCCAGGCCTGGGCATCTGGGGGTCATGTTGCCTCCAGCCACTCCTCTCTTCCCCCACCTGCTCCCCGAGGGAAGGAGAGGCAGGAAGGAGGGGTGGTCCTGCCACCCCATGACTGAGATCACCTCCCCATGGCCCATATGCAGTCACTGCCTTGGCCCAGGCTCGCCTCCTGCCCAGACCCCTCAAGGCAGAGTCTCGGGGATGAAGACACCCAATCCAGGCACTTGCAGGCTGCACCCAGAACTCCAAATCAGACATGCATGTTGAGGACCCAGCCCAGGAAATGAGAAGCCACTTAAATCCACTCCCAGGGGCCGGGTTCTTTTGCCTTGAATCTTCCCAGGAGCAGTGGGAGGTCCCCCAACCCACAAACAAACAACATTGTTCCTGTGTATGGGGTGACCTCAGGCAGGACTTGGGGCAATGGCTTGGACACTGGTTAACTTTGAGCTGGGTTGTAAGACAGGGGACCACCCATCATCAGCTGGTGATCTTGAATGAAGAACACAAGCTCTCAGAGCCATACTTTCCTCATCTGTAAAATGAGTCTAAAGGTAGCTGACCTGCAGGGCTGTGATGGAGGAGAGGAGGAGGATGAGGCAATAAAGATGAAAGCGTTTTTGAGCTGTCAAATAACACCTGACCACCTTTCTCCAGGCAGCCTAGGCACAGGCTTGCTCCAGTCTGAAGGGGCTTCCTTCCGCCTCCATCTTCTACACATCCCATCCCAGGAGGATGCCGTCCTCACTCTGCCTGGGGCTGCCTGTCCTGGGGCTGTTGGGTTGGTGGGGGTGGAAGATGACAGAAGCTAATGCCTGGAAGCCGTCACCCACTGTTGAGGGTTGGAGGGTTTCATCTGCCCGTGTCTCGGTTACCCCAACTGCATGTCTCTGCCCAGATCGTGGCTTCTCCCGGAAGCTTCCCAGACACCCGGCCCACTCCCACTCCACCCAACCCAACCTTCAACCCGGACTTATTTTTTAATATCTCAGTAGCTACATGCCGAGCCTTTCCTTGCATCATTTATTTACTCTTAATGATCTTTATTATGTTAATGACATTTGTCTAACTCCCAGGAGGCTGGAAGGCAATTTCATGCACATTATCTCAATTAGCTTTCCCATTGGGAGGTTAAGATTTTCATCATTTGCAGATGAGGAAACAGAGGCTTAGAGTAGCAAAGCTGCTGTCCTGATCCAGTGCGTGCTCCAGCTCCCTGTGCTATGGTGACAGGAGCGGTGGCAAGAGAAGGCATTTACTGAGCACCTGTTGGGTACCAGCACCCACACAACCAGCTTGTCTGAGCCTCAGTGTGTGTGTATTGGGGGGAAGATGAGGGGTGTCTGGGAAGCTTCCCCTCTTCCCCTCTTCCCCCACCCCTGAGCTGGCCTGAGAGAAGCTGGCTGTCTGTAGAGGAGGAGCTGAGGGAGGGGGAGAGGGGGCTGGTGTCAGCTGGTTCCCATGGCAGATTGGGAAAGTGGTGGTTCCAGGCAGCATCCTGTAACCAGTGAGGATGGGCAGCCAGAAGAGCAGGTGCAGAGTGGGGGACCTGACAAGAGAAGAGGAGAGGACAGAGGGGAGGGAAGAGAGGGAAAAGAAGCGTGGGGAGGACTTGTCCATGGCCACCAGGTCATCCCTCAGTGCCCTCTTCTGCCAGCAGCACCCCTGGGTCCTGCGGCCAAGAGCTAAGTGAAGTCTTTTGGCTCTTAGATGCTGTACCTCTTGGAGGCAGAGGTGGCCATGCCAGGACTCCCTGATTCCTCCTAAGATTTCCACACTCCTAAGTGTCCCGTTCTAGGTGTTGGTGGATTGTGTGACAAGAGTGAGGGCCTTTGGAAAGACAGCCCTTTATGAAAGCTGCCTTCAAGGTAGGATGTAGAGTCCTGGCTAGAATCTTTTGTCCCCAAATATCACTGCTTATCACACTCTCGCACTGCCTAAATTACCTCCATTAACTCACTTCTTGGAAAAGCCTCCATTGAAATGAAAGTCCACCGTTTTCCAGACTTATAAAATATCAGCTGAGCAGTGTCTTCATATGTTAAGGATTAGAATGGACAAATCCATTTGTTTTAAACTTTATTTTTAGCCATCGACCCTTTTTATTCAACTATGTGTTGAATGGAGCTGCTCTGAGCAGAAAGGGAGAGAGGCATTTGGTAAAGTCTCTGCATCAGTGGTGGGCACAGAGGGACTCCAGGGAGGGGTGGCAGCAGAGCAGGCTTTAGTAAGTGGCTGGGATTTTGCCAGGGGAAGATGCGGAGAGGGCATTTCAGGTGGAGGGGCATACTTGACAGAAGTGTGGTGGTGAGAGGGCAGGCGGGCTGATGGGAGAGGCAGATCTGTGGGGAGGGGTCCCAGAGTGCCTGTGGCGGTGGGGGGGAGACGTGGCAGGGAGCGGGCTGGGATGGAAAGCTTTAGTGACTCCAACTCCTTGCCGGGCTGGAGAGGGCAGGAGTGGAGCAAGTCCTGGCGACATGGGAGTCTCCACCATCAGAACGTATCCAGTCGAGTTGTGGGGCAGACCCGCATCTACACAGGGTACCCAGGGCTCTGATGGGGGCATGGGGTGAAGCCCAGGGGCTAAGGGATACCGACCCTGGGTGGGGTACCCCGACTCTCTGGGATCAGGGGAGGCTTCCTGGAGGAGTTAAGTGGTACTCGCGCTGCATCTTTTTTTTCTTTTTAATTTTTATTTATTTATTTATTTTTTATACTAGGGGGAGGTAATTAGGTTTATTTATTTTTTTAATGGAGCTACTGAGGATTGAACCCAGGACCTTGTGCATGCTAGGCACGCACTCTATCACTGTCTCCCCCTTCCTCACCTGGCTGCATCTTAAAGTTGGTGTGAGCATCTTGAGAATGGCACTCAGCCAGAGGGGCCAGTATGGACAGAGGCTGTGTGCAGTCCTCCAGGGGCCTTTTGAGGCAGAGGAATACGGCACCCTGCACTGGCCTATCCCAATAGCATCCCTGAGTGCGGTTGGCTCCCTCCCCTCACTGCCTCCCACCCTCTCGACCTCAGGCCTCACCCCTCCCAGGTCATCCTTGACCCCCCCTAGGACTCCCCTTCTGAAACCCAGCTGAGACCCCAGCCCCGCCATGCTCCACCCTCCATGGTGCCCCTGGCCCTCAGGTAAAGTCCAGACTTCCTGGGGGGAAGGGGGGCTCCGGGGCGACACGAATCAAACCTGCAAGATCCCAGCCCTGCCAAGCCTTCCAACCTCCAAGAAGCAAAGAAAGGTGAGGCCAGGGGTGTGGGGGCCCAGCTGCCTCCTCCTCCGGATGGGGCAAGCGGAACTTCCCGAGATAAGGGCAGTCAACAATGGGGGGCTGTGTGGTGTGGCCTGTCTCCAGAGGAAATGAGTGGCCTCTGCACCATTAATCCGCTGCGGCCCACAGCACCCTCTGGAAGGGTGACCCAGGTCGGCTGAGATGTTCCCAGCCCCCACCTACTGTCCCTGCCACTCCAGGCCCTCCTACGTCTAAAACCATACACATAAGTTGGGGCCTGGGGCAGTGGCAGAAGAAGGGGCTGCTCCAGCTGGGGAAGCAGGGCCTGGGTTGGCTGCCTGACATAGCCCAACCCTCTGGGGGCAAGTGCCTCTCCCCTTCTGGACCCCTTGTCCCTCACTGGTCCATGGGCTCCCTTCTTTCTTGGCTGTTCTGGGAGTCTGAGGATACCACATGCCTATAATTCTTGTCTTTTTGCCCCTCTCAGTGCGTGGGCCTCAGGACACATGCTTTACCGAAATATGGGGGCTCTGATGCGGGATTTTAGACAGCAAGCAAGGCTGCTAGTGGAGACTTTTGGGCTTTGTAGACTGTCATGGTCACTGCAACCAAAGTCAGTGGGGAGAGTGCATGGCCCTGCACTGTTCTGGGCTTCAGTTTCCCTTCCTGCACCATGAGGAGCAGGCCTCAATCACCATCCTGTGGAGGATGGGCCCCTATGGCAGATGACAAGGGGTGTGAAGCCATGGAGTTTCTATGAGTCCCTTCCAACCTCATCCTGCCAAATTCCACCTCAGCCACTGACCAGCTGGGTGACTCTGGGCAGATCCCCTCCTGCCTTCAGGCCTTGGTCTTCCTACCTGTGAAATGGGGCCCTTGGCCAGCCAGCTCACAGGAATTCTGGGACAATAGTTATAGGGGGACTCTGTAAGCTCCACTGGAGGGGTCACTCTCTCTGAAGTGTCTTGGGCTGGGGGCCTACTTTCAGGGCCTCATCTCCAGGCCCCAGAGTCCAGCCCTCTCTGCCTCCTCCCTCCCCACTTCCCATATCACACTCTTGCCCCCACCTCTTGGATGGCCTCCCTCATCAAAGAAAGAAATCAAGATTCCCATCCCAGGAGACATTCAAAACAATGGACAGGAACCACAGAGGCCCTTGGATGGCCAAGGCCAGCCGGCTCATTGTACAGACAGGGAAACCGAGGAGACAGAGGCTGGGAGTCTCCCAAAGCCCCCAGCTAGCAGGTGGCAGAGAAGAGCCCGGAGTGCAGATTTGCCTCTCACACACCCTGGCTCTTCTGTGTTAGGGCTGGGAGGATCTTTGGGCTCAGGCTGTCCAAATCCTCGAGTTGCTGAGGCCTAGAAAGGAGGAAAGCCAAGCCCAAGTTCACCCCAAGAGCAGCCTGAAACCCTGACCTCCCAAGTCCAGGACCCCTTACGGGCCTGGTGCCTCAGTGGCCCATCTCGGTTGGGGTATTGCCTCCTGTCCCCAAGTCTACAGTAAGGAATACTGTCTTAGAGGTTGAAAAGGGAAAAAACCACCACCAAAACATATTGGTGTGAGCCCTTTCCATCCACCCCACTGTGCCCCCTTCTCCACCACCCACTGCTCCTGCTCCTGCTCCCTCCAAGGGGCCTTTCTTCCAGAAAGGGAAAATGTTAGAATGAGGAGAAGGAAGCAGGTGGCTAGGCCTGAGGCTTAGGGTAGAGGGAGGCGAGGGGGTAAGAGGGCAGGGGTGGCAGTGTGCTGCTTAGTGGAAGGCTGGGGAGCAAATGGAATGTGTTTCCCTGGGAATGGAAGGGGATAAGGACAAAAAGGGGAGATGCCAGGTGGAGAAGGGGCCTGCAGGAAGGAAGAACAAACAGGGACCCCTGGGATGGGATCCATGGGAAGAGACTGGGAAGTGGAAATGGACACAGGTGCATTTGGGCAGCAGGAGGCTAGAGCCAGTTCCCTGTAAAGCAAGAGGTTCCTGTCTGATGAGAGCAGAATGCCTCAAGGGACAAAGGCTTGCTGCTGACAGGAGATGGGGAGGGAGCTGACCAAAGCATATACAAATGCTGCCTCTGAGGACCAAACACAGGTGGACACAGCCAACAGCAATCCACGGCGCTGACTGTAGCTGATACCTAGTGACCCAGGCAGCATGACTCCAGAGCTGAGCTCTTAACCTTTCCACTTCATCAGAGCTACTAATATTTACAGAGAATTTAGGAAGTGCCAGGCACTGCACCCAGCCTTTTACAAGTGTTAACTTGTGTAAGCCTCATAACAACCCTATGAGGCAAGTACGTTGATTACACACACAGACACACGTGGATACCACGGTCACACAGACACACACAGTTACACAGACACACACAGTTACACAAACATGCACTGGTTCCCATCCAACCTGGGAAGGAGCGTGTGGTCTGGGAGGGGAGGGGAGCTCTGGGGTTGAGAGACGCCTCCTGCCCTGGGCTCTCAATCACTCTTTACCTCCCCTCCCACATTCTCCTGCAGGTGCCGCGTCCCTCTGGTCTGAGTCTCCCTCGGACTGAAGATTCTTTGTTAATGGGTTTCAGACTATCATTCCTTGTCCCGCAAAGCCCTGACTCACCCTCTGTGTGGCAGTTGAGAAGACCGAGAAACCTAAGTCTCAGGCGCATATGATGGAGGGTTCCAGGGTAGGCTGCCTGGTGGTGGAAACTCCCTCCACCCCACCCCTTCACCTCACCTGCAGCCCAAGTGTTCCTGGGAAAGGGCCTCCAGAGCTGGGTGTGGGCGGCTGGAGCGGAGCAAGGTCCCTCCAGCATTTGACTGGGGGAACTTGGGGAGTCGCCAAGTTCATCATCCCTGGGCAGTGCCTGACTAGTGGGAAGGAGAAAGGGGGCCTCTGCAGCTGCTGCCTGCCTCCCATCAGGCCCGGCTCCCTCATGGAGGACCTTCCTCCCCTCCTTGGTCCTAGAGATCACTGGCTGCCACACCATGCAATCCTGGGTGGTTTCCAGCAGACACTTCTGAAAGGGGAGGCACTGAATGCGTTGGTGGCCACACTGTGCTTGTCTCCAGGTGGCCGCGAAGGGTAGGGAAGGTCTGCTGGGGGCTGAGCTCAGTGTCTGGCCCCAGCCTTGTCTGGTCACTTTGTGGCAGTGGCCCATCGTTGTCCCCTCAGTGGCTCAATGTCCTCGTCTACACAGAGGTGGCGTCTGAGGCCTACACTGGGGTATCTTCTAGCTCTCAGACCCCAGTCCCTTACCTGTGCACATGCCTTTCACCCCATCACTTCACCTGAGTTCATTTCCATCGGAATGAGGCAGATGGCATTTGCCCTATTTCACCAGGAGAGAAACAGAGGCCCAAGATCACACAGTGGGCAGGTGATGAAGCCTGAGGTCATCTCCCTGCCCAGAGGTGTCTGGTGGCTGCTGTGAGCAGGGCCAGACAGCCTCCTGCCCTGCAGGAGTGGGTGTGGTAGGGAAGCGCAGGTGGCCTGGAGCTGAAACAAGAAGGGGTTCAGGAGTGAAGGGATCCCTCAACCGGAACAGGAGTTCTTTCTCCTGTGACTTCTGGGCACCCTCTACTTCTCCAGCCCCTCCTTGCTCCCAGCCACTGTCTTCTCCACACCCAGATTCCAGAGGCGCAGCCTGGGTGCTGGAGTGATGGCTCCAATTTGAGAGCACAGACCACGCCAGGCCCGCTGCTGAGTAGGATGCAAACATCATCTCATTTGAGCCTCTCGACAGCCCTACTAGGTCATAGGAGTTTTACTCCCAGTTTATAGACATGGACATGGAAACCCAAAAAGGTTGTCACTGCCTCAACTCATAGTGAGCAAATGTAGGCACCAGGAGCAGAGTCCGTTCCTAGTGACTCTATCGTCCTACGTTGGGGCCAACGTGGCTTATTGGGCAGGCCGGGCGTCCGACTCTCGGAGTGGGTGGGCCAGGTCTCACCCAGCACACAGCCAGCACAGTGCTGCCTTCTGGAGCCACAGGGGCTCCTGGCTCTCAGGGTGGGCAGCACAGGAAGTCTGCCCACATGGCTCTGAGTCTGGGGTGTTTTCTGCAGCTCTAAAGACACAGAAGCTCCTGCTGGACCTGGCACAAGACCTTAGCCTGGAGGGGCACAGCCCCTAGGCTGCCCTTGGCGACCCTGGGTTTCAGGCCCCCTGTCTTGTCCGGGGGATGCCATCTGCAAACCTGGAGCCACATCCTACTTGTTCCCAGGAGCCAGCTTTGCCTGAATGAACACGAATGGCTCCAATGAGGGAGAGTTTCTAGTTTGGCCCTCCTCCCAGCCCTGCCTGCTTCAGCTCTGCTCTCACACCCCATGTCAGGGCATCCCTTGGTGCAACCCTACTTCCAGAAAGGGAAATTGAGGCTCTGCAGGGGGCCTGGGCTGGCACAAAGCCACACAGCCTGGAGATCCTGTTCTGTTCCTTCTCCCCTCTGCCAAGGCCCCCGTCCAATTCAGCACTACGGGGCCCAGACTGGTTTTAACACCCCAAGAGTGATGGGCCTCCCACTTCTCCCGGGATAAAGTTCCAACTCTTTGGCCTGGAACAACAGGATCTCGCCCTGCCACCAGTTCCAACCAGGTCTGGCCTGACTACCACACTAGCCTCCCCACCATCAGCCAGGCTTAAGGCCCCCATGCACTTGCTCACTTCACTTCCCAGTTCCACTACAGTAGCACGCCAGCCACATGTCTTCCCAGATCCAGTCAGCTATGGCCACGTCACATGGTCTACCATAGCTGCCAAGATCCCTGGCATATGGAGGAAATTCTCAGAGAAAGGGGCTTGGGCCCCAGGGCTACCACCATAGTGAAGGCACAGCTTCTGATGGGGCAGTTTCAGTAAGCACTGGGAAGCGCTCCCAGGCCCTTGGGCTTACCCAATCCAAACCCTGCCTTGTTAAAGCCAGAAGCTGAGGCCAGAGATGGCCAGGGACTTGCCTGAAGCCACACAGCAGGGGTCCACACAGGGATACACATAGTTTCCACAGTCTGCAAGGCATTTGACCTTCATTGTTTCATTTAATCTTCACAATGCCTCTGCGAGGTGGCCCCTAGGGTCTCCAATTTCCAGATGGGTAAGCAGGGCCTCGGAGTGGAGCTTACACAACTGCAGAGTGAAAGAACTAGGACAGAATTCAGGTCTACCCAAAACCCAAGTCCTGGGCTATTATGGTTGCACAACTCTGCAGATGTAATTAATGTCACTGAACTGCACACACAACAATGGTTAAAATGACAAATTTGATGTTATATATATTTTACAGCAATTTAAAAAATGAATAATGCCATATGCCAAAAATCATTGTGCACTTTAAACGGGTGAATTGTGTGGTATATGAATTATATGTCAATAAAGCTGTTAAAAAAAAGTCTAGAGCTCTTAACCAGGATACTTGGCTGACTGTCGTCTCAAGGAGCTCTCAGGGCAGTAGGCGGAACAGGTCCCTGAACAGACGTTCCCCAAATGAAGAGGAAGGAGCTCCGCTGGGGAAGAAGAGAGAAGGGGCCACTTAACCAGGCTTCTCAGGCTGCAAGTCAGACTCATATGCACAGCTTCAGAGCTGCCCAAATGCCCAGGCTCCACTCCCTGATTCGGGTGCTGATTATCCCGCCCTGAGACCACTGCCCTAACCCATGGCAGAGGGGACACTGAATGGGTTTTGAAGGATGAAGGACCCACAATCTGGAGAGGTTGGAGGGAGAAAAAGAGGTCCACATAGAAGAAACATTGTCTGCGAAAGCCTAGAGGTGTGAGTGGGAGTGGGTGTGGTTGTTAATCAGACCCCAGGGGTCAGCCCAGAGAACTGTGTGAACTTGGGCTCTGAAGCCAAAATCAACAGAGGTGCACCCTCCCCGCCACCTTTCCCGCACCATCACCGGAGGCCTTCTCAGTCTGTCAATTAAGAGACTAAATTTACTGGGTGACCAGGACTGAGCCTTGAATTTTCTCTCACTTCTCACCTACAAGGAAAGAAGCGAAGAGTCCCCTGAGGGGAGATCTACTTCAGCCTCCAAGCACCCCCAGGGGCACATGACACCCTGAAGGCTCTGCTCTGTGGAGAGTGGGGGGTGGAGCCCATACCAGCTGGGGTGTGTGTGTGTGTGTGTCTGTGTGTGTGTGTGTGTGTGTGTGTGTGTGTGTGTGTGTGTGACTCCCTCGGTTTCCTCATCAGTGAGTCGGGGATAACGTGTCCTACCTTGTCTATAATAGAATCTTTGTTAAAACCTCTGAGGAGATGAGTGGTTGCCGGGGGCTGGGGGAAAGGGAAACGGGAAATGGGGAGTGACTGCTTCACAGGCGCGGGGCTCCCTTTGGGAGTGTTGTGATGAAAATGTCCTGGAACTAGGTAGTGGTGACGGTTACACCACACTGTGAATGGAATAAATGTCACTAATGGTAACTTTTATGTTTTGGGTACTTTAAAACAGTAAAATATTTACATGATGTGATAATGAAAAAAAAAAAAAAGCCATGAGGACTATTGCGATTGAAAATGGAGGCATTAACAACCGCCATTCATGGAACACCTGACTGCCAAATGCAGGGTCCAGACGAGTGAAATGGTGGTGGGCTACGTAAGGGAACCGCTGGACTGATCAGCAAGCCTTGAGCCCTTGGGAGAAAGGGAACTAATTCCTAGAACCCGCGGGAGGACAGTGAGGCACAAATGGGCACAAATAGGAGGGGTCCCGCTCAGAGGTGCAGGCAGCACGGGTGTGTCAAAGGGTCAGAGGGAGCATATGTTGTTCTGCTGCCCACCTGCAGGCTCCCTTCCTGCCTGGAGGAACTCCTTTCCTGAACTGAGTCTTGGAAGGAGCCTGTCTGGTGCCTCTCCCCTCAACCCATCCCTCCTGTATCAAGGGCATGGCGTGGGACCCAGACTCAGCCTCTCTGGCACCACCTTGGGCTTTGCATCTTGGAGTGGCCTCAGTGCTACAGAGGCAGTAGGAGGGAGGTGGGAGAAAAGGTGGAAAGAAGTGAGAAAATTCATTCATTCAAGAAATTTTCTCTTGATTGCTTACTACACACCTAGTACAGAGTGAACAAGCACAGAATGAATGAGTGAGAAAATCAGCGGATGGGTGTGTAGGCTGGCAGCTGGCCCTCGGTGGGCCTAGGGGGAGGGGAGCTGCCAGGTGGGGCTGAGGGCCTGATAGGGGACGCTGGGTGGGCATATTAGTGAGTGGTCCCGGTTTGATCACAAAAGTGTCCACTGGCCTCTTTCAGAGGCCAGGCAGGCAGTCTGGGCCTTGACAGGCCACTTGCCCCATAAAAGTCCTGATTTATGCTGCAGCCACCGCTGGCCGTGATGTCGCTTGTGTCTTGTTTATTTGTGAGAACCAGGTTGGGGTCTGGCTTCTCTGCCCTTCTCCCCGCTCCAAGTGTTCTAACCCCACATGGTGAGGAAGATAGATGCCTTGGAGGAACTATCTTGCATGAAATGGCCCTGGAAAACTATTTGACCAGCGTTTGATTTCACCTCTTGTTACAGCAACATTTGTTACCCTGAAGCATGCAGCGGCTGGAGGCCTGGAGGAGCAGATGTGTCTGGGGGAGGTGAGGGCACCCCAGGCAGTGGTGGTGGCGTCACAGGGAAGTGGCAGAGCATGGCTTCTGCCACGTGGGCCTGTGCCTCTCACGACTGTGGGAAGCTCATGGAGGCCTATCTGGGGCTTGGGTCTCCCCACCTGTAAAATGAAGATGAGGACATCTCCCTCCTGGAGCTAGTGTGAGGATAATGCAACTCATATAAAGCACTTAGCATATTGCCTGACCCACAGCAAGAGTCAATAAATGCTTGCTATTATTCCTGGAAGAGATGATTGTCGAAGACAGGCTTTAAAAGCATGAATAGAAGTGAACTGGATGAAGAGGTGTGTTTTCTGGCACCACATGAGCAAAGACATGAAAAAGAAAACTGGAACAATTATTCTGTGTTGCTGAAACAGAAAGAAGGAGGCAGGGAGCAGTGGGAGAGGGCACCCAGGAAGTTGGTGGGAACAGTTAGGAAAGGTGGTGGATGCCAGGGCACTGGGGAGTCTTAGAAGAGTTGTGAGCTTGGGAGGGACATGGTCCCCTTCCTCCTTCACAAAGAGACCTCTGGCTGGGAGGACAGCTGAGCGAAGTTGGCAGAGTTGGTTGAAAGACCCTGTATGAGTTTCCTAGGGCCGCAATAACCAAGCACCACAACTGAGGGGCTTAAAATGGCAATTTATTCTCTCACTGTTCTGGAGGCTAGAAGTCCAAATCCAAGATCATGGAGAGCTGCACTCTCTCTGCAAGTTTTAGGGAAGAAGGTTTCCTTACGTCTTTCTGGCTTCTAGTGGTAGCTAGCAACCCTTGGCATTTCTTGGCTTGCAGCTGCAGCTCTACAATCTCTGCCCCTTTTGTCACATGGCCTTCTACCGTGTGTCTGTTTGTGTCTCCTCTTCTTATAAGGACACCAGTCATACTGGGCTTAGAGCCCACCCTTTGGAAGACCCTACACCTTCACTCTGCAACCTTAAAGGCAGAGTTATCCAGAACTGACTTATATCTGTGCCAGGGCAGAGGCCCAGAGAGGGCAGAGACTGCCCCTCAAGGTCACACGTGGGTCCACAGCAGATGGGGGGCTAGACCTCAGGCCTCCTGCCTCCAACCCATGGCTCTCCCACCACCCTAGCTGCACAGGTGCTACTTGGTCTGGACAGAGAATTTCAAGGTAGATTGGGACAGGAGTGGGAGGTGGTATTGAGTCTGGGGCCCTCCAGGAAGAGTGGGGACCACCAGGTGAGGGTAGGAAGAGGATACATCTGGGTGGAAAGGCAAAGTGATAGGCATAAGGCAGTGGAGACAGGTGTGTGTGTGTGTGTGTGTGTGTGTGTGTGTGTGTGTAGAATACATGTCCCTAAAGGGAGAGCAGCAGCAAGAAAAAAAGGAGGGTTTTATTTGTAAGGAGGGCAGATAATGCCCCTTTGGAGAGGGGAGATCTTAGAACTATGGACAAAGCTGAGTGTGGGTGCCGCAGCCCTGAACTCAGAGACAAGGCCTAGTTGGATTAAGCAGTTCTCTTAGTTTTAAGTTGCAATAAATCAGCTGTTCTGAGCTGTTCTGTTAAGACTTTCAGGTGACCTTAGGCCAAAAGACTTATTCACCCTAAGGACATGGTGTTCCATGGAATCCCTGGGAGGGGTGAGGGCCAGCCTTGGTCTCCTGAGAATTAGAAAAACAGCCAGGAGTTGAGGGGGGAGGGCCAGGGTGCTTCTTATCACTGACTCTCTGCAGAGCCTTCCTGAACTCATAGGGGAGGACAGACCCCTCAGGATTCCTTTCATGTGTCCCTTAACATTGGCCATATTGGGAGACTGAAGGCCAGGGCTGACTCTGAACCCCAAACCCCCAATTCAGCAAGAGAGCATGTGATTGGGCCAGCCCGGGTCACGTGTCCATACTGCCCCAATCAGGAGTCAGGATTGCAGATGGGTAACCATGGCTACCAGGGCCCCACCCTCAGTGTGACCCAGGGGGAGTTCTCAGGCTTCTCTGCTCACCCAAGAGGGTGTCTACCTACCAGCAAAAATCAAAGATTAATCGAACTAAGAGGAGGAAATAAGTTCACAATGATATAAAAGGAGTATACACGACACATTTTAAGAAAAACCTAGGCACAGAGGAAATCCAAAGTAGGATAAGGAAAAAAAAAAAAAAACAGACACATTCCAAAGCTCTACCGCTAGCTCACCGGGCCACAGCCGAGCCCTCTCCAGGCTGGTGTTCCCGCTGAAAAGAGCAGAGAGCTGAAGCCCTGGCTGCCTGGAATGGGGGAACCCCCCACTCCCCCACTAGCCTTCCCCACTCACTACTGTACCCCCTGGCAGTCTGATCACCTCTCTGAGACTCCATTCTCTCCTCTGCGGAGTGGCAGCGCTAATCAGCCTTACCTCTCAGGGCAGTGGTCAGGACTAACCCTGAGGATGCATTTTAATAGGGGCTGGCCCAGGGTCTAGTGAACGACAGGCACTCAGCATTTGCTAGTTCCCCCCATGACTTTCCTCCTACACCAGGGTCCCACTGACTTTAAATAAAGGACCTGCCTGCTTGGTGAAGATCAGCCTGAGGTGCCCCTTGCCTCCCCTCATGAGTGTTAGGGCCTGGTTTACCTTCAGCTGCCATTTCCCTTGGAAGTCAGACACACATCCAAATGTGAGCACAGACTGCTGGCCCAGGATCCCCAGCTGAACATTACTAGTGTCTAATCCAGTGCTCTAGGAGGTGCTAAGGGCCCCACGAAGGCCAGCTACCATCAGTTTAGCGTGCCCACGGCCTTCACGTTGCTACTCTGGAAACTTTGGCGCTGGACTGGTCTCCTCACCTGCCTCATTCTCTGGTGGCCGCTGGAAGAGAGCAAGCCCTCTGTGGATGTCTGTCAGGCAGACGAAAACACAGGCCTGGAGCCACGCTCCTCCACCAGCTGGCTGCTGGCTCAGGGAATAGAAATTCCATCTGCCTGGGTCTCTGAGGGAGGGCCGCTCAGCACAGGCCTGGGAATCTCATGCCCCTTGGGGAACCTGGAGCCCTGAGTTCATGTCTGACCCCTCCTTCCCTGTCCCAGCCTAGCCTGGGGCAGCTGGGGACACCCAGTTCCTCCTGGAATCTCTGTTTGGGTTTGGTTTGGGGTTGGAGTTTGTTTCCATTCAGGACAACTTGATCCCAACCCAGCCCCCAAGTTACCACCCCTACATCCCTGCCTGTCTGGAGGGGGCTGGACTTTGCCCACATGCTGACAGGGCAGACTCCTCGGGACCTCCCACCAAGGGCACAGGAGATTCAGTTGACTCTGAAGTCCTGAAAGGAGGCCCCCCTGCCTCAACCCCCTCTCCCACAGTGAGTACATAAGTCAGAGGTTGTGAAGCCAAATGACATCCATTGGAGTAAAACAGAAAAAGAAAAAAGGCCCAAGAAGACAGAACAGCTGGGGTAGAGAAACCTCTGGACCAATTCCTTACTGTGTGACCTGAAAGGAGACACTCAACCTCTCTGAGAGGCAGCTGAAATGACCGCATGAATACCTGACCTGTGAGGAGGCACATGTGACAACGACCAGGTGACCAGGACGGTCCCTTCCAATGCACAGTCAATACTATTATTTGTCTTTAATGTGTACGGATGCCTTTGGCCCACACTATGCTTTAGTTAAAAAGTGAATATATTTTAGTCCTACACGCCAGGAAACAGCAGGCCTGGGGTCTAAGTCCTAGATGAGTAAACTGAGCCTCGGAGAGCACGCCCAGGAGCCGGGGGGGGGGGGGGGGGCTGGGTGCTGAACCAACAGTGTTACTGCCTGTGCTCTACAGACAGGAAACTGAGGCTCAGACAGTTACACAAGTGTCCCAGGTTTATTGCCAGGGAGGGTATGTGGGGTGGGGGCAGACACTCGAGAAAGACTTAACCAGATGTGTTATCTGCCCCTTCCCTGGTGGGCCTGAGATCAAGATCCTCTGAGATCAAGGTCCTCAGTGTGGCTTATGGTCTTGGCCCAGCTTTGTCCCGGTCACCTGGTTTTCCTGCCCTCACCTCTGAATCCTGTCAGGTTACCAGAGCTCTCCAGAGAGTCCGGCACTGTTCAAGCCCCTTTTTCACATCGGGAGAAAGCCTAGAACATAAGACTCAAGCTACTCATCAGTTGACTGTTCACCTACAATTATCATTCCCTTGCTGCTGTGAAACTGGAGGTCAGAGAAGCTGAGGGCTTTGTCCAGGATCGCATGGTGTGGCATCCTCAGAACTGGAGTCAGACTCAGGTCTGTCTGTCACCAGAGGACTGAGGACGTTGGGGTCTTGTCTAGGGCAGCGGCCCTGACTGGGAGGGCCACAGCCTTCCCTACTTCTGCTTGCTGTGTGACCTTGGACAGAGGGTTTTCATAGTTTCTTAAACCACAAATGTTTATTTCTCACAGTTCTGGAGGCTGGGAAGTCCAAGATCAAGGTGCTGGCTGACAGTGTCTGCTGAGGGTGCTCTTCTTGGTTTGCAGATGGATGGTTTCTTTTCGTGTCCTCACATGGTAGAGAGAAATCCTCTCTCTCCTGTCTCTTCTTATCAGGGCACTAATCCCAGCAAGGGGGCTCCACCTGCATCACCAATTACCTCCTCAAGGCCCTACCTCCAAGTACCATCACAGTGGGGATTAGGGCTTCAATACATGGAGTTTACACAAATATTCATTCCACGGCACATGGATACTGCAGGAGGTGAACTCAGGTCCAACCTGATGTTTTTGGCACCAATTTGCCAGGGATTCTAGGATTCCATATGCAAAGATTCCATGTTATGAAAGGAATCTCTGGCTTTAATGTAATGTTATAGTAAGATATCATTAGTGTGGCTTTCTGATTCAACAGTTGTAGAATTCTAGCATTACATTAGTCTAAGCTTCCATTATCCTATGATTCTAAGGCTTGAGAATTCTACATGCCCTGAGAGCTTGGGCTCTGAGGAATAGGAAAATCCAGTTGATGGTACGAGGTGGGGGGTGGGTGGGAAGTGGTAAAGAGGAAGCTTTTCCATCCTATGGACTTTTCTAACAACAATGAGCAATGCGTTGTTTGGTTTTCATTGCATTCAAAGGAAAGCTCTGGGCTTGGCCAAGCCACATCACACTGTGAGTTCACTTGCCCCAGGCAGGACAACCCAGGGAGCCAAAAGAGAAGGAGGAGGAAGGGAGGAAGAGGTGGGGAGGAGGGAGGAGGGAAGAGGGGCGGGAGAGGAGGAGGAGGGAAGAGGAAGAGGCAGCATCATCCTACTGGGCCGGAGGTGGCCAGTGTTCCATCCCCTTCTGTGAGGGTCTGAGTTGTGTCTGGCTCTGTGCTGGACACTAGAGGCCTGTGTCACTCTTCTCTGGTCCTCACACACCAAGCTAGGAGTGGCCAGCCAAGAGCAGGGACAGACACAGAAGAAGTTACCAGATGAGAACAGAAGCAGGGGGTGTGGAGGAAGTCAGGAAGGGCTTCCAAAAGGAAGTAACATTTGCTTTGGGAGTTGAGGGCAGTAGATCAGCAAGGGAAGGGTGCCCAAGAGTCAGGGGAATGACAGCTGGTTCCATATGGCTAGAGGCTAAAAGGAGAAGGCAGGAAGTAGTGAGAACTGGGGTTACAGAGTCCCTGGCGGTCAGTCCATGCAGGGCCTTGACTGCCATGATAACCTTGAACTCTACTCTGAGGGCAGTAGGGAAACAGGACTTTTTTTTTTGTTGGTGGAGGGTGGTCACTGGGCACCCTGAGAATGTCACAGCTGTGGGGCCTAAGATCATGGGGTCCAAACCTTACTATACCTGAGAGAAGATGAGGTCCAGAGAGTGAGATGGCTCACGGCTCACAATCACCCAGGGCGTCAGCAGAGCGAGGGATACCTCCCGGCCCACCCCTCCATCAGCAGATTCTGGCACAGGTGGTCGGGGCAAAACAGGGGCACTTCCCCTGAAATCTGTCTCTCCTTGGCATCCAGGCCTAGGTCCCAGCAGGGACCTTTCCTTTGATGGCAGGAATCCCGTCTGTGCCTCCTGGCCTAACACCCAGCAGGACCAGGCTGCCCAGTCTGAGCCCTCAGGGGAGCATTTACACCCTCACCCTGAGGCTCGGGGGACACCAGGCCAGGATGATAGATGGGCACAGTCTGAATAGTCTTCGGTAAAAGGGGAGAGAAGAGCAGGAGTGCAATATAACAACAACATGGAAGTCGAACCACAAGAAGCCATCAAGAGGGCCACAGGCTGGTTGGTGTGGCTTCTGGACGCTTGACTCCAAGGCTGAAGGAGAAAGATGCAGTGGCTCTCATTCCCACCAGGTACCTGCAGGCTCAAGGATGTGGACACCCACTCCATACTCATGGCTCCAATGAGGAGGAAACAGGTGGGAATCACTGGCTCAGAGGCAAGGAAAAGAAGAAAAGTTCTGGGAATACTGAGAGAGGGCTGAACACAGAAAAGACTACGGAACAACACTGAATGATAAAGGGAGGAACTAGTGATGCATAGTAACCCAGATGGATCTCAGGATTACAGTGAGTGTAAAAAACCAATCTCAAAAGTTCCCGCACTGTTTGATTTCATTTACGCAACATTCTTGAAATGATAAAATGACAAGGATGGAGAATAGACTGGTGGTTGCCAGGAGTTAGGGATGGTGGGACTGGATGGAAGGAATCTGGTGACACAGGTGGGACCAAGAGGAGCAGACAGGTGTCCAGAAGGGTGGGGACTGTGAGGGGATCAAGGAGAAGGGGGAGAGCGAGGCAGCAGATGCAAAGGGCCGGTACGTGGGCAGGCAGGGCGGTGAGGCTCTAAGGGGCAGCATGATGGAGATCTTTGTGGAGATGGAACAATTCTGTAGCTTGATTGTGGTTGTGGTGACATGAATCTCCACATAGGACGAGATGACAGAGAACTACACACACGCATTACATCAGGGTCAGTGTCTGGATTTGCTGTTGTATTAAAATGATCTAAGGTGTAACCATCGGTGGAAATCGGGTAAAGGGGATACAGAATCTTCACAACTTCCTGTAGAGCTACAATTATTTCAAAATAAAGAGGTTTTTTAAATTTTATCTTTTTTAAATATACTTTTAGTTTTTGTTGAGGGGGAATTAGGTCATATATTTATTTATTTTAATGGGGGCACTGGGGATTGCGCCCAGGACCTCGTGCGTGAGCTCTACCCTCCCTGCTAAAGAGTTTTTTTGTTTTTTTAGAGAATCAAGTGGCTACAGTTATGAGGGTCTATTTGAGGACTCTATTCAGTGCCATTGATCTGTGTGTCTGCCCTTTTGTCAATAGCACACAGTCTTGATTATTGGAGGTATATGAATCCAAAGCAGGTAGGTGATTCCTCTCATTTTATTACTCTTTTTTTCAAAATTATTTAATTTCCTGTGAATCTATAAGCAGTCCAAAATGAGAATTAAAAAAAAAAAAGCCACCCAGAAAGGACACTGAGAGCAGAGGGAGAGCAGAGAGGAGGGAGGTGCTGATGATCACTCTGAGGGGCACTCCCTCTGGATAGATGACCCAGGGCAGGGAGAGTGGGGCACGTAAAGAATTGTTTACCACTGTTTTTGAGATTTGCAACTTGTTGGGGCTCAATCATTGAAAATGCAGTCTTTTTCCTGGTAGTGTGGCAACAGACACCCATTCCCATTTGGATCATGGAAACCACCCTGCACGCTCGGCACAGCTGCCAAGGCCTCCTTAGGATGGGATGGAGCCACACCTGGGCCCTCTGGCATATTCCACCTGCAGGAAGGGGTGGCTTTTCCTGTCCTCAGTTCCTTGCCAGATATCATGGTGCTGGAGGAGCTCACCCCTCCCCTAGATCCCTCAGCTACATGGGAAGCCCCTTGGGACAGGAGAATGGGCACTGTCAGCTGGTGTGCATGACAAGCCCAGTGGAATCCACTGCTTTCCACCCTTTAGCCTGAATGTCCTTAATAAAGGATGGGCCCCAAGAAACAACACACTAGGCCAGACTTCAGGCAGCCAGTGGTCTTAGCACTGGGTGCTCTGGCCAACAAATGATGTCATCTTCACATTTATTATAAACTCTCGGGCCATTACCTAGAAATTGTCCGCTTCAAGATCAAGAGCTCTGGGAATCTCTTGCCTCAAAGATACCCACAATATAAATCAAAATCACACAGGTCTCCAGATACACTGAGATGACACTACGGGCCTTGTCAGGACTCTCCTATTCCCTTCCAAGTTACAGACTTACTGGTAGTGACCAAGACACACGTTTTCACTTCTCAAAATACACAATGCTTGGCCCTTGGAAGAGGCAGTCAAGAGAACATTGATGTTCCCGAAAGGGCCCAGATAGCTGGTTTAACTGAGAGACAGAACGGTCTCCTCAAACAACTTCTTTTAAGATTCCAATCTAGCAAATAAACTCCTAAATGAGTCTCTGTCTTGACCCAGGTCTTAACCTATCTTTATAAATTTTCAATCTTGTCCCCATCTTGTCGTGGCTGGAGGCCATACCAAGGGCGCATACTCCCCTAGGACCCCTTAACCCTGGTGGTCCCACAGGCCAGGCAGCTGCTCCTGATACAGGACTCGTGTGAACCTAAACTTCCACCCAAAACAAAAACCTGCCGGGGCAGCTGCACACCATTCTGGTGACTGTGGTCTTCTTGCCATTGGCCTGGGAGTGTTGAGGGATTTATAATCCAGAGGCCCAAACTCTCCAAATAAGCCACAGTTTCTACCAAACATAGCAGGTATTGAGGCCCACAGGAGCTAGTGAGTCCCCACTTGGAAAGGATACTCCAGTCCCACATCCCAGATGACATCGCCCTGGCCCAGAAGCTCACTGCTGGAGATGACATTGCCTCAGAAACTCCATCACCTCTACAAACTAAAATACTGCAGGTACTGACTGTGACATCCCTCCCATCAAATCCTGCTTTTAGCCTGACTCTGTCTGTCCATTCTGGGCAGGATCCACATTGGCTTCTCATCTCTGTGCTGGCCACACCCTCTCTGGGCAGCTTCTGGCCACCCAATGGGGCTCTCAGTCCTCCCTAAATGTTTCATGTCTGTTTAGATGCCACACAGCTGGGCCTCCCAGAGCCCACCTCTCTGACTCCCAGACCTGGGTCACCAGACTCAAAGCCGTTGTGGCTGTAGAATCATTTGGCCAAGTCTGCCCTCCACGGGTGGTGGTATATTTGCCTACAAGACGACGGGGCTGAGTTTCTAGACAGGACTTCACCCAGGTCCGGAGGAACTGCTCATCTGTCCCAGACCATCTACCTTCCTGGAAACCACTGAACTTGACCCAACCATGTAACAATGTTGTAAAGGCCTTAGTGTCTGATAATGGTAGATAATCCCACCCAAACCAACCCTCTCTTCTAGAGGACTTACTGGGGACAAAGTCAGACGCTGGGGAAGCAGCACTCAGGATAGAATTTTAGGCAGGGGGCAGGCCAGAGGAGATGATTCTTTTAGGCTACAGAGTCACCAAAACCCCTGAAATCACATAATAGCAAAATGTCAGTCATGGGCAGAACTTCAAAGCAATCTCCATCCTTGAGCTCACTGAAATCTTCCAACACTTTTGAACAAGGGCAGGAATGAATTTTCTCATCTCATGGAACCCGAGGCTCAGGGACGTGTCATGACTTGTGCAGCATCCTGCAACAAATAGAGACTGGTGCTTGGGACAGTGGAAATCCATGGGTTGTGGGCAGAGAGACCCTGGTTGAACTAGTCACTTCACCTCTCTGGATCTCAATCTCTTAATCCATCGTATGAGGCTAATAACCCCTACTTCACAGGACTGTTGGGGGGGTCATATCAGCAAATGTCTATAAAATACCCGGCTCATTTCTGGTGGCTGGCCTTGTAATTGGGGTCATTGTTAGAACTCAGCTCCCCTCCCAGCATCCATGCTTGCTACTCAGGGAGTCAGCCAGAGGGGTTGGGCACTGAAACAGCCCTGTGTCTCTCCAACTCTGCTGATGGGCCCCCCAGCAGCCTACCAGTGCTGTCATGATGGAGGCAGCCAGGGGACCTCCTCTGAAATTCAGAGTGGCTGGGCCCCAGGACTGGGCTCAGTGTCCAGTGTGAAGCAGTATCCTCTAATTGTTGACATCTCCACGGTTGGACTTGAGTTCCCTGCTCCAGCAGACACCATACTCCAGCCTAAGCTTCAGAATGTAGCTTCGGTTCCTCCCACGGGCCCCTGGGTGTGGATCCTGGATCTGTTGTGGGATCCTGGATAAGCTTTTAAAACTCTCTAAGCCCCAGTTATCTTGTCATTAAAATAAGAAATATAAAACCTAGCTGTAAGGTGGTTGTGAGATCAAAATGCAAGAAGGCATGGACAGCAATTAGCTCAGCACCTAGAATGCAGTTGGGCACTAAAGTGTGAACTTTGATGATGGGCACTCCGTAAAGAGTCATTGAATTGATGGGCATCCCCCCACTCATTTTACGGAAGAGGAAAACTGAGGTCTGGACAAAGGAAATGACTGGCTCACTCCAGCAGCTAGTATCTAGAGTGCTCAGAAGTCAGAGCTCTGGCCACCTCCTTCCCAGTCTTTATTTCTTCCAAAAGGCTGTTTCTGATTGGACTTAGGGCAAATCATTAGTGTCTCTGCCCATTTAGCAAAGCCCAGAGCGTCTGGATCCACCCACACAGCTGCAAGTGGACAAGCCTGAAGAAGGGGAAAGGAGACACGAATCCTGGTCTCTCTCCAGCCCATCCCCAAGTCTGGACATTCCGGAAGCCACACCCTGTCCCCAAGTCCCTCTGGAAAGCTTGGCAGCCTTATCTGAAAAGGGGAGGAGAAGGGGTTCTGAAGTGAGCCAGGAGGAGTAAAGCAGATCAGAGGTGGATACAGCTCGCCCCACGTGACCCCAGCCACAGCTTGTAAGCACTTGCTGTCCTCCCAGACTGTGGACAGCCAGTGAGAACTGGCTCCCAGCCCTGACTCTGTCCTGAACTCGATGGATGACCGTGAGTAAACCATTCCTCCTTTCTAGGCCTCAGTTTCCCCATCTGCAAAATGGGAAGTTGAAATCGAGCAGGGAGTCCTCAGTCCATTGGTAGGAAGCAGTTTCCAGAATAAGGCCTGTGACCTCCCTGCCCACAGGCCCCACACCCACCCTCAAGTGTCCAAGAATCTGGCTGTGTTATTTCATTTATCATCCTTGTGGTTTGCAGGTACCATGGCCGGCAGGCTGATTACTCAACAGGCTTATTACACTATTCAGTGACTAATAGATTCTTTTTCTGTTTGTGTTTTAAAGCCATAGCAATAACACTGGCTCTCAATGACACCGCTGAAATCACCATTATTCAGCCCGACCCTACCTACACGAGAAACAGACCAGCAGAAACATCCCGTCTAGAAACAGGGGTCCTCTGCTTCGCTCACGGTGGGAGCAGATTCTCTGATAGGGAAGCTGGTGTCTGTCGGGGTGGGGGTTGGATTTATGAACTGTTGAGAATCATAGGATTAGGTCATTTCTCTGGTCCCTTCCAGCTCGGACCTACCCATTGGCCTCATCAAAGGGAGGAGATTTGAACCGATACCATCTTCCCTTTGAAAGTTCATGTGTGGGGTTAAGAGCCGGGCTGGAAGTCAGACAGCCTGGCTTGTGGTCCTGGCTCCACCACTTGCTAGCTGGGTGACCTTGGGCAAGTCCTATCCGCTCTCTGAGCTGGTCTTATCTGAAAAATGGGGAAAATAATGTGACCTCTCACTGGAGGTGGAGACGGCAGAAGACCAGGAAGTAACACATGACAGGCACTTGGCACAGGGCTTGAATTAGAGCAGGAGCTCAAAAGCTGTGCATTGTTACCATCAGGTAAGCGCGGAGCCCTGGGGAGCGGGCTGCAGCTCACCAGGGAAGACTTGATGGAAGACTCAACCCCCCAGAGGGAGGAAGTGGGGGCTGCATCCTGCCCTCCAGGAGGGGGAAGAGGGAGCAGAACCTTCTGGTGCTGCCTGACACCCCCTCACAGGCCTCCTCACAAGGATTCAAAGCGCCCAGGAGCCTGCTCCTCACCTACCACAGGCAGGAGGTCCTTACCTACAACCAACAACCGTCTGCAGGCCTTCCCCTCCCTCTGTGGGTCTCCCTCCCATGGGGCCCAATGCCCCCTTTATTATGCTGAAACAATAGTATGAACCGGTCTCCACGGATAATAGAGCCAGCCTCCACACACCATGAAAAAGCCAGTATAACCAGTGGTGAGCTGGTAAATGTTAAACAATCAAATCTCTGAAGGGAAAAATAAACTTGATTCATACAGGCATGCCATGTTTTATTGCGCTTCGCAGATACTGTGTTTTTTACAAACTGAAGGTTGGTGGCAGCCCGGCGTCGAGCATTTTCCCCACAGCATTGGCTCACTTCATGTCTCTGTGTCACGTTTTGGTAATTCTCACGGTATTTCAAACTCCCCACTGGCAAGATTATGACTCACTGAAGGCTCAGATGATGGTTAGCATATTTTAGCAATAAAGTATTTTTTAATTAAGGTAAGTACATTATTTTTTTAGACATAATGCTGTTGCACACTTAACAGACTACAGTATAGTGTAAACATAACTGTTATATGCACCTGGAAGCCAAAAAATCTGTGTGACTTGCTTTATTGCAATATTTGCTTTATTGTGGTGGTCTGAAACCGAACCCACAACATCTCCAAGGTAGACCTGTATTTTTTGCCAGTTTCTGTGGTGTGAATGCTTCCACGAAGGCTGATTTCAGACTACCAACATGATGACACTGAATGCAGAACGGGGAAGAAACGCACCCCCATCCGCTCTCGTGTGACTTGGCTCCAGCACACTACTGAATAAAACTGAAATGAAATAAGTGGAAAGTGATTTATAATAAAAATACCTATCTCACTGTTCTCGCGCCCAGGCCTGGCTACCCTATGAAGACATAACAGAAGGATCTATGGGTGGCCTCACTGTGATTGCAACTGCTGTGCATACAGACTGGGCCAGGTCACTCAAACGTCATGGGAAGTGTTGCCGTCAACACTTAGTAATTTTTCCAAAATGGTAAACCAGTCTTAACAATGTTCTGAATAAAGGACAGTCTTCCCTCAATGTACAAGGTAGTTGTATTTCTGGAAAATTCAGTGTATTAAAATCATGTAAAAAATACTTCGTGTTTATACATAAAACAGAGTTAGGTTCAAGGCACAGGTGATTACAAACAGGCTTTTCATTCACACAAGTGTCCCACAAAACTTTCAAATCATTCACACATATGTCCCACAAGACTTTCAAATGTCCCCACTCGCAAAATGCCAGGGGAGATCCCCAATCACTGTGACATCAAAAAATCACTCTCACAGATTTCCAGTACAGTCCTTTGGTTTGGTACTTGGCATCTGTTGAGACCCACTGCCCCAAACACATACCCTTTCACCCCAGCAGGCCACTCTCCAAGACCCCTGCCACACTAGCTTTGTTAATTTGCTCATATACTGTCTTTCAAACTGTGACCTAGAATTTATCTGTCCATCTGTCCATCCATCCATCTCCTCCATGCCAGGCCCAGGACTGACACCTAAGGAAGCAGGATGAAGCCAACCTGACCCCTGTCCTCAGGGATCTCCCAGGTGAGTGGGGAGACAGACACACAGAGGGACATCACAGACAGTGACAGTTCCACGTGCCAAGTGAGACCACAGGGGTGAGCGTCTTCGGCTGGTGTGTGTGGGTCATGGGCCAGAACACACCTTCGGTCCTGAACACCTGAGTATGATCCCGACCTGGGCAGGTACTCACTGTATGGCCTCAGCAAGAGGGGTCAGAGTCTCTGGGCTTCAGTTTTTCTCAGCTACAAAACTGGGGAGGTAAAAAGCCCAATTTCCCCCTCCCCCTCCCCAGGGCTGTTGTGCAGATAAAAGTGGGGATAAAACTCATGACACCCCACAAGTCCTGACAGGGGCCTCACAGAATCAGAAGCGACCGGTCACTGGTCTTCCCTGGTGGACCTGTGTAGCCGGCTGCCAGCTCCTGAGGTCAAGAGGCTGTTCTGTGCAGGCCGGGCTGGGCGGATCTCTGCTGATGGGACAGTTAGTAGATAGTCTTGGCCTTCCCAGACCAGGAGTCACAGTGAACTTTACTTCCAGGGCTGGCTGAGCGCCCTCACTGGGCCTTTGCCTGCCTAGGACGGTTGGCTGGGTAAAGGCCCACCACTCATTAAGCTGAGCCCCAGCTCTGGGCCAGCCCTGATGGCCAATGACGATGGGGACACCAAGAAGAGCCAGACCATCCTAGGGCCTGGGACCCCCCCCAGTCTGCAGAGAAGGCAAATACGTCATTGGGTCATTTGCCCCTCCCCATCTTTTTGGCGTGTCCATGTCACGCCCCAGCAACCTCCATGTTACCTGTAGCTAATGGCCACACTTCAGTCCCCTCCATCCATGGCCTCTCGGCTGCCTTTGGGCCCATGACCTTCCTCCTCCTCAGCCCTGTGACAGAGCCGCACTTTCCCAGGGGCGGGAGTGCCTGCCTCAGAGGTGGGCTCCGGGCTCTGGCCCCGGCACTCCTCTGCTGCATGACGCCACCTCGGGGAGGAGGAAATTGCCCCACTTCCCTGTCCTCCCCCAGCCCCAGTACACTCCCTGGCCCCACGGCCTGCAAAATAGCAAACAGCTGCTGTGACCATGGGCTGCCCAGACCCCGGGGGCCTGGGGGAAAGCGGGCCAAGGGGAACTTGGAGAGAGAGCTCTTAATAACATACCTTCCCCAAGCTGCTTCCAAAGAAACTTCTCCTCACAAATCATTCCATAAACACTTAGCAGGCTCTCAGGAAAGCGTGCACGGCTCTCACCCGGCTATTAGGAGGCTCCTCACAAGTAAATTGAGACCAGGCAGCAGGGGCCTGTGCCAAATCCCCCTTCCTGCCCTCTTCCCAAATGGCGTCCCCCACCCTGGGCCCTTCAACTCCAAGGGCTGGGGTCCCCTCCCTTGCTGCTCTGGCCTTTCTTTAGGCTCCGGCCCCGTCTCCCTGCTAGGTAGAGGATGCCCTGTTTCCCTGGAAACCAGCCCCCTACAGCCTTAGCTGCTGGGTTTCCAAGGAGCCCTCCTGGGCTGCTGTGTAGGGCCCAGACTAACATGTCTGAGGGCCACACCGCAGGCTAGGCCGGCGCATTCCCCGCTCTGTCCCAGCCATCCTCAGCCGAGGCTGCTGGTGCCTCTCAGGCTGGGGCTGCTCAATAGGGAAATAACTCTGGGTTCATCCAAGTCACGAGCTGGAAAATCCCTCCCATCCAACAACTCCCCTCCAGGGAAAGCATTGTGCAACTCCCTCAGCTGGCCAGTGGCCAGCCCTCGGCCGATATCCAGCACAGATCGGGAGTTACTTGATTGTTCGTAAGTTGACACATTTGCTTACAGGTTAGCAGCTCGCTTGTGTAATGACTGCTGTCAGAGTCTTTGAGAACCAGAGCAAGGCCCGCCACCCCAACATCGTCCTCCATCATAATTGGTTCTGGAAAATGCTTCACAAATGACTGCCCCTTTTTTTAGGTTTGCCCAATATCATTTTAGAGAACAGAAGACTCAACTGCAAATAGAAATCATCAGTGAAATAAATAAAACATTCAGATGAAAATAAGCATGCAGATTTTTGGGCACTGAAATGAGCATTAGATAGACTTTGAGAGGCTTCGGTCACGGATCTTGGGTCAAGCTCAGCCTCTGACTTACTGGAGGGCTGATCTGGAGAAAACCTCTGTAAACCTAAGTTTCTTCAACTCTCAAATGGGAATAAATTCTACCTACCATAGAAAGCAGCTGGGAGAAGCTCACCTCACTCCACCATCCCTTTGCGCATGGTTGGTGGTGCCTCTCAGGGAACTCAGAGGCTGGGGGCCTTGCCCATGACCCCGGGTACTGCGGTCTGTCCACGCTGAGAGTTCAGTCATGGGTCACTCACTCAGTGCTTCTTTCAGCAAATATTTAGGGGGGGCTTTAATACACCAGGCACTAAGCAAGACGCTGACTGAGACAGATACAGGCCCACCCTGTGAGGAGCAGTAACAGGAGAGCAAGCACAGAAGGATCAGTAATGAATCACACTGGTGGTAAGAGTCACTATGTCCCTGAGTCAAAGGACTGAGTATTTCCTTCCGTAGAGTAAGAATCAGACTCAAACCCAAAGCTGTAGGGAAACAGAAATTCAGGCACAAAAGGTAGCAGGGAGAGGAATCAGGCTGCTGAGCTATTGTCTGCATGGTGAGGAAGGATGGAAGGAGAGGTGGGTCCGGACCAGTCAAGACAATGTGAGTGATGCTGCTGAGGATAATGATAATAATAGCTCCCGCCCTCAGGCACCTACTCAGTGGCAAGCTTTGTGCTTTACTCCATCATTGCGAATCCTCATTCCACTCTGTAACTTACAGACGGGACACCAACGTTCAGAAAAGTAAAGTGAGTTGCCCAATGTCACATATTTTGGAAGCAGAAGGGCCAAAATGCAAGCCCAGGGCTGTCGACTTCAAGATAAGATGACAGCAGACCCCTTCGCAGAGCTGAAACAGAAGGGTCACCTCTGGAACCTAAGGGAAGTAGCATCACTCCACAGTGCATGATCTGTGGCACTCAGGGCAGACCTTGATGCCTCTTCCAAAGCTCTTCTTCTCAGATGTCAGGGGCCTAATTTCCACCCATGACGCCTTGCCCCAACCTGTATGCCTGTCCTTAGTGGGCCCTAGACCGCCCGGCACGCTCCATCCACCTCCAGGCTTATGCTCACGTATTTTCTTCCCTAAAATGTCCCTCCCACCTTCTTCTACTGGAATCCTACCCATTCTCAAGGCCAAGCTCAAATTCCACTTCATACCAGAACTTTTTCTGACTCCTCACTTTCTGGGAAGGTGACACAAGAAGGGAAAAAAGCATAAGTTTTTCTCTTAGGAAATCTGGCCCTGGCATGTAACTGATGTGCAAATGTGAACAAATCAAATCAAATCAGGCTCAGTTTTCTTATCAATAAAGTAGATCTCACAATCCTTGCTTTATAAGCTTAGTGTGGTTATTACATGGAGTCATGGATATAAAAGTTCTTTGTAAATGGGAGAGTATCATAAGGATATTATTTATAACCATGGTCCCATTGCAATATAAAAGGACCCATTGCCCAAAAATTGGCTTAAGCAAAAAAAAAAAAGAAAAAAAAAAGTGTTGACTTACATAACTGAAAAATCCAAGGATATGAGAATTTCAGTCATGGCTTCATTCAAGGTCTCAAATTCTGTCCCCAGGATCTGTCTGCCCCATCTCTAGATTCTCCTGTTTTCCATGTTGGCTTCATTCCTAGACTCCACATTGTGGAAAGATAACCGTGAAGTTATCCTCCAGGTTCACATCCAGCTGGGGAATAAAAAAAAAAAAGAGTACCCCTCCGTCAGCAGTCCCAGCAAGTATTCGAAGATCTCACCTTACTGGTTCTGGTGCTACACGTCCCTCCCTGAGCAAGCCCCTGTGGTCGGGATCCCCTGGTGCTCTAACTGAGCAGGCCTGTGTCTCTGGAGGTGGGGGTGGAAAACAGTGGGTCAGAGGAACGATTGCCCTAAAGCAAAATCAGAGTGTTGTTACCAGAATAAAAGGGAAGAGAATGTTGCTGGCAAGAAGAATAACTGCCTCTCGCAGTCCACCCCTTTGATGGACTAACATCCACACATACCCTTGTTCACATAAAAAATAATACCTTCCTACCCCAACCCCCAACACACAAGCCTCTTCTAGGAATCTCTTCTAGGGAGACAAATCAAAGACTCATGCGATTACTGAGTTCAGAATCTCTGGGTGACTTACATTCTTTTCCTGCGGAGTTAGATGTGTTCTTAAGGTCCTGTAATCTGTGGCTTGAATAATAACCACCCTAACAGGCCATTACTCCACAATGACTGAGGCAGACGAGAGTCACTGCAATCACAACTCCTATTTGAAAGAGGAAAGAAGGGAAACGGCACCTGGGGCCACCAGTCCGCAGCATCAGTCGGTTCCTGATGAGCAAGAATCACCAAGCCTCCCTGTCTGGTTGGAGCAGCCAGTTGCTTGGATGGAGCAGTCGGCAGAATGATGGTCCTCCAAGGGGGTCTGCATCCTAACCCTCAGATCCTGCGACTATGTTCTATTTCATGACAAAGGGGAATTAAGATTGTGGATGGAATTAGGGTCGTTAATCAGCTGACCTTAAAATAGGGAGGTTTTCCTGGATTACCTGGATGAGCCCACTGCAATCACAAAGGTCCCTGAAAGTAGAAGAGGGAGGCAGAAGAGTCAATGTCAGAGCAGTGGGATGTGAGGAAGACTCAGCCAGCCATTGCTGGCTTTGAAGAGAGAAGGCGCCATGAGCCAAAGAACGCGGGCAGCTTCTAGAAGCTGGAGAACGAATTCTCCCCGGAGCCTCCAGGAAGGAATGCGGCTCTGCGGACACCTTGCTTTTAGCCCAGTGAGACCCATTTGGGATGGCTGGCCTACAACATTGTAAAATAAAAGTATGTTTTCCTAAGCCACTAAATGTGTGGTGTTTTGTTATCGCAGCCATAGAAAATGAATACAGACAGCAAAACAACAAATCCCACTGCTGCAATATTCCTTTTGATCCTATTTTTATGCCGCTGGCTGGGCATTAACAGGTACTGACACTTTTGCTCCTCTAGCCATCTTCAGAGATTGGTGTGGTCATCCTTACATCAAAGTTGGGGAAACTGAGACTTCCAGTAACTGCCCACATGTCCAGAATCAGCCAGCTAATAGAAGAGGAAGCCGAAATTCAAACTCCCGTCTGTCTGGCCTCGAGCCACACTGAGTCCCCATAAAACTTCTTAGTCCAGCAGACCTCTCATCTCTCCCTGAACCCTCCAGATGGGGGCTTATGCCTTGGAAAGCCATCTTGCTGCCCGAGGCCTCCCTGCTCCTCTGGCTTCACTCCCTGCGTGGTCCTGATTGTATGGGACAGCCCAGCGGATGGCTGCTAGAATGGAGGACTCTGGGCCAGCCAGTGGGCAATAAATCCAGGACGGTGTTGCCTGAAGAGCGGGACAGAGGCTGAGCGTTCCCATTCCTGGGGGAGCAGGTTCTTTATATCAAAACGTAGATTTCTGCTCTCCTCTCCTATTTCCAGCCTCCAAGCTCCCCTCAGCTGAACGAAAAAGGAACTGGAATGCGCCTCTTTGTATCAAATGGGGGAAATGTGGAGCTTTGTCTTCCAGGATTTATTCTTCTCTCTGTTGTCACCTCCACTCTGTTCTGATACAGGAACATCCCAGGAGTGGCTGAGGTGAGGAAGGGCAATTCTGGCTCCTCTAATTTCTCCCTGACAAATGTGAAATGGGTCGGGGGCCACAGGGGAGGTAAACAGATTCCTAGAAGAGGCTTGTGTGCAGTTCAGGGCTGAAAGTTTAGCAGAGATAGAGCTCCGTAGATGCACCCCCAGGAGCTGGCCCAGCTGACTGCTGGCCCAAACCAGCTGCATCCCTGACCCCAACCCACACAACCCACACAGAGGCCCAGGCCCACATCCCTCTGACTGAGTGGGAATACCCAAGGGGCCCAACTTCAGACCATAGAACTTAAATAGAGTCCAAAGAATTGGATGAGACCCAGGGAACTTCTAATTTGACTTCTTTATTGGCCCAGAGAAGGGAGTTGATTTTCCTAAAGTCACACAGCAAAGCCAAGGCTACTGCCTCATCAAATCTCAGTTTCCTCAGGACTAAAATGCAGGCTTGTGGTGAAACTCAAATGAGGAAGAAATTGCAAAGTGTCTGAATGTGAGAGGGAAATATTAACAACCTACCATGAACTGAGCACACAGTATGTACCAGGTGCTGTGCTAAATGCCTGATGAGCCTCATCTTGTTCTGTTTTTGTAACACTCTATGGAGCTACTGTTTCCCCATTATCAGATGAAGAAACTGAGACTCAACAAGGGAACTTTCTAGGAGGATAAAAATCTATATCTTAATTCAGGCAGTGATTACATAGGAATGTACATCTAAAGTAGCTGAGATGTACACTTAAGATTGGTGTACTTTATTCTGTCAATTACTCTTCCATTTAAAAAATGCTGTGATGGGAAAAGAATAAACTGAGGCTCAGAGAGGTTAAGTGACTTTCTCAAGGTCATTCAGCTGGCGAGTGGCAAAGCTGGGCCTTGAACTGGATCTGTCTGACCAAGAGGTCACAGTCACTATCCTTGCCATATTGTTATGTCACATGTCCACATCACAGTGACTCTTCCTAAACCTCAAGTCTACATCCTTGTTCCAATTTGCTGAATCCAGACTCAGGAGAGTGACTGGGAGGCCTGGGAGGCTCTGGAGAGAGGTCTGAGTCTGGACAAAGGGCAAGGGTAGGGCTGCTGCTGCCCCAGGGGTTGCTTCAGTTTAAATTAGAACAACCTGCTCTTTTCCCCTGGCAGTGTAGCCACACATCAAGGTGCAGGAGCATGGTATGGACTGCAGCCCCCAGCCCATCAGTTATTTCTTTGTGCAGTGCACAACCTGAACAACTGTACACAGCCCTGGTGGTGTGCTTCACTGGGCTAGGGGGGAATGCCTTCCCACTGCACTCTCCCACCTAGGCATTTCTGATGTTCCCTCAATCAGTCTGGGGCTTGAGGGACTTCTTTTTTGGGTTCAGGCCTTAACAACAAGCTACAGGACACACATGGGAAGGGGAAAGGAATCAGTCACTCAGCAAATGCTTAAAAGGGTCCGCTCTGTGGCAAGCCTTGTTCTGGGCTCTGGGGACAGAAATGATCAGACCTAATCCCTGCCTCAAAGCAGTCCTGGGCAAGTGCAGGAGATGTAGAAAGAGATAAATGACTCAAAGCACATATATATGAAACGTGCCCCTTCCTCAAAGCAGAAAATTATAATAATAAATATACAAATCTCAGATGACAGAAATGCAAATGGTGACCCCCAGAGTGGTACAGAGCCAGCCTACATAGACTGTAGAGGTCTTAGTCCAAAATCTGACCCGAAGTCTGACTCCAAAGCTGTGTGTGCCCGACAGCGTGGCCCCGGCTTCACTCCCTGCAGCTCACACCCTTTCCTGCTCTTGCTTCTCCCTGACCTAGGCTGGTAGCTTCCTGTCCAGGCCCCTGTACCTTCACTGCGCAGACAGGGGCTAGATGAGGGATCCCCAAGGCCCCCGCCTGCCTGGGATGGTCTGGGTTCTCTGCATGGGAGAATGTGCAGACTGGCTCTCGATCCAGGGCAATGGTCCTTGAAGCGCCCGAGAACATTCCTCTTCAATGTGACGTGACCGCAGGGGTCACTTGGAAAGGGCGGGAGAAATGGGTCATGGGAGAGAGCACGAGCATAACGGAAGCCCCTCCCATCTGCACTGAACCTGCAAAAGAATGGGTGAGCCAAGAGAGGCTCAGAGAGCTCAAGTAACTTGCCCAAGGTCACACAGCCATACTGCAGTCCAGCTGAGCTAGGAACGCCAGCCTGTCTCTTTGTCCCAGGCTTCCTTCACCACCTCTGGCTCCTCTCTGGCTCACACGGGTGGGCTCAGGGAGGCAGGGGGATGAGCCCTGGGCCTGGGCCCCACCAAGCGCACTGAGGCGTTGGAGCTGGCGATGATGACGGAGCTGCCGTCTGCTGGGAGGAGGTCACGGCCTGTAGATGCCATGGTCTATTGGCTTTGTGAGCAGGATGAACTGGGAAGGCCTACCTGGGGCTAGCCAGGCCTGGGCCAGCGGCTCTTACCCCGGGTGGCTGAGGGGCTCTCGGCAGAGCCAGGGGAGACAGCAGCACTTCCCAGGCCCTCGTGCTTCCCCACTCCTGTTGGGGGTGGGGATGGTGGCAAATAAATCCCCAGCAAATAATCAAAGCCTCCTCTGCTGGAGCAGCTGGATGGGTGGTGGGCTGGGCAGGGGGTTGGGGGAGGGGGACTGGAGAGAACCAGAGGGGCCTCAGGCCCATGGCAGTATTCCCCAGCCCTCTTGGAGGGCCAGCAGACAAACTCAGAGTGGGTTCCAACTAGCAAGAACATTGTAGCTAAGCCTGGGGGCTCGCTAACCACTGTCCTGGGTTTAAATCCCAGCCACCCCTGTGTGACGTTGGGTAAGCCACTCCACTTCTCTGTGTCTCAGCTGATACACAATATCTTGAGAGCTGATACCAGTGTTTACTTCATAAACTTATTATGGCAGTTAACCCTCACGACGGGTAAGTCAGGGCCAAGGCTGCTACTTCCCTTTCAAAAACAAAAGTATGGGCAAAGTCTTCCTCTCTGGGTATGGATTGACAAGGATTGCAGTGTGTTTTGGGGCCAGAGAAATGTAGGTGCCCAGCCTCCTTCTTCCACTTAATGCTGTGTGACTTTGGATAAGACACTCAACCTCTCTGTGTATCTATTTCCTTGTCTGTAAAATGAGAATAACATTCTTTCCCTCACAGGGAAATGACACATTGGAGGGCTCTCAAACCAGAGGTGGTGCTCAGAAGACAATGGTTCCTTTCCTCCCTCTTGGTGATTCAGTCCAACCACCTTAATATCTCCTAAAATGAGCTAGGCCTAGGTGTGGGCTGGACACCCCTAGACCAGCCTCAGTTTCTGCTTTCCATGAGCTCAGAGGAGTCCATGGAGAAGCCAACACTGTGGCCAAAATACTGGGATAAGTGAAGGCTTCATGCTGGAGGTGGAAGTGACTGGATGTTTATTTGTAATAGTTGAAGCTGGGTAGCCAGTACATAGACGTTCATTATACCATTCTATCTTAGTGTGTACGTGTTTTAAATTTTCCACAATTAAAGTTTTTAAAGCTTTTTCATGAATCACCTAAAATTATCTCAAGTACCACCAGCTATACATAGTAGCCTTCAAGAAAAACTAGACAATCTCTTCCCCAGTTCACTGCTATTATGCTTGAATCCAGGGGTTATCAATCCAGGGCCCATGAACCAAATCCAAGCTTGCTGTCTGTTTTTGTCAATAAAGTTTTGTAGGAACCCAGCCAGCCCATTCATTTATGTATTGCCTGTGGCTGCATTTGCCCTACAGGCAGAATTGAGTAGTTGCAACAGAGATCCTCCAGGACCTGGACTGCAAACCCTAAAATGTTTATCATCTGCCCTTTAGAGAAAAGTGTGACAGACTCTGTTCTAATCTCCTACCCATCCTCTGTTGTTCACGGACAACTCTGCCGTCAGGATTGTAATTGTGCTCCCCAGGCCTGGGGGGATCCTGGGTGATTTCCGGGACCAGATTAGTGGGGTTCCATCACCTGCCCCTCCCGATGTCACTTCCACTCCCTTCCTCTGCCCCCTCTAGCCTTCACTCCCACGGTCTCACCTCTGACCTTGCCACCACTTGTGATGACTCCTCCTTCAAATCACTGATTAAAGCTCCAACTCTCTGCCTGCTAACACCATCTTCCCATTTGTCTGTGTGATTAGTCCTCTAGACAACAGTTCTCTGACCTTACCGGCTCTTTTCGCAAGTTGACCTCTCTGCTCTCTCTCAGTCCATAAGCTTTCTTCTTTCTTTGCTTCCCTTCTTATCCACAGTCCATCATTTCAATAACACTCTTGCTAATACCCCAATCCTGTTGCCTTTTCTTTTTGCACCAAATCTAGAAAGAATTCAACAGTGGATGAACCCAACACTATCCCCTTTTTAATGCCTAGACCCAAGCAACCAAGCACTGTTGAAGAAAGAAACCACACAGCAGTAGAAATTGTTTTCATACCACACTCCAAACAGACAGTCAACAATGACTCAAACTCCAAATGCATTGACCTAGTTAACTCATTTCCCCTCTAGCCACAGCGCGCCTATTTCAAGCCTTATCCAGTCTCTGGTGATGAGATTTTAACAGGCTGAGATGGGGTAGAGAGGGCATTGCAAGTGAAGGGAGCAGCAAGGGCAAGGACCAGGAGGACCCCTGCTGAGAAGGAGCTGGGTGTGTCCAGAGGGCAGTGGGAGTGACATTGGAGAGAGAGGCCAGGCCCAGGAGATAGCTACAGCCTGTAGATTTAGACGAATGCTGTGGGCACTGGGGAGCCACAGAAGGCTCCAGAGCAGGCAGTGGTCAGATGGGAGATGGGCTTCAGCAGGGGCAGGGGTGTGGAATCAGAGAAGAGGTGTGGGGAAGGGGAGCTTATCCATCTCCCGCTCTGCATCCATCTGACAGGTTGCAACTTTCCTCTAAGGAGAGATTAAGCCTCCAGGCACCCCGGTGCAGAGCTGCTGCTCAGCCCCAGTGAGGCCCAGCCCGTCTAGCAGCACAGAGCTTCCACGGCCCCCAGCCAGGGAGCACCAGCAGCAATGTCCTCTGGAGGGACAGCCTGGCCCAGTGGCTGGATGCCCGAGGACAGACCACCAAACCTAGGAGTGTTGTAAAGCAGGGATGATGACATTTTCGTGGACCGGCTTTTCTATGGGGTGGAGGAGGACTAGCATTTCCAGAGCATCTATTGTGTACTAGGCCCCATCTCATCCAATTCCCTCCCCATAGCAGTTGAAGGTAAGCGTGAGCACGCCCACGTTATGGATCAGGGAAATTGAGGCTCAGCAGGACAGAGGACCTACGTCAGATCCCACAGTCAATGCTGGTGCCAGACCTGGAGGCCACATGTTAGACTCCCTGCCCGGTGCTTTCCTTATGACCAGATGCCCCTTGGGACTCACCAACCGTGAAGATTCAACACCCCGAGGCAGGAATTCACATCCGTTCCCTTGCATCGCTTCCGTGGAGGGAACTCAGCCTCCCGGAGCAGCCCCTTCCCACTGCAGGCTGGCTCCATCCAGGAGAAAGTCATTTCTCATGTAAAGCTGTGATATGACATTCTGGTGGGTCCTGGTTCATCCAGAGAGGGCTGGCAATGGTGGCCTTCCAGCCTCTCACCCTCACCTCAAAGCCTGCCCTTCTCCAGGTGAGCACCCCTGCCATCTCAGCCAGACTTCACAGGATGCACTGGAAGACCTAGCCAACTTTTTGTCTCCTCTGGACAAGCTTTGTCCTTGGAGCCCAGAAGGGGCAGTTCTCTAACGCAGGACATCACCTTCATGGTCCTGGCCTCTATGCCTCTCTGTGATGCAGCCAGAGATGATAATGAACACTTGCAGCCTCACACTGTTGGCTCACGGCCACCTTCCCCTCTGCCCCCACTCTGGGTGGCCTGCAGGTGCACTGAGCCACAGGCGGCAAATATTTGCTGACCCAGGGAATGCATTGTCACTGAAGCCACTCAGCAGGTGTCTGTGTGCGCAGGAGGTGAAACAAGGGGCAGTGGCGGGGGAAGGAATCGCCCAAAGCCTCACACATGTGGGGAAGCCCAGACAGTGGGTGACCCAGGCTCAACCCCAGTCAAGTTCAAAGGCTGAGGGAGAAGACTGGGGCCAGATGGAACCCTTAAACAACAGGGCACAAGTGAAGATGTCATCAAAGGCTGGGATGACAGCTCCGCCGCTGTGTCTGAGCAGGAAAGACCTAGGCATGGGAAGACAGCTCAAGGGCAGGGCGAGGGAAGGGCACCAGCAGCTCCTCAGACAGCCGTACATCCAGAGACCCCAGGGGGGCTGAGTATGAGGGGTTGGAGGGAGTAGGGCATATCAGGGTCCACCTGGGGAAAAGGGTGTGGCTGTGCAGGGTGCTGGACAGAGGGTCCCGTAGAATCTCTGTTCCACCCCCACATCCGTGAAGCCTCAGCCAGGACACTCCCCAACTCCAAGGTTCCCCTTCCCCACAAGGTCATTGGACCAGAGGTGCTGATGGACGTGCAGGAGTGTTGAGTAGAGAGGAACCCACCCCTTCTCTGAATCACGCCCAGCCTTCAGCTCCATGGCTGCACTTGAAGCTGGCCTATTTGCCACTTGTTTAAAAATCTTTCTAATATTAGTTGCTACATCTTATTAAGCATCTACTGAGTGCCAGCCACTTGCTGAGTGCTTTACAAGCCCTCGTACTGAATCCTCAAGGCAAGGTCGTGAGGTGGGTGCTGCACTATCCTCCCTTCAGAGAAAAGGATGCCGAGGCTGGCAGCTGGCAGGAACTTCCAAGGGCAGAGCCAGCAGATGACTGGAGACTTGGGGGCCTACGGGCCAGGCTGCAGGACCCTCTCCATCCTGTTGCAGTTCCCTCCCTTCAGCTTGCCACTTGGGCCACTCATCCAGCCCAGAACCACCTATTGCCTTCTGTCATCCTTAGAACAGTTCACATGAGGGGTCCTGGGTTTCCCACTGATCCTGTGGGTGGAGACTGTCTACTCTGTCCTGGTCTCCCCGTCTCCATGGGGAAGGACTCTGTGGCCTTGCGCCCCTGTGGAGAGATGAGGGGCTGGGTGTGGGAGGGGGAGACTCCTGCCATGGCTGGGGAGGGGTCCCAGAGCAGCCAAGAGCCCAAGACTCAGAGGGGAACTCACATAGCTTGCCCAGTCCGGAGGGCCTGGATAGGAAGCTGCCAACTGCCCCCAGGGGTTCTGCCCATGCCCTGAGGGAGGAGAGGCAGGGAGAAGGGACAGCCGCATCTTCAGCCGTGGGGCTGAGGCCCGTGCATTGGAACCTCCCCTGCTCAGTCTGGGTTGGGCACAGAGGAAAGGACGCACGGCTAGGGCCTCGGACCTTGGGATCTGTGAAGTGGCCTTGGCAAGCTGTCCCTTCTCAGAGCCTCAGTTTCCCCCCACTGACCCTTTGATTGGCAGAAGTGTCCAGAGAGACGACGTGTGTGAACGCCCTTGGTCGGGGTCCCTCTCTGTTTTCTTACCATCATCGTTGTTGATATGCAACCTCAAGGCACCCGTGTGGCTGTCCCAGCAGGGCTCCAGGTTGGGGGCAGAGGTGTGTTCTGCTCAGATAAGGGGCCCTCTGGCTCCCTGACAGGATGGTAGGGGCACCACTGTGTGATTACAGGGGCTACCACAACAGTCAGGTGAGCTGGGAAAATAATACCACGACCTGCTCCGTCCTGCTGCCGGAGAGGACAGGTGGGAAAGAGCGGGGCGGGGCCCGGGGGCTCGGTGGGGCGCTGGTGAAGCCGCCCTCGTTCCGGCCACACGCGGGCTCCGTGTGGATACCACGGGAAAGCCCCAGCGCGGGTCTGGACTCAGCTCGTTGTGCCCCCAGCCTCCCCCCAGGATGGGCCTCTGAAGTGGAGTGGGGGCACAGTGCATGGGAGAGGGCTGGGCTAGGAAGACCCCCTGCCTCTGGAGGGACTTTGGAGGTCCCCCACCTTCTCTGGACACTAGGGTTCCCATCCACAGATGGGGTTTTCTTGCTGACTCTACTTCTCCAAGATGAGTGATCCTAACCGGGCAGGGGGTTAATGTTTGCAAAACCCCGTGCTGGCAACAGGCCCAAGGGGAGAGTTAGGGCTGCTCATTCAGGCCTCTGCAGGTCACTCCAGCCCCAGCCCTGTGGCCTGTACTTCCTTGTCCTTCACTTTGTACCCTATAGACTCCCTGCATCTGCCCCACCCCCTCCAGAATGTGCAGACTTCAGTCCCACACGACAAACAGGGCCCTTCAAGGGCAGGTCTCTGGCAGGTCTCTGGCAGGTCTCTGGCACAGAGAAGGCACTGGGAAATATTTGCTGAAGGACCAACTCCAGGCAGAGAGAACAGCACAGGAAATAGGACTGGGTATGGCCCCCAGAATGTCTCTGGTAAGGCTCAGGGACATGAGATGGGCTCATGTCCCTGAGATGGGCTGGGGACAGAAGTGGCAGGAGAAGGGACTGGAGAAGGCATTTGGGGTAGACTGAGAAGGCTTTGAATGGTGGGCTGAGGCCTGGTGACGGGGAGGCCACGGCACAGGACACATTTGCTCCAGGAAGGAATTTGTGTCCGCAGCACAGAGGGCACAGCAAAGAGCAGAGAAAGGAGGGGGAGAGCAGGGCAGTGGGCCCACAGAGTACGGTGTGGGTGGGAGAGAGCCCAGAGCCTTGACAGAAGTGTCAGGATGGCCACTGCAGAGGTGCACGCCCCTCTTGATGGGGGCTTGCTAGGCCCTAGGATCTCCCGGCACATGGCAGAGACAGGGAGGGGACCAGCGTACAGTAGCCTCAGTGCCTGGAGTTGGGGGGACCCTTGGTCTAGGATAGCCAGCCTGGGCAGGGTCTGGGGCAGGGGCAGTCACCACCCACCCCAAGACAAGCTTGGCCAGGGTGGAGTTGGGGAACTGGCGCTCTCATCTAGAAGCTCCCATTTCCCCCGCCCTGGGCTTCTGCTCTCAGCTGGAGGCTGACACAAAGCCTGTCCCTTCTCCCTTCTGATACCCAGAAGCATCCTGCCCATCAGTTTTTCCACCTCTGATTTGTCTGCAACTCATCTCTACGCTCCAAGGCTGGGATCAATGACACCTCCTCCAGGCAGCCTCCCTTGAGCCTTCCCCTGCTCCTCCTTATTCGCTCTGTCTGTCCAGAAGCTGTCCCCTACCCAGGTCCCCATTGTTCTCAGAGCCCTTCTTTCTGGGATCCTGCTCCCAGTCTGCAGCTCTGGAGACAACACACATTCCAAGGATTCTGCAGCCCCCACCTCTGCCCTCAGCCTCCTTCAAAGAGGCCGCTGGGGCTGGGGTCCTCTTCACAGAGGTGCCAGGCTGCCTGCCCCTCCCACACCCATCAGGCTTTACCAGTTCAGCTGCCTCCGAAGTTCTTCCAGGGGCGCTGAGGAGGGGCCCACGCAGTGGAGAGTGCGGCTGGGGAGGCCTGGCGGGGATGGTCAAGCTCAACCCAGGCCCAAAGCTGGGCTCTTCCTCGGACACCTGAGCAGCCCTAGTTAAGTCACTGCCCTCTTGGGACCTCAGTTTCCCTGAGATTTACAAAGATAAAGCGGGGCGGAGACAGCAGGGGACGGTGGCCATGAGCTTGGCCTTTGCAGGCAGACGACTCTGGGTCGTGACCCTGGCTTTGACCGCGCAGGCTGTGAGGCCTCTGCATGCCTCAGTTTTCTCCTCTGGCAAATATGGATGGTGCCAGCCCCGACCTCATGGGTGGTTGTGTGGTTCAGATGAGCTGCGCAGACACCCCACTGAGCTTAGGGGTGGCCAAGGCGAGTGCAAAGGGGAACAGTCCTCCCTTGGGGGCCTTCCAAAAGTACCCCCACCCCTGTCACCTCCTGCCACTCTTTGTTCCTCATCATAGACCATCCGTGGAGTCCTGTCCCTGCCTTTCCCTGCACTGTCCCTCTGCCTGTACTTCTCCCCTCCACAGCACTGGTCTGCCAGAGACCCGCCAGGTCGGCCCAGCCCACACCGACCTCTCCCACCTTGACCTCTCTGTCCACTCATTGGAGCCCCCACTGTGGACCTAGCACAATACACACCACATGCACCCCCAGAACAGGCACCCCTCTAGTACGCCTCCTTGACCAGCCTCCTGGCTGGAAAGAGACGTTCTCTGCTTCATGATTCTGCTCTCCTTCTGAGCTCCTCTCCCTGAGCTGCTTTCCGGGTCCTCCCTGCTGGGAAGGAAGGACAGCGGGAAAGTCTTTTGGGAGGAGAGACATGGGACACCCTCTGAAATACAGTGATCTGAGCATGTGGGAGGCCAGGGGCTGTCCAGAGGAGGTGGCTTAACCCTGTCGGGGAAGGGGATGATCAAGGAAGGCTTCCCAGAGGAGGTGGTGCTGAGCTGGAATTTGAGTGATGAGCACAGCTCTCCAGCAGACGAGGGTGAGGGGTCCTGCTGCATGGTGGGAAAATACAAGTAACACCCCAAAGCCCGAAGCCGCAGGAACGGCGGAGGCGCCCAGGGTAGGAGGGTGGAAGGGCTCAGAAGGGAGAGGCCTGGGGAGGGGCTGGATCAAAAAGTGGCTCATGGGCCAGGCTCAGGCACTGGGGAGCTGCTGGGCAGATGTGATTGGCTGGTGGGAGGGGATATTTTGGAAGGGGTGAGACTGGATGCCCAGGGAGGGGCAGGGGTCACAGTCTGAGTCCCACCACGGAGGAAATAAGGAGTTCCCCTCCACTCGTGGGAGCTTCTCAGGCTGTGGGTTGAGCCTACTCTCCTGGCATTTCTCCTTCTGGACAGTCTCATCCCCCACCCCTCACCTGCACCTGCAAAATCTTCCTCACTGGTCGCTGCCCTACCAGAAGTCCAGGTGAATTCTTTTAGTTTTTTTCCAAGCCTCAGTGTCCCCAGCCAGGTTGACAAAGCCTTAAGGCAGGGCCAGAGCACGCTCATCCACCAGTCACCACAGTACCCAGCTGGGTTCCAGCAGCAAAGATGCTCAGTCATGGAAATCTTCCAGTGGTTCCAACCCTACCTAGGCTGGCAGCCTCGCCTCTGGTCCCTCCCCCCAGGCTTCAGCTCTCCCGGCACACTGGCCTCGAACACACCCTGCCTGCACCTTCCTACTGGGCCTCTGCAAGCTCCTCCCTCCACTGGGGTCACCCTCCCCTCACCCCTCTAACTAGTCACTGTCCACCAGGTCTCAGCTTTAAAGGCCATCTCTTCCCCGAAGCAGCCCTTCCTGACCCTCAGGCTAAGGTAGCTCCCTTCCTTCCTTCCTCCCATCTCTCCCTACAGAGTCATCCTCATAGTGGTCATCTGGGGCACCGACTCCCCAGCAGGGTGTAAGTCCCATGGGGCAGAGAGTAGTAGGCCTGGGTCACAGCGTGAGTTAGGCTGAGCAGGGAGCTGAGCCTCACACCCCTAGGCCCTCTCTCAGGGCCGCTCCCAGAGCCCCTCTGGAACTCCTGGGGCTGGGAAGGGCAGGGCCCTCCTGGTGGGCCTCAGTGCAGACTGAATTGGGTGGGGTGGGGAGGGGAGGGAGGACTAGAACCCGGGCCAGCCCAGGGGCATACCCCACCCTCCTGCCCCACACTGTTCCCTGAGACCTGGGGCTTTCCACTCACACTCCCGGGAGGGCCAGTCCCCACCTTCTCCTGTGACACGCTCCTATTCCCACCAAGACCAACCCTGATGTCATCCTCTCCCTGAAGCTGGTGCTGACCTCCAGGCAGGGTTGGTCACCTCCACCTCAGGATGCCCCGTGTCATTCATTAGCTCTCTACCAGTCTGTCCCCCTCCCCACACCAGGTCTGGGGACCCTTGAAGGCAGGCCTTTGCCTGCTTATGTCTCTGTATTTGTCCATCTCCAGATGGCTTCCAGACGGCCTCCAGCCTGTCCCCTGGGCCCCCTGGCACCCCTGCTTGGGCCTCCCAGGCAAGACAGCAGTGGGCCTCACCCTGTCCTTACTAGCTCTGATTTGTGGGGCCCTGGAGGTGGTGAAAGAAGCCTAGGCCTCCTACCTCTTCCTGCTTGGGCCCCGTGCACCTCTTGGGGGCTCCGAGGGCGAGAACCCCCTTGGAGGAGGCATCTCTCAGCAGCAGCAGGGAAGCGACACGGTCAGCTCGCTCAGCTCATCTGTCAGCCCTCTGGTCAACACCTGCCCGCCTCTCGGAGAGGGGCTGGCTCTGGCCTCCCCCCAGGGCCTGTTTCCCTTGGAGCCATCTCCCGGAGCTGTCTGCTCCCCATGAGCAAAACCCATTCATTTCCTTCTGAAAACACAAACCACTTCCTGGCTTCGCAGAGAACTGCCCAGGTGAAATGGGCCATGATCTCAGAATAGTATGCACAGCCCCCTCACCACCCAGCTGGTCAAGGGTGTGTCCCCCGTGCCCCCCAGTCCCCTTCCCCGGCTCGTATATCTCCCCACAGACATACATACTCAGCCTATCCACACACTTGACTCCAGGCCCCCCACCTATTCAGCCCTGCACAGAGGACTGAGGCAGGTGCAGAATGTTCTTTTATTCAACAGATGCCACCAAGCATCTTCTTTGTGCCAGGGCCTTGGCTGGGCACGAGGGTGACAGGTGGGCATGCCCTGGTCCTGCCTAAGAGTTAGCCGGCCTGGATGGGGACCCTGAGGTATGGAGAAAAGCCAGACCCTATAACCCCACATCTGGGTTTGCACCCTGACTTGGCCACTCTCAAGGCCTTGTGGCGGGAGCAAATCCTGGGACCTCATCCCTGAGTGCAGACGGCACAGGACTGGGCTGTGGGGATGAGCAGAGGCCGTGAGCAAAGGCAGCAAGGTGTTTTCAAAGGGGATGTCCGCTACACAACCCTATGCAATACTTAGTTAAGAAGTAGGCTACAAGGCAACAGCTACTCGGTGCTGAGTGAACAGCTCTCTCTGGGAAGTGCTAAAGAGCAGCACAAGTGGGTGAGGTTGCACGGAGCCCCCGGAGGTGGGAGCCGGAGGTCTGCCTCTCACTACCTCCATGAGGGCCTCTAGCCCAGGCCTCGCCTTGGACAGACAGGGACACTGATGTCCATAGAGGAGTGGGATCTTGTCTCAGGGGAGTGAGGCTCAGAGTGGCTGGGGCTGGAGGAGGCACCAAACCCAGTTTCACAGTAGATGTCCCCACAACCCTAGATGAAGAGGAAGAGGAGGATGAGAAATGATAGGGGAGGTCTACAGAGGACTAGGTGGGGGGATTGGGGCACTGGTGTGGAGCCTGGGGTGTTGATGAGGAATCTAACAACCCCTGGACATCCCGCAGTCCTCAGACCCAGCCTGTTCAAAAGCCCCACCCCCCAACCCCCCAAACCTGCTCTCTGGCCCCTCACCCCAGTTCTCTCTCTGGGCAGGGTGCTCCTACCCTCCCGAAGCCCAGCCAGAGTGTGGCCATTCCTGAAATGTCCCGTTTCTCCCTCTCTCCCTCCCCACAGTGAACCTGTCTGCAAGGTCTGGCAGCCCCACCTAGTGAAAACCTCTCCACGGTGAAGGTGTGGGCACCTGTGAGTCTCATGCACAGCCGGAGGAGTGCAAACTGGCACGAGCACTTAGGAAAACAGTGTTGCCGTTCAAGCTGAATATATGAGTTCTGGCTCCTGGGAGCCAGTAATAGGGATGTACCCAGAGACGTGCTGGTAAAAGTTGACCAACCAGCTCTTCAAAAAATTAAATCCCTAATTTGTAGCATTTGCCAATTTCTCTGGTGTAAATAGTCTCCGTGGCCCATTTTGAACTATGTACCAATGTGATGTCACCTAATGCAGAGTCGAGAAGAGAGACATAAAAAGGGCCCTGGTGAGCACACCCCTGGATACCTCCCACACAAAGGACTAGAACATTCATAGCAGCGCTATTCCGAATAGCCCTAAACCAGACACTACCACATGCCCACCCACAGTAGAAAGAGTAAATAAACTGTGGTCTGTCCACACAACGGAGTATCATGCAGCCAACTGAGTGGACAAGCCACTGGGGCTACACTGTGGGTGACTGTCACGTGTTCTGTGTTGCACAAGAGAAGCTGGACACAAACAGGTACGCACTGTGCTAAGTCCCACAGCAGGAAAGCTGATCTGCAGTGACAGAGGGCAGGGTAGTGGTCCCCGTGGAAGGAGTCCTGACTGCAAAGGGTGCAAAGCTCTGTTCTGTTTCTGGACCTGCTTGGTGCTTACTCAAGTGTGTTTTGCTAATTTACTGAGCTGTGTATTTGTGATATGTGTACTTCCCCGCATCATGTTATACTTCAATAGTGAGTTTTTGTAAAGAAAAACAAAAAGAAAAAAACACCCAATCCTCTCGGCTCCCCTAAAACCTCCCACACTCTAGTTTCTCCAAAGTTCTTAATTTTTTCTCATAACGTATCAATGAGCACAGCTTTTATCCATTTTTTATGTATGTATATTTTTATTGAAGGATGTAGTCTGTTTACAATGTTGTATCAGTTTCTGGTGTACAGCACAATACTTCAGTCATGTAGGAACATACATATATTCATTTTCATGTTCTTTTTCACCATAAGTTACTGTAAGATATTGAATATGGTTCCCTATGCTATACAGTATAAACTTGTTGTTTATCTGTTTTATATAGATTGGGTAGTATCTGCAAATCTCGAACTCCCAATTTACATTTTTTTTCTTTTTTGTACTGGGATGTAAGTGGCATACGATAGTACACTAGTTTCAGGTATACAACATAATTCAGTATTTGTGTATATTGTGAAAAGATCACCACCATTAGTCTAGTTAACATCCATCACCATATGCTGTTACAAAATTTTTTTCTTGTGATGAGAACTTTAAAGACCTACTCTCTTAGCAACTTTCAAATATACAATATAGTGTTGTTAACTATAGTAACACCAAACTTCTTACCATTCAAAAGATAGTCACCGAGGGCTTACCATGTGCCAGGCCATTTTCCCCAAACATCTTGTACCCTCTCGAGGACTGTCATTTTGCATGTGCTGTTCCCTCTGCCGTAGGGGCCTACCCACACCTTAGCTGCCTGATGAACTCAGCTGCAAAATTCAGGCTAGGCCTCATCTCCCTATCCTCCTGGAAACTCCCTGACCCCAGGCTATGTTAGAGGCACCTCCCCAGGGCTTCCACAGTCCCTGAGCTTCCTTTTGTCCCCACACTGAGCACACTTTGTCGTTGTCATTGCCTGTGTCCACACCTGTCTCCCCACCAGACTGTGACCTCATCCTGGACAAAGGCCAAGTCTGACTCATCTCAGGGTCCCCATCCCCAGCTTAGGGCCTGGAGCAGAGCTGGCATCAGGAAATTTGTGTGGAGTAAGTGGAGGAATCAGGTGATGAATGAGCCAAGGGAGCAGGGTCGTGGAGCTTTCTGGGCTGTTCTGATTTCACAGTTTCTTTCCAGTTGCTCCAATAAGAAGTCAGTGAGTGGCAGACCATGGTCTCAGCTGATGTTTCAGAAAGCACCGTCCCCACTTCTGGCAGGGATACACAGTGGGCTGTGTGGCTGGAGTTGGGGTCCAAGCTCTGGCTCTGCTTTAGTGGGTCCCTGTTCCCTCTCCTCCCCAAGTCTCAGTCCACAATCTGTGAATGGAGACTGGAAAGTGTCTGAGGGTCCTTGCCATGTGGCCATTTCGGCCCTTGCTGTGTCTGCTCCAAGCTGCCCTTGGGCCTCACGCTCCAGCGCCTGCGGCTCTGGGAGGTGGGACCGACAGCCGCAGAGGTGGGAGCCCCGGTGCATTAATGCGGCTGGTGTTTACCCAGGCTGGGCCCATAAAATGCCTCAAGCGGAACTAAGCTCGGCTTGGAGCAATGTGGCATTGTCCGTTCCAGCTCTTGAACCTTGGAATGGACTACTTGGGTGGGCACCTCATTCCTTAGACATCTTGGAAAACTCCAGAGGGAAGCTTGGCAAGGCCTCGGAGGAGAGGAGAGGACAAGGTTGGGTTTGCAGCGCTTGGGGACCTGAGAGGTCAACGTGCCCCGCACCCAGTCCCATGCAAGGATCCCCTGCAGGCTGCATTATGGCCTGAGGGAAGGAGGACTTGGACTTGTCCTGCGTGCTGCTTCTCAGCAGAAACCTTCACTCGTACCCAGGTGGCATAGTTGTCTGAAATGTCACCTCTGCCTAGGCTGTGGCTTCTTTCCCTACATTGTTGCTGAGCTCCTGAGGGCAGGGACCTGAGTCCTCTCATCTGTTTGTCCCCAGCCTGGCTGTTTTCTAAGTTCTGGCTCTGTGCCCTGCCCTGTGCTGAGCTTGGGGCCAGAGAAGCATCAGATTCAGTCTTGCCTTTGGGTCATTTACGTCTAGTGGGAAAAACAGCTGGGTACCCATTGTATCAGAGGATAAAGCAAGAATTCATCATCAATCATTCCATCCATCCACCTACCCAGCGTCCATCCCTCCATCTACTTATTCACTCAACCATCCATCCATCTCTTGACAACAGTCCCATCAGCTTCTGGGGAGCAAAGCTATAAGCTCAGGCTCTGGAGTCACATGGTTCTGAGTTCAGCACTGTCCCCCATTGCATGACATTTGGCTTCTCTTTCCAGCTCTCTGGGCTTCAATTTTCTCATCATTAAAAAACTTGCCTCAGCAGGGAGAGGGTATAGCTCAATGGTAGAGTGTGTGCTTAGCATACATAAGGTCCTGGATTCAATCCCCAGTATTTCCATTTAAATAAATAAACTAATAAATAAACAAACCTAATTACCTCCCCCCAAAAGAAAACCAAATAACATTTAAAAAAAACAAAGCAAAACAAACCCTATCTCATAGTGTAGTTATGAGATTCCCTGAGACAAGACAGGTAAACTGATGAGAACAGGACCTGGCAGGGAGGCAGACTTACCTGGAAGGTAACAAGCTGCATTTCAGAGCCCTATGCTTACAAGAATATTCTCCGCAAGAGAGATGAAATGTGTTTCTACGGTCATATATTTTTATGAAGTTTTGTAAAAAGTAGGGTATTTTAGCCACCAAGGGCTGATAGCACTTTTTCACCCTGAATCCCCCTGTGTCCTCCCTTCCTGTTGAGTGGTGGTGAGTGGCTGCGGCATTTGGGGGATCTGGCTACAGGGAAGTTGAATTGAGGATACGTTTACAGTAACTGGGATTAGTGGTGTAGATTTATATGCTTTGCTGTCACTGTGGGTATAGTTCTTGCCAGCCGTCCTGGTGGAGGACCAGCTTCCAGAACGAAGACCTCTGTGGTCCACGGTGCCGACTCCTTCCACACCGGGACTGCGACCCGGCCCGGAAGTGCGTGGCTAGTGGGAGAGAAACAAGGTCTGCAATGTGTGAAGCTGGAGGTTAGTCTGTGGAATTGTCTTTACAGTGTCAGATGTGCCAAACTATAGGCAAAGAATTTGAGCCTTATCAAAATAGAAACTCTCTCCTGTCCGTAATGTCACTGCTAAGAAGCCTGTGTAATTAGAAATTACAAATACAACTTCTTTATCTTGAGGGGAACTACATGGAACAGAACTGGGCAGAAGTTCTGTGCTTGCAGGGCACAACTGTAGCAGTACCACCACCAGCAAGTACAGTTGTGTCTAAAGTTGCATATTTTATGTATCCCAACTAACAATAAACTAGTTTTAATTGATCATATGAGAGGAAAGACTGAAATATCTTTCTCCTCTTTTGACAGAAAATATTACAAAAGTTACTATGAGGAAGCAAATAAAGAGTATGCAGTCCAAAATTATAAGAAAAGCGTTATAAAGGTATTTCTGACAGTTAAGAAAAAATATTACTTTTCTGAATTTGTTGGTTTGTGGTATTCAACCACTTTTAAAAGTTTATAATTGATTGTGATCTCTTTTCTCATTCTAATTATTTACTTTTGTACTTGATTTTGTGTGTGTGTGTGTGTGTGTTTTCTCCTCTTAAAGAGGGCTCTTCAAATGGCATAAGTTTCAGGTCCCTCAAAACTGGATCAGACCCTGCCTAGCACATACTAAGTGTTCAGTAGTGCTGGGAAGTTCTGACTTGGTCCTCTTGCTCTAGCCAGCACTCCAGTCAAGGTATTCCCCTTCCTTCCACTGTGGAACCCAACGCCCCCTACCCACTTTGCAATTACAAACAGATACATGGAGGCAGATACAAGGGCAGATGTAAGGTTAATGCTGGCTCAGCCAACCAATGTCCTGTCACACATCTGTCTCTCCCACCAGAGGAGAGGCTCTCAGGCAAGAATGTGTCTGACTCACCTGGGTTCCCAGTGCCCAGCACATACCTGGTGTGACAAGGTCCTAGAACCCGTAGGAGGAATCTGTTTCAGGCTCAGTGTCAGTCACAGTTGGGTTCCCTTAGCTTCCTTCAATTTTCATTTGATGAACAAAGAGGAGTGTAGCTTGGTGGTGTTAAACTGAACCCTCCAGACCCTCAGAGGGGCCCTAGGAGCAGCCAAGAGGGTCGAGGGAAGGCTGAGCGGTTGGGATTCCAAGTCCTGCTCACCTCCCTTCAACCAGTGCACCTTCCCTTTTGTTGGATGTATTCCCTGGGGTCTGCATATGAGCTCATCTGGAAAATGTGATGCAGTGAGAAAAACAGGATGGAAGAGAGCTGGTGTGTTCCTGCCGCACGTGTATTCTAAGAGGCACTGAGCTGTGTTCCCGGCTCATGCTTGGTAAGTAGAGAGAATCTTTTGGAGGGCATTTTGTGAGTTGACCTCACCCTTTGCATCCTTGTATTTTTTCTGTCCTTTTTGTCCCTTCTTCCTTTAAAAACTGGTTGAGTTCTATGTCTGTAGGCCACCTTCCTTTTGCAATGAAGTGGGCTAGGAATAAATTCATCTAAAGGTTTAACAAAAGTGTGTTGCATGTCCTCTTTCCCACCTGCCCTCCCTCATGGAATAATTATCAGGCCCCTGTGTGTTTTCCCCATGGGATGATGAGCTCTGTAGGTACCCACCCAGCACCTTCCCAAATGGTACGAGTTCTCACTACATGATTACGGAAGGAAGGAGGGCAGGGAGGAAAGGATGTCCTATGTCACAACCCGTCACACCAGGGTGTGTGGCAGGAGCATGCCCAAGCTCTGGACTTACACACCCCCAGGTTCGAATCGTGGCTCCGCAGCCCACCAACTGTGTAACCTTGGGCAAGTCACCGCCCCTCTCTGAGTCTCGTCTCTGAAACAGGAACGATGATCCCTGTCTTTCAGGTCAGTGAAGAATCGGTGAGATAAAGTGTGCAGAACACCCAGCCGGGGCTTGACACACAGTAGGTTCTCAGGAAAGGGCTGGAGAATGAACCAAACTGGCTTAGAAGGGGAGGGGCCTCTGTGTGCAGAGCCTGTCCCACACTGGGGCCTCCTCTCTCCCACGAGTTCCTTGGGCCCAGGGGCTCCAAGTCCAGTGGGGCAGAACCTTTTAATGGGGCCAGCCCGGGAGGGTGGGTGGACGCAATCAAGCCTGCCCAGGCTTGGCAGGCAGCCTGGCCCCCTAAAGGCCGCCCGTGCGGCTGCCGGGCCTCTGACAACAGGGTGTTCTGAGACCTGCCTGCCACCGGCCATATAATCTGCTTGTCCCCTTACTCTGTGGGCTCCTTAAGGCTTGGTGTGCATGGTTAGCAGCCCGATGTGACAAAGTGGGCACAGAGCAGGTGCTCAGCCAACATTAGGTGAGTTGAACAGTTACATCCTGTAGGCACATGGATATCTCTGTAAAATGTAGAAACCTGTGGCCCCTTATGGGAAAAATGAAGTAATACAACACCAGCCATTTATTGAGTGCTACAATAATGAGGCATATTTATATTATTTGACTGTCAGAGTATTATTCCCACTTTACAGGTGGAGAAACTGAGGCTCAGGGAGGTTAAAGTTTGCTCAAGGTCACAGAGAAGGCATGTGCTGTGGTCAGGGTTCCAGCCTCACCACCCACTCCTGAAGTGTGTGCTGTTGCCCTGCCTGCCAGGGCCGCCCAGCTCTCAGTTCACATCCACGTTAACCAAACCCACCACTGCCCAGCCTGGTGTTGGGACCGGGGTACAAGACAGACCTGCAGGGCTCTGCCAGGGCAGTTTAGCCTCACACACAGACAAGGCCAAGAGGAGGCAGCCATTCCCAGAGAAGGACTAGAAGAATCTGAGCTGGGCATTGGAGACCATCTGCTTTAGACTGTCTGTTATACAGAAGAGAACAGACATGCCCCACAGAGGGAGGCAGGGACAGGAGCAGAGCTGTGCCTGTAACCCGGGCCCTCACACCCCTTCTGGGATCCTGGCCTGTGCTCTACCCACGGCTTCCCACGGGTCCTTGATAACAGTTCAGAGGGGCAGCCAGGGAGTAGGAAGGTGGGGCAGAGAAAGGACTGACCATTGACACTGGGAGCAGCCTCAAGAGGGCCCAGTCCGAGTTTTCATATCCCAAAGGGGCTGACGGGGTGGAGGGGATGGCAGACACGGGCGCTACCCACACTCAAGTATTTGCTGAATGAATGAGTGAGTGAGTGGGGTCTCAGTGGGCAAAGTGAGGGCCAAAAGAAAGGCGACACAGGGAGATAAACATTTGTACCAGTGTCTGTAAGGACCCTCTCCCAGCCAGAGCATTCCCCCTTGAAGGCACTGTCCTGGGAGGAGTGAGCTCCCCATCAAAGGAGGCATGGAAGAGTCGCTCTGTGGAGGGCCCTTGGTCAGGACCGCAAGAGCCAGGGTTCCCTCCTGAGGGTCTGGTTTCTCTGGTCTTGAGATTCTTTCCACAGAGCTGCTGGGGACCAGAGCTGGTTCCCATCAGGAGGAGGGAAGGGCTTGCAGGGTGGAGACCCAGCAGGCTGAAAGGTGACCCCCCTGAAGGTCCAGGGGAGCGGGGGGCCTGCTGAGACCTTGAGGCCTGCACACCCAACAGCCTCCTTGTCTGAAAGGCAGGCCAGGCTGCTGCCAGCTCACCGTGCGGCTTCCTGTAGGGCCCATCCCCTCTGTGCCCTCAGCTGTCCTGTCTGCCCTCAGGACTGTTCTGAGGCCAAAACAATTCCTATTCCCCCCTCCACACTTAGCAAGCTGAAAATGAGAAAAACACACAATTCAGCTTTGGAGTACAACTTCTTAGATATAAGAATCTCCCACCATAGTTGGGCGGTAGGAGGTGGCCCCCAGAACAGGCCGGTTCTCGTCCTTATCTTCCCCAGAGCCACCTCGTTCTTCACGTCCCTTCACCTCTCTGAACCTCGGTTTCATCTTCTGTAATATGAAAATATGACTATTTTACAAAATTAAAACAAACCAAAAAACATTCTTAAAAAATAAATGGCCCCCACTTGCTCCTGGAGATTTGAGGGCTGACCAGGTGCCTGGAAGACGCCCGCCCTGGGGCTGGCTCCCAAGGTCACCCCCTCTGCGGCCCAGGGCAGGGGCCAGCATCGGGAGCAGCCCCACCAAGTGCCGCTTCCTGAAGCTGCTCGCTTCTCTCACTTTGGCCCTGGGCCGGGAAGACATGGAAACTCTGAGGGCCTCAGACTCCATGTGTTTTATGGGCCCTAAGAACACGGCAGCCCCATAAAGTCACTTCAGGTGGCTTACAAGCCCTGAGACCAACCAGGTTCACCCTGAGCTCACCGGGGAGCAACTGGGCCCCAAAACCAAAGGAGTAGCTGCTGGGGCCAGTGGGACTAGACCACCAGGCTAAATCCCCTTGCCTGCCTCGCTGCTTCTGTGGTCTGACGGACACAGGGACTGGCTCTCAACCCAGCCAGGTCCGACTGAGAAGGTGCTGCAAGACTGCTCAGCTGTGTGCTGGGTGTTTGTCCCCAAAACCCAGGCTGAGCCCCCTGTGGCTCTCAGACACATGTAATAGGAGACAGTTCCCTGCTCCTCTCCCGTGGGGGCCATGGTTAAAGACATAGCCTTTATGGTCAACCCCAGGTTTGATCCTGCTTCTGCCGGTGGTTCTGTGACCTTACACAAGGCACCAGCAAGCCAGCTCCCAATTTTCTCATCTCTTCAATGAGAATAATAAGAGCAGCTATTTCTACCTGACATGGTTGTTGTGGGGGTCAAACAAGATAAAGGTGCCCAACAAGAGTTGCTATTTTGTCCCAGCTTTGCCCTCCAGGCAAGATGGCACCAACCACTGACCACTGGGTGGGCACGCCCTGCCCTCACCATGGCGGCTTCTCTCTGTGGCTTTCCCCATTCCAGCTGACGGTCTTCTTGTTCCTGGATTGCCGAGGATCTTCAGACAGAAATCTCAGCTCTGGTGTCTTCCATCCACACCCAGCATCCCCTACCCCCTCAAACTCTCTAACCTGAATTTCAGGGCCCTCCTAGACCTGGCCCACGTAGGGCCCTCCAGTGCCCCCAGCCCTAAAGGACTCGACGTGCTTCACTCACACAGGTACAGCTACTACTACTACTACTAATATTAATAATAACAATAATAATAACTAACATTGATGGAGGGCTCACACCCCGTATATTACATGTGACATCTCGCTGAATTACATGAACCAACTCAAGTCATCCTCACAACCACCTTATATGGTAGGCACCAAAGTTATTCCACGTTACAGATGAGGACACTGAGGCACAGTGAGAGAGAAGGAACTCGCCCAAAGCTCACAGAACTAAGAGGTAACAGAGCTTGTGCTTCGAGCTTGTGACATCTGGCTCGATAACCCCCAGGTGACCATCCTTGGCACATGCTATGTGTTCATCCATGAGACACGAATGGGGACCGAGGGCACAGACAACAGGGGGATGAGGGGGTGATTCTCGAGCTGCCCTGTTGCCCTCAGTCTTATTCTCACCACAAAGGCATCCAGGTGAGGATGGTGTTTCCCAGGACGAGCTCTCTGGACCACCTGCCTGGACCAGAGTCTCCCGGTGCTTGTGAAAATGCAGAGTCCTTGGCCCCGCTCCTAATCTGGATTAGAATTTTGGGGGTTGAGCTTAAAGGCTGAGAGGAAATGCTAGACTAGAAAGTGCTGCCCAGGCACTGGGATCCATTCAAATCCTGAATCGAGGGCCCCTGGGAAAGTCATTGGGTTTCTCTGAACCTCCATTATGCCATCTGTTAAAAGGGAGTGATAAAACTGACCGCAGGGATGGCTGTGAGGTTCAATGCAGTACGTATAATTGGCGTGTGGGACGGTGAATTCCATGGCGTGCAAGTGAAAAAAACTTAATTTTTTCACCACTGTTTCTCAAGCCTGCCCTGTCGGCTCTCCCTCTCCAGCTCTAAAAGGGATCTAGGGAGGACCCCACCCTTCCTGCTCTAGGTTAAGCGTAAAGCAACAGTCTCATCTTCAGGTGGTAATGGGTAGCACCCAATCTGACCTCAGTAGGTCACTGTCACAACCAATTCAAAGTTCCTTCTCCCCCAGCTCAGGCCCATTTCGAGATTTAGCTGGGTAGACACAAAATGACAACAGTAGGGCTTACCTGGGGCTGCCGGAACCTGGCATGGGGGTCCTCTCGTTGTGGCAATGCCCCAAATCTAGCCTTCTTGCTTTGGGATGTACTGTGGATTTTCCAGTACATCCCCCCAGCCTTGCCAAGAAACAGTTTGTTAACATGGGTGATGCCTCCTCTTTCAGCTGATGTCCCCCACTCTCTCCTCAACCTCAGACAGACACCTTCAGTTTGGGGCACCTGAGCCTGGCAGGCAGCAGACCCTTGGACGGGCCCTTGCTACATGATTCACATCCCACCCCACTCCAGAGCATCCACTTTGGCCCACAGGAATCTTGTTTCTTTGCCTGCAAACCCTGCGAGGCAGGGCTGACCCTGCAGCGCCCTCTCATCTCCCTCCAGCCTCAAGGCTTCAGACAGGGTTTTAGATGAGAATTAGACACACAGCCTTCTGTTCTCAAACCCCAAGACTTGCACGAGGAGGGGACAATCCTTGCATACCAAGCCTGTCCTTCCAGCCCCTGCCTCATCTCGTCCTGGGCTGGAAGGGAGTGCCAAACACTCACATGGTAAGTTTGGGGCCATTCCTGTTTCTTGTCCTGCATAGATACCTTCGAATGTGGGGTGCTGGGCATCTACGGTATGCAATCTGGGGCCTTGATACCTAACTCAAAGAAGGTGTCCATAAAGAATTCCAGGCCCTTCTCTTCCTAAAACAAGAGGAGCTGGGGATTCAAGGGAGGAAACAGAAGAGCAGAAAGCTGGGCTACACAAAGCATCAGGCAGAGCAGAGCTCCACAGGCTCCTGGAGACGCATGTAAAACCAGGGATTGGGAGGGATTCATTTTTAATTAAAAAGCAATCGAGGCCCAGATATAAAGTATCATGACACTAATGGTCCAGGAAATCTGGAACCTTAAATCACAGCAATTTCTCCCTGGAGGGCAGGCCTGGGACCCCAGGATTAGATAGGGGGCTTGGCGTGTGCCAAGGCAGGAAATGCTGAAGGTGACTGCAGATTCCTCCCTGCTAAAGCATTCAGATAAACAGCAGGGAGAGCTCCGGGGCCTCTGGGTCCAGTTGGGCGCCATCATCTCACAGATGGGGAAACGGAGGCCCAGAGAGAGGTAGGCCCAGCCCAGGTCACACAGAGAGCAGGAGCAAAGGCAGAACTGGAACCTGAGCCAGAGGCCCTCTCCCTGCACCAGCCTTGTGGTCACACCCCAGGATGGACGCTTTCCCATGGTCCCCAGCCAGGATCCTCCAGTGGGGTCTGGGGTCTGGGATTCTGCCAGGGTCACTGAGCCCAGAGATTTTTTTGAGTTTCTGCAAAGCTCTTGGGTGGTGGTGGGGTTAACTTAGAGACTTCACAAATAGGGGGAGTCAGCTATCCCCCCAGGTCAGGGGCCACCTGCACTTACATCATCCAGCGTGGTCCTCACCACCTGCCTGAATCGCCTTCCATCAGGGACTCACTGAATGACTAGGAAACCTTGCTAGCCTCCCTTTATTCTGCCTTGGTTTCACCATCTGTATGATGAGGTTACACTGGACCCTCTGTAGGGGCCCCTCAGTGCTGACAACCTGTGAGTCTACAAGTCTATTAGTCTGCCATTCCATCCCCCAAAGAGGGGTATTGTGAAGACAGCAACCAGCAGGGTGGGGTGATGATGAATGAGGAGACAGGAAACATTTTGAGCTCCCAAGGAAAAACTGCAACACAGCCCCCAGCTGCGAGGATCCTTCATGCCCCTTAATTCTCTGGATTTCCCTCCTCTGGGCTGGCCTGAGCCAAAAGTCAGACACTTCATTCATTCATCCCACAAGGATTTATCGCTTCCCTGGAATGCTCTGTACTTCTACAAATCTTAAGATGTCTGAGAACATCTAGCTAAAGTGGGTGGGTCTCCCTGCTGCAGCTGAGTGAAAGGAGAGCTGCCAAGCAACCACTGACTTCTTTGGCCATATCAATAGAGACTGTGCCCAAATCCAGGGAGGTGATTTTCTCAGTCTACTCCATACTGACAAGATTCCTAGAGAGTGGTGACCAATATGGGAGTGGAACTTTGTGACCAGGGGCGGGGAGAGTTCTGGAACCCAGAACATAAGAATGGTGAGGTTTCTGGGCCAGGACAGCCTGGAGAAAAACAAACTCAGGGGACAAGGGTGCTACTTCCAAATGTGTACAAGGACGTTGGAGATAGATCGTCATATGTGTTTGGTAGAGCTAGAGAGCCAGAAGGCTTCAGGGATTTCTGGTTCAAGCTCTCCTCCCATTGCCTCCCCAGCTGATAAGTCCTAGTCCAGTGCACACGCCTCCTGTGCCAGGGAGTTTTCTCCCCGCCTGGCAGCTGCTTCCACAGTAAGAAGACTTTGGCTGATAGAAAGTTCTGCTTGTTGGTGGTGCCCGCACTGGTTAGCTCCACGCTGAGCTCTGCCAGTCACTGGCCTGGGTGCTTTACCGACTTTCTTTTGTTTAATTCTCACAGCCCTGAGAAGTCAGAATTCTACAAACTCCAAGACTTAGACAAATCCAACAACCCTCAAAGTCCCACAGCTAGCAAGAACAGAGGTGGGATTCGATCCTGGGTCTCTAGTTTCAGTGCCGTTTACACCAGAAAGCAGTTTACACCTCTTTCCTGCTTCAGCCACACAGAACTTTGCATCCTCGTCCAAACCTGTGATGTTCTCCGTGAGTCACTACCTAGTGCTCCTCCTGCCAGGAATGCCCTCCCACCACATTCATTTGAAAACATCTGTTCTCATGGTTACGTCTTTCTTCATCTCTGTTTTACACACACACACATCATCATTATCACCGCCATCATCGTCATCATCTACTATGTTTTATGACACATAGTAGCAGTTCGTGTTTATCTAATCAATACATCAATAATTCCAGTTCTCAACAAGACTCTCACCCACTGTGAAAAGTCTTCCCTGCCTCCTACCTCCAGGTGAGTGAGCTGGTTCTGGGCTCCCTCAGCCCCGCTCCCTGTTCCTCGCCCTCCCCATAACACACCAACAGGCCCCCGTCATCTCTCTTAACCCTGGCACTGGCCGAGGAGAGCCTCAGAAAGGAACGTGGAATATTAGACCCCTAATAAAGCTTACAGACGACCTTCTCCAACCCCTTATTGTTCCAGAAAAGGAAACTGAAGCTCACGCAAGGCAGAGTTGGGAGGATGGGATGCCAAGCTCTAAGTCCTCATCCCATTGAATGTCCTGACCACAGAAAGGTGAAGAGGAGGCCTGTGGAGGCAGAGGGCCAGAGCTGGCCCCAAGCTCCCCGCAAGTCAGCCATTCCCGCAGCTCAGCTAAGAAGGCCTGCCTCTGGGGCCCTGGAGGGTGAGCTAGGGGTCAGGGGAGTAACTCAGGCTCCTGCCTCCCCACAGATGCCTTTCATTTTCCGGGCCAAGGGCCTGCTCCCACTGGCTGGAGGAAAGGTCCCGGGGGGGGGGGGTGCTGAGTGTGAGGCTGAGGTTCAAAGGCTGCCTGCAGCAGGCGCCGGGCCTCAGCTTCCGCCATAAATTTTCAGCCCCAAGAAGGTCCGGTCTTTTTGGATGAGGGTGGGATGGGGAGGGCAAGTTTTTCTGTGCTTGGTCCCACTGGCCCTACAGAGTCAACAACTTGTTGAAAAGTCTGAGGGAGATAAAGTGTTTTTTCCATGCCAGTGCTGGGCTGGGGGAGTGCAGGGCCCACCCACAGGGACCCCATGTGGATGCATCTCAAGACAAGCTTGTCGCCTGAGCCCCGTCTGACCAGGCCCACCTCTGCCGCCCTTCGGCTTCACAGCAGTGGCACTGGTACCTGGGACCGCAAGACCTACGCCAGAAACTGTCGGAATCCCCGAGCACCAGATGCAGGACACCAAGTCCCACTTTTTGCAAAATGGGAAACTGAAAGGGAAAGGAAGTACCTGATCTCAAGCCAGTGGCTGAGCCGAGTCATGAAGGAGGCACCTGGTTCGTCATCCAGGACGACCTGTGCAGCTGAGCGGTCACCTGGGCCTGAGCTAGAGACCACAACAGAGTCACAGCATCAGCGCTGCAGACAACACTCAAGATCAGCCAGCCTCCCCCAGCGCCACTTCTGTGCCAGGCCCGGACCTGCCCTGGGGCCAGTGGGGTGATCAGATCTGCCCCTGCCCTCCCGAAGGCCATTTCCTGGCGAGACAGATGGGCCTGCCCTAGTGACCTCTTCAGGGTGCGCCCCAGACCCTGGGAATCTGGCCTCAGCCAGACCTGCCAGCCCTTACCTTCTCTAACCAGAAATTTGCTTCCTCAAGTCTTTGTTTAATGAGGGTCATTTTCTCCCAACCTGCACATCAGACTGAAAACAAAAACAAAACAATGATCCTGGCCTCTCCCTGCGCAGCTCCGGTGCTGCTTTCCTACCACGGAAGGAGTGGCCCCCACACTCATCTCCCCGCTGCCTTGCAGAACTCCCAGCGTGGGCTGGGCCTGGGGGCCAAGGTGCGGCGGGTCAGGCCTGCCTCACCACCGAGGGAGGGGCCTGGAGCATAGAGTCCATATAAATTAATTTAATTGGGCCCTATTATCACTTTGCTTCAAGCCTGCAAGTCTAATCTAGCGCTGAAGTAATTCATTGAGTGTGAATGTTCTGGAGCCAAGACTTCCCTCTTCTCTCGGAACAAAACTCTCCATCCTTGGCTCAGGCCCCGGGCCACTGCAGCCTGGCTCAGCAGAGGGGCTGTGTGAGGAGCAGGGCGGGCAGGGGAGGCCTTAAAATGGCTCTTTGCTTTGGCTGCATCCCCTGACTTTCCCAGAATGAGGCCCCGGTGCACACCTCCAACACACAAACTCAGCCACACGGTCACACATCGGGGTGACACTGGGTCTTCACAAACCCCAAAGATGGCTGAAGACATCCCTGGAGACCTGGGTGAACCCTGAATTACTACAAGATGTTGCACAAGTCTTCTCTCCATTCCGTGCCTCAGTTTCCCATCCTGCCAAATTTCCTGGCTTCTCACTTTAATAGCTATGTGACCTGAGGCAAGTTATTAAACCCCTCTGAGACTCAGTTTCCTCATCTGTGAAATCAAATAATGCTTATCTCATAGGGTTACTCGGGGGACTATGTGGGTTAACCTATGTAAAATGATCAGAACTCTGCCTGGCATACCATAAGCACTCCGTGAATGTTTGTTGTGAGACTCAGATGTGATGGGGGCTGGGAGCCCTTCGTGCTACCATAATTGCTGAGGCCAAGGTACACATCGTAATCATAATTTCAGAAAAGGAGAAGGGAGCTGGGTGGTGCGGTTCCCACGAAAGTTCTGTCCCAGGAGCAGGGCACCTGAGAGCTGAGAGAATGTGACTCGCCCAGCATGGTGTTGTTATGATTAGATTTACATACTTGATGGTGCAATTATTTATACCCTGATGCCAAGCTCATTAAGAAGTCAGGCACCATGAACAGAACCCACTGGGTTGAGCCCCAATCTGAAGGAAAGACATGGCTTGGGAGCCCCTGGTGGCCCTGGTCTGAGGGCAGAAGAGCACACTCATGCATGAATGCAAGTGTGCACCCCACACAACCACCGGGGGGCCCAGCCCCTGCCAAGGACCCTGTCCAGAAGAGGCAAGGGACATGGGCCCTAAAGGGGGTGGAGCGATTGAGGATTTTCTGGTCTGCTTGCTCCTTCCCTCATCCTCCCTGAAATACCAACCAACCTTTGTAGGGCCCCCCTGCGCTCCAGGCCCTGGGCCTGTGGTAACCCCTGAGCCACACAGCATCCAGGAAAGCAGAGTTTATTTTTTAGCACTCCTCCTAGTATTAACACTGATTTAACAGAGAGAGAAATTGAGGGTTGGCAGATCTAACCAAAATCTCTCCCCAACAAAAATAACAAAATCAGAGGCTCCTACCCACTGATATTTGCTCCCTAATTCAGGAATTATATGAGATGTGGGTTGTGTTTGGGGGCAGTAACTAGGAAAAGTTGAGAGAACCTTGGGAGTCAGGAGATCTGGGTGCAGTTCCTTTCCATCTCTGGACCTCAGTCTCCCCATCAGAGCAATGGGGGTAACCATCCCTTCTCCACTAGGCCCTTATGCAGATGGGATGAGACCACTGATATAAACCTCCCCATGGAGCTTGGTGCACATTAGGTGCACACGAGACAAAGCAGCGTTGTCACCTTGTCCTGACAAGTCCCAGACTCTGGTAAGTAACCCTTGCCCTCTACATCTAGCCCTGGAAGAGAATCGCCACACAGGTCTGGGAGGTGGGAAAACAGGCCCCCAGCCTCCTCACCCAGGATGGAACTGTCCTTGTTCTGTAGCCAATGGCCGTGCTGTGTGTGTCTTGAGGCTGGGAGGTGGGGGGCAGGGGGCAGGGGAGGATTCTCCTTCCTCTTACTCTCTTCCTCCAGCACCCAGGGCTCAGCAGAAGCCAGGCAGAAAGGTTCAGACAAGATTCATCTAGACTCTGTGGCTGAGGCAGCTTTAACCTAACCCACTTCTGACACGCCTCCAGGTGTAAACTTGAGGTGCCCAGGGCTGGGCTTGGGGGGCTTCCTCTCCACCCTCCTGGAGGGCTGCTAGTGTTCCGGGAAAAAGTGGCTCAAGTCAGGGACTCCCTCCCAGGTTTCTACTCCTCCCCTCCATTCTGAACTCTCTTCCTCCAGTCTCGGTTCCTATAGTCTGCCACTTACTAACTGGATACCACTGTGCAAGTCAGTGCAGCTCTCTAAGCCTCAGTTTCTTCATCTTTAAAATGGGCTAATAAATCAGTACCTCCTCACAGAGTTGTGAGAACTACCTGCAATGTACACAGAGTACAGGTAAAGCACTTAACAAGTACTTCCAGATGCCCGAAGAGTTAGGTGTTTTGTTTTGTTTTGTTTTGTATTCTTGTTTATCCTGTCTAACCCATGATCCTGGGAATGGCAGGGCCCAGTCCTGGAATCACTTGTCTTTCCTCTAAAACATATCACTTACATCACCTGCTGGCTCTCATCTGGGGTCCAGGCTGTGCCTCTAAAGGGTATGAGGGGGCAGAGATGAAATCAAGGGCCGAGTGAGGACAGTTCTCAGGCTGTGAAACACCAGCAGGAGGCTTGAGATCTCCTCCTCTCTCTTGTGTCCCCCAGGGGTGACTTCTGCAACTGCAATGTCCTTCTAAGCCCCAGATAAGGCCACCTGGAAGAAGGACCAACCTGGCTCCCCAAGGGTAAAGTCGGTGCCAAGGGCAGAAAGGAAGATTGGGAGCAGATAGATAAGCTGAAGCCAAAAAGCCATGCAGTCACAGGGCAATCACAGAGGCAAATCTCGACACCTCTGTGAGCCTCAGTTTCTCCACGCGTCATGTATGGGTGATGACATGTATACGTGCGGTGCTGAGCTGGCCAGGTCCCTCTTCAGGAGTGAAGTGCTGGGGACCGGCTCTGCCAAAGAGGACCCAAGCCCACTCCCACTTTCAGGGGAAGCCTTCATCAAGAACCAATCAACTTGTGGGAGGGAAGGCCCAGCCTCCCACCTCAGGTTGAGACAGCTCTGAGGCTCGCCCCAGTTCCAGAGCTCCCCATGGCCCAGGGGAGCCTTCCTGAGACGGTAGCACGGCCGCCTTCTCCCTCTGCCCGTCCTCCTTCCTCCCTTCCCTTCTACAGCTGGTGATTCCAAGGGCACTCCTACTAAACATGCATGCCAGTCTCCACTGCAGAGGCCGCTTCTCAGGGAAGCCAGGCTGTGACAGACACGAGAAATGCTTGTCCCGATTTGTCGTTATTTACTGGATGTTCTTGTTTAACCTAAGTCTCTCACTAGACTCCAAGCTCCATGAGGGCAAGGACCATATTCACTCTTGTTCATCACTGTGTTTCTATGCCTGGTATGTAGTAGGTACTTACTAAATATGAGCAGAGAGAAGGAAGGTAAGAAATGGGGAAATAAGATGGTCTTGACAGAAGGAGGGAGGGAGGGAGTCAGAGAGAACATAGGGGGACCTAACTAGATTCGGGAGGTCGGGTAAGACAGCTCCAGGAAAACGATGTTTAAACTGAGGGCTGATGGAGGGAGGAAGTGGCTGGCCAGCATGGATGCCGTGAGGTGCGGATAGAGCAAGCAGAAAAACATATTCCTCCAGACAAAGATAACAGCTCAGGCAGTGGCTCTGAGGCAGTTTGAGGAGCCAGAAGAAGGCCAGGCATAAAAGGCAGAGTGGAGCACAAGGCGAGGCTGGAAAGGTGGGCACAGCCAGACATGGACCCATAGAACACAGCTTTAGCCTACAGGCAATGGGAGCCTGGAAGAGTTTTCAGCAGAGAGAGACGTGACCAGGTGTGCGTTTTGGAAAGATCCCGCTGCCACGTGGAGGACGGATGAGAGAGACCAGTCAGGCAGCAGTCATGATCCTAGTAAGACCTGAATGATGAGGGTAGTGATGGTGGAGATGGAGAAAACCAGAAAGAGCAGAAACGTATTGGGAGGTAGTATCCTCAGAGTTGACTGCCTGTTTGTTTAGGTGTTAGAGGCGAGTGGGAGGGAGAGAGGAGTCTGGAAAGATGCTGAGATTTGAGGGGCCATTTACTGACCTGGGTAAGCTGGAAGAGAAAGAGGTGGTGGTAATGATGCTCAAGTGTTCCAACTGGAGGAGCCTGGGAGGCACGCAAGGGGTGAAGTTCAGGCATCTGGGAAGAAAGTCCAGGCTAGGGACAGAACTATGGGGCAGCCAGAAGATGGGCTGTGAGTCTTTGAGGGCAGGGACCCTGTGGGGGTCTGCTCTGCAGTCACAGTGCAGCCTAGGCCTGAGACAGCGACCCTGCTGGGTAAATGTCTGCTGGCTGGATGGATGGAAGGATGGGCTAATGGACAGATGTGTTTCCCCCGGAGAACCCTGGGATCTCTTGGGCTGTGATGGCCACAGCCCAGCCCAGGCCTGAAAGTGGCCAGGATCCAGGATGCTGCTGTAGCCACCACTCTTGCTGTGATGAGGCTGATGGAGAGAGAGATGGAAAGGTAAAGGAACAGGGCATGGTCAGGGCCCGCTTTGGACAGACAGTGCTCAGGCCCAGAGAGAGGCAGAGCCGGGTCTGGGCCTAACAGTTTTTCTACAAGCGGCCCCTCCATCTCTACAGGCACTTTCAGGAATACTGGCCAACAGTTATCTTCCTGAAACAGTTATCTCCCAGAGGAAATCACTCACTTGCCCAAATTCACACCTCCAGGGAGAACTGGGGATTAAAGTAAACCAGTTTAATGTTTAAGGCTTGGTTTCAGATTCCCAGCTGGGCCACTGGTCACTGAGTACTCAGAGCCAGTCCGGCCCCTCCCTCTGCAGAGCCCACATTCCTTGTTCTTTGCTGATCAAGTGAAGGCCCAGAGGCTGGCCCCCAGGGTGGGGTGCAGGAGTGGTACAGGCTTGGTGACCTGCAGAGCATTGCAGACACCATCTGACCCTGGGAATGGATTGTGGGACCTGCCCCTAGCAAGCTGTGGCTGATGTCAGTGGGTCCGCTGGCCAAGCAGGCTTGCTCGGGGCAGAGAGATTTGAGCTGAGATGGAGCGTTTCTGAGAGAAGGTGATGTGAAACAGTGTGAAGCTGACCCTGCCCTGACCCTGCCCCGCTGGGGCTCAAGGCCGAGGGGACAAAGACGGGGCAGGGTCAGGGGAGCTTCATGCTGAGCATCCACCTGTGCCCTCAGCCCCGCTCTCACTCCCGGTTTCTGAGGGGCATCTGGAGGGCTCCATCACCCCAGTGGACAGACTGGAGATTTGAACCCACAGTGAACAGAGCTTCGCTCAACATTTGAACCCACAGTGAACAGGCAGCTGGTGGTAGAACTGAGGCCAAGGCTTGCCAACTGGGGATATTTGCGCTTCTTATTTCTTTCAACCATTCATTCATTCACTCATTCACTCATCCAGCAACCTTCCTTCCTGGCTGTGTCATGGGAGCTGCAGACTCAGAGAGGAATCAGACAATCTCCACTCTCAGGGAACTCCTGGTCTGCTGGGGAAACAACCACATAACTAGTCAGTGACAACAGGGAACTTCTGTGACAACAATTCACAAGGCTGGGGAGCCAGAGCGAAGCCCAGTCCAGCTTCTGGTACAAGCAAGCTTCCCGGAGCAGGTTGAGTCTGCAGGAGAAGAGGGGCCCCCAGGGGTGTGTTTCCAGCCGAGTGGGGAGCAGAGATGGGAAAGCCACACAGGAGGGCAAGACACAGGGGCCTACAAAGGCGACACCTCACTGTTAATTCAGCCCCCACCCAAATCCTTGTTCTCTTCTCCTCAGACTTGCCTTGCCTACGCCTCAACAGGGGGGCTTGAAATGACACCCCAGCCAAGTGCGAGGGACTAAGGGTGGCTCAGCCCGCAGGGACCCAAGGCAGCCTCCTCCCTGGGCTGGGGCTGAACACCAGTAAGGGCAGGTCCTCCCATCCTGCCCCCATCCCTGAACATAGTTCATTCACTCACTCGTTCCCTCAACAAGTATTTATTGATGCCCCACGATGTGCTGGCTGACATCTATGGTTATTCTCACCAGTTACAATCATTTTAAGAAAAAGCAATACATGAATGGGGACAGCTTCTGAATCTGTAAGGATTCAGAAAAACTCACATACAAGTCCTGGTTCCCCCACTTAGTGGACTGGCAGTTTGGGGTCTCGGCTGGTCATCGGGTGTGGTGACACGCACAGCTCATGGAGAGGCTAAGGGACTTCCCGAGAAGGCATTTACTAGGCAGGTGCTCAGCAGATGTCTGTCCCCTCTCCCCCCGATGGGCAAAGTGAGTGGTGCGCCCTTGCCTGGGAAAGGAGAGGATGTTTCAGGGGTGAGGCAGGGCCTGAGGAGGAGCCAGGAGGCCCGGAGAACAGGTGCTGGGCCATGTTAAGACTCGTCTGATGTCCCTACTTGGGGTGGGGTGATGCTTTTCCCCTCGTGTTCCCCAAGGCGAACTGGCAGCACCATTCCAGCGGCTGGTCTGACTCTTCCCACCAGGAGACCAGCAGGGACTTCTCCCTGAAGCCCACAGCTGGAGAACAGTGCCCAGAAACTCTGCCATCCCAAACTAGGTGGCCAGAAGAGGTGCCCCATGGTGAGATCGATGACCCAGGGGAAGAGTTCCTTCTCGAAGTGGCTAGGCTCCTTGTCTGGGTCCTGGAGACCTGACTAGGGAGCCGGCCCTGGGAGCAAGCCTCCCAGAGAGAGGATGACCTCACCAACCCGAGTGATGCCATCAGGTGGACATGCTTCAGGCTGAGCTGGGAGTCGCCACTGGCCAGACACCCCTTTCCTCACCAGCAGCTCCTCACGATGGCCTGCTCCAAACACACCCCCAAGCAGGCTGGCTACAGCTAGAGGGAGCAAGGACAGACTCAAGGAGGTTCTCCAGCACAGTCTGGACTGGATTTAGACCAGGAAGGCATTCTGAACACTCCCTCCTAGAGGGTAAGGATTAAGTCCAGCCACAGAGGCTGCACCAAATGACCCCCAGAAGGTTCCCCCAAAGAATCTGGGCACAAGTCTTAGAGAAACAGGAGGGAATGTGCTTTGAGTCATCACCAAATCAGACGGCAAATCAGGAGACCTGGGCTGTGGGCCTGCTTGTTGTGGAACTGGGCAGGCGCAGTCCCTCTCTGTGCCTCAGTTTCTCTTTTAGACAAAGAAGGACCCAGGCTTAGACACTGAGGACGCTACTATCTCTGACTTCTGTGTAGCTTCAAGACTGGGCACCAGACACAGGGGCCCCCTGGGGGACTCCAGGCTAGAATTTTCCTTATGGGAGCCTAGACCAGGCCAGGGTCGCACAGCAAGCTGAGGACACATCCGACATTGATACTGTGACCCAGAAGCCTGAGACGCTCTTGGGCACCCCCCACTTTTGCCCACGTCCAGCCCTGGGTTTCTCTGCGGCAAATATTTGCAGCTCATTACCACGTCCTGCCCGTCCTGCCCGTCCTGCCGCCTGTCTTCTGTGGCAGCCTTACCTCGGGCTTCCCGGCATCCGGCCTGCTCACCACAGAGCTCCTTGGAAAGTCTTGGTATTTTGGCCCAGCCTGATCCCAGACCATGCGCTGCCCACCCAGCTGGGCCTTGCCCCTCCCTGGATCACCAGGTCAGCCTCTTCCTTGGCCTCCAGCTGCTGGTCTCTGCCACACAGCTGCCACGTGAGCACGTCTGGTTCCCAGGCCCCAGGTCCTTGCCTGACTCAGAATGGCGAGGGGCTCTGCCAGTGCCAAGGTAGGGAGAGAGCTCACTTTTAAGGGCCCTCGACCTGAGTGGCTGCCTGATAGTCCCCCACTAGCCTTCCTCAACCATTGGGTATTTGTGGCTCCCACTCTTCTTCAGCTGTGGTCTGAGAGCTTGCCGTGCTGGCAGCCTGATGAGCTAGGCTCCACTCACTCACTGGCTGTGGGACCTTCTGCATTTTTGTCTCCTGTTGTGCAAAACCGGGATAATAATGTCAGTCTCTGACCTGTCCAGGTTGTGGTGAGGACTGAGAGGCTGTGCGTGTGCAAAAGTGCCCAGCACGACTGGTGGTGGCATGCGCTAACCTGGTAACACTCCTCCCAGTCAGCAGTCACCCAGAAGGGCTACACTGAGCTCCAAGTGGGGGTCCCCACCTGGAGGCTCTCCAGGTCACCCAGCAGAGGAGAAGAGCACAGGGGGTCCCTGTCACACAGTGCAGTCACAGCCATGGGAGCCTGGGAGGGGCACCTAAGCCCCCACATCTCCGAGGCCCCACTGAGTAGTGGAGGATGAGTAGCAGTTTGCAGGAGGACAGGGGAGGGAGGATCAGCATGAGGGGCCCAGAGCAGGTCTGTGTGGCTGAGGCCTGTGAGAGGGATGTGGGCCTTGTTTCCAGAGCCTGGGCTGCAGGGCTAAGGAGCCCCTGGGGGTGGTGGGGCAGGGACGGGCTTCAGCAGGGAGGGTGAAGATTGAATCTGTGCGTGAGAAAAATCCTGGGATTGGGTGGGGGCTAAGTGGGGGTGGAGCGAGTCACAGGCAGGCATGGAAGAGACCACCATGCAGGGAACTGTGAGGAGACTGGGACAATGGTCCGTAAGAGGCAGATGGCTGAGGAAGTAGAGAAGGTGCAGTGGGGATGGCAAAGCAGATGCAAACTGGTTAGGGACTTAGGAAGAGGAAGGAAGGGACAGAAATACTTCCCACATCCAGCACACAGGAACGACCCCTGAGCTACTAACCCACTCAGTGACTCAAGCAAGCCCCTCGCTCCCTGGGCCCTAGTTACCCTGCATGTGAAATGGACAAAAAGAGCCCTGGAGGTGCTCCCTGCTCACACATCCTGTGGTTCTGTAAAGCAAAGCAAGTGGCCTTCTTCGCTCCTGGAGAAGGGGGAGCAAAGTCCACCCCCCCCCACACACCCCTATCCAGTTTTCTTGGAGCCTCATCAGCAGAGATAGGGCCCAAGCACCAGGGCTAAGCAGGACAAAGGGTCTCACCAGCCTAGGTGAGGGGCAGGTAGCCCCCACCCGTGAGACTGGATGCACAGGGATCCAGCGCCACCTACTGTCCACCTGGGAAGGGGCCACCAGTCCCAGGAGGCTGGCTCTGACCTAAACAAATCCCAGTGGCCTGAAGCACAGCCCTCTGCCCCAGTTCCCCCTCCCTCAGGCCTCTCCAGATGGCTTACTGAACACAGACCGTTCCCTCCTCTTATGGATTCTGACCATATCATTCTTCTGCTCAGAAACATTTCATGACTCCCCATTGCCTTGGGGTTCCATGCACACTCAGGCTGACATTCAAGGCCCTTCACATTCAAGCCTCTCCTGACTATTACAGCCTCCTTTCCTATACAGCAAAATACTCAAAAGCCCCCTAAACACTTCATATTGTCCCCACCCCCATGGCTTTGCTTATGCTCTTGCCTTTGCTTGAAATAACTTTCTCTAACTTCTTGGCTTAGAAAACTCCTGCATAGCCATCAAAGACCAGTGCAATTGTCACCTACTTGGTGAAGGCTTCCTTAATACAGCTTTCACCCCAAGTTCACCACTGAGCACCAAGCCTGCCCCACAGCAGGGGTTAAAGCCCATCTTCTTCTGGGTCCCCCCATCAGTCCCTGGGCTGCCCTTCATTCCTGCATAAGCCAGGAATATTTCTATGTCCATCTCATGCTCTTCCCAGGCTCTGAGCTCCTTGAGGAAAGAGACTGTGGGTGTGACCCACTGCTACCCAGCATAGGATCTGGTGTTCAATTAAGTAGCATCAAACACCATATACTCAGTGCCATTGGACTAGATGCTTCCCCTTGCCTTATGCCATTACAGTGAGCTGCACTGAACATGGAAGCCTTTACCACTTTGTTCCTGCTCTTCCTGGCAACCAAAACACCTTGCCTGTTGCATGACCATGGGTGACTTACTTAATTTTCATCTGGACAAAGAGAAGGGTGCCATGTGTTATGTTATGGCTCCTTCAGTTGAGACCTACCAGTGACTCTGCTCACACGTGTCTTCTCCTGCTGTTCCCAAGATGCCCACCTACCAGGCCTTAATACCTGCTGCAGCTGCTCCAAGAGAGACCCTTGTCAGTTTGTCCTCTTGGAACTGTAGCTCTGGGCTTGTGTTCCAAGTTCATCTGCTTCCCAAGGAAATCCAGGCCCAATCCCACTTAGACCCCAAGCCCTGCTAGAGGACCAGCCCCAGGTCTGGTCTCTAGAGGTCTGTAGGAGGGGATACTTTCGTTTCCCTGTTAGGATGGCCGTATGGGGAAGCCAGACTCACAGGCTGGAGGCAGGAGGGCATGGCAGCCTGGGAATGAGCATTGCTAATCCCACAGTGCTCAGGACTTTCTGGGAGCTTTGGAATTCCACTGGAAACTGGATGATGGAGGGGCAGCAGTGAGGAGTTCTTGGTTTTCGCCTGTTCTGTTCCCTCTGTCCATCGTGTGCTTTCATCTTTAAAAGTTTAGCTCAAAAATCCCAGGAAACCTTCCCTGATCGTTGGGTCGAGTTCGCAGCCCGCCTGCAATTCCTACCGTGGGTCCGTTTGCTGCCCCGTCCCGGGCTGCGCATGCGCCCCCACAGGCTCCGCGGGGCGGGCAGGGAGGAGAGGAGCTGACTCGGGTCCAGGCTTCTCCTTGCACGGTTCGCGCGGGGGAAGGTGGTCCAGGGCCAGAAGGCGCGCTGAAAAGTCCGTTTCCGCCCCTTCCGGGCCCAGGGAATATTTATGGGCTGCTGGAGGGCAGAGCGGCTGGAGACGGGGCCCGAGGCTGCCCGGCGGCGGGCGGGAAGCGCCGCGCACTCGGGTCCCCTGCGGTCCCAGGCAGGGGGCCGGCGCGTGCGGAAAGCGGCCCCGAGCCCCCAACCTCAGGGCGACCGCAGCCTGGAAGCATCAAGAACCCCCAGCTGTTTCCTTCCACTCGGGGCGGGGCGAAGCTGGGCGGATGGAGGCGGGAAGGACCTAAAGAGGGATGCAGGTGTGAAGCGTGTCTGTGCTACCTGGGTGGGCGCTCCTGCCCTTGGAGTCGCGCGTTCCTCACCCACTTCGCAAGTGGGAACCTGAGGCGACGCCAAGACAGAGCCAAGGAGAGCCGTGCTGACTCCAGGATCGTCACGCTCTGCCCGCTGTGACGTTTGGCGTCACTGTAGGCCCAGGGCAGTTAACTCTTAGGTGAGAGTAAGAATCACAAGGACAGCTGCTAAAATTCAGATTCCAGGGCTCTATCCCCCAGAGATTAGGTAGATCTAGGGTGGGACCCAATAATCGGCTTTTAAAAATAAGCAGGCAGGCCATACACTACACATTGTGAAACATGGGTGAAGAGAGATTTTGGAATAGGAAGGCTTCCCTCAACCGATGGCCAGGATAAAGCAAGAGTAGACAGGATGGGGGGAGCTGAGAACCTGGACTTGGAAGGGATGGATTTTAATCCTGAAACCAACGTTTTCCTCTGGGTAACCAGGAGCTGGTGATTAACCTCACTGTGCCTTGAGTTTTCTCTTGCCAAAAATGGAGATAACATTCAGCCCACCAAGTTCTGTAATATCAAAGAGATCTGTGTAAAAACGCTTTACACACTGAACCACCACCATCATTATTATTCACTGTCTCTGCCAGTCCTCTAGACAAGGAGAGAACCTGGCCTGAAGTGGTGGTGGTGATGAGCTCAGATGCCACCTCCTCTGTAAAGCTCACCCTGATTCAGTCACATGGGATGAAGCCCTCCTTCTTCTGGACTGAGCACCACTCAACTTCTTTACCCCTGTTCAGTAGTCCTTTCCTGTGCCTGCAACTGACTCTGCAGTACATGTGCCATTTTTTTTTTCTCTAGAATGTGAGTTCCTCCTTTGGGGCGCCTCTGAGTTAGAGATAATGTCAGAGGGTCTGGGTGGTGGAGACAAAGTTCAGATCTCAGTTCTGTCACTCATTAGCTGTGGGATTTTGGTCTGTGGATCTACCTCTATAGCCTCTATAGCCTCTATAGCTAGTAAGTATAAAGGTTTAAGTGGAATAATGTCTGTAAAGTTCTGTAATGTCTGTTACTCAGGAAGTCCAACTCAGGTAAAACAAGATACAAGCTTGGAAGAAGGCATCAAAAGGGGTGGCTTTTGACCTGGGCTTTTAGAGCCAGGAAAGGTCTTAACAGGTAAAGAACCAGTGGGGAAGGCCCCTGCAGGCCATGTTCCATATTCTGTTTACACTCTATTTACGTCTATAAATTGGCAGCAGAGAATTCCTGCTCTGAAATGTTACTGTTTATTTAAAAATTGAAATGGGATAAAGATAGCAAGTTAAACACACTCCGTGGTCTTTCCTGAAACCAACAAAAACAACAGTAAAGGGATTTATCAAAATATTGGAAAGTAGACACAGCCAACAAAGAACGGTAACTGACTGAATCCTTGACAGGCAATAAAGTTGAAGAGCAGCCCAGTTTACACTGAGAAACCCCCAGGTGGTTCAGGAATTGACTGTCCCAGGTATTTATGGAAATTGGGTGGATGAAGAGGCTTAAAAACAGGAAAATTGTTTGTAAATATATTTAAGAAGCAGTCAGACTTCCCAAGTTGGTAGAATACTAAACGTCTATTCTCAGGAACATAACAGGGGATCCCTATTCTGGGGGCACTCTGACAATGGGCTTACAGTGAACATTGTGTACTCAGTGTTGAAGCCTCTAGCCTTTCTCCACTCAGCTACCCAAACACTGGCTGCCAGGAGAGTACCTTGCAGGCAGGAAATTGGAAGAGATTTTCTCTTGACCAGCTCAACAGGAAAGATGTGGAACGGCCCAAGAGATCTGTGTACACAGCCCCAGTCGTGATCATCATGTGTCAAGTCTTAGTGTCCCATTCTTAAATATGAGCAGACAACAAAGGATGAGCAAACATTTGAGGACAGCTTCTAAAAAGAGTGAGGTTAAAACAAACAACAGGGGAAAAAAGAGGAACTTGAAAGATAGTGACTATAAAAAAACAGAAGACTTAAAAGAGAAAATTATCATTAATATCCTAAGAGATAAGATATTGCATCCATGAACAAGAATGAGTTGCTACAAACAAACAAACAAACACTCTTGGAAATTAAAACTATGATAGCAGAAAGTGAAAAACTAAAAGAAAATGGTTAGAATATAAATATGAGAAAAAAGAGCAAAAAGGCTAAGAGATGGAAAACAGAAAAGATATGATAGTTTGAGGGCTCGTCAAAGGAACTCAACATCTGAACGCAGGAATTCTAGAAAGAGGGATTCGAGAAAATGTCCTCCAACTGAAACACATGAGTTTCAGATTGAAATGCCACGCTGAGGACTCAGCACAATTGATGAAAGTAGGTTGACACCAAGACGTCAAAATTTCAGAACCCTGAGAACAAAGGAAAAATAAGCAGGCTTCATACAAAGCCTTGAGAATCACAATGACTCTGGATTTCTCAATAGCAAGATAGAACTCAGGGACAACGGCAAGTTGCCTTCAAAATCCTGAGGGAAATTACTTTCATCCCAGAATTCTACACCAGCCAAATGATTCTCAAGGGTGCAGACAGAATAAAGATCTCTTTCATCATGGAAGATCTCTTTGCACTTTGTCAGGAAGCTGGTGGAGGAAAGGCTTCAGCAGAAATGAGTGAGTAAACCGAGGAAGAGGAGGACGTGGCATCAAAGGAAGAGAAGGTGAAACAAAGGAGGGGACAGAGGAATCCCCAGGCCAATGGTTGTGCAGTAGAAAGCAACTAATCCTGGCCTGGAACAGGATGGAAGACGCTGAAAGAGCTCCCTTCAAGAAGATGAAATTGGTAGACTGTCCAACACATTTAAACCTACTGAGGGTAGATTACGTAACTGTAATTGTTATGCAGAAAAGGAAAAGTAATCATAGAATATTGCATGGCTTACTTGTCAACAGCATTTATATGGCCTAATAATGAAAACAGTGAATATTGTTCTTACCAAATTTGTGATGTAACTATACTGGGAGGATGGCAGAGAACACAATGGACGTGTGAGTGTGGAGAGAGCAAAGAGAAAGAGTGGAGTGGGAGAAAAGTACTTAAAACTTAAAAAAAAAATCAAGAAGTAGCAATATAAGGAAATGACTAAGAGTTGAAAGCAGTTGCCTCTGCAGAGTAAGAAATGATCTGTGTGTGCATGTTGAGGGGGCACTACTGCTTTCCATTACAAGCCTCATACACTTTCTAAACTCTGTGCATGTACAACTAAAGTTTTTAAAAAGTTTGAGTGACAAAAAGTCCCTAAGCCAAGGCCACTAGTGCCAGGAGGGCAGTCATTTTCAGCACAAGGCTTAGCCTAACATTGCCCAACTCTGAAATGCTAGCAGGAGAGGAACATTCTGGGGGACTCTGGGGAGCTAAGCTGAGTAGGTGGAATGCCATTCATCAGTCGAGGGCAAATTCAAATGCCATGCCTTCCAGAAGCCTTCCATCGTCCCTGCAACCTCATGTGATGCTTCCTTCCCCCTCACCCCTTATTCTACTCTCACCACTGTGATCACTGTCTAGCTTCAACTGTAGATATTTTTTCTGGCCTCATCTCTCTCACCAGACTGTGAACTCCCCAAGGACAGTGACTTCAGCCAAGTGACACAGAGAAGCTGCTCAATAAATATTTGCTGAACGGGGGGGAGGATATAGCCCAGTAGCAGAATGTGTGCCTAGCAAGCACAAGGTCCTGGGTTCAGTCCCCAGTACCTCCATTAAAAATAAGTCAATAAAAACTCAATTACCTGCCCCAGAAAAAATAAAATAATAATAAACAAATAAATTTTAAAAAAGTATTTGCTGAATGCATGAATAATGGTCAGCACCTAGTGAGGCCTGGGCAAATACTTATTGAACAGAATAATACTTAATAATAATTATTGAACAGAAAGGATCTTCTTCCTTAGACTCACTCTCATGCATGATTTTGGTACAAAGCAAGTCCTTGATAAATGTGCATTGTTTCTGTGGAATAGATGTGGCCTCCTGGACTCCCAGCCTGCTGTTTGATTTTGACAAATTTCTTAACCTTTCAGAAAGGTGCCAGAATTTCCCCATAAATCAATAAAGAGGGGAAAAAAAGAGATAGAGAATAATCTTCTGGGTTTGGGAAGACTGACCTGGGAATTGAGTGGGGGGAGAGGAGATGGCGATGATGGTGCACAGAAGAGCCCCCGGGGATTCTTAGGTGTCCAGGAGGGTGGGTGGGTGGAAGAGAAGAGTAACAGCTAATGAAAAGCAGCTAGAGAGAGGCCTGGATTAGAGGAATGATTCATCCCCAGTGTCTCTGGCCCAAAGCCACTCCTCCTCACTGTCCCTTGACCCTGGCTTCCAACAGCCAGTGGTGCTGGGCTGAGTCCCACATCTGGAGGGACATTTGTCCAGATCCTCCCTATCCCCCAGGACTGGGCGTGTGGAATCCCAGGCCAGGCCTGCTTCCTTCTGGTTGTTGCATATCTGAAGACACCAGTTCCAAGGGCTCGGGTAGAACCTCAGAGAGCTCACACTACACGGGATGTTAGATCATCTAGCCAAATTTTAAGTTTTACAGATGGGTAAATTTTAAATAAAGAGGGGTGAAACCAGCATAAAGTTGCCAACTTTTTATTTTGCTTGGTAAAGAAGATTGAAAAAAGGGCTATCACACTGTTCTGTCCCTTGATCTGGGTGGTGGTTATAGTGTGTTCATTTGGTGGAAATGCATCTAGCTGGACACTTGTAAGCATGACTATTCTATGTGTTAGACTTTGTAAAAAGTTTACTCAAAGAATGACCACGTACTATCACACAATCATTTCATCTTAAAAAAAAAGACATTTTAATGCTATAAAACGGGAAAGGCATAATCTCAATAAAGGACAGTCAGTCCTGCTAAAAAGGGGCAGTGGTAAATTTACAATAACAAAAATTACAGGAGAGAAACAATTAAAGCTTTATTTCACAATATTACTCATACAACAGTTTTGTCAATTTAGGAGTTCTATATCCAGCCTGTTCCTAAGCTTTATCACAGTTGTTGAGGAAAACCCTGTTTCACTTGGTTATCCTGAGGGAAATGGAAGCCACAACCCAGCATAGCTCCACAGAATTTGGAATGTTCCACCACAGCTGAGAGAAGCTGAGGACCAAGACAGCAACCACCAGCCCCTGCCCACTCTACCATTTGATGGGGCAGGAGGCCAGGTGGCGGGACTCAGAGCAAGCGGGCAGGCACCCTGATCAGCTGGCACAGAGTAGTCAGACTTTTACCTGAAAGGGATGCTGGAGACCTTTGTTAGAGAGCCTGGCCAGTCAATCCATCTACAAGCTTTTGGGAACCACCCCTCAGTCAGACTCCCTCAAATGAAAACAGGCCCAGAGAGAAGAGGTGATTTACCTAAAGTCACATAGCAAGTTAGTGAAGAGCTGGGGCTAGAACACAGGGCTCTGGCCTGTCAGCCCCGTGTTCTCCCCACCCACCCTGGCTCTGGGGATCCTGGCTGTCTTCTTTCCTGACCCTGAAAGCAGCCTCACAGGTCCTGCTATGTTGCCATAAACTCTTCAGGGCTCTAGCTCTGATGGCCAGAGATGGGCTGGTGCTGGCCTGTGGAGGATCAAGTTACCTGCTTGGAGTGAGTCCCCCCCAGGAGCCAGCAGCCCTCCAGTTTGGCAGGAGGACAACTTGGCGGGGCTGTACACTTGGAAGATGCCAGAGCTTCTACAATGGAGGGCTTCAGCCATCCAACACCTCCTTTGGGGCTGCTGTCACCAAACCCAAGCTGACACCCTGGCTCTGGGCAGAGGATGGCGGGGGCGGCTACAGGGGGGAGGCTGTTCAGAAGGCTCTGCCAGGCAACGGAGGGAAGGGGGTGGGGGGCTTGGCCTCTGCAAGACGACTTCTTTCCCTCCTCACAGGCTTTGCTTAGGCCATGCCTTTTTCCTGCTTCTCTTTCCTCATAGACACGCCCAGTCTCCACAAAGCTTCTTTGATTGGGAGCCCGAGACCTGGTCTACTCTTTGAGCCCTTCATCACCTAATCTGTGAAATCGCTGGTTGTGAGCATGGAATATCTCTAAGGGAATATCCTGTCGGCGCAGATATTGTGCCTCCCAGGTCAGCAGTGTTGTGGGTGGGCTCCCAGATGAGGATGTGGACCCTTGGTAGCCCAGGTGGCCAATTCCTCCCCTGAGTGGAGGGGTGGGGACCCTTAATTTCTCTACCATATATCAGAGTGCTTCAAACCTGGAAGAAAATCCAGTTAACCATATGTTCCAGGCACCTGGAAGGTCTCAATAAATATTTATTGAGTAGATGAAAGAATATTAAGGTTTAGCTTAAGATTATTTGAAAGAAAGCTACCACTGCTTTAAAAAAGAGAATCAAAGAACTCATCCAGCTGCCCTCATTTGACAGAAGAGGAAATAGGCTCAGTGAAGACCCTTTCTTGCTGAAGGTCCCACAGGGAACACATGGGGCCAGGCAGGTGTCCTGAGCCCAGCCATTTGAGTGCTGCTCCTCTGATGGGTGAGAGCCCATCGAGGGTCAAGGCTAACTACTCCATGAGCAGCCTCACTACTCAGTCCTCAAATCAGTAGCTTCCTGGGACACGCCCATTCTTCAGTTGGCACCCTGAGCTTCTTGAAAATTCTTGTCATTCCTTGGGCTACCTTGCCCCACCCCATCCTTCTTCTTTCCAATTTCCCCCAACTTCCCCATCCTCTGCTGTAAGCTGTGTGACTTTGGGCAAGTTGCTCAACTTCTCTGAGCTTTCATCATTTAAACTGAGAGGAACATTACTGACCCTGGAGGGTTGCTGTGAGGTTCACAAGCTCTAGCAGAGAAAGTGCACAATAAATAAAGTCCATATTTATGGGGACACCCCCCCAACTCTTTGCCAGACACATGTAAGACACAGGTCACTTTCTGCACAAAGTAGGGTAGGGGTTAAGCAGAGGTTAGATTCACAGGCAGGGCCAACCTGAGTTAGAATTCTGGCCCTATCACTGACTCACTCTGTGACCCTGGGCAAGTCACTTAGCCTTTCTAGGACTCTCTTTGTTCAACTGTAGAATGGAGATAATAATACCGACCTTGCTGGGTTGTTGAGAGGATTAAATATGAGTCCTATAAATGCCTAGTGCTTGGCATATGGTAGGTGCTCAATGAAAGGCAGCCTTATGCATTTCTTTCTCCATGAAGTGCCCACTGGGCCAGTGCTGTGGGCCCCCCACCTCCACCCCAGCCCAGGTCATCAGGTAAGCACTGGCACCCAGTGTTTAGTAAGTCCTCAGTTCAAGGCTGTAGAACCCTACTTGGGTATAACCAGGAGTACCAAAATAAAGAGGAAAGAGGAGGCCCCAAGATGGAGAGCTTGGAGTGAGCGTGCTGTGCTCAGCTGGCAGCCAGCAGGCCTGGCCCTGAGCCCCTAGCAATCACCTTTGTAAATCAGATTCTTCCCTTCAAGCAAGCAAGCAAGCAGGCCCTGGAGGAGGCCCTGGCCAAGCACAGCAGCACCTTTGTGAGCTCTTGGCTCTCCCCACAGCTCCCCCCTCATCCTTGTCATCCCTGCAAGGAGCCTGGAGGTGGTACTCCAGGCAGGGGAGCAGCTCCCTGGCTCCCTGGCCCCCATCACCTCCAGAAATCTCTAACCACCTCAAACTGGCATGCAAGGTCAGGGATCTGGTCTCAGCCCCATCTCCAGTCACATCTCCCTTCTGGGCCCTTGCTCCCTCCCAGGCTGCCACTTAGTCTTTGCACATGTGGTTCTCTCTCCTTTGATTCTCTGGAGAGGTGTGAACGGGGCCAGGGCTGCGGAGGAGCAGGGGGAGGTCTTCACTCCAGGAGGGCTCAGCATTGTCTTCCCATCCTCTGCTGCTCATGGACCAACCCTTCACCCCGATCCTGGCCAGTTGTAACCACTCAGACCTCAGATTAAGTTGGCTGGGTGGCTTTAGGCTGGAGAGCCACTTTCTTCCCCTGGACAAAGAGAGGAAATTCTTGCCTAGGGCAGGCCCTAGTGGAGCCATTTTCTGTCCACTCAGGGACTCAAGGAGACCCCTCAGACTCTGTCCTTGACCCTCAACCCACCCAGGCGAGCTGGTGCCTCATCACCATCCGAGGATGGCTTGGGCTCTAGGAACCTGACTCACAAACCTCCATCCTTCTGGCGTCCAGCCTCGTGTGAGTTACTGCTCAGAGCTTCCCTGCAGCCAGGACCCTGGGCAGTTCCTCCTCACTCATCAGGTCGGGCTTGGGGGGAACCCTGTGACATTCTCACCGAGCACTGCCCCACCACATATCCCTGCCACCATGGCAGAGCCCCTGCTTGTCTCTTTCACACTGGATTCCCAGGACCTGGAACAAGGTTGTGGCTCAAAAACAAAAACTGCCTGCCTGGCCCAGGACCCCCACCCCCTTTGCTGCCAGCACCTGACCCCATGTTCATTTCACTGAGAAGTGAGCACTTCTGCGTGAAAAAAAAAAAATCTATAAAGTCAGACAAATGACAAATAGAGAAAATACTTATACACAAGACAGACAAAATGCTAATTCTCCTAATATTTTATAAAACAGTAAGAAAATATCTTTGTTCATATTTTTTATCCAATTGGAAAAAATTTTACAAAAAAGGGAAAAATTACCTATGAAAAGACACTTAACTTCACTCAAAATTTGATTAAACATAACAGTGAGATATACTTTTTGAACTATGGCCCTCAGATTGGCTTAGATCAAATAGAATGCTATCTATGAGAGGTCTACTTGCACGTTTACAATAATAGATAAGGATATTTGTTGCAGTATTGTTTAGAACTATAAAGGAACAGATAGTAACCATTTTAGGCTTGAGGAACATATGGGCTCATTGTACATACCTACAAAAAAAGGGAATGGGCCAGGCGTAGGCAGCAGGCTGTAGCTTGCCAAGCCCTGGTTCAGATTAACAAAAGATTAGAAATGACCTTGATGCCCCTCAGTAGAGGAACGGCTAAACACACATGACATATCCCTAGGAATATGCCTGCAGAAGAGATGTGCTTATCAGTTGCCTCCAAATGCATTTTGAAAAGGGACACATCCTGTGTAACCTAGAATTCCCTGGGAGGATACAGAAGAGCTACACCTAACTGCCTCTGGAAGGAGGAAACTGGGAGTCTAAGGGAGCAAGGGTGGGAGGAAAACTTTTCAAAGCATACCCTATTGCTCTGTTTGAAATCTATTCATACTGTAAACACATATTAACTTAAAAAATTAATTCCCTAGTCCCCCAAGTAAAGATGTTCCCTGAAACAAAGGGATTTGTGGAGAAATGTTTGGCCCATGCAGGGTTAAGTAAAGTCATAGTATCTTTGCGCAGGATTTGGAGTGAGGTGGCTTTTAATATGCTGCTGTGCTTTGTGAATCCCAAGAAAGATTGATGCAGCACTATCCTGTGCTTACTGTGGGACCGGGATTCCGCAGAGGACTTCTGTGGGCTAGTATCCTGTGAGTAGGTGCTGGGAATCCCCATCTCTAGGAGCAAGCACAAATGCCTTCACCCTCATTATTCTCTCTCTCACATACACACAACACACACATGTGCGTGTGCTGTACCATAGCATTTCCTGAAGTGCATTCCTTAGGTCACTGGTCTCACAAGATGCTCTGTGGTCAAATATTCTTGAGAAACTCTGTTTCTCATTGCAGATGACAAATTATTGCTTACACTTCTCCCAGATTTATAGCTTTTCTGTCTTTGCTCACACTATCCCTTCCATCTGGACTACTCTTTGTTTTAACCTACCTCTTCTTGCCAAAGCTCCAGCTCATCTGTCAAGGCTTGGGTTTCATGCTTTCTGCACCATGGTAAAGGCTTCTTGGATCCTGGAAAAATCCTAGAGATGCCTGACAAGTATCCCCAGACACGTGTTGAAAGAAAGAAAGAAATTACTGAGTGCAATAGAGGAATGCTTGAAGGAGAGAGGAGGAAGGTACAGAGGGATGGATGGGTGGAGGGTTAGATCGCTGAGGGTGATTGTGATTGGGTTAATGAGTGTGGATGCAGTAGCTTGTTATACCTGTATCCACAATTCTATTCATTGTGGGTGGTACAGGCAGGACCTCACCTCTGTAGATTTGACTGAGGGACCCAAAGCAGCTCGTGGGCATGCTCTTGGGCAGTCAGAGTGGATAGGTCCCTCTCTCCCAAGCCTCTTCCCTGGGTCCTCATCCCTGTCGGAAGCCCCTCTAAGAAAAATGCCCAGCTCAGGATGCAGATCTGGGGATGTCTTGCTGCATTATGTGTTCTTGCCCTTTAGACTGTCCCCACAGGCACTCCCTAGGAAGTGGGCATCCCCTGTTATTTTGACTAGAGAACCTATGGGGGTCTCTAGAAACTGAGTTGTCCTCACTCCCTACCTGGACTCTGCAGCCCACTGGACACCCCAACACTGCCCTCTCAGGGACCCTATGAGGATGGATTTGCACAGGGATTCAGAATGGAAAGAGGCCAATTCACCTGCTTATTTTTAAGCAAGTTTCCTTAAAAGCAAGTTTCCTTACAAGCAATTTCCTCTGGAACCTTCAGCAAATTCCCTAACCTCTTTGAACCCTATTTTCCCTCACTCCACAATGGGTATATCTACCTCATTGTCTTTTTATGACTGTTAAGTTAAACAAAGTAGATGGAAGTACCTGGCACACAGTAGGTTCTTAGCAACAGTTTCTCTTCCTTTTTCCCCAGTGTAGATTCTGAGCTGCTAGAGAGATCGTTTCTTAGTTTTCCATTGTGTGGTGTTAGGACACTGAATGAAGGATAAATTGGAACGGATGGGAGAAGGCAGCTGTGGCTCAGTCTATATGCCAAGAACAGGTATGCAAATTTCAAAAGCAGCCTCAGCCCCAGGGAAGGCTTCCCTAAGCCTTTCCCTTCAACATTTGCTTTGATCATTCTGCTTGTGACCAGCTGGTTTTCTCGTCAGTCTCCCCTCTCACCCCCACCCACATTCCACAGATGTGGACTCCCCTCAGATCAGGTGCTGGAGATGACTCAGCTCTGTGTCCCCAAGCCCCTCTCAGTGCTTGGCACAGAGCAGGCTCACCAGATGTGGTAGCCGGAAAGGCTAGTCTCTGCAGTTGTCACTGACGTTCCCTTAAAGAACAGTTTCACTTGCTGCCAAAAGGGTGCTGAGCCCTTGGCAAGAGTTAGCAGGCACTAGGAGCCCAGACAAGGAGAGGGGATGAGGTGGTAAGCAGCAGGGATGGACAGAACTGGATGAGGGACAAGCCACTTTGTGATTTGACCTTGGGCTTTAATTCATTCATTAAACACAATGAACAAATATTACATGCCTATGTTTGCCAGGCAGTTTGCACATTCTGGCTTGGGATACTGGGGGGTGCTGGTCAAGAGTGATGCAGATCTGGCCCTATGCATTCTTGGGCAAGTTGCTTAACATCTCTGAGCCTCCGTGACACCATCAGCAATAAGGTCATAACACTCAGTGTTTCACAATGTAGTTCTGAGGGTTATATGAGTTTATTTATGTAAATTGCTTGACACAATCCCTGCTAGATTACTGTTTGCTGATATAATTGTTAAAGATATTAATAATCCTCACTCACGCCTGTGTGGTTAGAGCCAGGGCTCCAGCAAGCCTTGGAGTCCAGGCCAACAATCCAGTTTCTTCATCTGCAAGCTGAGAAAATTGGGGCCAAGGAAGTTGGAGGAGGAGCAGGAACAGATCCCTGGCCAGGGGCTTTCAGGGCACTCTTTCCATCTGAGCTGTTGTTTTTCCCTGAGTTTAGAGCCTGCAGAGCAGGCGTGTATGCTGATTTGCCAAGCACTCCTTGGGGGGAAGTGGTATGTGAAGCTGGGGCGCAGTTTGCACATAACAGTGCAATAAAGGCGACTTCCTGGACTCACAGCTGAGGATGTACTTAAGGCACAATCCACTGCTGGGCCTGCAGTGTGCTGCTCTGAGCACCTCCTCCTCTCTGGCTGTCCCTTCTGCTGAGTTACAGCCTGGCCCAGGAGAATTTATTGCTTCACCCCCAGAACATTCCCTTATTGGAGTTTGAGGCAATAATAATGATACAAGTGTATTTGTAAGATTTTCCACTGTTTCCATCATGCTGTCATATCTCTGATTTCGTTTGACCTCCACAACATTTTTTAACAGATAGAGAAAGTGAGGCATGAGGGATTAAGTAATTTATCCTGGTACCAGTCACCAGGTATTTTCATGAACTCTAGTGCTTATTCAATTACTTAAAATTAAGAGCGGACACTCACTAGGTGCCTCATGGAAGCCAGTCTCCATTCAAAATGCTCTACCAACATTAAGTCCTAGTAAACTTCACAGGCACCCTCTGTAGCAGAAACTTATTATTCCTCTCCCAGATGACAGAGGTCAAGGGGGCCTATCTTGTGCAAAGCTGGTATGTGGCAGAACAAGAACATGAATATAGGTCTCTGGGTCCACATGACAAAAATTTTTTGGTAGCATTCATTCTGAAGTGACATATTCTGTATTTTCTCAATTCTAAGATACATCTCCCCTAATTTAATGGTTTTTAAATTGAGATGCAACTTAAAACCAATGTATATTTATGTAGAAATCTTTTTTATTCTTCCAAACCTGCTATTTAATTAAAGTGTCTCTCATAACTAATATTCTCTTAGAATTGAGAATTGAGGGTGGGAGGTATGAATGTGGGAGATGCTGATGGAGTCAGATGGGAAGGAAGGAGACAGAGCAGCAGCCCTCCCTGTGCAGGGGTGTTGCCTGGCCCTCTGCCCCAGCTGTCCTCTGGCCTAGCTCATACTGCTCTCATCCAAGAAGCCTTACCAGGAAGCTTATCCTTTTCTAATTTCATCAAGAGCCTTTTTAAATTTCAGAGCATTTCAGTGACATGACAGAGCGAATAGCTGACTAAACACTTTCTCCTCAATCATAGGTGATACTAACATCCTTGTTTCACAGATGAGAAGACTAAGGCTTGGAGAGGGGCGGTAACTTGCCTAACCTCTCTCTCAAGAGAAGCGGAGTGAGTCTTCAGGTTCTTCACACCAGTACTGAAGCTTATTCTGGGGTAGTTAACCATAACCAGCTGGTTAGCAGTAGGGTTAGGCAAGCCTTACCCTTGGAGAAAGTGGCATTCCATGTTGTGCTGAGGTTTGTCCATGACTGCACAATACATGCTGTGACATCTGAGCTCACAGTGGTGAAACGGTTTGCTCAAGGCCCCACAACTCCCAAGCGGCAGCCCTCGGACTGGGTCTCCTCACACCAAACCTTGCTCTTTACTGCTCCTTACTGCTGGTCTGTTCAGCCTGCCTCTTCTCTCACTCTGAGGCTTCTGGGTCCTGGCCAGGCCTGCTTCCACTCTCCCTTGCAGGAAAGGGACAGCAGCTGTTCCAGGCCTCCCCAGGAGAAGGAGCATCTACATCCCTGCTCTCACTGATGTCACAGGGGTTGTGGTCTGGCCCCTCCAGCATTGGCCACCAATGATCTAACTCTTCCACACTCAGCAGTGATATGCACAGGACCCAGACTCCAAATCAGAGAGCACAGAGCTGGAGGAAGTCCCCACAGTGGTGTGTTTTGACAAGTCGATTGGGGATGACACTGCCAATCTCACAGGTTATTATAAAGACTGAAATGACATAATATCTGTGAAGACCCTCGGTGCACTTGATTCAAGCGCTGGGGCAGGGTTGGGGCTGGCTGTATAGTGTAGGGCAAAGACAAGGGCTCTGGCTTTGGATAGACATGGGCTGTGTGACTGCAGGCAAATGATTTCTTTGAAATTCAGTTCTCTCATAGGGATAATATATCAGCTTCATCAAAATGTGAGTCTTAAATGAGATTATACATATAAAGCACCTCACACAGTGCCTGGCATACAGGAAGCACTCAAATATGAAATTCCTCCCTAAGTATAAGCTTTATTATATGAAATATAGCAGAACTTAATACCTTAATTCTATTATTTAAGCCCACTGCCAAATCTCATGCTGTGGGTAGGACTCTAACTTCAAATGAGCACTGAGATCGCTAATGACTTTAAAGCACCAGCAGCCACCTTTGCACTTAGTCATCTGTCTTCCAGTGGACTGCAAAGCTGGAAAAGGAATTGCGACCAGGGGAAAATGCCACTATGTAACAGAAGTAAATTAACAGTGCACATCTCCCTCTCCACACTGTTCCAGGTTTGCTCCCTTTGTCTATAAAAATGCTGGAGCACAGACACAAGCAGTTTCCAAAGAGGGCAATGAAAATTATATGGGTTGTGGTTTCAGAAGGAAAGGAAGAGAAGTAAAAAACAAGGCAGAAGTTACTTGACTAGGAAAGGAAGGGGTAAGATGGGAGATAAATAGAAGGGTATTACATGGCAAGGGAGGCTGGTGAGTCACATGCCAAGGCCGTTATTGTGGCAGGACCTGAGCGGACCAAAGGGATCATGTCTCAAGACTTGGAACACTTTGGAAGAAAGATTATACAAATCACAGATGTTATTAATTATGATTAACAGTGACCAATGTGGGATTTGCTTTTTAGTTCAACCATGTTCTCTCATTTTCAAAACATGTCCAGAAACTGCTGGCTGGATTACCGCACACACCTCACCTATGAAAGGCTCCACTCCTATGGCCAGTTCACACAGACGGGGGATTGAGGCTCAGCGTCTCTTGGAGCACTTCCCTGACCAGGAGGGCGATGACCAGATACTGAGCAGGAATTTAGAGTTTTCAGGGCTTGGCCCCTAACTGCCTTTCCATCTTCATCTCCAGTTGCTTTCCCTTTCCCTCAATCCTCCACCACTCTGAATTAGTGTTTGGGCCTAAGAACACATCATTTGTCCATTCATGCAACAAATATTGAGCACCAGTTACACACCAGGCGCTGTTAAAGGCAGTGGGATTCAACCGCTACGAACACTACCAGGCCCCAGCCCTGGCAGGACTGACTTACTAGTACAGGAAGACAATCATTTCCAGAAAAGGTAGGCTAGTTTTGAAAGGGTTGTTAGAGAAGGCTTCTCCGTGGAGATAATATTTAAGCAAAGATCTGAATGATGTGAAAAGTGAGCTAGGAGCTAATTGGGCCAACAGCTTTCAAGGCACAGCAAGTGTAAAAGGTCATGAAAAATCTTTTCTGAATGAGCTTAGTGAGTAGGAGAAATGAAGAAGATTCCAATAGCTGGGCAAAGTGCACAGAATCAGACTAGGAGATGTGGCCAGAGGTAGACATGGACTAGATCATGAAGGCCTTGGTATCATGGCTGGAGCTTGGATTCTGGTCTAAGACCATTGGAAGGGTCTGAAAAGAGAAGGCTCATGTTAACTTCGCCTGTTACATGGAAAATAAACTTGGAGATAAACTTGAGAGGTGACAGTGGTTTGAACTGAGGTGTAACAGCTGAGATGGTGAGAAGTAACTGGCAGCAAGTGATAGGGAGACACTGGTGATAGACACTTGAGCTGGGTCTTGGAGAATCACAGCCTGACAACTTGCTGCCAGGGTCAGAGACTTATCTTTTTAGCCAAAACACCTGGCATAATACTTGGCATGAAGTGTGTTAAATGGAACTGGAAAAGCAGCAACAAATCTTTTGGAAGAAAAATGTTTTCATGTAACTAATCTTGAGTTTTCTATTTCAAAATGCTTCCAAAGACGGGAAAACTAAATACATTGTAGAAAATAGGGAAACTTTTAAATTCTTCATACTACCACCACCTAGAAACAAGCATTATTGCTATTTTGGTATGCTTCCTCCCACCCTAGTCTTTTCATATACTTTTTTTTTTTTTAAAGGTAGGGATTTCCACTCTGAGGAGCAGCCTGCTCTACCAGAATCAGTTGGTCAGTTTGACTCCCACTCCACAACTGAATGGCCTTTTACAAGTCACTTTCAAATCCATAAAATGAGGATAGTAACACCTATTGCCTCAGGTTACTGTGAGACTAAACAAAATGATCCTTAACCAAGTACCTAATATGATGCTTGGTACATAGTAAATGCCCAATATATAGTAGCTGTTATTAATAAAAGGAAGTCCAAATCCCACAAGACACAATTATAAGGAAAGTTTTCAACATCTCATTTTTTAGGAAAAAGGCTTTGCAAACCCACAATCTAACCGCATGTACTCTTCCAAAGAAAAATAATCACACCAAAAATAGGAATTTGCCAAATAAGATGTAAGCAATACCAAATATTTTTAAAACCAAAATTTTACAGTAACGCAAAACAGTAATGTGCCAAGAACTAACCCCAGGCCCTGGCTTGTTTAATAAATCTCTCTTCTATAAAGCTGACATACTTATGGGATTACCGTTTACATTAGTAAGTTTTAAGGGTGGACACTGCTCACCTGCCAAGAAATGATTTTTTCAGGCTTTCCATCTACAGTTTCCTCTGTGTGGTAGGACAGAGCACAGCACTGTCCGGACACCTCTGCTCTCCCCTGGCCTCTGCCCCCACCGAGTGGCGTGATCCTGAGCAAGCTGTCCTGTCTAGTCCTCTGTAAAATGAAGGGTAGTCCGTACAACTCTACTGCTCTAAAATTTTACTACAATGCAGATTTTACAGTTTAATATATGTAATACTAGTTTAAGGAAGAAGGATCACACCTTAATCAGTTATCTTGAAAACCTTAAATAGCATACTGAATATCATAATTATCATGTCTTTTTAGAGGGGGAGTGAATCACATTACATGCATATATTTCTAATACTAAAATAAATTGATATATTTTCATTGAGAGAAAGTGAGAGACTAACTTAAAAATATTTGGGGTCATGAAATCCCCTATATAGTACACACCATTTTCAAAGGTGGATCTTCTCTTAGCAAATGTCACTTACTCTGGCTTCAAATCTATTCCAAATGGACCTCTTATTGGCAATGTTGGTGGTGAATTTGGCTTAGTTTTATATACCATTATCACTCATTAATTAGATGAGGTCATTTATGGAAAAACAAACAGTGCTGATTTTGTTTCTGCAAACACCATTGCCTACCCTTTGACCGCCTATACTCAATGCTGACTGTCTACTCTTACCTACATTCTGGGAGACAAGGAACCACACAGGTTCTTGCTGGGTTTACATCTAGTAGAAGAGCCAGGCAAACCTGACAGCACCTGTAAAGGCCATGTAGATTTCAGGGACAGGGAAGCCCCTAGAGAAAGTGGTATCTAAGCTGAAGTCTGAAGGGTGAACAGCAAGGGTCTGAGGTGACGGCTGGAGACAAGAGCCAGTCTCACACTTTTCTAGGTCTAGCTAGGGCAGCACGTCCTCTAGTCAGGGCCCTCCCTTCTATGCTCCCTTCACATCGTGAGTTTTCCTCCATCTACGGTGACTGGTTTGTTCTGGATAGTCCAGCTTTATCTGTTGTTCTGGTGCAACTATTAATAGTGCTCCCTTAGACTCTCAGAAGTGCCCTGGTTGGGACAATGGTAGGATTAACCTACCTTTAGCCCTGCTCCTGGCCAATCCTGGCTTGCATGTCTGGCTCCCCGACGTGACTGAGCTCACTGAGGGTACGGGCTCAATCGTACTTACCTTTGCATCCATGGTATGGGCTCCACCTCATTCTTCTTTGATTCCGTGACCCTAAGCTTCATGCCTGAGACTAAGTTTAGATTGAGCACCACAGACATTCAATACAGTATTTGAAATTAGAATGAAAAGCAACTATGAAACAAGGTATTAGATTTGCAAATCTTTATATCATATTAGAATCAGGGTTCCACATTTTTCTAGCTGTGTGGCCCTCTAATCCTTAGGTTTTCACCTGAAAAAAATAAGGATAATTTTCATAGGGTGGAAAAATTTAAATGAGCACAGCACTGGCATATAGCAAGCACTCTGTGAGCAGCAGCTGCTACCACAGACAGTATGAGCACTCCTCCTGGGGCTGCAACCCTGCTCTATGAAAACTGCCCTAAGGAAATTAAACCAACAGCCAACAAGCATCCAGTAGGCACTCAATAAGTGAGCATGAAACGAATGCTTGGTCTTATGCTACATGCTGGCTGCAGACTAGATTCTTAGATTATAAAAATGCATTAATCAAAATTACAACTTTGAAGTCAAAAGGTCTGACTCCTCTAAGTCCAGTTTTAATAAAAACAAAAAACAAAACAACACCTTCATTATCCACAAGTAAAGAAGCAGCACAGAACACAGGACACAGTAGCACTATCTGACCACATCCTAGACATGTTAATGAACAGCATTTAAACCTCATCCTTGTTATAACCATGTCCTCTTTTAAAAGTTATTTTTCTATAAGCATGCCAACTTGGATATTTGGGTCCATCTCTTCTCTTTTTGAACTGTCAGCCTCTCAAGTTTTATATGATTAATGTATATAGAGAAAATTAGAAAGGCTTCAGACTGAGTCAACAGTAGTTTTCTTGATCCCTCAATTACAATATCCTCTTTGCAGTATATCCTTGTTGAACATTTGGAATGAATTAAGACTTTAAACTTCCAGATGTTTAAACTACTACTGTAAATTCAAACTCATTAAAAAGGGCAGATTTACTACCTCTACTTAGTTTTGAAGTCTGTTGTTCACCCTGTCCAAATAATTTATGAAACCAAATACAGTGGCAGGTAGTGTATTCTATTTTTATAGTATTCATGGTGAGAAATAAGGGGCATTTAAAAAGGTCTGGAAATTAACTGCCACTTTAGCCAACCTATAGATCACACTTATTGTTGTTTCTAAGCTAGTAATTGTTTCCTGAAACTGATCTAGTAGATTTTTATGCTAATCTGTACTAAAAATTACTTTTGCTTTTTCTGGCCACAAAAAGCTGGCTACAGAGGAGCATTTGGTTACAGCAAGAAGACAGCTGCACACATACTCGTGAAGTAAATGGACCCGGATCTACGGACTTTTGTGGTAGTGTCTTGGCAGCCAAACAAAGGTGGCAGCATTTCTACACCTAGTTTGTAAAGTCTCAGAAGTTTCAGGCTTCAGGTTTTGGGTTTTTTGTTTTTTTGTTTTTTTTTCCAAGGAACCCACTTTGACTATAATGAGCACATTTTAGAAATGCTGTGCTGAAAGCTGGCAATGGATAAAGCAAGAATACAAAAGAAAGCCTATTCCTAAAGCAAATATTTCTTTCACAAACCTTAAGAATGAAGTGGCTTTCACAATCATTTTTAAGATTGAAGGATTGGATTGAAGTACCTGGCTCTGGCACTTATTAGTTATATAATTTGGGGCAATTCATCTACCTCTGTGAGCTTGATTTCTCAACTGAAAAATGGGACTACTACTTGCTTGAGTTTTTCTTAGAACTTGAATGATATCAAAGTGCTCTGTAAAAAGCTCTATAGTATCATATAAATATTAATACTGCAAGTACAATCTTCCTATGCTTTATGACTCACTTTAAATAGCACTTAAAAAGTGGCTGTCCCTAATATGAAACAAAACCAGATCTAACTACGTTACTGCAGAGGATCTGGCGTCAAGAGGAGGGGAGGACCGTTTCTTCCAACTCAATCAACTACTAGTTACATTACAAGGTTACTGTTAAGAACTAAATAAAAATTACCTACAACTATTAATAAAGCATTTTTTCTCATTCATTTATAGGTAACAAATCCTATGTTAGGCCTCAACTGTGTATAACTTTTTTCCCCAAGAGTGGGTATGTCAAAAGCAAATTACATATGCTAAACTTTGAATATATTTCCAATTACATATGCTAAATTTTAAATAAATTTCCCAATATATTTTGTTTAGATATGATACAGAATTTTTTAAAAATGCACAAAGTTTTTATGGATACACTATTATGTTATTTTCTTTTCCTTTAATTTCAATAATCTGATTCACTTAACTTTATAAAGCATGTGTGTGTGTAGTTATAAGTAAGCACAACTGTAGTCCTGTGGGTCAATTCTAGGCTGTAAGTTCTGTAAGAAAGTGCATCTGTTACTGCCAGCACTTAACTGAGAAGCCTGGCACACAATAAACATCCAAATTTGTGGTATAAAGTCACTATACCAACCACTTTCAAACTCCATAATCTTGCAAAAATGATGTTTCATCTATGGGGAGATACCATTGACCCAATCTATCTTCAAAGACCGGAGTTTGTGAAGATACCTCTTAATAAGTTTTGGGTTTTAAGCTTTCAATAAATTCTCAAATTAACTTGGAGAACATACGGAGATTATAAACACAAGCCATGGGCACTTTAAAAGCTTAACCAATGCTTGCTGCATGAATGTTTTTGATAAATTATCATGGTAGACTGAAAACGGGGCCCTATTTTGCAGCTCTGTCCATCAAGATGACGAGTCTATTATCCTCATCCCTTCTGGGCCAGCCTTGTGACTTGTTTTGACCAAACAAGATATGGTGAAAGTGATGTTCTGTGAGTTGAGTCTGGGCTTTGAAGCTATTGCCTTTGCCTTCTTGGTACTCTGAGACCACCATCCCATAAACCCAGGATAAAAGGTCACATGGAGAGGTCTAGCTGTCCCATCCAGGCCCCAGCCAATCTGCCTGCTGAATACAGAGAGTCCAGATGAGACCAGTGAAAGAACCACTAAACTAAGCCACAAAACTGTAAACTTTTGTTAAGCCACTAAATTTTGGAATGCTGTTAAGCTGTAACAGGTAACTGATGATAAATTATCTGACCCTCATGGCACAAAAACACATAAATGTGGCTTTACAGTTGAGGAAACATACCCAGATTAAATAATCTGCCAAGGCCATACCACTCCTAAGTGTCCTAAGAACTGGATGCAGCTATTAAAAGGCCAGCTCTGTGTTTCCTTCTTTGTCATCCTGCCATCATGAATCTGACCAGTTCCTTCTGTTCTGGACAAAGGCACTTCTTAGAGCTCTGGCTATGAGATAAAACTTTGTTATCTTTCTTATAATTTGCATGAGTAGTGCATCCTGATTTGACACATACACCAGGCTTGTCCACAACAGGGAAATACACTGCTGCCTATCATTAATACCCGGCACATTGCAAATATACCCCCTTCCTGTTCTCTGGAACTCAAATAACACTAACTTATCTCAACATAATATCATTCAGTGACGTCTCTGCCATGTTCACTCACTTACATTTGAGCCAGCAACAATTATGCAAAACCTAGTAATTTGTATTAGGGGCCATACAGCATATCATATTTAAAAAGTTAGATAAATCTTACATTTAATAATATCACAGTGAAAATGTCTTTTTTTTAATTCCCTAAGTAGTAAACCACACACACACACACACACACACACACACACAACCCCAAACTTCAACTGAGGTGATAAATATTTTCGAAGAGCATTTACCCCAAGAATCTGTTTTGTACCCCCCAAAAATAATGTATCTGAACTTTAAACAAAATTCACATTTTATTTAGGTTGAAATAAACTATACAAAATTGATTTTATTCACCAAAAATAATAGCAATATTTTCTGTATTATTCCTAGATAAACCACAAAACATTTATTTTTGTAGGTTTTCTAGGTTTTGCCTGTAAATCAAGATGAGGCAGTAGATACAGTCATGGAAAAAGACAGAAGAAAACAGACAAATCAGTTGTCAGTATCCATGGCCTCTGATTCTGTCTTGACCATAAAACAGAAGTGTTCAAATATATCTGCCAAAAAACTGATGAAGATGTAGGCTCAACAAAGGAATGTAAACAGCAACAACCAGATGTGAAACAATGGCAGGCTCTTCATTAAAACTTTAACTATAATTTGTTCTTTTAAGTTCATTTGATAATGACAAAATCTACACTGAAATTGTTTGGTGAGCTTACACGTTTCTCTTACCGTCTGATAATTCCCTTAACTGTCCCTTACAGATTTTTAACAACGTACTTAAAACTCCTACTATTTAAAGGTCAGTCATGAGCTTCATTGTTTTATAAAATGTACTCCTTCCTCCTGCACCTCTTCAAAATTTATTTCTTCCCAACTGATAACTTAATACCCAACAATTAATACCCAACAACTGATAACTTAATACCCAACAATTGGATCCACAGTGATAAATGTTATGTCTAAAATGACTTTAACTAAAACAATTCCAAAGTGCCATCAGCAGAGATCACACAGAGGTGGAACATGGTACTTTCAATGCCACTTTCTGGAAGAACAATTAGGGGTCCAAAACATGAGAGTTCAAACAGGGGCCATTCAAACAGGCAGATTATCAATGACTAATGTACTCAATGGGAAGCCTATAGGTCAAGATACTCAGTGATTAAGTGGCCTACGTACACCTGACAAGCTTTTCTGTAAGATATCTTCAAATTTCTTACAGATTTCTTTTTCAAATATCAAATATAAGAGAAAGCCTATTTTTAAAGTCTCTTAGGTATTTTCAATAGTTTCTGAATTAGCTGTAGGAAGCTCTGACTTACTTGTATAGAGTTTGATATATGTATCCACCATTAAATCCAAATCGTGTTTTATATCAAAATTTATGTTAAGCAAAGCCAAATTACTTGACCTTTGGTCTGTCAAAGTGTTCCTCAGGTATGCTTTGAGACGCTTTCGCCCATTTTCATAGCGTTCATTCTCAACCTTCATCACAGGAAGAATACATAGGACCTTCAGCAATGCATAAACATTAGGAAAAAACTTGATGTCTGGCAGATGAAGGGCTTCATAAATAGTGGATGGAAGTTCTATATCTTTCCCTCTGTGTTTCCACTTGATTCTCCAACAATGCAGCTCAGCAGAGAGCGTGTCAGGATTAGGTAAGTCACTTCTGTACATGTCAGCATGGTGCTCCTCCGATGTATTGAATTTGAGCTGTCCCATGACAGAGGGTACCAGAGATAAGCATTTAAGAGCTTTGAGGTGCTGTTCTGAGAATATATCTTTCAGTTCCTGAATAATGTGTTCCACTGTTGGAACACTTAGAGTTTCTTTATAGTAACTCTCAGAGGTTAGCTGAGTTTCCAGGTTACCCTGCTGAGCTCTGCGAAATTTCCCTGGGAGTTTCATCTGAATATCAAGTTTGGTTGCCAAATTTGTGGCTTCTTCAAACCAAAATTCATGATAAACTTCAATATTTTCCATCACTTCATTTAGTGAATGCAGCACTGCAGTCAAGCTACTGGCTGCAAAGAAGACATCAGAGGTTTGCCCCTGAAGATTTTTCCCAAAGGCTCTTGTAAAAGATAGAACATTTTTAAGAACAACAATGGTAACGATGAAATCAAAATCTGTTACTGCACTACAGAGTACAAATGCTCGACCAGCTATACAGTTATTCCATCTAATATTTGTGTCACTATTTATACCATCTAAACATAAAACAAGTGCTTGAAGGAGGTCCACTAAGATCTCAAAAGCATCATGCCTGCCTGTCCACTGAGAATGGCAAATTTCCTTCAGTTCTTTGCCCCTTTCTTCATTGTTCTGAAAGAGGACAGAAATTACACTGTCAAGCTCTAAAAGCAATTGTGGTGATCGATGGAAAAAAGAACAAACTTCCTCAATTGTTCCTAATGCAACAGATACTCCTGTAACAGGCACTGATTTTGCCAACCACATATTTAAGGCACAGGAAGAACAGAGTGTGTAGACAGCTTGGGGATACTTCTCTAAAAGTCTTGAAGCAACAACTTTCATTTTGGAAGAAAATCCACTGGACACAATGTAAGCCTGGCCACGACAGTACTCCATGTTTAATCCCCACTTCTCAGTTATCGTAGTGTGAAATTTCACAGCCAAAATTTCTGCATCAGCTTCATAAGGCAGGAAGCCCACAAATTCCTCTCTCAGGTTATGAGCTTCGTCGACAAACCTAACTAACACAGGCAGGTGCTCTTCCCCTGCTATGTCCACCACATCGTCAGTGATGATGGAAAAGAAGTGAGAGTCTCTCACTTCCCTGAGGGTTTCTTCTCGAATGCAGCTCTCACAGATCTCAAGCATCTGTTTCTGTTGTGTTTTTGAACAGAACAGTGTGTTAACTGCTGTTGTCTCAAAGCGTTTTCTCAGAACCTCTTCACCAGAATTTATCCGGCACTCCAGCAGTGCTTGAAAGTTATCAGGAGTGAAGAGACCTTCTGGGATTTCATCAGCTTCATGTCCATCCAGAGGTATGTTTTGTTTTCCCATAAGAATCAAAATTTCAAATAAAGATTTTAAGTATTCTTTGTTTTCCTTCTCCTCAAGGGTTAAAGGTAAAATGTCTTCATCCTGCTCTTCACTCCCTTCTTCTGCACTAGGGTTCTGAGCATTGCTGTTGTTTATTTCTTTATGTTTTTGTTCCTGTTCAGAAGTTTCATCAACTGGAAAACAAAGAATTAATTTTATAAACAGGCTCATAAAGAATCATACAAACAAAAATTTTACATTTTTGATTGGTTAAATATTTAAAATATATAAATGCATTCATTCAACACTCATGGGGCACCTACTAGACTATAGACTAGGATACAGAGATTAAAAGAAGATACTCACACTCTTGTGGTGGAGACAAACACTGTGAATGGATATATTTTAATCCTACATGTTAAATGCTATTATGAGAGGAATAATTTCTTATAAACTTAATAAGGCACATCACATATACAGAGCAATAACAGACAGTCCATGCCATCAGAAAATGGAAGGGGAAGAAAACTAATACTTATTGAGACACTGTGTTGGCATTTTACATGTAGCACACTGCTCCCTCTACAGCCAGGCGGTATCAACCCCATTTGACAAATGAGGACAGTAAATAATTGCCCAAGGTCACAGATGGAGGTGAAATTCAAATCCAGGCTTATCTGGCTCCAAGGTCCACGCTGACACTGTTTCTATACTTTTATATGGGAGATGAGGCAGTTATACAAACTAATACCATATAAAGTATACTCATGCAATTTTTAGGGCTAATATTAGAATATTAGAAATCTTAGCCTACTCTCTTCATATCTGGATAAAAAAACTGAGGCCCTGAGGTTAAGGGTCCTGACCATAGTCATATACAAAAGTCCTGGTCCTTGTGGTCCCTCTAGGTTCACTTTTTAACCATCATGGGTTATTAGAAGCTCCAACAACAAAATAAATACGTAGTTCCCCAAATCTGGCACCCTGTTTTAAGGCACTGTATAGAATACTCTTTCCGCCTTTCTTTGCTTGAGTCCATGTCTCCTCATCTATAAAGGGGGGAAATAATAGTACTTACCCTCAGGATTATTGTGAGAATAACATGAATTAATATAAGTAAAGCACTTAGAATAATGACTTGGCACACAGTAAGTACTCAATAAAAAGTTATGTTAATAATAATAATAGCAGTAGGAGGAGGAGGCAGGAAAAGAGGAGTACTGCTAATAACTGACAAGAACAAAAAACCTTCTGGTTCTCATCCTTTGGTGACACAGGCTCAGGCATCAGTACCTGGGGAATGGTTATTGTGACTCTGCCCTCTATAAGGCCAAGTGTCTCCACAACATTTATTCCTTAAATATTTACCAAGAACTTAGCATGCACCACACTGGACGGACAGAGATTCTGCTCCTTTCCTTCCCTACACTAGGACATGCTGCCTGTGTGCCTGCCACCCCTACCACATTGGGAGCACCTAGTGGGGAGAAGGCCAAGTGCACGGCATAGTGGCACCCAATGAAGACAAACTGAACTAAGACTTCAGTCTCACAGACAATTCCAGACCACAGGACAATGCCTACCACACTCTAACATCATTCTCACAGTAGATGTTTGGACAAAAACATATTTATTTGTCCTTACCAGGTCAAGGCCTTTTAAAAAGGCATTCAGAAGTTGAGTCATTAACACTATCACTTACTTTTTTTCTGTTTCAGTGTCCTGATTTCATCTTCACTCTAAATGACAAGAAAAAATAAAAAACTTTGAGAAAACTGAACTCTAGTATATCATCACAGATTCACAAGTAAAAAGCATACTATGCGTCAAATTTAATTCTTTCAAGAACAAAAATTCTTCATAAGGAATACATTCTTCATATAGACAGATGACAGGAAAACCAGAACAATAATTTGCTAATGATTCCAAGCTTATAAGAAAATACTAGAGGGTAAAGAATACATCATTTAACTTGCTTTGTATCTGAATCATCATAATTTGGAGTTACAAGTGTTCACTGGCTAATAAAAGGCATGAAAATATATGATGGCACTTGGGGTCAAGTTCAACGGGCCATGAACCATGCCCCCTGTCCGATCAAACCCTGGGGGAATGCCACGTAAAAGAGAGTTGCTGGATGCCAGAACCCAACACAAAAGCTATGAGAAATCTCTGGGAAGCAGAAAGTGACAGAGTGCCAATATGGAAGAGAAATAGATACATACAACATGGAGAACTAAGTGGCATATACAAGGTTAGTTAGACTGAGGAAGAACTTCCCAGAGTGTCCTTTTCTCTCCCTCTAACCCACTACAATTCTTAGATCACAACCCAGCCCATTACTATTCTGGGGCAAGAAAGCAGCAGTACCAGTTACAGCTGGAGACAGTACGGTACCTGCTGAGCAGCATGGAACATGATACTAAGAACAAGAAACATAAGCAGGCTAGCTAACCTGGAACATTCCCTTTTTATCCTATGGGCTGCAGAGTTACAAGGATGGCCGATCTGGAAGAGTGCACCTGCCATAAGGTATCTGAGGTTCCACAAGGGGCAGAGAACAGGGAAATGATAGCTACAGGATGGGAAGTGGTTGAACTCCTCACTCCTGGTACGTATTACTAAGAAGAAAGCTGATGTGGAGGACTGTTGTATAGTGTCAGCATTAAGCTATAAGAAGTCCCAGAAAAAACAATAAATATAGGGTAAGAAATGCATGAGAAATAAAAACTGACAACTTCTCAGAACTTAAACATGTTAGTCTGGGGAAGAAAAAAACCTCACATCTAAATATGGTTTAGTGAAATTGAAAATGTCAAATATAAAGAAAAAAATACTGAAGGCTTTGAGGGAGAAAAAACTTATCACCTAAAAAGGAACAAGAATCAGGCTGGCATCAGACTTTAATAGTAATAACGAATGCAAAAAAATTAGAAAGAATATCACACAGACTATATGTACCCTCTGTGCATCATGTTAACATTTAGGGGGAAAGTTTTTAAAAATAAGCCCATGTCTGGAAACTAAAAACAAAAATAATTTTATACTAAAGAAAACGGGAAATTACAAAACACTCATAGTTGAACAAGGAAAACACTACATGTCTAAAATTGTAGGATACAGCTACAACATACTTAGACATTTATAGCTTTGAATATACATAAATATGAGTTAAACATTCAAGAAGCTAAAAGTAAATCCCTCAAATCAAGAAGAGACCAATAAAACAACTCACAAGTACAGCAGTCAGTGATAAAACTCACTACTGTTTCTTTGAAAAGACCACTAAAATAATTTTAGGAGTAGAGAAAGGAAAGCATCCCCAAATCCTACATGAAGTTCATAAACTGCTGGAAACATATAAAACTCCAAGAAGAAAGAGAAACCAATAAATAAATGGAAATGGTAATCAAAATAATCCCTCACCCACCCCAAGCCCTGTGATGGTTTTACCAAGTTCAACTTAACTATCAAGAGCAGAGAGTATCTACCTTATACAAGTTTTTCTAGAATTAAGAGAGAAGAAAAGAAAAGCTATCCAACTCATTTTATGAGGCTAACAGAACCCTGATATCGTAACTGGATGAGAGGAGTACATGAAAAGAAAATTATCGGCCAACACTTATAATTATAAATGCAAAACTTTTGATAAAATATTGACCAACTGAACCGAATAGTGTATGAAAATTAAGAGAAATATACTGTAATCAGTTAGGGTTCATCATAGGAATGCAAAGATAGTTCAACATCAGAATATCCATCAATGTTATTCATGGCTTTAAAGAATGGAAAAAAAAAAAAGAACTCAACAGATGCAATGAAAGTATTTGAAAAATTCAACAAGTTATGATTAAAATTCTGAATATGAGGACTAGAAGTAAATACAGAGAATTTCTTTAACTTAATAAAAATTATCTAAAAATACCAACAAAAACATCATACTTAATGGAACAAGTCAAGTGGACCAGCTTGCTTACTTACTACTGGGACTATTCAATACAGTACTAGAGATGCTCTTGACTAACCAATAAGACAGGCAACAGAAACAAATTAAAATTGGAAGAACTGAAAGAGGCAAATTTGTCTTTACTGGTAGATGATACAACCAACTAAATAGAAAACTCAGTAGACTATTAGAATTAATTTTAAAAAGGGTCTTCAAAATTGCTGGAAACAATCTCAACCAGAAATATATAATCTATACCTACAAAAACCATAAGGTATTTAGAAAGTAATTAATCTAAGGAAGGATGTACAAATTCTTCTAAAGAATTGCAACAAAAATCCTGAAATTTTTTCAAATCTTTGACTTTTTGTACTCCTGGAAGTATTTTAATAGTCTTTCCAAATAATTAGTATTTAGTTTTGTCAATGATTGCTGTTACTTGATAGCTATTTTATTTTTTTCTATTTATGTATAGGACTAATTAATATTGTAAAGATGGTAATTCAAAGCATTTAATAATGAAAATATCAAAAGAATTTCTAGAACTTGACAAAGGGATGCTCAAATTCACTTGGAGGAATAAAGATCTACAAATAGCTAAGACAACTGCAAAAAAGAAGAGTTAAGAAACCACTCTATTTGAAAGTAAAAGATACTATAAAGCAATGGTAATAAAAACAGTGTAGTACAGCTGCAAACAAACAAATCTTCCAATGGAATATAGTAAGAGTTTTCAGAAACAGCCTAGCATATACATAAACTTGGTATATGACAGAGGTGGTATCTTATACCAGATGAATTAATAGGCCATGTTGGGAAAACTTGATCTCTATAAAGAGAAAAATAAAATTAGATCTCTATTGGACACCATACATACAAATTCAAATGGATCAAAGATTGAAATATGAAAGGTAAACACAGAAGAAAATGAGGAAAATTGGATAAATGTTATCTTAAAAAAGCACATAGTGGGTGAACTGAAATGACATATTAAGTACACTAACATGGATACCATAAGGGAGGGGAGGAATAGGAATGCTAATACTGGAAGAAGGAAAAAATAAACAAAATAAGGGTCCTGCTGGTGGTAATGATAACAGAATGCCATGGTCTGAGGAGTCTGAGTAATTTAATTTTGTTCATTTGAGGTCAACAAAAAACAGGTAGGTTTCAATCATCAGAACTAAAGGATATTAAAGGAATATAAAAATGTGCACAAAGATGCCACATAGAGAGATATAAAAGCTTTTTCTAAACCCTGTCAGTACTCAATAATTATAGAATCCTTATCTCTAGTAAAACTATCCATGTCTCAACTTTCCTTTTCTTTATCCCTTTGTGATGAATTCTGAAAATATACCTCAGCTCCACTTCCCTTACTGCAGAAGAAAAAGTGTTTTCCCCCTTCTTCCCTGGAAGAGAATGAGTTGGGGGTCTGTAATTAACAGCACATTCTGGTTCAAGTCAATGAGTGTGAACAAGCTAGATCTGAGGAAGATTTTCCAATTTAAATACTAAAACAAACTAATCATCTTGTGTTGAGGCTACTTCAAAAATAACCATAGCATTCATTTCCCATAATGCTACCTTTGAAGTAGAGAGTAACTTGGTTCAAATTTAACATGAATGCATCTATACTTGATTTCATATTATGGGGAAGCACACTGACATACCAATTCTTTTATTCGTTTTCTGTGTCTACTATGCGGATTATTCAAATGGCTGGTAAGATCAAATATTGTTGGTATTGCATTATCTCGAAGAACTGTCCTGTAAGGACTCTGAAAAAGAAAAATATGTTAATTCAGAGACAGTCCTTAAAAATGTATTACACATAAATGAAATTCTATGTTAACAATTTTCCCAATACTCCTTCAACTCCAACTCTAAAGATGCAGAACTGATGATGTTAGTCCAGATCAGCTTATTATTTCCAACTCTTTTTACATTTGCCCTTCTGCATAAAAAATAAAATGTATTTGCATTTTGCATGTATTTTTCTAATGCAATCTCCCAGCTACTTTATCTGTTCTGCCCTTCCATGAGCAGGCACAAAAGTTTCTCAAATAATCTATCCTCTTTTATGTTCTATAATTCTTCCCTCCATTACCTGCTGTTCAGTCCACTTTTGCTACTATTACTAAGAAACATCAAAGCACCATGAAATAATATTGGACTGGGACCCAGGAGACCTTGGGGCTAGTCCGAACTCTACCAGCAACTTACTCTGAGACCCTAGCCAAATACTCTCTGAGACCCTGGCCAAATACTTTCCCTTTTTGGACTCTGTTTCCTCTTCTTAATAAATTTAATATATTGAATTAGAATAACACTTCCTAAAATGAAGTTATTTACATAGCAATGATCATAATGTTTGCCATTTCAGTTATATAACCATCTGTACCTTTACATAATCTACTCACTTTTCTAGTTAACATCGTCTTAAACAATAAAGACTATAAAATAATGATTTGATGAGCTAGCTATATTTTAACACATATTACAAAACTTCTAAGATAAAAATTGACTCATGTGCCACCTGAAATCACTCATATCACAAGTGATATATATATAGTCACACTTTGCAAACACTGAACTAGGTATTTCTAAATTTGCTTCTAATTCTAATGTTCTTATCACTGAAGGGTGACCATTCTCTATCCTAATTCCTGTTAATCTAATCCAATCTGGCTAGAAACCAGATTCATACGAGATAGTGATAGTCTTCTACAGCCAGACCAGAGGTCGGGTAGGGATAAGAAGTTTATTAAGAAGTAAAGTAACAAATGAATAACTGCTACTACATTCCCCTAGCTAGTCCAAAGAAACAGGGCCTTTAATTTCTTCCCAAATTTGCACTGATAAAGACAAGACACACTTTAGTTTAAAAAGCTTTCTTGGGAGCAGTGTTATTTCAAAGCTGACTATTCAGGCATATTCAAAGTATATGCCTAACAAAAATAACAATTCCTATGTTTTTTCACCCAAGGAAAGAAGGTTAGGAAAATATGAAGGAAAAATATATAACTAAAGGGAACACACTATCTTACATTTTATCCAAAGAACTGTTAAACACATTTGGGAAGAATTTTTATCTAGATTCAGTATTTTCTAGTTCAATCCCATGCTTCATTGAGTACATAAAGAAGAAAATCTATTTCTTAATGACACTCAGCTTCTAGTGTTGGGCCAATTATCCTGAGTCTACTTGGGAGTCTGAATCAGGGATTGATTAGGGACACAATCATAGAAGGAAACAAAAACTATACTAAACTCCAAGTGTCTCATCTTTCCTACTTAGCAAACATCTGAAAAAGCAAACATATCCAATATTCAGTCAACTCTTGATATCTTACCAATTAATAAAGAGGGAAGGGCTAAAACATTCTAAGGAATTTTTTTTAATTCACATAAAATTAATTTACTAAAAAGCAAAGGTATTATGGACCAGAAAATAACATACAGAGCAAAAACATGCAACTTTTCACATCTATTTATAAGTATGCATGCCAAAAAGGGCTATACATGTGCATGAGAATTGTAATTCAGTATCAAGATTTAACCTTTAACTGTTGAATTAAGGTTTGAGCATAAAGTAGTGATCTTACTCTAGGATCAAAAATAATATCTGGCTTTGATTGAACTAGCCACAAATGTCTACTGATGAGATCTTAACTGCCAAACTAATGAAGTCAAAACTTTTAAAACCTCTGGGTATAAATATTAGATAATCCAGCTTTTAATAGCAATACCTTCTTCCAAATGTGTAGAAAAAAAATTCTCATATTTGCATTAATTTAGTCAAGATTAAAGAATTATGTGAACATTTAAAAAGCAAAAATAGTTCTGTTCTATGCTCTGACTAAACAAGAATATAAGAGTAAACTGTATTTTATATTTCTCACATTAATCTTATTGTAATTAATTAAGAGACCATATTTATCACTAAAATTAAAATATTAAAATGCATATGGTTTGTGTATTTAAAAAGAATAATTTGGGATATTTTTACTTAATGTCAAGAACATAAAATTTGCCTTTTAAACATATGAAATCTCTTATTTTGATCATTATTACCCTCTTAACAAAGCAAGGCAAAATTATCCCTCAAATATTCGTGATTAAACTGTTGAACCGGAATTGGCTCACCTCCCAATGACTTCACAAGTATCTGCTTCAATTAATTTTGAGAAATAAAATAACCCAATCATTCTTTAGTTTTCTGATGCCTCTGCAAAATGTATCTGAAAAAAATATCAAAATAAATTGCTGCATAACAATATATAGTGTACCTTCAAATCAAATTTATGTCTATCCCAATATCTGAGATGATACATTTTTCATACCTAAACAATATACTGCTTAACAAAACTGACTTCCTAACTAGTTCTCAGTGTTTCAAGTCTGCTTCATTTCAATCAAATCTGTCCTATTTGTGACTTTTATGAATCATAACAATAACAGAATCACAGAGGATTAAAAATCCTAGACCGCAGGAATCATCTGGTCTAATTTCATTAGAAATTGGGAGAGGGAAAGTGACTTGGCCAGATTCATAGGTAACAGTAGAAAGGCTGAGAAACTCAGGTCTTGATGTGAATTTGCAAATTATTGATGAAAATGTCTTTTCACATTAATTGCATGATTTGTTTTCTGCTGTATCTAGCATGTAAAAATTGAGGCTGGGTTCTAACAGTACACACAAAATTTGAAAACAAAGAGTTCTATTCCTTGATGAAGATTTCACTCACAAAAAAGCTCTAGAGAAGCTGTTCCAAATAAAAAATGCCAACTTTACTTTAAATATACACTTTTATAATCATCTAAAATTTTCAGAAGGCAACATAAGTTTAAAAGTGGCTACCACTGGTGAGTAGGAATGGGGCATCAGAAATAGGAGGATAAAAAAACCAACAAACAGGTTTTTAAGAACAAAATAGATACTCTTAAGCTCCAAATTTGTCTTCATCTTAAAAAAAAAAAAGTGGCAGGGTGTAAGGATCCTTTCCAACATTAATATGTATTTACATTTCCAACCAGACAGTGAGTGAGTGAATGAGAGAGAAGGAGAAAAAATTAAAAACAAAAAAACAAACAAATGAGCCCTCTGGTTACTTACAGTTCTACAGATCATAGAAGTCTCAAAGTGTTTGGCACATAATCGATAATGTTTATTCAGTTGATCAGGTGTTTTATCTTCCAAGTCTGCTCTTCTACAATTCTCCACCCACTTCTGGCACCTACAAAAATAAAGCCAAAGTACAATTATGGAATATGAGCTCTACATTTAAATTTCAGCATTCAGTTTTAAGACAAATACGTATTATGGACAATGGATTCCTGCTGCCCTATACCCAAAGAACATTAGCATAATTTGGAGAAGTTGATTAATAACAAAACGAAAGCTGGAAGAAACCTTAAAATTATTTAGTACATTCAATTATACACAAGGTTAAGAAGTAACTCACTCAGAGTCATGTACAAAATCAACAGCAAAACTAGAACTTAAACCTGAGTCTTTCAATTCCCAGCACTTTCTAGCATCAAAGAGGACTCAATAATCAGCAATACAAGCAAAAACCTGCACAACCCTGAGACCAATGGCTTAACATTCCCCTCAGTAACATTATTAAGTAGATGTTCTATAAATAAATAGAGTTTCTTATGGAAGCATGATAGCTGTATTCCTTGGCTTTATTATAAACATGATTCATTATCTACAATGATATGTACAGACTAGATTGCAAGCTCCATGAATGCAGGGATTGTGTTTAGATAATCTAGTACACAGATGGTGTTAAAGATAGTGAATGAGACAACGTTCATACCCTCTTGGTGCTAAAATATCTGTAGAAAAACATCATCATCATCATCATCATAATGCTTACTGCATCATATGCACTTATTAAGAGCCAGTGTTCTAAATCATCTCCAAAGGGGTAAGGAATGTTCTATGTACCTAAACATGTAAAAGTAAGCTCTATTGGTAGAAATTTCAGGAAAACAAAATTTAATATATAAGTTGATTAAAAAAAACAGAACAAGACAGTACTATTATTATCCCCTCATGCAGATGAAGAAATGAAGGCACAGAAATGTTAAGTAATTTTCTAAAGATTCCAGCTAGATGTTTCCTTCATTCTTCAAGTTTCTAAGGATAAGTCTGCCGTGAATATACAGTGTCACAAATTTGAAAGCATATTCATTTTATAATTACATTTTCTTACGTCTTAATATAACAGCCTCTAAACACACACACTCTGACACATTATTCCCTCCACTTTCAATATGTAAAATCATGGTGAAATGTTGACTATTTAACCTAAACTAAAATCACATCTAAATTGTACAGCATTTCATCTGACCAAGATTACTAGATATAGTAATGATGCCTAGGATGTCCATATTTTAATCATATTTTTACATAGCTGTGCAATACGATTATAAACATTTTGTGTTTCAACATCTAAATTATTTGGTATAAAAACTCTCACTATAAGATAATTTGTCATATTGCTAGAGTTAAGTTTGTTTTTTAATTCTTAAATCTCTGGAGACTTTCCACACAGAGCACTACTGTATTATTTCTTTTTGATAGAAAGAACACTCAGAAGGGTATGTATGAAGTAGATAAACAAGCTTATACTGTATAAAACAGGGAACTATATTCAATATCTTGTATTAGGTTATGGTGAAAAAGAATATGAAAATGAATATATGTATATTCATGTATGACTGAAGCATTGTGCTGTACACCAGAAACTGACACATTGTAAACTGACTATACTTCAAAAAAAAAAACACACACTCAGATTTCAATCAAGAATAGGTTGGGCAGAGATCCCAATTAACTACATCGATGTGATCCACATCAAATACCTAGAAATAAACCTAGTGAAAGATGTGCAATACCTGAAATTTAGTAACTTAAATAAATAGAGGGATCTAGTTCATGGACTGGTGTAGTGAATTCTAAAGATATCAATTCTCAAAATGATTTACTGATTTAATACTATCACAATCCTAACAAATCTTCTGTGCATGTCTCTGTGTGTGTGAGAGTGAGTGAGAGACAGAGAGACAGAAATGACAAAGATCATTCTAAAACATTTTTACACAGAAATTCAAAGGACCAAGATGAGTCAAGACAATCTTGGGGTGGGGGGAGTTGAAAGACTTACACTACCAGATATTAAGACTTATTATAAGGCTTATTAACACAGTGTGGAATTGGCACAAGGATAAAATAATGGAACAAAAGGAAGAGTTGTAAATACTTAAGACGAAGGCAGCATTGCACAGCAGTGAAGATAAATTTCTTCAATAAATAGTCCTGAATTGGATATCCATATAAAAAATGAACCTTGATCTATACTTTCATACCATATACAAAACATAAATTCCAAGTAAACTGTAGAGCTAAATATGAAAGGTAAAACAAGTTTCTAAAAGAACACAAGAGACAATCTCCATTACCTTAGCATAAAGATCTCTTAAAAAGGCAACAGAAAGCAAACTAGAGGAAAAGATGAATTAATTAGGCTACTTTAACGTTAATAACTTTTCATCATTAAAAGAAGCCATTTAAGAGTGAAATGGCAACGTACAAAATGGAAGAAGGTATCTGCAGTACACAGATCCAACAATACACTCATATCCAAAATATAAATATGAAGAACTACAAATAAATCAGATACCTTGATATAAAAATAGGCAAGAGACTCTAACAGGCAATTAACACACTAATTAAAACTGCAACTAAATATTACTTCATACCCATAAGAATGACTATAATATAAAAGAAAGAATACCAAATGCTGATGAGAAGGTGAAACAACTTTGCCCATCAAAGTTGAACAGGATAAACTGTGGTATACTATTATACACAGAATACTACTTGGCAATGGGAATGAATGAACTAGCTAGATCTCACAAACATTAATGGTGAGCAAAATACGCCAGGAGTACATACTATGTGATTATCTTCATATTAAGCTCTAGAGCAGGCAAAACTCATCTATGGTGATTGTGCAGAAAAAGAGTTAACACAGCAGGCCTGAGATTGCTATCCTCAGAAAGGCTTATTTCTAAGGCTTGTCTTTTGGCTGGTGTCTGGGAATTTGGCTAGTAAATAATTCCCTACACTTACATAAAACTTTCTCTAACTGATAAAGTAACTCATGATGCCCAGACTGTGTGCAAACAGTATGACTTATAATGAATACCTGTCTTCCTTCTGGGAGTCTGAAATTTTAGTACATGCTAAGCAGAGAGTATCCAAGTGATGAGACCCCAAGAAAAACTTCGGACACTGGGTCTCTAATGGGCTTCTCTGGGCAGAAAACATGGCACACATGTTGCATTTTCACTGCTGGGGTAAAGTGGGCTCTGTGTGACCCCGCGTGGGAGGGAGTGTAAAGAAGCCTATACACAGATCCTTCCACACCCTACCTGTGTATTTTCCCCCTTATGATTCAGATGTGTGTTCCTACTATACTGCTGTAATATATCTTAGCTGTGAGTATAGCTATACACTGAGTTCCAAGAGTCCTAGTGAATCTCTGAATATGGGGGTGGACTTGGAGACCTCCAACACAGTAATGGTAGAATAGTGGATATATTTTTGGGGAGAGGTAACGACTAGGAATGGGCACAAAGGAGGCTTCTGAGGTGCTGGTAATGCTGTATATCTCGAACATTACCTGGGTATGTTCATTTTGTAAAATTCATCATGTTCTAGACTATCATTTCTGCACTTTTCTCAATGTATGTCATATACCAAAAAAAACCCCAAAACAAAAAACAAACCCAGCTCCCCCCTACTCTTCCCCTTTTCCTCAGTAACAACTAATCTGATCTAATGTGTGTAAAGTCAAACGGTGGCTACTACTGGAGAGAGTGCGATAATGAGTGAAAGGTTCACAGGAAAGAACTTTGGGATGTCAGTAATATTCTATGTTTTTTAAATCTGGACAACAATTTCACAGACATGTTACTCTGAAAAACCTTACAAGCCATACACTTATGATTTGTGACCTTCTGTGTATGTATGTTTTACATCAATAAGTTATAAAAATTACATATGACAAGTCTTTTTTACATACATACATACATGTACTTGTGTATATGTATATATACTTACCAGTTTATGTGTAAGTATATACATACTTACACAGCTATCTCTCAATTTTTTTTTAAACCAGTGTCTTCCCTGTCCTAGCTCTCCCTTTCATTGTTCTGCACCCTGTGCTCTAGATTCTATAGCCTTTTTTTTCTCCCTTGGCAGAGTGGAATGACTCCCCCAATCCATGTACTCCCAAACTACTCTTGTGCCTTTCTCTACCCCTTCTCCATGTAGTAAACACTTTAAAAAGCCAATTTGAGAACATCCTTCCCTACTTAAGATCCGTTAGTGACTTCTCATTATTCTTAGGATAAAAAACCAACTTCTCACATGTCTTATATAATTCTGTACAATCCAGACCTTGTCTACTTTTCCATTATCATATAGCACCACCCTTTCACTCTCTTTGCCCCCTCCCATGCCTTATTTCAGTTTCATGAATGCACTGTGATCATTTCTATCCTAGGGCTGTTTCCATGCTGTTTATTCAACGTAAGATCCTCTTACTGTCACTTTTTTTCCTCTCTTCCTTTGCAAAGGAAAGCCTATGCAAATATCAGCCTTCATATCTTAGTTCAAATGTCACTTATTGAGGGAAACTCTTCAGATTTGAAACGATTAGATTTGTATACACATACAACTACATATGTGAGTATGTACACACACACCCAGGTAGGTAAGACTCCTCTACCTCTCTGTACAGTAGTCCCCCTTTATCCTCAGGGGGGTGGGGTGGGGTGGATACATTTCAAGACCCTCAGTGGATGCCTGAAACCATGCATAGTACTGAACCCTACATATACTATCTTTTTTCCAATACTAATGGGTGGGTAGCACATACAGTGTGGGTAAGTTGGACAAAGGAGTAATTCACATCCTGGGCAGGAAAGAGTGGGATGGCACAAGATTTCATCACCGCTACCCATAACAGCTAAAACTTATGAATTCCATCCTGCCAAATCCAATGGTCACTTTCTATCCTCATCTTAATCACCCTTTCAGTACTATTCAATCATCACTGACCACTCCTTTTTAACTTTTGTAATTTTTTCCTTCAGTGGTCTCCTACTAATGCAGCATTTCTAAAACATATTCCAAGGAACACAAAGTACTGTTCCATTCAAAAAAAAAAAAGACGTTTCATGGTCAAATAAGTTTGGGTAATATTACATACTTTATCCTACATCTAGGGCTTTAAATAGGACCTTGAACAAGTTAGCTAACCTCTGTAGCTAACTTGAACAAGTTAGCTAACCTCTCTGTGCCTGATTTGGTCATCTGAAAGCAGCAACTACCTCAAAATTTATTACAAGGGTTAACTGAAATAAAGTACATAAAACACAAAGAATAGTGCCTGGCACACAGAATATGAAGTATTCTATAAGGAGTAGTAGGTGGTGGTGAGTAGTAGCAGCAGTAGTAGTGGTGGTGGTGGCAGTGGCAGTGGTGGTGGTGGTAGTAGTAGTAGTATAACTCACAGCATTGTTTGGAGGATTAAATGAGATCATATGAAAGTACTTTCACCTAATCTGGGGATGAGCTCCATTGTGAACTGCCCCCAGGCTCCTGCCAAGCCTTGGCATTAGTCAAGTCATCCTTGGGTAATCACTATTCAGGCAACTTTTTTTTAACTTTAATTTCAGGTAATCTATCTCCCTGCCACTGTCCTAAGGTAATTTGATTCTATTATTTTATGTTTCTTAAAAAGTATATTAATGCCACTTTTTCTAAACCAATATAAGGTATTAGGGTATGAAATTTCACTCTGTGCCCTTTATTAATTAATGCTTAAATTTTAAGTTACTTCTAAATAGTTGTTCCTAAAAATGTGCACAGAATTTATAAATATGATTGGAAAATGTACTATTTAATAGCATTAAATATATCTATCTGTATTATTAGTTAACAATGTGAGTTAACTTTTGAAGAATAGATAGGCTGGCAATGTCATCTTTTATCAATCTTCCCTACAACCATTTACAGAAAAAAAAAACTAATTATAACCAAAAACTCTAAAAATACCGTTATTAATTCAATAAACTCTAGAAACTATTTCGTTATTATAATTAACTATGGGCATAGGGAAAAAGAAACTGTCAAACACAGTAGAATTTGAAATCCTATAGTATTGAGATTTGGTTTGAATAAGAAGTTAAGACCTTGAAGACACTATATTAAGTAAAATAAGCCACACATAAAAGGATTATTATTATATGATTCTACTCATATAATATGAGTATGAAGTGCCTAGAATAGACAGATTTATGGAGAGTTAAAGTGGATTGGGGAAAAAGGAGTTACTGCTTTTTTGTTAGTTTTTGCTTGGGGTAATGAAAAAACTGTGGAAATAGATGGTGGTGATGGTTGTAAAACATTGTGAATGTAACTAATGCTCCTGAATTACATACTCAAAAATGGTTTAAAAATAGTTAAAATGGCAAATTTTATGTTATACTACTGCCATTTTATATAGGAGACTTGAGTATCCATGGATTTTAGTATCTGCAGGGGGTCCTGGAACCAATCCCCTGCAGATAAAGAGACAACTGTATACATTTTATCAAATTTTAAAAAATTAATATAATGTTAAGATATCCAATACCATTGAACTGTATACTTTAAATGGGTAAATTGTACAGTATGTGAATATCTTAATAAAGATGTTTTTTAAAAAAGAATTAAGAGAAGTTCGTAATTTGGTCTTGAAATACTCAAAGGGCTCTTACATAGAAAAGGGCACAGATTTGTTCACTGTCACTTTGAGGACAAAACGAGGACCTCCAAAGCATAAATTATAGACAGGCACATTTCCACTCAACACAAGGAAAAAACAATAGCCAAATCTATCCAGAATCCTCAAGTGTCTCCTCACAAAGCAGAGGAACTGGCACTGGAGGTGTCTTAGCAAAGGCCCACCTGTCAGGAATGCACAGGGCCCCTAAAGCATTCATAAATACCTTGATAAGAAATCATGTCTACGTCTTTTCTCAAGGGTCCTTATGTTAGATTCTCAATGTGGGACACAGACCCAAAAGAGGTTTAAAAGCCACTGAGGGCATTCCAGCACTTCAAGGGATACTGCACTAGATCTAAAGACTCCTTCTAAATCTGAGGCTGCAAGCCTGTATAGGACATATTCCCCTTCTAAGGAATATAATGAAAAGAGTATTAACTACCTACGGTCACAAACAATCTGTGGTTCAAAACTGATTAGTGGTGCCCTCATTATGCAAGTGAAATATACTGCCAAGAATGCCCCTGGGATAAAATTTGGGTCAAAGGAAGATAACGCTTAATGGGGTAAGGTCCAGTCAGATTAAGATGTTTCCCTTCTCTGCTCCCACAGAACCCAACAGCTATTCCTCACTCAGTTAGTTCCTCCTCATCTCCCTGAACTTTAAACACTAGAATCACCCCAAGGCTCAATTCTCAGACCTACCCTGATTTATTTACCTGGTTCTATGGTTTTAAATACCCTAGATAAACTGAGAGTGCCCATATTTATTTACAGTCTCCAGTCTGGAAGTCTCTAAATTCCAGATTTGTATATCTTTTTATGGTTTTAGCTCGTAAATACTTAGATCACGGATCTAAATATGGGCCATTTTGAGTTCATTTCTAGATATGGTATGAAGACATCTATTCTTGAATATCTATCAGGCCTGTCAAACTTCACATGTCCTGAATCAAACTTTTAAGATTCCTCCACCAAACCTGCTCCTCTCAGTCTTCCATAGCTCCATAAAGACTCAGGTTAAAAATCTTTGAGTCATTCTTGACTACTCTTTTTCTCTTACAATCTAAATCTAAACCATTAACAAATTATGTTGGCTTCACCTTCAAAACATATCTCAAATGCAACTACTTACCACCTCCTCCTCTATTAACCTGGATTATTGCAATTGCCTTTAACTGGACTTCGGCTCTCAGCTTTGCTTCCCTACAATGTATTTAACAACCAGTCAGTGATCCTGTTCAAAGTATAGGTCTCTGTCCTAAATCCTATGACTTCCTATCTCCCTCAGAATAAATGCAACAGTGCTTTCCATGGCCTACAGTGGTCTACACAATTTGCCCCGAATACATACACACACACACACACACACACACACACATTTTTCTGGTCTCATCTTTTCCCTCTCTCTCCTTCCTTACACCAGCTTCAGTAGTCCCATGGATGTACCTCTAACAAGCATATCCTGCCTTTGCATTTATTGCTTCCACAGACTGAAATGCTCTTCCCCTAGATATCTCCATGCCTAACCCCTTTACCCACTTCCGGTCTTTGCTCAAATTCACCTTCTTAGTGAGGCCTTCTCTGATCATCCGATTTAAAACAGCAATTGTTCCTCCCCTGCTACTCCTATTCCCCTACCGCACCCCTGGCAAACATTTACGTTTTTTCCATACTTATCACCATCTGACACGCTGTATATTCCTTGTTTATTTCCCCCCACTAGAATGTAAACCCCATGAAAGGAGAGGCTTTGACCTGTTCATCTATACACTCATGCTCAGAACAATGCCCAGTACATAGTAGGCCTTCAATAAATATTTGTATAACTAATAAATTAGCAGCATGCTATACTGTAATCGCCTGCTTATATATGTCTCCTTAAGGGACTGTGAGCTTTCTGCAGGTAGCAGCACTGTCTCACTCATCTCTGAATTTCCAGCACCTAACGTTAGAGCTCTGGCACACAGTAGGCAGTGATTTGAAATGAATGAATCAACAAGAGTGGCCACGGAAAAATCCTCAGCCTTTCAAACACAGTCTCTGCGCTATCACTCTCTAAATACAAGACAGAGCGTGTGGGTTACTTCAAGGAAGAGGTTTCAATACCAACTCCCAGGCCCTCACGCGTTCTCCGCCCCAACCCCTCCGACCCGTTATCCCCACGTTAACCAACTGAGATAATGAGTGACGGTCAGAGCCAGAATTTGAACCATGAACAAGTCCGAAGGAAGGGGTAGTTGTGACTTGACTTGAGATCAAAGGTGGCTGGACTCCAAAAAGAAACACTGTCCCAGGGGTGGAAGGGCCCCGGCGATCACAACCATAGAATCCAAGTCCCTCTTCTGACAGCTGGGGAAAGTAAAGCCCAGAGAGGAAAGCGACTTGCCAGAGGTCACAAAGCAAGTCAACCAGGGTGAGAACCCACCTTATGCTGCCCAGGCAGCCCCAGTTGCCTATTTCGGGTGGTGCCCTATGCGGCGAGCCCCCGCGGACGCACGTGCTCCGAGGTCCCCGAGAGCCCGCCTGCTCGCAGCTTAAGGGCCCCTGCCCACCTCGGAGCGGGGCTGGGGTCAGCAACCTTCCCCTACCAAACGCCCCTCTCAGCCCCGGAGCCTGCTCGGGGCCAGCGGCTGGCAGCGCGCACCGCGGAGGAGGGCCCGGGCTGCCAGCTCCGCGCCTGCCGCTCACCTGGCCGGATCCCGCGGGAACCTGAAGAAGGCCAGGTCCGACTGTGTGCTCTTCCGCGTGCAGTTGGGGGCCGCGCAGAAGTTCGGCATCGTCGCCCGCCCGCCGGCCGGCCCAGCCCTCCCCTCCCCGCCTCCTCAGGGCAGCCCGCCCGCCCGTCGGGGCCGGGGAGGGGAGTCAGGCCGGCCGGCCGGCTCGGCAAGGCCGGCGAGCCGGGGGGAGGGGCGGGCGGGCGAGAAGCCGCGAGGGGCAGGAGGGGCGCCGCGGTCCGAGACCGGGCTGGGGACGCGGCTCCACAGTGCTGTGAGCGGCCGGGAGGATTTACCGCCGCCGCCGCCGCTGGTGCACCTCCCGCCCGCCCGGGACGCTGCCGCCTCCTTCCCACAATGCACCCTGGCGCCCGGGGGTGCCCTCTCTTCCCTCAGCCTTCCTTCCCCGCCCCCTCCTTTCCGCCGACTTCTGCGCGGGCGGGCACGCGCAAGGAAGCGCGCTTGCTCGGGTGTGGCGAGGCGGAGGCGGGGCCTGGCGTGGGTTGCCGCAGTGCGCCTGCGCACGGCCTACCCAGGATGGGAGGGAATGGCGCATGCGGGCGTGTCTCCCGGGACTCTACAGCAGGCGAACCCCCGGCTCCTCCGGTAGGTTTGGCGTGCGCGGCTTTCCGCAGATCTGGAGCGAGCTTGCACGTTGTATCACCGGTGCATCGCTTCTTGCTTGCTTAAGTTGCCACCACATAGGCTTCTGCTGCAGAAATCGCCATAGACTTTTAAGGGCCGCGGAACCGGACTACCTTGGTGACTCATTTGCACACCCCCAGCATATCTGCGTGCATTAGTTGGACGCAGACGTAAGTTGTTGGAGATTTCATTATCCCCAGCTTTGCAGCCACTCTCTGGCCCCCGCATCAGCTTCTAGACTGGAAGCCGAGGGGCTAAAACTCAGAAAAGCAATGACTCTTCCGTGATGAGGCTTCCAGAGGAGCAAGAATAGCGACATGATTCCACCTGCAGCCCTCTAGAGAATAGTTCTCCTGTCTTCCCCTCACAGTAGTGGACTTTTAACGTTCTTGTATTGTTTAAGTGATAAAATGAGCGACCGCTATCTAGAACAAAGGATTAGTATCAAATTCTGCGTGAAATTGAACAAGTCTGCAAGTGAGACCCACCATCTTTTAAAAGAAGCTTATGGGAATGAAGTCATGTCAAGGGCCAGAGTCTTTGACTGGCACAAGAGGTTTAAAGAAGGGCGGGAAGATGTTCGAGATGATGCCCGAAGTGGTCGTCCAGTCACCCACCGGACGGATGAAAACATCCAGAAGGTCAAGGACTTGGTTTGTTCAAATAGGCAGTTAACTGTGAGGATGATGGCTGAAGAGTTAAATTTAGATAAAGAAACCGTTAGACTCATTCTGAAAGAAAACTTGAATATGAAGAAAGTTTCCGCAAAAGTTGCATCGGGTATTTTAAAGGATGAACCTAAACCTCGAAAACTTGACTTTCGGTCTGATCTTTCAAAGGAAACTAAGAAAAAGAGCTCATGTGTGAGGAGAAAGGTAACAAGTTCTGAAACGTGGAGTCATCTCCAGTGCGAAGCTGCTGGGGAAATAACTGTGCCTGTATCCCATCCCAAAATCCATCATCCTGCCAGCCAGCTGCTGCAGGCTTCATCTTCAACAAGCCTTCCCGCCAGGGCAGCTCAGGATTCGTTCACTCCGTGGTGAAAGGAATGTGGGGTGGCCCCACCCCACCTAGAAAGCTGCCTCACACTTAGGCACCTTCATTTGCTGCTCATCTATTTTCAGCTTCTTTACCACTCCTCCGTCTTCCTTCCATGTTATGGCCCTCCTGTTCACTCTTTGCTGGACTCTTGGGCCATCTTCCTTGCTGTTCTCCACACTTTGAAGAACTTTTGGCTGTTGACTTCTGGTCCTTGCTTGTACTTAATTTTTTTTTAATTTTTTAATTTTTAATTTTATTTTATTTTATTTATTTTTTTTTTTTTGCTTAACAAGTTTGGATCTCTTCACTGTCCAGACCTTAGTTTGTTATGGCTGTCCTCTTCCTTTGTTCTCAATATTCTGCCTCAGGGGATCATACCAATGAAAGGTGGGAGCAGGACCTTTTGGAGTCTCTGTGCACAGGGAGGCATACTCTTCTGGGAGGACCCAAAAGAAAGCCTACAGTTCCAGCCTGCTCCACAGTCAGGGCCTGAGGTATGGTACAGAAAGCAGTGGCATGCTGACATAGGGAGCAATGCTAAGAGCAGATGCAGCCCAAATGACTCTGGGAGCCCCCAGAACTCAGGGTTGGCCACCCCTTACTGATCTCACAGACCTACCCCGACAGAAGAGCTAGGTTTGTTCATTCTAGTCTTGCACTTTGGACCCCCAAGACTCATTTGGGTGTATCCCCTCTGCTGGAGGGGAAGGATCTGGCCCCAGAAAATGTAAACCAGGGGATTTGGGCCCAGGCTGTGATGTATGAGGAGAAAGACTAACACCCTAGACCTTGAATTAAGGGAGCTCACTGCCTACGTGCTGGTGCCCACACAGCAGCCTGTTTTTGGTAACTCACATCAACATTGTCAGGTGTTTTTCTGAGCACTGACAGTTTTTAGAACACTGCTGAGCATTGACAGTGTGAGGCTGTGAAATAAGATTACCAAGGGCTGGGTAGACTTCATGGATGATGTGGTTCCTAGACTGGATCCATAAGGAAGGATGAGACTAGGGGGCTAGGAAATTAGGGAAGATTCCCAGGCAGGTGGAACAGTGTGAGGCTGCAAACCTGCCTCAGCAGGAAAATGATGGCACTATTGGCTGAAATAGCAAAATCTAAAGAGGAAGATAATGGTGTTGCAGAAGGTGAACAGTTTGGAGTAATTTGCTTCCACTCTTCTGCCGCCAACTCTATGCTAGTAGTTTATAAATTGCTTCCCCCTGAGTCTGTGGATAGGTTTATAATAACCACTTATTTGATTATCTAATTCTCTCATCAAACCCTCAAAAAGCATTCTCTACTGGTTCAAAATCCTTTATCTCTCCCTGGCTCTCTGCCAGGATTTATGGAATGAAACTTTTCGCAAGTGGGTTCCAAGTAATACCACATAGACTAGAAACATCTTAGAATGCCTAATGGAGGGGGGTGTGTGTGTGTTGGGTGGGGGTGGGGGTGGAAGATGGTTAGTAACAGCATTTCGCAGGATTGGCCAATGTCTATGTTTTAACCCAAGGATTTTTACATGTAGCAGCTCCTATTTAACTGGTAAGTTAGTAAAAAATATTGGTTGATCATAGAGGCCCAACATTTATTCAGCAAGTTATTCTTAGTTCTGTTCTTTCACTATCTCTATTGCCTTCAAAAAATTACTAATACCTGTCAGCTTTGATGTTCCCTGAAACCTAGAGCTTATCCCACAAATAGAAGATACTGTGCAAGAAAACTCAAACCAACAATGGCTCACAGACTTCTGCCTACTTAGCAATTTGTAGATATTTCATCTCAATTCTTACATCTTCCTACATCAGATGAGGCCCTGGGTTCCCCACTGCTGAAAGCCCTCATGGCTGGCAGCTTTGTGGCTGAACATAATAATCGTCACTCAGCCCCGGGGGAAGCGGAGGGGTAACTGTTGCAGAATTGTATGCTCCTACGCCTTGAGCAAGTTCCCACAACAGTACCTATAGGCATTATCTCCAATCTTTGATAACACAGAGGCCCTGAAAGAATTTATTTCTGGATCTATTCCTGTCCTGTGAACAGAGCTGGAGTGACCCTTCCAAAGATACTAGACCAAGACCATGCTGGAGGGTAGGGTACCAGAAGCAATGTTGTCCCAGACAGGGTTTGGACACAAAGCAACTGGAAGCAGGTAATCAGAAGGGTGAATTTAAATTGTTCCAAGTAGCCATAATGAAAAAGACTTAGTTTATTACCTTAAATCATGCCCTGTGTGGTAGTCAGGTCACACTTCTACCTGAACCCATTATCCATTTTGCTTCCCAGAAAATATTCAATGAGATGATAATACACCCTAAGAAGCCTCAAGTTTGAGAGAAATTAAAAATACTCATTCAAAGCAGTCCATTCACATGTGGCTGCTCGGAATCTCTCCACCCCAGGTTAGAGCATGATCTCCATACGCCCAAACAAGAGAGTTCTGTAACAGTACCCCGTATGTGCCCAACACCCAAATCCATTTTATTTCTGACCCTTTATTTTGCCGGCATCTTGCTCCCTAGACCTCTAGAGTGTCTAATCCTGTAATCTCAGAGATCTACCCATCATCATGCCTCAGGCCCTTGTCCTTGGCTTTTTCAGATATCACTCGGTTTATTCTTAACTGGTTTGTTCTTGTTCCTCTGTTTCCCTGAGCTTTGTTTTCTAGTTCTAGACCACACTCTCCAATAGCTGCTTTTGGCCACTTGGGTGTGCTGATCTTGAATTGCCCTTTTGCCTGTGATTTTCCACTCAACTGCAACTCCTCTCCTGGTTTCCGTGTCCCTCTCCCGACTCCCCACTTCGGCCCTATAGTCTTGACTACGGAAATTGTCTGCTCCATTGCTGGCCCCGGTTGCCTTCCTGTCCTTAAAAAGTAGGGTGGGATAACATAGGGGAATGTGTTCATGTTTTTTATTATTATTATTATTTTTTTAATGGAGGTATTGGGAATCAAACCCAAAACCTCGTGCATGCTAAGCACTCTATCACTGAGCCATACCCACCCCTCCTTGTTTTATTATTATTATTATTATTATTATTATTATTATTATTATTATTATTATTATTATTAGACACATAGAGAAGGAACAAAAATCTCCCTTTCACCCTTAGCCACCAGGGACTCCACTCCCCAGAGGTAACCATTATTACTAATTTCTTGAGGCAATTTGGTTACCTCTGGTCCTCAGGAGTCATGAAAGTTTTTCAGAGATATAATATCCAAATCCCATTCTCCCAGCAACTGTATTTACCCTGGCGGAAGAAGCTCCATCTAACCATAGGAGATGAAGCCTGGCTCCCTGTAGGGCATCTGGAGGAGCGCTGGCTCTCTGCAGACCTTTACCATAAATCTCAAGCTCAACACACAGTCAAGGAATCTCTGGCTTTCAGGCTGATCTTCCTCTTCCCCATTCTGGTTCACAAACCACAGGGAATGTTATATACCACAGCTGGGAGTTCTAGGGGGGAATAAGCACCTTCCAGGGCAGATCATCCCATCATTGAGTTTATCCAATCCTTTCTCTACCCATTACCCCACCTTCCACCTGTCCCACTGTTAGTGGTCTAAACCAGAATAAAATGTTTACCAATCTTTGATTTCAAAAAACATATGGATAGTTCTCCAGTCTTCTGAATTCTGCCCCTGGCTCTGAGTTCTTACTGAAATCTTGTTGTTTGCCAAGAATGTGTACCCGGGGCCTGCTTTCCAGAGTCTTCCTTTCAGATCCGTTTCTTAGAGTTCAGAGTTGCCATTGGAGATGGCTGGATAAATCTGGATGCTAAATGACTTGAGGATGTGTACTAAAGGAACAGGGTACTGTTGGGATTGTCACCGTATCACATGTCCTGGTCAGCCAACTTGCTGTTTGCAGACATCATTGCCAGTAAGTCTCATTAGGCTCCTTGGAATTGGTCATTATGTCCTATGTGGCTCAGTTAGTAAGAGTCTTTTTGCTGCTGGAATTGTATATGTAACCCTGCGTTCTCCAACTGCTTCTTAGTTGGAGCAGTCCTCTAAGATTTTACCAAAGTCTCACACCCTATCTGAGGCCGCTTTCTTGTATTTATGTTCTCTAGTCTCTGCCTTATCAGATCCTTGCAAATGCTGTCCCAGTTGCATCACCCTTCTCCTAGTATTAATAACCAGAGACAAAAAATCTTCGGTGGGAAACTTCAGTATCTCCAAGGACCCACTTGGATTTAGTGAAGAGGTGAGCAAACTTCTTATGTAAAGGAAATGTCTTAGGCAGTATGGGCCATACAGTGTCTGTTATAAGTTCTCAGCATTTTAATGCAAAAGCAGGCATAGCTAATATGGAAACAGATGAGCATGGCTGCGTCCTAATAAAACTTTGTTTATGAATACTGGGGTTTAAATTTCATATAGTTTTTGCATGTCACAAAATTTTTTTTCAACTGTTAAAAATATTTTTTGAAAACATTCTTAGCTTGCAGGTCATAGAAAAACAGATGATGGGCCAGATTTTGCCCAAGGACCATAGTTTGTTGACACCTGGTCTAGTGTGTATAAAGTGTGTTTATAAAAATGACAGATGATTGATCCTTTTCCACTGATGACATTTAATGCTAAATTGATCTGGCAGTGTCTGACAATTTGGTACTATAGAAATTGTAGTATATTAAAGGGAATCCTTATAGGGCCGGGAGAGTGAACTAGAACTAAATGGAAGACTATTTCACCTTGACCATATTCTGAGCCACAAAATAAGTTTTGTGCTATTTTTGCCTAAAAATGATATTACATAAGCTACTACCTAAAGTATGCCTTTGTAATATCTCAAAAACAATTTTGGCAATAGTGAAAATGATGCCAAGTTACAACCTGTGATAACAGAATGAATTGAAGGTAGTTCCAAAATTGCCTTGACAATGGGCAGCATTTGAGTAAGTTTGTTATTACCTGTGAAAGTGACTACTATGGAGGTGACGAAACTCACTGATTTATATTTTTTGGATGCTTGTATATACATATACATACTATACATGTATATATATATATTTGTATATATATACATATATAGTATGTATATATATATTTGTGTATATATATACACATATATAGTATGTATATGTATATATATATTTGCAACTTGTGCCAAACTATGTCCTGTTAGATGTGTTTACTTGTTTTTCTCCTAAAGAGAGCCATTTTGTGTCACCTTCATTTAAATTGATTTTCCAAAGTTGAAATAGAATCTCAGGATTGAACAGACCTGTACAAGGGTGTTTCATCCAGCCAGTCATGTGTCCCTTGACTCCAGGAGTGACTGAATCCTACAGCTGCTGAAAAACTGCATCTGAAATAAGATTCTGTGTTAATTCAGCAAGTTTTTATTGAGTGGCTGTATGTGCCAGACACTGTCCTGTGTGCTGGGGTATAGCAGGGGACCAAGCAGATACAGACCTTAGATTTGACGGTTTCAAATCTAATTATGTTGCTCCTCACTCTTATAAATCTTCAGTTGCATGTGCTCACACTAACTCATTTTTAATTGCGTACCTGGCAATAGATATGACCTTTGCCACAGGCCTCTCTGCTGTGGTCATGATGCCTCTCCAACTGCATTAATAATTTAAGGACTATATGTTTCACTTACATTTTATTATCCTTTGGACCAGTCTATATTGGTAGAAAAACACGCTGGCAGTGTTGAAAGTGTAAATTGGCAACAGCTTTCTGAAAAGCAATTTGGCAGTATCTATCAGGAGCTTTAAAAATGTTCATATCTTCTGATCCTTTAATTCTACTTCTGGGACTCTGTCCTAAAGAAATAGTCTAAAATGTGGGCAAAATTTATGCTTAACAATCTAGAAGTCCAACAGTAGAAAATTGATTAAGTAAATCGCAGTATGACTATACAATATAGGCTGTTATGCAGTCATTATAATTAATGCTTCTGAAGTGTTAAAACAGCATGGCAAAATGCTTATTATAATGTTAAGTGAAAAGAATGTTATACAGAATTATACACATAAATCCAAAAATATTTCTCTAAAATATTATTGGTTTTATTATCAGAATAAAACAATAGCACCAAAAGTTGGCAATGGAGAGAATGGGGCCAAACCACTAATTTGGCCCAGAAACAATTAGCTGACTGGGTCAACATGGAGACTGCATGATACTACTATGTTGGTAGCAGGAATGGGACAGAAAGGAAAAGGGCCTTCCTGAAAGGAGAGGGCTATGTGACCAGAATCCCTGCAAAAAAAACTCAAGTGTTATAAGAAGATACCACGCATGGTATGAGAAGACACCACAGGTGGCATGTTCCTGCTACGTGGTCCTAGGGAGGTAAAGGAGCACATGTGGTTCAAGTATATTCTGACAAATGGGAAAGGATTTGAAATACTCTCCTGGGTAAAATTAACCTTGTTCTTGCATTCTCTCATACAAAATGAATATTCCTGAGATGGATTTTATTGCAACTGACTTTCTGAAGAATCCTTGAGCCTTCCATATAATTTCTTTAGGATAGGAATGGCTTTCAATGTACCAAGTCTACCTCCTCCCATAGTGAAACATTCAAACAACATGGTATACACGGGAATACTTGGTATTCCATACTGAGGATGCCACAAGCATATCAGTAGTCACCTTAGTATTGTAACTTGCAAAACTCTTAAGGTTTGCAAATGTTATTTTGTTGGTGTCCAGAATGACTGTGCTTTTATTTATATCTGAAAAGTAGTCATGTCACGGGATTTTAAAGTGAGAAATGATGTAGATAATGCCTATCTATCCATAGATGAAATTGTTGTTGGGAAAATGTTTCTTTCACCATTACTTTAGCAAAATGTTTATCATTAAAATGCCAAATATATCTCCTCAGTGGAATTTCAGACTTTCCAAGGAGTACACAGGTAAATACATGTTTTACAGGCATGTAGGTTATAGGCTTGTTGAGCTAGAAGAGTCCTTCAAGGTCTGAATCTCTTGGTCTATAGAAAGAACAAAAGAGTGAGATTGGGGTTTTAATCCTGCTCCTTAACAAGCCATGTGACTTTGGGCAGTTCATTTGTACCTGTGGAACACTTCAGGTTACTCATCTATGAAAGGGGAATAATAAAACCTGTCTCATGGAGTTGTTCATTTTGTCCTTTCAACAAATGTTTATTGATTGCTTTTATGTGGCTGACCTATTCTACACACTGAGGATATAACAGTGAACAAGATTTAAAAAAAGTTCTTCTTGAGCTTACATTTAAGTGTGGAAGACAGACAAGAAATAAGACAGATGTATGTTAGATAGTGATTATTAGATGTGAGGCTTGCATTAAAATAATGTATATGAGGTGACCAGCACAAACTCTGGCGTGTAGTAAGTATTCAATAGATAGTAATTCCCTTTGCTTCTTCATTCTTCCTAACAGCTCCTGAGTTAGTCTACAGCATGGTAGTGATCAGCAGAAGGCCTGACTCCTTGCCTTCAACTTCTCACCAGTTAATAAGGCCTAAACCTATTTTGTTTAAGATGACAAAAGTATTCTTACCGGTGTGTTTTGCACTTTCTATATGGCAGATTAATAAAGGCGGTGCCTAAACACTGTTGATAAATGGCCTTTTCTGAAGCCAGTTGGCAAAGGCCCTTGCCTGGAGCTAGATGGCATCCAACCACAAGGACAAATGCATGATTTCTTTGCTGTTTAAGCTGAACAGACCAGGAAACTGTACTGGCTGCTTCTCTTAAAAGATGTGTGACCTGTGTCCTGTTCCAAACACAAGAACTGGGCAAAGTTTGCATTATTTCTGGGAGACCAGGGCATTGACTAAAAGCCAGGAAAAAGAGGGTTTAATGCTTGTGGTTGCTATATATTTTTGCCCATTGTAGAAAATTTGGGCAGTTCAGAAATGTTTAAAGAAGCCAAAAGTTCAGCATTTCACCAGACCCATCTCTCTGCCTCAGCTTCATCCTCCAGAAACATCCAGTGAATAGTCATTTGCTGAATTCCCTCTTTAGACCATCACAGTTGGGACGATTGTGGGAATGAGAAAGTGGAGCATAAGGAGGCAAAATACACAAAGCAGTGGTAACTGGCCTGCTGGCCTGGCCATCCCTCGCTCCTCTTATTAAAAGGGCCCTGAGTTCTGTCCTCAAGGATTCAGTCAGTGCAGTGTTAGCTCACAGAAGAAAGTGGACATGAGGCTGTAGGCCAGTACCCCTGTACCTTATTTTAAGGACTTAATAAGTGAAAATTCAGAATTACAACCCAGATAGATAAGGAAATGGGCCCAGGGAGGTTGAGTGAATTTTCTTGAATCACACATCTAAGTGGTGGGAAAGCCAGGATAATAATGAAGGACCTTGAATTTCACTCAGTCCAGTGATTTTTTTTTTCCATTATTCTGTTGGTAATAATTTCCTTTACTAAATTGTGCATTCTTAAGATAACTTTAAAATAATGGTCACCTTGGCATTTGATAAACATGATTTACCAACAATTGATTCACATGCAATTTGGAGGGAATGTATTTATGGCAAAGAAGGTGATGCAAAAGTTTTTCCAAGATCCCTGGGGTGCCCAGACCCCTGGTCCTTCTCCCAGAGGTGTGTATTCATAAGTAAATGTTGGCATTCTGTCATTCATTTTTTTCCAGATGTTCTTCCCAAGTAGTGTGTTATGTCTTGTGTTTTTAATATTTCTCGTATACATTTAAAAAAATCTGGGCACATAAATCCTAATAAAGTTCTCAACTATCTCCTCTATGCTGTCTCAAATTTCTGGGTATGTTTATATTTATGACAATGTCTGAAGGTATGAATACTATCACATCATTAGGGCTTATATTACTAAATCCTAGGCTTGTGTTTCTAGATGTTCTGAAAATTCTTTACACTTCACTTGTAAATGCCACTGTACTGTGCCATGACATTTCCATAGTAACATATATTTCAAACAGGAAAACAGAGGAAGCCCGAGGAAAAGGGATGTAGGTTTCAAATAACAACAACAACAAAAATTAAAAATAGAATACATAAGACAAGGAGTGTAAATTCTGGTTTGATGTCCCCTGAGAACAGAATATCTTGCAGACCTGCCTTAGGGACTGGCAATATCCACCACCCACCAAGTGGCCCAATCTTGGAGTCACACATCCTTTGACCCTCACATCCAGTCAGGTCCATGTCATTCCTCTAACATTTCTTAATGTCGCCTACTGCAGCCAGCCAGTCACCCACCTGTCACCTCACTGTCCTGAAGTCCACCTACGCTGCTGTGCATGCGCTGTTTAGTTAGGAGTTTGCTGAAAACTGGAGGCCTTTTGACACCAGCTTTTTGAGCTTGTTCAAGTCACACCCTCTGCCTGGAATCCATTCCTGCTGCCATCCATCTGGCAAACTCCTACTCAACACTCAAGCCTCAGCCTTACCGTTGCTGCTCTCCGTCCCCCACTTCTCAGTAAAGCAGCCCCCGATGTACAATGCCCAGTCTTACATCAAGGAAGCTAAAACACTTAACTGAACTTAATTGTTTGCAGAATGTTTTTCCTCCCCTACCAAACCATGAACTCAAAAGCCAAGACCTCATCTGATTTCTCTCTCCATTCCCTCCATTCAGAATAAAGCTTGCCTAGAACTGTTCAATAAATGTTTGATAGATGAATGAAAGAACAGACTTTTATGGAAATTGCTTTTTAAAATCTGTGATTAAATTCACCAGGTTAACCATTTTAAAGTGGCATTTAGTCTTAGTGGCATTTAGCACATTCACAGTGCTGTGCAACCATTACCTCTCTAGTTCCAGAACATTTTCATCACTCCAGGAGGAAACTTTGAATCCATCGAGCAGTCACTCTCCATTCATCCCTTACCCCCCAGCCCCTGGCAACCAATCACCTTTCTGTCTCTCTGAATTTGCCTGTTCTGGACATTTCATATAAATGGAATCATGCAATATGTAACCTTTGTGTCTGGCTCCTTTCACTTAGCATAATGTTTTCAAGGTTCATCCATGTCATAGCATGTGTTAGTACTTCATTACCTTTTAGGGCTGAATAATAGTCTATTGTGCTGATATACCACAGCTTGTTTATCTGTTCATTCACTGATGGACATTTAGCTCGTCTCCACTTTTTGACTATTATGAATAGTGCTGCTATGAACATGCATGTACAAGTTTTTGTTTAAACATCTGTTTTTAATTCTCTTGAGTATTTACCTAGGAATGGAACTGCTGGGTAATATGGTTTTATATGTTTAACTTATTGAGGAACCACCAGACTATTTTCCACAATGATTGCTCCATTTTACTTTCCCGCCAACAATGTATGAGGTGAGGATTCCAATTTCTCCACATTGTCTCCAGCACTTTTCTTTTCTTTTCTTTTCTTTTTTCACCATATCCATCCTAATGAGTATGAAGTGGTATCTTTCTGTGGGTTTTTTTTTAATATCATCCATGTCTCCATTTAACAATTTCACTCTTTTCTCTAGCTTCTTGATCACATGGAATATAGTCATAACTATTTTAATATCCTTATCTGTCCCTTCTACCTATCTTGGTCAGGTTTAATTGACTGATTCTTTTTTCATTATGGCTCCTTCTACATGGGCCCTTTGGCTTTTTAGAAAGAGCTTTTGGCTATTACTTTTAAGCTTTGTTAGGTGACCAGAGCAAACATTAGCCTAGGGCTAATTTTGCCCCATTATTGTGGCAAAGCCCATCTGATGTCTTGTGAAATATTCCTTGCCACTCTGAATGTTGGGAACTGTTGGGAACAGGAAGTGGACCTATGTGACCTCCAAGAATTGTTCCTTCTAATTCTTTTGGATGGTTCTTTTTCTTACCTCAGGTAGTTTCATCACGGACGCTGAAGACTCGAGGGGGACCCTTAGCAGATAGCCAGAGCTTCCTTTTTGTGCAGCTCTCTTCTCTTTGACATTCTTCCCCGTGAACTAGTGCCACCTTGACCACCCCAGATTGCTCACTCCATCTCTTCAACCCAGGGAAACTATTAGGCTCTGCCTGGGTTTACTCTCTTGGTACCATGGCCTGGAAATTCTCTCTAGGAGATAAGCAGGGACAATCACAGAGCTTACCTCATTTATTTCCTATATCTCAGGGATCACTGTCTTTAGTTGCCTGATATCCAATGTCTTAAAAATCATTGTTTCATATGTTTTGTCCAGATTTTTAGCCGCTTCAAGAGAGAAGGTAAATCTAATCCCTGTTCATACATCTTGGACAGAAGCAACGGTATAAACATAGGAAATTAATAGAGCTATTGGTTATGATTAGCACACAGGCATGCATATCATAAGACTTAAAAAGCTAATATCATATAGTTGTTAAGAGTATGAACTCTGGGACAAGACTGCCTGGATTCTGGCTTTCCATCTTGCTAGCTGTATATGCTGGGCCAGTTACGTAACCTTTCTGGGCCTCAATTTCCTCATCTTTAAATGGGAATCGTAATGGTCCTATCTCATTGGAATGAGATGAGGGTTAAATAGATTAATCAATCTAAAGCATTTTGAACAGTGTGTGGTTCAGAGCAAGCACTCAATAAATATTAGCTATTAGTATTCTGTATACAGTAGTCCCTCCCTTATTTTCAGGGGATACATTTCATAATGCCAGTGGATGTTTGAAACCAAGGATAAACTGAACCCTATACATACTATGTTTTTTCCTATACTACATACTTATGACAAAGTTTAATAAATTAGGCACAGAAAAGATTAACAACAATAACTAATAACAAAATAGGACAATTATAATGATTTACTGTAATAGAAATTATGCCAGTGTGGTCTTTCTCAAAACATCTTATTGTACTGTACTCACCTCACTTCTTCTTGTGAAGATGTGAGATGGTAAATTTTCTATGTGATGAGATGAAGTGAGGTGAGTGTCAAACATTGTGATGTATCATTAGGCTACCATTGACCTGATGTATTGATGAGGGTCATCTGCTGCGGGTCACATTGCACCATTGAGAACCATGACAATGTTTATGGTTGGATTTCAGGAGCAGACAACGTCAATGGTTGGGGATCATGGATGGGACAGACCAGGCAGCGTGAGGTTTCATCATGTTACTCAGAACAGTGAGCAATTTAAAACTTAGGAGTTGTTTATTTCTAGAATCTCCCATGTAGTATTTTCTGACCTTAGCTGACCACAGGTAACTAAAACTGTGGAAAGAAAAACAGCGGGTAAGGGGAGACTACTGTACTTTTTATAAGTAGCCAGCAAATTTGGCTGTGAGTTCCCTAGTGACCCTAGCAAAGTGGAAATATCAGTTACATGATTTAGTGTCCATAAAATATGTACGAACTGGTTGTGAAAGAGAAGTACAGACTTCAGAATATTTCCTCCCAAGTTTCCTCATAAAGAGGATACTGTATGTGCCTGGAATAATATCCCAGCCAGAGGGAGTTTCCCAGGATTTTGTCTCTACCATCCCTCCAAATAACTGATAGCTTCACATCAGAGCTCAGTTCAGTGAAAGTGATTCCACTGTGACTGAAATATTGCAGTAACTTTTGCCTGGCTTAAACCGAAGATAAAAATTTATAGTGTCCACGTGGAACTACTGAACCACACGCCATTTGGGCAATTCTCCATAAGTATAAGGGAGTCAATTAGGAGCCAATTACAATGGTTCAGGCAAGACAACTAAAGCCTGAGGCAAAGAACTAGCTCCAGGATGAAAGTGTGTTGCAGGGAACCAGCCCACTGAACAGTGAGAATCCACAAAGCTCAGCAACTGACTCCGCGTGTACCTGCAGGGAGGAGGAACTTCCGAGGCCCAGGAACAAAAGTGTGGAAAGACGGAAAGAAAAATGATCTTCGTGTTGTTCAAATCTTCTATAGCCTTACAAGTATTTTGTCTTCTTACTCTTAACAGCTGCTGAAGGAGATGTGACGAAATCTCCCACTATGTGGATCTGTCCATTTCTCCTTGTAATTCTGTCTTATATGTTTGGAGGCAATGTTTCCAGTTGGTACAAACATGTTTTGGGTCATTATATCTTCCTGGTGAACTATCCCGTTTATCATTAAAGCATATGAGTCTATCCTTAGTAATGCTTTTTGACTTAAAATCTACTCTTCTTGCATTATTTCACTTAGTATTTGTTTAGTATATTTCTCCCATCCTTTTAACATTTCTGTATTATTATCTTTTTTATACTAATTTTTGCTTTCTTTTTAAAATGTGTTTATTTATTTATTTAATGGAGGTACTGGGGACTGAACCCAGGACCTTGTGCATGCTAAGCGTACACTACCACTGAGCTATACCCTCCTGCCTTGTTTGTTTATTTTTTTTTAACTATTTGCCATGTGTTTTATTTGCTTTATTCTCTCATCCTGCCCTCTTTTAATTGGTTGTTTTCTTTACTTCCTTTTTAGTCTCACTAGTGGTTTGGAAGTTACACATTCTAATTGTATTCTTTCAGGGGTGTTCTTAGGTTATTAATGTGCATACTTGACCCAACATTGTTAAGTTAGTCACTATCTCTAGTTCATTGTGAAGATTTCAGGAGCCTTAGAATTCCTTAATTCTAATCTCCACCTCCTATCTTCCAAGTAATTTGGCTTTTAGTATTTTAGTTCCAACTTACTTTTAACCACTCACCCCCTTTTATTAGACATTTTAACAGCCAGTATTTATTTAGATTTACAAACCTTCACACCAACTTCTTTGTCAACCCTTCTTTAGTCCTTTCTTTTTATTAAAATGTAAGTCATGTACAATAAAGCTCACCCTTTTAAAGTATACAATTCAGCAGTTTTTAGCATATCCACAAAACTGTGCAGCCATCACCACTATCTAATTTTAGAACATTTTCATTATCCCCCAAAGAAACCCCATACCCATTATCAGTCACTCCCCATTCCTCCTTCCCTAGCCCCTAGCAACCGTGACTCTATGTTGTGTCTCTATATGGATTTGCCTATTCTGGATATTTCATATAAATGGAGTCATATAATATTTGGCTTTTTGTGTCTGGCTTCTTTCACTTAGCATGTTTTCAAGGTTCATCCATGTTGGAACATGTATCAGTACTTCAATGCTTCTTATGCCTAAATAATATTCCATTGTATGGATAAATCACATTTTATTTATCTATTCATTAGTTGGTGAACATCTGAGTTATTTCCACTTTTTGGCTGTTATACATAATGCTGCTATGAACATTTGTGTACAAGCATTTTTGTGGACATATGTTTTCAGTTCTCTTGGATATATACCCACCAGTGGAAACCATTATTTCTTATACTCAGTGGTGTGCTGATAGATATTTAACAACCAGTTTCACGTGGTAGGGGTATGGGAGCCCTGGTTTGTAGCATTTGTTGATCTCTGGAATACAAATGCTCAAGTTACCAAGGTGACATCACTCAGATTTAAGGATGGGAAAAGAGGCACAGCAGCACACTGTTCTGTAGTATTTCTACCATATAGATGCAGGAGGTAGAAATAATCCCAAGAGCATAGATAATAGCAAAACTGTAGTAGAATAATTAAGCAGTGATATATTGTGAGGATTTATTTTACCTTTATTTTAAAAATAATTCATTTAAATCTAAGTTAACAGGTTTTAGTTTTTAGCAATAACTATGTTTAGCAACCTAGTTCTCAAAATTCCTGAGATTTTAAGTCGGCTCTTTGGGCTAATGTGAGCTGCCTTGAGAACCTCACTTGCACTCTTCTCCTTACATCTAACTTATTTTTTCTTAATTTTCTTTTTATTGAAGTATATCCATTAGTATTCTCTAAGCAAGGTTTTGTAAGGTAAACTCATTTTCTTTGCTTGTCTGAAAATTTGGTTATCACTCAAGAATTTAACTGTGGAGAGAAATTCTTCTGGTTTCCATTGCTGCTGATTGGAAGGCTGCTGTGGTAGTTAACGTCCCTTTTGGTAACCTGTCCTTTTCCACTGAGGGCTTTTATATTTTACTCTTTGCCTTGTGTTTTTGCAGTTTCATCACTTTATGACTAGTTATGAAATTGTTGGTACTGTTTCTCTGGAGAACCCTGACTTATATAGCTATAATATTTTTAATAATGATTCTCCGCCATTCCCTCTAGTAAATCTTTCTGGAATTCCTATTAGACATATGCTTGAGGTTCTCTTTTTATCCCTCATATCTCTTAAACTCTTATTCAGGATTTCTATATCTGTCTTTCTTTTTTTACTCCATTTTGAGTGATTTCCTCAAATGTCCCTTCTAATTTGTTTCTTCTTCTTTTTTTAATATTTATTTTTATTGAAGTATAGTCAGTTTACAATGCTATGTCAATTTCTGGTGTACAGCACAATACTTCAGTCATACATGAACATACATATATTCGTTTTCATATTCACTTTAACCATAAGTTACTACAAGATATTGAATATAGTACCTTGTGCTATTCAGTATAAACTTGTTGTTTATCTTCTTCTAATTCATTTTTAATTTCAGTGCCTATGTTTTTCATTTCAATATGTCCTATATGGTTCTTTTTCAAATGTCCCAACTCTTTTCCCTTATACTATTCTTTTCCTTTATTATGGCTTCTGTTGCTTCTCATATCTATTTAATCATCCCAATTCATAGTCTCTTTCAAATGGTCCTGTTTTTACCCTTATCTCTAATTTGTTGTGCTGGTTGACTCTCCATTTTGCACATTTCTTTCCTCATGTGGTTTGTTACCTTTTGTGAGCATCTTCTTCAGGGATTGTTTTTTCTAGTGGATTCTGCAAGCCTTGCCTTTTTAAGTATCCCTGCAGAGCTGTTTTGAATTCATTTCAGCCTAACCTAAGAATTTTAATAGGTCTTACTTCAGCCCTAACCTGAGAATTTTAAGGTCTGGACCAATTTTTATGTTAATTTATCTCAGTAGGGACCTGTACATACAGGTAGAGTAAATTTAAACCTCTACATGCACTTGGCAGAGACTAGGATTTCTGTCTCTCATGAGAGCCATTTCTTCCCTACCCAAGGTCTCTTCAGATATCAAGCTTCCTTGGACTTCTCTAACACTGGGGGACAGTTTTTCCAATCTCCTTTTCATGGAAGGGGGCAGAGTTTCCAATGTCAGGGCTTCATGTCAGGGCTTCCCACTTTCTCGCTGGTCTGGGCCTGAAGCCCCCTCTCCTGCTCCTTAGTGCACACTGGAACCCTGGCCTGCAGCTCTCGGGGTCTACAGCTAAGGGTGAAACCCCTGTGGCTGCTAAGGCGCATCACCTGCACCCTGTTCTCGCTTTGAGTTTTTCATTTCTGATATCCGGGGGTTTCTCTTTATATTTTTCAAATGTGGCAATAAAAACAGAACATGTTTGTTATAGTTCATCCAGCATTTCTATGTATCTGTAGCAGGGGGGTGGGATGGGGAAATCATCTATATTAGGATCGTTGGCCATGTTTCTGGAAGTTCCCAAATCAGAAACAATCATTATGTGAGGAAGACATTTATTGTCTCCATTTCATAGATAAGAAAACTGAGGCTCAGAATGGTTGTCTAAATTGACAGAGCCATGAAACTTTAAATGGGGAAATGGGTTTTGTGTTCAGTCTGTTTGCAAAATCCCATGCAAGATATCTAGGCATTCTAAAGTAAACTTGGTAACTTTGACTTCCCTCCCTGATTAGCATTTATGGATAATTTTGGCATTTTGCTGAAGCAAATACTCTGGAAAAGATTCTCCCTGCTTCCCAGGTAAGGGTGTTTGGGAGAGAATGGGAGGGAATAAAGAAGTAGGTGGTGGAGCTGGACTCTCCCGAGACTGAGAACCCCTGGTGGGAGCATTTGCCTGGGAGGATGTGAAAGCCAGCAGGCATTTCTGCCACCATCCAGAAGCACCCTCAAGCTCACTCATGCAGTGGGCAGTGAAGGGGACATATCAAGCGTCCTGCACATTGTCTTTGGCTTGCCTCTGGAAGAAGGAGGAAGCCCAGGCCATGCAGGGCTTACCTGTAACTTCTGCTGAGTTTGGGGATGTCTCAGCAGAGACTGGCATACTCTGAGACTTCACTTTACTCCTTAGACTGGAGCACCTCTTGCCCTGTGCATCTTTTATAGAGCCTGGCCCTGAGTGGATGCCCTAAAAAGGTACTGTGAATCAATGAGTCTAACTAAGGAAAAAGAAGATACATCAAGTATTTACAGCAGAGGGATCTTAATGAGGTGGATTGGATACACAGGTGATAGGATGGGGACAGAGAGGCATCCCAGAGCTTGGAGCAGGAAACTACTGCTACCCATAAGGCAAAGTGGCAGAGAGAGGAGGCAGTGTCACCAGGGGCCAGGGAGACAGGAGACAGAAGCCAGGGGCCAGGTGATCAGAAGCCTGAACCTTAGCAGGCCTATCAGGGGGAGCAGGAGCCATGAGAAATGTGTAGCTAGAAATGCGACCCAAAGCAGATGGGGAGGATAAGAAACATTCTGGCCTCTTCCTCCCCCACCCACCTACCCCGAATCTCCTGCTAGGACTTCCCCTTAGCCAAAGTCGGGGCCTGGATTTGCAGCCTGAATCGATCAACCTCCCTGTGTTGCAGAGCAGAGCAGAACGCTGGGGCGTGGGTCTGAGAAAAATAGGCCCAGAATTGGCATGGAAGGAAAGAAGAAAGAGGAAAAGGAAGAAAAGAGGACAAACTCAGGGGACGGTATAGCTCAAGTGACAGAGTGCATGCTTAACCATGCACAAGGTTCTAGGTTCAATCCCCAGAACCTCCCCTAAAATTAAATAAATAAATCTAACTATGCCCCCCCCAAATTTAAAAAAAAATGAGAAGAGAAGCCTATAGGTAGCATGTAAGCATTCTAAAATACTTCTTAAATATTGCAATTTAAAAGGATCTTTAGGATAAAAAGTTGCCTTCCTTGCAGGGTTATAAGGATCAAATAACAAAGTGATGTGAAAATTTCTGAAAATTGTCAAGTGCTGCATATATATGAGATGATCATCAATTATATCATTATTTCTCTGGATGGAGGAATTATATTTGAATATGAGTGTTAAATGGAAACATTTTATAGAGCATCTATTATAATGTGGACACTTTTTATGCATGTGTATTAGCCACAAGTAATAATAACTAACACTGACAAACAAATTGGTAGTTACTTTCTGACATAACAAGAATTCCAGAGGTGCTCCTTTGGCTTTTCCATCTTGATTACAAGATAGCTATGATGTCCAACCTTCATCCCCAAGTTCAAGGCAGGAAGAGGTTGGGGTGAGAAGACACTCCAGACTTAGCAAAAGCTCTGCCAGTAACTCCCTGCAAGGTTCTACCTAAATCTCACTGGCCAGAACTGCACCACATAATCACCCTTAAGTATCAGGGAGCTGTGGTGGGAGGTAGCAAGAGAGAAATGGCTTCTGGGTAGCAGAACATCAGGGTTTGCTACATGTATATAAAGCAGAGTAAATGCCAATACGTGTTAGCTATTTTCTGTGTGTGTATGTTATGTCTCAATGTCTGTGTAATTCTACATATTCTCTACTTCTCCTGACAATCCTGTGAAGTAAGATCTTCTACAAATGAGGCCTAACACACAGCTGGTAAAAGGCAGAGCCAGGCTCAGACCCAGGTCTTTCTGACTGGAGTCTGAAGGCTCTTTCCATTGCCAGGCCATGGTCCCTCCTCCCCCTCAACTGGCCCTCTAAGGTCTTGTCTTAGAGTCACATCAGGCCTAAGTGGGCTTGATGAAGAGAGAATGGAACAGCATCAACTCTGAAGTAAGTTGACACCTGTACCTGGAGCTATAACGGAGTAACGATGAAGTCACGAGAGGAGTTTCCATGATTACACATGCTAGACTCATGCCTCCACCTGCGTGTAGCCACTTTGGAATGGTCGTGCTGGGAGGCCTGGCACTTGTTCTGATGATGCCACTACTGCCCAAGAACTCCTGGGGGACTCCCCTTTATAAGTCACAAAAATACCTCAATCTCATTACTGTAATATTACACCTCATTTCTGATCCCAAACCCAGCTGCAGCGCCTCTTCTCATTTACCTGTGAGTTCCAAATGGCTTTTGATTGTTGCCAAAAATTAAAAAAAAAAAAAAAAAAAAAAAAAACCATCCCCCAAAGACAGAATTGTATTGCAGTTTAGATACAAAATAATGGGTTGTCTGCTCTGTGGGGAATTTTCAAGTCAAAATTGTAGAAATGTTTAAAGCAGCAGAAGCACTGTTCAACTAAATATACCCTTGAAGGTTGATATCCTGGAAGAAGACAACTCTAAGTGTGGTTGAATAATTTTTTGCTGCATTTAATAAATATTTCTCACCATGAGGGGCGCTGTGAAAAGAACACTGGACTTGGTAAAGTTTCCAATGTGATAATACTTAATGCGGGTCAGGACACTGTGAGACGGGCACATCATCTGTTGGTGGAATTGTAAATTAGTATCACTTTCTTAGAGCAGTTTGGCAGTGAACATCAATAACCTTTAGATTTTAAACCGGTTGACCAAGAAATTCCACTTCTAGGAATCTTTCTTAAGGAAATAGTCAAAGATGCAAACAAAGATTTATGTATAAGCTGTTCATTTTATTTGTAAAACAGTAAAAAGGAGTAACTAGCCCAAATGTCCCACAATGAGGAAACTGTCAGGTAAATTGTATACTCACTAAATGAAATAATGCAGCCATTTGAAAATGATGTTTCTGAAGAATTGTCAACGATGTTTTTATGTTCACAATAGGATAGGTACTAAAACCAGATTATAAAACCACATGCATTATATAGTCCCATTTTTACTTTCTATATGGTAAACAAAGGCTCAAGATATACTCAAAATATTACCAGTAGTTTTATCTGGGTGATGAAACTACAGGTGATTTTAAATTTTCTTCATTATATTTTTAAATATAAAATTCTTGATCATTATAACTACAAATATTACTTCTATAATTAGAAAAATATGTATGATAAAAATTACTTTCTAAGAAAGAAAGAAATGGGTTTTACTGGGAGAGAAGAGATCTGCTCCCAAGGAGCTGATTGTTTAATGAAGGAAATGAAACACATACACAGATAAATTCATTACAAGGTAATAAGGGCTATAATGGAGATTTTACAAAGTGTGGAGGGGAGAGTTGAAGGTGGGTGAAAAGAGGTAATATTTGTGCAAGGTCTTGAAGGATGAATAGGAGTTCTCTAGAGCTTTGTAAATTGTTAAGCACTGTGTAAGTGTAAGTTAGTTTTTGGCCTTTATTATGACTGTCAAAGCTTACCTCATATAAAGCCCTCTTTCTTGTCTCTTTCCCATGTTCCCTGAGGCCCAGGATCCCTGGGACAGGAAGCAGCAGCAGTTAAACAGTCACACATCAGTGCTCCAGCAAGTGAACTGAGGTGCATCCAACTAAGGAGCAGATCCAGGACCAGAGGACATAAAATTATCTGGGAGCAGGGCCAGGAAGGTGCTGGTGGGTAAACAGTTCGCCCTTATTTGCCACCCTGTGGAAAGGCTGCCTTTGCTTGGGGCCTCCACCCTGAGTTATGCGGCCATCTCCACCTGAGGGATGGTAAAAAATGAGAACAAGCATCATACATCAGTCCATGATTTACATCGGCAGGAAATGGTGTGTTAGATGTCCTTACAACTCCAGACAGGGTGGAGTAGAAAGGAGGGGTATGAGTGAGGAGACCTGCAAGATGATTTGTTTGGGAGGAAGTCTGAGAAGTCCAAGGTAGGAAAAGATTTAAAAGTTGTCTTATTTAATCCTCCTGATCCTTCCCAACATCCCATCACATGATCATCCTTCTTGGCCTTCAAGGCTCAGAGGCCACCTCTGTTACCTCCCACCTCAATTCCTCCAGCCTATGCTTTATGTATTCCTTGTTGTTCAATTTTATGAGAAAAAATAAGCCAATGCCCACTGTGCACCAGGCAGTGTGCTTATGATTCCTTGATTGCAGTATGCCCTCCTGTGCCTCCTGTTGTTTATTTATTTATTTGTGCAACAAACTTGTATCAAACACCTACACTATGCCAGGCAACACAGAGTGGAGAAAAAGATAGCCAAGATCTCATGTTCTCTTGGACCTGCCATTCTAGTGGGGGAGACACACAATGAACAAAGGAATACATAAGAAAATACAAGGTTATAAATATCAAGGGGTCCGCTTTGGGAAAATCTAGGGGAAGAACTTTCCATACAAAGAGAGCAGCTGATTCCAAGATCCTAGGGGATAACTGTTGCTTGTTCTAGGACCAAAAAGAACACGGTGGTATTGTGCATGGAAGACCCTTTTGTGCTTTATCTGCAAATGAAAATCTTCTCATTTTTTAGGACTTGGCTCAAGCATCACCTCTTTGGGCAAATCTACCCTATTTCTTTTCCCTGGGTAGAAGTGACCGCTGTCTCCTTTCCTCCCCATTGACTCAGAGCAGACTTCTCTCAGCACACCTGTAATGATTTGCCATTCTTACAGTACTATAGCATTGCTAGTCCCAAGTGGACCTCAGTCTTGTCAAGAGCAGAGCTTCCTGTCTAAATCCTTAATGCCCAGCACAAAGCCTGGTACAGAGTCTGTGATTGGTAAACATTTGCTCCATGAATACGTGAACTCTCACATAGCACTTTCTCAGAACTGCCCTGGTGACATTTATCCAGAATTAGTAACCCTTTATTGATCAGTGCCAGGCCCTATACTGTATTCCTTCAGTTCTGCTATGTCTTATAAGCCTCATGACCACCACGTGCCATGTTATTTTCCTACTCTGTAGTTAAAACTCAGAGAATGGAGTGACATTGGTGGTGGCTCAGTGATAAGAATCAGGGCTGAGATTTGAACCCAATTCCTCTTGATGCCAATGCTTCATCTACTCTGTAATGTGCCCATCGTGCATTACTTCACCTGTGGACCTGTCCTGTCTTTTCTCTTAGATAACGCTTTCCCTGAGGGAGAGGCCTGTTCTTGTCTCTCTTCTGTATCCCCCCCATGACACCAAAACAGTGCTATGTATTTAGGACACACTCAAAATAAATCTCCAAAGGTGGAAAAGAAAGATGAATGTGTGAATGAATACTTCACCCAAAGTGGATCAGCCCCTGACATAAGCTCACAGGATGGTGATGGGCTGGAGGGAGTGATGTTTTTGAGGGGAGGGGCCTTCCCAGATACCTCTGCGTCCATCTGGGAAAGCTGAGTATGCCGTCTCCAAGCTAAAGCACTAATTTCTTAGAAATCACACCTTCCACTCGGTTGTACATCTCAGCAGGCAGACAGGGGCACAGAGGGGAACATGCATGGCTTCCATTGAGTTGGGAAAATGAGGTTAGGTTTCAATTCAGATAGTTATTTGTGTTTTCTGGGTCTGCACGGTCGATAAATTTTCAACGAGCAGTGATTCTGTTCCTCATCTTTCATTGCTTTATGGGACTTCAGGGAATGAAAGCATAACATCCTGCTTTCCCATAAGTTCTCTGGCCACTACCCTGGCACCAATTAAAGACATGTCCATGCAATTAATCAAAACCAATTTGGAAGCACTCTGGCTCTGCTCCTCTGATGTGCTGCCTGCTCCACATACAGTAGTTCCTCAGCTACAGTGATGAAGCCAGGCACATAGGAGCTTTTGATGAACTGGTTGTGCTGGCCCCAAGTGTTAACTATGTCATCTGACATGACTAATGAGGTTCCCAACTTGATCCGTGTGAGCAGAGCAGCCCTGCTGTCTGGAGGAGGCTTGGTTTCCACAGCCAGCCTGGGGAGAGGCTGCAACGTGCAGGGTACACACTCCATCATGTCAGCTGGAGTCCTGGAGGCCTCTAGTGTTGGAGCTGAGAGTCGTCAACGGGGACGGTGATGGAAACCATGGGCCAGGTTCTGTGCTGGGCACTGGTGGGAAAGTGACCCAATTTAAACTTCTAGCTCAGCCTCCACATTTTACAAACATGGAAACCAAGACCCAGCAAAAGTGACGGGCTTGCCAAAGACCTGAGCTGTGGGGAGAGAAATCAGGGAGAAGGCACGGTTCCTAACTTTGAGAAGCAAGACTCCTAGATGAGTAAATAAAGAGGCATGAGGATAACAACTGGGATGTGATGCAGGTACAACTTCTCAAGGGTTAAACCATGGGCTCCTTTCCTTCATTCTGTGGACATTTATTGAGAGGAGGAGAGTCTGTGTTTTTGTCACCTCTGCAATCCTAAAAGCGTGTGATTTGAAATTAATAGGTCTGGGTTTGAGTCTCCTTTGAGTTGATGTAATCTTGAGCAAATCACTTCATTTTTCTGAGCCTTGGGTTCCCTGGCTGTAATGTTGGGACAAACCAAATATTGCCTACCCAGCCTATGTCCTAGAGTCCTCGTGAGACCCAGCAGAGTTAATGGGTGTGAAGGTATAAGAGTCTATGCACATGTTAGTTATTATTCATATTATTATCCTCTCTAAGGACCCCTGGCTGAAAGCTCCGGAATATGGATCCACAGATAGCTTTAACTCTCTTCCTCTTCCTGCCCCTTTCAAAACGCACAGGGAAGAAATGGACATAAAACCAACTGGTCATCTGCCTACAATCTCAACAGCTTCCCCAGAGAGTCTATGACACAGAAAGAGGAAGAACTCAGCTGTTGTAATTGAATGTCATTCCACACGTTGATTGAGCACCTACCATATGCCAGACGTTGGCCACGCTGTGTGGGAATCAGAGTTGGATAAGACATATTCCTTGGCCACCTTGAGAAGCTCACCATTTAGTGGGAGAAACAGACCTGGACATAAATAACTATAACATACTGCAGAAAAACACAATTGCCATAGGAAAGATACAAATCAAGTGCTCTGGGATTCAGAGGAGGGAATGAGTCATTCCCCAAAAGGCGAACTGGGAAAAGTTTCATCAAGGAAGTGGTATTAAAGGATGGACAGGGTTGTCAGGAAACACCAGGAAAGGTACTCTAGACTGAAGGAACAGCACGGGCAAACACATGGAATCCTGAAAGGAATGGTGATCTACAGGACAGAATAAAGTCGAGTGAGACAGGGAGTGTGAGCATAAACTAAAGAAGACTCTCTGGGCCCCAGCTCTGCACCCCAGGCATGGATGTTGCTGTTTCATGGTTCTCTTTGCAGGCTGAGGTCACCTTGGCCTCTGTCCTTCAATCAGAGAGAATCCTGGATTGGCCCTTCCTCCAGCAAGGCCAAACCCAAGCCCCAGGCGGGAGAGCCAACAATAAAAATGAACAAGGAACAGTGACAGCCATCAGATGCAAAGAGGTCTGGCTGGGAAACCCTGATCACAGCCATACCTCCCCAGCCCCAGTGAGAGCATCACATTAATACAGCAATGACACAAACATCTGAAGCATGATGGCAAAGGACCAGGGGCCTCTTGCCACAGGTCATGCACTATATTTCTCTCCTTCCCTCCTTTGTCCAGAAAAAGCTGACTTCTTTAGGAGTACCGCTGTCAGAATTACTTTAGAAGGCCAGGAGTTGCAGCTAGACTCAAGGCATGACCACAGGCCAACCCAGGGGCTCATATTTTCTCTGTCTTTTCATTTTTCATTGTAAATTTGTTTTTATTGTGCAAATAATACAGTGATAATAATGGAAACCTTGATAACAGGAGAAAGAGGAAAGTGTACCCACTCATACATTGTCTGTTTCCATTTCTTCTTGCCTCTTCCTGCTGTTGACTGTGAGCACAACTTTTTTGGGGGGGGGCAGCTTATATCACTGATACAATTACATATTCTTACTGTTCAGCATTGTATCACACAGCTTTTTCCATTTTGCTACTTACTGCCATTCTCTGGTATCCACACAGTCTTGGCCCCATTTCCCCAAGACTGAAGAAAGATGCTAGGGCCGTGTAAAAGGGATGCCTCTGTAGATGACACAGTCGTTGCTGACACTTGGCATCATGGTGCAGAGGAAAGCACTGACTGCTCTGCCATCACGTAGACTTGGGTTGGAATCTCAGCTCCTCTTCTTCGAAGCTAAATGGCCCTGGTCAGATCACTCCGTCCCTTTGAGCCTCAGGTCTTTGTAAAATGGGGATGGTATTAGTACCACTCTCATAGGATTGCTACTGCTGTGAGGATTAAGTGAGATACCAAAGGGAAATGCCCCCTAATGGCGGATCCTCTTCTTGAGCCCTTGCTGGGGCTGACCCGGGGCCTACTCTACTTCCTTCACTTCATCTCCTGCCCACGTTGGACCTTCTCCCCTCCCTGGGCCCAGCAGGCCTCCTGAGTGAATCCACCTAAATTCTGACAAGCATGCAGTCTGTGTATTTATTATTCATTGGATGAATGCACCACTTCTTATTTAGGTATTCTCTCTGCTGGAAATTTTGGTTGTTTTCCAATTTTTCACTTTTTCCAATAATGATGCAATAAATATCTTAATGTCTATTGCTTACTTCAGCCTTTTAAAAAAGTATTCCTTAAGAACAATCTCCAGGAATAGGATCACTAGGATAGAGGATAGAAACATTTTAATGACTTTTGATGTATATTTCCAAATGGTTTTTCAGAAGGTTTGTACCTGTTATTCTGCCACCAGCTCCAGAGAGAGGGCCACTTGGACTGCATTTCAAGCTCTTGGATTCTGGCCACAAACTCTTGTTCCTGCTTTATTTTCCACCATTTTCTCCATCAACATGCCTCCCACACGGCAGCCACACGAGAGAGCTCACTGTTTTCCCTCCAAAATGATGCTCCATGCTTTTGTGCCTTTGTACTTCCTATTATTCTCCATTGCCCTTTCCCAAGAATATCCTTCCCTTAACATACCCTCTCACCATAAACTGGGAACTCCTATACTATCTTCAAGACCCAGCTCAAATATTCCTTCTCAGCAAACTAATTTCAACATACCCATCACTAAATCTTCTCCCAAACTCTTTGGTAGAACAATATGATGACCAAATCCATTAAGTAATTTCTCACTTTTAGGTATATTTCAGTCACTGTGCTAAGCACTGTGAACATAAAAGACATGGTCCCTGCTTTGACGGAGTTTAAGTCCAGCCGGGGATCAGATATAAGTAATTATAGCAGTTTTAAGTGTCACAATGGGAGAAGTATGGGTTCTGTGGGAACGCATAGCAGAAATGCCTCTCCCAACTAGAGAGACAGGAAAGATCTGAAGAATGGATGGAAACTATTCATTTAGACAACATATATGTATTAAGGGCCTCTTACATGCCAGCCGCTTTTCTAAATGCTGAGAACACAGTACCAAATATGACAGACAAGGCCCCTGCCTTTCTGGAGCTTACATTCTAGTGAGGGGAGACAGATAATAAACACAGAAGATAATTTCCAGCAGAAACTAGGACTATGAAACAGACAGGGTGGCTTGATAGGGAATGGCTCGGGCAGGAGGTAGGGGAAAAGAGGTTATTTTAGGCAGGTTGGCAAGGTCATGGAAGGTCTCTCTGAGAAGGTGACACCTGACCTGATACCTAAAGGATGAGAATAGCCAGATATGTGAAGAGCAAGGGAAAGCGTGTTCCAGGCAGACACAATGGTATATGCAAGATCTGAGGAGGATCAAGATCATAAGCTTTCAGAGCAGGATTGAAGGCAATTCTGTGTAGCTAGAACATAAAGGGCAGAGGGTGCTAGAGATAAGGGAATGGATGTGAGCTACGGAGTGGGAGTCCTGGCATCTCCTAATAATATTATTATGGATAAAACCCTTATTCTGCAGTTATTTGTTTGCTGTAAGATACATGCCCACCTCTTTGCTCCCTTAGTATTACAGGAAGTATAAAAACTTGCAAATGACATTTTTTAAGCCTCCCTTGCCAGATGGAAGGTGTTGGCTGGAGAACGGCATGTGGAGGGAAGAAGCCCTGGTTCTGTCCTGCTTTTTGGCGGTGCCTCCAGCAGCAGCACCCCAAGTAGACCAGTACCTGCCGAGGGCTGACGTGTCCCGCAGTGTTGGCACCTTCCTGATCTCTTTTTTTGTTTCTAACCTTTCTAAGCCCTTTATTCCTTGGGCTACTCCCATATGCCCAACAGTTTCCTGCTTTAAATCTCTTTCTGCCTGAAGTGATCCAGGGTAGTGCTGTCCCATAGAATGTTCTGTGATGATAGAAATGTCCTAACTGTGCTGACCAATACAGTACCTACGAGGCTTATGTGGCTACTGAGCTCTTGAAATGTGGCTAGTGTGACTGAGGAACTGACTTTTTAATTACCTTTAATTTTAATAATTTAAATGTAAATAGCCACATGTAGCTGACGACTATTGTACTAGACAGCACGGACCTAGAATGATTTGTTTTTCTGACTAGACACTGGCTGATAAAGTAGTTGACATGGAAAGTGGTTCTGGGAAACAGACTCTCAAACATGGGACTCTGGGATTGTTCTATGACCAGACTGGCCTTGAATTCAGCGATGACCTCATTGCCAGTGGAAAGTGGGATGCAGTGTCAGGGAAGAACCCTAACCTCATGGAGGATAGCAAGGAGTAACAGGACTCCAGGTTGGTTTGCCACACTTCACAGGTCCTGGAAGTTCAGTGGATCAGAGAAAGACAGTTTATTTCCAGCACCAAAACAGAGGAGCAATACCATGGTACAGCTGGCTTCCTGGCCTTCAAGACAAGGGGCCCAGCTGGCAGCTACACAAGCAGTGGAGTTGCACTGTCACTGAGCATACCTGGTCCAGGGCTCGGAACCTTTTATAGCAAGCGACCAATGAGCCAGTCCCCTTCCCCTAGGGAGTGAATAGTTGTACAGCCATCGTGCTGTGCTTACTGTGACCTACTTAACTGCCTTTAGACTAGCTACAGACATAACCCAGAGTCTGAGCATAGTTAGGCCTTGCAGTTTGACACACTCAACAAGGATGTACAGGGAACTTTGGGGGCCCTGATGGACTGCCTCTTCCTGTAACTAGTAATCCATGACTTGCGACAGCAAAAGAGTTACTTAAACTATCACCTGTGAGTACCTGGTATGAAATGCCTGTTAAAGGCCAGTCCTTGGGAGACCAAATTGCTGCTGAAGTGATTCTTATGGTGGGAATTGTGACTACAAGGGTTTTGAGATGGGTTGGATGCTTCTGATTGTACTGGAATGCCTACTGAAAGAAATTTACAATCTCAAAGTTCTGAACTCTCAGTTCTAGGCACATTCAGAGAAACTGAGAGTTTCTAGTATGGTTTTAAAATAATTATTTTTACCTGTTATCGCCTCAGGACTAATATTATTGAAAATCAGACCCAAACTTTGATCCTGTGGCTGCAGAATTATAATACTAGTGGAATTCATAGGTTCCCCAGATTTCTTAGATGAAAGTTAGGGTGTGAATGGGAAGGAATGGAATCGTAGAGACTTGGAATGGAGACATTTGGTTAGGCTCAGGAAAATAAGAGAATCTGAAATGCCTAAATCCTCCTGAGCTCCAGAAAAAATAAAAAAGCTTATGGTTCTCTTTTCTATCTATCTATCTAATTTTGGGGGGGAAGCATAAGAATGTGACAAAGTTTTTTAAAAAAATCAATCCTTGCATATAGATGTGTGTGTGTGTGTGTGTGTATGTGTGTGTGTGTGTGTGTTGTGAGAGAGGAAGACAGAGAGCAGAGAGAGAGCACACATGTGCATTAAGGCATCTATACCCCCCTAAGACCACTCAGGACCCCTATGCTTAAAGAAGGAATGTACATACTGAAAGCTCTTTCCAAGTCAAATGAATCTAGGTCTCCTATCTCCTCCAAATCACTTTCACTCTACGTCCAGCTCAGCCTGTTAGCATAATAGAGGCAAGCAAGGTCCGTGTGGAAACACAAAATTCCCAATCATAAATCTGTTGGCCTTAGAAGCATTCACAGCCTCTTGCCAAGTCTGATTTCAATCCTCCTCTTGAGGGCCTACATTTCCCTCTCCCATTTGTTCCACACTTTTATTGTTTGTTTATTGAAATGCTCCACTTGTTGGAAGCCTCCCAAGGAAGTAAGTCATCATGCTATTTTGTTATGGTTGGGATTCTGTGGGTAAAGAAGGAGGGGAGGTAAATGTGGTGCGTTTTGGGGCTCCACATGACACCTATGGCAACTTCATGAGAAACTGCAGAGCTCTCCTTCACTGATAAGACTTCGGTGCAGTGATAATACTTCAACATGCTACTTATCTGAAGGTAGAGCAATGAATAAATTGGGGGACTCTGCCCTCAACTCATGGTCTTACAATCTAGTGGGAAAGACAGAGAAGTAGAAGACAATCACCATCCAGGGATATCAGTGCAGTGAGAGAAGTAAGTACAAGGTGCTTCAGGATCACTTGAGTCATGGGTAGGAGGTGGAGAAAGAGGAGATGCTTTCCCAAACCTCCTCCTGAAGGATGACTAGGGGTTTTCCAGGCAAGGATGGGAGAGGGGTTGACACTGATCCTGGCAGAGGAAGTAACATATGCAAAGGCTTGGAGGGAAGAGACAGTATGTCTCTTCAGGGATGGCAGGTCATTCTAATCAATCAGTGACCAAAATTTGAAGGGAAAGTGATGGAAGATGAAGCTGCACAGGTGAGCAGGGCCACCTGTTCTGAAGGAGTTTTAGGTGTATCAGTGACACAATCAGTTTTCTTTGTTGGAAATGTCATTCTGGAGGATGACATGGGAGCAGAGAGGCCAGTTAAGAGGCTGCTGCATTACTCTAGGCTGCATTACTTGGACAGATGGTGGAGGCTTGAAACAGGGTGGTGGTAGAGGGAATAGAAAAGCATGTAACAATTTCAGGGCATTTAAAAAGTAGAATTGGCAGATCTTAATAACCTATTAGCCATAAGGAGTGAGAGAGAGGGAAGGATCCAGGGTGAGCCCAGGTTTACGGCCTGGCTAACTGGATGTCCTCATAAGTGTGAACAAATAAGAGGTTCAAATGAGTGCTCTAGGAACTCAGAGGCTAGAGAGATCACTGAGGAGGGATGCGGGAGGTGTCGTTAACTGAGCAGGTTAAGGGGGAAAGATGGGTCAGTGGATGGGTTTTGGCATCAGAGAGACATGGGTTCAAATCTCTGCTCTGCCATTAACTTGCTTTGTGATCCAGACTGAGAGATCTTATTCTCTGAGCTTCAATATCATCATGGGTAAACACTGGGATAAGGCTAATTTCTATCTCTGCTGGGAAAATTTAGTTTGAAAAAGTATAAGCTTTGGACAGGTTAATTATCCCTGTCTTTAAGTGTATATGTGCACGAATTTACCTCCTCTAATCAATCAGCAGATAGTTATTGAGTACTTATAAGAACACAGGCACCGTTTATCAAGCCTCACTCAATTTGACAAGAATTATGTATAGCCACCATCTAATTTAACCTTTACCATAACTCTATGAAATGGATTTTATATTATCACCCCCATTCTACAGGGGAGGAACATGATATTCAAAGAGAGGTAAAGAGCTTTGCCTAAGGTCATGCTGCTAGTTAGTGGTAGAGCTGGGATGGGAACCTGGGTCTGCCAAAGGTATAGTCCCAGGTGCTGTGGAGACGATGGTTCTTGCCCATCAAGCTCCCTTCCTAAGCTGAGGACTCAAAGGCCAAGAAGTGAGATCTACTCTTGGTGGTGGATGGGTTATTGGTCTTAGGCCATCAAACCCTTGAGTAAGGGAGGCCTCCAGTGCCCTCTAGGGGCAAAAGCACCAGAGCAGTGAGCCACTTGGCAGGAATCATTGTCTTACAGGGTCTCCTGACACAAAGGGAGAACTACTGGGCCTAAGTAACTGTTCCTGAAGAATTAGGGTCAGCAAATTAATATGCACAATCACAACTATAGAACATTAAATACGAACTGCTTCTAGTGCTCATGCTTTTGATTTTTTCAGGCTAAGGTCAACCCCAGAAACCTTTGTTGGAGACCTCAGCATGCTGTCCAAGTCCTTTGGCAATAATTATGTACGATTCTAATAAATAGCTACATTTACTAAGCACCAAAGACTTTACATATGCCATCTCACTTAATTTTTATAACTATCCAAGAAATTAGTTAATTCTATTCCCATTTACCAATGAGAAAATAGGTACTCTAGGGTAGACACGACTTGAATATGTTTACACAGTTAATAAGAGTTAGTGACAACAATAGCTGACGTATATTTAATGCCAGATTCCATACTGTAACACAACCTGTTGGTTGTCTATACAGCAAGCATCCTACACCTTCTCTGCTCACAGAATCTGAGTTTTGTTCAGATATCCATCCCTCAGAAAAAGGGACTCGATCTTCAGTATGACTGGCCAAGTCAATCATGGTGAGCCTATTCCATTGTGTCGGTGACTGGATTAGAGGCAGGCTTGTGACCCAGCTCTAGCCAAGGATGTGAGAGGGGCATCAATGAGGAAGTAGCATATGTAAAGACTTTGAGGGGAGAGACAATGTGTTCTATGACAACACCAGGGAAAGGTTTGCTTACTGTTAAAAAAACACAAAAGAGATGACCCTCTTGTGCTTTTGCATATTGCAGTGTCAGAATGTGATGTCTGGAACTGTGGTAGTCATCTTATGACCATGAGGAAGGCCAGCCTAGGAAAGCCTACTAGTTGAGGCTGGAAGAGCATAAAGATAGAACAAATCTGAGTCCTTGATGAGCTAACTAATCCTAGATCTTCCCTACTTCTAGACTTCTTCTTCTGGAAGATAACAAATTTTCCTTATTATTTCAGCCATTTTGAGTTTTTGTTACTTGCAGCTAAACATGTATTTTATCATTTGTCACCAGAAGTCATTGAGGATGGTGTTATTGTCCCCACTTTGCATATTAGAAAATGAAGGCTCAGGGAAGTTGGGTAATTTGTTCTTAGTCACAGAGGCAGGAAAAGGTAGAATAGTATCTGAACTTAGCTCTGCCTAACTCCAGAGCCAGAGTTTTTAACCACATCATATTAAACAAGACAGTGAAAACCAAACCTAGTCTGGCTGGCTCCAAAGACAATGATTGTTCTTCCACATTTCATTGCCTCCCAATTTCTGGGATGAAATTCTCAGAAAATTGAATCCATGATGTGAGGTACTTAAAATATGATGGCTCCCATTAAGTAAGAAGGGGCAGCCACAGGATGCAAGGCAGGATGGTGGCAATTGAGAGGGACCTAGACACATGAGTTGGCTTGACCTGAGTCCCTCGTTACCAGCAGACTGGCCTTTCTTGCCACTAGGGCTTGAGAACATCTCCCATAGGGGACAGTCTGGCCTCCAATGAGACACAGCTGGACTAACTCTGACGCTTTTGTATATAAAATTCCTTTCTTACCTCTAGTATTTAGTTCTACCTGGAAGAACCTAACTAACTTCCAACTGCCCCAGTAGGAAATTACATGGCATCATCCCCTGGCAGGGAAGTAGGAATCTCAGGAAGGAATTCTTATTATCAAATGCAGGATTAGACAAAATAACAGCCAAGATCATTCGTTTGCTGATGAGTCTAGGATTGCCTGAAGGGTACCAAGAAGACTCTCTTCTGAATCTACCAAAAAGATATGGCGGGAAGGGGAAACACGATCAAAGTCTTTCTGAGCATTTTGCACTTATCAGGCCCTGTCCAGGACATGGTGAAACAGAAGGATATATATGACCTCTGTTGTCAAAGCTTAATCTAGCAAGAAGGCTGGAGTATGGGGCCATGTAATTAAAATAAAGAGACCATGCCCAGGGTTTGACAAGGAAAATACAGTGTGTGGTAGGAACCTCAAAGCAAGCAAGCAAGCAAGAGGTGGCAAGAAGAGGTGGCATGTGACTGGAGCCATCAGGGATGTTGAAGCTGGCTTTAAGGTGAGATCTGTAGAATGGGTGGGCATTAGATGGGTGGAAATGGGCAGAGAGCAAAGAATAGAAGATTCCAGGCAAGAAAGCTCCATATCTGTAGAGAATAGCAAGTGTTATTCTGGCTGTGTTTGGTGTTTATAGTGGGAGATAAGCCTAGAAAAGCATTTGGGGTCATTCTGAGAAAGGTCCAGCATGCTAGGGCAGATGACTTGGCTTGAATTTGGTAGGAAATGAGGAGCCAAAGAAGACTTTTGATCAGAAACACAATATACTTAGCATTATGCCTTAGCATACATTAATTCAACAGGTACAAGCAGAATTGGTGTGGGAAAAGACGGCACTCAGGGAGATCAATTTGAAGATTTGAGGGATCCCTTCTCCCTGACCACCTAGTGAAGGCTCTGCTCTCTGACTACCACAGCCCAAGAGTCTTGCATGCTGTGGAAAGGCAGCTTCAATGGCCTGGGAAGAAACTCACACCTCACTTGGAGGGTTCCCGCCCAGCTCAAGGCTCACACATGTCATGGTGGATGCAATGGAGGTGCTGACAGAGCCAGAGGACCAGGATCAGTTACACAGGGAGAGGAGGTAAGACTGCCAGAGCCAAGCTGCAGAGAATTATCACTGAAGACAGAAGGCCCCAAAGGAGCTCAAGGCAGCCTCTCAGCCAGCTGCGAAGCACTCAGAGCAGGACTTCCAGGTTCTGGGAAGCCTGGAGGCCATAGATAGTACTTGGAAGTGCAGTGCAGTCAGTCAGTCCCAGGATGTGAGGACCAGGGGGGTTTCTGAAGGATACAGTAACCCTCTTACCGAGAAGCCGCACCAGTTCTGCATGATTACTGGGAGCAGCTTGGTCTTCTGGCTCTAGATCTGGGAGTGAGGGTTGCGCTGCATTTCCTCCACGCTGTCACTGGCTGCAGAGAACTGCCACTAGCTGCCTTTGGGCCACGGACAAGCCCTTTTCTGAGTCCTCTCAATTTCTTTCTACTTGATTCATCACCTACTTGAGGCTCTGAGAGTCAATGTTGGCGTCTCTTCGACACGCTCTGGCCAGACACGCACATGTCTCCTACACCTTCTTTAAGACTAGCACTCCCGGCACATTCCTTCTTGATGGCCTGTGAACATTGCAAGGTTTTATAAAAAGTAAGGCGGCCCCATGAAGTCATCACTCTTTATATAGCAAACCCTGCAGGTAACATTAAATGAGTGAAGGGGCCTGGGTTTAAGAGAAAGTTGCCATTCTCCAATAGACACACATTTCTTCACAGCCACAAAGAAACATGCTATTCTCTCTTTTTTGGAATGCCTGGCCCTTGTGGTCTAACTTTCATTTCCCCCTCCTTTTCACAGAGACATGGGCACTAAGAAATATTTCTTCCCTTAAAGAAAAACAAGAGTGCAAGTGGGATGACAGAGGGTGTGGTAGAGACTAGCAAGTTATAAAACATGTCTGGCATCTAAGGACAAACAACACAGCTTATGTGAGAATGAGCGCCTGGTGTGGCCAGATCTTCTGATTTTTCAACAGAAGCTGGAGATCCAGAATTTTATGTGAACTCTCCCAATTTTAAAACGTTGGCTTATTTCCCTCCACTTCCCGACTATGCTCGCATGCTCCTCCCACCACACTAACCACCTGCAGCACCCCAGATGTGCATCTCTCCTGTCCTCACACCTCTGCAATGCTGGTTTCTGTCTGCATTGCCTCTCTCTGCCTGGAAATCTCTTCAGCAATTTCTCAAGATTCAGATCAAACTACACTTCCTTCTGACAGCTACCCTTCCCTTTGTAAGATTAGACACTCTTCATTATTTCTCTGCTCCCACAGTACCCTGAACGTTTTACCCCACTATTCTGGAATTGCTTATTTCCTTATCTGGTGTTCGCCAGCCTGAGAACTCCCTGAAGGTAGAGACTTTCAGAGTCTCTAACCTGAGAACCTAGGGTAGGGAGGTGAGAAATATGCCAAAAAAGTAAAAATAGTTTAATCAGAGGTGAAAATAAAAATTCAAACAAGATAGAGAACGCGAGGCCTGAACATTTCAAGTAATAAGTCCAAGAGGTGATAGTAGGTGATAAAGGGAAGACAAGCCCTGGAGTCAGGAATCAGGACAATTAAAACAGTTGGGAAGTGGAACGGTTTAAGACAAAAGCTCTGAATGAAGTAAGGGTGTCTGGAGCCTGTTTTTACAGGGTGCTGAAAGTGTGACAGGGACAGAGATGGGTCTCACTGCCTTAATGTCTTTGTGCTGGGCTCCACTATTAGCTTGATAGTCAAGAGGTCCTCTTCTCCATTTCAAGGATTCATTCTCAGCAAGCATCTGTTGAGCAGCTATTCTGTGCCAGGCTCTGTTATGTACCACAACTATGAAGAGGAATCAGATACAATTTCTGCACTTGAGCTTGTGGTCTGGTGGAGGAAATGGACACATAAATAGATAATGACAAAAAGATGAAATAAATGCTACAATAGAGAGAAGCACAGGGAGCTATGACAGCACAAAGCAAGGGCTCCTGATCCATTAAGGTCCAGAAATGTAACTTACCTGAGGTCATACAGCTAAGGAGGATTAGAACCCAGGCCTGTTAGACTTAAAAGCCTACTCTTTTTCTACTGTAGAAAACTGGAAGAAGACAGAAATGACTTTGTGGTGATGGAGGAAATTTATGTGTGTCAGCTTGGTTAAGCTGTAACTGTATGGCTCTAGGTTAAACTCAGTTAAAAAAGAATAAATCCTTGAGATTTGGGAAGCAGAAGTGAATCAACAGCCATTGCTCTCTGAAGTCATGTGGATTAGTTATAGCAACAGCAGACATGGAGGTGCCAGCAGGTTCTAGCTTGTCTTCACTCTCCTTCACTCCACATCCAGCTCTTCCCCAGTGCTGACCCTGCTGGCCAACAGTAGCTCCAAGCCCACCAGCAGATATTTGGCTGTGCACCCACAGACTTCTGCCTTAGGCTTCTCCATCAGCTCCCTCATCACAGCCCCATTCGGCAGCTGGGTGTGCTTGGTTTCTTCTGGGATTGACTGGTTGGTGACTCCACTGATTCCTGCCCCCTCCACTTTCTGAGTTGCACTGCCCCAGCTCCTCCCACAATTCCTATAATAAATCCTTCATCCTATAATTCATAGTAGTTCTGCTTCCTTAGTTGAGTGTTGACTCAAATACTATGCTTTTCCCAAGGATGAAAATTATTGAATAGATAGAACAGACTAAGGTTAAAAGTCTACCTTCACCAGTATCTTCATAACTCCAACGCCTCTGCACTTAGTAGTAAGTAGTTCAGTAAATACTTGTTAAATTGGAATGACTTTTTAGGTTGCTTCCAGTTCACTGGTACAGATATTACTGCAAAGAACAGTTTCTGGGGAAGCAAATCTTTTGTTGTTGTTTTTTGTTTTTGCTTCTTTTAATTTTTTTCCTGGGATCAATGCTAAGTATGGAGTCCTTTATGGGTCAGACTCGGAAGTTTTGACTCAGGGCAATATCTGTTGTGTTGGCTGTATGTGTTCATTTCCTGGGGTACAACAGATTTTCCTCTGGTTTCAAGTTTCCTCTTTTTCCCTCACCCTCTATCCCTTGCAAAAACAGAAAAACTTCACTCTTGAGCATTTTCTCCAAAGTATCTCACACTCTAATCAGATCAGCAACATATATATTATATGTATAAATATGTATATATTATATTAAGTTACCCTTATGGGAATGCCCCTCTGGCTGGGCTGAGTTTGGAAGTGAGAGAAACAAAGACGTCTGGAAGTGGAGGCGTTGCTCACTTGAACTGGACAGACAGCAATCAACGCTGAACCACTTAATTGCAGGGGAATTTCCTCCTTGCTACTTAGACCATTCAGCTCTGGGGTTGGGAGAAGACATGTTACATGCTCACTTCGCCTCCTGGAAAGCAGGGTTAAATGTTGTTTCAATTAGACAACCATTTATGGAATGTCTGCTCTAAGCTAGTCCCTAATGTAGTTGCTGGATATACTGCCCTTGAGGCATTTTCAGCCAAAAGGGGAGGGAAAGACAATGAGTTATAGCACAAGTCAGCTTATACCCAGTGCTAAAAAACAGGCATAAACAAAGCACTATGGAACAGAGGAGGGAACAATCATAGTTGAGGAGGGAGTGGTGGGGCAGGGGAAAGAAGTTTAATGGAAATGTTAAAGAATGTATAGGCAGAGGGACCTAACATTTTAAAGCCCTGAGCTGGGTTTCAGGGAGGAGAGCTAACAGGTACTGATCATTGTGCTGTGCTGGCCACTGAGCTGGGCCCCAAAAATATATTATCATATTAAATCTTCCCTAAAACCCATCTGGAGGAAACCAAGGCACAAAAAAGTGAGGTAACTTGTTCAAGAACTTGAAAGAGGTTAAAATGGATTCAAACCCAAATCTTTCTGACTTCCAAGAACATGCCCTGCTCCCATTTGTGCTTGGAGAATTATTTTCCAAAGACATTTGAGATGAACTATAAAGAATAAGAAGGATTTTGAGAGGCTTCAAAAGGCAAAGGGGTGGGAGAAGGGGTGGGGTAAATGCATTCCAGGCAGAGGAAGAATGGAAGGAGAACACGGCAGAGCATTAAGGTGCCAGGCCCACCTGGGGAACCTCAGGCAGTCTGGGGTGACTGTGGGAAGACATTGCCACATGCTCACACCGCGTCTTCTCAGGTTGAACACGCCATTCAGTAATGCACTCAACAGTGCTGGGGGCTCAGAACTCAAAAACCTCAGTCCTTGCTCTTGAGGAGTCTCCAATCTAATGAGAGTCTAGTGAGATAACTGCTATCACCACTGATGGCCTTGAACACTTCAGCTCAGTGTGTGTGTGTGTGTGTGTGTGTGTGTGTGTGTGTGTGTGTGTGTGTGTGTGTGTGTGTACATGAGCATACTCACACAAATGTTATTTGGAACATTTCCTTCCCACAATCATTTCTCAACACATGTGTTCTCCAGGCTCTCCATAAGTGTGTGCTCCTTTTTTACCTCTGCCTTTAGAAAGGCTTGGATTTGAACCGCTGGACCATAGCATCTCAACAAGTGCCCTTTCAACCCATGGGAGACTGGACCTGGTCTTCTACTAGCTCATTTAGAAAATAATGATCCATCCTAGGGCTACAAGGAAAAAAACCTTCATTAGAACTGACAAGAAAGCGGACACCTTCTACCACTTCTCTGCAGATTTCACAAGTGCTCAACACTTTTTGAAAGAATATGGCTCCAAGCCCTTCATTCAGCTGGCTGGAGCAGAGTTTAAAAAAATGCATTTCATCTCTGGCAAATCACAGCAGAATGTCATAAACAGCTGGAAACTCTCTGAGGTGAAGACAAGTTGGATGTTATGTTTGGATTTATAGCCCCCTCCCCCATGATAGCTGATTTCCATTTCCGACAGGGTTATTATTTCCATCTTTATGAAATATCTTGGATCTCACCTTGGATAATTACTGATTATCATCAGCTCCTCACCTGAGGCACTTTAGCACTTGGGTGAACCTAATTTTTTTTTCCAAAAGTGAACTAGGGAAAACTTAATGTGTGAGATTATGTCTTTATTTCTATTTTCACTTGCAATTCCCCTTGGCTTTCTAATGATCAAGTCATTAATCAGTGTCAAATCACCGTCCAGAGCAGACAGTATTTTTGTCACTTGGGCTCCAATGTGGATTATTAAATGGCAATAACTTGTGTTATTTGGTCTGGTGCTCTCTTGTGGGGCAGTGTGGTAATCATTTAGGGTATAGACAAGATCTCAACGGCCAACTAAGGTTTTTCACCAAGGGTATACATCACAGTCTTTTGAAATTTGATAGAGTTCACCAAGTTGTTCTGACAGGTACTCCCAGTTGAGTCCAATATCCCTTATTTCGCTTCTAGGTGTCCATAAATTTTATGCTTCCATGCCTTTGCTTCTTTTATTTCCTCTGCCATGACACCCTTGATACCCTCTTTACTTCTATGCCTGGTAAAACTCTATACCCTATGAGGCCCACCCTAAATGCTTTCGCTACTAAGAAGCCTTCTGTGATGGAAACAATCCTTTTCTCTCAGATTCCATACTGCATGTTAAACACCTTTGTGAACATTCTCCTATGGTATACGGAGTTACCTGCATGTGTCTAACTTCCCTGCTCAACAGTGAGCTCCAGGAGGATAATGGCTGTACCTTATTAATCTTCATATCTTCAGGGCCTGGCATTCATCAAATGAATGAAGTTGTTACCCAAAAGAAGTAAACATTGGTCTGTTTAATTTAGCCAGATCTGGGCTTCCTTTGCTTTATTCACTAAGTTGCTTACAAAGGAAGATGTGCAAGGATGTTAAAGGGAAAGACCTAAAGGGCCATGATGTCAGTTTTTAGTATTATTTTAAAAACATCAGTTTCCTAACAAACACGGTAACTGCTTTAATCTGAATTATTAATGGAAGGCTGGATATCAACTTGAACTTGAGGATGGGTTTTCAGAAAAGCAGACACTGTCATAAAAATCCAGATCTCAATTGATTGGTTCAATCAGTGTAGGAAATATTAGCATGATAATCAGGGGACCTGCCCTGTAGTTCCTGTATGATTTTGTACAAGTTACTTCACTTCTGTGGGTCTCAGATACCTCTTCTGTAAAACGGATGGTTAAACTGAGTATCTCTGAGGTTTCTTTTGAGGACCTATGACTTAAACAGAATCATTAGTCAATTGATGTAGCAGTTTCTTTTTCTTTCTTCTTTTTTTTTTTTTAAGCAGTTTATTTGGGCTCTACTCCATATTTAGGAGAATTAAGTATTCTTAGTAAGATACTAAGGAGTTTTACAAAATACATTAAATCATAACAATATAAATACCTAAAAGAAAACTTGGAAAGTATGGTAAAGGAAAAAGAACCATCTATGGTTCTACCACTTTAATGTTTTTGTTTTGGCATGTTTTCTTCTACTACTACTACTACTATTTATTATTATTGATATTTACATGTATATGCTTTTTCCTCTTACAAGCATATCCCTTGATGTTAGTTATTTGTAATTTTGATCTGAAATGACTACATACTGAAACAGATGTGTCAGATATGTAAATTCTCTCCTATTGTAAAATAATTTTAAGTTGTCTGATTTTTGGATAGCATTGAAAATTCTTTGTAAATATAAGTATTCCCATATTTTGGGTTATTCCCACAAATGGGGATCCTGTATCAAAGGGTATAAACATTTTTATGACTCTTATCACACGTTGCCATCATTTCTTTTAGTAAGCATCTGTGATTTCGCTGTACAGCACTTTTTATCTTCCTGTGATAACAGTACCTTAACTTTCCTAAGGGAAACCAAGCCCACCCTCACACCCATTCCATGTGCTCTGGGACTAGGTGACTTTACCCACACCCTTCCCCCTTTCCCAGAGACTAACAAGTGCTTTGGGCTTGACAAACCGGGACATTACAGTTCAGGGGTTGGCATGTGACTCAGATGGAGCCAAGAGCAACAGACAAGACTTTTGATAAGACTATTAGAAGAGATGGCATGTGTTCTTTTCTGCTGAGGCTATAAGAAGGGCATGATATAAGCCTAGAACTGCTGGGAGCCAACACATAGAGCCTGAGAATGAAGCCAACACAGTAGAAGACAGAACTGAGAGATGGAGAGGTACTAAGATTGGCCCTGCTTGAATCCGTGGATTTAGTAATGCCTAAATCCAGAACTACATCAGGACTTACTTTTAATTAATGTGAACCAAAATTTTCCATTTTTCCTTAAATCATTTCACTCACTCACTCATCCATCCATGTATTCATTCATCTACCATTTGTCTCACACATACACAGCTCCTAACTGGCACAGGTAGGTTTTTTTTTCCCTATCCTTTTTCACTTTTAAAAAAAATTAATAAACTTTATTTTTTAAAGCAATTTTAGGTTCACAGCAAAATTGAGTGGAAAGTTCTCATATGCCCACTATTCTTGCCCCCCAGTCTCCTTCACTATCAACATCCCACACCAGAGTCGCACATTTGCGACAACTGATGAACCTACAATGACACATCATTATCACCCAAAGTCCACAGTTTATGTTATGGTTCATTCTTGGTGTTGTACATTTCATGAGTATTGACAAATGTGTAATGACTTGAATCCACCACTGCTGGGTCTTTTTACTTTTTATTGAGGTATAACCTACATAAAAGACACAATCTTACATGTACAGCTTGATAAACTTTTATATTTGCTTATCTATTCATATAATCCCTACCCAAATCAAGTTACAGAACATTTATAGCACCCTGATAGGGTCCTACATGCTCCATTCAAGTAGTTGCTCCCTTGAAGATACTTACTCTTCAGACTTCTATAATTATAGCTATTTGACGGCTTTTGAAGTTTATATAAATAAAATCTCATAATATGACTATAAAACTTCCTAGTCTCTGAGCAGCCCAAGCCTGCTGTTGTAAGGGGAAGAGACTTTGGGTTCTGGGGGGAAGGAACAAGTGTTTTGCATGTGAGAAGGATATGAATTGTTGTGGACAGAGGATGTTTTCCAAAAATGGCCACAGCAACATTTCCAGACCCACACGTTCTTTTAGAACTTGATTACTCTTCCACCAAGAAATGGAATCTATTTCCCTTACCCTGGAACCTGTGTGGGCTTGACTATTCCAATCAAGAGTATGGCAGAAATAATGCTATGACTCTCACTGCTTGATCATAAAAATTATATAGCTTCCTCCTGCCTCCTTCTCTCCAGTAACTCGCCCCTGGAATTTGGCCACATGTTACAAGGAAGTCTAGGACACATGGAGATGCCATGTACACATGTTCCCTCTGATAATCCCAGCAAGATTCCAGGCCAAGGGCCAGTATCAATTGCTAATCATAGGAATGAATGAGCCCTCAGATGATTCCAGATCTTAGACTTCAAACTGCCCCAGCTCATGCTCAGAGGAGTAGAGATGAGCTGTCCCCACTAAACCCTACCCAAACTGGAGATTTGTGAGCAAAATAAATTGTTTAAGCCACAGGAATGGTTTGTTAAGCAACCATAGATAACCAGGACTGTATTATCTGTGCATCCTTGGCAAGAGTCTTCTAGTGATAACTAACTTTGGACAAATTATTTTTCTTTATAGGTCTTAAATAAATGCTACCTAACATTATTTCAACTTATTTCCAACAAATTGTTCTAGATTTACTGCTTTGTACAAATTTCCTCTCAGGGTAAGTGTGTATTATGTACACACAAGTGTAAAACCTAATTTTGTATACACATGCAGGCATAACACTGCAGCTTCTACACTGCCCTCTTGGATCACTTGCTCTGGGGGAAGCCAGCTACCATGTCACAAGGATGCTCAAGCAGCCTTTTAAGGGGATCCAAATAGTGAGAAACTAGACCTCTTGCCTCACTAACTTGCCAACCATGTGAGTGGCCTACATTGAAAGCTGATCCTCCTTCAGATGACTGCAACCTTAGAGATCCCAAGCCAGAACCACCCACTTAAGCCACTCTTGATTCCCATTGAAACTGCAAAAACTGTACAAAAATTTAAAAAATTGTTTTAAGTCACTAAGTTTTGGAATAACTTATGCACTAGCAGTTAACTAATAGACATATCACCATGGGGAGGGATTTATGGAAGAAATTGATCCAAGGTGAAAGCTATTTTAAAGTCTGTGTGGCAGATTCAGGAAGGACAGAGATGGTTGAATGGACTTGAAAGTGCTGATGAGACTGAGTTTGAAATAAATGATCATGGAGTCCGGGGTAGAAAGGGAGGAAAGCAAAGCCAGAGGACGGAACAGACTTGGAACTGGGAGACTGTAAACTGTGGATTTCATTGAAGTTGAAGAGCAATTTGGTGAGGGTTAAGGAGTAAGAAACCTGGCAAGGAGTGCAAGAGGTTCCTTTGCAGAAAGAGGGTTGGTAAAAAAGTCCACACAGGTGATGAGATCTCACCATTAGCCCACTAAAACAATGGGGTCAGATACTTAGGAAGCAGAAACTACAGAATTGAATGGACAGCGGGGGAGAGAACAGAGGCAGCAGACAAGGCAGTGGCTGGGTCATTTGCCCTTTTTGAAACTTTTCTAGAGTGTTCAAAACACTTTTGATCCTCCATTGAGCCTGGATTATGTAAGTGACAGTTATTTTCAGTTTATTTTCCTTCTTTCTTTTCTGTCCCCCAAATCCACTTATTTTGATCTACTATTTGATATTTTATTTGTATCTAAAAAAATTTTGGTCTTGCGAGTCTCCTTTTTAGTACTCACCTTGGCTATACCAGTGTGGTAATAAAACTTTCTGAAGTTAGGACTCTAAAGGCAGTGTGATACAGCGGAAAGAGCAGCAGCCTGTAAGTCAAAAGGGCTGGTTGCCAGTCACAGTCATATCATGAAATTCCTGTATGACTTTGGTTAACTCATTTGATTTCTTCTTCTTTTTTTTTTCTTCCATTTAGAAAATGAATCTCTAAGGTCTTAACCCATTTCGATTTGTCTACCTGTACAATACCATAGAAGCTTAACAGATATTTTCAAGATAATGGTGAAATCTACCTTCTCCAATACAGCATCACAAAATTAGAATGGCAGATGATAGGCATCTTGAAGAAGTTTGTTCCAAGAAACTAGCTTAACTTGCTTAGTCAAAAGGGGACTCAAATTTGAGATTGGTATTGTACTTCAATATTTTCCCAGACCAGAGGTAGTTATACTCATGTCTAGCAAAATAATGAGTCTTAGTTTCTCCTCTTTGGAAGTAAGTGGAGGGTGGCCCCCATATTAGTTACCAGACATATTCTGAAGTTTAAGTGCCTTCACTTGAAATCATGGTTCTGCTACTTACTAGCTTGTTACCTTGGGCAAACTACTTAACATCTCTGTGCTTCAGTTTCTTCATCCATAAAATAGGGGTAATAATATATCTCATAAGACTACAATGGAGATTAAACAAATTTATGTATGTAACAGCATATGGAACAGAGAAAGCCCTGGATAAATATTAGCCATTATTCTTGTGTGCTGGGCAAAAAAGTGCACAGACCTGGCCCCTCTTGTTAAAAAGCACATTGGTCAGAAAGATTTTCAAACAAATGATCATAACTCAATGTTCTGAGTTCTGTAACACAATGTGTAGTAAGTGGTATAGGAGCAGACAAGAATGCCTGTCTCACCCTAGAGGGAAAGGTAGGGGCAGGATTAATATTCTTGAGGGTACAGTTTGAGTCTGATCCTTAAGGAAGAGAATTTAATGTTGGGAACATTTGGGAATATGGAGTAGTCAGAGGCAGCATGGAGAAGGCAGTTTCTGGCTGCAAAAGACAAAAATGGTTAGGAGGAAAGGGAGGATATGTGGTAGATTAGACATTGTAGTTGATGCCAGAGCATCAACATTCCTTGAGAACTTGTTAGAAATATAGGATTTTATGCCTTACTCAATCAAAATTTATGTTTTAACAAGGTACTCAAGTGCTTCTTTGAATACTGAAGTTTGAGAACCACACTGGTCTAGAGCAGACTCTAGAGTCAAGCTGCTTAGATTTAAATCCTGGTTTTACCATTTATTCATAACATTTACCTTTAGGCAAGCTATTTACTCTCCTTTCTATGCCTCAGTTTCCTCATCTGCAATCAGAGATAATAGTTTCTACCACATAAAAGTTATTTTAAGTTCAAAATGAATTAATATGTGAAATGCTTAGGACAGTATTTGGTACCCACTAAGCACAAAGATACGCTATAGTAATTCTTGACTTATACACTACTTACTATTGTCAGGGTAGGTTTTATAAGCAGCTTGTATTTCCATTTCTACTCCACTACCTGTCACCTTGACATTTGTTTTAAAGGAAGACACATGGAAATCGGAAGACCCGGGGTTATAAACCCAAGCTCCCTTTAATTCCCAACTTTGTGAAACTAGATGAGTTCTTGAATATTTGTGTTTTTCTTATTCATAGTAGGGGTAATCTTGATTATACTGCCTCACAAAGATGCTACAAGACTCAAAGAATGTATGTTAAACTACAAAATCTTCTATTAAAGTTTCACTTACCATCTTTCCAAGAGTTCTTAAGTAATTGGTCAGAAAACCTCAATTTAGCAGGAAACAGATGGAAGGGACTGCATTGGAAGTTCAGGGAGGGAGGGGAGGGAGAGCCTGGAAGGGGCAGACTTGCGCTTCAACAATAACAATTTTCCTGGGCCTCAGAGATGATTTTTAGGTAATGGGCAAATAGCACCCAAATGCTGTTACTTATTTTCTCTTCCTAACCTACGTCTCCATTCAAGAACATGAACAATTTTACACGTTTGTATAGTGGGCCAAAATTTATAAATAACTTTTCTCTACGTTGTGTATCACAACATCCCTATAGGGTAATATTACATGAAAACTCATTTTACATGAAAACTTTGTTAATATCATAAAGCATATTAAAAATTCCTTTTCACGTGAGCATTTTAACCAGATCCGATATTTTCAAAGGTATAAAATTTAAAACGGAGGGGGGCAATCACAAAACTTGACTGGCTCTTTAACCATAGCAGGTACTGGCATCAATCTCATGGCAGCAAAGTAACTACATACTGGGCCCCTTTTCTCATTCGTAAACTTGGGCAACAATATCCTCTTCACACAATTGTTCTGTGATTAAATTAAATAAGAACAAAGGCTGAAGGGTGAACCTACCACTTCGCAGGACCTCAAATAAATCCCTTCTCCTTCTTGCCTTTGACAGATACAGCATGAGATACCACTATTATTCCCACTTCACACGTGGAGATACCCGAAGTCGAGCACGCTTAGGTTCCCCTTCTCTACTGGCAACTCCGCAACCCCCAGATCAGGTTCCAGCAACTGAGATGTCCAGTGTTGGGTGTCGTAGCGTGGATTCTCTCCTCGCGCTGCGTCTGGCTGGACTGGAGACCGCTGATAAATCGCTCCCAAGACTAAGGAATCCAATCGTCATCCTCAACGGCACTTCAGGGACGAAACTGCTTTCCCACCATCCGTAACCCTACCCTAGAGCAAAGGTCGCGGCGAACCCTCAGCTCCAGCTACCGACGCCATCTTGGCCACTACGTGTGACGCCAGACGTAGCGGAGAGCGCAGCCCATTGGCTGAGAGACAGCAGCCGGAGGAGAGGCGCGCGAAGCTGGAGAGGCGAGTATGGAGAAGCCAAGGAAACTACAATCCCAGCCTTCTTTGCGCGTGCGACAGCGCACTGAGAAAGAAAGAAGAGGGAGTTTGGATTCGGACTACCACTCCCAGCAGCCCCCGCGCTGTCCCTCCTTGACTTTCAAAACGTGGAGGAAAAGAGGGACAGGGAGAATGGAGGCCTTCTGGTGTCCATTCTCCGAAAGGCGGGAAAGGCGAACTACACCTCCCGACTGGCCGCGCGCGGCTGCGCCTGCGCCCTGATACCTGTCGCCATCTTGCCCCTTCTGAGGCACCGCAAACAAACCCAATTCCTGGTGTCCCCTAGTCTTGGCGGAGGAGCCTTTTAGATGAGCCCAGAAAGGCCGGGCAGGTGGGTGTCTCGCAGACCGGGTGCTGGGGAGCGCTGGCAGGACAGCCAGTCTGGAGGAGCGCCGGACCAAGCATTCGGAGCCCGGCTTGGGGCGCCCAGCCCCATCCTCCGTTGTCTCCTAACGGGATCGTAGGGCTCCCCGAGGTGGGCTGAGGGGGAATGTGGCAGGCCTGGTGCTGGGATTGCGGGGGTCCAGTTCTGGGAGCCTCCGGGTGAGTCTTGGTCGTCAGCCTGGCTGTCTGAACGTCTACTCTTTTTCTCTGTTGTCTTCTCTGCTGAGGAGGGAGCGAGGCGCTGATGCCGGCCGGGGCCCCTGGCTCCGGCTACTGGTCCTGAGAGGACGTAGGTCGCGGGCTTGACATTGGGGTCGGCGCTGAGCAGTACCGGGGAGGAGGGTGGGCGGGCTGCTCTTGTTGTGGTGCTGCTAGAGAGTGCGTGTTTGGGGAGGGGGCGGGGCGGGCTTGCCTCCTTGACACTTGACTGGGGAAGGATTAGACAGGATTCCGGTTACCGGAGCGGGCTCCGGCAATCTCTGCCCAGGTTTCCAGTGCGATGCTGCCCCGCGGTGGGGTCCGCAGGCGGGGACGCATCGGGATGCCGTGACGTGGTGCTTGATTCCGGCGGTCGCCGGCCGCCTCCAAGATCCTGTCGGGAGGCGGGGACTGGCTTGTGGAGGGAGCGGATTCCTTTGGCTCTGCCCCTTCTTCCTCCTCCCCACCCCTTTTCTTTTAAGTCATTCTGCCGGCTGGAGCGCGCAGTCCGGTTCTCCTTGCTCTGGGTTGGTTCTTAGCTGAGAGGACTATGGGAAGTGGGGGGGGGGGGGGACTTCAACTCCAGGCGTGGAGTTGGAGTTAGCAGCCCCAGCGCCTCGAACGGGATATAGCAGTTATTGAGGATGGGCGCCAGACTCCTCGACGATACAGTGCTCGCTCATTCATTCATTCATTTATGTTATTCCCTCTTAATCATTCATTTATTCATTTTACAAACATTTGCAGCAGATCTACTGTGTACTAAGCAGGTATTGTGGAAGCGCCCAGCTCTGTTGTCTTTTTATCCTCTAGACCAGGGGATTCCCCGTGCCAAGTTGCTGATATCTAAACTTTTGGTAAATGTTTCTTTAAAGGCTATGGAATGTAAATTCATCTTTCATGGTTAAGACTTGAGGAGAAAGTACTTTACTGAGCTCCATTAACCCACTTACTATCCTAGGAAATTTATATATTTTATCTAATGTAACTCATAGTGAGAAATCCAGCAGAAGTGACTTGCCCAAGGTTACACAGGTAGTGGCATCTATTTAAATAATGTACTGGCCACTGTGATAAGAACCTTACATACACTGTTCTTTAATCCTCATAACAAACTGAGTGATAAAATCTCTGTTTTACAGATGTGTAAAACATGTTCAGATGGGCCAATTTACCCAGGATCACACAGCCAGTAAGTTGAAAGCTCGAACTAGAACTTAGAGGTGTCTAACACCTGTGCTTTTTCCGCTGTGATAGGCAGGTATTATATCCCAAATGGTTAAATTCTTCATTTGTCAGAAATTGGAAAGTGTGGTGGTGAAATAGGGATTGTGAGATATTCTTACTGGTTTTACTTCTTAGCATGTGGCTCTCCAGGTGAGTGACTTTTCGAATGTACTTTGGTAATTTGAGTTTTTGTTTTTTGGTTTGGCAGGGAAGACAAGCTCTTTGGGGCTACCAAAAAGAAGCAGGAATGCCTGTTGTGTGGCCAACACTTTTGGATCTCAGCAGGGATGAATGCAAAAGGATTCTTCGAAAATTGGGTATGATTTTCATTTTTGATGTTTTATGTCTCTCTGTCATACTTTCCCCTTTCTGTTTGGGTCATGGCTGTTACATGGATGTCATATCTCATGCTGTGTTAGAAATTCTTTAGAGGTATAGTTCCTGTTTTACTCGTTTTTATTTCCCCAGTGCATAGCATAGTTCTTTGTACACAGTAAGTGCAGGAATCATAATAATAATAGCAGCTAAGAATTCTTGAGAGCTAGTGGGCTATTCTGAGTCCTTTACATTCAACATCTCATTTAACCCTCACTCAAACCAAAAATGTAGGTTTTTTTTTTTTTGTCCCCATGTTACAGGTGACAGCTGAAGCTTAGAACCCAGAATAAATGATGGAGCCAGGATTTCAACCCAGGGATTAGGATTCCATTCTCACTTTAACATACTTTTAACCTTCATGAATGTATATGTGAATTACATAGTGTTTCTGAAATCTAAGTTAATGTAAGCTATGTTGACTTTCCCAAATTATATTTTACTATCAGTAGTAAAACACCCATTATGCTTTTAATGAATTATTTAGTGCTTCTTTTTCTTTAGAGCAGCCTTTTTCAACTAGCATTTAAGGAGAGAATTAAGCCCTAATGCTAAAGCATCCATGTATGTAATGAACTAACTTCTCTTCATGTATCTAGAATGGGATTAGTTATGTATTATCCTTGGGAAAACTGAGAAAAAAAGAGTTACTCAAATCATTTTCTATATTCTGTGGTTCAAATGAAGATCTTTGGTTGAGAAATACAGCCTTAAACTGTAAGATCCAAGAAGGATCTTTTTGTCTTGTTTACCACTGTAGTCTTAAGCCAGCATACAGTAGGGGTTCAGTAAATGAAAAAATAATTTGAAAAAGAACAGTAAATGTTTTGGCAGTGGATATGATTGATTGGTTGATTGATTTTAAAGATAATGACAGCATCTTCCCTAAGTTCTCTGCATACCTTTTTTTAATTTTTATTTTTGTTATTTTTTTTAATGGAGGTACTGGGGATTGAACCCAGGACCTCGTGCTTGCTAAGCATGCACTCTACCACTGAGCTATACCACACCCCCGAATTATGTAGATGTCTATGATTTTGGCAGGGAAAGTGTGGGCATTGAATTTAGACAGACTGGGGTCTTGGTCCTGTTACTAATGAACCACATAATCCAAGGACACGTTTAATCTTCCTAAATCTACTGACACTTTTGTAAATGAAGGATAATAATATTTGCCTCGTAAATTTGGTATGTGGATTACGTGTATATAAAAAGGGCCAATTACAGTGCCTCATATCTGAATATATAGTGTTCTAAAGCAAGTGCTTTCAGACATTATTTGTAGGTGAATCTTTTCTTCAAAGGAAATCTTTGTTGGGAATTGCTGTGTATAAATCTGAATCATAGACACTCTAGCCCTGCTTGCTTATACTCTTTGCCCTTTTTATTTCCCCTTAGGCCACTGTGAGGATTGCTGTATTTTAGACTACTTCTTAGCATTGTATTTTAGCACATATAGAGAGATTTTGTTTTGTTTTGTTTTATGTTTTGGTGAATTATTCCTTTTTTTTTCCTTTAACTGCTTATCAAAGCTTTTAGTACTAATTCGAGGATGATTTTCTACACACTTATATGCAATTGCTATAACTTGCTAGCCACCAGTTATAAAGTTGGGTTTATATTTATTTCATAGCTGAAATAATTGCAGAGGAACAGATCACAACTACAGTAGATTGCATTAGAGTTTCAGGGCCTTGGTTGTGGCCTTCCATCAAGAGATTATGTTTAAATATAAAAATTATAACCTTTAACTCTAAATTTATCCTTAATTTTAGTCAGAGCTGTGTGGGTTATGTTGCTGAAGAGCTGCTTCTATACAAAAGAAAAGAGCCTTCCTACAGGGTAATGTCATCTTCAATGACCCTTCACTTTGGGAGGTGAGCCTTGATAGTGATTTGCAGAAAGACTTCCTCCCCACCTGTTGGCTCATTATCATAACAGTGAAACCTTTGAGTTGCTTTCAAACACTTGCTTTAGATCCACAGTTTAGAGAAGGTACTGCATTTAAGAATTAGCTTAAAAAATTCTTTTCAAAATAATTATAAATGATTTTAACGTTATTTGCTAAACATTTAGGTGTTACTTAAATGTAAAGAAACTGAGATAGAACATTTCTCTATGATACACTGAACATACCAATGATAGATAAATACTTTCTTTCTTCTATCCTGCCTCTCCCCTGCCCTATTTTTAATGACCATTCCTGATCTATAACTCTAACATGGGGCTTTATAGACTATAGTATAATTGAATGGCTGGTTAAATGGAATGGATAAAACTAGTTTGGCAACTCTTTTGTTTTCTGTAGCGTTTGCATGTATTAATTATTGTTATACTTACGTGTCATTGGAATTAACACTGATAGAATGGTGCCAAAAATAATACCAGAAGGTCAACTAACTTTGATATTGTCAGAATCTGAAGATACTCATTAAATGGAAATCAACAAATGTGAATGAGATTGGGAAGCTAGTAAAAGTTCTTTACAATGAATGAATTTCTCATTGAGTGAAGGGGAAGAAATACCTTGGGTTGTGTATCCATGATAATTGTGTTCTGAGTCCCAGTTTTGTGTGTGGTTGCCACTTCTTACTTTTGTTCATGACTTTTTAGTTAGACTTGGAATGAGACTTGAGATGTCAGAAATCTTTGTCACATTTCTTTAGTTAATTTCACTTTTTTTGTAATAGTGTCTTGATCACTGTAAATTCTGTAGGCCAAAAGTGTACTTTTCCCTTAAACTGCTTCCTCTCTCTGCCTCCATTTCTTTTTATGGTATTGCCGTTTTCTTAAATATCTTGGAAACTGAAAAATCTGATTCCTTTCCTTCTGCCATTTCTTTCACATTTAATCAATCACTGAGTCCCAACTAAACTTTTTAGACTGGAAATAGTGCCTTAGTCTGGCCCCAAACTACTTTTCCATTTTTATCCTTGTTAGATTTGAAGATAGGGATTTTGTTTTGTTTATATAAATATTCTCTGTAGTATCCTGTAGTGGTAATGTTCAGTTAGTAGTTTGGTTTGAATTAGTGACTAACCAGGTACAGACATATTTTTACTTCCCCTAGTATAAAACTCTTACTGACTGTTACTGGAAGCTTAATGTCTATATGAAACATTATCTACTTTTTACTCTCTCTGTTCCTTTTGCACATTTGCATTTTTCTCCCTGCCTGCCTGGTGCACAGGTCCTTTTCTGATTAAAGCTTATGTTTCCAGACTAGATGATGTATTTTTCCTCTGTACCTTTAACACTGTATTGTAAACTATATCATAATTATGCAATGACTTGTTTCACTGTAGCTTTATTCTACAGTTAACTCCTTGAGGGCAGGATTTAACACACTATCTAGTATATATAATAGGACTCAATACTTATTTGTTGAATAAAATAGTCCATAAATAGGGCATAAACATTTAGAGTATAGTGACTTCTTAGTTATCCCCAGTGCCTTTCTGAACTCTACTTTGGGTCCTTATAAAAGCATAAATGTATGTTTCCTGGAACAAAGTATTTCCTTCACTGCTTCAGAGAAGCCAGAACTTTGTCCTTCCAGAGAGACCCCATGAAACATCTACACAATTTCCAGCACAGATTGAACATGCAGGATGTTTACACATGGGATAATTCAGTTGGACCACACATTTCTATTTAGTATGGTCAGCACACTTTTCTATGTAGTTTTTTTTTGACAGAACTGTGAATAATACGAATTGAACGATGCTACTGTTTTATTACTGGTATAGTACCTTGGATGCAGGTATGCGTGCCTTAATTATTTGGGTAACACTGGCTGTCTGTTGTGTGTCAGGCATTGGCAAATGGCAAATGCTGGTAGCAACTTACCTTCAGTAAGAAGATAACTGTAGTCTGGACACTTACTTCCCATCAGATATACCTGTCTCGTAGTGTTAATGGTTTAAAACAACTGTTTTATTATTTCTGATGATGCTGTGGGTTGCTTAGTCTTACCTGAGAGCTCTCATGTGGCTGTATTCAGCTGGTAGCCTAGCTGGTTGACTGGACTCAGCTGGTTCAGCTAAGATGGTTGGGCCTCTCTCTCCATGTGGCCTTTCATCCTGGGCTTCTTTACAGCTTGATGATCTCAAGGTTCCAAGAGAGTGAGGCCTCATGTGCAAGGATTCTGTTTGCATCGTGTATGCTGATGTTCCGTTGGCCGAAGCAAGTCACATGCCAAGCCCAGAGTCACTGTGGGAGGGAGTATAAAAAGGTAGTACACAAGGAATTACACTGGGAGGCAGGCATGGTTCGTTGGGAGTCATTGAGGGCTTTCTGGTTTTATATTTTAACCACTACTAGAGACTGACAGTTTCATTAAATAATGGTTGTTGCTGTAGGAAGATAGTGAAATGAAATTGTCTGGCATTATGGTTCAGTATATTATGTCCTGATTGCTGTAAGAGCAAGTCATGTTTACTAATCTGCCTTAGTCATTTTGATGGTTCTTTTTATAGATGCAGAGGATCTTAGAAATGGAAGGTACGTTCAGAGTGTCTTCTAGATGAAGAAACTGGGGCTCACAGATGAGAAAGGACTTGCCCAAGGTCACACAACTAGTACAAGGCAGTGCTGAAGCCAGAAACTGGTCATTGGACTCTTTGTCAGTAGTTTTTTAGTTGCACAGCACTCTCAACTACCCAGGAGGGAGGTGGAATGTAGTTCAAATTCTTTGGCAAGCTGAAGGAACTATTTCAAAGTTTGGTCAGTAAAGGTACCTTTCAATAATGCTAAAAACTCCTCTTATCAGCCTTCTTATATCGCTTGGAACCTGTTCCTAGTTGTTGGTAGCGTCTGAGTTAAATGTTCTTCAGTGATCATATGTGAGATGGATATTTACAGTTAGATTTTTCTACCTAAACATTTTACACACATGACTTCTGTGAAGCAGGTAAAAAAGATGATAAGATTATAAAAGTCACATTTTAATCTGTCATTAGATTAAATTTTTGAGAGGACATTAACAAAATATTTGCATATTGATTTTTAGGTTTCCTGCCCTGGAATTTCACTATATATAGCCGTAGTGTTAAAATATTGACAGCCTATCTTGATAAAATAATTTTCTTCTTCTAGAATTGGAGGCATATGCTGGAGTTATCAGTGCACTTCGGGCACAGGGAGATCTCACCAAGGAAAAGAAAGATCTTCTTGGAGAACTCTCAAAGGTTCTTAGGTAAATTATCCTAAAAGTTTGTGAGACATGACTCTAGAAATTTCATTTTGAGGGGTTTCAATACTTTCATTCTTAAGTTGAAGACAGAGGTGTCCAAGTTGTTGGTGCTTAAAGATCCCATCTTTGCTATAGAAGATTATGTAATTTCCCCTTTATTCTGTAATCAAATCAGAAAAGATTTAAGGCAGATTATTTTAGGTTTGGGCTACCTGGGAAGAGGAGGTATTTTTGACGCGGGTTAAGGAACAAAGAGCTGGCAACAACTGGATATGAAGATCTAAAGTAGCCCAGTGGCATTTGTTGAGGGGGAAGGAGATACTAGGAAGTTGCTGTTTTAATTTATAGAAGTGGGTGGTGATTATATAGTCATAGCCTTAAGGATACTTTATCCCTTCAGCTTCCTACTAGAGTGGCACTTGAATTCATTAAAAAAGTCTAGTGAAAGAGGTTCTTTGATACTTTGCCTTGATCCATTCTTAATATCTTGAGCTTTCTCAGAAAATTCAGTTTTGTTTTAACTGGAGTTTCCTGTCTACATTTAAGTCCATTTTGTACTATTCTTTTTTTAACTGGAAATAGGGGAAACTTTTCCTATATTTAGTTAACATTAAAATAAGGGTGTTATTAAGCCAAATCCTCGTCTTATGGTCTTCATATTTAACAATTTATATTTTTTTTTTGTTTGTATTTGCTCATTAATTCTGCTTTCCAGCCCCTTAAGTATTTCAGTCATTGGTATTGATTTAGCTTAGCAATAGAAATTACAATTTGAAGAGGGGTATTCATTTTATTGAGTATTTATAAATGGAATGGGTGTAGCTATTTATTCAGTTGTTTAGTATTAACTTAACATATATTTTATCAGGATTAACATAAGCACATTTTTACCATAGAGGTAACATGATATAATGTAGAAGACACAGTTGAAGTGTTGAGTAATACAAGAGTAATATCCTGGTGTCAAATTTCATACTATATAGGCACAGTAAACAGATTATCTTGTCACTTTCATTTATTATATTCACTGAACATAAAATTACAGACTTTTAAGCTTTAGAAAAGACTTTAAAAGACTTTCTTCTGAGGGCCAAAGTTCTCTTCTCAGTAACCATGATTAGGGGGTCATTCAGTGGCTGTTTGCATATTTAGATAACAGGAACTTCTGCTAATCTTGAACACTATCTGACATTTCTAAGTTTTGGACTCATAACTTGATATCAAGCTGAATTTGTCTTCCTGTGATTTCTAATTTGTGACTAATTATCTCTGCAATTACACAGAATTAGTATGAATCCTCTTCTGTGAGTTTAATTAAAGCATTTCAAGATAATGGCCCCTGTCTATATCTTTTTACAAATCAGTTTTGTTCCCTCTCCCCAAGCAAAGTGTTGACTTAAACATTAATAGAAGTATAGAAAAGAGCTGCCTGCTTGGCAGAGTTCTATAATGGCTATTTTTTTTCATAGCATCTCAACAGAACGCCACCGTGCTGAAGTTCGGAGAGCAGTAAACGATGAACGGTTAACAACAATTGCACATAAGTAAGCCATTAGTCATACCACCCCTGATTTTTAATGACTGTAGTATACCATAGTTTTGAAACAGTCTTCCTATTGTGTAGCAAATTCCCGAGTCTTTTATCTTGATAGTAATATCTCTGTACTCAGGGATCCTTGACCATAGCTGTGTTAACTGTTTATTCAGTTGGTTATGTTTTTGCATTTAGTTAGGCAAGCTTTAAGTTCTCAGGTCAAATCCTGTTACAAGTGTAATCTCTGTATAACAAAAGGCTGCCACAGTTTAGCAGATGATTCCTTTACTTGAAGCAAAGTTCAGTAACAAAGTAGTGTGCTCCCCAAATTTCACAGCCCCTTAGAGGTTTTTTGTAATGGTATTTGATATGTGTATATTGCTTGATAGATAGGCATTATAAATTTTTTGATGACTGACTCTAATATTTCATGTATTTTGAAATTCAGAAGAGATTGTAAAATATATGTTCTGCTTTTGAGAAATATGAATACAGTATGCCTTAATTAACTTTGAAAAGCCAACAAAATAAAATTATAAAGGATTCTTATCAAATTGGTTTCAGATCATTATAACTCTTTGACTGGTGGGGTGGAGGGTGGTGGAAGCCTGAGCAGGGATCAAGCATTAACAGAGTGTGTATGGGGACAGTGCTTCCTGAAAAATAGAAAGGATCAGAAATTATCCTTTAAATGTTAATACAAGATGATAGGAACATTTTATAAAATAAGGTATGTTATAGAATAATTTATTTGTCTTTTACTTTGATGTTTTAATGTGAAATATAACTAAAGAGAATAATTCAGTGCATTTCCATAATGTGATAGAGCTTTTAAACCAATTGTCAGTATTTGTATTGACCCGGTAGATCCATTAGCTTCACATTGTGCTTCACTGTTCCTCATTTTAGTTAACTGATAAAATGGGGTGCTACCTTTTTAACTGTGTAGTTTGAAAGTTTAGCTTTTTGAATTTTGAGATTTTTCAGCGGTAGGTATGTATGCACTGTAGAAATTTGGAAATTTTACACTAGCAACATTCAGTATTTAGTTGTTACACCAACATGGCTGAAACATTCCAATATTAATGTATTCCTTCTTTAAATTGCTCTAAACCTTTAACTTGGGATACTCTAAAAATAATAACTAAGCCTAGAGTCTAATTTGAGAACTGGTAACTATGCTCAATAATAAAGTAGTAAACACTAGTTTGCATTCAGAGGCACTTAGAGACAAAATTTGTACCTTAAAAGCATTAGAACAGTATTGTGGGGCAATTAGTTGTAACTTGATGCATCACTTTCATACTTAAAGGATAACATTTATTTAGTCTCCTTTTCCTTTTTTCCCCTTTAAAGAATGAATTTATCCTTATATTTGGGTGAAAGACCAAGTTACAGGTATGCAAATAGGTTATTATTATTTCAGGCTTTTTCTTGTATTTATTTCAGAATTGAAGCTCTCAATTATTCAGGGGCACGTATTCCATTTATGAATTAACCATGCCCCTTGCTTTTCCTTCTCTTCCCCTCCTCCCCCTCCTAATACTGCCCACCCTTTAGCTATTTTGCTGCTTGGAAGAAGTACCTCTAGTCAGAGGGTGGGAAGGGAGAGGAGGTGAAAATTTTAATTAGTCATTTTAGTACTTATTAGTTCTCCTGGAAAAGGTTTCGTGGAAGGATTTACAAGTATTTGCCAAAGTATTTTGGGATAATATGTGGGTTTCTTTAATCTATTTGACCTCTCCCTTTCCCTCCTCTCTCTTTTAGTATGGATAATTGAGAGTTGGCTTTTATCTACTTGTCTCCTCTTTTTTTCTCTCCTTTCTGATTTCTTTAGTACATGAATTTAATTTTGTGAAAGAATTTACTTCAGTGTATAATTTTAAGCTTCTTAGGTCTTTCCGTACTCCTGTTTTAATAATTTTTTATTTTGGTTTTAGTTTGATCATATTTACTTGTTGAGCGCAAGGGTCAGTGAGTGGGGAATGGTGAGGAAGGCATAGATCCGTCATTCTCTCCATCTCCTCTGCTCTCATTCCCTCAGAAGTAGCAACAGAACCTAATTCCAAAGATTATCTATAGGAGGGTTTCATACTCTGAGCCTGGAAAAAGTAATTTGAGCCAAGGAGGAATGCATCTGAACTGACTGCATTCCCTTTCTCCTCTCCCTTCCCTCCCCCACTCTGAACAGCAGCTTAGGCCAGAAGGAATGTGGTTGAAAGATGAAGAGAAAGCCTAGAAGATTGAGCACAAAGGAGGTGGAAACAAAAGGAGTGGAGTGTCTGGGATCAAAGAAAAGCCTTGCTTGTGGCTTGAACCATACATGTTTATTATTTGGCACGAGACTGTTTATTAAGTTTGATACTCTAATTCAGTTTTGAAACATGTCAGAATATTATGATATTAAATCCTAGAATGTCAAGGAGCTTCAGTTTTTAATTGGGCCACTCTTGCCAGCACTGTATCTAGATTTTGAAGAAAGTGGCTATCCAGAATTACTGTTCTTTTAACCAAAATTCATCAGCCAAAATTCATGAGATACTGTGTGAGTTTTTATATGAGGATGAGGATTTCGTACTGGAGCCCTGCACACCAAAGGATGAGAGGGCCAAGGTACTTCCATTAGTATCATGTTAGATTTCTTATGAAAGGGGCTGGAGCCAGGTTTCTGTCATCTCTTGCTGTACTTAGTATGAATAGAGAGCTGTTCTTTGAAACTTAGGTATCCCAGGAAAGCCCTGGAGTAAGATGTTTACAGAAAACTAAAATTCTGTTTAGATAGTTCATGCAACTAATGCATATTTACACCCTCTCTGCTAAGCAAATAGGAAAAATTTTAATCTAATTCTAACCTAATGTTTAATTTTTCATGCACTTAAAAAAAGTTTGAGCATGTTTGCATGAGTAGAAATTTGGAAGATTTATAGATCTTTTTAAAAGTTGCAGTTGTGTCTTTTTGCACTGCAAATTTTATCTTTTCAATAGTGTATATTCATGTGTTTCAGATTATTAATCTTCCATAATTTCTGCCATTTAAACAATATACCAGGTAAATGTAGGCATTATTTGTGTGGTAAGCTCTTACCAAGCAAGTTTATTAGTGATATTTTAATAAAGTGATAGCAAAATAGGAGCACACCAAGAAAATGCTGTTTAGCTTTTAGAATTTTTTCCTTTGACAATTCCCCCTTTCTGTCTTTCTTGTTTGTGTCATTCATTCTCTGTTTCAGAACTAGAATCAACTTGGAGGTTACATGATAACAAAATTGTAAGGGTTATGGGGGAATCTTATGAATTTCTCTTTCCCATGATTTAGGTAGGACTGTGTTAAACCAGGAAAGAATTTGCAGATTTCCCACAGTAACTCAATTGAGAATTCCTTGAATTCCTAGAAATTCCTTTCTGAACTGAATGTAAATTCTTCTCAAGCTGTAATTTATTTGTTCCATTCCGTGGTAGTGATTAGATAGCAGTGCCCAGTTAGTATAAATCAAAGGCAAAAATTAGACATAAAACACACTAGAAAAATTTTATACTTTCCACCTGTGATGTGGCAGTTTCAGTAGCATGACGTATTCTTGTTGAAGATGACATTTAGTAGCTGTGTGACCTTAGGCAAGTTATTTAGCCTCTCAGTGACTCAGTTTTCCCATCTATAAAATGGAGATATTACCAATTTCATAGGATTGTTGAGAGAATTGTATGCGTTAATAAATGTGAAATATTTAGAACAATGCCTCACATATAGTAATTGTTAATTGATGTTAACTATCGTCATTACCATCATTCATCATCATTATTTCACTAGCCACTAACAAGGGCTTTTTTGTACTCTATCTAAATCTGAAGAATCAGTGGACATAGAGTCTTAAACTCTAGGTTGGGTTGTAGAGTCTTTGGTTTTGAAAAAGGTGCAGAAATAATTCCAATTTAGTGAAGAGACTGATTTTTTTCTAGGTAAATTTTAAACCTCAACATTAATCCTTAGGAAAAGTGATGCAACTACCTTCTGTGGAGCCAAGTCAAGAGAAGTCAGCCACTGTCTTTCCATGTTTCAATCTCTGTTTGGATTCCTAAGATAAAATTTGCTCAAGAAGTTAGAGTAAAGAAACTGAGAATATTATTTGCTTAGGGGTAGAGTTCAATTGCCTCAAATACTTCCTAGAGTGAAGAATGGTATAAATAAGTAAAATTAAAGTAGTGGCAGGTTTCTCCCAGTGTCCTCAGATCTTGTCTGTTTTTTAACAGGAAGGGTAATAATATAACACATTGTCAGTGACACATGCAGTGATATACACAGCCCTCTTCTCTATCCTTTAGTACCTATAGTCTCCCTCGTTTACTGCCTCAGTTTCCCTTGTTTGAAAGCCTTAGAACCTCTGGCCATGCAGGCAGTTAGGATAATTTTGCCAAAGTTTAGTGAGTTCCAGCCTTAATTAAGGAAAATCTGATTTTTAAAATTATGAGTACTTTTTACCTTTTTAGCTTAATTACAATATTAAGTCCTAAAAGTTAGTAGAAATACAAGTTTTTATTAGCAATATTGGATTTAAGCTAATGAATATAATGTCAATATTTATTTAGAAGTCATGGGAAAATTTTTCATAGTTTCACCTATGTTCATTATAAGATTCAGATTATAAAATGTGTAAAAACCTAAGTGTGTGTGAAATTTCTGGAATTCTGATTATTATTCATAATTTTGATCTTGCTTTCTTAAAGCCTCTCCTGTTCACTCAGAGTACTTTTTATAATTTAAAAAGTTATATTTGAGTATATATATATTTGATTCATTTTTAGCGATTGAGAACTCTTGTAGCAACGTTTTCTTTTTTGTTTAGTATGTCTGGACCTAATAGCTCTTCAGAATGGTCCATTGAAGGTCGTCGATTGGTACCCCTGATGCCCCGGCTGGTTCCCCAAACTGCCTTCACTGTAACAGCTAATGCTGTTGCCAATGCAGCTATCCAGCACAATGCATCTCTTCCAGTGCCTGCAGAAACAGGAAGCAAGGAAGGTGAGTAGAGGAATATTTCTATATGTAGAGATGACTTTTCTCAGATTCTTCAAGAAAAGTTGTCTTATTTTTCATCTGTTTTTGTCCCAGTGTTTAAAGGTTGTAAAATATAGTGAGCAACTCTTGTTCTAAAACTAGAAACTGCCAAGTTTTTAGTCTCAGCCAAAATTAAATATCCCTTTTGTTCAAAGTGTGAATTATATTAATCACAAAATTGCAAAAAGCTTCTTGGAATGAATTTTGACATCAGTGTATCTTGTTAGTGAATAAAAGACCTTAACAGGTGACATGGAAAGTAAAAATAATAGAAGTCATTTAGCTGCTGGAGAAACTGATACTTTAGAAATAAGACTCCATTTTTGTCTGGAATCAATGGTATATGCTTCTCTGTTCTAGCAATGTGCTGAATCTATTATGGGTTACCTGGCAGATGGAGAAGGCTTTCTTACTGTTATTTAATCTAGTAATTGACACATAGTTTAAAAAATCCTTGGATTCTCCTGAGGTCACCAAAAGTAATATTAAATTTGAGAACGTATATTTGGGTTGACTTTAGTAGCTTAATTTGGTGTTAACATGAAAATGACCCTGAAAATAATGCAGTTGGCAGATTGCTTTGGGGAATTGTCTTTTCTTGACTTGCAGTGGGTTGTGGAGTAGTGTGAGATATTCTTTTCATACATGCCAGGCTCTGTTTTAGGCTGAAGGAAGCTATGTTAAGAAACAGTTATCAGTGTGTGAACTTGGTCTCCATTGAGTTCCTGATTTCTTTGTTGCAGGAGAGGTATCTTTCCTCTTTTCCCACTTCTATCTTTTCTGTTCACCAATTCTGCTAGAGTGGAAAGAATACACAATTTTCAATAGTCACATATGTGTTTGAATCCTAGTTTGCTCTTTCCTTGCTTTGTGACCTTCAGCAAGTCTTTTAATTTAGCTTCTGTGAGCCTCAGTTTCCTCATCTTTAAAATCAGGATGTTGTATTTTGAGAATTAGTGATAACATATGGAAAAGATTTAGCGTAAATCATAGAGCTCAGTAAATAGTGCCTATGAGCTATTCTTGCTTGTTGTTATTTAAGAATTCAAATATAATGTCATTACTTTAGCTATTATTGCACTGCTTAGGTGGCAAGTGATTAGTGAGCTGATTTATAATAAACAAGCCTTACCTTGGTTCCCCCCAGTAGCCAAGTTGGAGATTGCTATGGTTAGGGAAAAATTATCCATCACTCCATCATTGATACTGCTATTAGTGTTAAAAAGGAATATAAGTACATGCCTTTTGTCCAACTCCTGCTGTGAATGAAAAATGATTTTCATTTTTCTCAGTTTTAAACTTGGTTTCTCTGTAACATTGCTTTTCTCCATGGTCAATGTCACCTGTAGACTGCTGTTAAATACTTGGGGAAAACCCAGTTTTAAGTGATGATTTTCAGGAAAGGTTATTAATACCTTTTAATCTGTAGACCTAGTACCTAGTAGTGGCCTCTAACTTCTGATTACATGAAAATGTAAAAATTGGCCTGCAGTAAAAAAATAATTTTTCTGTATGCGTGGACAGTTTTGGCAAAAGTTAACAGCAGACTTTTTTATCGTTCCTTCAGTAGTGGTTTGCTATTCCTACACAAGTACCACGTCAACCCCAACCTCTACCCCTGTTCCAAGTGGCAGCATAGCAACGGTTAAGTCTCCAAGACCTGCCAGTCCTGCCTCCAATGTAGTTGTCTTGCCAAGTGGAAGTACTGTTTATGTCAAAAGTAAGTGATATTCTCAGTGTTATCAGGGCCATCTTGGCTAAAAGCTGCAGCATAGGCTCTGATTAGATCTGCCTTCCTGGATTAAATCATTGGTCCACTGGCTATTAGCAGTGGTTAGTTTTTGAAGGTTGTAAAGAATTCCTTTTTTCACATGTGACTAGGTATATATTGCTTTTTAAACAGTTCTGGGGGTTGAGAAATTACTTCTTTTTTGTTTTCAGTGGGGAATCTGCCTTGAAACAGTGTTCACTTGTTTTGATTGTCACGGATTAGAAATGTGAATAGAAACTAAAGGAATGTGCTTATGTGATTGATTTAGTGTTAACTCCTGTAATTAAAAACTTTGTAGTATTTTTAAAAATTACTTATATAATGTATCATCCAATTGTTAAATTCAGTGAAGCATTCTAGAGAGTCCCTCTTTCCTATTTCTAGTTGACTATAATTTTTTGAAGTTTATTTGCAGTTTTTAACCCTTTGATTCTACCCTGTGAAACAGTTTGATATCCAGTTCATTTTTTGTTTTTAATGTCTGTTATGTCAGCATTGTTTTGCTTTTGATGTCAACTGGAGATCATTAATATTTGATTTTCTTTTTCTCAGTTTAGTTATAAACTTAATTTCTTTGTAACTTTTAGTTGTGGACTTTACTGTCTTAGAAAGGATTATAGGTCATTGTCAGCTTTATTTCAAGTATAGTCTAAAAATTGAACATTTAGGAGTTATATTTTATTACCAATTTCATGATCCATGCTGTATACTTTTTTTTAATGTCTGTTCTGTAGAGATTTTCTATGTATATTGCAAAGTTTTATGTTTCTCACTTGATTTTTTGAAAAGTACAAAAACAATTGAGGCCTTAGAACATGAAGAAAAAACTAAGAATCTGGGGCTATTCATTAAGTTTATTTCTGATTTCTGTGGATTTAGCCAAGGTAGACTTTTAAAGTAATTGTGGAGATCTAGTTTTTGATCATTTTCTTAAAACATTGAAAGTGAATCCCAAACATGAAGAAACCATTTCACATAATACATAATTTGAAGTAACAGGAAGTTAATTGCTTTATTCTCAGAAGTTACACAGGCAACATTAGTTTGAGATATAATCATTCATTCATCTAACTTCATATGTGCAAGGCACTATACCAGGGAAGCAAACCAATAAGACTTATTCATTGCCCTTTGGGAGCCCCTTAATAACAGGAGATGTGCAGACCGACAGCCACATTGCTGGGGTAAGTGCTGCAGAAGAGAATGTATGAAGTACTTTCTAAGCTCAGAGGAGACATGGATTAGCTTTGCTTAAAGGAGTAAGGGAAAGTGTCACTGAGGAGATGGCTTGCAGGATGATGATAGAAGGATGATGAAGAGGTCATTGATGGTATGTGGTATTCCCCAAAGAATAATAGTATATAGAGACTCCAGATGGGTAGAATGTGTGATAAGATGGCTTTAGGGAATGGTGAGCAGTTCATTTTGCCAGGATCATAAGGGTGTCTGTAGGGTTGGGTGGAATAGGGTATTGTGTTCTTGGAGAGATATGGGACCTTGAATGATATAGTAATTATTTTTTGCCTCATCTTGTAGGGAGATAAAAACTACTAAAAGATTTGAGGCAGGGCATTGACGTGATTAGATGTGAGATTTTATAACTGGTAGTAGGATGGAGGGTAGAATAGAAATGGAGAGATTGGAAGCATGGACACCTTTTAGAAGGTTGTAGCTAAAAGACAGGCAGGCAATAGGAAGGCCTGTCATGGCCTTAGGGTTAAAGAAAAAGGAAGGCATTTAGAGATAGCTTCTCTGAGGGAGGATTGTTAGGACTTATTGTCTGATTGGGCATGAGGCAAAGGGAGAGATCAAGGATGACTGATGACATATTGATTTTAAAATAAAGTATAAAATGCAAAGTTTGATTGCTGTAAATGTAGCAATATTGTTATTGCCTTTCAGGTGTTAGCTGTTCGGATGAAGATGAAAAACCCAGAAAACGAAGGCGAACAAACTCTTCTAGCTCCTCCCCTGTTGTCCTGAAGGAAGTTCCAAAGGCTGTTGTTCCGGTCTCAAAGACGATCACTGTTCCTGTGAGTGGCAGTCCCAAGATGAGCAACATCATGCAGAGCATTGCCAACTCCTTACCACCCCACATGTCTCCTGTGAAAATAACCTTCACCAAACCATCAACACAGACGACAAACACAACAACACAGAAGGTATGTGGTGGAGGGAGTCTCTGTCTGCCAATTGCTGTTTTTAATTTCTCAGTCAGTATGATTCAGATTTAACAAACATGCACTGAGTGCTTACTATGTGCTTGGCATTATGCTGGGAATGTTCACATCTCTTTCTTTAATTCTGCACATAAAGCTTTGCGATAAGTATTATTTCACTTTTTGTGTACATTTTTGTAGATGAGGCTCAGAGATGCCGAATGACTAGCCTCATATGACACAGCTAGCAGATCTTTTAAGGCTTTTGTTATATTTTATTTTTGTGATTGCACTAGGAAAAAAATTAAAATATAAGGGATTTTTTTAACAACTTTATTTGGATAACTTTACCTTTAGGAATTTAGTTTTTATATTCCCAGTGTAATGAAATTGTCAGAGTTATGTATTTCATAGAAGAAAGGTAGGATATGATTAAGTGACTAATTTTTGGCATCTTCTTTTTTATTCTTTATATGCTATCATTAATTCATTTCTAAACTCTTCTCTCAGTATGTCCAAATCATCAGTATTCTGTCAATTTTATGTTATTAGAACCCTTTAACTTCCCATACTAATCTGGATGCTGATGGTACCCTAGTCTTGTTTTACATCTCTATTTCTGAAATCTCCCTTTCACCATAATTCTGATCTTCTTTCTTGATTTATTTACTAAGTTACTGGAGCACATCCTCTAGTAGCTTTTTTGTATATGGGTGCAATGGAAAATAAAATTTTTGAGACCTTGCATGGTAGACTGAAAATTTCTTTATTCTAATCTCCTACTGTCTTGATGTAAGTTTAAGTAGGTAAGTATTCTAGGTGGGAGGTTATTTTCTTGAGAATTTTGAAGATATTTCTCTGTTAGCTGTTGGCTTCCAGTATTGCTTTTAAGAAGCCCAATGATATTCTAATTCCCGATCCTCTTTTTCTCTCAGAAAACTCTTACTAACTGTCAGGGTTCTGAAATTTTAAGGTAAATTTCCTTTGAATGGGTCTTTATTTTATTCACTGGGTTGCACACTCAGTGGCCCCTATCATTCTGGGCACTCATATCCTCCAGTTTGGGGAAATTCCTTGAATTATTTCTTTGATTTTTCTCTATCGTCTCTTTTTGGATCATTTGTTATTCTGCATGTTGAATGCCTTGATTGATCCTTTAATTTTTTAATCTTTCTCACTCCCAGTTTTCATTTGTTTGCTTTTTCTTTCTACTATAGTATTATGGTTAAAAGCCTGGATTTTGGAACTAAACTTCCTGAATTTGAGTCCCATTTTTTGCCACTTACTGAGAAATCTAAACTGTAGACCTAATTTTTTCTCTTGTAAAATAGGGAAAATGCTTTATCTATTTTATAGGGTTTTGGGGTATAAGTAAGTCAGATAATAAATATAAACTGTTAGAATAGAGCCTAACACATAGTAAATGCTCTTTAAGTATTTTCTTTATTCTTCATTACTTCTCTGGAATTTCTCATTTTTGCTATCATACTTTACATTTCTAGTAACTCTTTCTTGTTGTCTGAAGGTTCCCTTTAAAAAAAAAAACCCAGCATCCTGCTCTCTCAAAGTCACTGTATTCTCTTTTCTGATGATATTCATGATAATTTTTTGATGTTTTCTTCTTTCATGTTTTCTCTCTTTTTGCCTATAAATTTCTATTATCTATTTGTTTTGATCTCTGTCATTTCAATTTCCTTAAATGCTGGCTGTCTGCTTATATATGGAAATGGGTACCAAGAAGCTGACAGAAAGCTCTGTGTGTAGGGGAGGGCATGTTGATGGTAACTTTCATTGTAGGTTGACCTAGCTGGACTGTTTTGTTGAGACCCACCTACTACCCCTTTACCTCTACTAGTTGTTACTCTCACAAAGTCTTTTTCATGGACTGGCCAGATTCCTCAGAGAAGAATCTTCCGGTCTTCTGCCTAGAGTAGTAAACTTGTCTGCTAGTATTTTGGGAGTAAAGGGAGGGAGAGGGCTGGATAGTCTCATCATTCAATATGTAGATTTTACTTAACCCCTTGGTTTTCAGCATAGCATCCACCCCCTTAGCCTGGTATCATCAGATTCCCTTGGATTCACTATCTCCCTCAAGTGAGTAAGTTTTTCTAGTCTTCCTTTAGCATGGGGGAAGATAGCTGGGGATCTTAACTCTGCTTAAACAGATTTTCAACTAATTTTCCTCTCTCTAGTCCCACTTTTACCCATACTTTGGAAGTATCTGGTACTCTTGAGTTCCTGAGTCTTTCTGGGGTTCTTTGAACGTTGTCTTGTTTTTTGTTCTTCTGTTTGTTGTCTTAGGTTTCCACTTGCTGGGTATGCTTGATTGGTTACCACTTGTCTGTTTGTTTTCCACTTTCCAAAACTTGATAGTTGTTGTCTCCTTTCCATTTGGACTTTATAGGTTTATGTGCCTTTTAAAAATAAACACCTTCATACTATTTTAGAGGGATTTGGGGGAAGGAGTAGAGGTAAATTCTTATTTTCAATAGGTGGTTGTTCCTACTTCTGAATATTCAGTTCCATGATAACATCCATTTAAAGAACCTCCTTGAATTACCCGTAAAGATGTCATTATATAATATATAAGAAATTATAATTTTCTTACTAAACTAGAAATGATAATGAGTTGATCTGTGGAATATAATTCTATCTTCAGTCTTAGGATGAAGCATTATAGTTTAGTGTTAAAAATAAAGTAAGAATTTTTATAGTCAAAAAGACCTGAATTGGAACCCCAGCTCTTCCAGTATGACCTGAGATAAATTAGTCTTTCTGAATCTGTTTACCCATCTGTGAGATGAGAGTAGTGCCAATTTTATAAGGTTATTGTGAGGATTAAATGAGATTGGGTATTTTAAGTTGCAATACAATGTATGTGCTCAAAAAATGTTAGGTTCCTTCCCTTGCAGGTATTTTATGGAAAGCAGGGTCACCTAACGTTATTAACTTTCTGCATTTCTTTGGTCGACCTATATAAAAATACTTGCAATAGATGGGGGCTCATCTATAAGTGTAGTCAGTGAACTTTACAAAAAAATTTATTTGCACTGAGAATGAGCTGTTCCAAATAAGTGAATTTGTCAGTTAACTGAAGCTTTCCCCTTAATATGTAGAAATTTACTATTTTTGGTGACTTCTTAAATGGTACACTGAACATAACTTTTGCATTTGTATTTGATGACTCCAAGGTAATCTTTCTGAATATCACTTCTCATATTATATTATAATATAATTATAACTTTCTGGGCTAGCCCTGTATTAGGTGTCATCAGCCTGCTATCTCTAAGGGTTTTTATGTTTACTTTTTGTAATATTTTTACTGCCCTGTTTGCTAGATCCATTTTATCAGTAATTCTTCTCTTTTCTCCCCCTTCTCATCTGCTCTTTTAATTTGGTGTTTGAGAAATAATGTAGTGAAGGTATAGCTAAAAGACACCCACCTCCAAACCATGTCCTTTTATTCCTTTACTCTGTTTTATTTTTATTCATTATACTTACAACTTATTAACATTATATTACATATATGTTTATTTCCTGTTTCTACCATAGAGAATAAGTTACTGAGGGTAGAGACTTTGTCTTATTTATCACTATTCCCTAGTGTTTAGAACAGTGCCTGGAATGCAGTAGGTGTTAACTAATAATCGTTAAATGAAGGATGAATGAATGAATGAATGAATGAATAATGAATAAATATATCTGGTTCCAGTACTGGCTCTGCCACCTCTCTTGAGCCTCAATTTCCTTATAAAACAAAAATAATGATAGTGTTTACTAAATAATTAAATGAGATGATTCATGAAAAGTACTTAACATAAGACATGTGATGAGTGCTCAGTACATGTCACCTAACATTAGCTGTCCAATCTTCCTGGTAAGACCTATATAAAAATACTTACAGTACATGGGGGGCTCACCCATCAGTGAAATTGGTGAACTTTTTCTTTGATTCACTGACTTTGTCATACTTTAATTGGTTTCTTTTTTTCTGCATTGTCAACTGAGAATGGATAGTTGAGGTTATCAGACTTGTGATACTCGTAAGAGAGCATATTTATCTCCAGAGATATTCCTGAGTCATACTATGAAATTATAGGCTCAGAACCTTAGATTTATCTTACTGTGTTTAAAAAAAAACATTTAAAACAAATTAAAAATTAGACTCAATTCATTCCACAAATATTTCCTGAGTGTCTATTATGTTTCAGATGCAAAACTGTACTCTTTTACTTCATATGTACTCATGCCATTAATTTTTGTTATTTCATGGACAAGCTGAGTGTGGGTAGGACTAATAGATATCCTTTGGGATTTTTATTTATTTTTTGTTTTCCTTTTGCTGGGTAATTGGATTTTTTGAAATCTCTGTAAGGCTATTGCCATTCACCTTAGATTTCTCACAAACCCTATGTGAGTCAATATAGGAATTATTTTAATTAAAGTGACTTTTACATTAAGTATAATTATAAATTTGTGGACTTAATTCAAATTCAGATAGGTCATATATTTTCAGGGTAGACAAGTTTCCACCTGTGTTAATGTGGTGCCTTCATTTTAAGTATAACATTGGTACAGCACTTATATAAACAAAGCAACAGAATATAGCTTTATGCTTTCACATGCTTGATTGATATTTTTCATTTTATCCTTAGGGTGCAAGTCCCAGCACTCTTAAGGAGTTTTTGTGAGTGCTAGAAGGTCAGTAATTTAAATTATGGCCTGAATAAACACTGTTTGGTTCACTTGGTTTCAGAATCCCATTATTTCCCTTGTTGTAACAAGCAGCTAAAGTACAAGTAAATTTTCCTCAAGGTGGATCTCTGATTTTGGATAACCCCTTTTCAGATTAGAAATCAACTTGCAGACTGAAATCTCAAAATATATTTTATCATTTGTATCTGTAATCTAAGACATGCTCTTAAACACTCTAGATTTATTTTACTGAAATGTTGTTATCTTAATGTTAGAAGTCTACATACATACTCTAATTCTGAAATTGCAAATATTTGACCCAAGTGTGAATACTTCTCCTTCCCTTACACATGACAGACATTGCTAATTAACTGTGGCACACTTTCCTGCCAAGCCTTGGTGAATCCTCATCTGTGCCTCAGAGTCCTTATAAATACTGTGCTCCAGGAAGCTACTACTAATAGTTCAGAATTGGCAAATATGAAACCTAATTGCTATTACTGCTCTTAACTGGTTTGGCTGTAGTAGCTGTGAGTTCTTTGGATTCTCAGAGGTATCAGAATTCGGGGAAAAGATATATAAAATTTTTTAATGAAACAAAAATAGAGTACGTTAAAATAATTTCCAGATTTATTTGATCTATAATGCCTTTTCTGATACCCTTTTAATATTTATTAAGTAGTAATAATAAATTACTAATAAGTATCATTTGTCGACTGTCAACTATTGACCACCTGCTATGTGCCTAGCACTATGTTAGATGCTTCACACCATTACTTCATTTAATCCTTGTAATAATTTGCAAGGTAGGTATTATTATCCCTATTTTATAGATAACAATTGGAACCCAGAGATTTTTAACATGTCCAGGGGCCTGCCATTTGTCAGTGGCAAAGGCAGTATTAAGCTCAGTTTCATTTGACTCTTAACTTCTGGTCTTTTTACCATGTTGATCTACTTCTCAGTTTATATGATGGCTGGTGGTTGTGTTTGTAATAATGCTATATAGGTGTTTACTGATCAAGGCTTGTATATCTCTCTTGACTCCTCCAATAATCAACAAACTCTTTAAAGTAATGGACATGTACTTACATCTTAGAATTCTCTGTAACACTGATGTATATAATAACAATGATATAGTCAAAGCTTCTTTGAGATGCAGGTACTGAATACAGCCATACTCAATAAGTTTTGGCTGACTGATTTAACTTCAGGCCTTCTTTAGGACTGATACAAAAATGAACAAGAATTTCTCCCTTAAAGTCTTTGGATTTTTCAAAACAATTTTCTGTCCCAGGTAGGTAAAAGTAATTTTGGTGAAAGAAGAAAAAGACACTGCTTTTTTGGGGTATCACTAAACCACCATTACACTTGCCCAGAATAAAACTGATTCTACGGATTTGTAAATGATTTTTGTGTTCTCAGCCGTAAAATGGGGATAATAATAGTATCTGTGTCACAGGATTGTTAGATTTAAATAAGCTAATGCATATTAGCTCTAGGAGCTAATCTTGAATCTGCCTTTTCCTTAACCTGTCATTTTCATACATCAAGTTCTGTTGACTCTACCTTTTAAAATAATCTGAATCTGATCACTTCTCTTTATTTCGACTACTTACACCGAGTCCAATCAGCCTCTGTCATTCCTTGCCTAGTCAACTGCAGTAGCCTCTTTACTAGTCTTGCTGCTTCTACTCTTACCTCTCACCACATAGCAGCTAGAATGATCTTTTAAAATGTAAATCAACTTTTATTGTTTCCTTATTTAAAAGTGGCTTCCTATTATACTCAGTGTAAAATTTAAATTCTTGACTCTGGTTTACAAATTTGATCTGAACTCCACTTACTTTTGCAGTCCCTCCTTGCCCTATATGCTTTTGCTGCACTGGCTCTCTTTTTTGTTTTTAAATACATCAAGCTAATTCCCACCTTAGGTCTTTTGCTCTATTTTATTCTCTCTGTCTGAGCTCTCTCTCTGCTTTGTCCCTGTATCATCTATGTTTTTCTTGTCATACTGGCTAACCTTGAAGTCTCTTTCCTGCCTCTTTTTTTCCTCCAGTCTCTGTATCAACCTATGAACAAATCCTGTTGGTTTTAAATTAAATATGTTCAGAATCTGTTCACTTTTCACCAGTTCTGCCACACACAGTTTGGTTACCATCACCTCTGCTTGGTTTATTGCTGGAGCCTCCTAATTTGTCTCCCTGTTTATACTGTCTCTGCCCTACTGTACTTTTCCCCTAGCAGAAGAGTAATGCTTTTTAAAGAATGCTTTATTTTTTAGAACAGTTATAGATATACAGAAAAATTTAGAAAATAATACAGAGAGTTCTCATATACCCTGCATTCAGTTTTTCCTATTAACATTTTGTACTCGTATGGTACATTTGTTATAGTTAATGAACCAACATTGATGCATTAATATTAACTAAAGTCCATGGTTTATTCACATTTCTTTAGTTTTTACCTATTATCTTTTCCTGTTTTAGGAAACCACATTACATATTCTTGTCATTGCTCCCTTAGACTCCTCTTGGCTTGGGAAGTTTCTCAAATTTTCCTTGTGTTTGATAACCTTGACAGTTTTGAGGAGTACTACTGGTCAAGTATTTTATAGGATGCCCCACTGCTGCAGTTTATCTGATGTTTTTCTCATGATTAGACTAGAGTTATGGGTTTTCAGAAGGAAGACCACAGAGATAAAGTGCCATTTTTGTCATATCATATCAAGGATATATACTGTCAACATGATCTTATATCATGTAGTCCTCCATTATTTCCCCGAATCTGCCTTCTACTACTCTCTACCTTATAAATTCCAATCCTGTTCAGTAGGTCCTTCAACTTTTATGAACATACCAAGCTTGCTTCTGCCTCAGAGCCTTTAAATTTGCTGCTCCCCATGCCATTGAATGTTCTTGTTCTTCCTCTAGGTAGCAACATGATTCACACACCTACTTCTAGTTTCTGCTCACATGTCACCTTAACAGAGAGCTCTTCATTGAACAGTTTATTAAAAAAATACATCACTCCCATTTTCTTTTATTTCCTACCATGCTTTATTGTCTCTTCCATTTATCTCTACATGACATATATTTACTTTTTTGTTTTGTTTTTCTCCCCCTACTAGAATGTAGCTTCATGAAAATAGGAACTTTTGTCTGTTTTGTTCATTGTTCATTCCACTATCCCCAGCATCTAGAACCATGCCTGGCACATAGTAGATGCTCAACAAATATTTATAAGTGAATGACTATCCAAATTATTTTCTAGGCAAATTGTGCCAATTTGTACTCCCTAAGTGGTACATTGAAATGCTTACTTTGCTGTATCTTGTACAGCATTGAATGTTTCTTTTAAAATGTATGGTTGGTAAAAATTGTTTCTTTTAAATACATTTTGATAATTACCAGTAAAGGAAAGCTTTCGTTTATTTTTAGTTATAAATTTCTTTTTCTTGAATTGCTTTATCATGTTTCATAAACTGATTTTGAATTGTATAGAACAATGAATCTAGGTACATTAGGATATAGTAGGTACATGAAAATAACTTATTTTACCTTCCTTAGGTTATCATAGTGACCACATCACCAAGTTCAACCTTCGTGCCCAACATTCTCTCCAAATCCCATAACTATGCAGCAGTCACTAAGCTTGTACCAACATCAGTCATTGCTTCCACAACCCAGAAGCCACCAGTGGTTATAACTGCTTCACAGTCCTCTCTGGTCAGTAGTAGCAGCAGTGGCAGCAGCAGTTCTACACCATCACCTATTCCTAATACAGTTGCAGTAACAGCTGTGGTTTCTTCCACACCGTCTGTGGTCATGTCAACAGTAGCACAAGGTAAGTGGTGATTCACCACATAATTCTGTCCCTGTGGTATATGGGAATTTTGAAGAAAACTTTGTGGGTGTGTTTTTCTGCTTTGAGTGTGAAGGTCCTGACTGTTATGTCAGAGATTACCACTTCCCCTCCCCTAGTTTGAGATTGTGAAGATAGTGGTTTTCTCAGTTTTCTTATATTAATATGCTTACTGTAAGATTTTTTTCAAATGTACAGTACCTAGTCACCTAAGCAATTAACATTCACAAAATGCAGGTTAAATCTTGTCACAACAAATTTCAAAGGCATATACAAATATCTTTAATGTAATGAAATTTTTCAGTGAGAAACTTGACATTATTTTACTACAGGTTCTTCAGAAAAAACATTAAGTAGACAACCTCTTCAAAGTAAGTGACCCAGTGATAAGAAGTAGTGAGAAGAGGATGATTTCAAGGACATGCCATTCACCTTTTCTTCAGTCTCCTGTATTTTCTGTGTGGGTGGATGATGGGAGGTATTGATTGGAACTGAGGCTGAACTAAAGGACAGTTGCTGCTTAATAGCAGAGGAAAGGAAATGTGGGAACCTCAGTTCCATGTTAGCTTAATTCTCTTGAGCTCTCTACTATATCTTTGTGTTCCCTCGTAGAAAAGGCAAGTAGCACACTGTTAGAATTTTCTTTTTACAATGTTGTTAAGTGCTAAGATGGGAATCAGAGGGAACTATTTAATATACCTATGGTCATAGTCTATCAGAGAGAGCTTGAAAGCTATATAGAACAATATTTAGTACTTTTTTCCCTCAATGAATTTTACTTGCATTATGTATAGCTTAAGATAGACCAGGACTTGGAAATATCCTAGTTTGTGAACTAGTAGTGAATGCAGACAGTGTTTTTCATAATTGCTTTAGTGAGTTTAGTGTATTCCATATAACTTTGTTAGCAAGGAATAAGTTACATAAGATGCAGATGTGGTCAGTATTCCCTCACTCGATAGGTCTCATTGGCAGAATGTGACAGCATCTGTCATTTTCTGCCTCTAATACCCATTTAATGTCTCAATGACAGGAAATAACATGCTTGAAATTTTATTTGTTACCTTAAAGTTTAAAAAGTTAAAAAAACTATTCCAATCTTTCTGTGTAGCAGTAAACTATAATATAGTATTATTAAAAATAGAAATGATTTTTATATAGAAAGTCTGTATAGATGTTGGTTGCAAACATGATCCAAATTCACCACTTCACAATTTGAAGGTGAGAAAAGGAAAGACCACCTGTTTCCTTACCTTACTGACCCCTGTATCAAAACTGTCACCCATTGATAGTTGTTTTTCCACTTCTAATAATCGTTACACTGTTTGCTGCAGTGTTACTGTTTAGGGTTACTGTTCTTCTGAGGAAAATGTTATTATTTGAGATAAGACGGGTATTTCTCTTGGTTACTAATGAAATAACTTTAGGCAAAATGAATATTCCATGCTTCTGGTTTTCATTCTTAATTTTCTCCAAGTGTCTTCTGAATCTCTTGGGAACTTATGACTTCCTTATTTTCTCCTTTGCTTCTTAGCATCCTGTATCTCTTTGAGCTTTAAGTCACTTTAGGAGTGCTAGACAAGACATCACAGAGATTTCTTGTAAATTCACTGGAATTCAGTAGAGCATGAGCGATGTAAAAGTAAAGTATCTGAATGTAGATACTCAAGGAAACTATATGATTATTTTGAGAGATTTAATTTAGATATTGTAAGTGCTAAGAAATTAAGGTATTTTCTTTTAAAAAAGGTAAATCTTACTGGAAGTGGTAATATATAAACTGCAGTTGTGATTCTGACTGCAAGGCTTCTTTATCAGCTCCTGTGTGGGAACATAGGGGACAAGGGCATTCAGTGTCTGCTTCTGCTGGGGACTAGAGACACTGTTTTAGAGCTGATATATCTATCTCTGGTTATTCTTGTAGGGGCAGCTGGTGGTACGGGTGAAGAGTCTTAGTAGCGGTAACTTGGTGGGTGATTCCATGTTTATAAGTGTAGAGATGGTTCCAAAGATAGGGAGTAATGTGTGGTTGTTCATGCTGTGGGAAGAGAAAGGAACTCAATATTTGAAATATGGGAAGTCTTAAATTCTACCAATTAGAACGGTTATTCTGAATTGGTCATCTACAGAACAGGATAATTGAAAATTTTTATTATGGAAAATTCCAAACATGCATAAGTAGAATAATAAAATGAACCCCCATGTGCCCATTATTCAGCTTCAGGGATGAGTAACACATGGTCAATTTTGTTTCATCTGTACCTGCTATTTTTCTATATTAACTCTGACGTGGAATGTTTTGAAGCAAATCCCAAATACCATGTAATTTCAGCTATAAATACCTCAGAATGTATCACAACTCACAGTACCATTCTCACACCTAGAATTTTTAGCAATAACTTCTACATATAGTAAAATAGTAGCTGAATTTCCTTGATCATATTGTAAAATTTAAAAAAATTAAGATCTTGATAAGATCTATACATTAATTGATATGGCTATGTCTTTATTAACTTATAGGTCTCTCTTCCTTTTTTCCCCCCTCTTTTTGCAAATTGTTTGTTGAAGAAATTGGTCATTTTTCCTGAAAGTTTCCCGTAGTCTGGATTTTGCTGATTTTAATTCCCGTGGTGTGGTTTAACAAGTTCTCCTGCTCCATATATTTCCATAAAACTGGTAGTTAAATCAAGAAACTTGATCAGATTCAAGTCTGATTGTTTTTGGACATAGGGGGAATGAACATTTTATAAGTGGTAGTCCTGTTGTGTACTTATAAGTGCACATGTGTACTTCCTTTTGCATCATTTTATGATGCACATAATTCCTGGTTTCTTGCTAATGATACTAACATTAATCAGTAGATACAAGTATTACCAAATGTTTTTATAGCTATTGATAACTTTTACCTGTATCTTTATTTTACTGGTAATTGCAAAATGAATTTTGTCTTTATTTTCTTCATTTATTAGCTGGAATTCTTAAAGCACTTTCCTTATTACCGTAGATAACCCTGAGGTATAATTCATATAGGAAAAGCAGGATGAGTGCTGGATTGTTCCCTTTTATTTATATGTTTTCAGATAATGACTTGGTTCAGTGATCAATGAGAGTTTTGTTCCCCATATCATTAAGATTTTAGATATCTGTCAATCCATTGCAGATACTCTTTTGGTGCTCAAATTGTCCAGTCTGTTACAGTGAGAGCCTCTGCAAGTTGGCTCCTAAATTCTTTTGACACAACCAAGTTAGTTCTTAATAGCTTCTTTGTTTTGTGGTATGACATATTGTTCCTGTTCATCTTGTACACTACAATCTGGGGACCATGGTGATGGTCATTGCTACAGCATTAGTTATAGTTCCTAAAGCTTTTCTGTGGACAGAGCTAGAGTCCTTTTTTATCAAGGAAGAAGTATACCATCATCCTGGTATTACCCAATTCCAATTTAAAGTTATGTTTTTTATTTCTTTGTTCTTCTGTTTGTCTAATTGTGTCTTTTCTTCCTCTTATATTGAAAATCATGGTTTCTAACAATTAATAAAATTATATATTTGATTTACCCTGTAATGTATAATAGTTTCAAAATTAAAAAGAAACAATATGACAACTAACAATATAATTGCTTAACAGAATTTAAGATTTTGATATGGTCCTTTTGGTTCTTAGGGTATTCCCACTAAGGATATACAGTCAAATTACTATATTTTAAAGTCACTTGAAATAAGTTTTTTCTCTTTGGTTAAGCTCTAATTTGGTATACAGTTAAGTTAGTTTGTTTAATTTTGTTTTTTTTTTTTATGAATTGCATTGAAAAAAATTTTAATCTAATTTTATTCATAATTACATAAAATATTTATGTAGTTCCAAAGTCAAACCCACAAGATGTGTTCTGAGAAGTCAGCCTTTGATCTACAGTTTTGTCTTTCCCTGATAGATAACCTTTCTTTTGATTAGTTTTTAAATTTATCCTTTAATTTTTTAAATATTTTGTATGTATTTTATTTTTCCCTTTTTCTTAGATAAAAGGTAACATAATATACTCACTGCTCTGCATTTTACTGTTTGGAAGGGATAATTTTTCATTTGTGGTTATGAGTCTGGGGCAGATAATACGGAAAAAGGTGAGAGTTGAAATGTGTTTTGTGCATATAGAAAGAAATAATTTATTTTAGATGACCACTTCATATTTGATTCTTCCCTTTTTTCTCCCTCTAGATTGAATATTTATCAGACTAGAAGTTGTAAATAGCCTTTTTTCTTATCTCTTAAGTCCATTTGATTCTTCTTGTTCCTCATTAACCAAAGAATTGGGGGGGGCTATTGTTTATTACTCAGGTGGATTACTATGCCTTTTCTATGTTTTATTCTGTCTGTTTCTCAGATAAATCCTATTGCCATTGTCTTTACTCATTTGGTGGGAGAAATTTCTTTCATCTTGTTCTTCTCACATTTTTTTATGAACTTGATGGAGTATTTTACCCAATATTGTGACAGTCTTCTGCTCATCTTTTATTTTCCCTTCTTGACCTCGCTTCAGCCTAATACAGTGCTTCCTATTGCATAGTATCCACTAGTACTCCTGTTCTCATCACTGTATTTATTTTCCTTAGTCTCTCCCTAAATGCAATTCCTGTTTTTCATTTCTGTTTCATGAAATCCCCCAACCCTATCAATTCAAATGTGTCCTCATTTAGTATCCAAGTTTTTTAAAACCTAAAAGTATTAGCGGATTAAATAATTTAGAGAACAGTAGAGAACAAAATTCTGTCAATAATCTAACCACTCCATCACAGTAGCACTTTCCATTTTACATATTACTGCCTTTTTACCTGTGTGAATAATATTTTTTATTTATTTGGAATAAAAAAATCTGTATTCTTTTTGATATCATACTTCAAGTAACATTGCTTCATTAGCATTCTTCTGTTTTTCTATAGTTATCCTAATTATTTTCAGTGCTGTTTAATATTTGTTACTATTGCATAATTCATTAAAATTATTCCCTTAATGTTGGATTGAGTATTTCCAGGTTTTACTATTATAGATTTAACTATGGTGAACATCTTTGTGAATTTAATTGAGCCCTCTATTTTCTTAGACCCAGCTCTCGGAGCAAGATTACTAAATTAGGGGGTTGGAATTTTTTTTAGAGTTTGCTAAATGTCATATTTTAGTTCCCTGAACTATTATCATCTTGAAATATTTTGGTAGTGTGTGTCCACTACTAAGTCCTTGTTCTCTTGTTTACAAAAAAGGTGAGGAGTATAATTTCTAGGATTGAAAAAATTTTTGGATGTCATCCTATTTAACTAGTCAGTTATTTAGTACCTGATTTTTTCCCCTTTAATCTCTATGGGTATAAGGCAAAACACATGTAATTTTCTACAGTTACGTATCTTCTTTCCCCTTCACTTACATGACTTTGTTTTTTGATGTCTTTTGAGTTACATTCTTTCTCTAGGGTTCATGTTAAAATTCTAAACTGTTTCATATTTATTCAAAATTACTAGTGTAGCCTGAACTGTATGTAATTCCTCCAAATATGGACTACTACGTGTGCTTTGGTGTTTTTCACAGCAACCTGTATTCTTTTTGGCATTCAAATATGTAATAAATTGTTACAGAGCCCCTAAATCTAAATTGAATTGCAAAATGTGATGAGTAATTGAATGACTCTACATAAATCTGCATTGACTGGTGGTTGATTTTTAACAAGAAGAAAATTTACTGTCTCACAAAACCAAAAGTCTGGAAGCAAGGAAGTTCCTGTTAAGTTATACAGTAGCTCACTGGAGCCATCAGGGAGTTTATTTTTGCCTTTCTTCTGTGCTTTCCCTGTTGTATCAGCTTTTCCCCCAAGTACCTCCCATCATGGTTAGAAGATGAGTATAGCAGTTTTATGTATTACATCCAGATGTAAGAACAGGCACAGGAAGAAGAAACAATACCTTCTGTGGATCTCTCTTAGGAAAGAGAAAAACTTTCCCACCCAAAAGTCCCCAGGAGAAAGTTCCCCTCATGTCTTTTTTGGCCACAACTGTGTCGTATACCCCAGCCTAAACTAGTCTCTGGCAAAAGGAATGAGTCCACCATGACTGGCTTAGATCAATTAGGAATTGCCCTGTAGGGCTGGCTTGGGACCAGACTCCCCCAAAGTATATGCCAGTGACCAGGATCCTTTGGGGGAGAAATGGGGTTCTGTTAGGAAGAAGGGCAGAGGAGAGAGAAAATTAGTCAGGCAACTAAGAATGTATGCTGCATTAGATTATTTTAATAAATGGTTTTAGAAAGTTGACTTTACGTTTATTTTTATGCATGTCAGTGAGATTAGATTGGTGGATAGAATTGTTCAGATTATCCTTTTTTTTGGTCTACTTGTATTAGTTATTGAGAGGAGTGTAAAAATCTCCAGCTATAATTGTAGCTTTGTACATTTCTCCCTTTGTCAGTTTTTGTCTCGTGTATTTTGAGCTCTTTTATTAAATGCATGCATGTTTAGGATTGTTGTATCTTCTTGATGAATTGACTTCCTTTTCATTATGAAACATTGCTCTTTTTCTCTGGTTATACTCCTTATTTTGATGTTTACCTTTTCTGATATTAATGTTGCTACTCCAACTTTCTTATAATTAGCATTTGCATGATATTTTTCACCTGTTTACTTTTAACCCGTCTGTACCTTTGTATTTAAAATGCATCTCTTATGCACATTGTATAGTTAGGGCTTACTTTTTTTTATCAGTCCAACCATCTTTGCCTTTTAACTGTTTAGTCCTTTTATATGTAATGTAATTATCAATATGATTGAGTTTAAATCTGCTATCTTGATGTGTTTTTTGTCTTCTCTATTATCTGTTTCCTTTCCACACCCTTTTCCTGTCTTCTTTTGTTGCATTTGTTGAGTTTTTTAAGAAAAAGGATTCCATTTTATCCTTCTTCCATTGTCTTATACTTTTTTTTTTTTAATAGTTGCTCTAAGGTAGGGTTCTCAACCTCCACGTATGGATATTTTGGACAAGATAATTCTTTATTATGAGGAGCTGACTTGTGCATTGTAGGATGCTCAGCAGCATTCCTGATGTTGACCTACTAGATACCAGTAGCACACTCTCCTGTCATGACAATGAAAAATATCTCTAGTGATTGCCAAATATCTGGGGATGAAAGGGAGGACAAAATTGCCCTTGGTTGAGATCTCAGCACTAGAACTTACATTGTACATTTTTAGTCTGTAACAGTCTGTCTTCATGTAATATACCACTTTCCATATTGTGTTAGGAATGTACACTTCTGTTTCCTCTCTCTCCTTGTGCTACGTTGTCACACATTTTAATTATATATGTTGTAAACCCCACATTGCATTGCTCTTTCTTTTGTTTTGAACTGTCAATTTTCTTTTAAAGAAATTACAAAAAAGAGGGAGAAAAAAATTTTATATTTGTCAATCTTATCTTGTACTTTTCCTACTCCAGTCCTTGGATCAGCCATTTCTCCAAGGAGCCCTGATTCCTTTTAGTGGAAAATGATAATTAGAAGAGAATCTGGGTGCTTGATATGATCATTGCTAGGAGGGGTGTGCGTGTGTCTTCATGTACATTTGTACACACACTCACTCACATATTTATATCTATATTTATTTCTATGTTGAAAACTATGGGTCCATACTGATATATCCAGTTTCAAACACTGCTTGTTAATTCTAGTCTTCTCCCTTTCCTCTTCAAAAGTGAAAAACCCAGCTTCCATTAATCTTTCATATACTTAATTATTTTATCAGTGCCCCACTCTGTAACCAGTCTGTCATTGTTGCTGCTGTTGCCTCCACTTCCATGGGGATACTTTCTTCACCCCACTCAGGTTCTGACATCCTGCAGACTTCAACTTTGCCCCACCTGAGTTCTGACACTTTTCCCCAGGTCACCCTTTTTACATGGATGTCTGTCTTACCCTGCTCAACTCTGACACCTGTGCCAAGTCACCTTTTCCACCCAGAAGCCTTCTTCACCTAGTTTGGACTCTGATCCCACCCCTTCCCGTGGACATCCTGCTCAAGCTTTGAGACCCTGTGCTAGGTGGCTGTCATTCATGGAGCCTTTCTTTATTCTACTTGGGTTCTAACTCTACATGTGGCACTGTACCCTGAGGTCCCCTAGCATGTACACCCTTCTTATCCTACTTCGACTCTGACTCACATGCTAGGTCAGTCTCTGCAGTGGGTTCTGACACCCCATGCTTGGCCATTCTTCTCCATAGCCATGTAGTTGTCCGTTGTGCTTTGTATTGCCTGATGGCTTTGGTGCTAAATTGTTTGGGATTTGAAGAGCAAAAGGCTAAGGAAGATTTTTTATTTGTTAAAACAAAAGTAGCATTTATTATAATTTTTAATGATAGATTTATGTGATCATTTGATTGTCTTCTCTGACCTTCCTGAAGGCAGGGACTGTTTCATGGATACAAGAGTTTCCCAAGGATCTAGCATAAAGTATGTGCTCAGTATGTTTTTACTGAATGAATAGAAATGAAGTACTTTAATAAGATTATATAACTATTATGAGTTTATGTGTTAGAGACGTAATCTGAACACAGTTCTCTGATTCTGAAGTCACCCTGACTGCTTTTACATCAGATACTTTTCCTATATAAATAGATACGGAGAATACAGATTACTTAGGAAGTTACCCATGTGCACAATTTACCTCAGTTAATACAAGAGTTTATTATGAATGCAATGTAAAGATTAAAATTTTTAAATAGTTTAAAAATAATGTCTTTCACTTGTATAACACTTTATATTCATTGAGTCATAAAATGTTGGTGCCAAAAGGGAGTCCAGAGATAATCTAATTCAGAACAATTAAGCAATATAGCATACGTGTGTCACCAAAATCCTAACATTCAGGGATGGGTGGGGGTGGATGAGGTGGGAGAATGTGTAAGTAATGTGAGTAAGATTTCCAGGTGATTCTGACTATACCTTTTTGTCTTCTGTCAAAGTATTCCTCAATCTGTGATTTTACCTGATCCATTCAGCAACCCTTAGAGACTTATAGGGCAAGGAAAATTCAGCAAATGGAAAAGCTGAGGCCCAGAGAGTCAGAGTGAATTCTCAAGGTTTCTTCTTCATCTTTATTATTCTCCAGAAATATTTTACATAAAAATGTGATTTTATTTAAAAATTCTTCTATAATGCAATGTAATTGTCATAGTGGGGGTGTGGTGGAGGAAGGTATGAAAGCCTATTTTGATAATTAGAAATTGATAACTAGGCTATTAATTTATCAGTTTCTTTTCATTGTTTCAGCAATGCTCAACAAGTTGATATGGTGAGTTATAGTCTAGGTTCTTTCTGTTAGGAGTATTAATTAATTTGCAGATAATAGTCCTATTGTGTGGTTATGAACTGTAAGAAGATTACTGATTAAAAATCTGGGAGAGGGAAAAATTTCTCTCAAGTTCATACATCTTTTGTGAAAATTATTGGTACTCACTACCTATGCATGCTTGCTTGTAAAGTATTGCATTGAAAAGAGATTCCTTAAAACTTTACATCATGAGAATTTTTTTGCTGTGGATGTATTGAGTATATGCACTTGTAACTTTTCACATGATTATTTAATGACCCAGTTAGAGTTCTCAAGAAAGGGCTTTATAGATTATTGGAAATGAGCTATAGAAAAGCTACTTTGCCATGCTAAATAATTCAAAAGATGAATGTTTCAGTGTGAATTATTTTATCTAGTGCCATGTTTAAATTGGCTCATTTGAACTTGAAAAGTAATAGTCGAAAAACTATCAAATAAGATTCAAAACTTAGTTTGCTTTGTTCTTTTATGTACATTGAGAACCTTTATTTTCTAAAGAAAAATCTGTTGAGAGACATGTGTGAGAACATCCTGCCTGATACTTTGTTTCTTTTGATTAAACCCTTCAAGGGAGAATCAGTTTTTTAAGTGTTAGAGCAATGAAGCCTCCCTTGCAAAGTTTGAGGACTTAGATATCAAGTATGTGAAATACGATACAAATTATATCTGACACTAGGTGCTTAATAATCATTGTTTTTCTTGATTTACCTAGTCCTAAACTATTACCTACTGTAATAACCAGAAGTAACTTTAATTATGCTTTACTATTAAATTTTCTTTTCCTTTACACTTCTATAGGTGTATCCACGTCAGCAATCAAAATGGCATCGACCAGACTTCCTTCCCCCAAAAGCTTAGTGGGTGCCCCAACTCAGATTCTTGCACAGTTTCCTAAACAGCATCAGCAGTCTCCTAAGCAGCAGTTACATCAAGTGCAGCCACAGACACAGCAACAGGTGGCCCAGCCTTCTCCAGTGTCTCATCAGCCACAGCCTCAGCAATCTCCCCTGCCACCTGGTATCAAGCCTACCATTCAGATCAAACAGGAGTCAGGTACGTGGAAAATATTTACAAGAGATTCTTCCCTGATCACCAGTTCTCTGAAGATTGCAATATATATGGATTACTTCTGTATATGAGTTCCTCAAGCACCAGTTTTAATCCCAAGATGTATTTTGACTCCCTCCTGTGGGGAGTATTTAGATAGACAGAACTGCTGATGCTTGGGAATAATAGAGAAGGGAGAAAAAGCAGCTTGCACAGCAGGAAGAGATATTTTCAAAGAACTCTCAGGAGAGATAAAGCTGAGGAAACAAACCCAGATTTTAGAAATATACTCTGGAGCCCACTGGGGTTACAGGAAGTGGGCAGTGGAAAAATTAGTCTGAGGAGTCTTATGTTAGAGGCCATATTATGACTTTGGCATAAATTTGTCATAGGCAGAGGTGCTAAGATTAAAAGACGTTGTATACAGTGAAGATGTTTGTACTATAACAATTTAGCAGTTTATTGAAAACATCTCTAACATCTCAGAGGTAGGAGTCAATTACTGTAAATTATTGAATCATAAAAGTATTAAATTAAAGGCAGGTAGAATGGAGGCTTAGATACAGGGAGATTAAAAAGCCTCTTAACATCCTTAATATCTTTAAAAAAAGAAAATGGATTTTTCCCCCTCCATTGAATCTGGATTTCATTTGGTGGTAGACATTTTCAGTTTCGTTTTGTTTTTTTGATAGGAACTTCTTTTGGGGGGGTGTAATTGACATATGATGTTGTATTAGTTTCAGGTGTAACATAATGATTTGATATATGTATATATTATAAAATGATTACCACAGTAAGTTATCATCCATCACCACACCTAGTTACAGTTTTTTTCTTGTGATGAAAATGTTGATTCACAGATATGTGCAACCATCACCACAGTTGATTTTAGAACATTTTCCTCACTTTCAAAAGAAACCCTGTACCATTTAGCTATCATTCCCTGCTTGCCATGACAACCTCTCCAGCCTTAAGCAACTGCTAATCTACTTTCTGTGTCTAGATTTTTATATTCTGGATTTTCATATGAATAGAATCATATAATATATGATCTTTTGTGACTGGCTTCTTTCACATAATGATATTTTCAAGATTCATCCATCTTGTAGCATACATTAGTACTTTCACTCCTTTTTATGGCCAAATAATATTTCACATTTTGTTTATCTGTTTGTCTGTTGATGTACATATGGATTGTTTCCACCTTTGGATATTATGATTAATTCTGTGGAAAACATTTGTATTTAAGTTTTGAGGTATTCAGTTCTTTTGTGTGAATACCTAAGAGTGGAATTGCCAAGTTGTATGGTAACTTTGTGTTTAATTGTTTGAGAAACTGCTATGCTGTTTTCCAAAATGGCTGCACCATTTTACATTTCCACCAGCAATGTATGAGGGTTCCAATTTCTCCACATCCTTTCTAATGCTTGTTAGCTTCTGACTTTTTGATTCTAGCAAGCCTTGTTTGTGTGAAGTGGTATTTCATTGTGGTTTTGATTTGCATTTCTCTGAACACTAATGATGTTGAACATCTTTTCATGTGCTTCTTGGCCCTTTATATATCTTCCTTGGAGAAATGTTTGTTTATATCCTTTGCCTACTTTCTAATTAGGTTGTCTTTTTATTATTGAATTGTAAGAGTTCTTAAAATATATATATCTTTTAGACATTAAATCGTTATCAGATACCTGAATTGCGATTATTTCCTCCCATTCTGTGGGATGTCTTTTCACTTTCTTGATGATGTCCATTGAAGCACAAAAGTTTTTAATTTTGGTGATGTACAATTTACTTTTTCTTTTGTTGCTTGTGTTTTTGGTATCTTATTTAAGAATCTTTTACCAAATCCCAGGTCATAAAGATTTATCCCTATTTTTCCCTAAGAATTTGATAGTTTTACTTCTTGAATTTAAGTATTTAACCTATTTTGAATTACTTTTATTATGATATGAAGTAAGGATCCCACTTTATTCTTTTGCATAATTCTTCAGTTGTCCTAGAACCATTTGTTGAGAAGACTATTTTCCCCCATTGAATGATCTCAGCACTCTTGTTGAAAATCCACTGACCACGTGTATGACTTTATTTCTGGACTCTCAATTTAAAATTATCTACGGCTATTAAATAAATAGATTTGTTTGCTTCCTAATGTCTTAACCTAAATCACCACCCAAAAAAGTAATAAAATTTTTAGTTGTCTCTGAAAACATATTCTATCCCATGAATTATTTCAGTAAAGTTTAGTGGGGGGAAAGTGTTGCCAAAAATTTCCTTCCTTAGTTAACAATTATTAGTACTTAAATTTGTAGTTAGCAAGAGAGATTTCTTTTAAATGGGCATCTTACATTTGGAAGGTCAATGTAACAGTTACAACATTTAAATGAAAATTTTGAAAAATGTAAAAAAAATTATAACATCACTACCCTAACATTTTAATTTTATTTGTACATATTACCTTCCATTTCTTCTTCACATGCATATTTTATGTAGGTGCAAGAATAGTGTATCCTTTATTTTTATTTGACAAAATGAGCTACTAAAATACTTTTAAGGCAATTTAAAAATAAAGGTTCAAAAAGAAAATGTCCTTGCTCCTTATAGTTTTAAGAGGTTAGAGAAATCGTTGGTATAATTGCGAATATGTAAAAGCTACATTAACTTTTGTTTTTGACTTCTTACCCTAATCCTTTCATCCCAAGTATTTGCATGGAACACAGATTGCTTACTTGTCTGTCAATGTTCAGGTCAATGGCTAATTCATTTGAAGGCTCTTGTATGACGTGATTATAGTCAAAAGGAAAAAAATTGTTTTTCACTGAGAACTTGTTAATAGCTTCTGTAGTGTTTTAATTATATTCCTGAATGAGAGAAATTAGGAAAGATAGAAATTTGAGGAATAAAAGTTTAAAAAGTTTCATTAGTATGAAAAAAGCTTCTCTTTAGACTTTACTCAGTAAATGCATGTAAATGCTGCCCTCTTGGGTTGGTATAAGGCACATGTTATTAAAAATAATTTGTACTGAGATTTATTTTTCTTCTTTCAAAGGTGTTAAAATCATCACACAACAAGTTCAACCAAGTAAAATATTACCCAAACCAGTGACAGCAACTCTGCCCACCAGTAGCAATTCCCCTATTATGGTGGTTAGCAGTAATGGTGCAATTATGACAACTAAACTGGTAACCACTCCTACTGGTAAGTTTTCTTGAGCATCAGTCCATTCATTCATCATATATTCATTGAATAATTTCTCTGTACCAGCAATGTGCTTGACACTGGGGATATTGAAATTAAAACATAATTCTTCAAAGAGGCCTTTCATGACTTTTCCCTCCCCTTCCCAACTAAAATTAGCTCTTTCCTATTGTCACAGTCCTCTTCTTTTCCTTTATGTTACATACTACAGTTTCTAATTATTTAGCTACTTGTTTGTTGATTTTTTTTTCATGTTCACCTTATTAGATCATGGGCTTCATGAGGATAAGGGACCATGTCTGTTTTATTCACCATATATGTGTAGAGCTGGTCTGTAAGTAGGCATTTAATCAAGTTTTGTTGAGTGAATGAAAACACAGTCCCAGCCCACGAGTGTCTCACTCTGATGAGGTTGAGAGTCTGTATCACAATTACAGTGTGGTAAGCATTACTCAGGCCGAGAGAAGCGCAGGATGCCATTTTACAGATATGAGAGCAACTAGGTTGTGCCAGTGTAGAACATTTAAAATAGTACCACCTTTTGTGACCTTGAGCAGTTTAATTCTTCTCAGTCTTTTCCCTTGTCTATTTCAATGTGATAATAATACCTATACCATAAGGTTATTGTAAGTATCATATGAAATCAGGCATATAAAATTCCCAGCCAAGTGCTCAGTAGCTATTACTATTAATATTAGAATTAGCCATTACTATTTTTTTTTATTTGTATAACTCTTACCAAACTTTTTAAAGAGGGCCAGATTTAGATGATACAATCTAAAGACTGTAACCTGATTTCTGTCTCAAGTTCATAAGCTATCATCTGTTGGCCAGTATGTAAAGGTGTGTATAAACATTACCCTTAATCTCCCTTAGACTTTTAAGATCTCCGTTTTCAGCGACAAAATAGACTTACATTAAGCAAATTGCTAAAAGTCACACAGCCAATAAAAGGCAAAGTGGGATTTGAATCCAGATCTGCTTTTTTTTTTAAATGTGGTAAAATATAGATTACATGAAACTTACCATTTTCATCATTTAAAAAATTATTTATTTGAGGAGGGAGGCATTTAGGTTTATTTTATTTATTTATTTATTTATTTATTTATTTATTTATTTATTTATTTATTTATTTATGATTTTTAAGTATACAGTTTCATTGGCATTAAGTACATTCACACTGCTTTGCAGCCATTACCACCATCTAGCCCCAGAAATTTTTTCATTTTCCCAAACTGAAACTCTGTACCTATTAAACAGTAACTCTCCATTCTACCTTTCTCCAGTCCCTGGCCACCACCACCACCATTCTTTCTGTCTTTATGCAAAGCCTGTGCTTTAAAAATACTATTATTCTTGTGTTAAATCCGTCATACTTTACCCGAAACTTTTCTCCATTTGGTACAAAGATAGTAGTATAATGTAGATATGATTCCTCATATTGGGGAAGGGTAGCGAAAAATAATGATGTGTCTGTGCTTATGTATCTATACTAGAATAAGTGTTTCTAATTTTAAAACAAAAGCTCAAGTTGAAAGATTTTTCAGTTATAATTAACTGATTCAAACTATGTATCTTTACAGCATTTTTGCTTTGCACTAGATTTTTTTTTCCAATTCAGATATATGTTTGTAATTTAAACTAATCTACTTGATGTTCTTTCTCTTCTCCCTTTTTTGGGTAGTGATTGAATTTTAAAACGGTGACTACTAACTTGCTAAAAGCATTTTTGGGGGGAGGGGGCCATTGAAAATGGTTATCTTGGTGACCTGAATCTAATTATCATGAAAAAAATTTTTCCAGTTGAAGGAATTGTTATCTGAGTTGTCTTCATTCTCCCCAAGTCTAATAGTTCTTAGCTTAGCAGTAGTATTTGAGTTACCGGATTTGTAAGAAATACAATAGACTCATCTGGTTAATTTTTAATTCCTATTTGGGGAAAGAAAAAAGTCCTAGAAATAATGGGGAAGAGTGTAAAATCCTTTGAGAGATATGAAGAAAAATATTCTAACAGGTCAGTTAAAGTTGAGGAAATATGTAAATAGTGAACTTTTTAGGCTAAAAAGAAATATTCCTGGCAACTCTTGGCAGCTTCAACTTTAATGTCTCGTAAAATGATGGAATAAGTCTTTAAAAGATGGAAATATATTTAGAGGGTAGCAGAGTATAAAACAGTAAAAGTTTATAAAACTAGGCAAACAATATACTGCCTTATTTGCTGAGTGCTGACTTGGGTTTGGCACTGAGACAGCATAAAACAGATGCAGAGACCTCGAAATCTATAACAGAAATATCTAAAATGCTCTGGCAGGAAAGATGATTAAATTTAAGTTTCTTTTGGCATAAAACTAGTGGAAGAAGGGTAGTGGAAGAAGGGAACAGAGTTAGTTATACTTTTTCTTGGGGTTAGTAATTTGATGCAACACATCACAAAATTTTATGTGTAAAATTAATTCAAATTGAGTTGGCTGTAGTTCTTGCTATGTGCATTGAAAACTGGCTGTAAATTGTTACTTAATGTCTTGACACCTTGAAATTCCATTTTCAAGTTAAAGCAATGTACATTACATTGAATGATAGTTAAACTGTATAAATTGTCATTCTTCTATAAGTAATGACAAGTTTTTCTCTTGGCTTTCCCCTTTTTATAGGCACGCAGGCAACCTATACCCGACCAACAATGAGCCCATCTATAGGTCGGATGGCTGCAACCCCTGGAGCTGCAACCTATGTGAAAACTACCAGTGGTAGCATCATTACAGTAGTACCCAAATCATTAGCTACCTTGGGGGGCAAGATAATTAGCAGTAATATAGTTTCTGGTAGGTATATCTGAAATATGTTAAAGGTATAGTTGACCAGTAAGAGGAAAAAACATTTCACCATTGAAGCATTCTGTTTGATCTCAGTTTTCTGTTTAGAAATCTGCAGCTTTATTTTTAGGCCTGGTGTTAATGTATAGTGTTTTAGTTCTAGTATTAAATCTTCACATGTTGAGCTTTTGAGAGTTTTAAAATAGAAAGAACATTTAGTTGCTTTTAATCAGAATAGAAAGATTATGGTTTACATTAGCATAGAGATTTTTCATTTACAAAGTATTCTCTCATTTATCAATTCATTCATACTTTATAACTCTGAAATTGTTGGTATTATCCCCAGTTTACAGTTACAGACATATTTCAGTTTTGAGAGATAAAATTGACTGTCCAAAACTACCCAAGCTAGATAGTGGAAGAACTAGTATCTATTTGTCTAAAGATGTTTGAGGGACCATATCTCATAATTTCAATTACTAATGTCACTTTAGCTTATTAAAAATAAAAATACTTGAATATTTTAATTTGCTTTTCACCATTTATATTGACTATTTTACTTTTATAAAATGTTTTACTCAGGTAATGAAGGCTAATATTTATTAGTATTTTGGAACCTTACCTGGTTTTTATTGGCTCATTAATTCCTGCAGTATTTGGGTTGTGTACCCTGAAGTGGAATGTGAACATGGCATCCATTTTCATTGATTATTATTTTTTAATTAAAATGATGTAAATAATCTCTGACCAAGCAAGCCCTATGGACTTTAGCTGTCTACCATTTTTGTAGACTAGCTGTATTTTGTATGCCCCAGGTGAGTTGTTCTAACATTTTAAAATGAAGGAATTGAAGTTCCTGGCGGTAATATGATGTTGCTGATAACTGAAGGAGTGAAAAAAAAAAACAAAGCAAGACATGGTATTGGCATAAAGCACTATATTTAAAGCTGCTAATTTTGGCTCTACTTTTTAAGTGTAAGTGAGAAAATCTGATGTTTGCCAAACTGAGGAGGGTGAAACCAGTAGGGAAAGAATCATCATACTCCAGCTTTGAAGAGGATATTTTAAATAACACAGTTAAAACTCAAAATTATAATTTATTACCTGACAATGCCTTTAAATAGTATAGAGCACATACTTAAACATTTTTCAAAAAGTAATCCTGTTTTTTATAGTGTGCAGCTTTTTATGACCATAGGGGTTTTTCTTTACTTATGTATGAGTTCGTAATACCATGTAGCTTGAAGGCATGTCTGTATGTCATGAAGCCTCTGTTTTCATACTTTATTTCGGATTTAGCTGCTTTGTATGAGGTTAGAGCAATACAAGCAAGCACATTTTCCTAGAAGCAGAGGTGGTGAGATGTGTACCCTATACATGTATACATTTTATCCATCTTTCTTTTTAAATATAAAGCAACTCATGGTTAGTTGCCATTTCAAGTGTATGGGTATACAGAAGAGCTCTTGAACTTTTCTAGGACTATAGAATATACTAGGCACACAGTTGAAACAGCTTTTATTCATTGCATGGAGCTCACTTTGCCTCTACCTCTACTTCACTATTATTCTTTTATTCTAAACACTTTTATTCTTTTATTCTAAAGAACTTGTAAAGAAACATTTTTATTGTAAACACTTTTATTCTAAAGAACTTCTCTCATTTCTAACTGCTTTAAATTGATCCTTATGTAACATATCAATATTCTTTATAAAGACAGTTTTCATATTTTATAAGATTCTTGTTCTATGATACTAGGGATCATAGGTTAGTTTATTAGTATTTTTCAATCCCTGGCTGTCTTTTCACAGTGAACTGATAAGTCTGGTTGGATGCATTTAGACAGTTTTCTGCCTTGATCCATGATCAGATGCTGTTCACTAGAGTCCATGTCCCCACCCCACCCCATCCCACGACAAAAAAATAAACGCTTTACTTATAATATACTCAAATACCTATCTGTCAGAATAGACAGCTTTTAAAAAATGATACTTTTCCCTTCATTGTGGAGAATTTGGAAAATACAGAAAGGTACAAAGAAAATTTTAAACCTATACTTTTCACCATTCAGAGAAACATATTTCTGTTAATTCCTTTTTCTATTCATTTTTTGTATAAATGTGTTTGTGTATATATGTATATTTTTAAAATTGATTTGAGATCTAATATAATCACTTTTAATATTTTTTCATATAATAATATTTTTCCATTCCAAAATGTATTTTGATACCCCCCTCCCCACCCCAGATTAATGACTATACAGTGTTCCCTCATGTGATGCTTATTTAGCTATTTAGCTATTTCTTCATTGTTGAATGTTTTAGGTTACTTAACTTTTTGGTCATAAATAATCCTGTGATGAACATCATTATACATAAATTAGCATGTGAAGGTCTTACTTTCCTTGTATAATATCTAGAAGGCAAGTTCATGCTTCCAAAGTGTTTTCTAGAAAGGTCAAGTTTTTCTTTTTATAATATGTGGAAGGCATGATTATTTTTGCGGTTATTTAACTCACATCTTATGGAATCAAATATTTTCTTATATGTGTATATATAGAGAGAATTACCAGATATGTAAGTCTCTTGGTGAGCTTTGTTGAGGACTGGTTGAAAAATTATGTCTATTTTATGCAGAAGATTGGGTACTTCAGAGATGAACTCATTACCTTGATTCTCTGTGACAATGATAAGACTTGATTTTGATTCTCTTGATCTATAGTACAGTGTCCAGGCAAGGAGCGAGTGTTTATATATTTTTTCATTTGTTCATTCATTTACTCATTCTTTGAGCAAAGTAACATATAAATGTTACCCAAGAGATCAAGATTGTTGGCGTGATATAGGAACTGTGAATAGTGTAATCTGGACCAATAAATTTGTGTTCTTTAAGCCTACCTACCATAATACTCAAACTTTTACAGGCATCTTATTTTCGAATAAAAAATCCCTGGAATGTGTCAGTATCATAGCCCATTATCCAAATGTGATTCACAATTACTTATACCTGTTGTATCTTGGCTATAGTAAAGACTGTATATATACAGGCGAGTTCTCTGATATGATGTGAGCCAGATACTGGATTGGGTGCTGTGATACATAGTGATATACATGAGGTGCATTCTCTGCACTAAAGAACACTAAACAAATCAACTGTGTATACTCTCTTACAACATAAGAACTATGGATTGAATACTGTGATAGCATAGAGGGAAACATTTTTTAAAAAATGAGTAAGACTTCAATATAACATAGATGTCAGCTGAGATATAGAAACATGCTTATTGGAATTTAAAACTTTTATAATTTGATAATTCTAGACATAAATTGTATTCTATCTTAATATAATGCTGTACTTGCTTTTCCTTATGCTATGCCTTTTTCTTCTATTTTCTAACACAGCCCCCCATTTTGTTAAGTTGGTAAACTTGATCTGTAACTGTCTCATAAGTTGACATACCTGTAATGAAAAGGATTTGACATTTTCATAGTTATGTGTATAATTCACTTGTTAAAAGCAAGTTTTGTCAAAAAAGTGGTTCTTATACTTTGGTGTAGAATTAAAGCTTGGTTTACATATCCTTGAGCTAGTTTTTAATGCTTGCTTTCTAAAAATACTTTTTTATTAACCAAATATTTGATGAGGCAGCATTGTCAGAGGAGGCATCATAATCACATAAGAGGGACTGGAGTTAATTAAGAGTTAAAGTTGATATAAATGAATAATGGGCAGCTTTGTCTTTGTGGCTCTTAACCCCTCACTATTCAGAGACTACAGATAAAGGGAAAAACATTTGTGAAACTGGTGCATGGTTAAAAGTGCCTTTTTATGTAACCTGAGCATATTACTTTGGACTGATAAGGCATTAGATGATGGCAAGTGTATTATAACGATTTTGTAGCAAGATTGCCAAAAATTGACATATAACTAGAATATTCTTAGAGCAATCTTATTTCTAAATCTCTAGTAAGGAATGCTAAGGTTTTCCAGTAGAAAAGAATAAAATTTTATTTTTTTTTGAGAATATATTAATCAGTCATGTTTTTAATGTGTATTCATTCTTTGCTTAGTCATTTGATAAATGATACGCAAGCCTAAAGATGAGAAGTATGACTTGCCTGTTTTTATAGGCAGAGGAAATTACAGGCACAAAGTAGCATTGGGATTGGGACTGGTGTGCTCAAGTACCAGTGTTGAAACCAACACACTGAAGGAGAGGTTTATATTGGATAATCCTGAAAATTAAAGTTGGAGGAAACCTGGAGGACTAAGCAGAGGAGTTTAGTCTTTGTGTGGTAGGTAATAGGAAGCCATAGTGAAGAAGTTTCTTGTTAGACTAGAGTTTATGGTGTGTGTTGTAGAGTAGGAACAAATAAGATCGAGTTGGTAAATTTAAGGCCAGATCATGAAAGATTCTGAAACCCAAAAGGGATAGTTGGGACTAAATACAATGGGGATTTGAAAGGTTTTTGACCAATTTCACATGTTGTTGGTTCTTGATATGATGAAATTAGGTTTTTTTTTAAGGATGTTTGATATGACAGGGAGCATCAGAGCTATTTGCATGATAGAGAAACTTGAAATAGGGAGGAAATACGGGAAGGCAAGAGAGATGAGGGCCTGTCTCTTGAGCTGGCATTGATAACATTTTGAAAGAAGACATGTGTTGGTGAATTCATTCACATACTCATTGAACAATGATTACTTGAGTAATTGCCATACAGTGTATGCTAAGCACTGAGGAGTCAGTGACATAAAAAGATACAGTGTGGAGCTCAAGGGGCTTTCATTTTGTTAGGGGATACAGGGAGTGAAGACAAGGCAAGAGTCAAAGATTTGCTTCAGGATTTCCAATTTGGACAATTAGAAGAATATAGGGTATAAATTTGGTAGGTAGATTTGATAGGTGGAAAAAGCAGCAGATTGTGGAAGGATTTAGGGGAGAGGGCAAGGTAATATTATGTTTGGATTAGTAGATATAGATCTACTAAATAGATTTCAATGGTTGAAAATATAAATATATGCATATATGTATATAAATCAGAGTTTCATTCTTAGACTCTTCAGTGCTACAGATTCCAAGGGTACACATTTTATCTGACTTAGTTTGTGAGTCAGTGTTTTTTTTTTTTGGTCACCTAGAAATAGATGACTTATTTCTTTTCATAAATCTTCTCTACAATTTGGTGTTATTTGATAAGTGTTTACCTCTTTTTTATATTGTTTTTCAAGAGTTTTCCTATCACACTAGTCACATAGATAATAATATCAGGTTTGGGAGAAATATTTATCATGTATTAGAGATTCTGATTTGTTTCAGTTAACTAGTCAGGAGAATATTGATGGGGAAGGAGATAATGATATTTTTAGATTCTGAATTTGGTGTGTAGGTCCTCAGATTCCAAAAAGATGGATGCTGTAAGAGTTAACTCTTAATATTCTCTCATTGTAGGACAACTTGTAATTTATTCTTTCAGGCCTTCACTTTCATCCTCATGACAGTCTTCACGTCATCGAGGGATGACATTGACTACATGTATTAATTGTGTGCAACATAAACAGAAATAACCAAATATCACTAGTCCTTAACTCAGGCCTCCTTTTCTCCCCCCTTCTCTAAGGAACGACTACCAAAATCACTACAATCCCAATGACTTCCAAGCCCAATGTGATTGTTGTGCAAAAGACAACAGGAAAAGGAACGACCATTCAAGGCCTCCCGGGCAAAAACGTTGTCACAACATTGCTAAATGCTGGAGTAAGTAAGAGCTTGAACTGCAGACTCAGCAATCCACTGAGGATTTTAAAGACCAGCTATACAAATATTTGCCTAAGGACTTCAGAACCCACAATGGCCAGAATGGCTTGATTTACCACTACTGTGATGTAATAACTGTTAAAATACCACCTACTGATGCCATTTTTCACAGTAACTTCTAAAACATGTTGCTCACAGCTAGGTTGCTTATGACCATGATTTAGATGCTTAGCTTGGTCCAGGTGGAGGATTCCACTGTCTTAACTACAGAGGGGCTTCTGTTAGAGGACAATTTTATTCCTGCTTATGGCCAATAGATACCAGTCTAGTATTTCACCTAGGCCGGGCAAAGAAAAATATTTGGGACTAAGACTAAATTAATGACAAGGATTTGCTACTTTCATTTTTTCATTTTTACCTCTTTGAGCTAATGAAAAAACATCGAATACGTAACAGATTGATTTATAGTTCTGTAGGCAGTGGTTAAGAGATTTAGAGTTAGCCAAACCTAGGCTTTGTCTCTGAGTATCGTAGTTGTTTGACCCTGACTTATTCAGCTTCTCTTATCCTTAATTTCCTCATTTGTACATTGGGGATGATGATCTTTACCAATGATTATGTTCAGTAACTGGTAGCTGTTTTGAAAGTGCTTAGAACAGTGCCTGGCACATAGGAAATCCTCAATAAATTGTGTTTTCTTATTGTATTACTCTTGTACTTAACTTGTTAGGCTTGGTAATGTCCCTACTTTGCTAGGAAAAAGAATGCTATACTTCATTGTAGTTGATTTCTAGTAGTTTCCTAGGCAACTCAGTCTTTACAATATTGGTAGGGGTCCAGTATTAGATATTCTCATCACATGGGAAAACGTAGAGTTTTCCTAGCCTGTGTTCATATAGTAAGCCAAAAGTAAGTCCAGGATTAGAATTCAGGTTTTCAGAACCCTTTATCTTTGGTTTGTAATTTCTTGAACTTGGTATTAAGTTTGATATGAACTTGATATTATGATACCATGTACCTTAGGTCCTAAGGTCACATAGATCTAAGAGTGGTGTGTGGATCCTAGCTGCTGGATATGTCTAATAGGAAGTTTGACATAGGAAATGATAGTAAAACAAGCAGATCAGAGTATAAGACTATCCTCTTCACCACATATGTGCATGCACCTATACTTACAACTTGCTCACCTGTGTATGCATACACAACACACACACGCGCGCACACACACACGTGCGCGCACACACTCACCCACCCCAGAAGAGCTTTTCCAAAAAATAGCCTGATAGTTGGTTTTGATTGGTTTGAATGGGTCGTTAAATAGCCCATTGGGCTATTTTAATAGGCATGCCCACTTACAAACTAGCAGCTTTTGGCAAGTGAACTAGAGCTTTTTCCAGAGATGCTGCTTTGAAGGGTGTGTGTGTTAAGTAATCACACAAGTGGCAGACACTTCGTGTTTCCCTTAGATAATTGCAGCAGATACTTAAACCTGAGAGTTTTATAATCGTTTGCTATAAATTCACAAAGTGATTACCTTTTTGCCAGCTCACCTGGGTGCTTTATTTTTACTGGCTAAGTTTAGATGGCTATGCATGTAGAAAATTAAGAGTAATAAGGTAAAAAAAATTTAGATCCTTTCCTTTTTAATTTTATGGATTTTAATTTTTAAAATTATAATAGATTAGTGAGATCACTGTATTTGAATTTATTTCAGTTAAGCTCAAGTATTGACTCCATAAATGACCAGAAAACGGTACTTAACAACAAAACAGATGAAAATGCAGAAAATGGTGAAAAGTTAATGGGCTTAAACTATCTCATTAATAGACTAAAGTGATATTAGTAACATACTAATGTGGGAAATGTCCTAAGTTTTTCCTTTGTGTTTTCCCATATAACCTCAGAAAGAATGTTAATATCTCTGCTGATTTCATCTCTTGCCCATACTTTTTCACAAAGACATTCTGCTATATATCCTTGTAATTTCATATTTGGGGAACTTAGGCAGTTTATTTTGTATATGTTACATTTAGCTGTTGATCTAATGAATAGTAATTTTTTGTCACACATATGTTCATTTCATATAAATAGCAAATAAAGATGAATGGGGGAGACAAGACCTATCATCCGAACTCTGAGAGATAACCATTGTTAACATTTTAATATATGTTCTTTTATAATTTTTGACTTTTAATATATGTATTCTGTGAATGAGACAGTATAATATGTATTCTTACATGAGGTAATTTTTAGAAATTCACTCATCAAGAAATATTTAATGCCTTCTTTGGACAGAAAGTTAGTCAGATGAATTCTAAGATCATTTTAACTAGCTCTAAGATTTTTGATTGCCTGGAAACATTGTACTTTGTTGCATAATTTACAGCCATTTCCCCATCGTCCCAGCGAAACCTTTCTGTGATACTTCAGTGAAAGGATAATTTTTATCATTTAAATGCATATAAATCTCATATATTTACTGACTTCAATTTAGGGAGAAAAGACTATTCAGACAGTGCCAACAGGAGCCAAGCCAGCTATTATCACTGCTACAAGACCCATCACCAAAATGATTGTAACTCAACCAAAAGGAATAGGTTCTGCAGTTCAACCAGCAGCTAAAATCATCCCAACAAAAATTGTTTACGGGCAGCAAGGGAAAACACAGGTATGCCATAAGATGTGATTTTTCTTGACTCCGATGTATTTCAAATTCCTAAAATTCCAAGGTAGAAATTTGAATGAAATGATCAGTAATCTTTAAAGAATCAGATTGTTAAAAGTTATGACTGAATGTGTATAATCATCTATTTTCAAAACCTGTGTTTCTCTTTTCAGTACTTTTTTGATACCTAAATATTTGTGTCATGTTATGACCAAAGATTAGGGAAAAGACTCCCTTTGGATTTCTTGGAATAAAATTCACTGAAGGTGTATATTGTTTGAGAAGTAGATGGTTGAGGGAGCATGATAGTTATTCATAAATCTCTCAAAGAAAAGTATTTATTTTTTATAAGCTTATATGGCCTTCTAAAGCACTTTGCTTATCTTTACTTATAAAATTTGATTTACTTGAAACCTGAGTAATGGAAAAGCTAGAGATCTATTCCTTTTTCAACCAGTAGACAATAAGAGAACTTTTCTGGGAAACTGAGGCTCAGCATTTAATCCTGTGTAGCTAGGCTACTCTTTATTTTACATGTACTTTAACTACTTTTCTAAGACTATCAAAGGAAGCAATGTCAGCTTTGGTTGAGAAATGCTCTAGAATTTTTGTAGAAGATAATAATTTACCTATAAATTAATAATTTGCCATTAGAATCAGTTCCCTCAGAATGGTGGCCAAATAGTTTACATATCTAAACAAATAAATTTTGTGATTAGAAGCAAATTCAAATTGCCTTTAACTGTAACAGTTGCTTTGCTCTGTCATCTATAACCTATGTTTTCATTCTTGAATTTTGGGAAATGGATGACTTAATAGAGCCTGAAAAGGTTTAGAATCTTATATATGGGTGAAATAAAAAATAATTGTGACATGGTGACATTTTTATTCCATGTACCCAAGTGAAGTTAACTCCTAGAGTCCAAATTTTGAAGTGGAATGGTTCAGTTTGAATTTTCCTTCCATTTCATTTGTTTTAGTGTCTATGGTTTTGACCCTTGCCAGAAGTTGTCTACCACATGTTCCATGTTGCTTCTCATAGTTGTCTAAATCAGCATTCATCTGCGATTTCCTCAAAGATAACTTAGGTCCTAAGCAAGTTTACTTTGTGCAGGTGTGTTAATTAGGAATTTCATCTGGACGGGAATGGTATAGCTCAGTGGTAGAGCACATGCCTAGCATGCATGAGGTCCTGGGTTCAATCCCCAGTACCTTCTCTAAAATAAATAAATAAATAAACCCAACCCCCCCCAAATGTTTTTAAACAATTTAAATTTTTTAAAAAAATTTTTTAAATAATAAAATAAGGAACTTCATTTGGTTGCTAATGAAAAGAAACCTGAAGAACAGTGACTTAAACAAATTAGGGTTTTATTTTTTATTATGTTAATAAATATTTGAGGAAGGGAATCCTGGCCTGCTTTTGTGGCTCAAAAATTCCATTGGGAATCTAGGTACCTTGTCTTTCTGTTCTGCCATCAGTAGCTTATGGCTACCATTCTACTCTATATCCTACATATTGTGAAATGACTCCTGAAGTCATTCTAGGCAAGGAAAAACAGGGGCAAAGGCTCTTGTCAGAATCATAGCTGTTGTAATCTGGCATGTACCAGTTAAAATGTTGTATGTGGCCTGCTATAATTTTTTCATAGAGTAAATTTGTCTTTGATAAACAGTGTTGTGCCCAAAGCATAATACATGTACAGAATGTGATTTTCCATGTCAGGAAAATACTTGTTTATGACCTAGAAGTTAAGCATTTTTAAAATGCTCTAAAATTTATACTGGGTGTATTTCTGCTTTTCTTCTAGGTCCTTATTAAACCCAAACCAGTGACATTTCAAGCCACAGTTGTTAGTGAACAAACAAGGCAGCTGGTCACAGAAACATTACAGCAAGCATCCAGGGTGGCAGAGGCTGGTAATTCATCTATTCAGGAGGGAAAAGAAGAACCACAGAGTTACACAGATAGTAGTTCCTCTTCTACAGAGTCCTCCCAAAGTTCCCAAGGTAAGATCCACCTTACTTCTGATTTATATAATTACTGCTAACATAGTGCCAAAATAGTTGCATCTAGGGATCTCAAACAAACATGTATGCTTTGATTTGTCAGTTCTTTTGATTTTATTGTCTTTCGTTTGGTATGTAATCAGTGAGCTGAAGTTTTGTTTTTCGTAAGGCTTACCATCCTTTCCTGTCTGGCATATGTTCATCAAATAATTGGTAAACTTTAGATGATGATTTTGGCAGGTAGGTATTATCAAACTGGATAGAGCTGTGAGTCCTTCTGTTTGCTTTGAGTAAACAGGAGAAGTATGTAAGAAGGTGAATATACCTTTTGAAATGGTTGTTGCTGAACCTTGAGAAAGGATCGATGTGACCAGAGGTGAGGCTATTAGTGGGCTGTAAGTAGGGTGACCATACATTGCAGTTTGCAAGGGACAAGTCCTAGTTTTTTCTGTTCTAGAGTAATTATTAATAGCATTCTCATTCACTCAGTTTAGATGATAATTGTATGGTTGTTCTAATTATAAGGAAGGTACTATAAGGCCAGACTCCGTACTAGGGGAAAACTCTTTATCCTTAGTGCTGTTTTAATCATGTTCTTCTAGGAAGTCTTTGAAGTAAACTCATGATCATAAGCTTTGAGATCTTCTACAAATCTAGTACCCTTGTCTATCTGTTATCTTAACCACCCATATTGACAGGTGGTGTATTTATGCCTTTGCTTATGTTCTCTGGTGCATCCAAGTGAAGCTGTTTATCTTCTCTTGATCATTCCTTACTCATTCCATTTCCTCTTCTCATCTCCCCATTATTCTCTATGGAATGCTTTCTTAGCACCTTCACTTTTCTCATACAGATTCTTCATATTGTGCAGACATCTTATTATTTTAACTCTTCAGTGGACTCTTCCCAGATAAGTCTTACTGATGGTTCAAACTGCTGATTATTCCATTAATTCAAGCTGATTATTCCATTAATTCAAGCTGATTATTCCATTAATTCAGTTTGACAATTATTGATTAGTTTATACGATGTACTAAACACTTTGCTAGACCCTACAAAGTTTAAATAAAATACAGTTCTTGTATTCTAGGAGCTTAAAATTTAGAATACGGTATTAAAAAAATACACATACAACTCCAGTATAAGAATTTTATTAGTAACAAGCAAAAAAAAAAAAAAAAAAAAAAAAGCAGGGCTGAAAGTTTACACTCCAGTGGAGACCACAAGAAAGCTTCATTTGAAATGGTCTTTAAAAACTCATCAATTAAAAGTAAATTAGAATGTTGATTTTAACAGTGTGGCACTCATTTTACAAAATGGATAGTTTTGTTATCAATAATAGTAATATTTTATGAATCCGTTTGCTAAGATTTACTTTATTCTGTATTGATTTTGAATCAGTTTATGTCTTGTTACAGTGGAGTGATGCTTATTTTCTAATTATTTCTTTTGGACTTACTGATTTTATATGTATATATTTCATTCTTGGTTCAACGTATCAGCTGCTTTTTCTGCTTTTATTTTTAAGTCTGCAGTTATTTGAATAATACTAGACTTTTTTCCCCTTGAGAAATGTTTTCACAGAGCAGGTAAAACGTTTAACTTATGAGTTGGTGCTAAAAAGGGTACCTGAACAGTAGATGTCTACATATATACATATACGTAATCTCAGGTATCTTTTGAAATTGCTAGTCTTTTCCTAAGGGACCTATAAGCCAATCATTACTTCCTTAACATGCCATTTCATTAGTCAGTGTTCAATTTTCATTCTACGAATGGGACAAAAGTTTGACTGTTTCTAAAAATAATTGAGTGTAAGGTTTTCTGCTTTTTGATCTATTATATATGGCATCATTTATTTTTATTTTTGTTTTTTTATCTTTCATTGTATATTACTTCTTTTTAAAGTATTCCATAATACAGAAAAATTTCATGGTTCAAAATAGGCATATCTAATACAGTTGACTATAAAGCCATTTTTTATAATCCATATTTACTCCTCTCCCCATGTCTTTGTATAGCTCTTTAGTACATTCTCACAAAGGCAAGAGGTTGGGGATATGTATGTTGTAATTTAAAGAGAAAGGGGTAAAAGTTTTGATCTGTCTAAAACTCATACTTAGTTTTCAAAGTACATGAGGATCATACCTACTAGGAACATAAGCACTATATGGCAGTCCATTGTTCTTCTATATTGCTTTTGTAGTTTAGCCTCTCTCTTTTTAGTAACTTTTTCTTTTAATGTAATTTCAAACTTACAAAAAAGTTACAAGAAGAATAAAAAGAACTCTTGTGTATATTCTTTACCTAGATTCACCACTTGTTTATATTTTATCATTTGCTTTGTTATTGATTCTCCTTCTGTCCCCCCTTATTCTCTGTGTTTATAATTTTTAAATTTCTTAACCATTTGAGAGCAAGTTGTAGATATCATATCCTTTACCTCTAAATACTTACATTTGTAGGTTTATATTTCTTAAGGGTTAGTCTCTTCATAACTAAAATATGGTTATCAAAATCAAGACATATGAAGTTACAGTTCTGTAATGTACAATCCAGTCAAATGTCATCAACTGTCTAATCGTATTCTTTGTAGTTTTACCCCCCAGTCCACAATCCAAATCAGGATCATGTACTGCATTTAGTTGTACTTAATTGTCATGGTTCTTTATTTCCCTTGGACTTGGATAATCCCTCAGCCTTTCTTTGTTTCTTGACCTTGATATTTTTTGAAGGAAATAGATCAGTTACTTTGTAGAATATTCTTCAGTTTGGTATTGTCTGATGTTTCCTTATCATTATTTTCAGCAGGAATTCCACAGATGTGATGTGTCATTAGCTTTATCTTATCAAGAGGCACTGATGTCAGTTTGTCCCAGTGTTGATGATGATAACGTTGACCTCTTGGTTAGTTAAGGTGATGTCTTCCTCTTTTTTTGCATTATGAAGTTACTGTATTTCCCTTTGAGATTAATAGTAATTTGTGGGGAGATACTTTGAGACTATATAAATATCATGTTTGTAATCAAACATTTATCTGCTAGTTTTAGCATCCATATTTCCTCATCCACTGATGATTTTCTGAAGTTCATTATTCATTATATAGTTGATAGTTGGCACTCTACTGTAAGACAGAATCAACCTTTCCTTGACTTCATATCCTTTTTCTCGTGACTTCTTTACACAAGTCTTAGAATAAGGATGTCTTTTATGCCAAAGATTTCTTGATTCTGCTTATGGCTTCTAAACTTTCCCCACCATTCCTTACCCCCAAGGAGGAGAAGTTTAGGCCTTATAAATTATTTCTGAACTGTCTCCTCACATGCTAGAATAGAGACCTTCATCTTTACCTTGTTCTGGCACTTTTCTTGATCACTCTGGGAAGGTTTATCACTCCTTGTATACTATGCTTCTAAAATTGCTTGTACTACGAGCTATTTTATCATTGAGCATTTTATTTTGTACTTTGTTGTTGTTGTTTATATAATATAAACAATATAATCTTCTTTTCCACTAGGCTACTAGCTTCTCAAGGACAAGGATCATATTCATCTCTATGTATTCAACGGTTAGCAAGAGGTTAGCTGGCTCTAAGTAGGCACCCAGTAAAAGTTTCACTGAATGAACAAACAGAAAAGCAATAATCTTAACTATGGCACAGATTTAAGCTTCAGCCTTATAAACTCAATTTGGTTGCCTGAGTCCAAAACATTTTGTCCTTTCTAGGGTTTCCCTTAACCTTGTGGGTGTACCTTTTAAGTACTCCTGAAATATTTTTACATATTGATAGATAGCTAGATGACCAGCCCTAATGGACTGAGGCCATACTTGCCGAGGTCACTTACTGAAGATTGGGCCATATACCTTCCTCAGCTCCTGACCTTTCCTTCCTAACTGGATCTTCTTTTTTTTCCCTTTCTCACTTGGGAATAGGATTTTGGGGCTTATTGGGTCCAGATTTTTTAAAAAGAAAGAAAAATATTAGTTTTCTTTGTATTCTCTTTATTGCCAAAAGGTTTTAAGGTAGACTAGAATACGAGATTATGTGAAGTAAAATGGAGAGAAAAAGTAGACAAAACCAAGGATAGGGATTTAACATAGAACAAGTCATGAGGCAAATACAAAAATGCATCCTATAAAGACATTTACTTTAAGTAAGGTACAGTGTGGTTTCTAGGGTGACTTTTCTAGAAGCTTCATGATCTTAGTCACTCATGGTGAGGGTGATGAATAAATCTAGGTTAAGCAAAACATACTTATTGCAGAATTTTTCAGAGCCCTTGTGTGCTAATAAATGTTATAAAAGATGAAGGGTGGAATATGTAATATAAAATGCTCCCCAACTTTTGACCACAGGACCGTTCTTTTGCAGAACATCTTGAGGAACTAATGTTCTCTGGAACATTTCTAGCAAAGCTGTATAAACCATTAAACACTGTGAAGGCCTTGTGCTTTATGACAGTACTTCAGAGGGAAGGTACATATTACATCATAGAAGGGATATAAACATCTTGGGTTTAGTTTAGAGGAGATGGTTTAGATGCTGAGGCATCTGGGAATCATTTTATATGAAGAATGGTTGGTGGAGACAGGACATTAATCATGGAGAAGAGACCATGAAGATTGGGTTGGGTTGTGGGGAACATCAGAGCTGTTGTCAGTTATCTTGAGGATTGTGACATGGAAGAAAGAAAAGAATTAGTCTTTGTAGATACGTGGACAGAACTGCATTCATTGAGTAGAAGTCAGAAGAAGACCTGTTTCCACTCCATGTAAGAAAATTTTCTAATTGTCATAACTGCAAAGGTGGAAGGAAACTGTCTTGGAAAGTAGTGAGTTCTCTGGTGCTGGAGTTCCTGGACTGGTGGAGATATTTTGAAGATTTTAGCATAGGATTGATGATGGCAGTAAACATACTTTTAGATTTTTTTCTAGCTGGAAGGTCTTACGATTCTATAAAAGTGTGATACAGGCTTTTTATAGTAAAGACGTAGGAGACATTCTTCCATAAAGATGCCTGAATCTGCCTTTGGATATGGCAGGACAGTGTGTATCTCTAGTACCTAACATGTAATAGATGTCCAGTAAATATTTATTAAATGATCTGTGGGGAAAGATTTCTGAAGGTCAACAGGCTGTCATCCTCAAGAGAGATAGGGAAGTCTAGATGGATGTACACTGCAAAATCAAATGGTGCTGTGAGATCAGGCTTCTGGTATCTCAGCCATTGCACTCTGACCCTAGCACCAGACTTGGTAGGCAGTAGATTTATCTAGTCTAAGCACAAGCCAAAAGTAGAGAGGGAAATCACTCAGGGAATGTTTTTCACACTCTCATTCTGCATCACAGCTGTCAGGGTTGCTGCATTGATACTTCACAGTGGTCAGCTACTCAGAGTATGAGCAGAAAGAGAAAGAGTAATCTCCCCAGTCCCTTTGGGATGATGTTATTTGAAGTGATGCCTCTGATAGGTGCTCCATGTGAAAAGTCTTGTTCTACCTTATCTGTCTACCAATGCAGTTTTTGCTTTCTTCTGGATATTCAGAGTTGGGTTGCAAAGCCATAGGTCCTCTCACCTAACCAAGGGGTACTTATAGCATCACGACAAATTCTTAAAGTTGAGAACTTAGGTTATATAAAAAGAATGATTCCCTAATATAATGTTCTCTTAAATTTAAATTCTATACATCTACTTAGAATAAGTAAAGAAAAACTGTTATATGCCTCACATGGCATTTGGCATTGTAGGATAGTGTCCTTCAATCATCTAGATTTTTTGGACGTTTAATAGAAATTATACATGGTGTGGCATATATTCTACCCAGTGTTTGAGGGTAGGGGAAGGGAGCAGAAATATAATATGTTAACGGTAATAAATTCCAGATATCTTGTATATTGATTTTGTTTTCTTTGGGAAGACAGTTTTTCAGTTTTGTTTTTGTTTTTTTTTGAAGAGTCATTCCCCCTCGTTCCCCCTGCTTTAACCTTTTTGGACAACTTTGTGGTTTTTCAAAAATACAAAGTTCATAGAAGGTTGAACTTACGTTGTATTTATTCTAGTTTTTTGTGCTGCATGAATTCTTTTCTGTGATGATGCTTTCACTGACCATTTCGAGTCAAAGCACTCTTTTTCTTTCTTTATATTTGTCTTAGTTGCCCTAATCATTTTGATTTTACCCCAAAATACAAAGCTATATGTATATCTTTATTATATATCTCCTCCATTATAATCTAAACTTGGGAGCAGGAATCATGCTTTTATATCCTATATAATTTCCTATGTGGTGGACCAAGGAGTTTAGAAACTTAATAGTAGTCTAGTATAACTTGCTTATTCTGTAGGTGAAAAAGTCAGTAAATAATTTGTTGTTTGATTTGATGTGTGTTTAATATCTACATGCATACCTGTATAGCATGAATATAAATAAGCCTTGAGTTAAGGCTGTAACTTATTTTGAAACTAACAAAAAGTCTTAGAATTGAGAACTTTCAGGCGACAACCAGTACAACAAAAACAAAAATAACATTTCTGTTGTCCTTCATGGTTTATAGAGTTCTTTTACATATATCGTTTCATCTCCTCAGAAATCCTGTGAGGTAGAGAGGTAATCTTATTGCTGCCATTTTAGAAATAATGATACTAAGACCCAAAGAATCAACTTGCTGATAATTGATAGAGCTGACTGTAACCTAAGACCGAATTCCAAATGTTGTATGTGTCCTATTATATCATGCTGCTTCTAGATCATCTATCCGTTTTTGTTTTCAGTGGACAGGATTTCCTTTCCGCGATTCAGCCATCCAATAAGTATTGACTAAATGCTCAGCTTGTAATACAAAACACATTTTCAGGTGCATTGGGGAAAATAAGACTCCTACAGCATTTTGTTCTTACTATACACAAACATGCACTCATCTACACAAATGCACACTTATTTATTATAGCAGTTATAACATTGTATTGTAATTTGTCTCTTTACATGTCTGTCTTCCCAACCAGATTGTGTGCTTCTTAAGCATCCTTGATTATTCCGTGAGCTCCTTTATATCCTCAGTGCCAAATATAGCCTCTGGCACATAGGTACCCAGTCTGTTGAATCAATGAATGAATGAATGAATGAATGAGTGAATACAAACTTGAAAGGACATTATCCCCTCTGGGGGCTTACAGTCTTCTTGGGGAGATAAAGCATGAAGTTTATAGTAAATACAAAGATTTTTTAAAAAACAAATTGGTTTTTTTTTTAAGAGAAACTTTGTTTATAGGGTTTTTTTTTTTTTAACTAATGTAAAACAGATTCCCAGCCTGTAGTTCATGTAATTGCTTCCCGGCGTCAGGATTGGTCAGAACATGAGATTGCAATGGAGACTAGCCCCACCATAATTTATCAGGATGTATCCAGTGAATCACAATCAGCTACTTCAACAATCAAAGCTCTATTAGAACTCCAACAGACAACAGGTATGAATTCACATGCTCAACTGAATGAAGCATGTTTTCTCTAGAGATGGGTGTGCTAAAATACTACTATTGTTATATTTTCTTTGTTATTATTTGAGCACATTTCCCCCCTCTGGACTTTTCTATAATCATTGGTGCAGTCTGTTTACTTGTCAGTTCATTAAGATGTGCACAGGAGTGCTAAAGGATAGATTATAGTCAGTAGAAAGGAGAAAAAAAGTGGCAGAACTCTTTCTTCTCTTTCTCCTGCTTCAAATGGACAATCCTGTTGCCTCTTGTCAGCAGAAGGGGGTAGATCTATCAATTCTAAGCACAAGGATAGATGCAGTACAGTTGCCAGTGCTATTCAAGACTAGTAGGAGACAGATTGAAGGGCCCCTGCCATCCTCCTTGATATTGGTGGGGCAGTTTTGTGGTCATAAAACACCGTAAATGGCTTTGTTAGCATTCTAATTTGTTTTAATTTTATCGTCATACTTCTTTGTGTCGTTTAACAACTTGAGCTTCCATGCAGAGCTGTCCTCATTTAACAAGATCGAATCAGTATTTCTAGTTACTAAATATCTTAATAAACTCTAGACAAAACCTATGTTAGTTATACTGACTTCTCTGTTGTATTAGGTCAAAGATTGCCAGAGTATTTTAGGGACTTAGTAGTGATCTCATCCAACCCTTTTATTTTATGGATAAATAAACTAAGACCTAGAGAGGTTGCCCAGTGAGAGTCCTCATCTTTTGATTCCTAGTTCAGTGCCCTCTCTACTTGTGGGGTGACTTTTGTATTCTTTTGGTTTTGTTTTTCATTCTTTGTTTAAATGATTATCTTGATTTTTTTACATTATATGTTTGGTGAGAATAATCTGAATGATCATTCAGTGGACTTAATTATTGGTACTGTTTGTTGTAACATCCACTCTACACTACCCATAGAATTAGCATTTGATGTAAGTCTTTGGTTAATCTTTCTATTGGTGTTATTTTTGGCCCTAGGGATTTCCTCAGCTCCTTGTCTTTGACATAGTCAGCTATTTCCATTAATGCCTTATAGAGGGAAAAACTGATAAGATAGACAGTAATTCTGTTCATGAAAACCATTCTTGATTCCAGACCATTCCACAGATGTTTTTGCAGGAACAGAGAAGCCATTTTTTCCTAACACTGAAAATGTTTATTCTTTTAAGAATCTTTGAAAATATTGTAACATTTCTTTGGAGATTATCTTGAATGTTTAATAGATCAAATTAAACTGGTTGCTATGTTGTGCTGTTCGGGGTAGGTGTGCCCTAGAGCAAATCATGCTGTGTACTGCTTACTCACCCTTTGTTTTCAGGCTGGTAAACTCAAGAATACCAGGGAGTACCTTGAAGAAGGGTAAAGGAAATGTTCTAAGGGGAGTATGTCAAGGGAAATAGACTCAATTGTTTGGCCTAGTGATAATAGGGGGGATTTTACTCGGATTACATATGAGTTCTTACTAGGCTGCTGGGTATGGTTGCACACGTTGTGCACTCTACAGCCATACATAGCAGTCTGCTCTTTTCAACTCACTGACTCCTTATTCACTGCCCATGTGGCACCCCAGAGGTCTTGTTCGTTAATCCCATGGACAACTCTGGTTTTAGTACTTGTTTGTAATAAAGTTAATTTTTCCCCTGACTTTTTTGTACAGTAAAGGAAAAATTGGAATGTAAACCAAGACAACCCACTATTGACTTGAGTCAAATGGCAGTGCCTATTCAGATGACCCAGGAAAAGAGACATTCTCCTGAGAGTCCATCAATTGCTGTGGTAGAGTCAGAACTAGTTGCTGAATACATCACTACTGGTAGGTGTCCTCTTAAAAAGTAGTATTAAGGTAGGAGAGCTACCTTTCTGGATTTCATGGGATGGTTGTTTGGGGGAGAATATATTTTCTGTATTTTTAGGTCTCTTCTAGTTTGCTCTTGAGAGCAAATTCACATTGTCCTTGGGATTTACCCTGTCTTTAATGAGTAGGGGAAAAAAAATCAATAGGGTTCTTACAAAGTTTGTGAGTAATATAAAACTGCAAGTTGGCCATATATAACATCTGTGAACATAGGGCAGCAGCGGTAGTGAGAGGATAGAATATCTTTTATATAAAAATAAATATTTCTAGGCATCTGAATTTTTTAATTTTGGGAAGGAGGAGGTAGGTCAAGGGAGAAAGAAGGTATAAAAATCAACCTTTTTTTTTTTTAATGTAAAGAAAAAAAACTTTGGAAAACTTTAAATCCCTGTAAATACTTAGGAGTTCTGGTGGAAAGCAAATTAGGTATTTGTTTAAAATGTGGTCTGGCAGCAAAACGTTAATGAGATTTTTGGATGGCGTATATAGAGAAGTGGAGTAGGAAGGATAATAGATTCTTTCTCTCATATTCTGGTGAGACCACACCTGGAATACTGCTTTCTGTTTTGGACACTTCATTACCTCAAGATTTGAAATAGTTCAGAGAGTACTAATGTGAATAATTAGGGGTTAGGAGAGATCACTTATGAGTCAATATGTAAAAAACACCTGTCTTGAGTTTTCTTAAGCAGTGATTAAAAGAGAACACAAAGTTACAAATATCTGAAGGCTGTAAATACCGAAGCAGAAAAGGAGTTCTTTGGCATCATTTTAGGCAATATTATTAAGACTAATCGGTTAAAATTGCTGAAAGGGGAAATCCAATTAAAGATTATGGAAAATCACCTAGCATCTTTCTTTAGAGATATTTAACAAAAGGCAGAGGGCAAGATATTGGGGAAATCAATAATAACCTCTGGGGATAGACTAGATTATCAAACAGTAAATAGATGAAAAGACGTATGATTTCTTCCCTTACTTATCCTTTGCAGAACGCACTGATGAGGGGACAGAGGTTGCTTTTCCCCTTCTAGGTAAGTGGTGTGCATCCATTTGTAGTATAGCTGAAGGTAAAAGATGATTATTTTGGGGGGAACCACTTAAATGGATGCGCTCTACTCTGATCTGGTAGAGGAAAGGTAAGCTCTAAGTGAAAGAAAGACTTTCCTTTTGCAGAATAGAGGGATTTTTTCTCAGAAATGAACAGTTTGACATTGGAAAAATAAGAGTTGTTTAACAAAATGAGTGACTGTTTTATGGTGTTCATATGGCCCAGTTAAGGTCACTTCAGCTGTTTTCCAAATGCTCATTCTGTGACCCCCCCCCTTCCATAATCTCCTCCCATCGTATCCTTAGCCACACTGAGCTTTTCCTTTGATTTCAAAGCCAGCTTCCTGGCCCTGGCCTTTTGTATTATCCTGCAGTGGATGTTATTTTTCTCTAACTTTCCTGCACTCCGGAGAATTACCATGAAAAGATTTATAGTATCTTGAATGAGGATTATTTTTAAAGGGTTTTAGTTGATCACTTATTTTTAGTTGATCATCTGTTAAACTCATTTCATTTTAAATAACTTTAATGTAATAATTATGAAGACTAGTGTGTGCAGCAGAAGTGTTCCACATACTGTGATAACCTCATCAGAAATTATATTTATTTTTTTATTTATTTTTCAATGTCATTCATTTCTGATGATGCTTCCATCAATAAAAACTTCATTAAGTTGCTTGCTTTAATATTATTAGTATTTTTTTTTCTCCTACTCAGTCATATTGTAAATGATTTCAATATTTGTTGTTTTAATATTAACCTCCCTTATTTTCATTTTGGCTGAGCACATATGGAAGATTTTATTAACTCATATAATTTAAAGTTTACATATAGGGCATTCTGTGAAATACAGTAAGATACTATAGTACATTTATAAAAGAGTACTGGTGATGTTGCCAATAATCTCATATCACATGTAGGCATATGTATAGCAATGACAGAAAAACAGCATTTGTGAATATAGATAGAATGTGTTGTAAAAATAAAGTTTGTATGTATTTCACTGGATAGTTTTAAAGTTCTATAGTTTCAATACATAAGTGGCACTTTTACATTGATTTCTGTGGTGATCATCTTGCCCTTGGGCACTCCACAGTGACTTTTCTAAGGATAGGATCTCTACTACTTGAAATTGTAGATCAAGATATATGAGAATTAGAACTACTGATTATTAAGGGAGTTTTGATATTCTCAAAATCCCTAGCTAATTTTTCAGATTTGTTTTACTCTGTTCCGGATTCAAAAAGTTGATTTCCCAGTAACCATAAGCATTTTTAAAGCTCTATAGAATAAGACTGGTGAGTGTTTATACTGTTTAAAAAGTTGAAATTGAGGCTGATTAAAAATGATAGGTTGGCATCAGTGTAGATACATAGTTTTATATCTGCATGTAAATGTAACTGTAAGTGTATAGGTTACTCCATGGGACCCTTGTAGCAAGAGACTAAGAAGTGGGGTTATTGCCTAAAGTGTACTCTCACTCATTTGTTTCAGATGAGCTAAAATTTGAGAAGATGAAAACACTGACTTTTCTATTCTTTTGTTAACTTTATTTTAGTATTTAATAATTTAAGGATTATTTTCAATTCATTAGTTTGGTCCTCTTCTAAGAAATAAATTTTTATCTCAATAAAAAAACAAAAATAAAACCTCTGAATTTTAGAGGTCAATAACAGGGTTTAAGTGACCTCTTCAATTCACATAGCTGGTTGGTGGCAGATTGGGACAGAATCTAGGTGTGACTCTTGGTTCAGTTCTCTTTCTGCAGTATCATCTTGACCTCTTAACATCTTTAGGAACTGTAAGACTGTGAGACCATGTCACTTCATATAAAGGAATGAATGCTTCTGGTTTTTATATTATATTTGAAACTAGGACCAAGAGATTAAAGAACTTATATTGTCTCACTTTCCTTAAAGATGTTAGTCTGGGATTTGATTGCAGAAACACTCTGGATTGTGTTGTTACCTTAATGGGGTAAAAGTCATTGGAGATACTCTCCTCACGGAGGGCTATAACTTTAAGAGGTTTTTTCCTCCTTTGTGATAGTAGTTTTCACAGTGCTTCCACATACATTTTTCATCTCATCCTTAGAATAGTTCTGTTACTCCCATTTTACAGATGAGAACACAGAGTCTCAGAGAAGATAAGTGACTTCCTCAGAGTCACACAGCTCATAAATGGGCAGACTCTGGTCTTCTGCTTCCTAGTTCACAGCACTGCACTTTCTGTCTGTGATGCAATCTCACAGACATTTGTTTAAAATGACTACTGGTTACAGATGCTGTATGATTTCTGGAGAAATATCATTACCTCCTCTATTTTCAGTCAGCCATCGCTCCCAGCCCCAGCAGCCCTCCCAGCCCCAGCGGACCCTGCTCCAGCACGTGGCTCAGTCACAGACTGCAACACAGACTTCGGTGGTGGTGAAGTCCATCCCAGCATCTTCCCCTGGAGCAATCACCCACATTATGCAGCAGGTTGTATCTCTTCTTTTTCTTCTTCTTCGACCTTCTGTAACTGCCCCTTTCCTGAAATAAGATTCAGTTTCATCTCCAATCTTAAGAGGGAAAATAATTGAGTTGAAGAGTGTTTGTGTAGTTCTTTCATCTGTGAGAAGTGAGTAGAGGAAATGAAATACCTTAACTCCAGAAAGTAACTAAGAAATAGTATTCTTGGATCTTCTGTGAACTCTTTAACATTTCAGAAGTGTGAGGCTATTTAGATGAATCTATGACATTAGAATTGGTCACTGTTTCTATGTATTTTATTGTTACAGAAGAACTTATCATTGAGGTAAGATTTTCAAATGAAATAGAAGTTGGTTTGTTTAGCTGTTTGTCGCTGGGTTTCTTATTTGCTTTACTTTTTATAATGCAGCCTCATGGGAACATCATAAATAAGTTGACAGATAACTTTTTGACTTCTTTTACTATATGTGACCAATTGAGGAAGAGACTTAATAAGAAGGAGAATGAGTTGATATATAACAGAAAATCTGGTACCAGGGGTAATAGGGAAAAGGAAAAAATATGTTGATAAGTTGGTTTTGTGTCAGATACTGTGCTTTGAGCTTCAAATATCTTAACTTGTTTAATTCTTGCTATGATCCCGCAAGGTGGCTGTATTATCCCTCTTACAAATGAGGAAACTCATGCTCATAGAAGTGAAGTAACTCATTCTGGGTGGCAGAGCTAGGATGTAAATCCAAAACATCCTGCCTCTTTTATAAGTGATGTCATAAATAACATATTTAAGCATGACTTATCATTAGTAGCCACATAAATTATTATCACTTGACTGGTAGTAGTTGACTGTAACTGTAGGCAAATATCGGAAAGACAGTGAAGAAATTTTTGAATTAAAAACCTGTATGTGTTAGGTCATTGTGAGATAGAGGAGGGTTTCAATTAAATCTCATAAAGTTTTAAACTTTAGAGTAGATGTGTAGCATTCAACAAGGTAGTGGGAAAGATGGAGTTGGGGTGGATCTTGTGTCACTGAGGGAAGCCAGATGGCCAGAGGTTTTGCTGGGTGTCAGATCTCAGCCTGGAGTTTGGCTCTTATCTGGCCGTCCTGATGTTGACCCTTCTCAAGACACCCAGACAGGTCAGGCCACTGGCCCTAACCATGTCACTCAGATCGCTGCCTCCTCCCAACACTACTATAGCCAATACCAGGCACATCTCCCTTTCTACTGACAGGAGCCTTCTTGCCCCCTCCCCAGTCTCCTTCCCTCCTGGGAGCCAGGTGTCCGGGGTCCTGTTGCCTAGTGGGCCTGGAATCCAGGCAGAGGGCAGGGAGGGCTGATTCAGAGGACTGTTCACTCAGACCTCAGTGAAGCCTGGCAAAGTGTCTCCACCCTGAGCAGAGAGGCCCTCTGCTGCGGGACTGGGGTGGGCACGGCCCTCAGACAACTCCTCTCTTCTGGACCGTGCTAGACGGGCACACGGCCGAAGTGGGCTGCTCCAAACCTTGGCCTTTCTCTGGACGCCTCACTCCTGGGTTGCTGCGCTCTTTCCTTGGACGGGTGAGCACTTCTGATGACCAGGCCAGAGAGCTATGTCCTGAGCCTGGGAGCCTTTTCTTTTTCTAGTTGGGCTGTGCTTGCAGGGCATCCCTGTTCCTCTTACATACAAGTTCTGGGCCTTCTAGGACTTTTCTTATTGACGTGAGTAGGCTAGTTTTTGCAGTACTTGATGTCTAACAGTTGAAATTATAAGGGTCTCAATCTAAAGCCCTCTTTAGATTTAGAAACCTTGAGGTTTTTTGGTCATAAAGGCGCTCCCTTCTGAAAATTTTTGAATGGTACTCATAATCACGTCTTTTCCAGTTTGAGGAAAATGTAGCAATGTAGGTGTTTTTCTTATTTCATTCTTACTTTGTGCCTTTTTTACTCAGGCATTAAGCAGTCACACTGCTTTTACCAAACACAGCGAGGAACTTGGAACTGAGGAGGGCGAGGTTGAAGAGATGGACACTTTAGACCCTCAGACAGGTCTGTTTTATCGATCTGCCCTGACTCAGTCACAGTCAGCTAAACAGCAGAAACTTAGCCAGCCACAGCTGGAACAGACTCAGCTGCAAGTGAAAACTCTGCAGTGCTTCCAGACTAAACAGAAGCAGACCATCCACCTGCAGGCAGACCAGCTCCAGCACAAACTCCCGCAAATGCCCCAGCTTTCCATCAGGCATCAAAAGCTCACCCCTCTCCAGCAAGAACAAGCACAGCCCAAGCCAGATGCACAGCACACGCAGCATCCCATGGCGGCCAGAGACAGGCCGCTTCCTACCTTAATGGCACAGCCCCCGCAGACTGTAGTACAGGTGCTTGCGGTGAAAACCACGCAGCAGCTCCCTAAACTGCAGCAGGCTCCGAACCAACCAAAAATCTACGTGCAGCCCCAAACCCCCCAGGGCCAAATGCCGCTCCCAGCCTCGTCCGAGAAACAGCCGGCAAGCCAGGTAACGGAATATTGATAGCATGCAAAGTTAAACTTCTCTGTTCACGGAAAAAATGAGAACATCACGACCCTATCGTGATGAGCAGTGCATTCTCCTGGCAAGAGGAAACTCAAAAGCCTCATTACGCTGGTTTTACTTTATCCTGTCAGAAGGTTGACGTTAGGGAAGAAATGCACGCATTAACATAGGAAGAACAAAATAGCGCTCAGAACTTGGTTTCCCAGGCAGTTTTTAATGATGTCACTTCAGCATTGATCAACAGTGCATAGAAACAATATCCCTAAATTATTTTTACTTTTTAAGTATAAAATATTTATGTCCATGCCTATAAACTCTTACTTCTGTGGTATTAATGCAAAGTAAACTACAGTCTTTTAAGGAACCTCATTGAACATCTTTGTAGTTTACATCATCACCATTTGGTTAATTTATCTTCTAGATTTATTTTCTAGATTGCAAAGGAATTATCTGTGGATATTGAAAAGAAAAATTACATTAGGGAAAGTCAGTGGCTTTGGAGTGATGTATGTATGTATGTGTGTATTATAAATACATATATATAGAATATGTTTGTATAAATGTATTTTGAAGCAAAAGATTGGAAAAAAAAACCCTACTTTTTATTTTAAAAAGCTGAAGATCATATGAAATAATTTGAGACGGGTTGAAGGTGTACTATGTGGGGATGTAAATCCCAAAGGAAAACAAGGCTGCTGTGACTTTTTTTTTCCTTTACTGCTATGAACCTTGGCTGGCTGAACAAAGGTTCTTTCAACCCTTCCTCTTTCCCTAGGTTTCTTAAAGTAACCAGATACTTTCCCATCCAACCCTCTTGTTAAAACACCGAGCTTCAAAATGTCTTCCTAGTATACCGCACAAATGTTTCTTTTGCCATATTGTCTGGGGTATTTGATAGGTTTTTTCAAAGAGATGTAGCTGTAACACACACAACCCCAATTTGTTTTCAGGTGGAGCAGCCAATTATAACCCAAGGATCCTCTGTTACAAAGATAACTTTTGAGGGGCGCCAGCCTCCCACAGTTACAAAGATAACTGGTGGCAGTTCTGTGCCTAAGTTGACATCACCAGTTACAAGCATATCTCCCATTCAGGCCTCTGAGAAGACAGCAGTGTCAGACATTTTGAAAATGTCTTTGATGGAAGCTCAGATTGATACAAATGTAGAGCATATAGTAGTGGATCCCCCAAAGAAGGCTCTTGCCACTAGTATGCTCACTGGTGAAGCAGGATCATTACCCTCTACCCATGTGGTGGTGGCAGGGATGGCGAATTCCACTCCCCAGCAACAGAAATGTAGAGAGTCCTGTTCGAGTCCATCTGCTGTTGGCCCTCCCCTAACGACAAGGAAAATCGATGCACCAGGAGTGCCTACGACAGGCCAGTTCATGCGTATTCAGAATGTAGGCCAAAAGAAAGCTGAAGAGAGCCCAGCAGAAATTATCATCCAGGTAAGAACTGGAAGGCACATGAGAAATCTTGGGCATCTTGGGGGTTGTGGGTTTGGCATGTTTTGGGATGTCACAGGAAGAGTCAAGCCAAGATGGCAAAGAAATTATCTCTGAGACAAATTTGGTTAACTACCTACTACAAATATACAAATTTATATTTATTTTCTGGAAGACAGTCCTAGAAAATTGATGGATATTGTCACATAGCACAACTTAGAGGCAATCAGGGCCCTGAGCCATGTGTCCACTTGATTCATAGATGCAAGCCACACTTGCCAGAATTGCCTCAGCAAGTCAGCCTAGAAGATCAACAACTTCCCAGGTCAAACTTCGGGCTCCCCAATCTTTGCTCGAAGGATGTAACTGGATTGTACTCCTGGGGTATAATTGGATTGTACTCCTATTTCAAGTTAATTTCAAGGACCCTTTCCTTGCAAAAACACAGTTCTTGATCTTGATCCAAATTTATGGTTTCAGGACATAAAATCTTAATTAACTGAAATGTCTGGAGAAACACGTTGTAAGAGAATGTTTCTTAGTAATTTAACTTTATATCTAATTTGGGATTAACGGTAAAGCTTTGCTTTTTATTTCAATCATTGTTGTTATTGAAAAATCTTGTTATGGTTACTGTCTTGCCTTGGTAAGTACAGGCTAGTGAACATAATGGATTATTCATTGACAGTAGATCTTCCTGTGCCTCACATTCCCTTCATTCTAAAGCTCATCTGTCATCATGCATAACAGATCCAGACTGAGGAGTTACTGGATGCAGTCTAGCTTGTAGAAGCTGTGTGTTATTTCCCTCTCTCCTTGCAGGGTATCAGGTTGTTTTCTTGACATTTTTCGTTTTTACTTGGAAGATATCAGAGAGCAGCACATTTTAGTTAATTGAGAATTTAGATTTATCGAAATGTGGATAGTCTAGTATTTACCATAGACTCACTGTTGTGTGACTTAGAAGTTCCTGTAGTAAATTTTGCCTTTCCTGTGATGCAGAGGCTTGAGAGAAAGCAAATTGGCCACTATTAATCCAAATACGATATAACTAAGCAAATTGGCCACTATTAACCCAAATACGATATAACTAAGTATATAATGCTTGAATGGAAATAGATCTGCACATTGAATTATTCAAATAATTTGTTCCTTCCTGTAAAAACAAATGTTAGTGAACTAAATAATCCTTGGGCAAAGAAATTAGTTATACTTTTAGTGGTAGCGTCTGCTGGAAAAGGAATAGTTTTCATGGCTTTGCCATTCACTGTGTGACTTTGGGCAAGACTACTTAACCTCACTGTGCCTTAGTTTCCTCATCAGTAAAATGGGAAAAGGAAGCCTACTTTACATGATTGACATAAGGATTACACAAAATTTAGATGAAGCACCTAGCACAGTACCTGGCTTGTAGTGATTGCCCAATGAATAGTAGCTATTACTATCTTTCCTAAAATTTACTGTCACTACTAGGAGTTTAAATTGGTATACTCACTGAATTGAAAACAATTTTGAATAGCTTATTTGGAAATTATTTTCTGTACTTTATGAACAGGGATGAAAATATAATTTGCGTCATGCATCAAGGATGATAGATGATAGCTAACAAGTAGGTCCTCTACATAATACTCAGCTAACGTTTAGCTTGTACCATGTGCTGGGTTGCTGTGTCAGAGGGAAGGGCAGCATAGTGATTAAGAGCCAAGCTTTTGGAGTCAGAAATACCTAGATTTGAATTTCACCTGTACTCATTATCCGTATCATGGCTTTGAGCAACAGAATTAACCTCTGTCCTCAGTTTCAATACGTGTGATGAAATGGAAACAATAACACTTACCTTACAACGTTGTTTTGAGGATTGAGCAAATGTATATAAAGCAACTGATTAAGTGTCTGATATAGAGTAATACTCAATAAAGATATCTCCTGTTATTATAATCATCATTAATATATTATTATAACATTTTCAGGTCTCATTAGTTACCCTTAGCTTTGACCCAAAGTATTGATTTTACTGATTCAGTAAAATACCTATTGGCATGAGTGAAGGAAGTCTGTAGGAGTTCTTTGATTTCCTTGAAAAATGTTTGTAAAAATTCAGCATGTTTGATATTAAATGCTTTGAGTGAAAAGCATTGTTCTTTGTAGACAGATAACCTGTTTCTTTCATTCATTCATTCATTCATTCACGTGTATTATTTAACCTCTGTGTTCTAGGCACTGTGCTAGGTGTGAAGATAGAGGAGTAAACAAAATGAATGTATCTTCTATTTTGAAGGAGCCAATGTATGTGGAATTCATAGAATTTCAGAACTGCAAAGATCTTTAAAGCATATCTTCTCTAATTATCTTATTTTATACAAGATTAAACTAAAGCTCAAGAAAGTGAAGTAACTTATTCAGAGGTCCACAGCAAGTCAGCCAGAGCTGAACTAAAATCCTGACCCCACATAAGACTTTTTCACAGTGACCAGCTATATGAATCAAGGGTGGGAGGATGAGAGAAGACAAACAAAGAAACAAAAAACTTCACCACCCTAAAGTCAATGCCTAGGCATCTTACTCTATTTTCTTGATAGTATTAAAATTAAATTTGCATCTCCCCCAATAGAAGGTTGTTATGGTTAGTTATATTTTCAAAGTGCTGCTATTCAGCTCTACTCTGGGGTTTTTTATGTTTAAGATACATTATTCATTTGGCAGATAATTTATTTGAGCATCTAATGTGTGCCAGGTACTATTCAAAGCTCTGGGCATCTAGATAGTGAAGATCTGTGCTCTGGTCCATACTCTCTTGGAGCTTAAATTCTAAGGGCGAGAAAAAAGTTAACAAAGAGGTGATAAAGATGAAGAAAATGTAACAACATAATAGAAATTGTGGGTAAGAGATGGGTCTGACCCAGTACTCTGATTTCATGGACATAGAAAGAAGGCCCTGTCAAAGCCTTTTATTCTAAGTGTTTGAGCTAAGATGCAGATGACAAGATGGAGCCAGCCATGTAAAGATTTAGAGGAAGAGTATTCCAGGAAGAGAGGAAGAACTAGAGCAAAGGCCCTGGGGTACACAAGTGAGTTTGGCATAAAGACTGGAGCCATGGTAAGGAGTTTGATTTTATAGCAAGCACAATAGGAAACAATTGTAAAATTTTAAGCAGGGGTATGATGTGAACTGATCTACCTTTTAAGAAGGTATCTAATAAAATTGAGAAAGAAAAATCTGACAAGGCAATATGGCCAAAATATGTATTTATCTATTGGTATTTTTATTGTTTAAAAGGTAGTTCTGTCCTCTCTTATTTTTAATAACGATTGTTACTATGTGACCCAAACTAATAACTTCCCGTTTGAGCTACCAAAGGACTTAAAATATATTGTGGTATCAGTAGATTAATCATTCATCTCGCAAATGATGAGCAAAATCTGATTACATACACGTTTAAAATTTGCTCAGTGACCAAATGAAAATGTGCTCAAAATTCTGTCTCTTGAATAGGCACAGACTTCAGCCTCCTTTGTTAGAAGAGGAACCATCAAGGAGTGGAAAGATCACTTTGAGTGGTAGAGCACTTTGCTTTGAATCCTGGAGTGAACCCTGACCATCTGTGTGACCTTGATTAAGTCACTTACCATCTTCGTTTCCTCATTTGTAAAATGGAAATATTTTCTATACTTCCAGTGTTGTTATGGCAGTTTAGTAGAATATCATAGGTGAAAGCATCTAGCACAGTGCCTGGCGTCTAGTAGTTGTCCAATAAATGTCAGTGTCCTTTTTGCCTTCCTTAATTGTTTCCTTCTGTTACTTTTTTTTTTTTTAACCATAAAGCTTCTCTCCTGTGTCTTCTCTTCCAGGCCATTCCCCAGTATGCTATTCCTTGTCACTCCAGCTCCAACGTGGTCGTAGAGCCCAGCGGGCTCCTTGAGCTAAACAACTTCACCAGTCAGCAATTGGATGACGATGAGACAGCAGTGGAGCAGGACATAGACAGTAGCACAGAGGATGGAACCGAACCCAGCCCCTCTCAGAGTTCTGCTGAAAGGTCCTAGTGTTTTGGACACAAGAGTGCACTTTAAAACCTACTTGGTTACCAAGTGTCCAGGGAAGCCCTTGTATTTTGATGTCTGAAGAGAGCACTTTGCCCATGCTTAAGTTGTGGACCCTGAAACAACAGTGTTTCAAGAAGAATTGCTGCAGGAGTAGCATTTTAAAATAAGATAAAACTCACAGGGGAATGTACTTTAAAAAAAAAAAAAAGAAAGAAAGAAAGAAAAAGATGCACATCTACAGTGACATAAGACCTGGTATTCTTTCTCTCTGTTGGACCATGACTGATGGAAAAGTTTGTCTCGCAGTGGAAAGAGACTTTTCCTGTGAATGTTCCTCACCTGGTTTCTACTGAGCAAAACACCATCAAAAAAAAGGGGAATGTGAATAGTTTGTATTTTGAAACTCTGTCAGGAAGTTTTGTTTGTTTTTTTTAATCTTACATGTTTTTGCAAATCCCTGGAAGTGCTGAATTGGTTAACATTTTACATCTGCTCAGTTCTTATTTTATAAAATAGCTAGAGAAATACTGGCATTAAAGAATCCTTGTTGGATGGTGGAAATCAGATCCCTAACCAGTGGGAAGTGCTTTTTGGGTGGCTTGTACATTCTTACCAATTGTATGCTAATTTATTGTGTTTTGTTCCTTTGTGCTCTAGGCAGCACACTTGCCTTCTATTTATTTAAATGTAAACATTTCAAAGCAGGCCATATTTCTTCTGACAAATTTCCTGTAAACCAGGATTGCCTACCCTTTCCACCTCCCACCCTCCCTCTTCTGTAAAACTTACAAGAAAATGTTTCATTGTGAAACAAAGGAAAAGAAACATTTTCTGGCCCAAAGGAAATGTTCAGTTATGTTCAGGAAAACAAATTATTCATATGATACTATTTTAACATTGAAATTGCACATTCATGTTGGACTGAGACTTTGAAAATAACTTTAACATACTTTTGTTTAACCCCCTTTGAAATGTATAAAAAGTTCATTTACAGTTCTAAATGTAATGTTTTTAAGCATTCTACCTTTTTTAGGACACAATTTGTTTAAGCAGTTATGTTTGGGTCTTGTGATCACTGTCTGTCACAAGTAGAATGAAGGGTAAAAGGGTGGGAGGGTAAGAGTCAGTTTTGACAAGTTGTGGCAAAGGAAACTATACTTTTCATTTTTTAAAAAATGTAAATAGAAAAGTTTTTAACGGTTTTATATAGATTTCACTATAAATAAGCATTTTAAGACTGACAAATGTTGAACTGTACATACATGTATCAGCATAACTGCCCAATTTTTTGGTGCTGAAGTACTGTAAGTAGAATTCATCAACAGTCTCCTAATTTTTGCATCTATATCTGGAAAAAAAAACTGTGATCAATAGCTAATAAATTCCCACTCGAGTGACACTGAAGATTTAAACACAAGCATTCACGATATGCGCTGATCTCTGGTAGTGTCGTCATTTCTCCTAGGTGATGATGACTTATACCCATAGATGGAGCTGTTGGATATTATTTTATTGTACAAATTCATGTTTAAAAGACTTTGTGACTGTTTCTAGTTAAGTAATTTTTTTAACCTCTCGGGTCGTAGACTTCTTAATCTGATTATTATGAACTCACACCAAAAAGATACACATGCCAATATACATGTTAGGTTTCGCATACATTTTTAGGTGTTCATGGGCCTCTAAGCGTATACATGTATTCCAGGTTAAGCCCTCTGTTATGGTCAATTCATTACTTACAGATGTAAGTTTTTATAAAATAAAATACCTTTTAAATATTCGTTGATCAGGTAACAAGAACAACCTTGAATAAAGTTATTATGTTCTACTTTTGCATATTCTGGCCCCATAGCACACCTGTGTCCCTTTGAGAATTTAGCCTTAATATGTTTCATTAACTGAAATGGCAAATAAAACTTCCATAGTCTACATTTTTTAAAATTAGTGTTTATTTTAACAAATTATCAAGTGAAGGATTTAATTTTTTTCTCTTAATGTGTTAATTTCAAAGAAAGCATGAATTTTGATTTATTTGACAAATATTAAATAAGCATCTTGTGTGTGCCAGATGCTATTCTAAGCACCAAGTATACCATAGTGAATAAACAGAAAATCCTACCCTTAGGAGTTGACAGACAGCGTTCCCTGCTGTTGAAATGGGCAGAAGGGCTAAGGGAAAGAGGAAACATGAGTGGCTCTTAGGTTTCTCGATTAAGTGGATAGATGATGATGCCATGCTTGGATCTCCAGGCATCCTTTTACTGAAAGTCTTAACATTAGATCTATCAGTATTTCATATGTTTAAGTTCATAAATTAAATGTAAATTTAAGTCATCCCTGTGAAAAATATTCAGCGATTACCAGGCAAATGCTGCAAAATTAATAAAATCCTAATAACTGTTATAGGTAGTGATAAGAAAAATCCATTCGGTTTAAAGTAAACTTTGATAAATGCTTCATACTGCAGAAGCAGTTTATGGTGAACTTTGAGAACTTTAAAAAAAAAATAACAGCTTTATTGAGATTAATTCACCTGCCATACAATTCACCAATTTGAAGTATACAGCTTCAGTGTTTTTTTAGTGTATTCAGAGTTGGGCAGCCATCACTGCAATCAATTTTAGAGTATTTGCATAGCCCCCAAAAGAAACCCATACCCCTTAGTGATCACCCCTGAAACCACCACCACCCCAGCCTTAGGCATCCACTAAACTAATTTCTGTCTCTATGGAGTTGCCTATTCTGGTCACTTCATATAAATGGAATCAGAGAATATGTGGTCTTTTGTGACTGGATTCTTTTGCTTAGTATAGTATTTTCAAGGTTCATTCACGTTGTAGCATGTATCTGCTCAATTCCTTGTTACAGCTCAGTAATAATCCATTGTGTGGATATACCGTATTTTGTCTTTTCATCAGTTGATGGGCATTTGGGATGTTCCCACTTTGGGGCTCTTATGAATAATGCTGCCATGAACATTTGTGTACAAGCTTTACATGTGTTTTCAATTCTCTAGGGTGTATACCTAGGAGTGCAGTTGCTGGGTCATATGGTAAGTATGTTTAAGGATTTGAGGAACTACCAAACTTTTTCACAGTGACAGCACATTTTACATCCTTGCTGGCGGTGTAGGAGAGTTCCAATTTCTCTGCATCCTCACCAACACTTGCTATAATTTGTCTTTTTAATTATAGCTGTGCTAGTATGTGGAGTGGTATATCATTGTGGTTCTGATTTACATTTCCTTGATGGCAAATAATGACTGTTTTCTCATGTGCTTATTGGCCATTCGTACATCTGTGGAGAAATGTCCTTTGCCTATTTCTCAATTGAATTGTTTTCTATTTTATTATTTGAATTAAGAACTTCTGAAGTACAAAAATATTGCTACTCTTAAGAGAAAAGTAAGATACTCTGGAAATTAATTCATCAGTCTTAAAGCCTTAATTAGATTCTGGTTCTTCTCTAACGTAACAAATGGCTAAACATCCTTAAAACTGTATAGAGCTTTATAGTTGAAAATGCTTTTAAATACATTTCTTTGTGAGGTTCTGTCAATAGCCTGCTGGGACAGGAGACCTTGGTAGCACCTGTGATAGTGTAAGGGAAGTAGTAGTCAGGTGGTCTGGATTTAAGTCCCAGGGTCCTCTATTTATTGAGAATATGAATTTGAGGAAGTCACATTCCCATAATACAAAGTGAGTATTTCTGACCCCATAGGGTTATTGTGAAGACTAGATGAAATAGTGAATGTAAAAATGCCAGAGAGAGTTAGGCGCCCTATTTTTTCGAGTCTAGTATTTATACCACTCCCACTTTATAAATAGAGAACTGAGGGCCCAGAGACAAATGATGTACCAAAACTCACAGACTGACTGCTGATCGGCATCGTGCTGAGCCACGAGTTGCTACTTTTCACAGAGGAGTGTGTACCACCAAACTCAAGACTGGCCTTTGGAAGGACAGAGGAACTTGGCATTGGTCTGTAACGTGCTCTTTTCACCAGCCTTACATGCCTTCACACAGAGGTGCTCAATTCAGTTTGAGTTTAATTATGTGTCACAAACTCCAGGTAAGAGGAAGTAGAGAAAAAGCACCATATAAGCAAGGCCTTTCCAAGAAAGGACAGTGAAAAAACAGTCTGCCGTCTCTGCTTGCAGGTTTATAAGCCTTTAAGTAAGCAAGCCTTGATGACCTATATATTGAAAAAGAATTGAAACAGTTAAGATCAGATTTGTACTTGTGAGAAGGCTCACTCTAGCCTTTTTCTCTCTTCCTTGCTCACATACACACTGTAACTAAAAACACGTGCTTGCTTTGGAAAAGAGAAAAAAAAAAAAGCCTAACAAGCATGGGTTTGAATCCTGACAAGCCGTGTGCATTTGGACAAGCTCTCTGAGGCTTAAAACAGCAGAAGATGGAGTGATTTGTAATGTTATATTATCTAATTCCTATTTTTTAAAATGACTGATAGATGAGCACTACTCTCCCCAAATGGTTCTTTCTGACTTTTCTTTCCCTTCCTCTAACAAACAGTTCTGTGTACTTCCTGTGTGCAGACATCAGGGATACAGTTGTCAGCCAAGGGGAGGAGCCCCGACCCTCATGTAGCTTCAGCCTAGCAAAGAAGATAAATTCATCAAATATTACAACTAAATGTATTCAGTGCTAAGTGCTGTGAGGGAGAAATAGTACTCTGATAACATAAATGGGGAGGTTGGGAAGCTTCCCTCAGGAAGGAATGATTAAACTATAAGCTAAAGGAAGAAGGTTTAGGCAAAAAGAAGGGAGACAGCTGTCCAATAGATGGGCAGAAGTTACAAAAGCCCTGTGGTGGGAGAGAAACAGGCCAGTGTAGCAGCTGCATGGAGAGCAAGTGCAGTGAGTGTGGTGGGAACAGAATATAGAGACCGAACTATATGGATCTTGCAGGTTATGATAAATGTTTGGGTCTTTTTTCTAAAAACAGTGAGAAGTCATTAAAAAGGTTTAAGCCATTGAGGCTAATAAAATGAATTAATATATTTACAAAATATTTGGAATCATGTTGGTCCATTGGAACAGAAAAAATGTATTTTTACATTTCATTTTTGATGCCGGTCTCATCTCCTTATGTCCATTTATCTAACATCTTCAATGGTTCCCTTGTACTATATTACGAATCTGGCATTCAAGAGTCTTAGCCAAAGCTTCAACCTATGTTTATAGATCCATAACACATTTCACTACCCTGACCTGCTGCCTACCTCCCCCACCACACACACAACTTAAGCTCTGCATTTGAGAATCTCACTCATTCTTCAAAACCCTCCTTCACTAAAACTGCCCAGATCTCTTCAAGGAGGATTCATCCCACCCCACTGCTAGGTTCTTCTAGCATTTTGAGGGAAACATGGGGTTTACTTAGCACTTAAGATTAGTTGCCTACTGTGAACTATTTGCTTTGCATATGGATCTTCTTTATAGGTGAGGATTCACATTTTATTTTTATTAATTTACCAAATTTCTTTGTAATACCTGATAGGTATTCCAGGTGTGCACCATCACACAATGTGAGAGGTTTCTTTGTAATCCCCCACAGTGCCTCTCTGAGAATCCTTGAAATGCAGTATTCTAGGGAGACATTCTGAAAAATTCAGCCTGAAGTGAGAGGTGCTGAGCTCTCAGTTCTTTTTCTCTGATGTCCTTGAATTGAATCTCAAGGCTTAATAGTCAAGTTTGTTAGAAAGACTTTAGTGAGGTCATTGATGATCTTGGTAAGGTCACTCTCAAATTTAAGTCAAAAGCATCCTGTTTGGATTTCACAGATCAATTGCTGTTCCCTTGCATGATAGTTTGCCAGCGTCTGTGCTAACCTACATCCCTTCTCACCCTGCACAGTCTTCCTGAGGCTATCATCTGTGCTATAACTTCAACCTCCACCTATATATGGATTAATTAATTATTAACTGTTACACTTTTTAGCATTTATTTTGTCCCAAGCACTGTTCTAGCCCCTAGGGATAAAGCAATGAGCAAAATAGTGGGAGAAAGAAAAAACCCTGCCTCATACAGGTAACATTCAAAATGGACAATAAATATAAACAAAAGACACAGTATCTTAGTGAGAATAAGGAGAAAATGAAGTTGGGAAGGAGAATATGAAATTCCAGGGTTGTGGGTGTGAAGTTTTAGGTAGGATAGGCAGGGAAGGACTCACTGAGAAAGTGACTTGAAAAAAAAAACTTGAAGGAAATAAAGGAGTCAGCCAGGCTGATGTCTGCGGGAAGAATGTTCCAGGTAAAGGGGACAGCAAGTGCAAAGGCCTGAGATACATGCTTGGCATGTTCCAAGAATAGAACAATGAGATAAGATTGGATCAAGTGGGGAGGGAGGGATGAGTAGGACGTGAGGTCAGAGAGACGACTGAAAGCTATTCCCAGTTTTCTGAGTGTTTTTATTATGAAATAGCGTTGGATTTTGTGAAATGCTTTTTATGTATCAACTGAGATGATCATGTGGGTTTTTCCCTTTGTTCAGGTAGTGTGTAAATTTTTTTTTCTAATGCCGTATCACTATTGCATTCCTGTTATAAATCCCACTTGGTTATGGTATGTAATCCTTTTAATATGCTGCTGTTGGATTCAACTTGCTAGTATTGTGTTGAGGATTCTTGTAACCTTATACCTGAGGAATATTGGTGTGTAATTTTTTTGATCATGTCTTAGGTGGCTTTGGTATCAGGGTAATGTTGGCCTCATAGAATGAGTTAGGAAGTGTTCCCTCTTTCATTTTTTGGAAAAGTTTGAGAAGGATTGGTAATAATTCCTTAAATGTTTGGTAGAATTCACCAGTGAAGCTAGCTGGTCCTGGGCTTTGTCTTTGTTGGGAGGTTTTATTGATTTAACCTCAGGTTATAGGTCTGTTGAGATTTCCTATTTTTTTCTTCAGTCAGTTTAGGTAATATGTGTGTTTCTAGGAATTTGTCTATTTTATCTAGGTAATCGGATTTGTTGATGTACAATTGTTCATGGTATTCTTATAATCCTTTTATTTCTGTAAGGACAGCAGTAATATCGCCAGTTTCATTTCTGATTTTAGTTGTTTGCACCGTCTTTTTTCTTTGTCAGTACTTTAAAGGGTTGTCAGTTTTGTTGATCTCTTCCAATAACTGACTCTTTGCTTCATTGATTCTCTCTAATGTTTTTCTATTCTCTGTTTTATTTATCTCCATTCTATTTATTATTTCCTTTCTTTTGCTAGCTTTGGGTATAGCTTTTCTTCTTTTCCTAGTTTGTCAAGGTGTAAAGTTAGGTTATTGATTTGAGACCTTTCTTCTTTTTTAACGTAGGCATTTACAGCTATAAATTTCCCACAAGCATTGCTTTTGCTGTATTCCATACATTTTGGTATATTGCAGATTTTTTCATTCATCTCAAGGTATTTTCTGGTTTCTCTTGTGATTTCTTCAGTCATTGGTTATTTAAGAGTGTGTTGTTTAATTTCCACATATTTATGGATTTCTCAGTTTTACTTCTGTTATTGATTTCTATCTTCATTCCACCATAGATGTTCTGTCCATGATTGAAAGTGGTATACTGAAGCCTTCACAAGTCTCTGTTATTGTAGAGCCGTCTATTTCTCCCTTCAGTTCTATTAATACTTGCCTCATATATTCTGGAGCTCTGGTGCATATATGCTTATAATTACTATGTGTTCTTGATGAATCAACCCCTTTATCAGTATATATTGTGCTTCTTTGTCTCTTAACAGTTTTTACTTAAAGTCTATTTTGTATGATATTAGTATAGTCACTTCAGCTCTCTTTTGGTTACCATTTACATGGAATATATTTTTCTGTCCTTTCACTTACAATCTATTTGTGTCTTTGGATCAAAAAGAATCTCTTATGGATAGCATATTGAATCATTTTTAATTCCATCTGTCAATCTGCTTTTTGAATGGAGAGTTTGATCTATTTACATTTAATGTAATTACTAACAAGGAAGGATTTACTCCTGCTATTTGGTCTTTGTTTTCCGTATGCCTTATACCATTTGTGTCCCCCATTTCCTCCATTACATCCTTCTTTTGTGTTTAATTGATTATTTATAGTGAAATGTTTTGATTCCTTTCTCAATTCCTTTGTGTACATTTTTTAAATATGTAGATATTTCTTTTGTGGTTACCATGGGGATTATATTGAATAACCTAAAATTATAGCAATCTGGTTTGAATTGATACTGACTTAACTTCAGTAGTATACAAAACTGCCCCTATAAAACTTCATCTCTTCTTTGTGTTATTGTAATCATAAATTACATCTTTCTACATTGTGTGCTCAATAACATAGATTTATATTTTTATTGCATTTGTCTTTTAAATTATGTGATGTAACAAGCAGAGTTACAAACCAAAAATATAATAATAATGGCTTTTGTATTTGCCTATGTAGTTACCTCTATTGGAGATCTTTATTTCTTCATATGGCTTCAAGTTACTGTCAAGTGGCCTTTTGTTTCAACATTGGACTCCCTTTATCATTTCTTTTAGGGAAGATCTAGTAGTAATTAAATCTCTCGGCTTTTGTTTATCTGGAAATTTTTAATTTTTCCCTCATATTTGACAGTTTTGTCAGATACTGAATTATTGATTGACAGTTTTTTTCTCCTTTCAGCACTTTTAATATGTCATCCCACTGCCTTCTGAGTGCCATGGTTTCTGGTGAGAAATTGGCTGTTAATCTTATTGAAGAGCGCTTGTATATGACAAGTTGCTGCCCTCTTACTTCTTTCAAGATTGTCTTTTTGTCTTTTGATAGTTTGATTATAATGTGTCTTAGTGTGGATCTGTAAGTTTATCCTACTTAGAGTTCACTGAACTTCTTAAATGTGTAGTTTCATATATTTCATCTAACTTGGGAGGTTTGGGCTGTTATTTCTTCTTCAAATATTCTTTCTGCCCTATTTTCTTTTTCTTCTCCTTCTGGGACTTCCATAATGCATATATTTATCCATTTGATAGTTTCTCACAAGTCCCATAGGCTCTGTTCATTTTTCTTCATTCTTTCCTCTTTCTGTTCCTTGGACTGGATAATTTCAGTTATCTTCAAATTCGCTGATTCCACCTTCTGCAGTCTCAAATTTGCTGTTGAACCACCTAGTGAAGTGTAAAAAAAAAACTAACTTACCCATATTTCCCCATTCCCCCAGCCCCTGGCAACCACCATTCTACTCTCTGCTTCTATGAGTTCTACTTTTTTAGATTCTACATGTAAGTGAGATCATGCAATATTTTTCTTTCTGTGTCTGGCTTATTTCATTTAGCATAATGTCCTCCAGTTTCATCCATGTTGTTGCAAATGGCAGTATTTCCTTCTCTTTAAAGGCTGAATAATATTTTGTTATATATGTGGAATACACACCCCAGATTTTCTTTATCCATTCATTTGTTGTTTTACATATGTGTATTTATTGAAATATAGTCACTTTACAATGTTGTGTCAATTTCTGGTGTACAGCATAATTCTTTAGTCATACATGAACATACATGTATTCATTTTCATAGTCTTTTTCACCATAAATTACTACAAGATGTTAAATACAGTTCCCTGTGCTATACAGTAGAAACTTGTTGTTTATTTTATTTATAGTAGTTAGTATCTGCAAATCTTGAATTCCCAATTTATCCCTTCCCACCCATTTCCTCCCCGGTAACCATAAATTTGTTTTCTGTGTGAGTCTGTTTCTGTTTTGTAATTAAATTTGTCTTTTTTTTTTAGATTCCACATATAAGTGATATCATATGATATTTTTCTTTCTCTTTCTAGCTTACTTCACTTAGAATGACAATCTCCAGTTCCATCCATGTTGCTGCAAATGGCATTATTTTATTATTTTTTATGGTCATCCATTCATTTGTTGATGGACACATGTCTTAGCTATTAGGAATAATGCTACAATGAACATGGAGTGCAAATATCTCTTCAAGATACTGATTTTATCTCCTTTGGATATGTACCCAGAAGTGGGATTGATGGCTTATATGATAGTTTTATTTTTAATTTTTAAGAAAACTTTATACTGTTTTCCATGAAGTTTTTATTTTAATAATTATATATTTCATCTCCAGAATTTCTGTTTGGTTCCTTTTTATTGATACTCTCATTTTATTTTTATATCATTTTCCTTATTTCCTTTAGTTCTTTATCCATGTTATCCTTTATCTCTTTGAGCATATTTAAGACAGTTATTTTAAAGGCTTTGTGTGGTAAGTCCAATGTCTGGGCCTTCTTAGTGACTATTTAAGTTAATTTTGTTCCTCTGAATGGGTCATACTTTTCTGTTCATTTGTTTACTCTGATTTTTTGTTGTTGTTGTTGAAAAGTGAACATCTGAATATTACTATGTGGTAACTCTGGACATCAGATTTTTCCTTTCCCCCTGGGGTTTGCAGAGGTTTTTTGTTTGTTTGGTTTGGTATAGTTTATTCTATTGTTAAAGGCTGTGGTTATGGTGGCTCACTTGTCGAGTGACTTCTCCTAACTATTTTTTTCAGAGACTGTTTTCCTTTTCATGTGTGGTCACTGAAGTCTCTATTTCTCAGCATGTATTCAACTGGTGTTTTGATAGAGATTTCCATAAACCCTAGGAGCTAAGCACACATACGCACACACACACGCACACACACACACACCTCTTGGGATTTGCAGATTGGCTTTGTACTGTGACCCTTATTCAACACCCAGCATCCACTGAGCCTAGGGACTGTCCTGAGGTGAAAGCTTGAGGTTGTCTCATTTTTTTTTTTTTTTTGAAGCATGTGCATGGCTTTCTAAATTTTTCCTTATATACGGGTGCTTTTGAACGCTCTAGTTTCCCCAAGAAACTCTCTCCCCAGCTTTTCTTCCCAGTCCTTAGGTGGTTTATTGATGTCTCAATCATAATCTTTTGCTATAGGTGTCTGCAGGTTATTTATCAGCCTTACCATGTTTTGAAGCAACGTCTTCTGCTTTTTCAGCCTGGTGAGTTCTGATTTAGGTGAAACAGTGATTAGTGCCTTGCATCAGTCCTTCAAATAGCCCTGAAGCAGATTAGAACAGATGTACACAATAATTTGCAAATAAGATTTGCCGTGCTCCTTCCAGAAGCAGGAACCAGAGCCCCACACTGGTAACATGGACATCTTTAAGACTGCAGCCAAGCCAGGAAGAGGGTAGGGCAAAGGCTAGTAAGATGCCACAAAGCTTTCCTATAGGTTTTTTTTTTTTTTTTTTGGCTCTTTTTTGTTGTTGTCGTAAAATATACATAACATAAAATTTACCATTTTAACCACTTTAAGTGTACAATTCATTGGCATTATGTACATTCATATTGTTGTGCAATCATTACCACTATCCGTCCCCAGAACTTTTGTATCATCCCCAGCTGATACTCAGTACTCACTATATAATAACTCCCATTCCTGCTTCCCCTTGCCCCTATTAACCACTCTGCACTTTTCAGGTTGCCTTTTGCTTGATTCAGCATTTGGTTGTTGTGGTAAACATTTGACTATATTCCAGAGTCTGACAAAGTTGGTTCTGACAGTTTCTGCTTGTTTTTCAATGTTTCTGTCAGAGGATGGGAGCTTGGAGCTGACTACTTTGCCAGTTTGCTGGCATCACTATCAACATAAGATTTTGTCCTGAGCAACTTGGAAGAACAGTATAACCATTAACTGAGGTAGGAAAGACTGTGGGAAGATCTAATTTTAAAGGAAGATATCAAGGGCTTGGTTTAGGATAAATTAAATTCAAGATAACTGTTAGGCATCAAGTGGAGAAGTCAAGCAGATAGGTAGGAAAAAGAAAAAGAAGAAGAAGAAGAAGAAGTCTAAGGTCTGATCCCACGGGCAGTCCAGGACATAGGGGTCAGGAACATTAGGCAGAATCAGAAGATGAGGCAGAGACTGAGAAGGAGTGGCCAGAAGAATGAGATGTAAAGCTGGAGACTGAGCTCGCAGTGTCTTGGAAACAGATAAAGAAAGCTGCTAAGTGAAATAAAATGAAAACATAGAGTTAGCCATGTGAAGTCACTGGTGAAAATTTATAATGTGGGAGAGAGGATTGCTCATGCACTGTTCTTGAATAGTGGGAACGGATGGGATTCGTGGAGGCGCTAGATTCATCCATTACAACAGAAGAGAAAGAAGACACTGAGGAACAGAAGCAGGTAGGTGTTAAATAACATTTGCTTCAATTTTCTGATGAGTCTCAAATCCATTTCTATAATATTGTCTCTTCCCTGAGCCAGAAACCACTGCCTTGAGACATCCCCAACTTGTAGGGTTTCCTACAAGTACTTCAGCCTCAAGGTGTCCCCAGCCAAGAAAGACCAACTCCTTTTCTTCTAATTCCTGGTTTCTGCTGTGTTGCCACCTGTCATGGCTTCCCCATCCAGCAGAGAAGAGGAAGAGTCAGGTTTTGGGGTGGGTGGAGACCTCAATAAAAAAGCAACCCCAGAGCTGATGCTGGATGAAGGGGAGACATCTTCCGTGGGCAAGGGGGAAGGAGAACAAAATAGGCAGATAACCCAAAGATGGAGTGGGGAATTGGGCTTGGGTGTGGGGTGACTAGGGAGCAGTAAGCTCAGAGCAGTCACCAGAGGCCATTACACACCCAAAGGCCAACAAAGCATTCTGTTAGGATCCCATGGAGTTATTCATGCTTTGTTACAGGATCTAAAGGGCTGTTTATCTTGAGTTTTTCTCCATAGCATTAGATTGTTGTCCTGCTGGAAGAAGGACCCTGACAAGCCCTTTCACCTCCTGGGCCTTGCGCTGGCTGTTCCTTCCTACTACACAGCACTTACCCCTGATCGTTGACCAAACCTCTCCTCACCCTGCATCTCCAAGGTCTCCTCCAGAGAAGCTTTCCCAGATTCTTTCCCCCTTAGCCTCCTCATCTACATCTCCTTTATAGCTCTTCTATATTTTCATTTTGGCTGCCAATTTTTGCTCCATGAAAGTTTTGCTCTGACAGTTGGATTTATCTTCATGTCCCTAGAGCAGGACCTGGTGTGGATGAGGCATCAACAAGTTTGTTGATCAACTATATATTAAAAAAAACCAGACCATTCTGGTCCCAGGGCTCTGCCCACAGGTGCACAAATGCTTATGAACATTAAAATGCACAAGCAAATCCCAGAAATAACATCCTTGTTGCAAGTTGTTTTTGGATGAGGATGTTATTGTTGTGAGAAGTTTGTGTACAGCCTCTCTGGACTCAGGACAGTGACCATCTCTGCTGTCATTTGTTCTGTCACTTCAAAGTGCAGGAAAACCATGGTTGGTGATTTTAGAATCTAATTCAGAACATTCAGGGAATGAGTCATATCGTACTGACGCCTTTTCCGGGTTGCCACAGGTTAAATAAACTAAGCAACAGGACATGGTTGTTGTTGTTGTTGTTGTTGTTGTTGTCGTTATTGTTAATTTTAACCTCTTTAAAAGGTAAATTTCAGAAATCCATTATCATACTATCCTGAACATGATTCTACCATCTCTTGTTTCTTTAGAATCATTATTATGAACATAGTTATAGTAATTTTCCAGCGCAGCAATGAGAATACGCAGCCAAAGGAGTAAGAGGAGGCGTAACTCAGGCTCAGTCCCTCCCTGGAGCAGATTCAGACTGGAGCCTGAAATCTATGGTAGAGGCAGCTGAGCTGCCCCAGAAGTCAGAGGGGTAAGTGAGGGAGCAGAGGCAGGCCCCGGCCCAAGCACAGGACCAGGGAGTCTGCCGCTTCTTTGTGCATTCGAACTACTCGGGGATTTGTTAAAACGCAGTTTCTGAATCAGTAGATTCAGATTCAGTTCTGGGCTGGGATCTGAGTTCTGCATTTTTAACAAGATCCCAGCGATGCCACTGCCGCTGGATCACAGAGAACACTTTCAATATCAGGTGTTTAGCTGACCTCCCAGAGGTTTGCTTGTGATCTTGCGTGGGTTTTATGGGGAAGCTGTCTGCAGCGAGTCTTTGTCTGGGGCATCTTACAAGTACCAGGTGGCAGTATAATCCGTCCACGCACACAGTGCTCTGAGCTTATACAGCGCTCTCACCTGCCTGTTTCTCTTCATTCTCACAACAGTCCTGGGAGATAAGTTAGCACCATTTTGCCAACTGGGAAACCAGTTCCTGACACTTCACAGCTCACTAAAAGGGTGGAGCTTGGGCTCATGGCTCCACGTTTAGTGTTCTTTCCACTGCTTCTTGCTGCCTCCTCTGTGTCTGTGCTGTGGGCCATACACAGCCCCATGGACTTGGAGCGGCGCGAATGCTGTGGGGGAGATGGTTGTGTGTGCACACACACGTGTGTGCCTGTCTTAAATCCAAGGCTGATGGGCAGCTGTAGCACACGGGGCTCATGTGGTCTCATGTGGGACACTCTGACTGAGCATGGCATTCCCCTCCCCCTCAGAGCTCCCTCTCAGACGATGACCATATTGCAGACTGTGTCCTGGGCTCACAAGCAGCCGTGAGCATCTGCAGTGGATGCGGAAATGCTGTTGGTGCCCACTCACCACCCATTTAGCCTTTCCATTTCAGGGCAGGCTGGCCAGACTCCATCGGCCAGCGTCAGCCTCCCTGCCTGAGGGCTTCCTCTGGCACAGGGGCCTGCTCTGCTCTGCACAGGCACTGAAGAACTGGGAAATCTATGGTCCACAGTCGTCCAAGGACTGATGGGAGTTGATGTAAAAATAACCCAGCTCTCTCATCTCTTAATGTAGGATAACTCTGAAGCAATTTCTCCACATTAAGCCCCGGTTACCCACAGTGGTAACTTGCTTGGTAATGTTGCCTTTATTGGCTGCCTTCCCTTCCCTGCCTTAATTCCCCACTGCTGTAATAGTGTTCTGCGGACCCCCTCCTAAATGAATGACTCTCGTGCAACTCCTTGTCTCATGGTCTGCTGACGGAACCCAAATAAGACACTTCTCCCGACCACTATTTCTATTGATCTACTTACATCTGGACCCACATACCTGACTTACCTCTAGTCACAATGGAGAAAGTATTCCAGCTCCTTAGTAAGGTCACAGCCTCCACCAAGGACCTGAAATTACATCCTCCTGCTTCTTACGGATTTCCCTCTTGCAATCGTCCCCTTCCTCTGCAGCACCATCTCTCTTCCTCTCTCCCCCTCGCTCTCCTAGATCATGCCAACCTGCAAACATGCCTTAACAGGACCCCTCGGGCCCCAGGCTTCCAATTCTGGCCAATATGGAACAACAGGGAATAGATTTTTTCTTCTGCCTGAAGCAACAACCAAACAAAATATATGAAACAATGGTTTCAAGACACTAAACATTGAACAACAAAGGGCAGTGATTCTTGAGAGGTGGGAACCAAACACAGGAGAGAGTTCCCAGGCCATAGAACAGGGAGGAGAACCCAGGCAGAGCCAGTGCTTGTGAAGTAGGGTACTTAACAACAGTGAAAGAAATTATCCAAAATGAAACAGAGAGTAAGAAGAAAACTTTTAAACAAGAGCATCAGTTACCTGTGAGACAATTTCAAGCAGTCTAATACACATGCAATTTGGTACTCTGGGGAAAATAAAGGAAGAGGAGACAGAAAAATACCTGAAAATCATGGCCAACATTTGCCCAAATTTGATGAAAACTACAAACCCACATATCCAAGAAGCTCACTGAATTCCAAGTACAAGAAACATGGAAGAGCGTACCTAGACGCTTCATAGTCAATTGCTCAAACCTAATGATAGAGAGAAAACCTTAAAAGCACCAGAGCAACGAAAAAGACACATTACAATATGAAGGAACAAAAATAAGGGTAACAACAGATTTCTCTTCAGGAACAATTCAAGCGAGAAGAGAGTGGATCAACACTTTAAAGTACTGAAGGAAATAACTACCAACCTAAAATGCTGTACCCACTGAAAATAAGTTTCAAAAATGAAAGTGGGACGTTGTCATCAAGGGAAGCTGGGTGAACATACATGGGAACAAAGAACAGACAGATCAAATAGCAGGGCGATAGATTTAAATCTAACCATATAATCACATTAAATGTAAATGTATCGACTCTCAGCTAAAAGGCATAAGGCATTAGATTAAATGTAAAAGCAAGACTCAGCTACGTGCTGCCTCTGAGAAACTCACTTGAAAAATGAAGTCATAAATAGGTTAAAAATAAACAGGCTTAATCTCTTTTGCTAAGTCCTTCCCCTCCCTACTGCCCTCTGATCTGGGTCCTCTCCATCCACCCTCCAACTCCATTCGCCTTTCCCACAGTAAAAGTTCCTCCCTGGCATTGCAAGACTCTCTTCACAGGGCAAGGATGGGAAGAAACTGAAAGGAAAAGGCAGAGTCTTGTTAGTAGGCAGGGATTAGGACAAGCTCTTGAGTACTCATATGTTAATCATTTTTGTCTGTCATAGCTTTAAATAATAGAAGTCATTGGGATGGGACAGGGGTCACTACAGAGGACCCCACCTGCCAAAGGGAATCCTGTGAGGGACCCTGCAGTTTTCCCCTTTGCTTTCTCTATTGAGGGACAAGAGGCCGAGTTGCTCCATGTAATAAAGTACGGCGGATGAGGGGAGGGAAAACGAGAAAGCGCTGAATAATTTGGGGTTGGAGAAGTTTTCAGGGCATTTGAGGTGAGAGTGGGCAAACTAGGCAGAGGATAGATGGGGACAGGAGAAGAAAGTGGATTCTGAGAGCGTTGCATGGAGTGTATTTAGATTCATGTTTCTTAAGTGAAGAATGGACTACTCTACCAAGATGGCAGCCACTGTGAAGAAGGCAGCTGCAGAGGATGCCATTGCTACTCTTGAAGATAAACAGAAGATAAATTTGCCCAGGATACAAGTAGAATCCCAGAACTGAAGGAAGAAAAAAGAAGCTGAAAAAAAAAAAAAAGAAATAGCTTCAAAATTTAGACGATGCTTGGATGCCTGTGAGGACATCACGCTTGCAGATGATGACTGCTTAGTGATAGCTGATGGAGCTGGTGATGTTTCCCTGAGCTGTTCTCAAGGAAGGACACAAGAAATGATAGAAGCAAAAAAAAATTTACAGGGAGAAATTTATGCCTTAGAATCCAGACTGGAATCAATTCAGTGGGTGTTAGCAGATCTGAATGTTCAGTTACATGCAAAATTTGGGAACAACATAAACCTTGAGGCTGATGAAAGCTAAACATTTTATGACTTTAAAAATTTGTTTAATAAACTTGAATTTTTGTTATAAAATGTTAGCTATATTCTCTGTGTCGTACAATACATGCTTGTAGCTTATTTTATACACGACGATTTGTACCTCTTAATCCCCTATCTCTATATTGCCCCTCCCCACTTTCCTCCCCCTACAGGTAACTACTGGTTTGTTCTCTATATTAAACTTGAATAATGTTTTAAATGATTTTTTTTAAAAAGAATGAATCATTCTACGGCTTTGTCTGTGTGCATTTATTCTTAAATGCAATGCTAGTCTGAGACTGGACCCTAAGAGTCTCTGGCTTCATAAGGCTTGCTCTGGATGTACCAGGCTGTGTCAAGGACTTTAAGGATGAAGACACTGACAATCAGAGATGGTGGGTGCCTTGCCCCTAGTCACACAGCTAAGAAATGTCAGAGCTTTGGACAAAAATCCAGCCAGCTCTGACTTTCTAGCCTGAAGTTTTTCAGTCTTGCTGCTCAGACGGCTAACCTCTGATCAGCCACTGACCCCTGCTCCTCTCACACCTCCTGTCCCCGAGTCTGCAGGGCTAGACCTTGCCTCAGGGCCCAGCTGAGCCTGCACCCTCTCCAGCTCCTACCATATCAGCCTCTAGAGACATCTCCCCCTGCCCCCATCGGTGAGAAGGAAAGTTCTTTGCTTCCTGACACTCCCCAGACAGCCAGGCCTCAGGGCTTGCAGCCAAGTGGAACCCCTCCGGGTGCCCCCAGCCTGGGCTCCGGATGCACTCCCGTCACAGCGCAGGAATGTGGGCATCTGAGCATCAGCAGCAGACACGCTGGCTGTCAGCCGAGCCAGGGCCCCTGATAACTGACAGGAGCTGAAAGAACCATTAGAGAGAAAGACTGGGTCCAGGGGGCACATATCAGGGTCGCCTGGGCTGGGCAGAACGGTGCAAGGCAGCCAGAGCTGGCAGCCTCCGCTAAGCTACTGCCTAACAGGCCTCAGTTTCCCCATCTGTAGAATAAGGGTGGTATTCCCTGGCCTGCCTGCTGCACCAGGCAGTGTGAGAGAATGAATGTGGTTGGTTGTACCACCCACATCACTTATTCCAGCCCATCTCAGAGAACCACAGGGGAAAGGGAGGCCCTGAGAGCACAGGTAACAGAGCCGGGACAGACCCCATGTTCCTGCTTCCCCAACCAGGGCTCTTCTACTCCAGGTTCAGTCATTTCTGTCCTGAACACACCTGGGAGGGAGGACAGCTTCCTGCGTGGGGGAACAAGATGAGGGGGAACTAGTCCCAGGCCCCGGGACCAGGCTGGGAATGCTGGGTTCCAAGCATAGACCTACATAGACTCGCTGTGGGAAACAGAGGCCTTCTCCCCTCAGGGCTGTTCTTCATTGTCAAATGGGGGCACCGCTGTGACAAGCGCTTCCTAGACTTCCACGTGCTTGGGAACCACTGGGAATTATTTGGCAGATTCTGACTCAGCAGGTCTGGGGCGGGGCCTGAGAGACTTTCTTTTTCTTCTTCTTCTTTTTCTGCTAATTGGTAACATTTTATTGTAAGGTGAAAATGATATATGACTTTTTTCTTTTCTTTCTTTCTTTCTTTTTTTTTTTTTTTTTTTTTTTTTTTTGAGAGACTGTATTTCTGACAAGCTTCCAGAACTGCTGATGTTGCCAAGCCTTTGGAACACCCTTTAAGAGCCAGGGTCTGGAGGAGCCTAAGGGCTTCCCGGTCTGGCCTTTGGTAAGCGGCTGAGGCTCCGAGATGCCTCCTTCTCTTCATCCCAGCACCACCACCCCAGCCCCGGACTGTCTAGAGGTTGCTGCAAATCCTCCCCGGGGGAAACTTCCTCCCTCTCTGGGACTCTCCCGCCACCTGATCCTGCTTCACCTTCAGGATCAAGAAGTTTCAAGTTGCTCCTTCCTCCTGCGGGGACTTGCCTCAGGAAGACCCTCCTGCAGCCTTTCATAGGAGACAGAGCCCCATCTCTGCTGCAGATGTAGGGAGCTTGCTACCCAGCTAGCTCCATGGAGAAGGCTGGGGGTGCATGAGAGAGCAGGGCTCCTAGGGCCTCCCAGCTAGGAGGCTAGGCTCCTGCCGCCTGTGTGGAGCCACCTGGGCTGTCCTGTCCCCCACGACTGCCCCACAGCAGCAGCTGCCGGAGTGAGATTTATGTGATGCCGTTGGGGTTTTGTAAAGAAAACAGGGTGTGTGTTCATAAGGAAGGAAGAAACCCAACATTTATTAAGGTCCTATTGTGTGGCAGGCACATTCGCAAACATCTCTTCCTTCCAACCCTTGGCCCTGGGAGGCACGTTTGCCTGAAGTTCACGGTGAGGATGAAATTGGATGAAGCACATGAAACTCCTGGGTGACTTGTCAGCAGTTTGAGGAGTGGACAGAGGCCAGCCTGGCTTCAGAGCACTAAGAAAGAGGAGGCTGGGGTTGTGGCGGCGGGCGGGTGCGGACAGAGGGGGGGCGTCCAGCTCCATGGGGCCTGCCGACCTCGGGTGGAGCGAGACTTCTTTCTAAGAGCAGTGAGAGGCTGGTAAGGATTAGACAAGTTTGAAGCCAAGTCAGACTGGCTCTCCAGAAGTACAGCACGACATCCGAGTGGAGGTGGATGGGAGGGGCACGGCTAGATGTACAGAAGCTGGCAGAGGTCGGAGGAGACTCCAGTGAGATCCCTTCCACCTCTGGGATCTTGAGCTGAGCAGATTATGCGGCAATCCTGTTGTTTGTCTACACCCTCAATATCTCTGCAGCACGTTCATGGCCACAGTCTGAGTTCCCCTGTTAAAATCCCCAGGAGAGGGCAGCACAGGCCTCGGTCTCCCCTTTGGGAGATAAGGTCAAAGGAGCACCAAAGGCTCTCCCAAGACCCCCAGGGATGAGTCACCGGGCAGGGGTTGGAAGCCAGGCTCCCACAGGCCGTGTGGCTGCCAAGACTCTGGGGCCTGGGAGGGAGCGGGGCCGGAAGGCCGAGGCCCAACCCAGGTCAGCCCGCGTCCATCACCACGAGCATCGCCACGCTGGCCCGGCTCAAAATAGCTCTCCAGACGCAAGGAAATATTTTATCCTACTCTGTTTTCCCACCAAAAAAAAAAAAATAATAAATAAACATTCCCAAATCTCAATGGGGCCAGACTCCAAAGACGGGGAAAGGGAACGAGAACAGGCTGGGCCGCCCACTGAGAAGTCGGGTTTCTGTCCTTTTAGATCTTTTCTTCAGGGTCAGGACTTTGCTTCGTGACATGAGTGTGGACGACTCCCACGACTTTCCCAGTGGTGACCGGCTGCCCTTGGTGTCAGACTGCCCTTTCCCAGGGGTCACTCGTCTCAGACACGGTGACGCTAATGGACCGCTGCAGGGACCATGCCTCGGGGTCTAAGCGTCTGACATAATTCTGCCCTTGAGGGGCTGACAAGCCACTGGGTGGCAGGGCGGGGCTTCCTTGCTCCTTGAGGAGCTTCTGGAACCCAAGGGAGAGGGCACTAATGTTTCCTGAGTTAACCATGTGTCCAGTACTATACCAGAAACTTCTACAAACATCATCCCATCTGACCCTCACAACATGCCTTCGAGGTACATTTTATCACTTCCCATTTTACAGATGAAGAAACTGAGGCTCAGAATGGGTAGGACCTGTTCAAGGTTTCATGACCAACGAATGGTGGACCTTGGACTGGATTGTACACTACTTGGCTCTAAGACTGTGCTTTACATCAGGCTGGCTCTGATTGAATGAGCCTCGTACTCCCTCAGAGCTCCCCTTCTCCCTCAGGCTGTCGGAGTCCAAGGTCCTGGGACCCCAAGACCTGATCAGGAAGGCTGATGTTAGACTTATGGGTTGAACTGTGTCCTTCCCAAAGGATATGTTGAAGTCCTAACACCCATACCTGCCAATGTGACCTTATTTGGGAATAAGGTCTTGGCAGATGTAATCCAGCTAAGATGAGGTTGATAGTGTGGTCCCTCATCCAGTATGACTGGTCTGGTGTCCTTATAAGAAGAGGGAAGACTGCCATGTGAAGACAAAGCAGAGATTGGAGTTATGCTGCCATAAACCCAGGAATGCCAGAGGCTGTGAGAGGTAAGGAAGGGTCTTCCCCTGGAGACTTTGGAGGGAGCAAGGCTGCCAACACCTAGATTTTGTATGCACAGCCTCCGGAACTGTGAGACAATACATTTCTGTTGTTGTAAGCCACCCAGTTTGTGGTCCTTCGTCCTGGCGGCTCTGGCAGACTCCAGTGGCTGAGGTCTGCCTAGGGGACACCTTAGCCTCCTCAGGAAGCAGGCAGACAACCTGTGGGAGAGCCGAGCTCAAGTCTTAGCTCCACAAGGGGAAGAACTTTCTCCCCATCAGAGTGAGCCTTCAGGAGGGACTGCTTCAAGGAAGTGAGGGCCGCATCACTGGGTGTATATTCGAAGGAGCGGATGGACATTTGATGAAGATATTCAGTTGTCTCCTTCTCCTGGAATGTTTTTGCTACTACTTTTTGGTATTTTTTAAAGGTCATTTAAATTCTTAGCCCCACTCATTTGTATTAAAGTTCTCTTAAAATAATACTTGTATCACCATTAATTTGAATGATTTACTTTAAAATTTGTTATCATAGAGAAATTTGTATAACTCCTTGTATAGTGAGAGAGTTTGAGAGTTTGGGACATATTCCTATAAAAAGTTTTCAGTGTAGATTCTAACCTGCATACACAATGTATTTAAGTCTACATTATTATGAAATCATTCTTCATATACTATTCTGCCACTTGACTTTTTCACTCAGAAACACGTCAAATCTATTTTCATGTCATTAAAGTAGAACTAACAACCAGCTGACTCCAGCAGAGGAAGGCCCCGTGTCTGGGATTGCTGCAGGCATGACAGCCTGGCCAGAGACCTGGGCCAGCAATCATCGTCAGAGTGTCAGGCAAAGGGAAAAAAAAAGAGCTGCCCCATTTTAAAAAATTGCCCACAGAGTATCCCATTTTAGAGAAGTACTCTAATATAGTCAATCAATTCCTTGAAGTATATTGCTGTTTTCAACAGATCATTTTTTAAAAAATCAATTCTACTTCAATAAACAAGTTACCCTTCAAGGAGACTGTAACCATTTATACTCCCACTAGCCCTGTATCACACCACCTGGGATCACACTGTCACCAGGACAGAGTGTTTTCAAGAAAAGAATTAAACAGACAAAATAAAAATAGAACAAAGAACATATTAAACACTGGTATCTATCACCCATCTTTGCCCCATATTTACTATATGAGGTTTTGATTATATTTTCTTTGGAAATAAAAAGAAATTAAGGAAATTTCACACATACACAAAAGTAGAGTGAATGGTATAATGAACCATGACCACCTTCAACAGTTACAAGTTCATGGCCCCATCTAGACTCCCAACCCCAAGTTAATTTGAAGCAGATGCCAGACCACGTATAATTTCACCTGTAAATACTTCAGCAAGACTTTCTAAAAGATAAAAAGTTTCACACCTCACCTTAAAAATGAATTTTCTAATATAATATTAGAAAAAATGATTTTCTAATATAATCCATATACTCCAATGTATCAAATTTCCCTGGTTATCTTTTTACATATATAAAATATATGTGTACATATATAATATAATATATAATATGTATATTCACGTATATGTATATTCTCTCTAAACATATATATGTATTTGCTTGAATAAGGAGCCAAAATAAGATCCAGACATTGCCTTTGACTGTGTCTCTTAAATCTTTCTTTTTAATTTTGAAACAATCGCAAACACAGAAAGGGGGTAAGTACATTACAAAGAACTTTCCTTCCCGTGAACCTTTTGAGAGTGAGTTGTGGACTTGCTTCCCCCTCCACCCCCCCGCCCCCCGGTCTGTAATGTTTCCTACAAACGAAGACTGTCTTCTCTATAACTACAGTACAACCACCAAAATCAGGAGGTAAACAGGGAATCACTGCTACCATTTACTTCTCAGACCTCATTCAAGAGGCCGATCGCCCCAGTCATGTCTTACAGCCAAAGGGTCCGGATCAGACACACGCAATGTGTTTAGCTGTCAAGCCTTTTTAGTCTCCTTCAGTCTGGAAAATTTCCTCAACTTTTGACTTTTATGACCTTGACATTTGGGGAGTGGTTTTCCAGATCTCCCTCAGTAGGAATTTGTCTGACGTTCCCTCAAGACTATGCATCTTGAGCCGCAATCGCACGGCAGTGACCCTGTGGTTTTCTCACTGTGTCTTCACATGGCGTGAGATTTTGACCGGTCCCTCTACTAATGATGATGAGGGTGGTGTCTGCCAGTCTTCTCCGCAGGGCAGGTGCCCCTCTCTCCTTTGTGATTTTATAGAGATACTTTGAAATGGTGCAAATGTCGCCTTCTTCATCAAACTTTCGATTTATTCATTTGTTTATATCAGCACAGACTTCTGGTTTCTGTTTTATTCAGTGGGCCATAATCTCTTGCTATCATTATTTAGTTTCACGCTCAGATTGCCCCTAACTTGGGCAGTGGGAGTCCCTTCAAGCTGAGTCCTGTATTCTTTTGAAAAGTCCCCATCATTCTTTGAATACTTCTGTACTTTCTGGCACAAGATCTTCTAGGCACATCTTGTACTTTTCCTGTCCCTGTCCTGTAACCAGACATTCTCTAAGGAAATGCAAAATGGTGATATTCTAATTCTATTATTTCTTCTTTGTTTATTAGCTAAAATTCCTTTATTTGAAAACAAAACCAAAAACTTCCTTTTCATCAAATACACGAGTTCATTTCCTTGAGGTGCAGTTTAAATAGCAAGTCAAAACAAGCAAGTCTTTCCCTTTACTGGTCAGCTTTCATAAGAATGAGTTAATTTTCTAGCATCTTCCAAAAGTGATCAATAAGAATTTTTTTCTTCCAGTTTTATTGAGGTATAATTGACATCAGCTATTCCAAAGTTTTAGCTGTACAGTATAATTTTTTGATTTACAGACATCATGAAGTAATTATTATAATACGTTTAGTGAACATGCATCTCATATAGACACATAATTAATGAAATAGAAAGATTTTTTTCTTGTGATGAGAACCCTTAAGACTTACTCTAACAAATTTCATTATAACATACAGCAGTGTTCATTGAGTTTATCATGTTGTACATTACATCCCTAATACTTACTCATCTTACAGCTGGTGGAGGGAGGGTATATAGATCAAGTGGTGGAGCACATGCTTAGTCCTCGGTTCAATCCTCAGTACCTCCTCCAAACATAAATAAATGAATAAACCTAATACCTCCCTTTCATAAAACAAATAAAACAAGCATCTTACAACTGGAAGTTTGTACCCTTTGACTGTCTTCAGCCAATTCTCTCTCCCTCACTCCCCACCTCTGGTAACTACAAATCTCCTTTTCTATGAGTTTATTTGTTTTTGAAGTATAATTGACCTACAGCCCTATATTAGTTCTTGTTACACAACATGGTGATTCAATATTTCTGTACATTTCAAACTGATCACCATGAAAAGTCTGGTTATGAAATGTACAAGTATTATAAACTTATTGATTTTTATGCATTTCAATATGTTTATCATTATTGTTATGAGGTTCAGATGATCCCATCTTTGGTCAGTGGGAGCCTGTCTCAGACCTTTTTTTTCCCCATCTGTATCTAATCATGAGGAAACAGGAGGAAACACAAACTGAGTTCTTTCCCGATGAAAAAGGTCATTAGGAATTTTGTTTGGGACTGCATTGAATCTACAGGTCAATTTGGAAAGAACTGACATCTTCAAGATAGCCAGCCTTCCTATTTACGAATATAGTAAAATCTCTATTTATCATTAGGTCTCCTCTAATGTCTTTTGATGAAGTTTTATTAACAGCCTTGCATATCTTTTATTAGATCTATTCCAAGATATTGCATATTTTTATTGCTAGTACAAATCATATCCTTTTAAAAGTGTATTTCCTAACTGAAAAAATTGTAGTATATAAAAGTGCGATTGATTTTTGTATGTTATTTTACATCAGACAAATCACTAAATCCTCTTACTAAGTTTAATAATTTGACTGTAGATTATTTTGCTTTTCTAGGTAGAAAGTCATATTAAATCATAACACAAATCATAACACAATTTTGTTTCTTCTTTTTCTATTATTATAACTTTATTTCTCTTTTGTCTTATTGTGTTTTCTGGGGCTTCTAGTGCAATGTTGAGTAGAAATGACAATAAGTCTCTTCTCTATCTTATTCCTGTTTTTAAAAGGAATATTTATACTGTTTCATAATTTTGTAAAATATTTCCTGAAGAGTGTTTTTTTGGGGTAGATATCTGGTTTAGAAAATTTGTTTGTATTACTAATAGCTAAGAGTTTTATTTTAAACATGAATGGGTATAGACTTTTATAAATGTTTTATATATATGTATAAATAATTCTAATTTTTCTCCTTAATTTGTCAATAAAAAGCAATTCATTTATAGTTTTCTAATATTGAACACTGTGGTCAGAGAACATGGTTTATGTGAAACTGATTCTTTGGAATTTGTTGATACTTGTTTTGTAGCCTAGTCTACTATCAGTGTGTAAGGTGATCTCTGTGTCCTTTAAAACTGGGATTATTCTCCAGTCATTAGATACGGGATTCTAAATGCATGCATCAGGTCCCTGGAGTCTTACAGATGATTTTTTTTTAACATGATCTAACAAATCCTGATAAATCTCCCACTGTGTGTGTGTGTGTGTGTGTGTGTGTGTGTGTGTGTGTGTGTGTATGCTATTTTTTATGTGTGTATGAATTGAACAGTTTTATATCTTCCTGGTTAATTGAATCTTTAATCATTTTGTGGTGGCCACTTTATCTTTCGTAACGTTTCTGTCTTCAAATCTGTTTAGTCTAATATTAATATGGCTACACCAGATTTCTTCTGCTTAATATTTGTCTGTTCCAGCCTTTGACTTTTAATTTTTCTGGGTTCTTAGAACTATGTTTGTTTTTTTTTTTAACTCACTTTAACACTCTTCATCTTGTTATTTTGATTAATGACACATTCAATTTCTACCATAAAGCATATAATAGGTGCTCAGGGAATCAGCCATGGTCAACCTCGGGTCTCTTCTAGGCCTGCTGGGGATAGGGGACTGGGAAGGGAAGTGAGGTCTCTTCTCACTATTACCCCTTAGTCTGGGGGGCCTACGGGACATGGTTTTTCCTCAGAAAGGCATGGCGTTTCCAGAAAGGCTTGGCTGAGAAAACCCCAATAGTCTGAGGCCACATAACTGTTTCCTAGAAACTAGATGTGAGTGAAACTCAGCTGGTGCCGAGTCACAGCATACGTTTCCTGTTTTTCATCCACAAGCTAATAAAGTTATTTCCTTCGCAAGCTGCTGAGCAGGAAGGCCCCACTGCCTCAAGGCTGGAGGCCAGCCCTGATCCACCTCGGCTCCAGGCAGAGGAGGAAGCGGCCTGGGCTCCCCTGGGGGAGGGGCTTCCTCAGGCTGGGCTGTCAGCTCTCCTCCCCAGGGGCTAGACCCCCAGCTGCAAATGGGCATCGGAGCCAGCTCTGCCCCGACAGTCGCCAAGGCTCCGTTCCTGGCCGGGAACCTTCCATGAATCTCCTGACCATCTATCTGGTCCTCTTGGAAGTGCCCCTGGATGTCTGATCAGCACCTCAAATTCCACATGTCCCACACAGACAGATCTTGCCTCAACCATGTTCTTCTGGGTGTTCCTTGTGTTCTCCATTTCTGTGGTGCTGTCACCATCCACCAGCTGCTTAGTCAGAATTACAGGCAACACTGGGCCCCCTGCCCAATCCCTGTACCTGTCAGCCAGACATCTTGGTCTGCGCTCCCGGGCCCCAGCCCAGACTCCATGCACAGCAGCATGGGGAGGGCTCTTGTCTGGCGCCACTCTGTCTCCCCTCTGTCTCCCACTCGCTGGGAGCTGCCCTGGCGGGGATAGGCTGGCTTCGTCTCTGTGCCCCAGCATTCAGCACAGTGTGGATGGGGAGACTGCTCAGGACAGTTTGTTGAACAAACCAGGGAGTGAATGAATGAATGGGCAGGACCCTCTGGAGTCTTCTGAGGTTAACCCTCTGCCACCACACCCCTTCTAACCAACCTCCCTAGCTGTGGTTTCTAGAACCCTCTGTCTCCTGCCCCTTCTGAACCTACTCAGGCCTCCACTTTCTTCCCTACATGTGGAACCCAGCTGCAGATGCTGTCCTGGTCGCAACTCTGGGGCAGGGCCCTGGCTCCGGCTCTGGGAGAAACAGGTCCTGCACAGGGCGTGTCAGCTCTAGATGCCGGGGATAGTGCCCTGGATCACTCATTCTTTATTCACCTAAACCTTTATGGAGCCCAGAGTACGTGCCATGCCCTTGGGATAAGGCATAACAAGGACGGACAAAGTTCCTCCCACCTTGAGACTCACTCACCAGAGCAAGGGGGGAGCTGGGGCCCCCGCAGCACCCAGTCACCAGTGGGGTCCAGGTGAGCTGGGGCATCTGCAGGTGTGCCTGGAGGGTACGGCCACACAGGACCAGGACAGGAGGGCTGTGGGAAGCGTGTGTAGGTAAAAACCCAGACAGCAGGCCAAGCTGCAGGGCTGGGTTCGGCTCCCAGAACGAAGTGCATCAGGAGGGAGGGCAATGGTCCTTGGGGGCCAGGGTCCACAGCAGGTGACCCAGACAGATGGTGAGTGGGAAGGTCATGGTTTGGAAGTCAGGCAGCCCTGACACACTGAGGAAGTTGCTCTCTGAGCCCCAGTTTCCTTTTCTGCAGAATAGATGCTAATAATTCCCGTCTCACTAGAGGATGAAATCAGTGTGCATCAGGGAAGGTCCCTGGCACATACGAGGGGACAAGCTGGGGCCAGGGTAGGTGGGGAGCCCACTGTCAGTCCTGGAGCAGGGGCCGGGGCCAGAGCTTCACAAACCCCCTGCCCTCTTCTGCTTAAGCAGTCTTGAAGCCAAGCAGGGCCAAGGTGGAGGGGCAGGAGCTCAAGGGGGTTAGCGTTAGGGTGAGGGGCAGAATAGGGCGGAAAAGATTCAGTTTCGAGCTGGGCGACTTGTGTGCGTGAATTCAGTCCTCACAGGCATCAGGGGAGCGGGTCTTACCCTTAGGAACCCGAAGCTCAGAGTGGAAGAGACCTGCCCCAGATGAGTGGCAGAGCTGGGCTCAAGTCCAGGTTTGCAGGCCCCTGTGCTCAGGCCGCTTGTCTTGCACTATGGTTGAGGGCTGCACCCCAGCCCTCACCTCCTTTCTCAGAGTCATGGCCCTGAGGCTAACTGAGCTGGCCCTCCCTTCCCTGGCCCTCCCTTTGCTGCATTTTTGAACCCCTTATTCACCCTGATCGGTTTATCTTTTGTTTCCTGCCCAGCCTGGAGGCCAGCAGATGTGTGGTGGTCCCCATCCTACCCCATCTCTGTGCTGAGCTCCTAGAGGGTGGGATCTCACCCCTGTGTCACCAGCATCCATCACCAAGCAAGAACCAGGAAAAGGCTGACTGAAGGGGGAAGGAGGAGGGGGCAGCCTGGGGTCCCAGAAGGCCCTGAGCGGGCGGAATTTCCCCACCGTGCAGGACGGAAAGGAGTACCCACGGTCCCAGGTGTGAATCCCACCTTGCCCATTTCTTTTTCCAAATTGCATTAAAATATACATAACACAAAATTTACCATTTTAAAATTTACTCTTTTTAGCACACAACTCAATGGCACTATGTATATCCACATTGTTGTGTAACTATCACCACCATCCATCTCCAGGACGTCTTTTTTTTGGCCTTGTGCCTCCCAGAGCATAAGCACCCTGCCTCTGAGCCCAGCTGCTCATTTACACACCAGGAAGCGCACCGCGCCTCTCAGCTGTAGCGAGGCTACAGGAGACGGGTGTGGGCCACGCTTCCTGGGTCAAGCGGGGTGCACCTGGGAGTGACTGGTATTGTTGGCATGGGCTAGCCCCTCAAGACTTCCTAAAGGGCAAGGTTGCATGTAATGGTTGTGATGATTATGGCACAAGCATGACAGGGAGGTATTAAGGAGGGGACGCCAGCCGGCAAGCAGCCAGGAGACCTGGGCCCTAAAAATTCTCTGCCGTGAGTAGCTGTGGCCCTGGCCACGTCCCTGACCCTCCTGGGCCTCAGCTTCCTCTTTGTATAAAGAGGGGTGCACAAGGAGCACTTTTTCTCGCAGTGCCCAAAGCCTCCTCTCCTCTGTCATCTGCCTCAGGCGCCCTCCCCTGGGCGCTCCCTGTGCATGCGGAGGGGGCAGCTGCTGCTCCCCAAGACCCTCTGCTCCCTGAACATCTTGTGTGCTTGTCCACCAGGCCACAGGCCCCTCGAGGACAGAGGCCTTGGCTTTCTTTCAGTCATTCATTCATTCGTTCATTCACTCATTCATCCATTGGTGTATTTAATGAACACTTGTCTGTGCCAAGCCCTGTGCTGGGCTGGCTGTGTGGGACCTGGTCCTCCTTCCAGGGACGCCTGGTCTGGTGGGAGGTCAGAGCCAGGCCCAGACAGGGTGGTACAGCACCGGGCCTGCAGGGATGTGATGCTATTCCCAGCGCCACATGTCTGGGAAGGTGGAGCAGGAGTGGCCTGCGGTGTAGACGTGCTGGGGCAAGTGTCTCCTTTAAGCTCTGTCTCCTTGTCTGCGAAGTAGCACCCCATAAGGTTGTGGCGAGGAGCCAAGGCCAGGGGAGCACATGGGGAAAAGGGCACAGTTGCTCAGCAGACATGGGCTCGTGTGAACAGAGACCACAGTGGGGCGACCCCACTGGGAAATGCTGCTCAAGTGTCCGTCCATCCTTCAAGCAGACCCTCTCAGCACCTGTTGGAACAAAGCGTGTTTCAGGCATGGCATGGCAGACATCACACAAAGCGGGCTGTCACCTCTGCAAGGTATTTCTTGAGAACCCGTAGAGATGCTTATCTCCGCTGAGCTGGGTTCTCAGAAGGGACCTACTGTTGGTTTAGCATAAACCTTGGGTTTGGGACACAGAAGCACAAGACCCAGGCTCCTCCCTCCAGGTGGGGAGAAGCCAGGTGCAAAACCGCAAGCGACCTGCTCCGTGCTGGGGGAAGGTGGGAACCCAGGCCCCAGTGGGGGTGGGGAAGTGCTGAGCAGAGGGATGGACTCAACTTACGGACAGAGGATAGGATCGAAACCCAGGTAAAGGATTGTTTTTTGGCCAATTCTGAAGGTTGTTCTCATGATAGCACCACCACACACACACACACAAAATTTAGGCATTATATCTACAGTTCCCATTTCACAGATGTGGAAGTGGAGGCTTAGAAAAGTTATGGGAGTAGATGCCTCACCATGCTCTGTTGCCTCAGTCTTTCCCTGCAGGGAGGGACCTGCCCTCCCCTCCTTGCTTGTCACCATCCCATCTTCTGACCTCCTCCAAGTTGTACTTTAAAACCATGGGCTGGAAGGCTCTGTCTCCTTCCCCCTCACAGGCCTCTGCGTAGGGACTCCTTGGGGGCAACCCGTGAGGAAAGCCGTAACTTTGTAATCCCTACTTCATCCACAGGCCTGGGAACGTCCTCCTGGCTCATGTAAGGCCCAAGCACATGGGCTCCACCCTGGGGTGTGGGCCAGGACCAAGCCTCTTTGTTCCATTGTCCGCCCTCACTGGCCCAGCCTGGGCGGCTGGGGTTTGGGGAGGGCTCAGGAGCTGCGCCAGCCAAGCGTGGGTTTGCTGATGAAACAGAGGAGTCCTTGGATCCGCAGATTTAGTGTATGGGCTCTCATTCCTGCCTGTGTGTCAGCATCACCTGGAGCTTAGGAAAAATCTGCACACCAGGGCCCCACCCCAGGCTAAACCAGAATCACTGGGCAGGGGCTGGGCATCTGCATTTTATGAACAGTCCTTATGGGATTCCATGTGCAGCCAGGTCCATCTCAGTGGGCTGTTATGTGGTCCTAATGGTCACACGAGGGGCTTAGCCTGGCAGTAATTTGCATTGATCCTCAAACCTCTCCCCTAACAAGTTTTATACTATTGTTATTATCTCATGTTATGGATTGAATTTTGTGCTCCTCCACACCAATCCCTGCCAGTAACTCATACAAAATCTTAATTCCTCAGGCTCTCAGAATATGACCTTATTTGGAGACAGAGTCTTTACAGAAGTAGTCAAGGTAAAAGGAGGTCAGTAGGGTGGGCCCTAATCCAGGATGACTGGGGTCCTTATATAACGGGGGAATTTGCAAATAGCCCTGCACAGCGAAAATGCCTTGTGAAGATTACAGTGATGCTTTTAAAAGCCAAGAAACACCAAAGATTGCCAGCCAACCACCAGCAGCTTGGGAAGAGGCAAGGAACAGATTCTCCCTCACAGCCCTCAGAAGGAACCAACCCTGTCCACAGCTCCATCTTGGACTTCTAGCCTTCAGATCTGGGAGACAATGCATTTCTGTTATTTAAGCCACTCAGTTACAGGAGCCCCAGCAAACTGACCCACCTCCTTTTTACAGGTGAGCAAACCCAAGGTTATGAAGTGACTTTCCAGAGGTGGCCTGGGCACAGTGGACCTCGTTGACTGGTGCGTATTTCTCTGCCACCTCTTAAATGCTGATACCCAGTACCCTCCAATCTCAAGCCCTCAGCTCTTCAGAAGTGCATCCATCCACCCATCTTTGAGGCAGGCAATGTTCTAAACACAGGGGCCCAGCAGAGAAACAAACATACCAACAAACATACAAACAGACAAACAACAGACACAAGCCCCCTCTACCCCTGGCCATGGGAAAGAGACAGTAAACAAGGTAAATGAAATATAAGTTAATAGCATGTTGCACGGTCTAAAGGCCATGGGGAAAAATGAAGCAAGGGAGGGCATAGGAAGTGTGGAGGTGGTGGGGTTTTGAACAGGTCCCTGGGAAAGTCTCGCCAGGAAGGTGACACACCTGGCACAATTGTACCCATTCAGACTGCAACACCTCGCCTTCCCCTGCCCAGAGATACATCCCAGATCCCGCCCACTTCATGCTCCCAATAGGGCATCTCCCCTGGGACTCATGCTGCCCACCCTGAACGCAGCTTCCCTACCATGTGCTCCACCGCCAGGTGCATATCCCAGAGAATTGCACCATCATCCACACTCAGCCATTCAAACCAGAAACCTGGAAGCCAGCTAAGTCTCCCCTCACCTCTGCCCACATCACCCCATCTGACCCTTGGAGCTGGAGGTGCTCCCTTCACAAGTGCTGAAGTCAATGGCTCAGTACCCCCTCAGCTTGGGCAGAGCACCCCAGCTTAGGGAGGAGAGTGGTTTCTGGTAATGGTGGACCCAGCGCCATTCTAAGACCTGTATAGACACTGTCCACCACCATTGGTAGCACCAGCTTCAGAGCCTACAGTCGGACGCTGAGCTCTGTAAATTTGCCTCCTCCTCTCCGCCCATCAGATACTACATCCTTCCCAGGGTAGCAGGGGCCTTCCATGACTTGCCCAGTGAGAACTAGTGGGAGGCTGTGACAGGCTCCCAGGACCAATGTCTTGTATCAATCAGGGAACCAAGTCCCTTCCCTTTCTGGGTCTCAGTCTCCCCATCAGTTTAATGGGTACAAATCCCTGCAGGGCTAACCTCTCAGGTTATCTTGGCTGAGCCAATGGATGTGAATGGCATTTCTCAAAACTGTGGAACACATGGACAGGCTGGGGTGAGGGGAGAATGGGGTGGGACACTGTGTGTGCTGATGTGGACAAGCCAGAAGGCAGTATCTGTGGCTCTGGAAGGAACAGAGTGATCTAGACTGACCCAGTCCTCACACGATGCTCTCTCCCACCTGTTTCCTCCGCTGTCCTCTCCCCCTCCTACTGTCTACTGCAGGAAGGCCATGATGCAGACAACCCTTGCCTCTGGGGGACGCACTCTGCAGCAGGCAGATCTCCTCCCCCATGTGAATAATCAGAGTGGATGGGATCAACTGATCTCTGGGATCCCAGAGTTTTTATGGACTTTCCAGGGATGCTGGAGGCTTAGTGGGATTTGGAAGGAACATGTTCCTCAGACTAGAACATTGGACCAAGCTTCCCTTTCTGAGGTCCAGGCCAGAGCAGCAGAGGTCCTGGGGGATAGGAGGAAAGGGCAGTCTCTGGCCAGATTCCACACTTGGAATCCATGTAAGGCTTGAAACAGGGTGGGTGTTCAGTAGACAGAACTATGTATCTGAGGCTGAGGGGTGGTCAGTGGACTTTGGATCCTATGTGAGTCTCTCACCGAGTGCCTGCTGAATGGAGCTGCCCACCTAGTCCCCTATTTAGGTTGGATGGCACCCTCTGCTCTACTGCGTGTGCATGGGCATAGGAGAGTGGGAGAAGGAGAAAAGACACATCCGCAGTGGGCTCAGCCGGCACCACCCACAGCAGCCTTTGACAAGGCAAGATGGAGGAGAACAAGCCGTTGCTGCCCACCCAGCTCCTGTCCCGCACTTCCATGTGAAGGAGGGGTGGCTGAAGGGCTCTGCTTGGGTGTGCCTGTCCCTCACTTGGTGAGCCAGGAAGAAGATCGGTGAGTTCATTGATTCTGGATTGAAGGGTCTTCTTTTGCTCTTCTGTGCCCCTGGGATGGGGAGGGCTGCAACCTCCCCTTAGTTCTGGGAGGATGACTGAATTCCCATCCTGCTGTGGGAGCGTCTGTGAGTCACTTGACTTCATCTAGCTCACAGGGGTAATGGTATGAACCTCATGAGGTTGTTGAGAGGATTACATGGTGTATAACCAGCACTTAGATCCCTATTGTTAGCTCTGAGTCCCCAGCCTGACTGGCACCTGGCCCCATAGTTGGCCCACTTCCCTCCTACCTGGAAAGCCAGCATCCTCAGATACCCCTGGGCTTTATAACTGTGCTCTCCACCTTAGTAGCCACTAGCCACAGGCATTCAGCATTTGAAATGGTGGCTTGTCTGAATCAAGATGTACTGTAAATATAAAATATGTACCGAATTTCAAAGATTTAATAAGAAAAGAGAATGTAACTATATCATTAAAGATGTCTAATTTTAATTTATTAACATTAATTACATGCTGAAATGATTACTAGTTTGGCTATATTAGGTTAAATAAAATATGTTATTAAAATTAAGTTCACTTGTTTCTTTTTACTTTCATATGAGAGAAATTTAATTACATGTATGGCTCACATTATACGTTATTGGGTGATGCTGCTCTAGACCTTGGAAAGGTCATTTCCAGGGCATCTTCCTGGTGGCTCCCAGGAAAAGCAGCCTTTGGAATTCTCACTGAACTCCACTCAGCCTCAGCCACTGGAGAATGTCTGCTTCCCAGACAGCCTCTGGGTTCTGGAACCCACTCGGGTGGCCTCGCTCATTCTCCCCAATTCCCCACACAACATGCAACCTCCCAGGCAGCTTAGACTCTGCCAAGAGACCCGTGTCCCCAGGACGAGTGTGACAGCAAAGCCTGTAGCCCCTTCCCCCAAACCCCCGCTGTCCAGCTGCTTAGAACCTCAGCGCTGTGTGGGAACTTCCCTATGTCACTTTCTCCCTCCCTGTGGCCCCCAGGGATGTGGCTTCCTTGTCCCAGGCCCTGAGTCAGCTCCAAGGAATCTCCTCTCCTCGCCAGAGGGTTCTGAGGGTGAGTGGCAGGCTGTGTGATGCTCAAGAATATGGACTTTGGAGTCAGATCTGGATGTGACTGGAGGTCCTGCAAGCCCCTTCTTCCTGACACCTCAGTTTTCTCATTTATGAAATGGGCACAATCATTGTACCTGCTTCTTGGTGTTGTTGGGGATTAAAGGACATTATCAATGTATGGCGCCCAGCATAGCACCAGGGTAGTGCTAGTTGTTCAAGGACAGGAAAGAATTAGGGATGTGGGTTTTGGCCATAGCCTCACTCAGCCAGCCTCAAAGGGGAGGCAGGTCCCAAGGGGGCAGGGCCATGGGGGGAAGGAGGCAGTGGGACAGTAGTTCCCTGCAGACCTTGGGCTACAGGTAGCCTGACCTACAGCCCTGCTGACCCATTTTCAGATGAGGTGACGGAGATTCATAGAGGTGAAGTGATTCACCCAAGGGTGGCACCAGGGGTTGTCACTGGGGCTGCCTGGCTCCAAAGCCCCCGCTCTTTCTCTCATGGTGCATCGTGAAGTCTAAGTGAGAGCCGTGTATGGGGGATGTGGACTCAAGATAGTTTGAGAAGAAATTTGAGCTAATATGGCCCCTTTCCCACTGGTGGTGTTGAGTATTTGAGATAACATGTCCATAACTGTCCTAAACTGGGTTCCCCAAAGCAGACCCTGAACGAAGGGCTTGGGTCTAGGTAGATTCTTCAGGAGGTGATGCCAGGAAACAGTGTAAGGGACAGAGAAATGAGTCAAGGAAGGGAGAGTGCCTGGGAAATTGCGTCTGATGAACAGGTCTCCGCTGTGGGCACCTGAGCTCTGTCCTGCCGGGCACCCTTTGAGCGGGTGTATACAACACACACCAGAATTTTCAAACAGGGAGCCAAAGGCTGGGGTGTTGGTCTAGCTTCCACCCCTCATGATTGAGGGGTGCTCCAGGAAAGTGGAATCTCTGGCACTTCCCTGTGCAGGCTGAACAAGGCCCCTTGGCACTGGAGGAAGCCCTCGGGTAGAGAGAGAGGAGGAGAGGCTGATGCTGGGCTGATGTGGCAGGGAGTCCACGCAGCCAGCAGGAGGCGCAAGCCTGGAAATTCCCCTTGAGGAAAGCGTTAAAACTCTACAACAACGTTCATGACAGTTTAAAAAAAATACACACACACACACACACACACACACACACACACAGAAAGAGAAGTAACCTAAATATCCAGCAAAAGGGGACTGGCTTAGTAAATTATGGTGCATTCGCAAGATAGAATATTCTGTAGCCAAAGATGAAGACTGTTGCAACACAGAAAAATATTTGAGAAACAATGTTACCTGAAAAATGGTGCATCGATCAGGGCTCCACCAGAGAAGCAGAAGCAGCAGGAGATACACATATGAGATTTCTTGGTAAGAATTGGCTTGGAAAGCTTGGGGGCTGGCTATGCAAGTTCAAAGGACTCAGAGTCTACACATACAGTGGCTTTAAGCTGATTCCACTCCAGCCTGAGGCTAGATCCTTCCACAGTCCCTCCTCTTTCACCCCACCTCCCCTATCGGCAGATGTAAGGTGGCTGAGTGGGGGCCACTTTCTCTGCTGTTTTTCTGCCTTGGCCTCAGCATTCATCACCTCTGGGCTCAGCGCCTGACTGACACACAGCAGCCCCCTCCCCCTTACCTCCCGGGGCTGGGTGGGGAGGGCTGTGGTGGGCAACAGGGCCTGAACACATGGATCCCATCAGTGACTTCATTCTGACTGGCCATTGCTAGACTTTCCCTGGCCTAGCAAAGGTCTGGCTGAGGCTGCCCTCACTCCATGTGTGGGGTTTGTATAGCCTCCAGCCCCCTGGGTTGGACCAAAGCAAAGTAGAAAGTGAGTCACACTATGATGAGCTGTGTTACCTTGGGCGAGTCCCTGCCCTCCTGGGCTCTCTGGCCACCCCTAACTCTAACGTGAGAAATGTTTGATTATGCCAGTGTTAACCTCTGTGCATCTTGGGGTCAGTGTCCAGAGCTGAGCTGTCCATAGCAGGGCTGTGTAGACATGAGGGCTGAGCCAAGTGGTAGGACGAGCCAGGGGCCAGCTTCTCTGGGGTAGGGGCATCAATGCCTGGAGTCTCATCTGCCCCTACTGGCCCCACACCTTATGCCTCAGTCCTGGGCTGAGCCCACCAGACCCAGAGACCCTGCAGGGTCCACCTCTGAGGCATCAGTGCCCAGCCCAGGGTTGGCTCAAAGGGGCTGCTCAGAGAAAAGAGAGAGAAAGCGAGGGAGAGAGGAGGGAGAAGGTAGGGGGTAAAGGAGAGGGACTAGCCGAAAGGATGAGTGAATGAGTGACCCAGTTGGTGGGAGGCGAGGCCTTGTGGTGAGCCATCCACTGCCCATGGAGCCCAGTTCTGCTGCCGGCTCAGAACACAGAGCTGGACAAGCAGGCCCAGCTCTTCCTATAGATGTAGAAACTGAGGTACAGGGAGGGGAGGGAGGATGCATGAGGTTGTATGGAGAACAGAGGCAGGGGCAGGACCCAGGCTCCTGGTCTGGGGCTCTTCCCACCTCCCAAGACTGCCCGCGGAAAAGTGGTTTCCTAGGAGCCAAGTGGGAAGGTGACTTCAGTTGCAGGCCCTGAGGTGGGGGAGTGGGGGCTCCGAGGCCCCTGGACCCAAGAGGGAAGCAGAGGGAGGGCAACCTTGGGTGGGTTGTTCAGGGCAGGGACTAGGCTCTGGGAGGCCAGCGGGCAAGGCCAGGGCTGCCCTAGGACCTTGGGCCATGGGCGCCACCTGGACTTGGAGGCTCTGGCCGCTCAGAAATGGCCCTCTTGCCGCCAGTCTCGCCAGCTCTGCAGTCTCTGCCTTGTTCTTTTGCCCCTTGCTGCTCTCTCTCTCTCTCCTCCCCGCTCAACCCTCTTTTCTCCCTTTCAGTCTCTCCTTCCCCTCTGTTGGGTGTCTCCTTGGATTTGGGGCTCTCCTCTGTCTCTGCCCCTGTTTGAGGTCCGTCTCTCCATGCCTTTGTCTCCTCTCCTGCTCTCTGGCCTGTCACTCCATCTGACTCTGCCTCCTGCTGTCCCGGCCACCTCTGTCCCCATCTGCTTTAACTCACTCCATATCTTGCCCTGCTCTGTTTTGGTATCTCCCTCTGTCTCTCTCTGTCACCTCCTGTCTCTGATTTTCTGTCTCTGTATCATGCTCCCTCATTTCAAGCCACCAAAGTCCCCTCTGACTGCTCTGGGAAGCGCTCCCTCCCCACCCCCCACCGGTCTTGCCCCCCTCTGGTAACGATTACCCTGGCTGGAATGGAATCCCCCGGTGCCCCAGAAAGACCCACAGGCATCACATGGGGACCAGATGGCAACAGATTCTTCAAGAAACTAACTACTTTGGGCAAACTCTCAGGGGCCCCAGGGGAGGCCATGCCAGCCAAAGAGCAAAGACCCATAGGCCTGCAGCTGCCAAACCGTACCGAGAGCCTCTTGGGCTGTTCTGCCCACCAGGCCAGGAGGCATAGGGGGTGGTGCCAGGCACCCAAGGCACAGACACCGGAGCAGCCAAAGGCAGAGGAGCAGGGCCCAGCACAAGAAAGGGTGTATTTTACTGAATGTAAATTATGTGTTCGTTAAAAAGTGGACCAAAAAGGCAAATCAGGTCACATCACTCCTCTGCACAAACCTGTCCAGTGGCTCCCAGCTAACTCTTTTCAGTGGTCTGTAAGACCCAATGTCAGTATTTTTCAAACTGTGGGCCATGACCTTTCAGTAGGTTGGGAAATCAATTTAAGGATTATGACCTTGCATTATTTTCTTAGATGAAATAGAATAAAATAAAATGTATAAGAGTGCATACATATAGTAAACGTATGTTTCATGAAGTATTTACTTCAGTGTTATTTTGGGATATGTCTGTTTATATTGGATTGCAATAGAAAATTTATTTCTTACTGTGGATTATAATCAACAAAACAATAAAAGATTCCTCAGAATAGTCTGCTCCCCAGCCCCATTATCTACTTACTTTATCTCTTCTCTCTCCCCCTTGCTCATTCTTCTGCAGCTTCACTGACTTTCCTGCACCGGTCCTGGCATACTCCTGCCTCAGGGCCTTTGCACTGGCTGTTCTGTTTAGAACATTCCTCCTCTAGATTTCCCACGGTTCCCTCTCTCACTTCTTCCAGATCTTGACTCAAGTGTCAACTTCCAGAGAGAGGCCTTCTCGACCAGGCTGCCGTCCCCTTGCCTCACTTTATTTTCCTCCATTGCACTTATTTCCACCCACTGGAATATTACATATTTATTAGTCTACTTCGTTCCACAAGAATGTCAGTTGGATGAGGACAGGGACTGTGTCTGTTTTACTCACTGTTATACACCCGTGCCTGGAACAGTGCTTGGGACACAGCGGACATTTACTGGATAAATTACCATTGAATAGTTACCGTCCTTGCTCTGATGGACATACAATCTGGTTTAGACGGCCTCTTACAGTTCTCTTTAAGTGGTGAAGCTCCCGGAAGCTGCCTTTATCCCCTCCTGAAAGGCAAGGGGGCATACCTGAAAATTCCTTGAGGCTCACTGATCCGGTGAAACCCAAGCATCCTCTGGAATCTTGATTGCCTCACCAGAATCCCAGCGGGAACTGGCTCCCATGCCAAGTTCCAGAGCGGCTCTGCTGGGATTTCCTATGGTCCTGCTGAGATCCTGGTGGTCTGTGCAGAACCCCTGGGCCCTGCTGAAGTAAACAACGTGGATATTCTGTGGTTGGGATGTTTCATTCCAGTTGACAAGACTTGTGGGCTGAGTGCTCAAGCTAAGACAAAGCAGAGAAACCTGAACCAGATGGATGAGGAGAGGGAAGCCTTCTCGTATGGGAGGCTGACTCCCCACTGTGCCCCATCCCACTGGCAGCAGCCAGAGAAGCCCCCTCAGGAGTCCACACCTGCCCCAGGGCTGACCGGCTTTGTGGGCAAGGGTGGGTGGGTGTGGAGGCCCACACCTCCAGTAGCTCAGGGGTCAGAGCAAGTTCTCCCTACCAGATTGATCTTACTCCCCTGGATGGTGCGTTGTAGGCTGAGAGGGCCCTAGAGATCGAGTCATAGAACCTCAACGTCTCACAAGCAGAGAAACTGAGGGCCAGACAGGGGAGCAACCCCCTAAAATCACACAGCAAGCTGAGACTAGAACGTGCATCTTCCAACCATCAGTCAGGGGTTTTGAACCAGGCAGAAGTCACAGGGCAGGCAGGCCTGGGGGAGCAGGGGCGGAGAGCACTAAGGCAGAACCACTTCCCCTGAGCCCATCGGAGGGCATCGGAGGACCTCCACCACCATCAAATGCAGGTGGTATTTGAACTCTTAGTAGACTGACTGGATTTCAACTGACAAGGAAGATATTCCTGGGGGAGGGGACGGCGGGAGGCTGGGTTAAGACAGTTTCCGACATGGGGACCTATGAGGAACCTCATGGCTAGTGTCCAGGTTGGGTGTGCAGGGGTGAGGGGTGAGTGGTGGGTCTCAAGGCCTTGTCTTGGCCATCAGCACTTAGCCTTATGCCCAGTGGGAGAATTAGGGATCAAGGACTTAATGCTCGGAAGGGATCAGGGAACACAGGAGGGGGCGACCTGGAAGCCCCTCAGCCCCACCCTACCCTGGTTCTCAGTTCTCTCTTGGCCCTTGCTCCCCTCCCCGACCCAAGGCAGCACTGTCCCTACAGGTGGCCGCCTCTCCGTGCCAAGTGCTAGTGCTATTTTGGGATGCAGAACCTGCCAGTTGAGTGAGGCCTGGGCTCGGGGCCCCACCTCCCGCAGGGATGCTGAAGGTCTGGGAAGCAGGAGCAGGGCCTGGGAAAACAGGCCATCAAAGCTGCCTGGGCAATTCCCTCCGGCCGTGGAGAGGAGAGGGCTGCAGGGTCACAGCGGACAGCTAAATATAGGGACACTCGGAGGTGGAAGTGGTTCCTGCCGGCTGCAGGGGGCCATCCAGTTCCTTCTCCCAGGAGTGGGGAGGCGGCTCTCGGGAACAGGGTTTATGAGACAGCTCTGTGAGCCAGGCCCAGCCTGTGGTGGACTCGGGGGCTTGGAGGACCACAGTCTGGATCTCAGTTAGATCTTCATCTATGTGGGGGTTGTGGCATTGGTTATCCACCACCCCGCAGTCTTATTGGTTTATTCCAACCTTATCTAATGGGATCCTGATCTGGGCTAGGACTTGTGTTTGGACCTCAGGCTCAGAAGTCCCTGCTTAGGAACAGATACTTTCCTGGGGAGCTAAATTTATAAATGGCCAACAATCTGTGGGTAAATAGAATGAGGACTGACCCTAGAACATCATCTTCCCCACTAGAATGCGAGCTACCAGAGGGAGGGATTTTTGTCTGTTTGGTCTGCTGCTATATACCCAGCAGCCCCTAGATCAGTGCCTGGTATACAGTAGGTGCTCAATAAATTGAATAGCTGAATGAATGATTCTGCCCAGTGAATCAAAACAAGCTTTATGGTGGACGGTGGGGGGTGGTGGGGGGCGGAGCTGTGGCTCTTGAAGAAAGGACAGAACTTAAAAAAAAATTTTTTTTGACGTGTAGTTGATTTACAATGTTAGTTTCAGGTGTACAGCAAAGTGATTCAGTCATACATATAAATACATATACTTTTTTTCTTTTCAGACTCGTTTACATTTTATGTTATTACAAGAAATTGAACATAGTTCCCTGTGCTATTCAGTAGGTAAGGATAGACTTTTGAGCCAGTCCATCCGGGGTGGGTATAACAGGCAAAAAGATGTGCACTGGGAAGACAAAAATGTGTGATGTACTCAGGATTTTTTTTATGTGGGAGCCAAGGTGGGAAGGAAACTGAAACAGGTCCTGTGGGGCTGTGAACATGGTCAAGGATCCTGTTGTGCAACCAGCAGTGTCCAACATGGTGTGTACAAGGTGACCCATTCAAGTAGACAGAACATTCTAGAACTTTTATTTGCTTTTATTTTTACCTTGAAAAAAAAGGAAGAAAAATCTAAGTGCTACTATATGAAACAAATAGACTGGCATCGGTGCCTTCACGTTGTCCACACCATGGTAGGTAACACGTCCCATTGCCCAGGTCTCCTGAGGAAAGTTGTGTGGGGTCCCTGGTGTGGCTTTGGCTGACAATGGTGCCCCCACCTCCCGTGATACCTTCAGTTAACCTGCTACAGGATTCATCCAGACATTCAATTTTATAAAAACAAAGACTTTAAGTCATAGTATCTTTACACAATATATTATTAACAAAGACCAACAAAGACCAAGGCCACAAAAATCTTTTGTACCATACAGAAATTTGCTGGTTGCCTCATAGCAAAAATAGTTAAAAGAGTTACCACCTTAAAGATGAGTTTTGCCTTTTTCTTTTACAAAAAGACAGATGATCCAAATGTGCTGGCTCTTTCTGTGACAACAAGGGTACGCTCTCCAGCAGATGCTAAAATAAATAAATAGATGATAACAGAGGCAAAGATGCTGTTTTAAGATTAAGAAAGTAACCACTTTTGGAAAGAAACTCATACTACAGAGAGAGAACTTTGCAGGATATTTTGGGATGATTTTGTTGCCATAGTGTTTCTCAGAGCATTGTCTGTTGCATCTATGCATTTAAAAGCAGAGAAATAAATTTTTATAACCTATTTTAAAATCTTCTAAGAGTCTCAGTGGGCTTTGAACTCCTTTGTCAAAAATATTTTTAAAATAACACCTTCTGATTAATTTCCAACAACAACTGATTGACATCAGTTAAACTAAATTGCAACAAAAATCTCTGCACAGAATTAAAAAAGACACCATGTGATTCAGTAAGCCCAGCCAGGAACACTCTTCTTCCATGTTGCAGGAACACTCTTCTTCCATAACTCACTCTTTGTGAGTTATGTATAGTTTTCAACTACAAACAGGCATTAAATATAAATGGAGTTTAGTACCAGGTTCTCAAATGAGTGCACCACTTTATTCAACAAAGATTTTATTAAAAAGGAAACACACAATCACAATTTTTAGTAATAATACATTTAGTCAGAGAAAGAAGCTTTTTGAATTCCATTAAATAAATTCCATTAAATAAAAAGAAATAAAGAAAAAAATAAAAAGAAAACAAAACATAAAATAATATGGTTGATTTACTCTCTTATTCTTTTTTCAGTTTCTATTTTTTTGGTATGTATTTTATAATTCATTCAATTTGTTTGTACAGTGATTATATATATAATTTACAAATAAATGCACATTTTGGTTAGATCACATGAACTTTGCTTTCACTGATGGGACGGTGAGGTTCATCTGTGGCCAAGAGTGATGGGGAAGCTAGGGAGGGATCCTGGAGGAAAGAGCTGGATGCATTGAGGCCACTTTGGGAACATGAAGCCCAGAGTCTAGCCAGGAGGCTGGGCTGTGATCCAGACTGGGCTCAAGAGAGAGCCTGAGTTGAGTCTGGGGCTGAAGACAGGGTGCAGTAGGGAGGGGAGAATGCCTGTGGTGATGGATGGGATACAGGGGTGAGAAAGCTCCAGAGGCACCCATGCTGCTGCCTGGGACCCTGGTCCAGGTGATGAAGTGACCATGTGGGGTCCCTGCTAGAGAAATCAGAAGACCAAGGCCCTGGGAAAAAGAGAGAGAAGCCAAGGACTCCATTTCCTCTCTGCTCTCCCTGCAGGCTGAGCCAGCCCCAAAGGCCCAGACAGGGCCTCCTCCTGCCTAATTGTCCTGCATAGCCCAGCTAAGCCAGGGGGTGCTGCACCATAAGTGCTATGCCAGCAACCCCAGGTCCCAGGCCACCAGGTCTGGAGGTCGCCCTGGCAACAGGCTCTGTTGTGATGCTACACAGAACCAGGGCGCTGTTAGTCAGAGCCTGCAGGAAGGTCCCCTCTGGCTCTGGAAGGCCTGGCAGGCCAAATCTGGACACGCCTGGGAGTGTTCCAACAACTAACCATTGTCTGGTCTGGTGCTGGCTGCCCGGCCAGGGAAAGAACAGCTGGCCATAGGGGAGAGCTCGGTCCAGCAGGGATTGGAATTCAAAAATCAGTCTGTCCACTCACACACTGTGCCCAGATAGCAGGAGAATCAGGCCTTACCTTTAATGTGGGGGAGGAGGGGCCCTGTCTATCAAGGGAGATGGGGTATCAGAGGTGTCACCAGCACAGCTAGGAAGCATCCATCCGAATACGCCTCACCCCTGAAGCAGGCCCCTTGGGAGGCTGCTGCACTTATGCCGGCGGTGCGGCTGGGATGCTCACACTTCAGGACGCCTGGTGGGGACTGCTTCAGAGCCGCAGGGGAACGGGACTCAGTTCAGACCTGGGCTGGTCTATTCTTTTTTTTTTCCTTAATTTTATTTTTAATTGAAATATAGTCAGTTTACAATGTTGCATCAATTTCCTGTGTGCAGCGTAATATTTCAGTCATACATGTACATTCATATATTTGTTTTCATATTCTTTTTCATAATAGGTTACCACAAGATATTGAATATAGTTCCCTGTGCTATACAGTAGAAACTTGTTTATCTTTTTTATACACAGTAGTTAGTATCTGTAAATCTCGAACTCCCAATTTATCCCTTCCCACTGGGCTGGTCTAGTCTAATCCAGCCTGGGCGACACAAGCCGTTTTTTCCTGGACCTCAGTCTCCCCATGGTACGCCGGCAGATTGCCCAGGAGACCTGCCCCCATCTCTCTGCTCAGAGTCCACCTCCCTTATCTGGCCCCTGCAAGACCCCCTCCATCCACACCAAGCTTTGTCCACCCCATTGGGGTCTCACTGCCACCTTACTGTGCCCGCCTAAGGCACGCTGTTCCAGGGCTTTCCAGTTTGCTGCTCCTGCTGCAGGGCCTGTGAGGAAAGCAATGAGAGACCCTGGGCCCAGCGATACCCCCTTAACCCCTCCCAAGACTGGGGGAACCCACTGCATTACTGTCCCCAGGCAGAGCTCTCTTCCCCACTGTGCCCAGTCTCCCTGCCCCCACAACACACACAGACACCCTGGGGGCACAATCACCTAATGACTGGCCTCAGTGGAGCCACTTCCCTCCCCAGTCTCAGTTTCCTTGGCTGTGGAAAGAGGGTAGTGAGAGTGACCTCACAGGGAGGCCAGCCTCAGCTAAGAGAGCGCCCATGCTTCTGATCACATTTAAGGAATTGTTATTTTTATTATTAGCGTGGGCGTCTCTTGTTGGCTTTCTGGGCTGTTTGATGAATAACTCAGGCATGGGTCGGACCTCACTTCCCTTGACCCTCCTGTGGGTCGAGAGGCTGCAGGGGTGGCGGGTGGGAAGCCACGCCCTCCAGGAACCTGCCTGTCAACATGCATGTCAGGAAGCTGTGTCAACAGCACAGCAAACCTGAATCACTCAGCCCTCCCTGTCCCTTGGGAGCTCTGAGAATAGATCCAGGAACTCTTCCCAGAAGCAGCCCAGAGCCCCAGTTGGAACCCGCCTCTGCAGGTGACTCGGAGCCTGTCACCCGAGCTCCCGAAGCATTCTCATCCCCACCGTCCTCGGCATCTTCCCTCTCTGAGTCTCACATCCCAGTTGTAACCATTTTTGTGGGCCCTGTGGTTTCCTGCTGCCCTGCTCTTCTTACTCACAAGCTATTCCCTCTACCTCGACTGCCTTCTTCTTTCTTCAGAGCCACCACCTCCAGGAAGTGTACCCAGGTTTCTCCCCACCCCCAAGGGATCTTTTCCTCAGCACCTTGTAGGTGCCACTTTAAAGGACCCCTGTGGAGCTACAACTCAGCAGGTGCAGCGGGAGCAGGGGCTGGACCCTTCACACACAGTATCTCATCTTCCTCTATTTTACAAATGAGGAAACTGAGGCTTAGCAGGTTGAATAACTTGCACTGGATAACGTGCAGAGCTAGGCTCCAAAGCCAGGTGACCAGCAGTGGGCTGTCAACGCACATTCCTATTTCCTGACCCTGCTTGTCTTCACCAGACAAATGAACGAAATGTCCTGAAGGAAATCTGAGTTTTAAAAAACTAAAATTTAACCCAAAGTGACTCTCCAATCAACCAGTGACTCTCCCAGATGCATTCCTCGAAACTACTAGAATTATAAACCTCTTTTTTACAGTAGAGATTTGATTCCTAAAACAAAACATTCTCAGCAAATTCAAAGGTCTGGAGGGTGGGGATCCGGGAGTTAGTTGTCTCCTCCTTATAAGCCTGGGTCTGCCTCCTCACAGGGACTCCAGGCAACTCCTGTGCGGCCCAGCAGCCCAGCTTCCCTGGCACCACGGACAGTAATGTCGATGTTCATGCCAGGCTAAGGGGTCTTTGCCTCATTTTATGCTCACAACGACCCAGCTATGTGGCTACCGCGGTCCTCATGTCACGGGTTGGGGGGAGGCTGAAGCACAGAGAGGTTGGCTGTAACCTCGACAGATCTGCCTAGCCCTTACATTCATGTCCATACCTGACCAAGTGGGGGCCTCCCCTCCCTGTATTTCCCAGCCCAGTGCCTCCCACTGTGGCCACGGGACCTCTGCCTAGGGGCAGCATTAGGTCTCTTGCCTGAGGATGTGCTTTGAGAGCCTCTCTGGCAGACACAGAGCTTGGCTGACCCCCAATACCTCCTGGTGTGGTCCTGCCCCTGCGGTAATGTGGACAGTGATGCCCCTTTGGGTACTGGAGGCAGCTAGTGAAGAAAGAGTCCAGACTTGGAGTCAAGAGCCTGGGGTTCGAATCTTTGCTCAGCTGCTTATTTGCTGTGCCATCACTCACCTCCCTAAAGCCTTCGAGGGATTGTCTCCCAGGTGAAATGAGGGTGTGGAGGTGACTTGAGCAGAAGCATAGTGGGCTTCTCTGCAGGTGAGCTGGTTCTGAGATGGGGTGGAGGGACAGGTAGGAAGAAGCTGGGCCAAGAGACCAGGCCATCACGGATCTGCGTTGGGAAGCCAAGTGGGGAGGGAAGGAGAGTAAGAGAGTGGACGTGCTTGTCTGTGCTCCCGCAACTTCGGGGCACATTGCTCCCCTCCGCGGGTAGAATGAAGGAAGAGCTTTCTCCTTTGGAATGTACCCCTCCACCTCCTCCATGCCGCAGCACACAGACCTCCAGCATTTGGGCTGAATTAAGAGCGTCAGACATCAGCTGCCTCTGAATCACAGGCTGCTCGAGCCTGGGGAGAACACAGGATCACATCCCGGAGGAGGATTTTCACACTGTGTCCGGCAGACTCTGGGGGGTCTCGGGGGGTGCCTAAGAGGAGAGGGGCTCTGGGCCCCACTCTGGCCCCTCAAACAGCAGCTCCCTTTATCTGAGTTACGTATTGGCTTCCTCATATTTCAAGTGAAGAGACAGTTCTGCATCCAAATAGAGAAAGGGAGTAAACCACTAATGTATCCAAGGGTCTGATCTTGGAGTTCTGAAGTCACACAGCCAGACAGCACGAGGGTGGGATTAGAATTCTGTCTCCCAGGCTCATTCACTCATGCACGCAGCCTTTCATTCACTAATTAATTCAACAAGAGGGTATTGAGTGCCCTTCTCTCTGTCCTCCCAGTGCTGACCATGAGATTTCATGGAAGCCAAAATAGACAGGATTCTTATCCTCAAGGAGTTTAAAGTCTAAGGAGATGACACTGATTAATAAGAGCTCATACACTCAACCTTATCACCAGTTGCCCCGTAACTTTACACATATCAACTCTCATGACAACTCTATGAGGTAAGCAAATCTCCTTTTTACAGATGAGGAAACTGAAGTACGGAGAGGTGAAACAATATACCAGGTAGCTAGGAAGTGGCAGATTTGAGATCTGAACCTCAGCTGTCTGACTACAGAGTGTGTGCTCATGACCACTATATTATACAGATAAATATAATGTATAAACTACAGTGATCTCTCTGTGTTTTGTATATATACAGGGAAACTGGCTAAGCTGAGGTTGGGTGGGAAGGGGTGTCGGCAAAGGCTTCTCTCAGGAAGGGATATTTAAGATGAAGGATTACATTAACAGGCAATTGATTTTTGACAATGGTGCCAAGACCACTGCATGAGAGAAAGAATTGTCTTCTTAACAAATGGTGCTGGGACAACTGGATATCCTCATGCAAATGAATTTGGTCCCCTACCTCACACCACACACAAAAATGAACTCAAAATGGATCAAAGACCTAAATGTAAAAACTAAAGCTATAAAACTCGTAGAAGAAAAGATAGTTGTAAATTTTTGTGACCTTGGATTAGGCAGGGATTTCTTGGACACCAAAAGCATAAGCAACTAAAAAAAAATGAGAAACATTCGATATCATCAAAATTAAAAACTTTTATGCTTCAAAGAACATTGTCAAGAATAGGAAAAATTTTGCAAATCCTATATCTGATAAGGGACTTGTATCTAGAATATGTAAAGAATTCTAACAACTCAATTATAAAAAGACAAATAATCCAACTAAAAATGGGCAAAGGATCTGGATAGACATTTCTCCAAGGAAGATACACAAATGGCCAATAAGCACATCAGAGAAAAGCCACGTCAGATACCACATCACATCCATTACAATGGCTTTACATATAAAATTTACATTTTATATATAATATATACAACAAAAAGACAATAAAAAGCACTGATGAGGATATAGAGGAATGGGAAATTGATGCAGCTTCTGTGGAAAATAGTCTGGCAGTTCCTCAAAAGTTTAAATATAAAGTTACTATGTGATTCAGCATTCTACTCCTAGGAATATATGCAAAAGAAATGAAAACATATGTCCACACAAAAATTAGGACGTGAATGGTCATAGCAGTATTATTCATAACAGCAAAAAAGTGAAACAACCCAAATGTCCGTGAACTGATGAATATATAAGTAAAATGTGGTATCCTCCATGTGGTGCAATATTGTTCAGCAATAAAAGGAATGAAGTATTAATATATGCTACAACAGGGAAGAATCTTGAAAACATTATGCTAAGTGAAAGAAGCCAGTCTCAAAAGACCACATGCTGTATGATTCCACTTATGTAAAATGTCCAGAAGAGGCAAATCCATAGATACAGAAATCAGATTAGTGGTTGCCAATTTTGGGGGAAGGGGGACTAATGACTAATGAGTACAGGGTTTTTGAGGTGGTGGTGGTGGTGGTGGGGTGATGCAAATGTTCCAAATTGGTTGTGGTGATGGTTATCTACATCTGTGGATATACTAAAAACCATTGAATTATATACTTTAAATAGGTGAACTGTATGACACATGAATTATATCTCAATAAAGCTGCTATTTAAAAAGGATGGAAGGATGAAGAGTTATTAACTATGGACATGGAAGTGACTGGGGCTTGGACTATGCCTTCTAGGCTAAGAGAACTGCATGTGCAAAGGCCCTATGGCTGGGAGCCTGGTATGTTAAAGAAAGCAAAGAAAACCGTGTGGCGGGAGCTCATAGGACAGAGGAGGGAGAGAGGAGAGAAGAGGCTGGAGGTCCAGGCAGCCCAGTGCCTTGAGGGCCATGTCAAGGTCTCAGGTTCACATGGAGGCAGAGCTAGGAGGGCGAGGCCCTCACATGCTGCTCCGCAGGCTGCCTTGCCCTTCCCCTCTTCCTGACCTCTCTAGTTACCCTAACCCTAGGATAGGATGTGTGTTCTGGAGAAACTTTGGGAATCATCAGAATCAGAAGTCTCTTAGGAAGCCAGGCTTTGTGGCGGAGCCAAGGTTTAATTCCCAGCTCTGCTGCTTGCTGGGTGACTCTGGGCAGGTTACTTTCTCTCTCCCAGAGCCCCAGTTTCTGCCTTTGAACAGTAACGGCTCGCCAGGCCCTACCTTCACAGGGGCCACTGCGGTGGCAGCTGCGGCGGCGGTGGGGAGGCAGGAGGGGGGCAGGCGTGTGATGACGTCCAGCACTTATAAAGAAAGTTGAAAAACCCAGATGAAGGTCATTATCTATCTGCCGCCAGCTGCCGCCTTTCTGAATTCCAGGGCCCGCTGAGGGCCGCAGCGCTGCCGCACCCCCGCCCTGGAATCGATGGGGTTTTATTGAGGAGCTGGCTCTAATCCTGAGATTGGATGGAAAGCCTTCCGGCCTGCAGGCGGCTCCTCCCCAGCTCCAGGGCGCTCAGGGGGGTGAGAGAGTGGGAGAGCTGGGAGCAGACAGGCTGTGTCCGTGTCCTAGGAGCTGACTAACAGAGGGCAGGGGGGCAGGCTGCATGGCCGGTGAAGCAGGGCTGAGCGTGGACTCCTCCGAGAGGAGCAACGTCTGGGGCCTTGGCAGCTGGAATCTGTTTGCCTGCTCTTTGAACAAACACTGAGGCCTTCTGTGCAACGTTAGAGATCATTTCAGCTTAGCCCAGGCTCTGGATTAGAGGAGGCAGCTGAGGCCCAGAGTTGGGGCAGCCTTACATAAAGCCGCACAGTCAATAAGGGGCAGAGGAAAACAAAGACGCTGGGAAAAGTCAGAAAGGCAAGGGGCTTGGAGGTATTCTGGTCCAACCCTCGCACTATACACACAGAGCAGCAGCCCATACAGCTCGGGTCATCTACAGTCATAGGCACAGGCCAGCTGCAGGCAGAGAGATGGGCTGAGGGACCCTCGCTGCCCCTGAGGATTCTGTTGTCCTGACCCCCGAGACTTCCTCTCCGGACCCTCAAGAGGAAGATGCTTTGGGCATCTTCCCAACATCCCACTCCTTGTTCTAGTCACCCCATCCTACATTCCTTTGTAGTGGCTTTTCCCTCCCCCCTCTCCACCCTCTGCCTCCCATTCTGATGCCTGACCTGGAGTCTACATTCCCAGGGTCGGGGCTCAGCCCAGGATCCAGCCACCATACAACTGTGTTTAGGCATCCCAGACAGAACCTTTCACAGGCCCTGGTTCTACTCCCCACCCTCTTGTCTCTGTCAGTGATGGACACCACCGTCCACACAAGTGCCCAAGCCACCCAGAACCCTCAGGTCTCCTGCCTCCCCCTCCTTCCCCTGACAAGCTCTCGTGTTCCAGGGCCATCCCTTCACCTCTGAAATAGACCCTCCCTACCCGCTGCCTTTGCCTGGGGTCAGGCCTCATCTTTACCTGCACCCCCTGTCTTGCATCCTGGTGGCCTCCTGGCTCCCACCCTCTCCCCACTCCAGTCTAATCTCCCCATGGGAGCCAGAGACACCTTTTGGATATGCAGGTCACACCCCTCCCCTCCTCTTTTCCAAACCCTCCCGAGGCTCCCCAGCACCCTCAGGAATAAAACCAAACCAACCTCCTCAGTCTGCGGTTCAGGCCCTTCCTCATGCTCCCCTGGCGAGCCCCCTGCGCTCTGGCCCACCCATGCACGTGACAGCCTCCTGGGCTCCCCATTTCAGGCTTTGGTCCCAGCTCTGCCTGCCCAAGGCTCTTTCCTCCTTCCCCCTCTGGTTTGCCCGGCAAACACCACCCATTCTTCAAGGACCATGACATCTCTCAAAGATTTCCCCACAAGGTGGTCCAGGCCCCTCCCTCACTCTATGCCCCCTCCCCCACTATACTCTGTACAGACCTTGATCTAAGCCCCGCTGACACCCAGCGTACAGCCGCCTGCCCAGCCCAGGAACCCCTCTGCCAGATCATGCTGGGCTCAGGGAAAAGCATGGAAGGCAGGCAGGGAAGGAGGAAAAAGAAGGAATTTATTTAATCCCCAGTACCTTCTCTAAAAATAAGTAAGTAAACCTAATTACCTCCCCCAAATAAAAAAAAAATTTTTAAAAGGAAACGAATATTTCAGGTGCCTGCTCAGTGCCTTCCCCCCTAGGAAGGCCTGCATCCCACTGTCACGGCCACGCAGGTCCCGTGCTTGCACCTCTGCTGGTGCAGTCACAGTTACTCGCCTTCACACAGAGTCTGGAATGTCAGCGGAGCCCAAGGCCCTGGAAGGGCATTTAGGCCACACTTCATTTGACAGATAGCAAAAATGAGACCCAAGGATGCTGGGTGTCCCTCCACCAGAATGGAGCAGAACCAGGATGTAAACTCTATCCCACCCCAAACCCAGTGCTCTTTCCCTGCTCCCGCTCCCTGATGTTGGCACCTCTGGGTGCCATTCACTACATGCAGTTGTGAAGGGGCCTCAATGGGACTGGGAGCTCCCAGCCACAGGCCCCAGCACCACGTAGGAGGGGGGATGGGGTGTGAGGAGGAGGATTGGGACTGACCCTTGTGGGTACCCAGTCTGCATTGACCCTTCCCGTCTCTCCTTGGTTCACCAGCTCAGCCAGGAGGAACTATGATTGGAGCCACACAGCCCTTACCACACTGTCCACGGAGCCAGGCTTCAGCTCAAATCCCCGCATTTGGGCAAACGCTGCCACCTCCCTGTGCCCCAGCTTCCTTGGAAATATTCACCATGTTACACTTTTGGGCTCTGTGTGAATTAAATGATTTCATACATGTACATCACACAAGCTTGTTACTATTGTTATTATGAGTTGTCCATCTTGTCCACTGAAATGGGAGGGCTGCATTTCTGGGTCCCCCTTTACCCCAGCACGCACTCCTGTGCCTGGCCCAGCAGGAATTCAGTGCCCGTCAGTGTGAGCAGGAGAGCCTGGGCAGGCGGCATGTGAAGGCATGTCAGCCTGTGTGCCCTGCTTCTCCTGGTATCTCGGTCACCATGCTGTGCCATTGGCTAGCATGACCTTAACAGAAAGGGCTTCTTGAGTCCCCTCCAAATCCAAGTATGACTTGAAGGGAAAAGAACACACCAAGGGTGTTGGAGCAGAGGCTACCTCAAGCCCAGTATGAGGCTAGTGCTCCTGCCCTGCCCACTGCAGCGTTGCAGGAGGAAATGGGGGATGGGAGAGGGACCCGTCCCCCTTCGCATCTGCTTTTTGTCTTCCAGGGGCTGGTGCAGCAGGCGAGTTTACATTCCCAAGTACCCCAGACGACATAGGCTGATAAGGATGTCTCTGGTTGGGAGCCCCCACAGTAACTTTATCTCTAAATGGGGCCGGGCAAGTCCTGGCTGGGGGAGGGAGGGTGTCCCAGGGCGTCTGAGAAGCTTCAGAGCCTGAGGATGCTCAGCTGTGGCTGAGCCCACCTGGTTATGGTGTAGGCGACCCACACCAGCCTCCCACCCCTGCTCCTGCCTGCTGTGCCCCCAACTCCCTGACCCCATTCACCCACTTCAGGATCCTGCCTGGGCCTGCCCAGCCCCACTCCTGCTCCTCCCTTATCAATCTGGGAGCAACTAGAGGGCAGCACCTCCTGGGACCACCGGGCCTGCGCAGAGCTGGGTTTCTTGAAATTAACGTCCACCAGCTCTCCTGGAGTTCCAAGCTCCCTGGACCCACTTCTCCTCTCTTGACTAAGTCAGAGGTTGAGACCACATCTTTGACGGCTTCCTTTCTCCCCATCCTCACAGCCCAGCACCTACCTAAGAAGCATTCACTACATGCGGGGAACTTTATGTAATTAATCCTCAGACTCCTGAGAGGCATTATCATAATTCCCATTGACACAGAGAGAACTAAGCATCCTAGAGGGTTGGTGACCCACCTGAGGGCACACAACTGGAAGGGACACAGCTGGGCTTTGAGCCAGTGCTGCCCAGCTTGGTTTGGTGGGCTCAGCAGTGGGCAAAGGACTGACTCCAGGTTCTGCCTGCGGAGTGGGAGTGGGACACAGCTTCCCTGTGCCTGGCTGGGGTGAGACAGAGGGCTGCAGGGGAAGGAAGAGGGCTGTTCCTGTTACCTAATGCCATGTGCCCAAAACTTAGTGCTTGAAGCATACCATTTATTTTGTCCTCCTATCTGCATCTGAGCAGGGCTCTGAGGTTCATCTCTGTTCCGCCTGGCATTACCTCGGATGGTTCGCAGTCTGGGGGCAGGAATCACTTGAAGAGTCATCCATGCATATGTCTAGTGGTTGAAGCTGGCCATTGGCCGAGACCTCAGCTGGGGCTGTTGGCCAGAACACCTGTAGTGGCCTCTCTGTGTGGCTTGGGCTTCCTCACAATAGGGTTGCTGGATTCCAGAAAGAGAGAGACAGAGCGACAAACAGACAGGCGGAAGCTGAGTCACCTTTATAGATTTAGCCTGGGAACTTATGTAATGTCACATCTGCCACACTCAGTGGGGCAGTCACCAAGTTCTGCTTAATGTCAAGGGGAGGGGCAAGGAGACTCCACTCTGGACGGACAATGGCAAGTTTTCAGTATGTGGACCTGAAAATACCCCTGACGCCACTTTTGGAAAACACACCCTGTCACAGGGACCTCCTCTCCTGCCTCCTTACCACTAGTCTCACTTCCCCAACCTGGCAGGACACTTCCAGAGGCTTAGCTGACACTGCCTCTCTCACCTCGACTTTGGAAGCATGGTTCTCAGTGCGGGGAGCAGGAGAGAGGGCAAATGGCTGTTTACCGAGCACTTACCTGTCCTGGGCACTTCCATGCCTTGTTTAGTTCCATCCCCACCATGACCCTACATAACGGGCAGTGAAGTCCCTGTTCTGTAGGTTAGGAGACTGAGGCTGAGAGAGGTGAAGACTTAGGCCAGAAGGAATCACCAGCGAGGCTGGGATCTGAAGCCAGGTCTGTGTGGCTCCAAAGGGCCTGCTCTTGTCCCTGCATCAGCTGTCCCTGCACCAGGCTCAAGAAAAGGAAGGGGTGATAGGGTGGGTCTTGGCTCAGAACGGCCTGGGTTCTCACTGAAGCTCCTTGACCTTGGGTGGATCAAGGATGACCCTCTGAGCCTCAAATTCCATATCTGTCCAATGGGACATCACAGACTTTACAAAACAAACCAATGAAGTAAAATAATCTCTGTTACCAGCTTGGCACAGCCACTAGCACATCATGGCTGGTACCCAGACCACTCAGCCCTCCCTAGACTGAACCTGCTCATCTATGGGCAGAGCTAGGCTGTCTGGGGAATAAGCTTTTTTGCCACTCACCAAGGGGGAGCCCCGGGCTCCTGTTGGCTATTTTTAAGCTTGTGTGGGCAACCACAGAACCACACGTGGGGGTTACCACCATTTGACCAAGCCTGGAAGAACAGGAAAACACTTCTGATGACAGAGGGTGAGCATCTGAGGTCAGGATGGACGTCAGTTCTTCCCAGCATTGCCAGGCTGACTTCAGACAAAGTCAGAGTCTATTCAAGGTCTCAGCTCCCTAATCTGTAAAATGAGGATACTCGTACACACAGCAGCCTGCATTCTGGTGCTGCTTACGCGATCTCACTTGATTCTCACTGTGAGGGAGGCTGGGGATGCAGAAGTGGCTCAGATAGAAGAGGGGCAGGAGTGGAACCAGGGCTGGTCCTTTTCACTGCTCTCTGCTTCCAGTCTCCCCCAGCAGCTGGAAACCGTTCACAAGGATTAGCTGAGATTATGGATGTGGGTATGTTTTTTAAACTAGATTCTAAACTGTAAACCAACAGGCTCAGGGACAGCTTAGGCTCAATTCCATGGAGACAGCTCCTCACCTCTCCCCAGCCACAGCCCCAGCCTTTAGCCACAGCCATCTGTTTTCCCTGGATGAGGATCCTTGTAAGATTCTATTTTGCCTCTGTTACCAAATAAAAGACTTTGAAAGCCACTGAGGGGTGGACTGCAGACAGGAGGTGGCAGGGACACTTCCCAGGGCACAGAGCCCCAGGTGTCCTCACCCCTATCAGCAGCCTGGTCCACAGCAATGACCCTGGGGTCTGCCACCCAGTTCTCACAGGAGCCCAAGCCTCAGGCCCATGCCCTTTCCTTACTCACATGGGGCCTCTGACATTCTTACTTTTCAGGTCCAGGAAACCATGTTCCTGGAAGAGTCACCAGCCATGGTTAGGGCACAGAAGGTCTGTAATTTCCCAGGAGGAAAAGAAAGAAAGCAATAAGGCTGTGTTAGTGAGCGCACGTACCTGCAACCATACATATGCAGACCACACACTGCATACGTACGTGCACAAGTCGGCTTCACACACAAATTCACCTCATTTACACACACGTGCTCACACAGGCACACACAAAACACCTACTCCCACCGGCATCCATACGTACACGTCACGTCTATCTATATTCCCATATTAAGATGCACCTACAGAGTACACACACACCTTACACAAACATGCACACACAGCTCCTACACTCAGATGGATTAACATAAATGCACAAACCTGTATGTATGCGAAAAGCACAAACATGCACAAACAGATGCATACTTACACACATCCAATTGTCATACACTCCCATGGATAAACAGGTACCTAGACTCAACATAATTGCATTGTGAAAGCTTGTAGACAGGTGGATGTTCACACAGACACACCCAGGCCCATACAAACCTGGGTATGCACATCCATTTCATTTACACATATTCATACACAATAACACTAAACACAGATATATGAGCATCTGTATAGACATAACAAAACCACACATCACAGCTGTCCACACGTGCACGTGCAAACACACACGCGCACACACACCTTGCATGCACACACACAATCTCATCAGCGCTGCACAGCAGTGTACATGTTGCCTTTTCTGGCACCCTTGTTACTGAGCCATCCTGCAAAGACGCAGAGACGCAAGTACCTAGTTCCACTCCAGCTGAAAACCCCCAACCCCCGGGTGTGTGGGAGGGCGAACCAGACGCCCTCCCTGCAGGGGGCACAGTGGAAAGTATGACCCAAGCTGACTTTTGCAAAGAGCAAAAGTGAGGGTTTTTTCCACCCTGTTACCTCACTCTGCCGTCGGTGACCAGGGCCTCCATTGCTAATCCACCTCCCAGCAGCCCCCTCAACCCTCGAGGACATTCAGATGCAATATCAGAACTCCACATCTTTAGTTAACTCAGCAATTAACTCACCGACATCAGACCCCACTGTGTGCCAGGCGCTGGGCTGGGGGTTAGGGGCAAAGGGAGCAGCTGGAACTGGGCCCTGCCAGCGGGGCTCACAGTCGGGAGGTAGGGTGATGGGTGAGATCAGAGGGAGGCTCGAGATCAAGCCCCTTAAAATGTGTTCACAGGATGACCAGTTTGCCAAGGGAGCAATCTTTCAAATGACTGATACGCTGAATATACCAATTCATCAATTTACTATTAATTGCAGGGTTTTTTTTTTTTCAGTTCAAAAGTAAACAGCAATTTTATTGGATAGATTAGAATTTGTTTTTATCTTGTCTTCACAACAGCATTTTAAAGAATGTTCAGATGGTCAAAGCTCAGGGTCTGGGGTGGTTTAGTTTAATTTTTCAAAACTACTTAATATTTGTAACTGGAGAAGGACTTTCTGGGGACATCCACCAGGAGCAGGGCATTCTGGGAGCTCTGTGGTCTTTGACAGTCTTTCTGGGACCACTTGATCCCCCAGGAGCTGTGTGACCAGTTCCTGGGTTCTTCTCTGGTTTGCCCCGTGATCTTGGCCATGTCCCTTCTCCTCTCCGGGCCTCAGCCTCCTCCTGTACACAGAGCTCATCATCCGGGCTCTGTTGACACTGAATGAGACCCCCGAGCCTCCTGTGAGCTCCGTCTCCCAGCGTGGCCAGGGTTCGGCCCACAGGCACCCGAGAGGATGCTGACTCTGCTGGCGATGGCCCAGCCCTGCTTGGAAGTCAAAGTTGTAACAGTCAACACTCACCCGTGTTGTGTTGATGCCTCTGTCTGAACCATGACATTTCTGGGTCCTGTTCCCCCCAGCTCTAGGCAGAGGGGCCTAGCGTGCTCTGGGTAGGGGGTGAGCGTGGGGCGGCAGAGGGTGTGGCCCGACTAACTTTCCTTTCCTGGTAACACGCTCGCTAACCTCATTTCCTTTTTTCTGAAGGGAAATGCCATTGACATCACACAACTGGATTTTCAGCGAGACCAGATGAGAGAACTCATGGTCTCCTCGCAGGCAAGAAGGATGCACACATGGGCTGGGTGCAAGTCTGTCCATGGGTGGTTTTGGAGAACCCTTGATCTGAGGCTTCAGAGATGGGGACCCCTGAGCCAAAAAGGGGCAGAGATACACTCTGGGGTTCACACCCAGACAGCAGAGCTGGGGCCAAAACCCAGGCCCCTGCCTCCCAACCAGGGCTTTACATGAAGGGGCCTAACCTGCTCCCCCCACCACCTCACTTTAATAATGGCACCAACATCCACTAACCCAGCCAAGCCGGAAACTGCTCACCAGCAGCTCCTCACTGCAGCTACGCAGCTCCTCCAGTTTGTCCCTAGACCACACCCCAGCTCAGGCCTCCGAGGCTCTCTAGGACTCCTGCCCAGCCTCAGCTCTGGTCTCCCACACACCTATCCAGGCCTCTTCGTGTTACTTGGGGGACACTGATAAAACAGAGCCCACGACGTTACTCCCCAGCCTAATACCTTCTGGGGCTTCCTGGCTAGGCGTTCAAGACCCTCCTTGGTTTTCCCCATCTTCCTCTTAGTCACTCCCCTGATATGCCCCTTTGCCCTCAGTGCAGAGATGACCTGCCATCCCCAAGTTGTGGAACCTTCTGGCACTCACTCATGCTGTTCCCTCTCAGGGAGCTCCTCTCTCTGCATGCACACTTCTGCTTGTCCACTCCTGACGGAGGACAGCGCTCGGGAGGTGCTCTGCCCCCACTGCCACCTTAGAGGGAACTGATCTCCTTAGTTGATGTGTCCAAGTCCTCCTCTCTGCCTCCTTGAGAGCAGCAAAGACATTTCATTGTGGAAAATTTCAAGCATACACAAAAATAGAATAGTACAAAGAACCCCGTGTATCCTCACCAGCTTCAACCCTCCCCCACTCAAAGCCACTCCTGTTTCATTTCTGTCTCTCAGCTCCTCCCCCACTGGATTATTTGGAGCAAATCCAATATATCAAATTATTTTATTGTACATATTGCAGTGTATATTTCTAAAAAAAAAAAAGGCATGACCTTCTATCCAAAAAAGGCATATACATCTACCAAACTTCATCAAATTGTGCATCTGAAATATGTGTAGTTTACTGTATAGAAATTATACTACAATAAAGTTGTTTTTTTAAAAAGTTAAAAAAAAAGGCATGACCAGAATACCATGATCATACTTACATTTTCATAATATTTTTATTACTATCAAATATCCAGTAGTGTTTAAATTTCCCCAATTTTCTCATTGATGATCTTTTAAAGTTAGTTTGTTCAAAATCAGGACCAGCAAAGTCCATACCTTTCACCTGTTTGTCGGTGTCTTGCATCTCTTTCAATCTGTAGGCTTCTCTCTCATCTCTGATTTTTTTCTCCCGTTTGTGGACTAAACCAGGTTGTTCAGTGGCAGTTTTCCACATTCTGGGCTTTTCCTACTGTATCCCTGATAGTGTTACTTAACTGTATTCTTCAGTCCCCTGCCTTTTCTATAAATTGGTAGTTAGCACTAAAGACTTGATTAACTTCAGAGTCACAGTTTTGTCAAGCATAGTTCATAGGACACGTGTGTATAGTAGTCCCTCGTTATCTGCGGGGCGTCCGTTCCAAGGCCCCCAGTGGATGCCTGACACCTCGGATAGTACCGAGCCCTGTGTATACCGTGTTTTCTCCCACATATACACACCTATGAAAAGGTTTAATTTATAAATTAGGCCCAGAAAGAGAATACCCGAGGTGCCAGCGTCACTCCTCTTGCACTTTGGGGCCCTTATTAAGCAAACTAAGATTAACTTGAACACAATCACCAGGATACACGCGACAGTCAGTCCGATTACGCAGACGGCTACTGAGTGACAAATGGGCTGGGTGATCCACATCCCAGACAGGATGGAGAGGGATGGTGTGCAATTTCATCATGCTACTTGGAACAGTGCACAATTTAAAGCTCATTAATTGTTTTATTTCTGGAATTTTCCATTTAATATTTTTGGGTCACTGTTGACAGCAAGTAACTGAAACTGGAAAGTGAAACCATGATCGGGGGGCGGGGGGGTGGGGGGGGCTACTGTGCTTTCCTCAAAAGGTATCTAATGTTTCATTGTCTGTGTGTTTGTGCTTTTAAAAGACTTTGATGATTGTTACTTACATCCACTATTTCATTAGAGATCTGCAAAACAAATGATATTTTAATTTTACTTTCCTCTTCATTTATTGGCTGGAATACTTCTATAGAGAGAAACTTCCCTGAGGTACCATCTATTTAGGAAAGGCAGGGTAAATGCTTGATGCTTTCTTCTTGTTTATCAGTTTTCAGAATAATGAGTTGATTCCCTAATATTCTCTAAAGGTGACCAACAAAGGTTTTGTTTGTTTGCTTTGATTTTAGGTTTTTTGTGTCATTGTTATCTCATACTTTTAAAAATCTATTTGATGTGTTTCAGTCTCTTTCAGTTATTATGCTTGTTATCACTCAAATTGTCCCATCTTTGGCCAGTGGGGATCTCTTTAATTGGCTTCTGAGTCCTTCTGACCTGACCCTAAGCAGTGTTTAATAGCTTCCTGATTGTCTAATATGACAAGATGTCCACGTTTTTCCTGTACATTTTCTGCTATTTATCCAACAAGTCCTGGTTCTTTTAGTGAGAAATAGTATTTAGAGATCACAAATCTGAATGCTAGGGGTGCTCAGTGCTATTTGGCTGGTCATTATGTCTAGCCTATTTCTGTATACAGAGCAGGGAAATACTTTTTTCCTTAAGAAAATTCACATCAAGAGTTCATACTGATATTTTAAAATAAAACCTAAGACAATAGGACTTTTACTTAAATCCTTTGATTTTGTATTTAGTGTCTCTTTTCATTAATGCTGAAAATCTTGCTTCCTAAGAACATTAACATGATTACTGAGTCATTTTCCCCTACTTTCTCTCTATATTATAAAAATGTCAGATTAGCAATGCCAGTAGTGTTACAACAATATGATTTGTTTGCAGTTCCTTGCCCTTGGACTACATACCCTACTAGTGATGGGCAGTCAAGTCACCACATTTCTAAAGCACTTGCAATATTTCAACACTGCATGGTGTTGAATCTCAAAACAGAGATTCATTTATTTCATCTTGCTTTTGATTTGGGGGAATTGCTTTTGACTTTTGTTTTGATTTAATTTAATTTTTATGTAAAGCATTTACCTGGTTCCAAACCATTACCTGGTTTAATCTACAAAATGATGTGTATTCAGGAAGTCTACCTTCTACTTCCATTCCCTTTACCTTATTTTCTCCCTCCTCCAATAGATAAAAATTCAAAAAAATTTTATATTTTAACTGATTTTCTTTAAGAAAATATGCATATATATTTTCCCCTGCATTTTTTTTTTGATAAGTGACAATGTACTATATACAATTTATTCCATTTCACTTTTTTACTTACCATTGTGCCCTGGAGATTATGTCATCACAGCACCTGGAGAGCCTCCTCCTGCCCTTTTCTAGTTGTAGAGCCATGCACTGTGTGGTCACCTCATCTCTATTGATAAGACATTTGGGTGGTTTCTAGTTTTGGGGGTTTTTTTGTTTGTTTGTTTGTTTGTTTACCATTACATATGGTATTTATTCCATCAATAGCTTTATGCATACATCTTGTCTTATTTTTGCCAGTTTATCTTTGGGATAGATTCCTAGAAGTGGGATTTCTAGGTCAAAGGATAAACACACATGTAATTTTTCTAGAAATTGCCAAATCCCCTCCACATAGGGGCCTACACCATTTTGTATTCCCACCACACATTGTAGGAGAGAGCCTGTTTTCCCACAGTCTTGCCAATGGAGTACATTGTCAAACTTTGGGGTTTTGGCCAATCTGATAAATGAGATATGGCATCTTGGCTTAGTTTTAATTGGTATTTCTCTGATTATGAACAAGGTTAACTATCTTCTTATGTCTAGGTTCTGATGGACTTTGGGGACCCTAGTCCCCAGCTGGCACAGATGAGGTCTTTTGGAGAGATTCCTGGAATGAAAGAAGGAAGGAACAGATGAACCAACAAATGAAGAAGTCAAGTTTTGAAGAGGATGGTTGGCATGTCCAATTATTACCAGAGCTGGAACTAGAATTGATCTCCTTTTTTCCCTTTTTCATGTTAGAAATTTTCGGACTATAAAATAAATATGTTTATAGCAGAAAGTTTGTAAAGCACAGGAAAGTATAAGCCAAGGAAAATTTTTAATCTATTTTTTAGCATTTCAATCTATTCCCCCCAATCTTTATGCATTTTTTCCAGTTATGATCACCCTACATACATGGTTTTGTATTCTGTTCTTTTTCACTTAACACTTTTACATGTTAATAACAACTCTTTGCAAACATAATGTTAATGGCTGTACAGTATTTCACTCTCTGAATACACATTAATATGTTTCAGTTTTCTATTATTGCTAGACTTCTAGATTGTTTCCAGATTTTTGCTATTACAAGTAAATTCTTCCATGTTCATCTTTTTTCACATTCTGAATTTTTCCCTCTTAGGATTAATTCCTGGAAGTGGAGCTCCAAGAATCCCAGCATTGAGTTCCAACTCCAGGGCTTTTTCTTGGCTGTGCTCAGAAGAAATTGTTTGCTAAGCTTTGCCCCTGTGACATCCCATAGCCGCAGGCTAGTGTCTAGTGTCTGTGCTCTGGAGCAGAGACACAGTCACACTCAAGTTAGATCAGAGAATGAGCCAAGCTGGGCGGGACAGAGCCCACTCAGGATGAGGACTCAGAATCTCCTGCCATTCGCCCTTGAGCTCCTTGCCTTCCAAGGACTATCGACAGATAACTTGAACCAACAAGAGGCAACTGCACAGGGACATGGTCAAGCCTGCTAGAGGGTGCAAGATCAAATCTGGTAGACAGCGCAGGCAGGCAGGGAGGCTGAGCAGACGTGGTCTCTGCTTTGGAAGCACTCACCATCCATGGACCAGACAGCTGGGGTCAGACCCTCCCACCCTGAGAAGGGCTCCATGACAGACTCTAATACAGTACTGCTCACCTACAGAGGGCTCTGGGAAAGCTGCCTGGAAGAGGCATCAATAAAATTTAGCAGTGGGGAATATTGGTTTTACCTGACAGATGAGGTTGGGCTGTGACCAATCCTGAGGGGCCCTGTAAGCCCAGATATGGATCCTGGATCACATCCTATGCAGTGAAGCAGGGGGATGAGGATCAGGTCTGAGATGAGGCCAGTCCCTCTGGCTGCTGTGCAGGGGGCAGGATCACAGATGGGAACTGGACAGATTGTTAAAATGAGACCAACCCCCAGGCAACAGCCCATGAAGCCCAAATCAGAGCAGTGGTCATAGAGATGGAATAGAAGGATAGAGATAAGAAAAAACAGGTATACAGTTAATACTCAAAAAAGAAAAAGTTTTGTCAATGTATGACCTTCCTATAGCCTATGGGAAAGAGTCCTGGATTGAGAGACAAGGTACCTGGGTTCCAGTCCCAGATTCATGTGACCTAGGGCAAGTCTCTTGCTTATATCTGGGCCTCACTTTCTACTTTTTTTGAGGGGGTGGGTAATTAGGTTTATTTATTTATTTTTAATGAGAGTACTGAGGCTTGAACCCAAGACCTCCTGCATGCTAAGCATACACTCTACCACTGAGCTATACCCTCCCCCACTCAATTTCTACTTTTGTACACCAAGGAGGTTGCACTAGGTCATCTCCAACGGCTCTTATGTTCTGAAAACTCTTTGATCCCAAAGCTGCAAAATGACCATGGTCCCTTTAGAAGGGAGGAGGGGAAAAAAAACAGAGGCTGAGCAGAGGGAGAAGCCAGGGCTGGGGTCTCAGGATCCGGGCTCTCTGTCTCTCTGCCCCATCAATCTTGCAGCACTAATGTCAGTGGGGTGGCTGAGCCGAAGCCAGAGGCCAGCTGTAGGGAGGGAGGAATGGTCTCTGGCTCAAGGAACAGAGAGGAAAGAATGCAGGGCTTCCAAAAAGCTGTGAACAAGACATCAGCTCTGGCTGGATGCCCGTAGGTTTCGCAACTGTCCTCTGACTTGAATAACAAGAATGAGCCAGTGTGGGGAGGGCAGCTGGTTCCCTCTCTGTGCGTCAGAAACTGCAAGATGATGACAGGTAGTGAAGATGCCTTTGGCGGCAAGTAAGAGAAAACCCTGCCTCTAATGTCTAAATATAACAAGGAAACATATCATCTTGCACCACTGCAAGTCCAGAGTGTGTGGCTCCAGCTCCAGCAGGAGCTTCTGGTTCTATCAAGAACACATGCTTTTTTAATTCTCTCTTGTCCTTAGCTGGTTTTCCTTGTGGCCCAATGATGGCTGGCAGTGATAGCAAAGGCTACATATATGCTTCCATGTGAATGTTCAGCAGGAAAATGCAAGAGAAGACTTCTCGCCCAACTCTGGACTGAAGTCCTTTTCTTTGGTTTGAATAGGACAACTTGGATCATGTTTCCAATCAATACCAGTCTCTCAGGGAATTCCATGTGCTGATTGGCTTAGATTAATTAGGATCTAATGTTAAACCTGGAGGTTGGGAGAGTGAGCAGAATTGGGGTCCTGCAAGGAAGGAACAGGCGAGTAGATGCTGGATGGGCAGCCAACACATCTACATGACAATGCACCTCCGGGCGCCATGAGCTCGTCTGATTCCTACCCAGCCTGGGGGTCAGCAGGACAGGTGTCATCTCTAGGTGACCACTGAGGTCACCAAGGCATAGAGGGTGGAGTGGCCTTGCTTGAGTCACACAGTGGGTATGTGGCAGAGCCTGAATTGAGAAAAATAAATACACAGCAAACAAACAGAGCAGACTTCAATCCTGCCTCCCTCTCCAGCCTAAGCAGGATGCACTCACTGATGCATGAGGCTTCCCAAGAGCTTGGGGATCCAAGGCCAGGGGCATGGGTTAGAATTCTGACTTTGATCTTCTGTGTCCTCCTCTGTGAGATGGGAGCATGAACCCCACCTTCTCCTCTTGGCATAATTGTTGAGGGGATCAAATGAAATGAAGGACTGATGCTTTATGAATTGTGAAGTGCTTTGGAGCCATCAGCTTTCCTATCTTCTGGTGGAAAAGGGTCATTCCACTGGCCTCTTCTGCACTAGAAGACATCAGGACACAGGCAGCCAGAGGGACCGCCAATGAGACAGCCAGACATGGATGCAGTGAGTCACAAATACATAGCTCTAATCCAGCAGTTGTTAGACAAGGAGATCTGTCCAGAGAGGGGGTAACCTGCCCAAGGTCACACAGGACTAGATCCCAGCCCCCTGGCTCCCTGTCCTTCTGCACCAGGCCCCACAGGTCAAGCAAGGTCCGCTGCGCGACCTGAGATGGAAGTGGTGCAGCTGCAACATGGTCCGTGCCTGCCAGCACGTCCCCAAGTTTCTCGGGGGCCATTCTTCAGGGGTTCACTGAGGCGAGGCCACACTTCCCCTCTGGCGGCTTCCTGTTTTGGCCAAACAATAACTCTTGCCGGGACCTGGTGCCAGCTGGCTGCAGCTGTTGCCAAGGCGTTGACTTCTTGCAAGCACAGAGGGGAGATCCTGGCCCCCAGGGGTCTGCTGCTGACCTCCCACAGCAGGAACCTCACGCTCAGATGTGGTCTTTGAGCTCACCGAATTCAGTGACGCCTTCATGCACTGATCACAGGAGCACCTTGTTTGCCAGGTTGCATCTGGGTACCCAGAACACAGAGACACATCAGACGAGAGTTTAGCAATTCTGCAAACGTTTGTCCTCTGCCCATGAGAAGCAGGACATTGTACACAGTATCAGTGATGCAGATGTGAATAAGATGCACCCTGTAGACTCACTGACTGATGCATCTGTGTGTCCTCCCAGTGCCTTGCCAGAGCTCAGAGTTGGCTGTCAGTCATTCACATGCTCATGTGAGTCAGTGCACACAGCTCCTTCCTGACAGAATATCTCAGGGCACATGGGGAAGGGGCACTAAGAGTGTGAGCAAAAATAATAAAGATCAAATGTTTATGGTGACCTTTTTTAGTAGGTGAGAAAATCATGATTTAGACATGTAAAGAGATTCACTTGAGATAGGGAATGGAGCCAGGACTTTGACCCAGGTCTTCAGACTCCAAGATGCTTCAGAGAGCATCCAATCTAACGTGGAGATTCACAGGATTGGAGAGGCTATGGGAGCGCCCATGTGCATAGCACAGGAAGTAGGGGTGCCTGTTGCTGAATAAAATCTGTTGGGGAGACAAGACAACAGGAGGGAAACACTGGTGCTCTTTCTATGGCTGCCACCTAGCTAGTTGTTGTCACCCTACAGATGAGGACGGTGAAGGGGGAAAAGCCTCCTTGAACATCTGGAAAGCAGTGCAGCTGGCAGTTTCACCCAGAATCCCCACTGTGCTGGTCATCCTCCATCTCCCTGTCCTGCTCGGCGTCCTGGGAGGCTGACTTGTGCAAATGCGTCACCTTTCTGTTAGGTTGGCCAGCGGGAGGCTATGGCAGGATGTCAAGGAGGGAGGAGAGAGAGGTCAAAGTATTCGGTCCCCCAGCTCCTCCTACATGGCCACAGTGCTGGTAGCTCCCCCTCTAATGGCTCCAAGAACCACTAGCTCTGGCGACACCATTGCCACCCAGGAGGGGAACCACTTCTCACCATCACAGGTCCAGGTGCTCCTCACCCTCTGCTGGTTCCCTCACCTGCCCATCTTTGCCCATCCTTGCATTCATCTCTCTTCAGCCCCTCACCTTGAGTTACCCAACTTCCTGCTGGAATCCTACCTGCTTCTCTCCCATCTCCACTGTGGTGCCCAACACGACCCCATACACACCCATCTGAGACAGAACAGTGACTTGGCAAGGTCTGCCTCCCTCTGGGCTTCCTGCATGGTTTCTGGGCTGGTGCTACTGTGGAAACAATGACATGGAGGTTTCCAAGTGCTGGGACGGGGTCCTGCCACATCTCCTATCTCCTGGGACAAGCTGGATCTCCTGGGCTCTGGGCCTAGAAGAAGAGAGTCCTGCTGAGGCCTGAACCCAGGCTTGTCTGCCCCTACTCCCCCTGATGGGGGTGAGGAAGGTGCTGGAGACCAGGGAGAGAAACAGCAGAGGTTCCTCCGGCTGAGCTGTGGACCGTCAGGAGTCACGCAAGGCAACCTTTCTTGGTTCAGCACCAGAAACAGGCCCAGGAGAGAGGGACACATCGAGGTCACTAGGTGGACGGCTCCTGACTCTGTTTCAAGCCCAGCCTCCTCCCTGAGCACCACATACAGACCTCCACGTGCTCCAGGGACTTTTGTAACCCAAGAGAACCAACACCCAACATGCCCCCTGCCCCCCGACCCCTCCCCCGTGCCCCTCCGTCAGGGAAAGGCACCAGAAGCCTGCAGTCGCCTCTGACCATCTCTCTCCACCCTCAGCCCCTGACCTTCTCCAGGTTCTCACGAGTCCAGCAGTTCGACTTTCTAAACTACACTTGACCCAGTCACCTTCTCTCCAGGCCATCACCACCTCCCTGGTCTGGGCCTTGTCATCTATACTCACTTAGGACAATGGGCTCCTCCCTTGTCCCCCTGACCCCAGTCTTGCTCCTGCCAATCCATCCTCCAGTCAGCAGCTGGAGTGGCCTTTCAGAAATATAAATCTAAGCATGTCTCATCCGTGCTTCAGTGGAGCCCAGGTTCTTTAACGTGTGTGATACATCCAGGCCGCCCTCTCCAATTTTGCCTCTAAAGCGAAACCCTATTCAATGGTCCATGATGCAAGAGCTTTGCTGCTGTCTTCATGTGTGACTCTGAGTCCATTTCAGAGGGTCCCCCTTCAAAATAGTTCCTCCTCATTCCCACCAGCACCAGCATTGCTGTTCTGGTTTGGGTCCCTCCAAAAGCAGGATATGACACAAGGCTCTGGGATAAGTAGCTTATAGGGAGGTGATCCCGAGAAGCAGGAGTAAGGAAGTGAGGAGAGTGAGACAGGGAAGGAAGAAGAGCCCACGCTTGGGTGTGTTCTATCCTCCTGCGCTGTGGGCGATGGGCTTCCCTCCACCAGGACCCTGGGATGCCCATGGAACACCTCCCAGAATGGTCCACCCACGGGATGGGGAGCTAGGAGTTGATCCTGACTCCTGCCCCATCTGGTGAGGGTCTTTAGACCTTGGGCTGCGCTGCCCGCCCAGAGGGTGGTGCTAAAGAGACTGCAGCCAATGGGGAGACTCACAGCACAAGCTTGGGGTAGGACGCTTGGCTGTGAGAGGTGACTTTTGGCTGAAATCAGAAGTGAGCCAAGGGATGTGACAACGGTTTCTGAGGCAGCTGCACAGAAACTCTCCCTAATTGGTCAGTACACGTGGCTTGTTGGAGCTCAGTGCGCATGAGGTGCCCCAATTTGCTGAAGAGGGGGCTGTGGCCAGAGTACTTCAGAGCAGCTCTGGAAGAAACATAGGCTTTGCTGTCGGACTTCCTGGGTCCAAGCTCCATGTCGGTTGGTATTTGCTGCAGGACTTCTAGCAGGCCACATCACCCTTCAGCCACCATATCCTCAGCCCTAAAATAAGGGCAATGATTTCTACCAATCAAAGTGTTTATGAGAATCAAGTGGGCCATCAGATATAAATGCATACAGCAGAGTCCGATGCCAAATACAGCTGGTTACGTCTGCATGTTTCTCCCTCCCCTCGCCAAGCTGCTGCCCTAGATTCTTCCTTACCCAATTTCCTCAGCCAGCAGCACCCTATCTCCTCCATGCTGTGGGTTTAGCCTATGTTACCAGGAGCCTTGGCCTCCTGTAGGGGTGCCAGGTCGGCCTTGTCCTGGCTCTGGGGCCTGCGCATCCACAATCCCCTCCCCCGCCCCTGGGTACAGAGCAGAAGTTGCTTTTGTGGAAACATGGACGAGCCGGCAGTGCACACCACCCAGCAATAACATTTTTCTAAGTCCCCATGAGCTGCTTCTGCCTTCCTTCCAAGCCCCACTTCCGACCCAGCTGCCTTGCTCACACGGGTAAATTTCGCTTGAGCTAACACCTCCAGTTCTGTTCCTCTAAGCTCATTCCTGCCCTTTGGGCTCTGGGTTCCACTTGTCTGTTATGGGTTGAGTTGTGTTCTTCCCAAATTCCTATGTTGAATTCCTAACCCTCGGTACCTCACAACATGACCATATTTGGAAATAGGGTCATTACGGATGTTAATTTGTTAAGATGAGATCATAGTGGAGTAGCGTGGGCCCCTATTCCAACGCGATAGGTGTCCAGACATAGGGGGACGTTTGTGCACAGAGACACACACACAGGGAGAACCCCGTGTGAGGACTGGTTTGTGCGGCACAAGCCAGGAGCTACCAGGAAGCCAGCAGACAGGCCTGGAACAGATCTTTCCCTAGCGCCTTCAGAGGAGCACGGCCTTGCCAACACCTTGATCTTGAGCTTCCAGCCTCCGGAACTGGGAGACAATACATCTCTGCTCTTTTCAGCCACCTGGCTGCGGTACTCTGTTCCGGGGGCCCTAGCTAATACACCACCTAAACGGACAACTTATTTTTTTGCTACAAATATCGTTTTCCTTCCATTCTAATCCCTTTGTCTCTCTGTTTATGTGTTTGTCTTTCTCGACTCCCTGTTGGACTGTGAACCCCTTGGAGGCAAGGCGTGTGTCATTCTCACTGTTGTATCTTCCGGACCCAGCACAGAGTCTGGCCCACAGGAGCCATGCAGTAGAAGTTTTCTGGAGACTTCTTGAAAGAGGTGACTTTGATGCTTGCCCTTGAAGTGTGGTCCTTTAGGACAGACAGTGCCGTCAGGGGAAGGCGTCCAGGGGGCACAGGCACCGAGGCGGGAAGGAAAGGGCAGGGCAGGAGCGAGTGAGCAGCTCGCCGTTGGCTGGGCTGTGGGACCCTGGAAGGAGGCAGAGGCAGGGTGGGACTAGAGGAGGGGAAAGGTGGGCGTCTGGGTTTCAGGGTTTGGGGATGCATGTAGTTGAGAATGGGGCAGTGGAGAGCCACGGATAGGAGAGGGAACAAGAGCAGGGCTCTGGGAATATTATTCAGTGCAGAACAGACTGAAGACAGGGAGTCCCAGTGGGACTGATGACAAAGGCCTGAACCCTCAGGGGCATGAGGATGAAGAGAAGATGAAAGACATTTAGGAGGAAGAAATGTGGGCCTGATGACTGATTTGGAGGTATTTTCCCCTTTGAGGTACCTGCCTCCAAGCTCCTCCTCCTCCTGAAGATGCCAGGCTGAGAATTTCCATGATGTCAGCAGTGACACATAAATCACCCCACCCCTGTCCCCTCTCTGACGCTGTCAGTCTTGGCGAGGGGAGCAAAGGAATGAGCCACCCCCTCCCCAGGCTGCTGAGGTTTCTGGTCCACAATTCAAAACACCAGTTCAAGGAAGCAAGTAACTTTTCACCTTTTTTTTAAATGTCAGGTTTTTTTTTCTTATTGCTCAAGAGTAATATGTTAACTGTATTCAAAAATCTGAAATTACAGTGCCATTAGCTCTTATAAGGTGAAAACTGCATTCAGTAGAAATGACCCTGGATAGTCCCTGAAGTGGAAGGAACTGGGATATTAAAAATTCAAAAGACAAAGATTACATTGTGTAATGACCTTTTGACTGTGACCTCTTTTTCCCTGGAGCACCAAAGACCAAAGTCTAGTTCGAAGTGGGTCAAACGGTAGAGTTTGGAGGTGGTGGGTAGCTAGATTAAATGCTTGCTGGGTGTGAGTCCACTGTATGAGTAAGTCAAAGAAGAAAATAAAAATCACCTGAAATCCTCCTCTCACTCTTATTTTTTGGCAAATATCCTCTTTTCAGTCTTTTTCTTTTCCTTCCTGCATATTAAAAGGTAGACTCAGTGGAGTATGAAGTGCCTCTTGACGTGATGACCTGAGAAAGACACAACATCTCTGTGGTATTCTCTCCAAAAGGGCAGAACACAATCTATAAAATGTGCAAAATACCTGAACAGACAACTCACCAAAGAAGATAAACTAATGGTAAACAAGCATATGAAAAGATCACATGTTATTAGGGAATTGCAAGTCAAAACATCAGTAAGCTACTGCTACACACCTATTTGAATACCCAAAATCCCCAAAGGTGACAACACCAAATGCTGGCGAGGATGTGGAGCAACAGGAATTCTCATTCATTGCTGATGGGAATGCAAAATGGTAAAGCTACTTCGGAAGAGAGTCATTGTAAACTGGTGTTACACCCTTATGGGTGTCAGACACCCAAACCCTGCCCTTGCTCTCATGAGGCAAACACTCTTAGGACTGTGTGGAGCCCTCTTTGTGGTCTCCCCACGCTGGTCCCTGTGCTTGGGACACATACCCTCTGGCTGACCACCTGTGCCTGCCCCCTCCACTCCTGCTGAGGGGTCCATCTGTAGGGGCTCCCTGAGGGCAGACTTCTTGAGCAGGGATATTTTGGGATGACTCATGTCCAGCTACCCTGCACTGTGTCCAGTCGGTCCCATAGGAAACATTCTCTCCTTCACTGCCAAGTTCTGGAAGCACAGGCTGCTCCCACAGCAGCCCTCATCCCTACTTTGGGCCACCACCAGGGACAGCTCCCGCTGGCCTCTCATCTTCAGACTTTTCCATATGAGAAGTGGGCTCGGGCTTTGTGTCCTCTAAGCTCCAGGGAAGCCCCAGTGGCTTGGGTTGAGCCATTTGGGGTGCAGCACAGCACTGCGACAACCCTCTCCATGGAAAGCCTCTGTATCCATCCTCCTCTGGAGGCAGGTGATGGCGTGAGGACCTCATAGTCTCTGTCTGAATCCTGCTGGGTTGTGTCTGGTGCTACTTTGGGGGCTCTGAGGGACAGCAGCAATTCTGAGACAGGGAAGTCCCATTTAACTTCCTATTATGTATAACTAATATATTATTTTAACAAAAATGGTATCTTACACATTCTATAACCTACTTTTTCACTTCACACCATGTTTTGAGCATCTTCACATCAATAAACACACCTCTACATTCACACCATTTAAAATGACTGATCAGCATTCCCTTGTATAGGTATATTGTATCTTACTATATTGAACCCTGATTGTTGGATATTTTAGGTTGTTTCTAATTTTAGATTATTAATAATAACGTTATGATTGGGTCAGTTTAGGTGTGGTTGATGGCACTTTAGCTGCAGGGTCCTCACTTGCTCAGAACTTTTCACATGCCCAGGAGAAGAGTCTGGCAATTTTGTATTCATGATTTTGTCTTGTTTTTGTAAAAAGGGCCCTTTAAATTGTACAAGCTTCAGGTTCCACAAAAGCTGGATGTGCCCTTGGCTCTGATAAACATCCTCACAGTCAATTTTCTTTTGGCTACATCTTTATTTCCTTAGGATAAACTAGAAACAGAATTGCTGGGTTAAAGCAGATGCACATTTTTAAGATTCTTGAAACACGTTGTCAAATAGCCCTCCAGAAAAAGTGATCTAATTTACATCCCAACCCTGCCCTGGATGAGAATACCCAAGACTGTGGTGGTTTCTATGGGATTGTGTTTCCCTGTTATTGTGGCTCAGTTGTAGCTGCCATTAGCACCTTCTCCCAAAAGCAGGGGTTTTGACCTGAGATCCATGGGCTACAAGGGTAGAATTCTTGGGGCTGTGAACTTGGATAAGAAAAAATTACATCTTTATTTTCACCATTAGCCTCTAGCTGAAATGTAACAGCTTTTTCCATCATGAATGTAGGCCACCAATCCCTGTGGCATTACCAGTCCCTGTAACCCCAGCAGTCCCACCACCAACAGAAATCACGGATGTTTTTATGTCTTGTTACAGTTGTTGCAGATCTTGAAAAATACTGTTCATGCTTAACAGTGCTTCAAAATTATGGTAATTATCAGACCTGCCACTAGGTCTTGTTATTTAAAACGTGTCAGTAAAGAAAACATGAATTACTCAATTACAAATATTTTTTGATATTTTGAAAAATGCATCCAGGAGAATTGATTTCCTTTGTAACCATGTGTATTTTTCATTTTATGAATTTAAAAACCTTATTCTGAGAAGGGGTCCAGAAGCTTATCAGACTGCCAAAGGGTTCATGCAAGGTCAAAAGGTTCAATCAAGGTCAGAACCCTTTCTATAGGGGACTCTTGATTCACATGTCCTTGAAACTTGTGCATGATACAAAAGAAAGGAATTAAACTTTGATGATCGCTGCCTGGAGCCAGGCTCTATGTAAGGGTGGCCTCCTGACTTTGAGGAGCTCAGTCTGGGTGGGAGATGCAATTTCACAACTCCTGCCACTCACTGTCCTGTGGGGTGGGGGCCCAGGTTCTCAGATTTTTCCAGGATTTTAAGAAAATCAGAAGTCCAGATTTTCACATGTTCTGATATAAAACAACTTTTTCAATTTTTAAATGTTGGCAACCAATCCAGATTTTTATAAATCACTGTGTGGGCCAAATAAAGCATGTCTGAGGGCTAAATCTGGCCCACAGGCCACTAGTTTACAACCTTTGCTCCAGGAGAAGAACAGAATTCTAGTTAGGGTGGAACAAATTTATTCTGTGGAACAAAGCAGCAGGGATTCTGAGCCTCCCACCACTCTGCTTCTGCAAACCAGAGAGACAGGGAATTGGAGCTCAGGTCTTGGGAAGAGAAGACATGAGAGAAGAAGCCTGGTGGTGGGCAGTGGAGGGGTGGGGCATGGGGATGTGGGGAGGCCCTGCAACCTGGCTGTAGGCTAGTTGGAGGCCTGGCTGGAGGCAGATGCTACCATGGTGAGGCCATCAAGGGAGCTATGGGAACAATGAGGACAATTAAATGGTTGTTTACCCAGAAAACCCAAGAGCCTCTAACAGAGAAATAAAAACCAAAAACAAATGCAAAAACAAAACAAACTTCCCCCAAAAATCCTATTTGAATTAAGAAAAATTGATGAGGTTATTAGATACAAGATAAATATACAAAAACTAATTATATATTTTGAAAATAAACACATAAAAATGAAAATAGAAAAACTATTCCATTTATAATCTTGACAAAAAGTCCAAAATACTTAGGATAGATTGAACAAGAAAACGATAAGGCCCATATTAAGAAAGCTATGCAACTTTGTAGAAGAACTGAACACAAGATCTGAAAAAATGAGAAGACATACCATGCTCCTGGATGGGAAGACTTAATATCGTAGCTGTGTCAAAACTCCCCAGGTCAGTCCCAAACAGAGTGAAATGTTTAAATGGAAGAGTAAATGCCTGAAAATAGCCCCAAAGTTATAGAAAATAATAACAGTGCAAAAGGATTTGCTTTGTTTGCATCAAACTCCAAAAGCGATCAATGGAGTATTAGTATAGAAGTGAGAAATAAATCAGTGAAATATACAGAACAAAAAATCCAGAAATGGATACCAAATATATGCCAGAAGTTAGTATTCGACAGAGTGAACTTTTGATTATTTTGTAAATGATGCTGGCACAACTAAAGTCCATCTGGAAGAAAATAAAATATTTCATCTACATAATAAGTTTAGATTATTTAAAGATTTAAATGTTAAAAAGAAAACAAGGGGGAAAAGAAGAAATTTTAGGAGACTTATATGAGCAATCCAAGTGAAACAATCAAACTGAGAAGCTATGAAGGAAAATTGAGGCCTTGAAAAGCATTGTAGAAGATATATAACCAGAGTCAACAGACTGATGAGAGATTTGTAAAACATCAATTATAAAAATGCTAGGTAAAGTTAAAAACTGCATGCATAATGAGGCTTAATAAATTGACAAGGAAAAGATAACGCAACGGGAAAATGGGCATAGGATGAAAATGGGCAATTCATGAAAGAGTCAATCCGAACAGCCAACAAACAAAGGAAAAGCTGCTCAGATTCAGCAGTAGGGAAATGCATTTTAAAGTAACAATGCGAGACCACTTTATATCTGCTGCTACTACTTGCTTTTCTGGCAGAAAGTATAGGAATAGATTACCTCATAAGTTGTTTGTGGAACTACGATAAATTATTGCCGTTTTGAAAAGTGAGCTTTATTAAAATTACGTTTTTAATATATATGTATATATTTATCCACTGATGTAGCATCTCACTGGTAAGTTCTTATGTGACAGAAATACAACTCCCAGAGACTCTGGGCATATGAACAAGGATGATTTTGTAGCATGTTTACAGTTGCAAGAAAAGATGATGAACTGAATGTCCACCAATTGGTGAATGGCTGAATAAATTATGGATATTCACACTATGGAATATTATGTACAGTCAAAAATGAGTCAGAGCTACCTCTGTTTGGTGGGGTTTCTTTGAAGTATTGTTGAATAAAAAAAAAGCAAGATGCAGGAAAATGTATGGTCCCATTTTTATAAAACAATGATACATGCAGAAGTGTATTTGCATATAATTTAAATGTGTTTGTCGATGATTATTACTTGATTATGGAGAAAACATACAGAAGGTTAGGCAGGAGGATGTTAATGTTTCCTAGGGTGAGAGAGGAGAATTGGTGCAAGCTGATGTGGGTGGCACAGGAATGACGGAGGGAGCCAAGCCCATCCAACCCTTCTTCCCCCAAATTTTAAAGCAGGGGCCTTTGGAACTGGACTCTCTTACCTGTAGCCTAGCCAGCCTCCCACCCCCACAATGGGGCTTGACTCCTGGGACCACTCCCTTGGCATTCCTCCCACCACCCCATATGTGATCTTCCATGTTTTTCCTCCATAATTCCAGAATGGGACAGCCAAGGCACTGAAGGAGAGGAAAGGCCTGGAGGGTCCCAGTGGAGGGAGACTTTTCAGTGCATGAAAATGGACCTTCGGGTCTCAAGTATAGATCCTGCTCTCCCCAGGCATTTAGGCAAATTCATGGGAGTGAGGGGAAGAGGCTAGAAGTCATACCAATTCACTTCCATCAACCTAAGTCCTTCAGTCTCAGCTTACAGATTCCATCCTCAGAGACGACTTCTCTAAGTCTGCCCATTTCAATTACATCTCCCTATTATTTCCTGTCATAGTACTCATCACAATTTGCCATCTTGTTTTTGTGTGTTTGTATATGTGTGTGTGTGTGTGTGTGTTTAATGCCTATTTTTCCCCCCGCGACCCTGCCCCCCAAAAGTCAGCACCACAAGAGGAGGGAGTTTGTAAGTATAGCACCTAGCATGGTATGTCGCAGGGACTTAAGAAATACCAGTTGAATTCAACAATTTACTACTTACTCTCTTTTTCATTGACTCACTCTTTTCTTCATTCCTTGATTCATTTCTACCCTTATTCATTCCAGAAACATGTGCTATTGGCCAATGACTTTTCCCCTGATCTGAGTCTTCTACTTTCTAGGGTGGCTTTTGGGGGGAGACATGGTGGTGGGAACATGATTGCAGAATTCCGGGAATGCATCCACAACTTGGGAGAGCTGGTGAGTCCGAAGCTCTCCAGGGAAGGAGGGAAGTTTCCAGAAGGCTAGAGAGTCAGAGAGGAAGGTGCTGAAGGATCAGAGAGGATGAAGTTGGGAGCAATAGGATGGAGGCTGGGCATAGGAAGACTCCTCTCTGCCCTCCTCCCTACCCCCATCCCCGCCCCTACAAGGCCCGCATCTTCCCACTGCCCAGCTTTTGCTCCGGCTGTTTGCTCTGCCTGGAAGAGGCTCTCCCCATGCTGAAATCCTACCCTTCCTTGCAGGGCCAGCCCAGATGTCCTCGAAGTCTCCCCTCACTCCTCCAGCTGGAAGGGCCGCTCCCTGCTGCAAACAAACTCCCAGAGCACAACGTCTGGACCTCCCTCGTGGTGCTGACCACTTCCTGCTTGCTCTGCGGTGCCTCCACCCAATAGGCATAGGCTCTGTCTGCCAGTTCCAAGGGATCCCATGGGGTCCAGGACCCAGCACCCCCAGATGCCCAAACCACTCTGGCTTAACGTGAACAGCACTGTGTGTTTGGCAGTGGGGGAGTGATTATGATCCCATTTTATGGATGGGGAAATGGAGGCACAGACAAGTGGTGCGACTTGCCCTTGCCCTTGCCCCCAGAGCAAAGCAGCAGCATGGCCTAGACCCAGCCCTGCCTTTCTGGCCCCAGAGGCAGGGCTCTTTCCAGGGCAGCTTGCTGGGAGGTGGGAGTAGGGTGGGGTGGGGTGGGAGCTGGGTCCTGAGAACCAGCAGACCAGAGAGATTTGGAGTTCGGACGGCCAAGTTCAGGGAAAGCACAGCTGGGGAGGAGCCAAGGTATTTATTATGCTTGGTCTCCGGCTCCAAACAGAGCTGATGGATGGAGCTGCTCCAGTTCCTATAAACAGCTCGAGCCTCCCTCCCCTCCACCCCTGTGTTCTCAGCACCACAGCCCCAACTGCTCCCAGTGAGAAGGGGGTGGGGGATAGATGATCAAGGGAGGGAGGGAGAGAAGAAGAGAAGAGTGTGTGGTGGGGGGGCAGGGAGGGGATGCAGAAGATAAGCCAGGGTTCTAGAGGCAAGAGGAACTGAAGGGAAGAGAGTGGTGATAATGAGGGTCTGCCTGAGAAGTCTGCCACCCACTCTTGGTCTTACTGCTGATCTTAATCCCACAAGCACTTAGGTCCTGGAGGGCAGGGCCATCCATTCAGGAAACCGTTTATGAACTTGCCTCTGTGTTGGCTCACGGGCCTGGGAGACAGAAAGTGCTCCCGCCCTGGAGGCCCATCAGGCAGACATCCTGATGTTGTGGCCCAGGGCTGCCAGCAGCTGGAGGACAAAAATCAGGGCAGTCCTCCTGGAGGAGGTGATGTGGGCAGGGCTTAAAAAGGAGTGTGGCTGGTGGGTCAGGATGGGTGAGATATTCCAAGTGGAGGAGGTGGGAGAGAGCCTGGAGTTGGGAGGGTCAGGAGGCAGTGATGCCTAATGGTTAAGAGCCCTGACTCCAGAGAGGAGTGGGGCAAACCTAGTTCAGGTCTTGGCTCTGGCACTTTACAGCTGTGGGAACTGAAGTCTCAGTTTCTCTAAAATGAGGATGATAATAACAGAAAGCCCTTCAAAGAGTATCAGAATTATATCTGACCATGTACATCAAGTGCTCAGTGCAGGGCCTACCCAGAAAGTGCTCAGTAATGGTCAGCTCTGAATAAGAAGTGGGAGGCGGTCAGAGAGAGGTGCAGATGGAGGGCCATGGGGACCCGGACTTGCAGGGCCTTGTGAGCTGCCAAATGACAGGGGCACAGAAAGAGGATGGTGGATCCTGGGCCTGGTGGGGGGGGGGTGCTAGCACAGGGGACTGAGAGGGTGAAGTGCTGGTGTGCCGTGGGTGCTGGCTTCCTCCCCTCCTGCCCGGCCCGGCTCCTGCTGGGCCCTGTGGCTCATGGAGCACCATGACAGCTCACTGAACCCAGTGAGCCAGGGACCCAGGCACTGCCGTCTGTCTGTGCTAGAGGGTGGGCGAGGGCCTCCTCCCCCCCTGGAACTTGCCGGATGCTCGGATGACCCAGATGGCAGCTGTGTCTACATTGGGCTAAAAACAGGAATTTCTGCCTTGCTGGGGGTCTTGGCCAAGTGAGTAAACGCCCCTGTTTGCCAGGAAAAGGGGTCAGGGTGGGCTCCCGGCTGGGTCGGAGGCCCACAGAACCCCGGGCTGAGCTCAGCCCATACTACTGCCTTGCCTTAGGCCTTCACAGAGCACCTACTGTGTGCCAAGGCATTGAGTCACATACCCTGTGGCCCGCCAGCCCCATCCATGAAACAGGCATTTAAAATTTAGCTGGGAGCAGGAACCTGGTGGTGAGAGGTCACAGCCCAGAGGAGAAGCTGGGCTGGAGAAATCTCCAGGATACTTGGGGGCTGCGGAGGCAGAGCTGGAACTCCTGGGAGAGGAGTTTGGCACGTGCAAAGGGGGCAGTGTCTGTGTGTCAGGCAGCTGAGAAGGGGAGATGGCGCCACATAAGCACCAGCACAAGGGGTTGCAAAGTTGGGGTTAGGGGGTGGGGGGGCCGGGGAGGGCCACTCCCCGCCTTCTAGACTCTTCCTCAGAGCCCCTCGCCTGTCTCCCACCCCCACCCCCGGTGAAGTGGCTCTTGGTCCCTCCCTCAGACCCCACAGCCTACACCCTCACCCTCCAACTCCCTTCCAGGAATCAAGAACGTTCTTCTGGCCCCTCCTGGTTTTTCAAAGTTCAACCTTGAACTGCAGCCTGGCTGCTCGCTCTCAATCCTCCAGCCCCTGGAGACCTTCAGCCCTCTATCTGGGGAGGCTGCTGGGTGTCAGGGTAGCAGGGGCTGGACGTTCAGGAGGGACTGGGGCTGGAGACAGAGATGTGGGCATCGTCAGAGCAATGGGGTGGTGACAGCAACGAGGGTTATGACATTCCTGAGGGAAGGGTCCTAGTGATCACCAGAGGCCTTGAGGAGGGTAAGCACACAGTGGAGCCTGAAAAGGAGTGGGCTGAGAGGAAGGCATCCAGGGTCCCTCCAGCAAGGGAGGGAGAGACAGCACTGCCTCTGAGATGGGACAGAGCGGGGAGCATAGAGAAAAGTGTGAGGACAGAGCTGCAGAGGAGGGAAGGGCGAGAACATGTTCCTGCTGGAAGCCACCATTTTCTCAGTGGTGGGTGGGGAGCAGGGTTTGTTGAGTGTGAGGGGACAGAGGTGTGCCATCTCCCACACAACAGTCCTCAGCCTGTATCCCCAGGGGTTTGCTTCAAAGACTGGAAGGGAAGCAGAGGAGAGCAGGGTTCAAGTGAATGCAATGATGCCTATTACCGGCAGCAAGGAGGAGGCTGGCTGGCTGCGTTGTTTCTCCAAAATTATTTTTTAATACATTCATGTGGGTTATATAAAGAGCTGATCCCGAGGCCTGGGCTGTGGCCTGGCTCCTGGGAGGTGACAGCAGCATTGTGTAGTGTTTTCAAAGATCAGGCATGAAGGCACCCACATCTTGCCCTCCAGGCCTGAGGAAGAGTGTTTGTGTACAGTGAGCACCTGTGGTCACGATCCCAAACAGGACTGACCCACCCAGCTGCCCCACATGCCACCAGGGCCACCGGCTGGGGCCAGGCCACCAGGTTCTAGCCCTGACTGTGCCATTGACTCCCTGAGTCCTTGACCCTCTCAGGGCCTCAGTTTTCTCATCTGTCAAATGGGGTGGGGAGATGGGCATTTTTATCATTTCACACTTTACCGAGCACCATTGAGAGCCTGACTGTGAGCCAAGCACAGGTAAGAGGGTGAAGACAGCACACATGGTCCCAGGCTGATCCCACAGCTCCTTTCTTCCCGGACAGCCCATGATTCTCTGGCTATGAGAGACAGGGCGTTATATCTTGATGGGATTTTTTACCCATTTTTCTAGGAGAAAAAAATCCCTACATGATGAGGACCGCAAAGAGAGTTTGGAACCAGTGTTATCTTGTGATATGACAGCTGAGACAGAAGGGAACCACTCAGTTCCAGCCTCCATTCCCCACCTCCATTCCCCACCTCCACCTGTCCTGCCCCCCCATCCCACCATGAGGCCCGAATCCACCTTTTTTCCCAAGCTCCGATGCTGACTTGTGCAGCTCTGAGCAAGTCCCATTCTCTCCTTAAGTCCCACTTTCTCTATATGTGCCATGGGAGGTTGGACTCAATGGTCTCAAACTCCAGGCTGTGCTCAATGGAGGGAGAGGGAAGGAAGGAATGCAAGAGAGAGAAGGGAAAAAGGAGAGTCCACCCAGTCTGCAAAGGAGGGAATAAAGGAAACTGAGGCAGAGAAGGAGGAGAGGTCTGCGGCTGCCCGTCTTCCCTCCGCCCACCTAGGAGAGCGGAGAGAGAGGAGCGGGTGGGCAGGCACAGCCCAGGAAGTTCCCAGGCCCCGTTCTGGCCATGTGGGATCACTTCCTGCCCACCCAACAGCCTGCAGTCCCTGCAGTGGCCAAGCTCATGCCCTGGACTCAAGAGGGTGTGAGTCTGAACCTCAGTTCTGGGATTTCTTAGCTGAGGGGGTTGGTCCCTGGAGGGAGACTTTTGGAGCCTCTTCTGAAAGTGGAATAAATACCAATCTCAGAGGGTTGTCATAAAGAGGCAGACACAGGCTTGGGTTTGTTACTGCTGCCAAGCCTGGAGCAAAATAGAACCAGATACCTAAGGTTCTAACTCCTGGCTCACCAGCCACGATGGTGCTGGGATGAAATCGGGGGCCTGGGCAGGGAGTGAGGGGCTAGGGCAGTATCTGGGCCAGTGTGTGCAACACGGGAGTGCCAGTTAGGGGAAGAGCCTGTCCAGAGCAAGAAAGGGAATGGTTCAGCCCTGGGCTGGCACCCAGGGAGACAGCCTCTTCACCAGGCCCTGCTGGAGCCAGCACAGCCCGCCTAATAGCGCTGGATGCAAGACGTACTCCAGTGGCTCCAGTTCTCTTCCGGTCACAAGCTCTTTATGTTCCAGAGAAGCTGAAAGTCATTATCAGAAGCTGTGACAAATAGTCTGCTTGGAAATGTCTCAGACAAATCCTCTCAGTTTAGCCCCTCCCTTGCCCTGACCGGGCTAGGGCAGGACCATCCACACTCAGTCAGCTTTGGCTGCAGGGCTTTAGAGCCCAGGCTTCCACACTCTGTGCGGTCACGGCACATTCGGTGACCACCTCCCCACCCAGACCAAGAGATGCTGAGGGCAGGGATGTGTCTTATTTCCTGGCATCCCCAGTGCCCAGGGCAGGGGCAGAACAAAACAGATGCCTGGTGAAGATTTGTGGATCCATGGGTCAACCTCACACTCCTAAAACTGCACAACTTCCGGCTTCCACAGCTGCACCACACGTGCAGCCGGGGAAGCAGGTTGCCTATTGGTACAGCAGGGTGCAGGAAAAGAAACCCTGGGCTGGGAGTTAGACACCAGGGTTCTCAGACCCTGGCTCAAATGTGTGACCTTGGATCAGTCCCCACCCCTCTCTGTGCCTCCGGCTCCCCCATGACCTAAAAGGGCCTCCCGGCTAAGCTGGTCTGCAGCCCCAGCCTCCCTAGGCTTTGTACTGTTGGTTGAACTTCTGCCGGCGGACACAGCAGCAGGTGGCCAGCGTGGCGAGAAGGATGGCAGACACCACGGCGAAGGTGAGGATGATGATGAGGTTGACGTTCTTGAGCCCCCCCTTCTCACAGTCCTCGGGACGCACGTGGCTCAGGGACACCTCCTCCTGGGAGCCAAAGCGGCAGATCAGGTCCTGGGTGGCGTCCACGTCCACACGGCCCTGGTGCAGCTGGGCTGCCAGCCAGCCGTTGCCACAGCAGCTGAGTGGATTGCCCTGCAAGTAGAGGCGCCGGAGGCTGGTCTCCAGGCCGCCCATGGCACTGCCTGGCAGGAGGCTAAAGCTGTTGTTCCTCAGGTCCAGCACCTCCAGGGACACGGCCTGCGTCCAGGCAGGCAGGCGGCTCAGGCGGTTCTCGGCCAGATTGAGCCGCTTGAGGCAACTGAAGCAGGGCAGGTCCACCTGCAGGACTGCCAGCCCATTGCCCTGCAGGGCCAGAACCTCCAAGGAGCCCTCCAGGCCCGCCAAGGCCCCCATGGCCACATCCAGCCCGGGGTTGGCAGAGAGGTCCAGCTCAGTAAGTGGCGTGTGGAGGAAGGCCCCTGCCCGGAGTGTCTCCATCTCGTTGTCCACCAGGTTCAGTATGCGGAGGGAGGAGAGGCCAGAGAAGGCCACACAGCCCAAGGGTCCGGGCTCACCTGGCCCCCCACAGGGGCTGAGCCGGTTCCCCTGCAGGTTGAGCCTCTGTAGGCTGGCCAGGCTGGCGAAGGTATACGCAGGCAGGTCCCGCAGGGCGTTGTCCTGTAGGAGAAGTGTCCGCAGAGAACCCAGGGCCCTGGTGCCCAGCTCCAGTGTCTCCAGCGCATTGTGGCTGACGTCCAGGAGCACCAGGCAGGGCAGGGAGCCCGTGTGCCGGGCCTCAAAGGCCCGCAAGCAGTTTCGGCTGAGGTTCAGGAAGCGCAGGGAGGTCAGGTGCTCAAGAAAGCCCTCAGGGACAAGCTCAATCTCATTGTGGCTCAAATCCAGATTAAGGAGCTGGGAGAGGGGCTGGGTGCTGGCGTTTCGGCTGGGGCTAGAGAATGGTAAGGCCGACCAGCCCTCGGAAGGAGCTTGGATGCTCTCGCCGCTGGGGGGCGGCTCCGCAGGCAGCCGGATGAGGTTGTTGGACACATTCAGGTAAATGAGTCTCGGGAGTGCGGCCAGGTCGGGGAAGTAGAGCAGTTTGTTCTCCCGCAAGTCGAGCCAGGCCAGCTGGTACTCAGCCTGGGGCTCCTGGGCCGTCTGAAAGGCCTCGATACTGTTGCAGCTCAGGTCAAGTACCTGCAGCTGCTGGAGGCTGAAGTCGGAGATGCAGGTGAGGGAGTTCCTGGAGAGATTGAGGTGCACCAGGTGGGGCAGGGCCTCGAAGGCGCCGTCCTCGATGTCCATCAGCACGTTGCTGTGAAGGTCCAGCCGCTCGAGCGCGGGCGTGCCCCAGAAGGTGTGGCGGGCCAGGCGTGTCAGGCTGTTCTCCGCCAGCGAGAGGGTGCGCAGGGCGGGTGCCTCCCCCAGCAGTCGCTCCACCAGGCCGCTGTACAAGCTGTTCCCAGACAGGTCCAGGGATGTCACATGCGGCAGGGAACCCAGACCTGCAGTGCTCAGTGCGGTGCCCACCGCCAGGCGGTTGTGGGCCAGGTTGAGGTGCTCCAGGTGGGGCAGGACCTGGAAGACCCCCGGCTGGAGGAAGCTGATCTCGTTGGCACTCAGGTCCAGGTGACGAAGCACCGTGTAGAAGCCCAGGGGTGAGGCCAGGATGCTCCGCAACTGGTTCCCAGATAGGTCTAGGACCTCGATGTCCCGAGGAAGCACTGAGGGGACCTGGAGCAGGCCAAGGCCCTGGCACAAGACCTCCTTGTCCACCTGGGGCCGGGGGAAGGGGGTAGAACAGCGGACATTAGTGGGTGCAGTAGGAGGTGGAACCAGACACGTGTCTTGAGGAAGGATAACTTCAGCCCCCACCAGGCCTGGAGAGGCCTCTCCTTTGTGCCCCAGCATGCTCGACGTTCCTCCATCCAGCGTGATCACCCCATGTTGGGGTGACCCCTACCCTGCTCTTGGTCCTGACTGTGGTACCCAGTACAGTGCTGGCAACAGGGAGGGACTCAAGGAAGCTTTGATGGGTGGACAGACAGAGAGATGACAACAGAAAAAACAAATGAACTAACAAAATACTCTGTACTGATGATTATCTCATTTTACAGGAAACTAAGCCATGTATCACCTAGAGTGACCCAGAGCCAGTGAGCAGCAGGGCCCAGCTGGGACCCAGGCCTCCTGGTTCCCAATTCCGAGTTCCTTTCATGGATGCAGAGAATTAAATTTACCTAGCTGGTGTCAGACTGGAAACCGCTTTAGGAAAAATGTTTCCAAGAGGGAAAAATGCTATTTGCACTCCAGTCCTCAGTTTTAATTTTGGCCTCCAACCCTCAGATCTCATTCAAGCCCTTACTCTATGGGGCAGAGCTCTGGGTCCCAGAGCCTGCCTTCCTCACTGATGCTCCCCAGATGTGACCTCCTTTCTGCTGCTGCTACCCACCCCCACCACTGTCAGTGGCTTCACCTCCTGTGGCCCAGTCCCAGTGGGCCCCTGGAGATGGGGGAGGAGGAGGGAGCGGAGAAAAAGATGACCAGAGTCCCTACACACTTTCTTTGATGACAAGACTGATTTTACTGTGTGAGCCCAGTCACTGTACAAGTCACTTTACGGCTCTGGATTCAGAAAGTAACTCAGCTCTCCCCAGTGCCCATTCAGCATTTCACATTTTATTTAGCATTTTCAGACCCATGGTCTCACTGGATCTTCACAGCAGCCTGCCCATCGAATATGATCATCCCTATTTAAGAAACCCACATTCAGAGAGGGTAGGGAAGGCCCCAGGATCACCCACCTGGTGAGGAGCAGAGCTGGCTTTTGAATCCCAGTCTTTTAATAATCAAAGGCCCGGCTCCTGTCCCTCTACCACATGTGCCTTCAGGGGCCAGAATTCTTTCCATGCAAATGCAGTCTCCCACTGCCTTTTCCGGCACAGCAGGAACCTCAGCCTTTCCCAGGGTCTGACTTCCATAACCACCCAGCTCAGGCCCACTCCTGCCCTGGCATCTCTGTCTCCACTGACCCCTTCTGACTCAACCACCAGCCAAATGCCTGGCAACTGCTCAAAAACTCCACTCTGACCATGCTGCCCTCAGCTTAAACCCTTTCAGGGAGAAGTCCAGGACCCTCAGCAGAGCTGAAGACTATTTGCAGCCTCTGCTGACCTGTCCCCCCTCCTCCCAACCCACTCCAGCCCAGCCACACGGAGTGACCACACCTGAACACTGCTCACTGTGCCCTCCCACACCACCTCTGGGCCTCCTCCTTGCTGTTCCCTGTGCTGGTTATGCCCTTCCCAACCAGTTCAGCATGGTGAACTCTGTGCTGAGCTCTAAGGTCTCCTCCAGCTGGGACACTTCCCTGATTGCCGGGCAGGTCAGGGCCCCCTCTGGGCTCTCACAGCCCCTGTGCTTCTTCTCTCATAGCTTTAGCCCCCTGAATTGTGACTGTCTGTGTGGGGACCTGCTAGACAGTGAGCTCAGGGCAAACAAGGATGGGATTGACTGAGTGGATGCCTCAGACCCTGCCCACAAAAAGAGCTCCATATATTTTTTTAATGAATGAGAGTCACAGACATCATCAACTTAGTAAAGGTCTGAGGGACTGGCCTAGTCACCCTTCTGAAAGAAAAGCAAAGCCCTAATTCAGACTAGAGTCAAAGACTGTGAGAGCAAAAAGGGTCCCGCCCACCTACCTCCCAGATGGAGAGCCAGAGCCTGAAGACAGTAATGAGCCACACAAGGTCACAGGGAGTCAGTGGCTGACTGACAGGGCAGAACACCAGTCCGGGTGTTCTCTGCCTGGCTTAGCTCTTGGCTTCCTCCCAAGAGCCCCAAGGTAAGGAGGAGGGAGGAGCCTACTGCCCTCCATCAGGCATGCATGACTCTTCCAACTCCACGCAGCACAGTGACTGGCCCTACTCAGAGGCCCGGGGATACCCCTGCAGTTGGGCACCTGTGCAAATTGGAATCCTACCCCGGCCATCTTTGCCACACCTGCCTGACCCCTTGCCCCTTCCTCCCTCACAACCTCTCTGCCAGATGGGGCCACTGGGCATAGCATCTCCATTCATATCCTCAGCTCCCTGGACTCTCCTGATTAAATGAAAGGAGCACAATGATGGTCACTACGTGGGGAGCACCAGCTCAAGTCAGGCTTGTGCCGTGGGCACAGATCCCTTGCCTCATTGAATCTTTCTGAGCATTATATACCCCACGGTACCCTCTAAGGAAACTTGAGGATCGGGGGTGGCCACCCCAAATCAGATGGTCAGAAGCTCAAAGCTACAATTGTGAATGCCTTTCCCTATTGGTGCTGGCCGAGTTCTGACCACCAGGCTCTCAGCTGCTCAAATGCCCAGGCTGATTCCTTCCACCCAGTAAATAATGCCAGCCACCATTTCCTGAGCATCTACTGTGTTGTGGGGGGTGTCTTATCCCCCATTCAAGTCCATACCCCGTTTCACCTCTGGATACTCAAAGGCTCCCTGGGGCACCAGGCACCAGCCCTCAACAGCTGAGCCAGGACACTAAGCTGACAAAGCCCAGGGCCTTGTCTTGCTTCCTGCCCAGGGCCCAGGACCCCTGTCACCGAGGCTCAGAGGGGGCTGCTGTGAGGCAGGGCTGCAACATCCAGTCTAGGAAGGAGCCTGAAGGCCAAGGCAGCTCTCAGAACCCCATTTGTAGGGCACCCACTGCTCCCTGAGCTCCGAGACCCCAGCATGAATGACTTATGTGGGGAGGGGTCTTGGGGGCATCAGCCCTCAGCCAAGTTCAGCGCTTCTCCTGTGGACCCCCTACCCAGCCTCTCTGGGATGCCAGGGTGCCACTGCTCAGCTTTTGTTTTGTTTTGTTTTAGGAGGGAAGAGGACTTTCCACCAACACCATTTGACCACCTGAACATAGAAGGGAAGCAGGGTAGGAAGGGTCGCTGGCAGTGGAGAACATGAGCCTGGGAGAGCGGGGCTCGAATCCTGCCTCTGTTACTTCCTATCAGTATGGCCCTTGTGGGTCACATCTCTTCCCTCAGTCTCACTTTCCTCAGATGAAAAGAGTAGTTCTGGGGAGATAAGACAAGAGAAACCACTTAGCCTGGTGCAGGCCCCTTGTGAGCCCTCAGCACGTGGCAATTTCTTTTTACTATTTTGAAAAGCATCACAACTGCTTCCACAGAAGTTCAGAAAGTGGGCTCCTGCCTGTTATCTCATTTGCCCCACATCCAAAGCTCACCCAGTTCCGCCTGCCTGTTAGCTGGCCCAAGCCCTTCACCTCTCTGAGCTTGTCGCCCCAGGTAGAACGTGGGGTTGCACTTGGTGACATCCGAGGCCTTTTCTGCCTGTTATCCTGGGTTCTGGGACTCTCAGAAGGGCTCTGAGGAGCAAGAAGTGAGTTGGCAACAGCAGGACACTGGAAACCGCAGGGAAGGGCTGCAGCGCCCTGGGTACCAGCACATTCAGCCTCCAAAAGCAGATGCCCATCCTGTGTCATGAGTTTCCAGTTCCAGGTCCAAGTGGGGCTGCTGGAGGGCCCGTCACTTCCCTAGCTAGTGCTCTTGCCTTGACCTCAGTGACTGCCCAGCTTTACAAGTGGATCTAGGTGGTCCATTTTCTCTGGACCCCACAAGGTCACAGTAACCTCACAGCTAGTCTTCCTGACTCCAGGCAGGAAAAATGAACAAAGTGAATCAAATGTGGTCATTGCCCTTGAGAAACTCTTGGTCTGGGAGCTGAGACAGACGTGGATCCATTCACCAACTACCCCATGTACTCAATGTTGAGATGGAGGGAAACTTAGGGCTGTGGGAACCCAGAAAAGGGAGCAAACAGAACTAGGTCAGCCTGGGAGGGGTCAGGAAAGGCTTCTTGGAAGAGGCAGCATTTGACCTGGGTAGTAATAAGTAAGAGGCATCACGGCAGGCATGTGGCAGACAGGCCCAAGTTAAGGAGCCCAGTTAGGGAAGGGGATTTGTCCTCAGGAGGGACCCAGTACAGAATACCCTTTCCCAGCTGCCCCTCTCCCCACCAAATTCCCAACACATACACATATACTTCATCACCCAGCTGGATCCACCGCCATGTAGGGGCAACTTGAGGGAATAGAGTCCAGTACTGGCCCTAGTTGAATGGCCTTGGACAAGTTACCTAACTTCTCCAAGCCTCAGTTTCCAATTCTATAAGGTAGGAATAATGGTACTTACCTGGCAGGGTTAATAGTAAACAAGGCACTTAAACATACTAGTAGGTACTCATCAAATGCAAGGTTTAAAGGCATTAAATGCATTCCCTTTCCTCTCCTGACCCCTCTGGCTTCTGGCTTCTGAGGCGGGGCAGTAGGACACCCTAGGGTTTGGGGAAACAGACAGGGAGATCTCCCTGCCTGGGCAAAGCTCCTTACCTTCTTACAGGGTACCTTGTCTCTGTGTTGGGAGGTAGCCAGGCCCAGGGTCAGCACGGCCAGGAGCAGCAGGATCTGGTGGCTCATGGCTCTGCAGAGGGCAGGAGGGAAGGGGAACACTAAGACCGCAGGCTCCTTCCCACCACTGGCCCCCACCACTCCCTCCTGTCTGCACCTGCCCACGGGGAACCTATACCACAGCTATAGTTGCACCAAAGGTGCCCTGAATGGGGAATCTTGTGAAGGGGGTGGGAAATGGGGCTGCAGCCCATCCCAAAGGGACCACCAGTGCCAGGCCAAGGAGCTAGACCATTACCCTGGACAAGAGTTTTGTCAGATTTGGGTTTCAGAAGACCCACCTAGTGGAAGACAGCCGGGAGGGGTTAGAGGGAGCAGAGGGACCCTAAGGGATGCCCTTGGCTAATCTCAGGGCTGGGGTGAGGTGGGGGAGCTAGACCTCCGACTCCATTTCTACCCAGGGCACAAGCAGGTCCCCCATCCTAGCTCTTCAACCCCCAAGTGGAATTTCTAAATCCCCCACCCCACAGCAGACTTTTATTTTGCCCTTTTTTCTTTTGATTTTCTGATTCTCAAGTCCTTGCCATTGTTTGAAGGCTGGGCCTGGAGCCTTGACAGGAAGCCCCACCGGAGGCCTGCCCTGCCCCCAGCACTGTGGCCGTGGACTTCCCCAGGAACAGGCTGCCAGGCCCTTAACTTTCACTGAAGCCACCGCCCACGCAGTGGGACACCCAGGCCTGCTGGGCCAGACCTTCTGTCAATGAGCAGCCGGGGTGAGGTTGAGGGGGACCACAAAGCTCTCAGCAGGGCCATATTCTACTGCTGCTAGGGGCTCATTCACTGAGAACCTGGGCCAAATGCTAGGAATACACAGCTCAATATATCATTTCATTCATTCACACCTCTACTGAATGCCTCCTGAGATCTGTTTCTGTGCTGGGAACTGGGGACAAAAATAAAGGCATAGAAGTGACCAGAATACATACAGAACATTAAAAAGGAGAGACACATAAAGCCATCCAAGATCACTGTACTCAGAGTCACCCACACTGGACTGCTTCCTCTATCTCCCCCACTTACCTGCTATGTGACTTTGTACAAGTCACTTCACCTCTCTGAGCCCCAGTTTCCTTTTCTGAGGTTAATGCCAACCTTGTCAAGTTTTGTTAAAGATCAAATGAGACATTCTATGAAAGTACCACTTGCCCTCATGATGCATCAGGCCCTCTTCTCAACACTTTATATGTATCAACTCATTTAATCCTTACAATAACCCAACAATCTGAGTCCATGATTACCATTCCCATTTTGCAGATAGGAAAACTGTGGCTCAGAGAAATCAAATAAGATGCCAAAGGTCACACAGCTAACAAGTGGCAGGCCCCGAAAGTCTGACTCCTAGGTCTCTGCCATTAATCTCTACACTATAAGATCTCCTGCAGGTGCTCAATAAATAAGCACTAAATTGTGACTCTGAGGGATGTTTTAGAAGAGGCATTTATAGGTCCTTTAAGGACTGAGTCTTCACTGTTAGAACCCATAAGTATCCTTGCTATGAATTTTAAACAAAGGTGGGTACTCTGAGGTCTTTCCTTGCAAAAAGGCCCCCCCAGGGGTGTCTTTCAAGCCCTGTCCCCTGGGTTCCCCCTGGGGCCGTGGGCCCTGCTGCACAGCTGTTCTCTTCTCACCTACGTTACAGGTTGGACTTTCACAGGAAATTTTGTTCTGCTGTTTAAAAAGCAGAACTTCACCACCCTTTTGAATGCTAGTGTACTCAGAATTGAGTGGAAACTCCTCAGTGGGGCCTTTGAGTCCCTTGGAAAGTGCACCCTGCCCAGCCAGCTCTTCTCTCCTGCTTCATTTCTCACTGTCCCCAATCCCAGTCTGGTTTCTGGAAGCCTCTCATTTCCTTCGGTTCTCTGAGCACTTTTTCACCGCCCCAAACCTTCACTTCCTCCCCTATTTGCTGAATACCTCCTCCGTCCTTTGGGTCTCAGCTTAGATGTGACCTCCTCCAAGAAGCCTTCTCTGGTTCTCCAAGCCTGGGCTATGTATTGGCCCCTCCTCCAGCACTGAATACGCTGTGGTTCCCTCCCCTTCACTCCTTCTCTCTAAGGGTCACTCCCTCCCTGGGGACCTGACCCCAGGGCCAAGGGGCTTCACTTCCCTCTGGGACCCATCTCACACTACCCAGCAGGCTGGGGAAGGCACTGAGAATTGACACAAGGTGTGTCGGTGACATAGTGACATCAGTGAGAGCAGTTGTTCTTCTGACTCTTCCTTCACCTCCCTGTCACAGTCTGTCCCTGCATCGGTAGGTTCTGTCTGCTCTCCCCCAAAAATGGACCCTGGACCTGCCTACCTCCCTCCTCCATCACTGCCACAGACTGAGGCACCACCCTGGGCCTCGATCCCAGCACCCTATTTCCACCCTGACCTTCTTTCAGTATGTCCTACACATAGCAGCCCGAGAGATGTCTTTAAATCATATATCTGATCATGATTCTCACTGCTTGCAAACCTCCCATAAAATCTGGCTTTATACAATCTCTTTTCTGACTCCATCTACCATTTGCCCTTCCCTCACCAAATTCTAGCTTTCTTGCCACTCCTCAAACACAGCAAGTGCATTCCTGCCTCAGGGCCTTGGCCCTTGCTGCTCCATCTACCTGGAATGCTCTTCCCCAGACCTGCACATGTTTTATTGTTTTCCTCTCAATGACCATATGATAGTTTATTTCTTATTCTACGAGAACAGTGGTCTATTTAGTGGTGCTCACAAAAGATCTATTGAACAAACAACAAAGCGAGGGAGAAAGTAGAAGTCCATTGCAAAGGGCTGAGTGGTGAGTGCTAGGTGAGGATAAGGAAGGACCTGGATGAGTTCTTAACTGCTGCCCAAAGGGACCTTCGTTTCTCCCTCCTCTGCCTGCCAAATCCCACCCTACCCGCAAGGTGGGCATCTGAGCATCAGGCAGGGACCCTCCCTGCAGCACATGGAATCCTGCCCTGACATCTGGCACCAAGGAGCCCCTCAGCTGTGGACACCCTTAAGCAGTGCTCAAGACATAGTGTGTAGAATTTGAGGGCTACTTGCTCTCAAGAGGGAGGACTGGGATCACTTAGACCCAGGCTCACATCTAGACTCTACTGCTCACCAGTGCTGCTCGCTAGGGCAAGTCCCTTAAACTTCCAGTGCCTCAGCGTCCCACCTATAGGGCAGGTAGCCTGGTTCCTGTTTTGCCACTATCTGCCCCCAACCATTGTGATGATCAAGCTGAGAATGGCTGTGAAAGTGCCCTGGATACATATTATCTTTCCCAGTTGGGACAAACCTGTAGGGCTGAGCAGCCCAAGTGAGGCATGCTGAAGAGGATGCCCCCAGGCCTGCAGCCTAGGCAAGAGGAGGCAGAAGACATCTCAGGACTCTGATTGGGATGAGAAGTGCCAAAGAATATCCGTGTGTGTGTGTGTGTGTGGTGTGTGTGTGGTGGGTGTGTGTGTGTGTGAGAGAGAGAGAGAGAGAGAGAGAGAGAGAGAGAGAGAGAGAGAGAGAGAGAGAGAGAGAGAGAGAGAGAGAGAGAAGTGGGGTGGGGAGTAATGCCTTCTACCATAATAAGCCCATCCCTACTGTTTAAGGATGTTAGATGTTCTAAGCACTTTACCTATACCTTTGCATTTAATTCTTACAACAACCGAGTGAAGTAGTTACTATAATTTCCATTTTACAAATGAAAAACTGAGGCTCAGAAAGGTGAAGTGACTTACGCCAGTTAATTTAACCCAGCTGCTAAGTGTTTTGGGATTTAGCCCCGGTCTGTATGGTCCCAAATGCTGTGTTTTCTCCAGCAGGTGCTGAGCTGCCTGCCCCGTATAGAACTTGCCTGTGAGGAAAACGAGGCTCAGAGAGGTGACCTACCCAAAGTCACACAGGCAGTAAACAGCAGAGTCAGGATCAGAATCCAATCTGTCTGCCTCCAAAGCAAGCTTTTCCCTTTTCCACTACAACAGGCCAAGATCTCCCTTTCTGACCCCCTCCAACGACCCCTCAACTCCAACACACACACAAGCACACAGGCTCACAGCTATGGGCTCTGGGATGCTCCTCTCCCTCCTCTCTGCCCGGATCACTAGCAGAGCCCGGTCCTGGGAGAGCGGCTGTGGACGTTCCCATCGAGCAGAGTGAATCACTAAGGGCAAGCCCCATTCTGGAGACATGTGCATCCCACGGGGGAATTAGACCTTAACCCAAAGGAATGTGACTGTGATGGCGGAATTTCAGGCAGCTGAGGTTGGGGGTGGGGGTCATTTTTTACCACCCATAAAGAAGGCTGACTGAGGAGCCCCTTGGAGAGAGGTGGGTGCTATCACCACCCCCAGAGACAGGCAAGCTATCTGGCGCGGTGGAATGGGAAGACCCACGCCTGGCCAGGGTCAGAGGGTGACAGATCAGGATTCAAATCCTGATCTGCCCTTGACTAGCGGCGTACTCCCTGGGCAAGTGCCGGCCTTTCTGCGCTGGTTTTCCCATCTGTCAAATGGGAACGCCGGCCTCGCCCTTCATGGGAAAGATCCGCGGACCTAGGAGCCTTGGAGACCTCTAAGGCCGAGGGAGGGTCAACCCCGGCTCCACGCGCAAGGCAGGGGGCGGAGGCGGGAGGGGACTGCTGAGGATCAGCGTCTCGAGGGTCTAGCCCTAGCTCAGCTCCGCGCCGGGTGCTCGAGAGGAGCGCGGGACCGCCGGTTCCCCGAGGGGGCCGGCCAGCCTCGCCCGCTGGGCGGCTCCTACCTGGCTCAGCGCGGCCGCCGCTCCTCTCCCAGGCAGCCCCGGCACATTTTGCGCAGACCTGCCCCCCTGGTCGCACCCAGCGCCAGACCCCGGGGTCACGGCCCGAGGAGGCGCACGGCCGCTCCACCGCCCCACGGGAGCCCGACCCGCGAGGGGGCGGCTTGGCCTCCAATTTAAATACCTCTCCCGCCGACCCGCCCCACCACGCCCCCCCTCCGCCCAGCCGCGGGGTCCTAGCGCCCGGTCGGCGCGCCCCCGCGTGACTCGGTTTATCCGGAACCTGCAAGGGGGTGAAGCATTTTCTTGACGCGGAAACCCGGGCTGGGAAGGGGCGGGTCGAAGAGGGTGGGATGAATGGGCCGAGAGCGAGAGGCGTCGCTAAGGAAGCGCTTTACTAGCGTGGCCTCCTTGGGCCGCCGCACGTGCAGATCGTGGCCCCGCAGGGTCCGGAGGGGCGGGTGGCTCTAGGAGCCGCAGGTTCGCAGAGGAAATCCGGCCTGGCCCCGATTTCCCCCGTTGTCGGCGCCGCGGCACTTAGCGGGTGGCAAACAGGAGGGGTGACGAACGGCAAGGCTGAACCGGGAAGGAAATGACCCTTCCCTGGCCCTGAGGTGACCACAGAGGGGGTTCCCCATACCGCAGCCATCCCCTCTGACAATTCTAGGCAGTTCACGTCCCCTCTCTGGATTTTGCTCTAGTGACCAGACCGCCCTCCTCCTCCATCATCTCCTGGACACTGAAGCAGCCCTGTGAAACAATACCATTATAGTCCACAGTTCTCAAATGGAGAGACTGAGGCTAGGGTTGGGGACAGAGAGTATAAATGAAAACCACTTGTCTGGGACCAGTAAAGTCCCATTTACACTTGGTGAAACTGAGTCTAGAGAGGTTAAATGGGCATATCCAAAGTCACCCAGACTATAAGAGGCAGAGGTTTCAGCTCAGTCCGTCCCTAAATCTAAGCCCAGGCCAAACTGGGTACTCTTTTCCAGGCATCAACTTACTCAGGTTGTCTTAGAGTGCTGTGCAAAAAGTAGCACGATGCTATCACTGTCTTTTCACCCGAGATTGAGGCTTATCTTTCCCAAAGACACCCCACCCCGCCACTGCAGATGTCCTGGTCCTACCAAATTCTGCTCTGCTGAGTATGGCCGGGAGGAAGGGGGTGCCTAAAGGAGGAGGACCACAGCCATCCTCCAGGTCCTGGTACCAAGGGTGGAAGAGAATTCCTCTTCCATAATGTTTCTCCTCCCTGATGGTCACTAGCCCTGAGAGTAGCATAGAGAGTCCTGTTTTACAGATGGGAAAGTAACCATCCAGAGTCTTGTGGGAAATCAAGATGAAGCTGGACTTAGAAGCTGGGTTCCCTGAATTCTAGATGGCAGCTGTCTTTCCTTTCTCCCCATCTGGCTCGCTGTGGGACAGACCTGGGCAGATGGGGTCAGCCCAGAGAAGACAGTCTGTGGTAGCTGGGAGGGCAGAGTGGGGGGCAGGGTGGGGCCTAACCCAGCCTCAGGGGAGGAGATAAGGGAAAGCCCCCTAAGGAGGAGCCTGAGCTGCAATAAGGACAGGAATAGGAAAGGTTACAGGACCTGGGAAGGGTATGCACACTTCCCCTCCCTCCCAGCCACCAGAGGCTTCAGATCTAAGCTCAGGGAGGGCCCAGCTGGTTGTCCTAACCCCTTCTCTGGTTCTAGTGCTCATCTAGTCAAATGGAACCTCAGTTTCCCCATCTGTAAAGTGGGGAAGCTAGTAACTTCTTCTGGGAATTGGTGCTAGAACTAAGAATAACGGAACCAGCCTGAGGCCTGCACCCAGTGGGTGTTAGGCAATTTCTTGCTGTCTTTATTGGGGCAAATAATGATGTCTCTGACACACCCTGTGGGCTTCCTTTTCCAGAACCTTGTCCAAGGAGCCTAATGTCCAGGAAGTGCTTCGCAGCAGAACATGGCTGAGTTGGATTCAGACAATACCTGGGCTCTCCCACCCAACCTGCTCCCCTCACACCCAGCACCGCCTCACCGTTCTTTGAGCTGCTGCCCTGAGCTGCTGCGGAGCAGAAACCACGGGACTGGCATGGAGTTTTGGCTGAGGCTGGGGTGGGGTGGGGCTGGGGCTATGGCGGGCTCGGGGAGATTGGCCCGCCTCCCACACACCCCCAAAGGCTGCGGTTGTGGTTAGTCAGTTCACAGGGGTCCACCTCCCTCAGTGCCTGGATGGGGCTCCCCAAGTGTTGGACACAAATGGGCAACCAAGCATGCCTACCCGCTGCAGATGCCTCTTGGGACAGGGGGCTGAAAGCGGGAACCCCACGTGCTCAGTACCTCTCCTTCATCTCTTCATTTCTTCAGCAGTTATGTTGCTATGTGACTTTTGGCAGGTGGCTTGATCTTTCTGACTGCAGTTGGCTGATCTGCAAAGTGAAACTAATAATAACACCTGATTCCTGGCTTGCTGTGAAGCCCAAATGTGTGTAAGTACCTGGTCGGGGCCTGGCCTGTGGTCCTTGCTCAGGAAACAGAACCTCCCTTCCCTGGCAGGTCCTGGAATGAAAATATCTAAGACCTACCCTTATGGAGCTCCCATACTGATGGGAGGCAGATGAGAACATAGGATGATAGAGTCCAGAGGCCTTGAAGGCCAAGTCCAGGAGTCAGAGCTGAATCTGAAGAGGGAGGAGAGCTGAGAACTGAGCAGGGTCAGATTTGCCCGGCAGCCCTGTGGAGGGTGGCTTTCTTTTAAAGGCCACCAAAATCAACGTTCCATCCAGTGTGGCTTAGCACCTGCTCATATCCCTCCACGAATGGGGCATTCTGCACAGCCCATCAATGCACAGCTCATCTTCATTGTGTTGGTATTTTTGTGGAAATGCTTCCATTTCCTCATGCATCTGTCAGTAAAGATAGGAGACACATCTTTTCCTGTGTCTTCAGGACTATTATTCTGAGATGAGAAAACCTCAGGCACCAAGGCAAGCTCAAGGCTCCCTGGGAGGGTTGTTTAGACCAGGCTGATGCCCAAGGGTCCCAAGTAGGAGTGAGTGGCCTGGGAAGGCAATGATGTGCACATCCTGTGTGACCCTGGACAAGCAACTAAACTTCTCTGAGCCTTGCTGGCCTCATCTAACTGTAGAAATGGAGTGGGAAAGACCATGGACCCCCAACTTAGTTTCACTGCTTTTTGCTGAACACCCACGGTAGGCCAATCCTTCATTTCATGTGGCAAATAAGGATAAAGACAGCCATAGACAGCCTCAGGTGTCTTTAGTCTCAATTACTGACTAGGAAACTTGAGGCTCAGAAAGGCTAATTAACTGGCCTAAGTCCACACAGCTTTGGAGCCAGGAATTGAACCTGGGTCTCTGGACTCCCAGGCCAGATCTCAGCACAAGGATGCGGCTGTCCTCACTCCCTGCCCCTGCCCAGCACCCCTGTGGGCCCCTGTGAGTCAAGAGAGTTCCCTCATCAGCCCAGCTTGGGGCCCTGCCTTCTGGGGCAAAACCCTGGTTCCTCTCCTGCATGCCCTCCCTTGCTCCCTGGGGCAGCTGAGCTCAGACCAGACCAGCTATGGGCCTCTCCTGGAGGCACAGTAGGACAGGAGAACAAATGTGGCTGGGTTTCAGCTGTAGGGAGTTTGTGAGCAAAAAGGCATCACTGGGTGCTTGGGAAACAAACGCTAATAAAGAGACAGGTGGTGTGTCCCTTCTTCTGAGGACTAGCTTACAGGTTTAACAGGAATAATGAGGGCTGCGGGACTGAGCGTGGTGCCAGATATTTCCTCCCCATAGCCATCCCACAAAAGGGGGACTGTTGTCACCCCCCTTTTACAGAAGAGGGACCGAGGCTCAGAGGGCTTCTGTGACTTGCCCACAGCCACACAGCTAATAGGGCAGGGCACAGCAGCCTTCCGCATCCCAGTCCTCAGATACTGAAGCCCTCGTGCATGTACAGCGACTGGCTGGGCTGGTTTTCTGTTCTCAGTGGGGGCACGAGTCATCCCCTCACTGGGTGCTTGGAGCGATCAATGCAGGAGAAGCCGGTGTTGGTAAAGCCCTGTGTACCCCTTGGCTGCCACACCAGAGGCTCCTGGCTTGGAGTCTGGTCAGTGAGAACTGGGGCTGAGGAGACTGGAGGCTCCAGGAGGCCCCATGGGAGATGGGGGGATGTTAGGTGAGAAAATTCAAGACTGAGTGAAGCAGGCAGGGCAGGATCAGAAGCAGCTTGATTGTGCTGCACGCGGACCGTGAAACCACAGCTCTCTGCCGAGCTCGGGCTGCTGGGAACCTGAGGGTTTGGCCCTTTGAGCCACACCACTTTTTCAGCTGTTTTAACTATTTGAAGGTCAAACTCAAGGTATCCTTTTCTTGATCATCCAGGGTTATTAATGTGGGCTTAGGTTGTGGTCTGTGACGTCATAAAGTGTCATCTCCAAGTTAATGTAGCAGCAACAGAACCAGGCCCAGGGTGAGGGGGCAGCAAACATGTGAGTGCCCCGAAGGCTGCACCAATTAGAGGCAGGGCTGCAGTGGGGCAGCCCCACCAGGGAGCTGGGCGACTTGGGCAAGTCATTCTCCCCTGTCAGCCTCAATTTCTCATCTGTCAGATGGGGACAGTGATTCGGCCAAATTTAAGGGGCTGTTGAGATGATGCTGCTGTAAAAACTGAGTGGAGTGGGGGTTGGGTCAAAATGACTGGCATCATCTTCCTCATCTGAAAGTCTGTGATTCCGAGGTGGACTAGAGGGACCTGCTGGCAGATGGAGCGCCCAGCGATGGAAGACAATGACTGGGAGGAGTGGAGTTGGAGGGACCCAAGCTCTGTAGGCTCAGGACCCAGGGCAGAGGTGGGTCCCAGGCCTCTCAGGTAGGACCCAGCTCCTATAAGGGGAAAGGCCATGGCCCAGACAAGGCATCCCATGGTGGGGGGCACTCTGCCTCTAGGGGTTCCCTGGAGGTCCCTTCCCAACTTCCCAACCCTTCCCGATTTGGGGTTTGTTGCTGAGCTGAGCTCCCGGCAGGCTGTGGGCTCCAGTCTTCCTCCAAGCCCCAAGGTCTGGGAGAACTTCTGGAAACTGGCTTGCCCCACAGGTAATAGTCACCTCCCAAAGTTTCGGAGAATCCTGCTTGCCTCCTCTACCTCCACTTCTGGAAAGACAGCAGATTCTAGGCCCAGAGAGTGTGAAGACATGACCTGAGGTCACACGCAGGCTGAGGGGGTGATTCCCTTGCCTCACATGCGGTACTCCTGGTTCACACAGCAAGCTCTTCAGAGGCCTTGGCCAGTTCCTCCCAACCTTTGGAGAGTATCAGACTCCTGCTTGTTAGGACAGATTGCTGGGCCCTACCCCTGAGAGTCTGGTTCAGTAGGTCTGAGCTAGGGCCCAGAACCTGCATCTCCAGCCAGCTCCCAGTGGTGCTGATGCTGCCAGCCTGCAGGCGCCCTTTGAAAAGCGCTGCGCCTGTGAGGGTGCGGGGCAGCTGGGCTCTGCGGAGAGGCAGCCTTCACCCCTCTGTGAAAGGGAGGTAGCGACAGCCCCTCCCCACTGAGTTGCAGAAATGAAGGGATGAAATGTAAACTTATGGTTAACAGGATTATGAACCTTTCTTACCATGAGTAAAGTTTTGAGATGAGTGTGAGGCCTCTGTATTAAGTTGAGAAGGGGATGGGCTAGCCCAGGCAGCTTTCTAATGCAGCTTTCATATTGTAACCCATTTAATCCTACAACACCCAAGGAGGTAGATATTATTATTACTGTTATTATTATTACCTCTCATTTACAGATGACATTTGAGGAAACTCAGAGAGGTTAATTAATTAACTCAAGTTTGCACAGCCAGTATGGGTAAGTCCAGGCCATGGGGCTGCAGCACCTACAAACTTAACACTCTTTTGTCTTGTCACATGATGGAGCATGAATTAGCCAAAAGAGCAAATAATCTAGAACTCTTTCAATTTAAAGTCTTTAAAATTAAAAACCATGACACACCTTGAGTGTAGAGCTGTATTTTCCCACAAATGGGTGGGCTGAGGAGGGGCCTGAGGAGGGCAGAGCCGAGGAACAGAAGCAGCCTAGGTTTCAGGGAGGGACTCACCTGGGACCCCTCCTCACTGTGCTGCCCACTGTTGTGTGACTGTGGGCTGGTGGCCTCACCTCTCTGAACCCATTCTGTCTCTAAAGTGGAGCAAGGATGGGTAACTAGGGCGGTTCAGAGTATGAACTCCTGAGTGTCAGGTGCCCCCCAGCCTTTGGCACTTACCCAGTCCTTGGTGCTGTCTGGGCGTTGTTTCCGTTTGGGGGGGTGCAGCTCTTTTTCATATTGCTTTAATTCAGGGGGCAGTAAAGTGGTTCGGGAAGTTTCCCTCGTCTGTGCTTGGGGCATGTGGGAGGGGACCTGCCTAAAATGTAACTGTGGCTGCCCCTTAGGGGCTGTGAGGGGGGCAGCATTGCCATCCTGCAGGGGGACAGGTGGGGCACCGAGACGACAGGTGACAGGGCGGAGGCCTGGCCACACTCAGCTCTCACTGGGACCGTCCTCTTCAGTGTGGCTCACTGTGGTCCCTTCTTGTCCTGTTCACTTTGCCTTCCTCCTCAGGACCAGCGGGCCTTCCCAGAATTCAAGTGCTGGCCTTTGGGAGGAATCTAAGGCTTGAGGAAGGCAGTAACTAGCTCAGGTCCCACAGCCAGGAGATGGCAAAGTGGGGGTGGAACTCTGTCCCTTTAGCTATGTTGGGCTGTCACGCCTCCTCTAGTGACAGCCCTCTTCACACATGCTTCCCCTACAGACACAGTGCACCCGCAAAAGCACACTCTCCCCTCCCACACACACACACACACACACACACACACACCCTTCATATCCACCCTCAAAGAGAACACAGGACTCACAGGGCCACAACTCAGGAAAACAGGAAGCATGCGCCAACCTCACACAAATTCTCACACAGGCACACACACTGTCCACAAATATTTCACAGAGACACCCTCAAAAGTCACATAGCCACCACACACAGATACACCCCCGCCTTACCGGTTCAACTGTCACACATACACAACGCATGCACACATCACAAGCATGCACGCTGAGCGTATATGATGTCTACAGTGTATATATCTCCCATGCAAACATCAGTCACAAACACTCCACACACATCACCCACAAACACACTTCATATCCCATATATACAACAAACACCTAAAATATCCAGGCTCCCAAACCCAGTGCACACACACTGGACCTGGTGCACAGATAAGCCGTATGTGTGTGTGTTGCATGGACGTGCCCATATGCAGACTCACGTACACACACATGCACATGCTCGTGGGAGCAAGGCTGTGATCTTGCATTGCTCGTGAGGCTGACTTTTTCAGAAGCAGACCACACATGGGTAGGGCGGCTTCCACTAGGGCTGATTCCCTGGGGTGTGAAAAAAGAAGGGGAAAGGGCACAGTCTGACAGACGGTCCCTATGGTGCTGTGAGCTTAGGATCCCGGGAGCTTGGAGGCTGGGCTGGGGCTCCAGGTGCAGAGGGCTGGATCCTGTGTCCTGAGGAGTGGATGCCCAGCCCCGGCCCCAAAGCCAGCCCCTCTCCCTAGGTCTGAAATTTTGGGAATGCGTATTCAGCCTTACAGACTCCTGCTCTCTGGCCTCTTCTGGGCTGTGTGCCTTCTGCCCGCTTGCCTTTCCTCTGCCCTGTGCGCTGGGGCCAGGAGACCTGGGTTTGAGGATTGAACCAGACCCTAAAAACCAACTTCACCTCGCGTGCATCAGGGCCCACCTGGACTCTTGGGGGACGGGCTGTTCTTCTGCCAGCAGAGGCTGCCTCTTGGAAAGAATTCTGGGCAGCCCCTCTCCCTGCAGGTTCTCCCATTAGCACGCACACTCACGTGTTTCACAACCCACTTCCAGGCCTCTCAGGTCCCTGCCAGCTACCACCCCACCCACCCTCTTGTCTCCTCCTGGCCAGACCTGTCAAGGCTGCTGTCTGCTCTTGTGGCCTCCATTTCCCCAACTTCCCTCACTTCTTCCTCTGCTGTCTCCAGCCCCATCATTCCACTCAGCTCACCCCCACCTCCACGTCCAGAACTGCTACAGACAGACACTATTCTGTCCCTAGCTCCTTTGGTCACTTGGTCACTTGGCTGCCTTCTTCACAGCTGCATGCTCCCATGGCATCTTGAGATGTCTCTCCTGGTTCTCTTCCCGCCTCTCCATCACCTCCTCCTGGATCCTTTCCTGCACCCCTACATCTTCTTCCTTCTCCTCTTCCATTGATCTTTAAATGGGTCTCCCTCCCCCTTGGCCTCGGCTCTTTTCTCTCCCCACCCAGCCCTCCGGAGAGCTTCCTGGCCCAGGGTCTCCCTTTCCCATTCATCCAGCCAGCCATTCATTCTCCACGTGGCAGGCCAGATGGAATCTCTCTGAAACACAGATTTGACCAGGTCACTCCCCTGTTTAAAACCCTTTGACAGCCCTGGGGTTTCAAGCACATGTCACATTTCCCATTTTCCTGTCTCGTTCACTACTCACGGGGGCCAGAGTCCCTATCACGCTCCGGCAGACATCCTCCATCCTCTCTTCTCTCCTTTCCGGCTCTCTCCCAACTATGCGCAGTTATCCATCAAACTCCCTCTCCTCGCATCTCTCTTTCTCCTTCCTCTCCCTCTCCTTTCCCATCTCTCCCCTCTGTCTCTGTCTCTGTCTCCGTTTAGAGTTGCCAGAGGTGAGCGCTATAGAAACTAGCGTACTGGGCTCTCATATGAAAATAAAAAAAGCTAAACCCTCCGACTGAAAGAGCTCTTCATGCCTGTGCCACAGAAATCCAGGGGCCAAGAGAGGGGAGATTGTGGCTGCAGATGTGAAAAAAACACCCTCCTTTGATGGCCCACAGGGAGAGAATTGAAGACATACTGCCCCGTGCATGGAAGTCCTGAACCAGCTTTTTAAAAGGCTCCTGGACGGCCAGAATTCCCTGCTGTTTCTTTCCCCCACTGCCCCACTCACACTTCAGGTTCTGACCTTGACATCTGCCCACAGCACACCGTGATGTCTGGCCCATTCAGCTCCTCCATCAGCCACCTGGACACCTGGCTGTCAGCCTTGGCTTCACCCAGGGCCCCAGCCTCACCTGCCTGCCCCTCCGGACCTTACCCCAGAACTCACCCCATTTCCTTTGGCTGGTCTCACCCTGCAGCTGGTGACTGAAGCTGTCACTGTGTCTGCACTTTTTTCCACGTAGCTGTGCCCAAGGCAGCCAGGATGGCGTGCATGGTGGAGGCTTTACGGGTGAGGACCAGTTCTGCCACTGGCTTGCTGGGTGACCTTGGACTGAGCCTCAGTAGCTTCATTAAAAATACGAGGACAATAATGTCTACCTTCGCAGGATTGTAGTGTAGATGAAAGTGCAGATACTCCATCCACATCAGTTCCTTCTTTTCAGTAAAATAAAGACCCTTCCAAGGGCTGCCTGCAGGGGGAGCCCAGCACCTGGAAGACCTGAATCAGCCCTTTAAAAGGCTCCTGGGCCTTGGATCAACCCTGTAGTTAGCTTCCCTCAGGCCGTGCACCCAATAACAGTTCTGGAAAGGGGCCAGGTGGATGTTGTGCTATTTCTCAGGCTGGAAGGGTTTTGGACACAGTGGTGACAGGGGAAGGTTACACAGTCTCCAGGCTGCTGATTCCAGGTCTTGGGGGATTATTATAACTATGAATAGGAATACTCTTATAGTAAAAAACCTCTAGATTGACACTGGGTGTCTGAGCAATTTGAGAAGACAAGACAGGGCTGGGCATGGGGGTGGGAAAGGCTGGGCATCAAGGGAGACAGTGGGGAGGGTCTGTTGGCAGGAGCTCCACGGTGGAGGGCCCTGGCCTTCAGCAGTGGGGAACGTGCCAAGTAGGAAAGTGAGATGTGAGGGCTGGGCTGCAGGTAGACTGGGGACGGCGCAGGCCAGTGGGAATGGGGGCAGGAAAGGGCACGGAGGCCAGGGCCGTTGCTGAGGACCCAGATGATGGGTCCTACACTAAGGCAGAGACCACTGTGTTGGGTGGGACAGACATCGGGACTGATTAAGGGGGCAAGGGAAAGGGTCATGAGAAGAGAGGGTGGTCACTCCTGGTTCCGGCCAGGGGACAGGGCAGAGCACAGTCAGGGTAATCTGTGGCTCATCGGGGAGAGGCCTGGCAGAAGCTGGGTGCTGGGCCTGGAGCCCAGAAGGAAGGTCTAGGTCAGCACTGGAAGAGAAGTGCCAGTAAGAGCCTCACTTTCGTCTGTGTGTGGGGACCACTGCACCTGCCTCCCCAGAGAGGGTGTGGTAGGCTGCTCAAGCCAGCATCCAGGAAAGCCCTGGATGAGATGAGCATCACCTCCGTGTTATTTAATAGGAAATGCAAGTGGCAGACACTGGACAAACCTCTGCCACATGCTGACTCGGACCAGGCCTTTCGGAGGGGGACAGGATGCTGGGGTCTGCTGTCTTCTCACTGTCCATCAGTTGTCAGAGAGATTCCCCAAGCAAGTCTCCTCTGTGGGTTGGGGCCCACCTATTGCTCTGTGCAGCGCCGTCCTTCCTCCCTGGCTGGGCAGCTGAGCCCAGGGAGCCTGATGGCTGGAGAGAGATCACGAATCTTGGGGTTGCTAGAGGGTCTCTGGTTCTTTTGGGAACAGCTTGCTTGCCCCCTAGTGGACTTCTGAAGAGTCTTGAGAACTCAGGGAAATCTCTTGGACTGGGACCTTGGAAATTCAGCCCACCCTGCCCACATCCTGATGGGGAGACTGGAGCCCCGAGCAGGAATGGCTACTGCAAGCAAATCCAGGAGCAGAGCTGGGACAAGACGTGGTGTGGCTGGGCCTCAGGAAAGCGCCTGAGCTCTGGCGTCTCACAGCCCCAGGTGAACTCAGGAGCAACAGAGGTGAAGGTACCCACTTCCTAGGGCTGCAAGGACCACTCCCTGAGACAGCACACACACAACATGCTCAGTACACATGAGGCCCTGCTCCCCATCATTTCACCTCCCCATGTAAGAATATAGACTCAGCTCTGATAGTCTTTGAGCAAATGTGGATTTTCATGTGGGTACGTTTCCTTAAGGAGAGGTTCCCCTGCCACCACAGTGGTCTTCCCCACCTCTCCAGCCCTATTATATTTCTTCTCCCACTGAGGTCACAGAAAGAGGATTTCGACCCAGCCGGGCCCTCAGGAAGCCCCCAGTCTGCAGGCACAGGGCTGGACAGGGTGGCTGGGGAGCTGAGAGGCCAGAGAAGGTGCCCCTCCTGCAGTAGGCAGGGGTGGAAAGGAGAGTTTCAAGGAAGGCTTCCTGGAAGAAGTGGCAGAGGCATGGAGGGTGAGGAGGAGTTGGCCAGGAGTGGGAAGCAGAGGGGCTGGGGAAGAGCACCCAGGCTAGTGCAAGGCTTGGAGGTGAGGGTGACCATAGCAGCAAGTGATGGGAAGGAGAGACAGGGTAGCCAGGGTCACACCGCCCACCTGGTGTGGAGGACCCCAGCTAAGCATTGGACTAAGCAAGCCCAGATGTAGATACAGCAGAGGAGAAACAAGGCAGGAGACCTCAGGAGCTGGTGTTGCAGGAGGGGAGATTGTTCACTGAGAGCCTTCGGGCTAACTAGTTCATTAGTTTGTTCATTCATCATTTCCACCTCCCAGGGCATGACTCTTCCTGGATGAAAAGAATGAACTCTATCAGGTTCCTTTCAACAAGAGGGTCAGACAAGGCAACCACTAAGTACGTACAAAGGGCAACCGGGAAAGGGTTTCAGGAGGAGGTGGCTTTTTAGGTAGACTCTGAAGGATGTGTAGGAGTTCACCAAATGTTGAAAAAAGGATAAGGTCATCTAGATAAAGAAAACAGCAAGAACAAGGTGTGGTATCACGAAGGGTTTGGGGAAGAGCGACCATCTGACATGGCCAGAGAGTTGGGTGTATAGGGGGCAGATGAGGTGAAGACAGGGGGAGTAGAGCCTTAAATGCCAGGTCAAAGTCTTCAGCATCTCTCAGGAGACCATCCCAAATTGTGCCAACCTGAAGAACCATGAACCAAACAGTTTCGGATCAGCAGGCCCTGTGAGGACCTTCCCTGAGCCCCAGGTGCTGTAGGGAGAACCCCATCCCCTAGAGATGCCAGGAGTGTCCCACTGCTGGGAACTGACCCCAAGGGAGAGGAGGATGGCCCCAGGCTGATGGGGGAGGGTAGGGGACTTCAAGGGGACCAGTTGGCACTGATTCATCATGAAAGTCACGACTTGGGGCCCCATCTCGGGGTTCCACCCAGGCACATGCACGGAAGCCCCATGCAAATGCTGGGCCAGCCCCTCATGAGGGGAGGGCCACCTTCGAGAACCTCCTCAGCCTCACCAGGAAGGTTCTGTGCTCACCTTGTTCACAGAGAAGAAAGCAGTGTGCCCCTAAGGCCACCCTCTCTAGGAACCTTCCAGGGACCGTTGCCATTTCTCTGGGCTCCTGTAGTAATATGCAACCGCCTCCGATCAGGAGACAGATAGAGGTCACTTCACCCCTCTGAGCTTCTGTTTTCTCTTCTAGAAAGTGGGCAAATACCTCCTGTCCCAGAGGGTGGCTGTGGTTGAGATAATGTGCATGGAAACTCCAGGCATAGGGCCTGGCCCACAGGGGGCAGCGGGTAAATGTAGACTAAACCAGCCCCAAAGCCTGTGGGTGCAGAATAAGGAGGCCCAGCCCCAGGCCAGGGCACAACCAGGAGCCAGGCGGGCATTGGCTTTCCACCTTGGTGACCTCGTCCCCAACTGATGGGAGAAGGTTGGGGAGAGGTGAGGACCACAGTGTGCGGATCTATTCACACACAGCATTGGCTTTGGTGATAGGGTTCCTCCACCCCAGAGCCCTTAGATTCTGACGTGGGGGTTTAGATCCAGGGCCTCTGAGAGCAGAGCTGGCTCAGCCCTTCTCAGCCTGGGCAGCTCAGAGGGTGGGCAGAGTGCCAGGGGCTACTCCCCCCACACTACCATCCTGGAGGGCCTGAGAGTAAGGAGACCTGTGGCCAGATCCAGGCACACCCTGACATGTAACCCACACACTCACAAGGCACGCGCTGGGACACACACCACACAGGCAGACATGCACTGTGGACGCAGACATGAATATCAGGAGATCTGCTGCTGCTCCCAGACTTTGGTGCCCACGCAGACACACGTGGGCACATGCTGTACACAGCTGAGGCAGCATACCTGCAGACACACACAGGCTCACACACACACACCAGTGCACATATACACAGACAACGACACACACAGATACACCCACAGACAAGCACACACATGCGGACACAGCCACATGTACAGGAACAAGGTCACCTGCCTGCTCAGGGCCCTTTGAGTGCTGATACCCACGCAGTGTGCACACAGCCACCCAGGCCTGTTAACACACTGGCACCCCAAGTCACAGCTGCAGCACACTCCTTGGGGACACCATGCTTTCACAGTGTTGCCTCCTTTGACCTGACAGCAGCCTGGTAAGGCAGGCAGCACAGGGGTCTGGTGCCCAACATGCAGTGAGGAGCTGAGGGGCTTAGAGAGGCCCATGAGCCAGCTCATGGGAGGAAAGAGGGATCCTAGTTTGAATTCTGGTCCCCTTGTGTCTGCTTCCTGCTGGGTCTCCATTTACCAGCTGTGTGCCCAGGGATACACACAGAGCCTCAGGCCAGAGGTCATCTCACCGTCACTAGACCAAATGTTCCTTTTACAGATGAAGAGGCAGAGGCTGGGAGGGAAAATCCACAGGCCTAGTGTGGTCCACACAGAGTTCTGTGGAGGAACCAGGGCCATGCACCTGGCCCCCAGCCCATGGCAGCACCGCACGTCAGACAGGACCTCACACAGAGCCTCAGGCACATCCCACAGAGGGGTGCGCACATCTTCCCTTCCTATCCCTTCCGCAGGCTCGCTCAGAGCCAGTCACGATGTTTCTAGATTTTTTCGTTAATTCTTGCAATGACATGGGAGGTAAGGGTGACTGTTTTTGCATTTGAGGAAACTGAGGAGTAAAAAGATTAGGTCTAATAGAAAACAAACTTATGGTTATGGGGGCGGGGGGTATGAGAGGGTGGAGGGATAAATTGGGAGTTTGGAATTAGCAGATACTAACTACTATATATAAACTAGTAAACAACGACGCCCTACTGCACAGCACAGGGAGCTGTATTCAGTACCTTGTAATAACCTATAATGAAAAAGTATATGAAAAGGAATATACATATGTATATGTATAAGTGAATCACTACGCTGTGCACCAGAAATGAACACAACATTGTAAACCAACTATACTTCAATTAAAAAAAAATATTAGGTCTAAAGTTGTGCAGTCAGGATGGCAGGGGCATCTCCTAAAGCCGAGTCGAGCACTTTCCACCACGCAGCTGCTCATGGCTCCATACACACGTCTCCCACATCCCTCTCATGTCTCCTCTCTCTGTCTCTGTCTCACACACACACACACACAGAGCACAGCCCCCACAGCAGAACATTTTCTTGAGGACCCACAGTTCAGTTTTAGTGCCAGCTCCCCACTCCCAAGGAGTCTTCTGAAGAAGAATGAGTTTGTTTAGAGCTTAACCTGCCCCCTGGCCCCTGGCCCTCTCCCCTCAGTTAAGGAAATGAATTCCATGTGCACCCGGTCCACCTGCACTGAAATCAGCCTCTGGGGTTTGGAAAGTACTCTTTGATGTTGGGAATCAGTTTAATGAGTTGGTTGTGGGGTTTTTTTTGGTTGGGGGGTAGGTTTCCCCTGTAAGACAGAAGTCTTTTTTCCCTAAGAACCAAGGAATTATCACTCCCCTCCTTACCCCTCTCCTGAGATTTGGGGAGTCCAAGACCTGGAATCCCAACACAGCACTCACAGAAGCCCAAAAGGTTAGGCCAGCTCCGGGAGGACAGGCAGGGAAGGAGGCAGCTTGCTCTGAGCGTTTGCTGTGGGCCAAGCCCTGGTCAGGAACAAGCCTCATGTGGGCTCTGTGCACACCCATTTTAGAGATGACAAAACAGAGGCTCCAAGAAGTGGTGTGAGGTGAGCACATGGTCTGGCCACAGTGCCTGGTCCCCATCTTGCTTCTGCCCATGGCAGCTATGCCACTTGGGACAAATGACCTCCTCTCTCTGGGCCTGGGCACCTGGGCTGTCTGGTGGGGACAGTGTTCTCCAGGTAAGGAACAGTGAGTTCTCTAATGAGCTCTCAAGAGTCAGAACCATTTGTCAAGAACAAAGCACTGCATGAAAGGAAGAGGCTATTTCTATTTTTATTCTTTTTGTGTCTAGAAGCAAGTTTACCCATAGGATTCACACAGGAACACCTCTATTAATATCAGCTCTAGGGCACCTTTTAATAAGCGCCTTGGTAGTCACCAGGGAGCTCAGCAAAAGAGTTCTTTGTTGGGAGTGGAGCAGGGAGAGGGCTTGGGGTGTCCAGGCACAGGGGACTCTGGGCGGGGACTCCGGGCTGGTACCCACCCCTGCCGCACTCTGTCCCTCTCCTCATGGCCTGGCCGAGGCCTTCCCCGAGCTCCAGGGCCCGGCTATGCTCTGGCGGGCTTTGGCAAAGGCCACCTTGATTTCTTGGTTTATGAGGTCTTGCCAGGGGTCCCTGGGGAAAAAGGACAAACAGGAATAATAAACCCTGACCCAGAACAACAGTGGTGGCTGTTTAGAGCCCACAGCTGCTTACAAGGATCCCCTTGCTCTCGTTGGCTCCTCCTGACCCCCGCAGCAGCCCTGCCGTGGGCAAACCACTGGTTGTCAGGGGCAGAGCGGAGAGAAGGGGCCCCTGTGTGGAGTGTCACTGTGACAGGTGATGGGAGCCAGTTCCATGGGTACTGCTGCCTGGGTCGTGGCTACACCAAAACATGAGAGGGGCCTTTTGTCTCCTTCCCCTGATTTCCACCAGCTTCCCTAAGCAGCCCCAAATATAAAGATAGACAACTTCTGCAGATAGGGCAAATATTGAAAGTGAGAATGAAAGCATCTTTAGAAAACTTGACTTAAAAATCTTGTTATAGAAATTAACACAGCCTTGTAAACTTCAATTAAAAAAAAAAAAGAAAATCAAGCTATAGCATACAGTTCAAGTAAAAATTTGGTAACTGCCTTGTAAACACAACTCCAAGACAAGTTCCCATCCAGCTGGCCCTTCCTACAGAGATTCTGCATGTCTTCTTGTGTGTCTGCCTGGGGTCCGTGGGTCTGCCTGTCTGTGATCTCATCTCCAAGCATAGGGAGGGGTGTATGGTAGTATTTCCACTTGTGTGTGCACCTGACACCCATGACAGGTAGAGTGTGTGTGCACAGTGTGGGCGCACTTGTGCGCTCAGGCCCCGGGTGCCCACCTCCTGGATCTGAGCCTGTGGGTATGGGATTCTCCCCTGCTGCCCGGAGGCCTGGGAGGCTCCTAGGTCGGGCAGAGCTCACTGTGGCTAATCTCTGCTCTCCTCCCTCCCTGAACCAAGAAGATGAAAACATTGCTGGCACTTTATAAAGTTTCTGTCCCAGAGTGGAAAAGTCATCCCTGACAGAGCTCAGAATGACAAATGGCTGCCAGACCTGCTGGTCCCCAATTCCAGGATGGGGTGGACAAGGCGGGGGACTGGCAGCTGGGCTGCCTAGGGCCTGCACAGCCAGGTCCCTGCGAGGGAGATGGTGGGAGCTCACCTCCCTGGGCATCAAGCATCTGCAGGCCCATCAGCTGGCCAGGCTGTCCTGGGCAAAGTTCCATAAATGCATCAATAAGAAATATCAGGGAGTAACAAGTGCTACGGGGACCCAGTGTGGGGAGATGGGAGGGAGGGTGACAGCAGGGCTCGGATTAGAGTATGTGATGCGATCCACCTTGTGAAGGAAGCAGCATCAGAGCTGAGACCTGCAGGAGAGGAAGGGACAGGCCAGGGTGTTCTAGATACAGGGGGCAGTAAGAGCAAAGGCCCTAAGGTGGGAAGCACTGAGAGTCTTGAGGAGCAGCAGGGAGCCCCTGAGCAGGTGGTGCACAGTGGAAGGTGCTGGAAAGCTGAGCTTAAGGGGCAGGTCCAGGAATAACAGAATGGGACCCCAGAGTCAACTTCAGAGTTCAGGCTTGAGTCTCGGAGTAGGAAGACCCAGAGAGTATTAAACAGGGAACTTTCATATTAATCATGTTTGTGTTTTACTTAAAATATCACTCTGGCTGCCGTGTGGAGGTGGATGAGGGGAGATGGTGAGGCCTCCTGCAGTTGCCCAAAGAGAGGAGGAGGTGAAGAAGCCGGCAGGCTTGGGGTGTGATGGACTGGAGCTGCAGGACTTGCTGGGGATTCCAGAACAGTGTCCAGCTTTCTGACTGAGGGTGGCGAGGCCACCCATGAGAGAACGCTGGTGGAGGGCCAGGCCGCCAGGTGGGCCTGGTGGATCTCCAGTGCCGTGGAAGCTCCAGAAGGAATTGTTGAGGGGTCAGTGTGAGCTACCCGGGGCCTGGAGCTTGGAGGGGAGGCTGGGGGCCGAGGCCCGTGACAGTGTCATTGGTGTGAAGAGAGGAAGGGAGGCCGCAGGGAGGTGGCCGATGCAGCCCCAGCATCCATGGCTTGGGGAGAGCAGAGGAGCTGGTGGGGAGCCCGGGGAGCGTGAGCTGGAGAGCAGGTAGCACAGCCAGGGCGCCAAGGAGGCCCAGAGAGCATGTTTCTAGGAAGAGGGAGGCAGGGGAAATGCTGCGAGCCATCAGGCTGAGAACTAAAACTGCCCACAGAGCTGGTGACATGCGCGGAGGTCACCAGTGACCTCACAGAGCTCTCTGGGCCGTTGGGGGTGGAAGTCAGGCTGCGGGAGCTGGGCCTGGAGTGGGAGGTGAGGAAGTGCAGTCAGCGTCAGCAGACAGGACTTCTGAGAAGTGCGGCTGCCAGTGGAGGCAGAAGTGGGGTGGGCCCCCGAGGGCCTTGAGGGCAGAGGACGTCTTGCCCTTGGAGGCCAGAGAGGAGGTTGGAGTAGAGGAGCTCAGTGGATGGGAACAGGATGAGGGGGTGGGTGAGCTGGGGCTGCTGTGGCATGTGGGAGGGCCCAGGGAGAGCAGGGACCTGCCCGAGGTCACACAGCCAGTCCCGAGCCCTGTCCTCACCCAGCAAGCCATCTGCAAAGTTGCAGGACCCAGGGTTGTGTGGAGGCCTTTCTGTGAACATAAGCTGGCTTTGCACCCAGGAGGCTAGAGTGTCCTTATAAAAAGGATGCAGCTGTGTGTCCTGTACCCTGGGGGCTTCTCCATACACCAGTGTGTGTCCATCCGTCCCCCTCCTCCTCCCTACCTCGCTGGACCCAGTGTGTGTCAGGGAAGGCACTCAGATATGAAGATGAACAGGGCACTGCCTGCCCCAGGCACCGCTCTGCCCGGGCTCCCTGGGGCCCCAGGGGCACCTTGACAGAAGGAAATGGCTGCTCTGACTGCCCGCAGCCCCTGTCCACATCAGTCCTTCTGCTTGGAGGACACATAGCCTGGGCTGTTTAGTGCTAGTCTTTTCCCAGGAAGCCCATGAGTTGCCCACACGCTTCCCATCTTTGAGAAATGAGAGGTAGGTAGCCGGGATGGGGCCATCCTGGAAGAGCTGAGAAGGGCTAGTCAGAAGTTCTGATGAGGGAAAGACTCTGGGCCGAAAGATCTGAGGTGGTTGTGCAGTGGGGCCCTGCTGGAGCTCTGAACATCCCCAGGGCAGCCTCCCACTGGTGGAATAAGCCTGGGGGCCTGAGGGCCACCTCATCAGTAGGAAACTAATTCTCAGCAACGGACAACACTTACACGCTCTGCCCTCTGTGGACTGCCCACTGTTGAGTGGAAGAGAGTGAGGAACAGCACGTCGCAGTAAAACGTCCTTGCTTCCTCCACCACCTCACCTGTGTTGCCCTCAGCAAGGGACATGGACAAAGGACAGAGGACAAAGGAAAGAGCCCAACTGCAGGGCAGGCACAAACTCTCTGAGAATCTGCTTCTTTTGGCTCCTACAATATGAGTGCCCTTTGATCTGTAAATTCCTCGTCTGCAGAATTAGTCTGAATGGTGACAAAAGCCCAGTGATATTTATCAACGCATCAACCTGTAACCAGCTCAGGTGGGAAGAATCTACATGCCCTGCCACAAGAGAAAGGCTGAGCTAATCACGGCGCCCGCATGTTGCAATCCCAATGCCATAAGTGTTAGTAAAGTGCTCTGAACAATACAGGAGGGCGCTCAGGATGTTGAGCGGACAGCACAGATCGGAATGAGAAGTTACGGAGGCAGCATGATCTCACCCACAACAGATGCATCAGAAACAGGCTGGCAGGAACCATGCTAAAGCGCTAAGCGTGGCTGTCTCTCAGGACCGGAAAGATAGCGATTAATCATTAAAGAATTCTGCATTTTCCAAGTTTTCCCAATAGGCAGGTAATACTTCCATAATCAGAAAAATAGCAAATGTCAAATTTCAAACAAAAGAGGCCAAGCTTTGGGGGAAACTCCCCTCACTCACCCTGGTTTGATGTCCAAAGGTGTGGGGAGGGCTCTGGGGAAGCCCGCCTTCCCCACCAGCCAGTAGGTCTCCTCGATGCCCTTCCCCTGGAAGACAGAGGAAAGGAGTTGAGCAAACCTTCACAAACTGAGACCAAGGGCAGAGGCATGTGACTCCTAAGCTCTGGGGACAGCAGCCTAGAGCCTGGAGGCAGACTGGGTCCAAATCCTGGCTCTGTCACTTGCCAGCTGTGGGACCTTGGCCAACTTACTTCACCTCTCTGTGCCTCAGTTTCCTCAATGCCTCATAGTGTTGTGAGGATTAAATAAGTTAATATTTATCTGTTAGAGACATAAATAAATAATGACTTACGAATGTGGTAACCAGCAGACCTGGCATGCTGAGATCCCAGGATTCTATGATCTGTGATTCTCCCAAACTATTGAAGGATCTGGTGGCCTCCCCTGGGATTGGCGTGCAGCCATCTGGAGTTAGGAGCAAAGAGGACGTGAGGGGCACTGGGGTCAGGGCTGGCTGTCCTAGACGTTCCACACCCCACCTTGGCCAGGGGTGGGTATTGCCACTTGGATCCCCGGGCCAGCCCAAAGAACTCGAGGTCGGCATGCCGCCCTCCCCAGTCCCTCTCTGATCCCCTTCTGTCATCAGAATCCTCATCCTCAGGACATCTAGCGTCCACTCCCCCAAATAAGACATGCCTGCCCTTACTCCAGCTCACTCTCCCTCAGCCTCCAGAGCAAAGGATTCCACATATGCTGGCCTTCATAGGCTGTGTGACTTTGGATGAGTTACTGTCCTCTCTGAGCTGCACCCTCCTGCTCTGACATTCCACTGTGTAATGAAGTGAGTCCCGTGGAGCACCCTATTTCTGGGGCCCAGCTGCAGCCCTGGGCCTTTAAATGTCTAGGCTGCTCTAGACTCTTCCAGGCCTGGCTCTAGCTAAGGAATTGGGGGAATGAAAGAGGGTGGGGTAGGAAGAAAAGTCATTCATAGGATGGTATTGAAGGTTAACATTTAAAAAAAGAATACAGAAGTGACAGACCCATCTCTGCCCTTTGGTGCTCAGGGGCAAGTAAAAACCATTATCACACCTACAACAGCAGAGGGCTGGCCGTGGGCCTGGTGGGTGCACAGAGAAGGCCTGATAGTTACTGCTGTGGGGATGGAAGAAGAGGGGTACTCCTGGGTCAGGGCAGGCTTCAGTGAGAGGTAAGGTGTGTGCTAGGGTTCTGAGGGATGAGTAGGAGCCCAACAGTGCTATGGAGAAGGCACAGGCTTTGGAGCCACCAGACCTGGGAAACAGCTGTGTGACTTTGGACAAGTCATTTTGCCTCCCTAATTTAATTTCCTAACTATAAAATGGGGACATTGATCCTCCTTTCATTATTTCTGTAATAAATATGGTAATATATGCTGTGCACCAGCATGCCGCCCAGGTAGGTGACTAATAGAAGTAACTTCTCTGCCCTGGCCCTTCTCCTCATGGGAGCCAAATGAGGGAGTAGCTCCTAGGAAGAAATGTTGACTTAGAAGTTGGGGAGTGAAGAAGACACTTAAGGTGATCATCCCCCTGGCAGGCATTTCCTTCAGCTACATCAGTCAGATGAGAATCTCTCCTGCTGCCCACAGAAACTGAACCTCTGGAGACATTTCCCATCAATCCTAGGAAAGAAAGTCTCCCACCTTTAGCTCAGTCTGGCCTCTGATGTCAATTTTGTAGCCTTCATCCAGGCTGAGCGGTGCCTGGACAGTGCTGCTGCGGACATGAGTTCTGTACGCTGAGAAGAAAGGTAGTAGTCAAGTGACCACCTAGCGTCTGGTTAAAATCTTTAAAAGCCTCAGTTCCAGCCAGCAATGCACACAATTCTGATTCATGCAATACCCTTCGCCTGGCCCTCTTGTCCTAGTAGATTGTTGGGTGCTAAAATAGGGGTCTCAAGGAAAAGCAAATTATAACATGGATTGAGTGTTAAGAAGAACTCAAGATGAGGTCAGAACCTTGGGAACATAATCACTGCTTATAGGGAAGACAGTGAAGGCTGAGTCAGGGCAGATAAGCAGTCATTCTTCTTTTACGGGCAGGACTCCCCAGTAGGGCATCTGTTTAAGCAGAATGTCTGCTGAGCAGTGTTAGGGTGCCCACAACCTGTGCAGCCAGAAACAGGCTCAGCTTTTTCAGCTGCTCCAACCAAGCCTTCGGAGAGGCCCCTGCTGACAGCAAGGGCCTAAAATGGCATTTTAAAAACATTGAAAAGGGTCTCCTCATTGTAAGGATGGGGAAACCAAGCCCTAGAGGAAGAGCGTTTTGCTCAAGGACACTAGGCACACTGGCTGCAGTCAGGCCGAGGACCCAGGCTTCCTGCTTTTCCAGTCATTGTTCTCTCATGAGATCATCACAGAAACCCTGTGGAAGGTTAAAAGAATCAGTGACATACGTCTCCGTATAGTTGTTTACTGTTAACTAGGGTACGCTGCCACCAGGTGGTGATTTAGTTACTAAGTCCTGTTTGAAACATCCAGGCTTCAGGGGTCATTCCCTGGGCAGGATAGAAACTCACTCACGCAGACCTGTAGACTCCATCCGGGATGAGGTGTTAACAGTGTCCCCAGAGAGGCCGTACCGAGGCATGGTGAGACCCATGACCCCTGCCTCACAAGGCCCTGAAACTCAAATGTACCCAGTGAATTCTCGTAGGTCCTGGACCCAAGGGAAGTCCCCACAACAGTCTTGCCCTTCCCACACTCCCCACTCACCCCTTCCAGCTGCTATCCCCACCCCACATCTTGGGCTCCCGCTGAAGGATGAGGATAAAGCTGTATGGAGTCTCTGATAAAAACCAGAGAGGAGGCAACATCTGTGCCAGGCTCTGGGATGGGGGTAGGGGGACATAGACAAATCAGAGCCAGGCTCTGCTCTTAGGGAGCTCCTAGCCTGGTGAGGGGAGATGTGTAAACTATAATCAATGCTCTGAAGAGGAAAGCACTAGGGCTGTGCCAGCCCAGAAAGGAAACTCTGACCCAGCCCAGAGGACTTCCTGGAGGAGGCAGTACATAAACTGTGTCTTGAAGAATGAGAGAATGAGGGCAGGGAAGATCAGGTGCAAAGGCACAGAGGCAGAGAGCCCACTTGTCTGTGGGAAACGGTAATCAGTGAGTATGGATGGAGTGGGAAGTGGTGGAAGATGAGGTTGGAGAGATTAACAAGGGCCTTGGAGGCTATGGCAGGTGGGGTGGGCAGGGAGTTTAGACTTCATTGTGCAGGGATATGTAGAAAGGAAGGGGTGGGGGCATAAGAAGGATATACTATAGTAGAGACCCTGAGGCTTCTCCTGGCCCCCTCCCAGCAAACATTTAGTTGTTTGCATGACAACAGAAGGTCTCTGTCCTGCCTCTTCCATCAGATTCTTAGCTCCCCAGCATGAACTTAGATGCCCTTGATAGATAATAATAGACAGACCCTTAAAATAATAGAAGAAAAAAAGAAATGTAAAATTTTTCTATTATGGAGTTTTATATTCTTAGAATTCCAGAAGCACACCACTGGGGTTGTCCCGGCCAGTGCCCCAGGCAGGGTTGGGAGACTGCTCTGGCCTGTCGCTCCTACAGACCCAAGCATGTACCTGAGTGCAGCCCAGCCCTGATGCGAATGGGCACAGTGGGCGCATGCCTTATCCCAAAATTGCCCATAGAGCTGAGGATGTCCAGGGCCACGTTGGCGATCTCAGCTGCATGCCGGTTCCCATTGCGCCAGGGCAGCCCGGATGCTACCATGTAGGCATCCCCGATGGTCTCCACCTGGAAGTCACAGCCATTAGGCTCCAGCACAAGAACACGCCCTCCCTGGTCTGATCCACATCCATACGAGGCCGAGTCTCAGGTGCGTCTGACCCACCCCTCGAGTCTCTGGCTCACAGTGCCCTCTCTACCAGGGCTCCCATCCCAGCTGCTCTAGCAACGATTAGATCTGCACATTTCAGGTCACCTTTGTCTGAATTGCAGGTGACCGTGCCTGTCTCATCTCCTCTGACCAGGCTATGGGCTCCCGGGCAGCAGGCCAGGGTGCCCTGCCTGCACAATGCCACAGCAACTGATCGGGGCCTCATCTGGAGAGTGCACATGTATGTTGGATACATGTCCTATCTCCCAAACCCTTGGCCTTCCAGGTGTACTGAAAAGAATGGAGAGTTTGAGATCCGATAGGTGTAGATTCAAACCCTGGCTCTGCCATTTACCTTGCTCAGGCCGGCCACCTGTGCGAGCCTCAGTTCCTCTCATATAGAAAGTATATTAAAAATAAAGTATTTAAAGAACCAGACTCATCATAGATGCTCAATAAGCAGGCTTCTGTCTTTACCATCATCACCACCACCACCACCACCATCATCATCTCCTTGGCTAATGGTTTAGGAGACGAGAGAATCCCAGAGTTTCAGAGTTGGAAGGGGCTTTAAAGCCCACCCGCCTGCCTTCCCAGTGGCCATCCGTGCCCACCTGCATCTCCTTCTTGAGTGGCTGCCTCTCCCCATCTAGGCAGCTACAAAAGTTGAGTTAAATGGCAACCTGCCTTTCACCTGCTGGTTCCAGATCTACCTCCTGAACTCAGGCCACAAATCTTTCCTATTCTGAAATGCATTCTCTGTTCCAAAAGCCCTGTTCCATGTGCTGGGGACACAGATGTGGACCATGGCCTTCTCCCCTGCCACAGGCCAGGCCAGCCAAAGTGAAGATGGAGACTCTACCCACCAAGTCTTCCCATCTGCCAACTAAAGAGCCCAGCTCATGCACTTCCCCTCCTACAGCAGGCACATGCTGGCACCATTCGGACCCTTGGAGCAGAGCTGTCCCTCTGGCCAGGCATGTCCGCTCTCCCTTAGCACCTGGTGGGTAATAATAATCATGATGATGATGCTCCTGTTGCCCACAGGGGGCACTCTAATTCAATAACTCTCACACACCTTTAGCTGTGGACTGTGCCCTACTCCCTGTCTCCCCAGGCCTCTCTCTCACCCAGGCTATCTTGGCCCCAATACTGGGAAATGATCTGCCCTAATTATGCTACATATTGCTCAAATACTTAAATTTACTTCTTATGGCAAATGGCTTAAAATTCATTCCCCATGGATCCAATCAGGGATTCCCATGATTTGCAGAATTTGCTGATTTATTCTTAACAGTTGTTACCAGTTCCCCATGCTTCAGCCGAATGGGGACCTTTCTGCTCTCTGCAGAGACACTCAGCACTCACTCGCCTCCAGCCCTTGATCGCCTGCTCCATCTGCCTGAAATGCTCTCCCTGAGTCCCTGTCTGTGAAGATCCTAGCCCTCCATCAGCCCAGTTCACATTTCATCCAGCCCATAAAGTCTCCCCAGTCACCCGCTGGAAAAAAGACGCTTCCTTCCTCAGGGCTGTGACCTCCATCTCTCTCCCCATCATCTGTTGTTGTCAGCACTTACATGTGGACTGGCATGAATGTGGCGGGGTCGGGGGCAAGGCTGTCCCGCAATCTGTACATTTCCACAGAGGAGAGAGACCTCTCCCCAGGAGAAGAAAATACGAACAAACCCTGGCTTTCCCTCTTTCCCTCTTCCCTTCTTCCCCACAGGAGGATGAATGCATTATCTGATTGGCAAGATTGGAAGAAGGACTAAGTGCTCCTTCAAATACTCATACAGCAGTTATTATATGCCAGACACTACTTCAAACCCTTTACAAACATCAATGCGTTAGATCGTCACAAGAATTCTATCATGTAGGTACTACCACTATTGCCATTTTGCAGACGGAAACTGAGCCAGAGAGGTTAAGTCACTCACCAACATCACTCAGCACAGATTTGAACTTGCTCGGTCCAGCTTCAGAGCCCATACTCTATGCTGCCTCGTGATGCACATGGCTGGGGCCCATTCTCTCTCTCTCTCTTTGAGGAAGAATGTGCCTGCTGTGTGAGGTTTCCCTCTGTTCCTGTCCTGCACGTGGTCAGCACGCGCGTCTGGGCCAGGCCTTGCCTCTCAGAGGCAGCCTGGGAAGTGAACTGCTCGCCGGCCTCACTTCCAGCCTGCCAGGTGTGCAGCTGCAATTCAGGAACAATACACCGGCTCTGGGGACCCAGCGCTGCCTCAGATGGGTGACCCAGGGTCCAGACTGTGGAGGAGGAGCAGGAGAAAGCCCCACAGTGGCCACACATCCAGATCATACTCTCCAAGCTGCTAAGCTGACATGTGGCCCTCCACCTGTCTGCCACCTGAGCTGGAAGGGACAGTTTGGTGTAATTAATAATCACCCTACCACCCCAGCCACAGAAAGATGGCCAAGCACAGGCCCTGCTCCCTGGCAGCTCAAACTCACAAAGATGATCAGTCAAAGGCTCCTGTCATAGGGGGAACTTAGCTGCAAGTGAGGGCTGCGGCCCCTTGTACACAGGCGTGGTCCTTTTGCAGATGGGAGAAGTGGGAGCAAAGGTTTCCATGCTAACAAACACAGATGAGAATTCTAATTCCACCACTGGCTTGCTGTGTGGCCTTGAGCAAGTCACCTACCTCTCTGAGCCTGTATCCTCATCTGTACTGTAGTGATAATGATCCATCTCTTTGAGGGGAATTGCAAAGGTTAAATGAGATAGTCTGTGACAATCCCTAGGCCCAGCCAGTCCTCTTAAGACACTTAACTGGTGATGGTGGCCACTCCCCTCAATTCCCTCCCCCCATTCTGTGCTCTCAAGAGAGGCCTTGGCTCTCATCACCACGTTGGAAAGAATGACAGCACCTCTCACGTTGCTGAATCTGCAGAACAACCCTAAACCATAGGCACTTTCACCTCTGCTTTACAAAGGGGAGCTTGAGGCTCAGAGAGGTGAAGTGATGTGCCCAGAGTGACTCAGCAATGTGACTGGGGCCAGGCTCACCCTCCAGGCCAAGTGCTGGAGTAAGTTCTCTCCTCCCCTGCAGCCCACAGGGGCCCTGCCCCTGAGTTCTGTCTGTAAAAGTGCTCACTCAGCGCGTGCTGGGAGGGAATCACAGACCCCTGTGGAACCAGGAAATGACTGCCTGGCTGCCTCCCAGCCCAGACCAGATTAAAGAGCAGTAACCAGATCCTGCTGGGACGGAGGGGAAACCGAGGCGGTGGGCGTGAGTGATGAGAGATGCGCTTGCACACATAGAGGACCTGGCCTCCCGCTTCCCCACATCTGGACGGGTGTGCGGGCCTTGCTTTATTTCATTTCACTCTGCCAGAAAGATGCAGACCTCTTGGCCAGAGTTCAGAGGAGATCAGAAAGCGTGATTCAGAGCTGGGCGGGACACATGTGTGAGGGAAGATTAGCAGGGGAGGAAGAGACAAGGCCAGGGGTGACTCAGGGCACATCAAAGCTGCAGGGCTCAGCAAGACGAGATGAGGAATCTTTTCCTGGGGCCCACGGTGGCTCTGGAGGCAAAAGGGAAACTCAGCCAGCATGACAGACAATGCCTCAGACCACAGGCTGGGGTAGGAACATGGGGTTCTGAACAGGGAATGGGAGAGAAGCTGTGTGCTTGGAATGCTGGTAGCTCAGGTCTCTGTGGGTCAGCGCTGGGCAGCGGATGGAGCCGGGTGGTGATGGTGAACATACCAGGTTCCTGTCCTGGCTCTGTCTACCAGCTGTGTGACCTGGGGCAAGTCACTTTCCTCTCTGGACCACACTGAACTCATTCAGTCAACATATATTTCCTACCTACCACATGTTGGACATTGTCAGGCATTAGGGACAGAGTGGTTTAGGTTGGAATCATCAAGTGTGGCTGTGTGGTCCAGGGGTAGTTATGAGAGTATCACACAGGAGCTTCTAACCATGTCTGGGAGGGCAAGGAAGCTAACCCAAGACCAGAAGGGTGACCAGCAGAAGAGGAGGGAGAGCAGGGTTCCAGGAGGAGGGAGCAGCATGTGCAAAGGCCTCGTGGCTAGCAAAGCCCATGTGGGTCCTCTATGAGGACTGCAGAGGTGGAGTGGCCGGAGACGCAGTGGGGCCAGCTCCTGAAGGGCCTGATGAGCCTCTATGAACCTGTGGCTTTATTTTGATAATGTCTGTGTCCTGGGGAATGGTGATCCCCGATGAAATGGGGTTTGGGGACCAGAAGGCCCAAGTTCAAATCTCAGCTTCACATCCTGCTGGGACTATGTAATTAGATAAGCCACTTAACCACCTGTTTCCTCACCTATAAATGAAGGGTACCCTTACCTACCTTGCAGATTGTTATAATGATCAAATGCATTAATACGTATAAGGCATCTAGACTAGTGTCTGGTATACAGTAAGCACTCAGTAAGTACTGGTGATTACTGTTGTTGGGATACTGCATGTCATGCTATCAGCAGACTGCCTGGCACCTCGAAGAGTTAGTTCTCTCCTCTGAAACTTCCTGCCCCTGCATCCTTTCCATCCTGGCTTCAGCCCAGGGCCTGGCCCTCCCCAGCCCTGGCCTCCCTGGAGGGCTGTGGTGGGAAGGGCCTGATGGGTGACAAACAGAGGCTAAGGCCAGGGGAGCCAGAGTACAGCTGTTTCCTGGGAGGTCCCTCCCCACCTCTTCCCCGTGCTGAGGTTGACCCAGGACCCCCAGCAACTGGATCAGAATAGGGAAAGGGGTGGGGGAAAGGTCCCCACAGCAGGCGTAGAGGGCAGGAGGCTATTTCACAGGCTCACAGTTTGCAGAACACTTCTGCCAGGGGGAGAGGATCCACCCATCACCTATGAACCCCCTGGAACCCTCGAGTCATTATTTCTGTTATAGATAAGGAAACTGAGGTGCAGAGAGAGGGAGCCATTTCCCCCAAACTACATAGAAGCTGGTGGCTAGGGTGGGACTCCCATCCCAGGATGGAGAGGTACACAGGGACTAGACATGGAGGATCTTGACAGCCCTGCCAAGACTCTTGCTGCCCACTCCAGCAACTCCCACCCACCACCCTCTCCCACTGCTGGCCCGCTTCACAACCAGCTATCACAACCCACTCAGCATCCCTCACATTCACTAGGCCCACTCTCTCAAGCCTCAAGCTTTAACACATTATTCTCCCATTGCTTGTCCAGAGCAACCACACCCAAAATGGACAATGCTAGGAAGTCAACACCTCGTCCAGGAAGCCTTCCTTGCTCTTTACACATCTAATCCTAGCTGGACTGGGGTCCATCTCAGCCTCCTTTGCCTTCCTGATGACCACTTTCCCAGTGGGTTGTCTTCATCTTTTATCTGCAGCACTGAGAGCTCCCTGAGGGCAGGAACAGGAACTGACTCATCTGTTGCCCTTGCCTGGCACAGGTGGAGTTTATTTCCCCACCTCTTGAATCTGGGCTGGCCTTTAGACTTGCTTTCACTAATAGAATATGTTGGAAATAGCAATGTGCCTGATCCCAGCTTAGACCCCAAGAGGCTTCTGCCCTTCTGCCTTCTCTCTCAGAACTCTGTCATACCACGTAAACAATACCAACTCACCTGCAGGGGGGAGGGCAGTGAGATACCATGTAGACCAGAACTGAGTTGTCTCAGGCCAAGGTTCCAGAGGTGTGAGAGAGCCCAGCCATTAGCAGAGCTTCCTCTTACCCACAACTGACCGCAGATGTATGAGTAAGCCCCACTGAGTCCAGAGAACTTTCCAGCTGGACAGGCTTGTGAGCAATAATACATGCTTATTGTTTTACACCACTGGGTTTCAGGCTTATTTGTTACACAGCAATAGCTTACTGATAAAAACACATAAATAAATGACTAGAAGTAAATGTATGACACAAACACAGCAGTAGAGGAGAGATGGAATGCCTGCCTCCTGCTCCTCTCACCTTGTACACATCATGGCTGCCCAGAACAGCATCAAACAGTGTGTAGAGGTCGTTGAGCAAGCCCACCACCTCGATGGGCTCACTCAGGGTGGAGATGGTGGTAAAACCCACAATGTCACTGAAGTAGATGGTAACCTGGTCAAAGTACTCTGGCTCCACAGTCACCCCCATTTTCAGAGCTTCAGCCACGGACCTGAAGAGATGGGAAGGGCCAGAGTCACAAGGTGGGAGGACCCCTTTCCATGGTTGGGAGTGAGGGAGGAATATTTGGGGGAAAATCCTAGGTTGAGTGTCAGGGGATCTGGGACAGGTCTGCTGGTGTGCTGACTCCCCTCCAGCAAATACCTGCCCGTCTCCAGTCATTACTTCCTCTGAAGTCAGACGGGGGAAATTGTGCCCTCTCCTTGTTCCCAAGGCAGTGAGGGAGCAGAAATTCAATACTCACATGCCTAGCACTGTGCCTAATACATACAAGGGCTCTATGAAAATATGTTGGACAAATAAACAATGAATGAATTGAACGAACTCATGGAACCCAGATTTACTGAGCACCTACTACGTCCCAGGTCCCATGCTCAGAGCCACTGAGGCTAGAGACACAATCAAGTCCACTCACGGAGGAAGCATCTGAGAGAGCAGCCTTTCAGTTTTCTGTCTCTCCAGCTCCAGTTCCTCAGTCCACTCCTGGATCAAGTCCTCCAGGTTCTGGGAATACTTCCCCAGCATCCTAAATATAGAGTCAGCAACACTGGTTTTCTTGCCTTGGTTGATGCTTTTGAACTGAAAATGGAATGAAAAGCCCAATTCATCCATGAAGGTTAGCACATTCGGCCCTCAGGTTGAGAATCTGGGCCACAGGAATGAACCTGACGTAGTGCCTGCCTGGAAGGGCTGGATTGGTGGGAAGCAGATATGTAATAGACAAGGGATGGCAGTTCTGACAAGGGGAAGCACAGATGGCTGGGAGGAAAATGGGTTGGTTCTCTATGAGGCGGACAGACAGGGAGAGGACTTTATAAAGGAATCCATGCCCAGCACTGTATCACCATTAACAAACACACTGGGTCTCACAAAACACTGTGGAATAGGCATTCTTTGTTCTTAAAGATAAGTGGATGGATGGATTGATGGATGGATAAATAGATGGGTAGATAGATAGAAGGAATATGTGTAAATTATTTATATATATAATCTATACCTTTTTTCCCTTCTCCTTTTTCACAAAATTTTTCTTTACAAAATAAAATAATAAATATGTAAGGGCATTGGGACCAACAGAAAGTGAAGGTTAAAACAAAGTTAATCTACAGCATGGTACTAGCACAAAAACAGACATATGGATCAATGGAACATAATTGAGAGCCCAGAAATAAACCCACAGACTTACAGTCAATTAATCTTTGACAAAGGAGGCAAGAACATACAATGGAGAAAAGACAGTCCCTTCAGCAAGGGGTGTTGGGAAAACAGCCACATGTAAACCAATGAAGTTAGAACACTCCCCCACGCCATACACAAAAACAAACTCAAAATGGCTTAAAGACTTAAACATACGACAAGACACTACAAAACTCTTAGAAGAAAACATAGTCAAAACATTATCTGACATAAATCTCAGCAATGTTCTGCTAGAGCAGTCTATCCAGGGCACAGAAATAAAGCAAAAATAAACAAATGGGACCTAATTAAATTTATAAGATTTTGCACAGCAAAGGAGATCATAAGCAAAACAAAAAGACAACCTATGGAATGGGAGGAAATATTTGCAAATAATGGGACTGATGAGGGCTTAATTTCCAGGATATATAAACAGTTCATACAACTTAATAACAAAAAAACAAACAACCCAATCCAAAAATGGGCAGAAGACCTAAAAAAGCAATTCTCCAATGAAGACATACAAATGGTCAATAGGCACATGAAAAAATGCTCAATATCACTAATTATCAGAGAAATGCAAATCAAAACTACAATGAGGTATCACCTCACACCAGTCAGAATGACCATCGTTAAAAAGTCCACAAACAATAAATGCTGGAGAGGCTGTGGAGAAAAGGGAACCCTCCTACTCTGTTGGTGAGAATGTAGTTTGGTGCAGGCATTATGGAAAACAGTATGGAGATTCCTCAAGAAACTAAAAATAGACTTACCATATGATCCAGCAATCTCACTCCTGGGCATATATCCAGAGGGAACTCTAATTCAAAAAGATACGTGCACCCAATGTTCATAGCAGCACTATTTACAATAGTCAAGACACAGAAACAACCAAAAAGTCCATTGACAGATGACTGGATAAAGAAGTTGTGGTATATTTATACAATGGAACACTATTCAGCCATAAAAATTAATAAAATAATGCCATTTGCAGCAACATGGATGGACGTGGAAATTGTAATTCTAAGTGAAGGTAGCCAGAAAGAGAAAGAAAAATACCATAAGATATCACTCATGTGGAATCTTTAAAAAAAAAAAAAAAGACACTTATTTGAACTTACTTATAAAACAGAAACAGACTCACAGACATAGAAAACAAACTTATGGTTACCAGGGAGGAAAAGGGGTGGGAAGGGATAAATTGGGAGTTTGAGATTTGCAGATACTAACTGCTATATATAAAATAGATAAACAACAAGTTTCTTCTGTATAGCACAGGGAACTATATTCAATATCTTGTAGTAACCTATAATGAAAAAGGATATGAAAACAAATATATGTATGTACATGTATGACTGAATCACTGTGCTGTACACCAGAAATTGACACAACATTGTAAAGTGACTATACTTCAATAAAAAAAATGAGGGAAAAAAAGTTAACCTAGGAGGGAGGAATATATGCAAAATGACGCTAGAATTGGTCATAATTTTGGATATGAGCTTCCTAGCAACAAAGCAAATACAGATTTGCAACAAAGCAACAAAGGGAAATACAGATTACACAGTCCATGGAGTCCATGGGACAAGGGTGCATTAAACTAGTTGCTCAAAAGAACCGTAACTATTGTTGATGCTGAACAGACAGAAGTACCTCTCTTAGGTCTTTATAAGAGGACATTCACGTGTTGTCATAAATAGTACCTTCAACAACAACCTTACAGGAAATATGGAAGTGCATTTCCTCGGGGAGGCTTACTAGAATCTTCCCCTGTGTGGTTTGTATCTTCCCAAAGTGGAGTCAGTAAGAGAAGCAAATTAATTATGATCAAAGAGGAGGAGTGTATTTTTGTTTAACTTGAGCACCTTGACGTCTGTGTGTATGCATGTGTGTAGATGTGCATATCCGACCTCCATTAATACTGCTTCTCTCCAGTAAATGTCTATAAGGTGGGGAGGACAGCAGCTTCCTTCTCAACATTCATTTTCTTATTTAATTGCATTGGCTGGTACTCCCAGAACAATGCTATTTGAACATGACCCAAGTCTTTTGACTCCTGCATGTGGAATATATCATGTGTCTGTCTCTGCCTTTTCCGCCCCTGAGCCTTAGGGAGGCTCTTTTCCCACAGTCACCACTCACTCAAGGCAAGAGCTTTCTCCCCCACCTCACTGGCCACAGCAATCTCTGATCCCTGGAAAGATTTCAGGCTGGTGTTTTAAGAACTGGTTGCTCATCCTAACACTGCAACCCACCCTCACAGTGGCCACGAGAGCTCATCTACTCTGAGGTCCAGATTTCCCATCTGTGATGTAGGACACTGCATCCCCCTGACGACGCCCGAGCTGAGGTGGGGAAAAGATGTGGGGAGAAGGGTGGTGGGAAGGCTCTTCAGAGGACACCAGTGTGTTTCTCCTGCCTTCCTGTATCTCACTCCCTCATCACCTGTCTGGACGCCCCTCTCGCTCACTGAAACTCTCCTTGGCAACGTTCCTCTGTGGCTGGGGAGTGGAGGGCAGGAATGGGGGGGGCACGAAGATGTCACTTCAGGCTTGATGGGCTGGCCCTATGGGAGCCATTAGCCAGCTCAGTCAGGCTCACACACTCCGTCACCACCAGCCAACTTGCCTCAATTTCTCTCTTGTAAAACCCAGATCATAGCAATGCTTCCTCAGAGGGCTGGCATGAGGATTAAATGTAGTAAGCATGGCACTTAGCACAGAGATTGGCCCTCAGGAAGACACTCATAAATGTCTCTGGAACCCAGGGTTCTGAGAGAGCTTTTCTCAGAAGGTGTCCCTCAGGCCCCACCTTCAATGGTGAGGATGCTGGCCCATTGCCCCCTTTCTGCTCAGGGTTTCCAGGCCCTGGGGATAGTGTGGGACCCCACACTGGGCAAAGTGAAGTGAACTGATCAGCTGTTTCTTGTGAGCAGCCAGCTCCTCTGTGGGCACTGACCTGGGTGTAGATCTGGTCCAGGTTGGGTCTGTCCTCTGGATCCTCCTCCCAGCACTGCTCCATCAGCTGGATGCACTCAGGCGGCCCGTGGTCAGGAGACACCAGTGGCCAGCACAGGGGAGGGGGAGACACCAGCTTCCTGATGATTTCTGCAACAAGCACCCAGTGGGCAGTGGGGCTGAGGTCCCCAGGAGGGCTGGTGGCAGGGGGCTGCACTGGCATGCGGGGAGGGAGGGCAGGGTGGGCCTGTGGGGGTGTGGAGCTCAGGCCTGTGGGTGTTCCATGGCCCCTAGCTCTGTGCCCCAGGGCGTGCTGGCCAGCAGACCCAGCATTGCTGCTTTCCTGAGTCCACCCCAAGCATGGCTGAGGAAAGGGTCTCCACCTGGGAGCCAGGAGAGCAGGGCTCCAATTCTGGATCCACCACCACCTCTCTATGAGATGGTGGACAAGACAGTGACCTCAGAGTCTCTGTCTCCGCATCTGTGAAATGAGCTTAAAAAACCGCCTTCCTGAGAGCGCTGCTGAGAGAAGACGGAGGATGTCAGGTGCCCGGCCCCTGGTAGGTTCTCTCCAACCCCTGAGCCCTGCGCAACTTGCTGCTACTTTATTGCCAGTGATCCCACGAATGTGCTTAAGACCTGGGCACTGTGGCTCTTTCTAGCAGCCCTGCTGGTGCCAACTTTCCACAGGTGTGAAGCAACACTTTGCTTATTATTGTCACCATCGCGGTGACTGTTTGCCCCGGACAACCCCTGACAACCCCTGACATGCATCCTTTGTCCCCGCTCCACATGATAAGGACACAGACTAAGTAGAGATCAGATAGATCAGGCTTCCAGCTCTGTCTCTGCCACTTGCCGTCACTCCATGGCCTCAGTTTCCCCACCTAACAACTGATAGAAATAACCCCCTGTTCTCAGGAGCTGTAGGGGAGCCTTGTGGGGGAGCTGATTCACGGGCGCGCCGGGAGGAGGGGCTGGGTACCTAGCACAGGCTCTCAGCAGCACAGGAGGGGACTTCAAGATTACCCGTTTACATTCTCTACAAGTTGTGCCACCCCTCAGAGCCTCAGTTTCCTCACCTATCAAAAAGGCAAAATAATAGTGCACAACTCACAGGGCTGTTAGAGGTAGAGCAGGTTAATCTCTGAGGGGGGCTGGGATCCTCCTCCAAAGCGGTGAGGAGGTGGGAGCCCTCAGAGCCAGTGAAAAGGAGCTTCTTTCTGCATCTCCTCTTGCTGACCTCCTTGTTGGGGATAGTGCATGAGTCCTTGACCCATTTTGCAGACAGGGAGACTGAGGTTTCTGGAGGTGAAGTAGGTCACCCACAGCCACAGGGCTGGTAATAAGCAGATGCTAAAACTAGACCTGACCACCTCCCAGCCTGCACGATTTTCTTTCTGCCCAGAGGTCCCCAGTCTGTAGGTGTCAGACTTGAGGGCCTCTGAGTAAAGGGTCTGGCAAGCTGTATGTGCTTACAAAGGAGTGTGGGCAGGTGGAACCAATAACACATCTTGCGTGCACACATTCAACTCTTTTTCAAAAGGACTCAGATGGTGGTGTGATGAATAAAATACAAATCCGTTTCAAAGTGTTGCTGATTTCAGGGCAGATTTTTGTCTTTGGGCATCTTCTCGGTTAGTGGATGTGAAAAGTCAACTAGTAGCATGTGAGGCTCCAAATTTTTTGACACTAAGGTGGAGTCCTCCCAGGCAAGCATGTTGGGAACCCCTGGCCCAGACCAGGCCAGGTTTCATGTTCCCTCCCCGTGCTGGGCCCACTGTCCACACCCAATGCATTTCCAGGATGGGTCGACCCTTTTGGCCGCTGAGGTGGGAGGCTGCAGAGAAGATGCTCGGTGGATGACTCCAGGAGACTTTAGGGCAATAGCCCTGAGCTTGCCCAAATTCCAGGCCTCTGCTTCCCCGAGGGGAGTTCCTTCCCCTCTCTGAGCCTCACTTCACTCATCTCTGAAAAGAGTGTACATACTCACCCCCCAGTGTTGTCCAGTGAAATAGTACACATGAAAATGCTTTGGAAACCGCAAGTGCTCCCCGCACACAGGATCTTAAAAAGATGCAATTTCTAAGAGCAAGAGGGATCTGTTTCCAAGTGGGAGAGTCAGGAGAGAACCTGGGATTCCCCATTAGCACGCCCCTAAAACCACTCAGGCTGATATTTACTGAGTGCTCGCCATGTGCCAGGCACTTTGTCTAAATCATTTCACTGCATCCTCACAAATACTCTGGGAGGCAAGAGTCATCATCCTCATCTTACAAGTGAGGAAACTGAGGCTCAGAGACTGAAAGAGAATTACTCAGAGTCATGAGGTGAATTGGTGTGGAGCTGGGCTTAGGTCAGTGTCCCTCAAAGGCAGTGCTCTTGACATTTTGCTCCCTGAGGCAAGGAAAAGTACAGCCAAGAAGTGTCAGGTCCAGGACTGACGGCCCAATCTAGGGGCGGCCCTGGGATTCCAGGCCCGGTCCCTGTGCCTAAAGCCTGAGGGGCCCTGTCCTGAAGGGTCCTGCACAGCGGCATGGCTTGCAGACCCCATCTGGCTGATCCTCCCACTCTCAGCAGGCAGGTGTCGGGGCGGGGCAGGGGGACAGATGAAGAGCGCTGAACAAATGGCCTGACCAAGCCCCTCCCTCTTCCCACTCTTCCACCTCATAAATCTGGGGCCTGGCATGCTGATTATTCGCTGAGCAGTGTTTTGGTGGAGGAAGCAAGCAGGGCCAGGCCTCCCTGTGAGTTAAAGATTATCCATCCCAGGGTGGGAGGGGTGGTGGGCACCCCTCCATCACTGCCTGCACTGCGGGTCAAGATCCAGGGTATCTGTGGGACAGGTCCCTGGAACTGGATGGAGGCAGCAAGGGGACAACTGGACAAGCAGCCTAGGGTCCAGGGAGCCCTTCCAGAGAACACAGAGGGGTAGGAAATGTTTCTGAAGTTGGGCCCTGGCACTGGAGTCAGAAGAGAAAATGTCTAAGACCAGGTGATGATGGGGAAAGTGTGAATGATTACACACAAAACACAGGGACAAAGATGCTCTTAAAGGAGCCCCACTCAGACAGAGAACCAAGCCTTCAAATGCTGAGCAGACTGGCCACATTACACATGGACTGGATGTCTGACACATTTCTCTATTTCATCTGCACCATAAAGATGAGAAAACTGAGGCTCAGAGAGGGTGAGTGAAGTGTGTAAGGTCATGTGGTAAGTGTGTGTTACAGGGGAAGAACTGAGGTCTGCATAGACACAAGTCTGCTGGGCAGTGGGGGTGGTTAGGGCGTGAGCACTTCCAGACGTGGCAATGACTGAGAGAGGAAGGAATAGACTGAGGCTTTCACCCAGAAACCCATTTCTTTAGCCCTGGTGCTGGTCAGAGTAGCCGAAGGCTGCATAGTTTAAGCTCAAGAAACCTAATTCTCATGGTCAAACCAAGCATGTGCATCTGTGTGGTGATTTTCAGGCCCCAATTTCCTGATGGTCACAGAGCTCTGCCACTATGTGGGGACTCTAGCCAGAGACAGGCCAAGGAAGGAGGAGGAGGATGCTGTACCTTCCGCTGAGAGCCCTAAGGAGCCATAAGGTGGGCCCCGAGTCAGCACCTCCTGCAGGATGACGCCAATACTGAAGATGTCCCCTTTGAGTGTGCCCCGCCCGGGTGCCCCAGCTCCCCGCAGCAGCTCTGGAGCCGTCCACAGCAACTCTGCAATCACAGGCCAGGGCCACACCACCGTCACCCACTGACCACCCAGGCTGGCCAGGCTGGGCGGGCACTTCACACCTATGATGTCATCACCCTGCCCCCACAGACCCGGAGGAGGGAGGTGCTTCTGTTCTCCCCTATTCACAGGTAAAGGTCCTGAGGCTCAGAGAAGAAAAGCGATCAACTCAAGATCACATCACAGGAAGTGACATCTCCTGGTCTCGCCCTGCCTCGCAAGCACCCAATTTAAACAGAGACCTCAGAACCTACTGGCAGCTCCCTGCCCATCTCCAAGCTGACCCTCTGGGGCTGATCGGGGGCGCGGAGCCCGCTGAGTGTCCCGGAGCTTGGCGTAACCGTAGTCAGTGACCTTTAGCACAAAGCGTCCATCCAGCACACAGTTTCAGGGCTTGAGGCAGCCATGAGGGAAATGCCGGTGGTGCAGATACCACACCCCCTGGAGTGGAATAACAGGGGCCCCTTAGGTCTGTGGTGAGTGAAAGGGACCCCTGCTTCTCTCAGCATTCCCACAGTCCTTAGGAAAACTTCCTGCCTCCTCTCACCCTTTGCTGCACTGTTTAGATTTTTCTGTTAGACAAAGTGAAAAGAGCCCAGGCCTGGGCAGTCTGAGCATCTCTTGTCTCCCTGCCCTCTCCATTGCCCGCCCCACCAATGGCTCCTGGCCCGGTGAGGGTTCTCACACAGATCAAATCCAGCAGCAGGGAGGCCTTGAAGGTCCAGTCCAGCCGCAGAGTCTCATTCCACAGCAGGTCTTCCACGGCTGCCCCGGGCACAGTGCTCCAACACCAGAGCACTGACCCCAGGGGCCACGAAGAAGCCCAGGAAGCTGGCGATCTCGTGCTGCAGCTCCCGCATCTGCTGGGGCAATGGACACCTTAGCAGCCTCAAGGGCTGGACCAGGTACAATCCACGTCTGGCCCCCAGTACTTAGCACCCAGCACAGGGCAGAACACAGAAAGGCATCAGAAATGTTGGATGGATATGATAAGTGGATGGATGAATGATGGGTGGATGGACTGGATAGATGGATGATGGATAAATGGATAGATGGGTGAATAGATGAGTGGATGGATGGATGAAACAGTGAGATGAATGAGTGGAAGCATCATGAATGAATAAGTGAATGAGCCATAGCCAACTTCACAGGATAGGGATCGAGGCCTATTCTCAATCTAAGTGACACCACGGACCTGAAAACTGTGTAAATTCTCTCACCCAAGACTCAGAGATTGATGAGGAGAGGAGCAGAAGGGATCAGGCACAGGTATAAAGCAGCCAGGCAGGCCAGAGAGCTTGAACCCAAAGATGGAACCCTTGCCTGGTGTGGCTTTCCTCACAAAACCAGTTCAGGAGTCAGCTAAGTGGGAGAAACCTGAATACTCTCCCCACGGTAGAGATTCCCATGCATATTAGCATATGTGATGAGGTAAGAATGGCCTCAAATCCTTTGATACTCCTGCCATCAGGAGGTTGAGCTTCTGACCCCTCCTCTTGAAACTGAGCAGATTTTGTGACACTGTGACCAATAGAACATGATGGAAGTGATCTTGTGTGTTTTGGGTTCAGGTCTTAGGCCCTGAGACTACATGGAGTAGAATGGCAAGCCCTGCTGAGCTGGCTCTTCCAATTGCCCAGCCAAGGCACCAAGCATGCAAGCCATCTGAGGCGCTCTGGATGGGGGGTCAGCAAACCTGTCTGTACCGAGTCCAGGTAGTAAATATTTTAGGCTTTGTAGGCCTTGTAGTCTCTGTCACCAATAATCGCTTCTGCCATTGCAGTGTGAAAGCAGTCACAGACAGTACACAAACCAATACAACTCTGATCTGCAAAAACAGGCAGTGGGCCTGACTTGACCTGAGGGCCAACCTCAGACAACTCATTTACAAGCTTCAAACCACTGAGTGACCCCCCAACCATGGCCAAGTGGAACTGCAGAACTGCTTGGCTGAGCCCCCACAAATTTCCTACCCACAAAATTGGAAGATATTATAAAATGATTATTGTTTTTAAGCCACTACATTTTGGGATAAGTTGTTACACAGTCATAGATAACCAGAACAGCGTATTAAAGGTTCTGAGAATTCCTGTGTCTAAGTCAAGCAAATTCTAAACTCATTAGACCACATATAAGACCTTTTTCTAAAGAAACATCTACACATGCAAGATGCCCATTGAACTTCCCATCGCTTAATCTCTCCAAATCTGATTTCAGATGGTAGTGATGTTGAAATAATAATAAAATTCACCACTTACCAAAGGCACCCTACTTGCCAAAGATAGTTCCAGGTAATTTCATGTATTCTTGCCTATCTTTATAGTTCCCCTGGAGTGGATTTCATTAGCACCAATTTACAGGAAAGCTAGGTGTCCTGGGGAGGCAGGATTCCATCTGGGATCTTCCTGACTCAAATCCTATGCTCTGTCCTCCATCTCACAATGCCTCTCAGGATGGTGACAATCTCAGGGTTGAGGGGGCTTATGTAGGTAGTGATGACAAATGATTGGAAACTCCCTGAGGGAAGGAACCCTGTCTCTCTTCTCACTGCTGTGTCCCCAGAGCTCAGAATGTATTTGGTACTCAGTGAATACTGGACAGAGGATGGACGTGTGGAGGGATGGAAGTTACAGGATGAGGTCCTTCAATGGTGTTGATTATGCCATGTGACGATAGGGGTGGAGGGGATTGTGCCCCTGGTAGTCATGGTGATGATCATATTGGGGTGGGGATGCTGGGGTGCAATGGTGGCAGTGCTGGTGTACATCTGTGATGAGAGGCTGGCGATGGACAGTGATCCTGATGATAGGAAGCACCTCCTCTTTTGAAGCTAGAAGCTTCCACATTGAGTAGGGACCAATCCAGATCCATAGGGGTCTCCGGACAGCTCCCCCTCGCAGCCCACCCTCCACGACCTCCGCAGCCCTACCTTTCTAAGGAGGCTGAGGCAGCTCGGCCGCAGCTCAGGGACTGTGCCAGCTTCAAACTTCTTCAGCCACACCCACTCTCCCTGTTTAAGAAAGGACAACAGGAGTTCACTGTTGCTGCTCCCCAGCTGTGTGACCTCGGGCAAATCCTTCAGCCTCTCTTGGCTTCAGATGTGTTCTTTCTGTGTCTTCCCAAGTCAGTGAGAGCCTGGTGAGAGCCCGGCCAGCGGACTCCTTTGGTTGACAGACCTGAGTTCCAGTCCTAACTCCACCACTTTCTAGCTCTGTGACCTCAGACAAGTGACTGGCTCTCTGAGCCTCATGTTCTGTAAAGCGAGGATAACACCCCCATCTCTGTCGGGAGCTCTAATGAGAGGTGGATGCCGAGTGTGTAGCTCCTGTCCTGAGGTCAGCTTTACTCTGCAGGCCTCGGCCACCCAAGACACCCCAAACCCAGCGACGTGAGGGGGACTCTGTGACCCCAGGACTCTAGGGGAGGAGGCAGGGAGGGTGGCAGAGGTGGAGGCCTCGGGCTGTGATCGGTCCTCACCGAGAGCTAGCTGTAACCTTAGCCCTCTCTCCCTTCCTCACTGATGGATTTCTGCTTCCTCAGCCCGCCCACAGCTACTTCAGAGGAGCAGACAAAACCTGCTTTGCACATCATTAAGGCCTCCTTCCAGCAGAACACAAAAAAGATGGAATTCCCCAAGGGAGAAGGTGGAAAAGAGGGAGCAATAGCCTTGTGTTGTTTCCCAGAGAAACAATTAGCCTCATCAACCATGAGGCATGAACAGGAGAATCAGAGCAGCAGTTGACTGTTGAATTTGAGAAGACATTTCCTAAGAAATCACAGTGTGCTCAGCAACTTTAGAATCTTGCTGCTCTCACCTCTGAATTTCCAGCCTCCTTGTCAGCTGCTGGCTCAGGCTCTGCCCGAAGGCTGCATGGGGCCAGGTGCTGTCCCACACATCTGGGCCTCAGGGACCCAGGCTCTCACTGTCTGTTGCTGAAGTAGGCAGGACGGTGACTCAGGTTGGTCCAGTGCTGAGAGAGACCCTGGGGTAGACCCACGCCAGGAGTGCCCAGGCCCAAGTGGCCAGGGACTGGTTGTTTCCCAAGGTCAGATCACAGACTCTGTGGGACTAGGGGTTAGGGGTCCAGCCAGCCACTTCTAGCCCTGTCAGCAACTTGCTGGGGGACCCCGGCAAGACTCTGTGCTTCTTCCGGCCTCAGTTTCCCACTCTGCAGCACGAATGGGGCCTACAGAGGCCCAAGAGGCTGTGGGCTCCCGTGACTTTGCCCAAACTGACTACACTCCCCAGACCTGGGTGTGGGGGTGGCAGGGGCCCTCACCTGGTACAGAGCCATGTTGGTGGGCTCCTGGGAGGCTGGGAGTCTCCTTGCTGGCCCCTTAGCTGCCGACCTCAGGCTCCCACCATCTGCCACACTTCCTGATTCACTTGCACTGTCTGCGTGCAGCCTCTTGAGGGTGCAGGCACAGTCAAGAGTCTAGACTGGGCCTCAGTCCAGGGCTGACCACCCAGCCCTGTGCCTGCCTCACCCACCCTTCTGCTCGGGCCCCGATGGATGAAGGTAAGCTCCTGGGCTGTCAGCAGGATCCGGTGGGGGCCCCGCACCAGCTGCAGCTGCTGGAGGCCCAGTCTGGAAGTGAGAGAAAGTGCAGGACAGAGGGGATGCACAAATATCACTGCCCCCAGCCCCGGCTGGCTCCTTGGGCCTGCCTCTGACCCAGAGCCCTCCCCAACCCCTCTCCCTGTTTCCCTTCCTGTCCCCACATCAGTCCCAGCTGAGCTAAGAGGGCACCACTGAGCACTGTCCCCCACAGAACCCCTTAGCCCGGCTCAGGGCTGGACCCTAGGCCTGATGCACCTGCTGGTCCCCAGCCTTGGTGTTTCCAACTCGCCTGGAGGCCTCATGGGGCGGCCAGAAGCTGGGGTGAGGGCTGGGAGTGGAGGGCTGCCTCTCCTGGATGTGGCTGAGGCTCAGGGAACACAGATGACTTCAGACCCAGGAAGAATTGTTTTCAAAGCTGAAGGGACCTGGGAGTCAATGTGGTCAAGTCCTTACTGTTCAGATGTGTAACCCGAAGCTCAGGGAGCATGGAGCCTTATACAAAGTCCCAGGCTTCTTCCACAAGTCTTAAAAGGGCCTTCCCAGGAGGCATGCCAGCCTTGACAGTGCCCTGACTGAGGCTCTAAGATGAACAGGAGTGCAGGGTGGTCCTGAGGTCTGAGATGGAGGATGGGAGGCTCCCTGCTGACAGCCAGGGCTGCGTACACAGGAGAGGTTCTGTGGGATGGCGGGGGGGGGGGGGGGGGCGCACACAGGGGCAAAGCAAAACTCAAGTGCACAGAGAACTCACCTGACGAGGCAAGTGAGGGCCCCGCCGGCCAACACCAGGACACCAGCCAGGGCCAGAGCGAGGAGGCTGCCTGGGGGCTGGCCACCTGTAGGGGAAGCAGGGACAGACATGAGTCCTAACAGTAACGACCAAATAAGGAACTCAGCCCCTTCATTCAGCTCCTGCACCCTTTCCTGAGTCCTCCTCTGGGATATAGGGACACAAACCACTGCTTAACCCCATTCCCAGGGGCAAGGCCCAGAATGGCCCTGGGCTGGGAAAGCCTTATCTACGGAAGGACCGTCATGCACAGATGTTGACTTCCAGCACTGCTGTTGGGGTTCTTACCTCAGACTCCAGGCCTCCGGGGCCCTACATACCCTGCTCAGACCCCATTACAGTCCTGACCACACTCTGGCCCTTGTCTGCCAGCATGTCCAGCTCTTCCCTCTAGACTGAGAGCAGCTGGACAGCAGGGCCTGTGTCTTACATATCTCGGTGTCCCTGGCACCTAACACAGGGGCTGGACAGGCAAGATGCTGAATCAAAACTGTGGATCCCTGTCTATTGTTCTCCTGCTTCTTGCATACTCCCCACGACGGGCAACTCAGTATCTGTTTGGCAGTCAGTTTCAGTTTTATTCACTTTGACTGTTAGAATAGCCTTCCTTACACTGAATGCAAATCTCTCCAGCCCTCATATCAGGATTGGGTATGAAGAGGCTGCTTAGGATCGCTGGGCAAGGTGGGGATGGCTACTTTGCTTGGGCAACCCCAGCATCAGCCTGGGCTGGCAAGGCAGCAAAATGCCAGGCCCTATTCTGGAGAGAAGACTCTAACCTCCACTGCCACAGAAAGGGGTCAGGGATGGGGGTGAGGGCATCCTTTCTTCCTTCCTCGTCTCCCTCCCTTCATTCCTCATCTCCCTCCCTTCCTTCCTTGTGCTGAAGGACAAGCACTGTCTGCCCGCTGATGAGCCTCCTCCAATCTTAAGTAAGTTTAGATAATAAAAATAGCAGCGAATGCCTTGTAGTACTTATTAGACTATTAATGTACATTGTATTGCACTATGCACACATTCTAAGGATATCATGTATTCGATTCATTTATTCTACACAACGACCTGTGGAAGCAGGTACAGTCAAGATGATGAATTCGTGGAAGAGGAAACAGAGATAGGCAACTGTCTGGGAGTGGCAGAGCCTCGGTTCAAACCCAGGTAGCCTTGCTGGCGCATCTGGACTCCTAACCACGGTCCATCCCCTCTCTCACCCAGGCTCCTGGGAAGGAAGCTTGACTCGTCATCTGGAGGAGGTGAGGGAAGAAGCACAGACAGGAAAGCAGTCCAGGCCGAGGGAGCAGCAAGCACAAAAGTTCTGAGGCAGAAGCATAGCAAGTGTGTTCAATGGGAAGGCAGCGCTCAGCGCGGGAAAAGCTGAGGGCGGGGAGCTGAGGGGAACCGCGCGCTGTGAAGTCTCGCGAGAATTCTGGCCTGACCCCGGGCGAGGCGGAGCATCTGCAAGCTCCTAGCAGGGGAATGCCAGGTCTGACTGGCATTTTCCAAGGAGCCTCCAACCCACCACATTGAGGTCCAGGGAGAAGGGCAGAAACAGAGGGCCTGTTGGAATGCTGCTGCGGTCACCTGGCAAGAGACAACGGGGCCCTGGACCAGGGAGGAGGCAGGGGAGTGGTGAGTAAGGCTCTGCTTCTGGACAAATTCTAAAGATGGAGACTCCAGGGTGCGCTGACAGGACTGCGCACGGGGTGTGAGGAGGCAAAGATGCTTGAGACTCAGAGAGGAAGGGGCTGCCGTTACCTGCAATGGGGAAGACAATGGGAGGAGGTGGGGGAACAAATGAGGGGTTCAGTTTCAGACAACATCAAGTTTGAGATGCCACCTAGGCATCCAAGTGTCAGTAAGAGGGGACGCTGAGGGCTGGTGGGAGCCTGAATGAAACACCATCCTTGCCCTCATAGAGCTGATGTTCTTGAAGACCAGCCCCAGGCCTCGTTCTCCACAGGCTTCCGTCTGGAGGCAGAGACAGTGACAGTGGAGATAATGCCACACAGTGTGGTCAAAGCCGGGAGGGAGCAGCCAGGGCCTAATGGAGCCCAGAAGAGATCTGTACAAGCCCCTCTTCCATCAGCCTTGGCTCGCAGACTTCACCCTCATTCATTCATTCAATCAACAAACATTCCTGTGTGCTGAGCTCAGTGCCGAGAATTGAAGATGCAACGGCAGATAAGATTCACAGTCACTGTCGGCACCGTGATGGAGCCCACAGTGTACAGGGGGTGGGGGGTGAGGGCCGGTGCTCTAAGCCAGGGCAGGGATGATGATTCATTCACTCCTCAGTCCTTGGAGCTAAGCACAGTGCCTGGTGCCTAGCAAGTTCTCAGTCAGTATTTGTGAAAGAAGAGTGGCAAAGAAACAGTTGAGTAAAGGCTTCTTCTTACGAGCTCCCATGAGTCTGGGGACAGATGGCACTAAAGCCATGCACCCAGGGACTGTGGGCAGCACAGAGGTAGAGCCCCCAACCCTGGCTACAGAGTTGTTCTGTAGGAAAGAAAGGATTAGCCAAGCAAGGCTAAGGCACCCCAGGAAGAGTAAAACACACATGCCCAGGGAGGCCCAAAAGGGCGACATGTGTCTGGGGAAGGGTGAAGAGGAGCAGTGTCAGGACATGGGCCTGAAACAGCAGGCAGAGCCTAGGTCGGGCGATGGGGGCTGCTGAGGTCTGGGGCAGGCAGGGCCAAACCTGAATTTACCCACCGACAGTAACTGTAACCAGGTGTGCATTAGGGAATGTGGGTGCACTTACTTATACGTGTGGGCCTGTGCTCATCTCTGTCTGCATATGTGCTTGTATGTGGGTGCAGTTTCATCAGGGATAAAAGTCTGAGATGGATGAATGTCAGGAATGAGGACATGTAGATCTTGTGTCTCACACTCCTCAGTGGCCTTGAGATAAAGGGAATCCTGCACTTGCAGTCGGGGGACTTGGGGCTCTCTGTGTGATCTTGGGCAAGTCACCTAACCTTTCTGAGCTTCAGTTCTCCACTGGGGCCTACAGAGGATAGTGGCCTTGTCACAAGGCTGCGGTGCAGTTTAGGAGAGCTGAGAGATGGAAACATGCTGGTAAATGTTTAGATCTTCTCGGCTAAAGGGAGGCCTTCCTAGTCCCTGGCGCTTCACAACCCTGGTTTAGTCTTCTCAGTAGAGGGGTCAAGTCTCTTCCCTACACCTGCTCCTGCTCCTCACATGACTGTCCACATGGAGAGCCCTAATGAATAAATGATGGACAGATGATGAATTACCTCTCAGGCATAGTGTATTGGGGTCAAACCAGCAGCTGGAGTCACGTGCTGGAGGGGGTCCTCCTGGAAAGTGTATGGCCCTGCCCAGAGGCTAAATTTGCCACATGCCTGTGTCCAGGATGTGAGTGGGGACCAGCTGGTTTCCCTGACCATCTGTGTCCAAAATGACGTACTGAGCCAGCCTCCGGCCTTTCTCATCTGTCCGGATCCTCTGGCTAAAACCAGCCACATCCAAATCCCCTGTGTGGTCCCCTAAGTGGGCCCCTGAGAGTTCTGCCCCATAGCCCTCAGAGCGGTTCAGGGCATGGGCCAGCAGGACAACAGCATCATAGATGGTTCCAAAGAGTGGGGACACCTGTGGAAGAGAGGGTCTCTTAACCCCACAGCCCCACAGCATAGGCTCCCAGACATCTCTGAGTCCTGCCTCCCACCAGCAGCAATGGTTTGAATGGTCATCCCCTTTCCCACTCCCAAAACAGTTCTCCCTTTGATCCCAGCACTACCTCAGTCCCCACTCAGAAGCCTGACAGTCTGCATGGCCACCACCACCCTCACCAGCATCTCAAACATACCTAATATGTCCAAAATACAATTCCTGGTTCTTCCAAACCAAACCCCAGTCATTCCTCCCACATTTTAAGAAATGGAACCACCACACGCCCAGTTTCTCAGGCCTGGGCTTAATTCCCAACTCCTCTCTTTCTCTCTTCCAGTTCATCATCATACCTTTTTGGCTCTGTTTCAGAATTTGTTCCCAATCCAGTTGACTTTTTGCCACCTCTACTCCTGCCACCTGGGTCCAGCCCCACTCACTGCTCCCCTGAACCACACAGGAGCCTCCTAAGGGCCTCCTTGCTTCACCTGGCCCTCTCCAGTCCATTCTCCATAAAGCAATCAAACCATGTTTTTAAAAAAACAAAAAATCAATCATTTCTTACTTAAACCCTGCTGATGGCTTCCCATTTCATTTATGATAAATCCAGGCTCCTTACCCTGGCTTACAAAGCCTCACATGATCAGGCCCCACACTCATCTCAGATCCCTCTCCCCATCGCTCAGGACCCCCCCACCACTCCACACTCCCTCCAGCCCATTCCTCTAGCCATCAACGCTCACTCTTCCTCCGGGCCTTTGCACTTGCTGCTTCCCCTGCTTGGTTGTTCTTCACCCAGATCTTTACATGGCGGCCTCCTTAGCGTTTCAGAGCTCAGCTCAAGTGCCACCTCCTCAGAGTGAGCTTCTCCACCTGTCCTGTCTCTTGTTGTCCGCTTCTCCGTCCCCGCTACTCTCTGTCACTTTATCCTGTTTTATTTTCTTGGCCACATCACCACTATTTGAATTTGGTTATCAGATTGCTTGGTTATTGTCTGTCTCGCCGTAACAGAATGGAAGTTTCTTGAAGGTCAGGACTGCCTTGTCCATCACCATGTCCCTGATGCCTGGCACAGTGCCACATAAGAGGGACTCAATCCACATTTGTCAGATGAACGATTGATTGCCCCTCCATCAGCAACTGGGAGAGACTCAAGCAGCTGAGTCCTATAAGCCAAAACTGAGCCAACAGCCCTGGGTTTAATGTCTGTCTGTCTGTCTCTTTCTGTCTCTCATAGGTGTGTGTGAGTATGTGTTGAGGGGCGGTGGTGTCTAGCATCCCCACCACCAACATCTTCCGATCCACAGCCATGACTTCAGAAAACCTCCAACTCTCCTACATTCCCCACACTCTCTCCTTCTGATCTTCACAGTGTGCTAGAGAGATGCAGGGAAAGGAGAGGAAGAATTGTGCGAGAGAATGAGCAGCTGGGCAACAAGAATTAGAGGAATTGAATCAGAGATAGAAAAAGAGAGGCAAGAGGGACCCAAGAGAGAGAGTTGACAAAGCAGGACAAGAGAGTGAATGACATGAGGAAAAAGTAATACAGACATACTCACACACATAATTACAAGAGAAAGAGACAGACAGACATTACACCCAGGGACTAGGCAGAGAGATACTTTGTCAAATGAGGGACAGGTCATGTGCCCACCACTGGCTGGCCTGGTGGGGAACTGGTCAAGGCCAGAAAGTCTCAGAGTGGGTGAGGAGCGTGTGCACACTTGCCCGTGACCCCACACTCCAGGCCCCAAGAGGGTCTGCATGGACCTCCCTGCTCTGGCTCCAGGTGGGCAGCCAGCTCTCCACCAGCCCTGGCAGCTTCGAAGGCCTTGTCTCCAGGGCCAGACTCCAGACTGACGGTCAGCACTGCATCGGCCTCCTGCAGGGGCCCACTGTTGCCCAGGGCCGGGTAGGAGCGGATGCGGTAGGGCAAGGCGAACAGCATTGTGTCGTAGGGCAGGAAGACCAGCCTCCCATCTACCAGGCCCTGGGCCTGTGCCCGGCTCAGCAGATTGGTCTGCTCGGAGGCCCCTAGGAGCGCCGAGTGCATGCACAGCACCAAGACTGCAGGAAAGGCGGCGGCTCACCCTCACATCCCTTCCCTGAAACCCAGAACTCTGTGGCCCTGGGGAGCCACTCAGTACTCTCAGGTCCATCCCTCCCCATCCATTGCCCCTCCTCAGCCGTCCCCTCCCCCTCAGTCTGGGGAAATTTCCCTTTTATCTGCTCCCCCTGTAACAATAACAGCCAAGGCCACCAAATCTGGGTTTGCCCTGGTGGGAAAAAAAAACCCTCAGCTGAGGATATATTTGTATTAATATGTCCCTTCCAGTCTTCCCACCCAATAATCCTGACCACCTTTCCACCTTCTCTCGGCCCCACTGGCTCTGACAATTGCTAATATTTATTGACAGCTTGCAATGTGTTGTCCTAAAGTGCTCTGACAAACATTTAGTCATTCAATTTACAACAGTATGAAGAAGTATGCTTATTATTATCTCTACTTTCAGATGAGGAAACCAAGGCACAGAGAGGTGAAGGAGTTGCCCCAGGATATATAACTACCAGGGTAGTAGAGCCAGGATTGGAATCCGGGTAGGCTCGCTCCCAGCTTGTAATCTTTTTTTTTTTTTTTTTAAGATTTAAAAAAATTTAGATAATTCAAATACCATAAAATTCACCTTTTAAAAAGTATATAACTCAGTAGTATTAGACACAAATTTATGAAACCATCACCAGTATTTAATTCTGGAACATTTTCATCATACCAAAAGGAAACCCTGTACCCATTAGCAATCACTCCCTATTTATTCCTCCCTCACCCAACCACTAATCTGCTTTCTGTCTCTATGGATCTGCCTGTTCTGGACATTTCATAGGAATGGATTTGTGCAATATATATCCTTTTGAGTCTGGCTTCTTTCAAATAACATAATGTTTTCCAGGTTCATCCGTGTAGCAGCCTATATCAGTATTTCATTCATTTTTATGGCTGCACCATATTCCACTGAATAAACATTTTGTTTATCCATTTGTCATTGGCTTGTAATCCCAACTGTGGCCCTGGGTGTCATCCTGAAGATCTAAGCAGACATGAATACATTCCCCTTTGCCTTTGTAAAAGAAACAGGCCCGTGATAGTAAGGCAGGCGATTTCATCCCCAGGCACCCAGGACAGAAGGGAACCCTGCCCGAGGCAAGGGGCCCACACATCTGCCCAAGGTGAAGGTTCTCTGCACCTTGGGTCCCTGACCAGGGCTTCAACCATAGCCAAAAAAGGGCCACCACTTGCTTTGGCTAGGCCCAGGTTCCTACTGCAATCCCTTTTTCCAGAAATTTCAGAATGTGGAGCCTCTCAGGAGGGCCAAGGTTCTCCTTCCTGGGGCCTGAGGATCCCTGGTTATGTGGAAATCAGAGCCGGGAGCCCAGACTCTGCTGAACCCCTGGGTGGCCATGCTGTGTGGGCCATGGGAAGGAACCCACACCCCAGAATACTGGGGAGGGCTCTCATAGGAGGATGCACCAGGACTGGGTGGAAAGAGAACCAGGGCTTCCTTGGTCTCATCTCCCCTGCTCTGCCCCTGTTCAGCTTCTCCCAAAACACTTCTTTCTCTTACATGGAGTCAGAGACACTGTTCTGCATTAGGACACAAGGGGGAGCTTATCCACACAACTGGGCATGTTAACGAGTAAAAGCCCACGTTGATTATAAGCCCAGCTTACTATGTCGAGGGCACTGTTCCAAGCCCTTTATCTGCAGGAGTTCATCACATCTTCATGATGAAGTAGGGCCTTTCACTAAACCTCATGTCATTGACGAGGAAACTATAGCACAGAGAGGTTTAGTGACTTGCCCGAGGTCACACAGCTGGTAGGAAATGGGGCCAGGAGTGGGATCCTGGCGTTCTGATTCCGGAGAATATGCCCCTACCAGTCTGCTTTCTGGCTTTTGAAAGCCAGAACCATGGCTTGAACTCAATCCCCTGCAACAGGGGTGGAGCAGGAGTCTGATGTGGTTTCCTCCACCCACTGCCACAGTGCTCCGGCCACTCAGAAGTGAATTGTTCATCCTCCTAGTCCTGCTGACATGCTATCTCCATTCCTTTGCTCTAGCTGACCCTCTGCCTAGAATGCCCTCCCCTCATCTCCACCTGCCATCAACTTCTCATTTTCAGGTCCTGCCCCTGTGAAGCCCTGCCTACCCTCATGCAGGTCAGCTCCTCCAGCCTCTGAATCCACACCCATCTCCCAACAGACTCAAGCTCCTCACTGCTGGGGCCAGGCCAGTTGCTCTCTGCATCTCCAGAGCCCAGCTAGGGTCAGGCACAGAGCAGGGCTCAGTGACATGGTGGAATGAAGCATGTACAAAGCACTCGATCACATACACCTGGTTCTAATGACCTTATGAGGTGGGTCTCATTAGCCCCATTTCACCTACTGGAAAAGTGAGCTCAGGGAAGTGAGGTGCCTGTTCTGAGGGGCAGCAGGCACACCTGGGCCAGGCCTAGTCCTCCACTCAGCTCTAACTCACTATGGGCACAGGAGCTCAGAGGCGGCCCACCCCGCCCCTCCACTGGTGCTGATCTCAGTGCGCTCAAACATAGAACTTGATAATTGGTCTCAGCGGCTCTCAAATCGTTGCCAATGACAACAGTAAGAAATATATTCTACCATGGTGTGCTTGCAAAGCTGAGAGTGTAAGCCAAGTACACATACACAACTGAATTCACAGAACGACTCTTTCGCCAGCTACCTGTCCTGAATGCTCGCATTCATTACTTGTACTCTATCCTACTCAATTCTATTCTTCTCTCTATTCCAGGCTCTTCTTTTTTTCTTTTTTTTTTTTTTTTCTTTTTTTTTTTTTTTTGGCAATGCTAGTCTTGATTCACTAAATCGGTTTTGTGACTGAAATGGGCCACATTTTGAAAAAGCTCCAGTCCAGATGAGCACTAAGGTCCCTTCTATCTTTCAGGTGCCACCTCTAGCCTGCGCCCCACCCTATCATGGCACTCCCTGGCTACCTCCTTAAAGACAGGTCACATGCCACCTCTTCCAGGAAGCCTCCTCAGATCCCCCAGAGCCGGGCCCCACTCCTCTTCTCCCTGGGGTGACCTTGACCTCATGGTCATAACCACCTTCTTATACACCTGTCTCTCTATCACCTGGTTGTCTCTTGGAGATCAGCCACTCTGTCTGCCTGTCCTATTCACCAATTCAACGCAAGATCCAGCACAACAGGGACTTGATAAATGCAGGAAGCCTTCCGTCAATCAACAAATCCATGAAGGTTCTAACTCTAATTCCAAAAAACTGTAACAGCTCTAACACCCTTCCTGGGGCTTAGGTCCTGCTACACTCTCATTTCCTTCACTGTATCAGGCAAGAACCTAGAAAGCCCTTGTCTCCCACTCCACAACTGACACATTCATTGAAGCTCAAAATCTGACTGTATCACTTGCCAGCTGTATGACTGGGGCATGCTACTTGTCTTCTCTGAGCTGCAAAGTGCAGACCTTAGCAGGGCTAGCTCAAAGGGCAAGTGCTGGGGCTGTTGTCAAATGCTGAGCCCAGTGTCTGATATGCAGAAAACTCCCCATCAGTGGCCATATGAAGTCTGGCCTGCCCACAGCGGGAAGCCACCCATGTACACTTACTTTTCAGGCCATCCACACTGCAGAGCTGCTTCAGGACCTCCATGGCCCCCTGCTCTCCGGGTTCCAGAGAAATCACCAACCCCACAGGCAGTCCATGTGTCCTGAGAGTCATGGCCACCTGTTGGGCTGTAGCCAGTCAGATGTCCTGGTAGGAGGACACGATGGCCACGTGATCCCAGCCAAAGTGTCTCATGATGGACAGCAGCACATGGGCAGCCAAAGGCAAGGTGGGCACCAGCTCACCTCCTCACTCTGGAGCCCCACATGCCCAGGAGAAGAGGGTCTTGCCCCAGCCTTGGGCCAGTAGGGCTGCTGCTGGGCAGTAACTAGGATTGACAGGGCCCACAAAAGCAGCTACAGTGTTCTTGTGGGCCAGGAATGTGGCCAGGGCACTAGGGGTGTCACAACCCGTGGGAAGGACCATGGAAGCCAGCCGTGAGCCCAGCGCCATTGAGGAGTCCTTGTTGACTCGGTCCACAGCCAGCTGGGCAGCCACACTGGGGAGGGCCTGGGCAAAGATGTGGTCACAGTCCAAGGGACCCAGCACCCCCAGGGTGAAGGTCCCTGCCCCCCAGGCCAGATCAGGGAGGGAACCAGCCCACAGGAGGGCACCCCAAAGCAGCACAGAGGGAAGTGGTAGGAAAGGGACTGTCCTTGGATGGCTGAGACTGGACCTCCATGGGCCCTGGAAGGGTGGGCAGGTCTTCCCATGCAGAGGGGTCCAGGACCAACCTTCAGGGTACAAGGCCCTCTGCTATCCTGGAGAAGGGAGATAATGACAAGATTTGCTTTCTAGCATTTTCTGCCAATGCTTCCTGCATGATTTGGAAGCAGACATCATCCCCCAACCACTTCCCACTCCCAAGAACCTCAGCTTCCTCATCGGTAAAATGAGGGATTTGGATCCATGATGTCCAAAGACCCCCAGCTTTGGGGGCCTAACCTCCTCCTCAGGACTGGCTCAGAGCCCCATGATGTCCACGCCCAGTCCTGGGCTAGAGCTCAGTAGCCTGGTGTGCCTCCAGAGTCAGAGCTGGCCGGACCTGGCTCACTACTTCCCCTCTGTGTGGCCCTAGGCCAATCTTGGAAGCTTCTGAGCTTCATTTTTCTCTTCTATAAAATGTGGATAATGAAGCCTACTACATGGAGTTATTGTGGTGATTAAATGACATAATGTGAAGCACTTAGCACTGTCCCTGATACTTACGTGTTTCATAAATCCTTCCTGTTTCAACCTATTATTATTTCTTCCTTCACTCATCCTCCAGAGTGGGCCAAACTCTCCTGGACCAAGTTCTCCCTCTGAGCCTCCCCTGCCTCTTACCCTCGAACCCAGCACCATCCACAGCACTTAGCTCTGCCGGACTCTGTGGGCCCCGCAGCACAAGCGGGGCCTGGGTATGGGTAGCTGCCCCATTGTGTGTTTGGGACTCAAGGGTTTACAATGCGTGTGCACAGTCCTGTCTCCCACCCCCTCACAGCCCTGTTCAAACAAAGGTCCTCCTATTCCCCATTGTACAGGTGAGGAAACTACAGGAAACTGAGTGGAGTTGGCTGAGAGACAGAATTTGGACAAATCCATTCAGCTCATGTCCCACCCCACACAGCGCCTCCTTGACCAGGACACTTGGACTGGGGCATGCCCCACTCCAATCTGCTGTTCCAGGACCCTCGTGCCCAGCCTGTAACTCCTGCCTGGCCTCTGCCTGCATCCTTGCCTTTGTTCATTCCTCACCCACAGGACTCACTCATCTTCCTGTCACACCATTTGTGCAGCCAGCAGCCTTCCCCTGTGGGCGCTCCAGGATGGCATAAGATCCAGCCTCACCTTGAAGAAACTGCCAGGCTGGTAGGGAGGCAAGTCCCAGCCAAGAGAAGAGCTGACCACAAGTGCAAGCAGTAGTGGAGCCAGTGGGGATGCTCTGAGGGCCTGGTGAGGAGGCCTCATGGAGGGCTTCTCAGAGCCTGATCCAGCAACACTCGGAAGTGTAGATCAGGAGAATAAGAGGATGCCCTCCCAATGTCAACAGTGATGGTCTGTACAGAGTAGCTCCTAGAAATTATGTTCAGGGCAGAGGAATAAGAAGTCTCTTGGAATCACACAGAGGAGTAAATCCTGATTTTATCACTTACTAGCCCCTGACTTTGGGCAAGACACTTAACTTCTCTGAGCCTCCGTTTCCTCATCTGTAAATGAGATGACAATAGCTACCTGGTAGAGTTTTGGTGAAGACTAAGACGTGTAGAGTATCTACAATGGGGAAACTCATTGTGGTAAGTGAGTAGGCACTTATTGAATGGAATAGTTGCCATTACCATATCACCATCAGCACCACCTTTGGATCTTTGAGAAGAGGCAGATGTACTGCAGTATAAAGAGAGCTGGGTGGGGAGGTAGTGGCCTGAGTTTCAGCCCCAGTCCTGCCCCATTCAAGGCCTCGGCCTCCCCATCTGTAGAAGTCAGCCCTGAGCCCTTCTGGCCTGTGATGCTACGTTTCTCTCAGCTCAGAGCCTGGTGACTTGGGGAGGGCTGCTCTTCTACCAGTCTCTGAGGGACCCTCTGTTCATTCCCTCCTCTTCTGCTGTTATGCTCTAAGTGGTCTCCTGGCATCCTTCCCCATGAGATGAACCACTCGGAGCAGCTGGGCTTGTTCTGGACTCACAAAGAGCTAATCATTTCCAGTTAGGAATGTAGGCGTATGCAGCTGATACTGCTGATAGCCGCCTCCCCACTCAGTCTGTACTTTCCAAAGCACCTGGGACCACCACTTTTCCTGGTCCTCCTAGACGCCCCAAGGAGAGACCTCTTATCCTCTTTTTCAGAGGAGGAAACTGACTCTGGGCAGGGCAGCAACTTGTCCAATTTCTCACCAAAAGTTAGGGATAAGTTGGGACCAGAGCTTGGCTTCCTGCTGCCCAGCCAAAGACAAAAATTACCTTTTTTTTGAACACCTAGACCATCAGAGCTGAAGGATCCTGGAGATCTAAGGATCTGAACCAACTCCTCTGTGTACCTATGGGGAAACAGGTACAGAAAGGGGCATGGGCTTCCCTCCACCCCACAAAGCAGCAGCGGGTTTCCTGGGCACTGTGTTCCTGCTGGCCATGCTCAGTGTCACAGGAATTCTGCCACTAATGGCCTGCAGGAAGTCACAGAATGTGCAGGCCCTTAGCGAGGCCAGTCTCTGGCCAGGGCAGGAGCTGGCGTTAGCCCCATCTCCACCTCTGACTTGTGAGACAGAGTCCCCACCCTTCCCTGTGCCATCTCTACCGGGAGGGCTTTGTTTAGATGTTTAGGTCTCCAAAGTCCTTCGTATCCAATATTCTACTTGTCAAGAAAAATCAGGAAACAGGTGATTTTTGTCTCTGAAACTGACCATGTCCCCTCTCCCAACCCTTCCCCTAGGAGTGTGTGAGCTGTCAGCACTCCCACCTCTGGCCCAGTGGGTTCCTGTGCCACCCTCGTAGGAGAGGACCATTTGTCATTTTAGACTCCAGGAAATGGACAATGAGGATTAGCCACGGATAGCTTGGCTCATAAAGACAAGTTCCTGAAGTTAGTCAACTCCACACTACCATAATCCAAAATTGAGGATGACTTTAGCTGCATTAACAGACAAAAAACCAAAGTAAGTAAGGTGTTAGGAACCCAGGGAAGGAGGATAGGGGATTCCTGTCAGAGCCAGTGCCCCCTTCAATCCCTGTAGCCATGGGTCACTCTCCTGACCCCTGCAGCTTGATCCTTCTTTCCTTCTTTAAGGGCAAGCTCCCCCAAAGACCCATCTGCCATGCTGTGCTGTTGGGGCTGACTCTGTCTCTTTGCAGATCCTAAGATTCCTGCACAAGGGTCCTCAGATGGCAAAATCTCCAAGCAGGCTCTGTCCTGGGGAGCCCCCATTCCCACAACAGCCTGGACAGTCACACAGTCACCACTTCTGCTGCCAGTCAGCTTCCTGAGTCTCCTGCCAGGGGAGTGCCTCATATATGGCTCATTCCCTCCTGTCCCGGTCAGGGACCTGAAAAAGTCACTTGGAAAATTCAATCTGTTCAGACCCTAGGGCTCTAGGGAGCCAAGCACAGAAAGGGAGGAGGGAATAAATGGGAGAGGAACCAAGGGAGGAAGGAAGGGAAGAAGGAAAGGAGGGAGGAGGCCTTCAGCACTTTGGACAGCTCCACACCTGGCTGGGGCTCACAGCAAGAAAAAACAGTAGGTGAGCACTAAGGAAACCAGCATTATTGAACTTCCACTACGTGCCGAGCTCTGTGCTGGGCACTGCTTACACAACACACTGAGACAGGTGTTATTATTATTCCCACTTTATAAATAAGGAAAGTGCAGCCCAGAGAGGTTAGGTAATTGACCAAGGGCAGAGAGCTTACTAAGTGGCAGGGCTGACCGTAGGTCCAGGCTTCTGTTCATCTCACCACATTAATTCTTTGTGAATTATAATAGTTTTTTTCTATCTTCTCTTTTGATGTGGACCCTTATGTGGATATAGACACCACAGTCCAGTGGACTTTCAGCCCTTCCTCTTGCATCTGCTCTCTCCTACCAAGCTGAAATTACATTCCCCGTCTCATTTAACCCTTACAACAACCTTGTGAGGTGGGTGTTGTAGTTTGCTTTATTCACATCACTTTATTCAGTAAACAATATTTACTGAGCGCCTACTATCTTCAGATACCATTCTAGACTCTTGAGAGACATAAGAAAAACAAAGATTTTTTTCCCCTCACAGAGCTAACTTTCTAGCAAGGGTGAGGATGGTGTGTGAGTCAACAAACAATGAGCATGATAAATAATTAGATTCATTTTTTTATGTTAGAAAGAGTTATGCAGGCCAAACTGGGGGGAGGGGCCCAAGTGGGCGCATGGAGGACCCAAGGTCGAGGGCCAACCCACCAACCCCAAAAGGAAACCTGACAAGAGAGCGGGAAATGGCCGCAGGCGCTGAGGCCCAGGCCTGGGGAGGCTGCGCCGGCCTCCTCTCCCTGTTAGTCCTTCCCTTTCCACATGGAGGCAAAGCCTGCAGAGCTGGAGCAGCATTGTCTGAAGCCACAGGGAAAATGGTGAAAATTCACCGTTACCATTGCCAGAAAGAGCGATTTATGGCTTTGTTCTTTTCTTAAGCTCCCAATTTGGCTTCATACTATATCTCAGTGTGGGTTTTTATTCCTGAATCTTGGCTAAACTCCTTAGGTTTAACCTATTGGCCTCCAAAATATTGCGCAGTTGCATTGCCTGTGTACCTCCTCATTACTATAGTAATCGCTTATTTCCTCTTATTTGGAATAAACATGATGAGTGCCTCTCCACTCAACTCCATTCATACAATCACCGATAACTATGCTAAAAATCAACAGCAGAAGAAATGCCAAGAAAAGGCCATCCCAGCATTAAGAGATATTCCTATTAGTGTAGTAAACCAAATGTTCTTTCTTGCAGCCAAAGAACTTTAAACCAAAATCTGAATTGTATGTAGACTAACACCAAACATTTATGATAAGTTTTTTACTTATTTTGACCATCTTTCTTATTAATACCCAATATTGAAATGTAAAAATAAGTAAGTTGAATTTCCCTTAGATTGTTCCATTAATATTATAAATGTTCTGAAGTAATAGTTATTAATAGAAAGAATAAATAAATAGTAAATAAAAAAGAGATATGCAGTATAAAAAGGAAAATGTAAAGAAGGGAAACAATGTTGTATTATAATTCAAGTATAAGTGTTTCCATATTGCTACACAGTGTGTCCAGTTAAGATATCCCAAATGGCAGCTTCACGTGGCATCACCTTCTGATTAAGTTTGTGATAATCTGTTATTCTCCAAAACCCATCTGTCTTTTGCATCAGTCAAAATGCAAGTTAAATGCCAGTGTGATAGGAATTAATGTCCCTACATCTCCGAATTCTTTAATGTTGGCACTAATTTCTGCAATTCCTTGAGGGCTATGGTATTACTTTTGGTTTTCGCTCAGTGTAAGGGAAAGCTGGGTGGGGAGCAGTTTCAGGACCCTTTCTCCCTCCATACAACCCTCAATCCGCAGGCCAGGGAACCAATGTGGAGATACCACTAGTTGCTGAGTAAGTCTACTCCCATCATTTATTTTGGAACTGGGGATGTAGCCACAGGATGGACTGTGGTCTCACTGACCTTCCATGAGAAGGTCTCAGGCCAACACAGCATATAGTACCTGATCATCCTCATCTTTGAAGAACTCTCAGGGCATTTGGGTTCTATCGGTGATAGTTAGAACCAGTATCTAGTAACCTCCTGAATGATCTGGGTATTTTCCTATCCCCAGAGAACAGTAGCCCTGATCAGTGGCCACAGGACCCCTTGGAGGAAGATTCATGACATATACCTTCCTCAAGGGGACCCATAATGCCACTCAATCAAGGGCTCTGAGCCCACGAACTGCTGAATTTGGGACCTGGATAAGAGGCAACCCATCCACACAATGATGACTCATGAGTTTCTACCTGACAGACCTAGAATTTTTCTTTCTATACGTGTCTAGCAGCAACTTGGAAGGTTTCCATGTATTTTTCCTCTAGGGACCCTGTGATTAATTAGCATTCTCCACAGATCCCTAAAACACTCCAATAACCAATAGTGTCTCCATATCTGTGACTTACTATGGTGATTGTGCCCACCTTGTTTCTGATGGTGAAGTGCTGCTATCTATCTGGCCTCGCATTCTCCACACTGAGATCAGGGAAATTTCATACAACTCCCACCATGGCCATCCGTGGCCTGCAGAGGACAGCCACCACAGAGTTCTTCAAGGATGGTGAGCACCCCCTCCTACCCCGTGAATGCATTCCTTAACACTTGAGTGAAGGGAGTGTCCTCTGGCTTCTTGGGGCGGGGATGAGCAGTTTGCATATAATAGATCCACTCCAATGTTTCCACTTTCCTGAGCCTTCAGACTTTCCTACACGGTATTCCAAGGAAGTTCTGGCATTTCAACCTCATTCAGTGAGGTCATCACTGCATCCAAGCTTCAATTAGTCAATTTAGCAGACAATTAAAACCACTCCTGGGTGATCAAGTCAAACTATTAAATCCCAAAACCTAGACAGAGGCACCCATGTCAGTGAATTTGGCCCAGTCAAGTCTTATAATTCTTCCCCTTGTTCTAACACCCATGAATCCACTCCCACAGGGTCCTGCTGACCAAGTCTTTTAAGTATTTCACTGTCCAGGCTATCTTCTCAAGGTGTAGGCTTTGCACGTCTCCTCCAGGCTATGTAGGACCGTGCACTGGTCATTGGCTTGGTGGCAATGAGGGTGATGAGAAGCACTGAGGAGCATACGTATTAGCTTGGAGAATGACTGCTCCCAGGGCCACCACTGAAAGGCTTTTGTGCAGAGGAGGAGGGGTGCTTAGGTAGACAGGCTGCCTCTGCTGGCAAAGGAGGTGTAGGGGGATTTGCAGACCAAAATTCTCAGCCCCATCCATGTCTCCCTAAATGATTCCACCTCATGTCTTGAGGTCCCAGTCCTTTCCTATTAGTGCCCCTCCTTAAATATAAGAGATCTGGGGTGCGGGTGCTACAACACTGCAACCTTTACCATCAGACCCTGGGTTTGGTCCTTGCTTATACCTTCCCATATCCACAGGGCCTGAGGGACTCCAAGCTCTCATGGACACCTTCTGTTGTTCACACATGTTCTCAATTTTATGGTCATTATTTTTAATTTATTTCCTATATGTATGTGCTCTCTTGGGCTGTAGGAAGAAGCCAGGTGCCTCCACTGTCTCTGTAACCAGTACTGATGCCACAGGATGAAGCGCCACACTCACTTGATCTGCCGAGGCCTGGCCTTCAGCCTGCACTGCATCCTGTGGTATTACTCATGGTCATTTCAGTAACTGTGATACTACCAGGTGCCATGAAGTTCTTGCATCCTGGTTCCCCAGTAGGAAATTATCCCCATGGAGCTCAAATACAGAACCAACCCAATTCCGGAATCCTGTTTGGAAGATCTCTTTCTTAAGGCCACTCCTGGTACTAGATGGAGTCCCAGGAGGAAACTGAGGACAGACTCAAATTATGGTAATTCTAGGAAGGCTTGTTTACAAAAGCATATTATAAAGGTGGGAGCAGGAGTATCTAAAAAATAGTGCAGTAACTCGAGACTAGTGGTAGCAGAACTATGGCCTCCCCAGGCCCAAAAGGATGAGAGGAGAGAGTTTTCTGGGGCCCAGAAGACAGCTGGCTGCCTCAAAAGGTGAAAGGACACATCTAGACTATGGTGCCCCCCGCAGGGAAGAATCCAGGGAGGTAGAACCCAATCCCGTGTCTTCTACCCGACGGGCTGCTGCTATGGCTTCTCATTAGCCAAACCTGACCAGAACCAGGGGCAAGAGAGCCAGTGATGTTGTCCATAGATGTCAGCCTCTGGGGGCCCAGAAGGGGTGGGAAAGGTGGAGCGTGGATCTGGGTGAGCGAACGGAAGACATTGGCACAGCCACTTTACCCTGGGAGAGTCGGGGGGGGGGGGCAGGAAGTCCATCTCAGCCCTGCAGGAAAGGAAGTTTCCCGGGAGTGGCTCTCAGGAGGGCACCAAAGGAGAAGGAAGTGACACAAGCAAATGTGCAGAGACCAGGCTGAGGAGTGCCAGGTACATCCAGATGTTGGCTGTGTGCCTGGAGGAAGGTCGGGGTCAACACGCACAGCTGACAGGCAGGCCTGGGCCCAAATCTTGATTCATCTGAAAGACACCCTATTTCTGAAGTCTTTCCATCTCCCTGGCTTGTCACCTCTGGCATTGGGCACCCAGAGATCTCAGGAGACTCTATCCACAGTGGTCCACCCAGGGCTGATACCCTCGGCCAAGGCCCCACACAGTCTACCCTGCCAACCACCCGATATCCACAGCCTTTCAGGTGCTGCTCTCACTAGGGCTTATCTGACAAACTAATCCTTTATCCAATTTGTCCAGCCCTGCAGTTAGACATGATTACCATGTCTTCTCATTTCTTTCTCTGCATCGCTGAGGCCTGTGCGAGGCAGAAGTGCAGAGCAGGAACCCCAGTGAATGAGGGTGATGCCGCCAGATGTCTGTGAAACTGGGTTGGACAGATGAGTGGGTGGGTGAATGGACGGATGAAAGATGAATGGATGGATGGATGGATGAGTGGATGGATGGATAGATGAAAAAGTAAATGTCCTAATGAAAAAGACATTAATTTACCAGTGTGGACTCAGGCTGGTCTTTTAGTTTTTATCCAGGAGAGGGCACCAAGGCTCCAATACTTGGCGTAGACTAGAGCTTCCTGGCAGTAAAAAGCCTCTTGCAGGAAGGCATTGTAGCCAGCCCTGATCCTCGCCCGTAGCTTGTTAGCAGCTCTAGTGGGTGAAAGAACGAGACCAGAAGACCAGGTCAGAGTCTGTGGGGTGCAGGGCAAGGCGAAAAGAGCACAGGCTTAGAGACAGACCTGGTACCTTCCTCCAGTAATAGGGGGCCTCAGGAGAGCACTTCGCACACCAGATCCCAGTTCTCTTTTGTAAAATGGGGAAATAAGTGTACCTTTTAGGTTTGTCGTGAGGATGAAATGAGATCCACACTGGAGAGTGCTCAGTATGCTGGAGGTCCTCAACACTTAAAAGTGCAATATTCATGGCTCAGAGAGGTTGTATGACTTACCTGAAGTCACTCAGCAAGTACAAACTGGGAAGTAAAGATGGTCTCCAAGGACCGTAATGAGATTTCTATGCAAATACAGAAAGTTCTGTTAGGATCAAAGTGGTTCTGGGGAATAGAGACAGTTCTAGGTAAATGTGGAAGTTTTGGGGGCAGAAGCTGCTCTGAGGCTGGGGAAGATTCTTAGAGACAAGCGTTGAGTAAAGTGAATTCATCCTGCCACCCGGGGTGGATACCAAATACCCACTTAACAGGCTGCCCAGGGTTCTCCAGGGGCACCTCCCTGATGTGGGAAATGAACATTTTCATGTGGGACTCAGACTTGCACCCCCTCGGGCGGCTAGGTGTAAATTTGCCATCTGTTTCAGAAGGCTGAGTTCTTCCTTTGGCATTTATTTTATGTGTTGCTGTCACTCCTGATCCCTGCCAGGGATTTATCGCAGGGACCAAGCCTGCTTGAATTGCCTTGGAATGAGCTTGTCGACTGGTGGTGACCTGCAGAAAAGCCAAGACCTTAAAAAAAAAATGAACAGAAAATCAGTGTTGTGTTTCCCTGGAGCAAATGGAGGGTCCTGCCCAGAACATAAAGCAGCAAGTGGGCTTTGGATCATAAACTAGTGACCAGGCTGAGGAATCTGGCCCATGCTGCAGTGCTTCTGTTTCAGAAAGTGGCTTGCACAGGGCAAGGCCTCCTTGAGACTGGGAGAGCACCCAAAGGGGAAGTGGAAATGTTTTGTTTGCTCTTTTCCTTCTCATAAGGCAGCGTCTAGAATCTGCTGAGGTGCTGCAGGCCCATGTAGACTTGAGCAGGACCATACCCACCCTGGTCTAAATCTATTTCTGCAGCCCCCAAAGCTGCTCTGTCAGGGTGACCGACAGTCTCTGGTGCCTGAGGGTCTGCCTCTCCCACCAGCAGCACGTGGCCCAGCTCCCTGTCCTGCTTGGACAGGAACTTTGCATTCATTCTTGATAAAGCTCCTCCCATTCCTGAGTCCAGCTTGTTGGGATTCACCCCTTCATCCAACTGTGACTTCAACATTTTCTGAGCCCCTACTCTACGCCCAGCTCTGTCCTTGGTACCGGGGAGACTGGTCTGCTAAGCCAGAGCCCCTGCTGTAACCTAGTAGGGGAGGCAGAAGATTCAACCTAGTGGAGGGTAGAGGCACAAGGGAGGTGGGAACAAGTCTCTTTGGAAAGGATCCTGTGGCCCCGTGAATCTCGGCCCTTCCCCTCCTCATGTGTGTGCAGGCTGACCCCAATCTCCAGCAAAATGATTGAGCAGGACAGAAGTAACAGAGGGCAGTCAGGCAGGGACCAGTCAACTGACAAAGAGCCAGCAGCAAATAGCAAGGAGTGGATGGGAGAATCCAACAAACCATGAGCAGCAACATAATGAGAAAGTGAGCCACACTTGTCAGACGGGCCCTGCCAGCACCCCGGAGAGTATGAGGCTGAGAGTTTGCAGCCTGAAGTGCTGTCAGATTCTTCTCCATGGTCCCAGTACCCCAGATAGGGCCAGCCTGGCACAGTGTCTACAGAGTGATCTGAGTTCCAGGGCCAGGCTGAGTGCACAGGGCCAAGACCAGGGCGTGGAGGCCTGGGGAGCCCAGTCTGACTCCATGCTGAGGGGCCCTGGCAGTGAGTTAGGGGAGGAGGCAGCTCCTCCCTGTGCGGGCAGACCCCCAGCGGTACCTCCAAAGAGGCGGCCTGCCACTTCGCTCTCTGATATCTGAGGCCCCCTTTGAGGCCGTTTTACTTCCTTTAAGACTGTATACCCATGTTGCCTGCCCCCAGCCTCACTCCCTCGCCCCCAACATGCAGATCCTGAGCCTTTGGTCAGAAATCTGACTCTAACGTGGCACCTGCTGGGATATCGGATCTGACAGCCTATATTGCTCTCATGCCTGTTCCAGGACTAGAACAGCTGTCAGTGGTCTGCTTCAGTAGGATCTCTCAGCTGCTCCTCCCACTGTCAGATTTTCATCGCTGGGTTGTCGCAGTGGGTAGAGGACACAGTAGGCAGGTCAGACTCATGCTGGGCTGAAAATTCTGCCTCTGATTGGCCTGTGATCTTGGGAGTCTAAGTCTCCTCCACCTGGGAAGTGGAGGGCAATGGTGCCTGCCTTCCAAGGTCACTGTGAGGCTTGTGTGGGGTGACAGGTGCGCCTGGCACAGGTAGGGAGGTGCCCGGCAAATGTCTGTTAGATATGGATTCTGGAAAGCATGGGGCCGACTGCAAGGTGCAGAACCTGTGGGTCTGATAAGACAGAGCCAGATCGTAACCCACGGTGGTCAGCATTCTCTCTCCGCACTGAGCCTTCATCTGTGTCTTACGTGGAGAACATTCCAAAGGCTGAAAGTTTGCAATTAAGGCTACAGTAGACTCCAAAGAGAGGAATACTCTTTTTGGCAAACCTGAATGCCAGCAGCTGTTCCTGATGAGAGATGACTGCCGGCGCTTGTGCCCGAGCTGTGTGTGTGTGAGTGTGTGTGCATACCACGTGCAGTCATGTGATGGAACTGCTTGTGCAGCTGATGGCCACTGTCCGGGTTTGGGCTATGGCAGGATAGGACACCCCATCTAAATGCTGTCTCTGACTTTTGGAGCCTTCTCTGAGACAGAGGCAGCCAGCTGGGCCCATCATACTTGCTGGAGCCAGCCTCACAGCTGCTGCTTCCATTACAGGGAGGAGCCTGGCTCTGGGAGGTGCTGCGTGGCACTGGCTCTGAGCTCCCAGCCCAGGCCAGGGCATGAATGGGAAAGGAGCCTCTGGGCAGGGATAGAGAGGGGGTGTGGACCCAGAAACACGAGTCCAAGAATAAGCTGAGAAAGCAGTGTTGGGCAGGGAGTTACGGAGCAGTGATCAAGTAGTAATAGGGTAAGAAAAAGAAACAATTCAGAACAGAGTTGTCATAGATGGAGAAGAGGTAGAAAGCCAGAGAGAAGGGCAGAGAGGGACAGAGACTACAGAGTCAGAAGCAATAGAAACAGAGAGGGAGAGAGGGAGAAAGAGATTCAAGAAAGAAAAATTAAGACAGGGAGTAGATGTTCAGAGAGGGTCTTAAAGTCATAGCAAGAGGAAGGAGGGAAACTTCAACAGACTCAGAGGCAGATGGAAATAGAATAAGTAGACAAGGAGCAAAAGGAGAGGTGGCAAATAAAAGGCCGTGTGCCAGAGCCGGGAGGAGGAGAGGGCAGAGCCACATTCAACCCTGTCCCTATTTTCCAGATGAGAAAACTGAGGTCCAGCAAATCGGGGGCAGAGTCAGGCTTAGATTACAGATGACACATCTAGTGAATGGAGAAAGAAACCTGGAGAAAAGATGTGAGCCCAACAGAAAGCCCCAGAGGGGAGAAGAGCAGGAAAAGAAGGGATGGGGAGGGCGTGGGTCTGGCCCACAGGCAGGGCTGCTGTGGCAGGGAGACCCTAGGCACCCTGACCACTGAACACCTGGCCTCCCCCTAAGCCAGGGGGCTTACAGTGGCCCACAGACCCCAGGTCCTCCTGTCTGATCCAGGTCCCAGCTTCAGGCAGAAAAACTTGGGGTGTGATGTGGGCTGAACAAATACTAACATGGTGATTTCCATTTCACACATTCTTATCTAGCCCAGTAATCCAGCTTCTCAGATCTCTTCTGATTAAAACCAGTAAATCAGAAGAAAGCACCATGGAGGTGGGCACATCACCAGGCCTAAGAAATGTCAGCTAACAACCAAGAAGGAGATGGAATAATCATGAACAACAGATACTGGAAGTCACCACGTTTCTCAGTCTGGGATCCGGCAGAACAGGGGCATCAGAGTCGTACCGTAAGTGTGCTGAACGATGATTCATCATTCTCAAGAAGGCGTAGCCACCCTTAGTGAACGCCGCTTACAAAAGTGCAGGAGTGTAACATGCGTTTTAGAAAAAGGGCCTCAAATCAGGAGTCCAGCAATGTATTCTGAGGGTATAAGAATTCTATGAGCATTTTTAGTGTGTTTTCCTTATTGGACATTATTTTTAAAATTCTCTTCCCAGTTATGAAAACAAATGGTTTCCTTTTCAGTGGCAATTCAGAATTAAAGGAGATTTTCATAGAATAAGATTTGAATTTCCTGATCAGTGTTACTCAAGAAAGACTGAGTACTGAGTTGGTCAGTTCAACAAATGTTGACTTTACTTCCCCTTTTCCAGGTCCTGGGCACACATGGGGCTGGCCTGGCACGGTGTATCAGGGCACAGAAATCGTTAGGAAGGTATCCACATGAAGGAGGGGATAGTGCCTATGATGGGAGATTGGTTACATATGATCAAATAAGTAAATATATTCAGTGTAATGGGAGCCAGTTTTCTTACAGTTAGAGGGAGTCACAAATATGGAAAGAGAAAAACAGAATTAGCTGTGTGGTCTTGGAGTGGAATTAGAGATAGTGGGATGAACTCATGGTTTCCCAGATAGATACACTTTCTAGCTCTCTCCACTGAGAGGACCTGGGAGCAGCAATATCCCAACAGTAGTGAGTACCCTTAACACTTAGATCTTGGCTTCTAAAAGGAGCCAAGGCTCTTGTAGAAAAGGCTTATTCCAAGTCTGGGGCAAGGAAAGAACAGTATAAGCCTGGAACAGCTTGTTGTTCTGGAAAGTAAGGAAGTGCTCAAAGAATGATGCAGATACATCAAAAATATACAGAGGTCACTGTCAAATCTGGAATACTCTGTGCATCAAAATACGTAATGAGAATAACAGATTATAACCCACCAAATAAAATAAGAAACCAGAAGTCCAAACTGTCAGGGACGGAGGGGAGGAAAGAGGAGGGATGGGAGAATTTGATGAGGAGTTGGATATTGATATAGTTTCAAAATATTTTCCCACAAAATATGTATTCATTACAAATAGAATAGGAATCATTTTCTGCAGTAATTTTCCTGTGGAGAAGTTTGGCAAGCACCACCAGAGTGCTCAAAGTGAATATCACCAGTAACGGAACAAATCGAAATCAGGAGCCACCTGATAGGACACGCAGAGAAGAACACAGCGTCACTTCCGTGATATCCCTGCCCCAGATTCAAAACCCGAATCCAATCATGAGGGAGCATCAGACAAACTGCAGTTGAAGGGCGTGTTACAGAATAACTGGCCTGGAACCTCCAAAAGTATCAGGATCACGAGTCAAGGAAGGGCTGAGGACATGAGTTCAAGTCTGAAGGAGACTCAGAGGCACAGCCTAGCACGAGATTTTGAACTGGAACCTTTGGTTATAAAAGATATTTCTGGAACAACTGGAGAAACATGATTCGAGCCAGAAGGAGTTATTATTATTATTATAGTAATGTATACATGTTCATTTCTTGATTTTGATGGTGCTACTGTGGTTATGCAGGAAAACATCCTTGTTTGTAGGAAACACTAAAATATTCATTCAAGACAAAATAATTGCACGTATTTGCAATTTTTCTGTAAATGTGAAATTGTTTAAAATTTTTTTTAATTATCCCACAGTGAAAATTCTCAAGTAAAGAGTTTCTCATACAAATAATGCCAAACCTTCAAGGAATGAAAAACCCTGAATCCATACAACTCTTCTGTACCAAAATCAAAGTCTGTGCAGTAAAGGAAAATTGTAAACTTATAGAACATATGAGTGTGTAAAAATCCCAAATTGTAATATACAACCTAGGACTAGGGCACCAGACACCAAGAGGCTTGCTTGAGAGGCAACTGGCCGGCCCCCTGCCTCTGCCTGGCGGGTCCTCCACCCCCTGTGCTGCAGGAGCGCAATCTTGGATCCAGAGGGCAGCCCCTTGAGAGGTGGCAGAGCCTGAGACATTCAGGACTTCCTGGAGCATAGTTGCCAAACTACCCCTGAATTGCCCCCTCCAGATTGGTATATGAGAAAGACGTGAACTCCTCTTGGGTTTAAGATGCCATTATTTGAGGGGAAAAAAAAGATGCTATTACTTGGGGATTTCTGCCATTCACAGCCGAATCTTAACTAATATTGAACAATAGCAGAATAAATGAGAAAAGCTGTATTTTTATCTAGTAGATGAAAAAATAATAATTTAATAAAATTCAATGTTCATTCATAATTTAACAAAAAACTCTTAGCAAACTTGAAAGAAACAAAAACCTTCTAAACCTCATAAAGAATACCTACACAAACCCCACCCCTGCCGCCCAGCAGACATCATATTCAATAGAGAGTTGTTTTTTAAAAAATCCTTTTTAAAATTAGGAATAAGACAAGGATTCCTGTTGTCACAGCTTCTACTGACTTTGGTTCTGGAGCCCTTCGTCAAGGCAATAAAATAAAGAGAAGACATGAGAAGTATAAAGATATGAAAGGAAAAAACAAAACTCTCATTGTTTACAGATGATATTATTGTCTATGTAGAATCTACAAACAATCCTCAAACAATTAAAATGACAGAGGTTAGCAAGATGGGTAATATAAGATAAATACATTAAAAGCAGCTGCATTTTTATATACTGGCAACATAAAATTCAAAAATGTAATATTTTTTAAAAGATGCATTTACAATAGAAACAAAAATTTATGTATCTTGAAATAAATTTAACAAATGGCATGCAAGCTCTTTGGTGAAGAAATATTTTAAATTCTATTGAAAAACATTAGAGACTTTTAAAAAGTGGGGGTTATTTAAGATTCATGGATTAAAAAATCATCAGTTATCTCCACATTGACTTGTGGATTCCGTATCATTCTAATCAAATTTCAACAGATCTTTTGAAGAATTTTGCAAGTCAATTTTAATGTGTTTTTTCTAGTAGACAAGCAAAAAATCCAAGATCCTCCCAAAAAAGAAAAATCAGATGAGGGGCCTCCCCAACCAGCTCTTGAGACTTATATCATAAGAAATTAAGAAAGTGTGGGTGTTGACACAGGGGGTAAACAGTTAGAGCCATGAAACAGAATAGAGACCCCAGAAATAGGTCCTTGCATACATAGAAAAATGATCTATGGCAGCTGTGTTAGACGAAGAAAGAATTATTCACTGAATGATGCTGACACTTCTGGTTATCCTCCTGCAAAAAATGAAGTGTGATCTGCACCTCACACCATACACAAAAATCAGTTCCAGATGGATTAAGAATCTAAATGCAAGAGCCAACTCTTCTGTTAATTTCTGGAGAACGTATAGGAACATTCTTTATGAACTTAAGATAGAGAAGGACTTTTTAAACAAGATATTAAGAAATGCAAACATAAAGGGAAAAGTGCAATAAATTTGACTGCTATAGAGTTTAGAACTTCTGTTCATCAAAAGATACCATAAAGAAATTGAAAATATGAGTTGCAAAGTGGGTGTGGCAAATTTTATTTTCCAAAGATGGCTGCAATAATATCTCCCATCTCACATGCTCTTTTAGAACCTTGCCACTCCCCATCAAGAAGCAGTCTACACCCTCTCCCCTTGGACCTGGCAGGTGCTTGTAACTGTTTTGACCAACAGGGTACAACCAAAGTGATGATATGTGACTTCCGGGTCTAGATCATAAAAATACCATACACATTAACTTCCATGCCCTGCTTCTGGCCTTCTCCGCCGCTCCCTCCTTGCTCTTTGCAGGTGCCACAGAGCTGCGTCTTGTTCAGACCTTCGACCTTTGCTTTGCCACATCTGATACGCTAATATTTGCTTGGGCTTGGTTTCTCCAGCTGTCTAAGCCAAACCCTCCCCCAGGACCATCAGGCCCGGAGACCTGCCTTGGCCTTACCTGGGGCATATACTTTCACAGTCTCCAATCTGACAGGTGGAGAGAGGCACAGAAAACAGAAGTCAACTGCATATCCAACCTCCACTTGTGCTGAGGAGTGGGGGAGAGAGGGAAGGTCTGGAACAAGTGCATGTGAATACATTCAGAGTGGGGAGCCGTTTCCCCACCACTGCCTGGTGCTGTCTCCCAGAGTCATGCCCAGTAAGGGTGGGAAAAGGTTGGGACTTAGAGAGTTCAAGTCCTTACTCTGCCCCTGATGTGCTGTGTGACTCTGGACATGTCACTTTGCCTCTCTGGGCCTCAGCTCCCTTAAGACCAAGGTTCCTGTGTTTATCATTTTCAAACATATAATCGCAGGGGACCTGACATATGGAGCAGGTACTCCATAAATGGAATTGGAGGAAAGCCCTGTTGCCCCACCCCCCACATTTTTCTACCCAGAAAACTTCTACTCGTTCATCAAGACCCATCTCATATGTCACCCCTGCAGGAAGTCTTCTGTGATTCATCAAGCTACCTGGGGGTCTCCATGCTTCCCTCCATCACAGTACCGAACTCTGTCTGCCATCTCAGCTACCCGTGACTGGGAGCACTTGGAGAGCAGAAATCATGTTGGAACCACCTTCGTGTCCCAGGACCCAACCCAGGGCCTGGCACAAAGCAGGCACTAGGAAATAGCTGCTGAACTAATTATTTAATTAGCACATAATGAATCTTGTTCCTTTAAGAGGAGCCAGAGGGTTCTGCTTGGGCTGCCGGAATTCAGCACATTACCAACCAGACTGGGATCCGAGCCTTCGAGCTTCTTTAGGATTCCAGTGAGTGAGGCCAGTCACGGGGCGGTGGGGGAAAGTCACGGGCTTCCAGACAGCTGTTTTCTCAGCTGATCTCATGATACACATGACTCTGTCATGTATTCATTTATTTTCTAATATTGGCAATATTCTAATAGAGGCATACTTTTTTCTGGTAAGATCTACAGACATATATGCGGATATTAATGATCATCAATGCTGATTTAAATGACTTCATACTTTTATGCCTTAGTCAATCTGGCACAGGGTAAACTCTCAATTGTCTACATGTGGATTGTCCATGGCAAGTGTGGAGTCCCAGGTGGCTTTTCCTGGGTCTCCTGGGCCACCTCCCCAGCTCATCTGATGCTAAGGACTCAACCTTTCCAATTTAGCCTAATCCAAAAAAAAAAATCTGATGTCCTGAGGCTTGCTCACACACTTCTGGCCTGTTCCAGTCCAGTCCGGCCCGGTCCAGCTCAGCTTGAACTGAACAGAGACACAAGGCAGCCATGAATCAAGCTGCAGGCCCTCAACGAGCCCCATTGTGAAAGCCAATCTGCCCTGTCAACCCCCGGCCTACATCCTCCTCTTCTTCATACAGTTTGGCCTGGGACACTGTTTCAGAAAGACCCTTGTGGCTGCGGAGTGGAGATGGGCAGGAGGACAGACCAAGGCAGGAGGCTCTGTGGGCCCATCTGCTCAGACTTCCTCCGTCATCTCTGCTCTGCTATCCGGAATCTCAGTAGGCTGCAAGGAAGTCAAGTGTCCTGGCCTCCCAGGCTCTGCTGAGAGGCAGGACACAAAGCAGGGCAGGGTCCAACTCTCTCCGTCTGCTCTCCATTAGAATATTCCTTGTCTAGTCTGGAATCTGAGTTGCTTGACTCTTCATCAATTCTTCCAAATATTTATACTCAAACCTCAAAAGTCAAATGTTTGCTTCCTTTATTATCTGTTTTCCAATGGGGCGTGAAGGTTCGATCCTGCAGCCTGGGCAAGGGAAAGGGCATGGGGTTAAAGGAATCGAGGAGGGAAAAATAAACACTTACTAGCTCAAGTATATATGCATAAAATTTCTACTAAAATATATATTTACATATTTTATGTATTATATATTTTACGTATAAATGTATATATTTTATATATATCCAAAAGAAATACTACAAAAAATGATTAAAAGTCACGTATATATTCTCCATGGTGCTTTAAATGTCCATTCCCCAAAATATCTAACATTAAGATGTATTATTTTTGTAGTTGAGGAAAAATTGTTATTTTAAAGAAATTATTTAAAGGGCATAACATTTTTTAAAATCTTAAAGTAGGCGTGGAAAGAACCAAGTGCAGGAATGGAGCTGCAAGTACCTAAAGATGGATGCGTTCGCTCTGGGCGGGGCACAAGCTTTGCTTTTGGCTTCCCCGCAGCCAGTGAGTGTGAGCTGTGCGACCCGGGTGCTCGAGAGTTTGAAACAGACCAACTGCTCAGAAGGACTGCTATTCTTAGGCCTGAAAGCAGACAGACATTTCTGCCAAGGATCTGTTAGATACATATTCTTCATCTGCTTTTGAGCAGAGAGGAAACTGAAACTGAGTGGTAAAATGGCCCAGTGATGCAGCTACAAAGAGGCGGAGCTGGAATTTGAACCCAAAGAATAGCCCTGCAGAGAGATCCCTCTAAAACATGAGGCCTGGGTGAAGGTGGTCAAAAGGTACTAACCTCCAGTTATAGGATAAACACGTGCTGGGGGTGTAAAGTACCACATGGTGACTACAGTTAATAACACTGTGTTGCATATTTGAAAGATGCTAAGAGAATAGATCTTAAAAGTTCTCATCACAAAAAAAGAATCTTTTCTGTAATTACGTGTGGTGATGAATGCTAACTAAACTTACTGTGATAATCATTTTGCATATATGTACATATGTCAAATCATTATGTTGTACACTTAAAATTAATACTATGATCTATGTCAATTACATCTCAATAAAATAAATCAAATCAAATCAAATCAAATTATGTAACTCTAGGCTCAAAACCTCCAAGGGCTCCTTAATTCATTTAGGGCAAAAATCAAAGTCCTTACAACGGCCCATTAAGGTCTGGCAAACTGGCCCAGGAATTGCCCTGCCCTCGTGCTTCTGTCCCCTTTCTCCACCCCAACTGGCCAGGTAGGCTCCACCTTACAGCCTTTGCCCTGGTTGTTCCCCGGCCAGGAACAGCCCACCCCCCACAGATTTATTTATGTGGCTACCTACCTCACCCCTTTAATCCTTGACTCAAATGTCCGCTTCCAAGGAGCCCTAAACCAACCATTCTATTTAAAATTGTAACCCACTCCCCTCCCCTCCCCCCACAAGCCCCCTTGCACTACTCTGTTTTTATCCATAGTGCTTATCACCTCCTAACACCCACTACGTTTGCTCCCTCTACTAGAAGGCAAGTTTCATAAGGACAGGATTTGTGACTTTTATTCACAGATGTTACCTAAGTGCCGTCGACAGAACCTGCCACACAGTGGATGCTCACCACGTATTTGTTGAGTGGTTGAATGATGCTCAGAGGATGCACCCCACACTGCCTGGCACACAGTGAGTTCTCAGAGAGTGTGGCTCTGTTTATCCTGTGACAGTCAGGCTGAGGGCCACTTCCTATGCACCTGTTATGTTGGGCCAGATCTTGTGTTAGCACTGGTGATGGTAAAGCCCTGTCATCAAGGGCTTCGCGTTCTGATGGGGAACACATGCTAATAACAAAAGTGGGGAACATATGCCAATAACACATGCCAATGCCAAGAAAAATGTTTTATTGGAAAAAGAAAGGAAATGTTAAGATAAGGGAGAATTCATGTGTCAAAGTCACACTTGACACTTTTATACAAATTTTCTCACTAAATGCTCATAAGACCCACAGCTAGGTATGAACAGCCCCATTTTATACATGAATAAACTGAGGCTCTGTGGGTCAGGTGGCCTGCCTGAAGTCAGATTAATGAGGGAGTCATTCTGACTCAGGGAGATCTGGGGGGAGTCAAAGCAGAGCTGGCAGCTGAAAGATGAGCAGGATAGTAACGGAAAGAGAAGGCTGGACTGCACATCCCAGGGGGCAAGGACAGCGGGAGCCAAGACACAGATGTGGTGGCTTGAGGGTGTGTTCAAGGGCAGGCAGAGTCAGGTAAAGGCTGATCTGTCTGGCTTACCACTCTGGCCCATGCTCAGGTAGGTCTGGAGCCCAATCTGGGGGTAGAATGTGCCAGACTCACTGCATAAATGGGGTGAAGGCTGTAGTCATAGAAATAGCCTCACCCTTGGCCCCAGCCCACCTTGGCAGGACCAGCCCCCCAGCTCCTGGTCTCCCTGGGCCTGCCCCACGCTGCAGCTTCCCTAGGTTTGGAACTCTGGCTCCACAGCACCCCCTGGCCACTTGATCAAGAGCCTATAAAATCAACTTTCAGACCCTTTCACTGAATCTGCTGTGAGCCTAAGGATAACTGAAAAGCAGGCTGGCCCTTTGCCCCTGCTCCTTAGCAGTTTGGGCTTAAACGGGGCAACTGGCCTCATGTAAGGATAAGGATTGATCCTTTTATACTGAATATTTTTTCTTATAATTCTTATGGTATGATTATTATCATTTATGAAAAGGCTTAGATTTATGGAGCACTAACTATGCACTTTTACAGTCTTTAATTTCATCCTCATAACAACCTTGCCAGGTAAGATACCTCTCAGTAAAACGGAGAGGTATCTCCGTTTTACTGAGGCCCCATGATTTATGCAAAGCTGCTATTGAGCAGCGACTGAGACTCAATCATCCATACCCTCATCCCTTCATTTATTTACTCTTCAATTCTTTTTGAGTATTGCTCCACCCCACCCCCACCCCATGCCAGTCTGAGAAGGTATATAGATGGCATTTGACACAGATCCCCTGACTCCAAGCTCTTTCCTTTCTCAGGCATTCAGAGTCCATTTCAAGTAACACGTACTGTGCACCTTCAGTGTGGGGTGTTTTATCCATGTCTTAACATTTGCTTCGCATAACAGTGCACCAGGAGGGAATCTGTTGTCCCATTTTACAAGAAAGAAAACAGAGGTTCAGAAAGGGGAAGTGATTTGCCTCAGACGACCCCACCAGGGAGGGGCAGAGCCCAGGATTCAACAGGGAGGAATCTTACATGTTCAATTCCCACCTCAGATTTCACATTCCAGCCTCACATTTGCTCCTGGGTTCTCTTACATCCCTCTGGCTGGGGCCTGGGGTCTAATTCCTCTCAACTGAAGCAGCCCTGATATCTAATAGTCCAGCTCCCAGCAGGCTCTGCGGGAGGAGGCCAGCAGAGGAAAGCAGCCCCTTGGGGAGCCCATGAGTGCAGCCCTTGTTTGGGGGGGCTGCTCTGTAGCCAGGGCGCCAGAGCCCGTCAGCAATAGGAACGGGGCGGGGCTGCCTTACACAGGTCGGGTCAGGATGAGGTCTCTCCAGGCTGGAAAAGGCCCAGGCAACCCTGGCCATGGGTCACGGCCATCCCCCTCCCCTTCAGGAAGCCATGCTAGGATGCTGTGAGTCCAGCGTGTTTCCCACGACTGTGTCGGGTTGCTGTCCTGAAGCACCGCCTGACTTGGCGGGGAGGGAGGTGGGGTGGGAATTCTGGCTGGGGCTGGCCTGAGTCACGAGCCAGGAAGAGGCTTTGGGAAAAACTGAGACCACCCCTCAGCCGGGTTAAGGAGGTGAAGGCCTGTGGAAGGGAAGGGGGCCCCAAGGGTAGGAAAGGGGTCTGGAGAGAAGAAATGAGAGAGAAGAACACAGAAAAAAAAACAAGACAAGGAGAGAGGGACACGAAGATACGAAGACCCAGTGGAGAGAGAAAAAAGAAAGCCAGAGGCACAGAGGCCAAAAGACACACACACAGAGAGAAAGGAGAGAGGGACACAGTGACGAGGGGAGAACAGAACACAGAAAAAGAGAGAAGGAAAGGGGGATTCCCACCTCCCTTCCCTCGGGGGCGTGGGTGCAGGGAGAGGCCGTGGGCAGCTCCCCAGCTGGGGCTAAGCTGCCGGCCTGCTCGGCTCAGAGAAAGAGGCAGGGACTGCTCCCATCTGGAAGCAGTCAGGGTCCCTCCAGGAGGAGGGTGTGGGGAGGGAGCCAGACATGAGCCACGTCTGGAAAGAGGAAGCGTCAGGATTTTGCAAAGGCTGAGTTCGCAGGCTGCAGGGAGGTTGCACAGGCTGGCTTCTCTGGTCTGGTATTTCTCAGTGGGCAGAGAGGACAGAGCTCCAGCCCATCCCAGTCTATCTTGGGCTCTGCAGGAGGACTGGGTGGGTGAGGTTGTCAGAGAGTAGCCCACCCCCACCTCTTCGTAGATGGAAAACAGAGGCAAAAGGCAGGAAGACATCTGGCCCAGGTCACACAGTTTCCAAGCCTTCTATAAAGGCAGCCCCTCTCCCTCACTCATCCATTTAGTCACTCATTTATTCAACAAGCATGAACTGAACACCTGCCATGTGCTAAGTACCCTGTGAGGTCCTAGGGGTAGACTGAGGAAGAGCAGAAGCCTCAGGCTCCCCAGAGCTCACAGTCCGATGGGGGAGGCAACCGTGAAAACACGGTGTGCTAAATGCTGTGATGAAGGAAAACTCTGGGGTGTGGAAGCCAGTCTGGGGTTCAAGGACAGCTCCCTGAAGGGGGCTACCAGGGCAGATTGAGAGGTGAGTAGGAGCCTTCTGGGAGGAGAGGGGAGGGAGAGCATGCCAGGCAGAGGGACACTGTACCAACGAAGTGCAAATGCATCAGGGTCACAAAATTCAGCTCACTGTGCACGCCATGGCACCAGGGAAGTTTAATTATTTTGTTTGTTACTACTAATCTGACTTCCTCCCAAACCACTCCCACCTTGGTCAGCAGGAAAAAATTACATAATGTCCTCTAATATGGTTTTCAAGCTCAGTCTGAGCTGATCATTTAAACAATCTCTTTCCGTAAAGTTCAGTTGGCCTTGTATAAAAACGCTCCATCCCTCAGATAGCTTCCATCTCCTTCTGCCTCCCCAGCTGTGTGCGTGAGGTGGGGGGGTACTTAATGTGAGCGACCAGGCAGGTAGAGGAAGAGGCAGGTGCCGTCCTTAGTCCATACTGCCTGCCTCTCAGGGACAATGCTGGGTTCCTCACGGGAGGTCTCTGGCCCAGGCCACGCCCCCAGTGGTGGCCCTGGCTGGTCTGGCTCTGCAGAACCAGTCTCTGCCTTGTTGCCCTTGTAGCCCCCTGCCCAGTCCTCTACCCTCCCAGACCTTTTAGCTCACTGGCTCAATTCAGTCTCCAGGTCACTTGGAATGCAGGACAGCCCAGGGAAGCACAGGCTCAGGCCTGCCTCTCCTGGACTGCAGCGTCAGTCCAAGCTTACAGGGTGGCAGGCCCCTGCTTTTGCATGGTATCGCATAGAATGAAGGGACCATCTCCTCTTCTTGTACCTTTTCCTCCACTTTTTCCCTATTATGAACAATCCTGCACTAAACATCTTTGTACCATCCTCTTTGTGCACATGTGCAGGTGTTTCGCTGGGGTGGATTCCAGGAGGTAAATTGCTGGGTCAAGTAAACCAAGATATGTGTATTTTCCACTGATAGAGTCTATTAGTTGGCCTCCAGAAAGGCTACACCAGGTTACATTGCCAGCAGCTCTCATCCACATTGGATATCATCAGTATTTTTCAAAATTTATCAACCTTATAGACGAAAACTAATTTCCTGTTGAGTGTTCATTTTGAATTTTCATTTCCCCCAAGTGCAGGAAGGCAAGAATCTTCGCATGCCTAAATCTTTGTTATTTCTTTTGTGACTATCCTGTTCAAACACTTTGCGCAGTTTTCTATTGGGCAGTCTATCTTTTCTTGTTGATTTACAAGAGTTCTCTCTATTTTCCAGGCATTGTTCTCTTCTTATATATATGATAAATATTCTTCCTGATTCGTCATTTGTGTTTTAACATTACAATGTCTCTTTTTTTGCCAAAGAGGATCCTAATTAATATGTGGTCAAATGTAGCAAACTCATTGTTTAAGACTGTTGTCTTCTATTTTTTCTAAATTAAACTTAAAATTTGCCCAGTTCTCCTGAATTCTCTCCCACACAAGAGACTTAGTGACTCACAAGGGACTTAGTCCAACTTTCCCAGGCAATGTGAAAGCACCTGTGTCCAAGCAGCTGCTGTCACTGTTGCCCGTCTGCCACCGGCATTACCTCACAGAAACCTGGCCCCCTCAAGACCCAATAGTCAGAGCAGGGCCCTCTGCCAGGCCACATGTTCCTCTGAGGCACCATCCCATTGCCTCCATACCTAGCTCAGATAAGGGCGCCCAGCACCTGGGCTACCTGCCTGGCAGGTCTGCCTGCTTGGCCCACAGCTATGGGTGGTTCAGGCAGGTAGGGCTTGGCCTCCTTTCTTCCTCAGATAAGACTTAAGTCCTTTATTCTCCTCTGGAATCTGGCAGCTTTTTGTTTTCAGCCTACAAAACACTCTAATTTCACTCTGTCTCCCTGACCACACTGCTGGCCCCACCCAGGGATGGCTTTTCTCAATGCCTCTGTCCCCACCCCTGTCAAAGAGTGGGCTGTGTTTCCCAGAGCCAGGCAGAGGATGAACCTCCAGCATCTGCCTCACTCTCTCGCCACACCTCACACCCCAGAGGGTCCTCTTTCTCAGTTTTCACTCCCAGGCAACCCCAGAGCTGGGGATTCAGGTTGTTTCCAGTGTCTGTCTTCTCAAAAACCCTGACCCACCCCTCCTCCCCCGAGGACCCCTCCCTCTCCTAGGACAGCAGGGGCCCCTCTGCAGCAACATTCTAAGGAAGGCCACACTTGGGGATTCCAAGATCATTTTCTGCCTCAAACTTCTCTCACTGAAAAAAATTATAACTTAATTCCTTGTAGCACAGTCCTTCCAAGAGCTGCTCATCTGAATTCTAGGGTGACCACTAACATGCATATAGACATTCAGAGTAGCACCCATCAGCCACTGTACCTGAAATGTCACCATATGTATACATGATTCCGTCATCTTTCTGGGGCTCTTCCTTTAAATGCAAACATATGCAGCTCTTTCTAGCCTTAGTATAAATGAGCTTATTGTTGGGTTCCCTTGTGACAAGGAAGACCATGGCTACCAGACAGCCCAGATTTCCCAGGATTTTCAGGGACAGCCTGATTCTAAATATTAAAGTATTATATTAATTGATATCATATACCCAAAATTTGTACTCCCTTTATGTCATTCTGTTCTTTTCAATGAAGTGATTTGTTAAGTGTGTAACTACATATAGTTTAATTTTTATAACTTACTGACACTTAACCCTGATCCAGTCCCTGAGCTAGGGCTAGGGATACGAGAACAAAGACATTGTCCTTTGATTCAGGACCAAGTTCATGGCCACAGGGGAGGAAGAGTGGGCAACAACTGTAACCAGCCTGGCCAAAGCTCTGAGGATGGCACGGGGAAGGGGACAGGAGTCTCCAGTTGCAGCCTCTTCCCAGACTCGCCGATGCTTAGAGCTAGAGGTCCCAGCAGCCTCTCTACAGCTTAGGAAGGAGGCAGGCCCAGAGGAAAGCAGGAACGCCTTCAAGGGCACACAGCTGAGCTAGAGAAGTCAGGTCTTTGGTAAGTGGGCTCTGCCTACCTCCCCAAGTACTACAGGAGCCCTGGAAGTTCTGGGACTGTGACTTGCTCCCACATGGCTGGGCTTTGTTTGTTCATCATAACATGATGATGTTAATAAGAACAAGGTGCTGAGCCTCTCCTCGGCCCTAAGCTGGGCCCTTCATGCCCTGACTACCGCTCCTATCCACAAAAGACAAGTATAATCTTAAGAATAATTGGTCAAGGGGGGAGGATATAGCTCAGTGGTAGAGTGTGGTGGCCTCATGTGGGCTGGCAGTGGGGACCCAGGGAAGAACCCAACAGCCTCGGTACACCCCCCAGTCTATCTTACTGAATTATCATTACCTGTTTCGCCCCTAGTCTCCCCACCAGCCTGAACCCAGGTGAGGCTGGACCCCGGTAAGGGCAGGACCCAGGTGGCACAGGGCACATGGAAGGGCCTCCTTAAATAGTTGTTCAATGTTAAATGAATGGGTAAATAAATGAATGACTAGCCATGATCCCCAGGAACAAGATGCTCTCAGCTCCACTGGGAGCCCATTTCTCTGGAGGGAACAGGGTGGAGGTAGTGAACAGCTGGCCCCCTCAATCTCCTGCTACCGGGCAGGCCCTATCCATTGGAGAGGCCACGAGCCTTCCTGCATAAGCCTGGGCTCCAAACCAGGTGCTGGGAGATCCCTGGGTCTGGAAATTCCCTCGTGCCTGACACTGGGCTTTCCTGTTCCACCCCACCTCCCGCACTGGCCTGGACAGTCTCAGCACCATTTCTTGGAAAGAAGACATTGGCTCATGAACACAAGTTATGGAATTCACACAGGAAGTGGCCATATAAGCAAGGGGGACGGACCCTGACTGAAGAGCCAAGAACTCCAGGTTCTGACTCCCACTCCAGTAAACGCAGGCATGGGCTGCAGGGTCGGACGGACCTGGGTTCGACTCCAGCTCTACTGCTTAGGTGTTGTCAGATTTCCGGCAAGTCACTCACCTTGCTGAGCCCTGCCTTCTCTTTTTAAGAAGGGATTATAGTGAGGATTATATGAGGAGCCGGTAGGACTGACATGCAAAGATTCTAACTTACTGGTTGGTAAAGAGCTGTGCTGCTCAGAGTCTCCTGGGTGCTCTTCCCACCCAGCACATCACCCCTTCCCCCACAATCCAGCAACTAAAGAGTTAACATCTCACCCAGTAGAAGATCTCCAGGGCCCTGGTGACCCTTCCGATTGGTTGGTGTCCATATTAAACTAAAGAGTGTGAGCAAATGCTTTGTAAACTGCCAGGTACTGGTTAATTCCCCAGATGTCTTATGGGCAAGGCATGTTCTCCACTCCCAAACTGAACTGAGCCCTATTAACTCCATCTGAGAAATTGGCTCCACCTCTACCCAGATGCTCTAGGTGGCTTCCATCCCCAGTCCCTCAACATTCCTCTGCTAAGTTGGCACAACCTCCTCACTGGGCTCTGGGCTCCAGTCTCTCCCTCCATTTCATTCCCACACTGGGCAGAGCCACTTCTGAAAGCAGGGGTCTCTCTTTGACCCCTCAATGAGATGTCCACCGTCACTGACATCCCTCAGTGATGGCTGTCACAGGTTGGGTTCCTGGGGAAGGAGATTCTGAGATGACTATTTGCTGGCAGGAGGTTTATTGGGGTTTGAGCTCAAGATCAGAACCTGAGGAAACAACTGAAGCGGAACTGGGCAGAGGAACAAGTTAGGCGGTTATGTAGGCCCCGAGAAGGCCTCAGCCCAGCTCTCCAGGAGCTCTGGAGCTGGCATGATTTTTCACAATTGCACAGCTGGTGGTCATTATACCCTTATACGGACCAGTCATTGGAGGCAGGCTGGTCCCAGGAGGGGGACTGACATTAGATGAGGAAGGTCTCCTCGGCCCAAGGCAATGGGGGGAAGGGAGTCTCAGCGGGGAGCTGCCAGCCATCAGAGCGGGGCATGGTCCAGTCTGTGAGGGGAGGCACAGGTTTCTGGGGAGTGCACCACAGAGCTCACTGCAAAAGTGCCTTGGGTCCAGTAGATCTCAGGAATGTTCGTTGTCTGATGAAAAGAATCAACTTTCCATTACCTTTAAGGCAAATTTTGAATGTCTGCTCGGTACCCGAGGCTCTTCATGATCTGTTCCTAACACCCTCTCCACTCAGCACTCTGCTCTCACCCCTCCCCACGCGCTCCCAACTTTCTAACCATATTCTAACCTTCCTGCAGTCTCCCAAGCTCAGCATGCTATTTCACACCTCTCTGCTTTTGCACATGTTATTTCATCTGCCTGGAATGCCTTTAAAGGGAAAACGAAACCCTTTTCTCTTCTTCCAGCCCATTCCTACTCCTCCATCAAGACTTTGGCTAAATTCTGCCTCCCCTGGGAAACCTTCTGCTACTTCCTCCAAACCTTGTGCTCCCTCCATGCCCAGGGTGCAGACACTGGGTGCCAATCTGCATGAGATCTTCATCCAGGCTCAGATCCACAGCGCCTGGTGCCATGAGGGCCCTGGATTACTCAGGATGCACTTGTGGAAGCAGAGTAGGAGAGTCTCAGGGAATGGCAGCCAGCAAGTGCAAAGCCTGGAACAAAGAAATGTACCAGCCTGCTGGGAGAGGGCCCTGCAGGGTCTTATCCTGCCCACATAACCGTTGTTGTCATTCTTCTCCACTCACTGCCATCATCACCATCATCATCGTTGTCATCAAGGTCACGCTGTTGAGTACTTACAATATACCAGGCTGTGTGCCAAATGTTTTACAGACACACTTCCCTTTAATCCTTATTTTATCCTCACTATTAATAATCCCCAGTAGTAGGTACTATTATTATCACTACTTTACAGATATGGAAACTGAAGTTCAGGAAGTTAAGGGTTCGGCCCAAGGTCACACAGCTGGTTAATGGCCCGTCTGACCCAAGGACTTAATTCATCTCACCAGCAGGCAACTGACGGCACTGATCTCATCCCTCCCTGCCCCTCCCGACCAATCACTGTCTGCAGAAACTCCTCTCCTAAATGAGAGGACATCTCACTAAGATGATGCAGGGTGGGCCCAGCTGCAACCCCAAGAGGTTTGGGAGGGGTCTTGGGAGAGGCTGGGAGAGCACATGCAGAATCACATCGGCCCCTCTAGATCAGACCAAGACGGCATTTGATTTGGCTACACTTACAAGTGGTGCTTGGAGGGCTTGTCCCCTCCTCCAGTCTGTGAAGAGCGCATCTGAAGCCCTGAAAGGAAAGAGCCCCATCCAAGGTCACACTGCATGTCAGGGGCCAGCCCAGGATACAGCCTGGACTCGGGGCCCCCAGACCAGGGCTCTACCCGTTGCCAGGCCACTGCAGCAAAGACCACCTTTGAGGGGATATTTGAGGGCTCAGGGAAGAGTGCCTCCTCACCCGCACAAAGACGTTCCTCCCAAGGCTGCTGGTGATGCCTGGAATTCCTCCACAGCGATGAGCCTCCTGACTCTCCACTCAGGTCCAAAGCCTCCACCCAAGCTGGGAACCTCCCGCCCCACTCCCTCGCCTTAGGAAATGCACAAGTGTCTGGTTCTCAGGAAGCTCTGGGAGGGAGCAGACCCCAAACCCGATCCTGACAGGGACAGATGAACAAATGAGAGGCAGCATAACTTAGCAAGAGGCTTTTAGTTTTAATCAGGCTCCAAGCGTACTGACCATGTGAACTTTGGGAAGATATCTGGTTGTTCTGGGCCTCAGTTTCCTCATCTGCAAAATGGGAATAAGCGTTATTATCTGGCAGCATTGTTGTGGGGATTCAATGAGATAGATATTAAGGATATTTGATGAGGCAACAAGGCCTAGTATCCAGGAGACAAAGGTGGCTGGATTATTATTGAATCTGGGGTCGGGCAGAGCTAGTGGGTTTGTCTACTTCTCTCCAGTCCTTGCTGGGCAACATAGAAGTTTCTCGGCCTAGCACCTGAGACACGCACCCTGCCTTTTCACTTCTCATTCACTCACGCTTTAGTATACCAGCATTCTCTTTCACACCCTAAGCTTTTACTGAAATTACATGTCTGTTTACGACACTGACCCCCTAAAGGACCATGATCTTCTCTGGTTCCTCCATGTCCCTGGAATCCAGCACAAGGCCTGGCCAGGGCTCCCAATGCCTAGGGGCTCTTAAATTACAAGGAGTTCTGTAGCCTCTGAAGACAAGCTTGGCTCCAGGGGTTGGGTGAGGCAGGAAGGAAGATGGAGTGTGAGGATGGCCCTTCTGCTAGAAATCTCCAAAGGTAGAAGGAAGCTGCAGAAGATGTGGTGGACTCCCCTGGAAGCATTCGAGCAGACCTGGGTGGGTATTTGGCAGTGATGTGATCACCAAGAACCAGGTGATCCAGAAGACCTACGAGCCTGGAGAGAATGTCTGAGTAGGAAAGCTGCTCCAAGGCCCTCAAGTCCAACCCCCTCAGCAACCCGATGGGGAGACTGAGGCCTCAAAAACGGGAAAGACTTCCCCAAAGTGAGTCAATGCCAAATCCAGGACTAGAAGCAGGTAGGTCTCCAGGCTCTGCAGAAAGAGGACAGGCCTGTTCTATTTGTCTTACAAAACAGGAGACCAAGGTCCAAAAAAGAGGCAGAAACTTGAGGTCACCAAGAGAGTCTGTGACAGACCATTTCTCTGGCTTCAGGGCTACCCCACGGATGCCTGGGCCCTGAGGTTGCTGACTGGAGGAGGAGGAGCCAGAAGCCTGATCCCCACCCCAGCCAGACTGGTATGAGTCACACTTCCTCAGGCCGCTGGGTAGCGTCTTCTGACTGGAAAAGCCACCACACTCTCCCCTGACACTGTTCCATCTGCCAAAACACCAAAACTCTGGGAGGAGAGGCCTACAAGGCCCTTTACCCACCCACCGAGAGTCTGAGGAGGAAACTGGGCTCAGAAAGGGGAGTGGCTGCTCCAAGACCTCACAGCCACCCCGGCCTGGCCAGCGGGCCTTGACCCCAAGCCCATTCTCTCTTGGGAGAGAGACAGACTTTGGCTCAGAGGGGAGAATGCAGTAGCCTGGACACATCCAGCGGTGCAGAGGGAACAGCCACGGCCACTTGGCAAACAGTGGCAGCCTCTCCGTGGGGGAGCAGCCTTTGAGAACTGGGAGAAGAAACAGCTCAGAGGTACACATCCCTCAGCGGGGCTCCCTCAGACCCATGCTGTTCCCTCAGCCGCCCCCTCCCTGCCCCCAGCACCCATCATCCTAGTTGCTGCGCTTGGCCCTGCCCTGTCTCCACAGCATCACATGCCTCTAACTCAGTGTGATCTCTCTTGCTGCCGTGCCTTTGCATGTGCTGTTCCCTGCCTGGAATGCTGTCCCCTCCTTGTCCCTCTAACTCATACCCATCTTTTCTCCTTCAGCTGAGGCTTCTCTAAGAGGCTTCCCAGGCCCCCTCATGTGGCCCTTCCTGCTCCCCGAAGCAGATCAGGGGCCACCCACTCTAGATTCCCCAAGCCCAGGTGCCTCCTTCCCTCTGTCACAGTGCAGGTCACACCATGGTCACTGTCTGTATCTGCCTCCCACAACAGGCTGGAAGCCTCTAGAAAACAGGAGTGGGCTCTGACTTAAGCAACATCCACAAGTGCAGCAAAGAGCTGACCACAGAGGATGGACTCATTCATTCATTCCACAGATGATGACAGGACACTATGTGCCAGGCACTGTTCTAGGTTCAGGGGCAGAGCAGGGAACAACACAGATAAAATTCCTGCTGCATGACACTCATTCTGTGGGGGTTGGAGAGGGGGAAGGGGGGCAAGTGATAGTGAAGGTCTAATAGTCCAAATCAATTTGGATGGTGTCAGGTCCTTTGAAGAAAGTCAAAATGTTTTTTGAACTGCAGATAGAGAGACAGGGGCTTCAGACAGGTACAGCAGGCTAGGGGGAGGTAAATTCCAGGCTTATTCACCTATAGGTCCTTCCACTACATTCCTCTCAAGGGCTGGCAGGTGGTGGGGGCAGGCAGCATGTAGGAAGGAGGACTTGGGGCCCCCTGGAAGTGCCAGACGTCTCTCCCACCCACAGACACGCTTCCTGGCTCTCCAGGAATTTGATTCAGCGACAGTTACTGAGCAGTTAGCTATGAAAAAGTCACAATAGCTGCCATTTATTGGGGGCCTAGAGAGTTCCAGGGGCAGAGCTGGCTGCCCTCTCTCACGGAGGCTCTCAACAGCCTGCTGGGGTTGGGTATTTTTCAGGGTCACACAGCTTGTCCCTGGCCCAGCTGGGATCTGAGCCCAGGTCTGGTGACTCCTGGGTCCATGTGCTTCCCACACACCCCACAGACCCCCAAAGCCTTGAAGGGAAAGCAAGTGGTCCCAGCGGTGAAAGGAACCAGAACCTGAGTCTGGATTCCGAGGTCCTAATCCCAGCTCAGATTTGCTGTGTTGGGAGGAACCCCTTTACTCCTCTGTGTCTCAGTTTGCTTCGTGTCTAGAGGAGCCCATTCTCCAAGCCCACCTGGAGGGGTTGCTGTGAAGGTCAGATGAGATACAGTGTGTAAAGATTTGGATAAATACCACAGACACAACAGTAACCCCTCCACCCCTGAGACCCCCACCAGGCCACCCTCCCTGCCCCTCCAACCCTGACCTGGTGTCGGGGCCTAAGCCGAGCTGGCCAACCACACACGGCAGGTCTGCTGCTGAGCCTGAGTGGAGGCAGGAGGCTCTGTGAACTTTGAGCACCTCACAGCCTGGCAGGCAGAAGGCCAGTGTCAAGGCCAGGGCTGAGGCTGAGAACAGGACTGCTAGTCTGGGGCAAGGTGAGGTCCAGGGCCAGGGTCAGGTGTCCTGCAGGTTCATGCTGAAGCAGGATGACTCAGTAACCTCCCCACTTCCCTCCACCCAGAGCCAGAGGCCGGGCCCGGGCATGGAGGGGAGGCACAGCTAGCATTTGCTAAGGGCCTACTGTGTGCTGGTGCTTTCTCAGGCATTATCTCATTTAATCCACTAGTGAAGCACAGAGAAGTTAAGTAACTAGCTCGATGTTGCATGAGGAGTGTATTCATTTGCTCCAGCTGCTATAACAAAGTGCACAGACTGGCTGGCTTACACAACAGAAATTTATTTTCTCACGGTTCTACAGGCTAGAGGTCTGAGGTCAAGGTGTTGGCAGGGCAGGTTCTTCTGAGACTTCTTGGCTCGTAGGAGATCATCTTCATGTTCACGTGGCGCCCTCCCTCCACTTGAGTCTGTGTCCAACTTTCCTCTTCTTATAAGGGCACCAGTCATATTGGAATTGGATCTGCCCTAATGACCTCATTTTAATTTAATTACCCCTCTAAGGACTGTATCTCCAAGTACAATCACATTCTGAGGTACTAGTGGTTAGGACTTGAACACATGGGTTTAGGGCAAATTCAGTTCAGCCCATAACAATGAGTAAGTGGCAGAGCCAGACTGAATTTGGGTCTCTCTGGCTAAAATCTACCCTTCTTCTATGGTATCACATGACACTTCTTCCTCTCCCCTGAATCCAAGGCTGATTTCTCATCAGCCAGCCACCAGGGCAGCTAGCATGTTCCAAGCATCCACTGCATACCAGGTGTTTTGTCCCCTGTGAGGTGGGCACCTTGAAGAACTGAAACTCAGACAAGGGAAGTGACCAGAGGGTACACAGGGAGTCCATAGCTGAGGCAAGACATGAACACACATGTCTGACCCGCCCCACCCCACTTGCCACACTGCTGCCCCTCCTGGGGTAATATTCACACTACTTGACCACAGTATGACCACACAGCATGGCCAAATGGATGCTGGCACTCCTGTCAGGGTGAAGGGCTACCGGGCACTAACCACTGAATTACTGGAGTACCCGGCAGAAGAGGGAGCCCTAGAGGAAGTTCAGGGAAATGTCTATTTATGAACCAAAAGAGACGTGTATCCATCTTTGTACACCCATTGAAGCAGTCCCGATGCATACAGTCTGAATAGCAGCCCCACTTTCTACCATCAGTCATTCTTTTGGGGGTTAGGACCATCACTAAAAGCCAGAGTGGAAAACTGCCAGAAACTCCTCCTAACCTGGAAGGTGCTTGACAAGAAAGCGTTTCTTTCCTTTGAAAATAAAAGCCATGGCTAAGGAATTATAACTCAGAAATAAAGGTCCAGGCTTGGATGCAGCCAGAGAAATCACACTATCCAAGCCCCTTAGTGTACAGATGGGAGACTGATGCCAGGGACAAAGATCTGCCTGGTTTGCACAGGGAGCTGGGCCGGAGCCAGGGCTTGCACGCTCCCTGACCACATCTGCCCAAGTTCCCTGACCCCACCGGAATCCGCTTTCCATGCTCACCCACTGCTCACACAATGAGGGCTTGTAAGTTCAACAGCCTCTTGGTCTGCTGATTTCCCCTGGAGATAAGAAGCCCAGAACAGGACACCAGAGTCCCTGGGGTGTCCCAGCCGGCCCTTACCCAGGCTGGGCTGAATAAGCCAGGCAGCCATCCCTGGAGGAGATGCCTCATCCACCTGCCCATCCAGGACCAGGCCAGCTGACCATGCTGTTGACCACGGGGCCTGGATGGGCCCCTATCCATGAGTGAGAGGGCAGGGGCCTCGTGGTGTCATTGGAACTCCCTCCACCCTGAACCCCCAAGTAAGTGAATCCATTCAGAACACAGACTCTGAAACCAGACAGCCTGGATTCAAGTCTTGGCTTCACCACTTGGTAAGTCCATGAATCAAGCAAGTTATTTAACTTCCCTATGCTTCAGCTTCCCTTTCTGTACCATCGGAATGATAACAGTAGTGCCTTCCTCAAAGAGTTGTGAGGATTAAATGAGTTAAGACAAAAACTGTATCTTGCCCATTGTAAGCTTCAGCCAAGTTGTTAACTTTAAGTTTTATTGACTGGAGTCACCATCACAGATGACAACAGCACAAAAACTAACTTCAAGTTCCAGCTCTGCCTCTTTCTCACTGTGGGCAACCTTTCTGATCCCCAACCCCCAGGGTCACCACGACCATCAAAGGTAACCATGGCATGAACCCTGGGAAACAGTCCACAAATGTTGAATTCCTGTGACTATCACCAGAAATTAAAATGAAAGCAGGTTGACAGACAAGTATCCTTTTTTTCTTTTCAGTACTGGGCCTGCCCTTCAGCTCCAAATAGTAGGACTTAGCACTGGCTGGGGTGGGAGGGCAGCCCTCGCCCCCACCCCCGCCACAGACGGTTCACTGACCCCGGCTGCTTACCATGAGCTGAAGCATCCTCCCTTATATAATCATTCCCCAGATGTTTGTTCGGGAAGCACAGAGTTGGTGGCTGATGAACTTTATTCACCCATCTGGGAGGGCACCTGAGTTCAGTCACGCACTGGCCCTGGGCACATACCCTTGGGTCACAGCGCCCTGCGTGCTGCCCTGCTCTTTCACCCTTTCCTCCTCTCCCTCCCCGCCCTCCCTCCTCCTTCATCTCGGTCTCTGCTTCCTGCCTCCCTCCACTCAGCTCACCCTACCTCCCTCCCACTCAGGCCCTGGTTTTGAGGACAGACCTTGACCTCCCAGCTCCTAGGCCTTTCACTAGAGGCACTCAGGATTTCAATCTTTGGAGTTAAGAAGAGAGGTTATTAAGAATAGTGGAGACAGCAGAGCAGAGGTTTGGAGGATGGAAAGCACTGATGTGTCTGGGGACCTGTCACCTGGTGCAGGTGACCATCGGCTATGTATATGGATGGGAAAGGAGGCTGCATGGGGGCTCCCCTTGTGATCCCTCAAGAACACTGAGATGCTGACACCAGCAGAGCTATGGGGCAAACCCCTAATGGTTGGTGTGCTGCCGCCTGGGACCAGAGCCCACTCATAGGGTCCGAGGTGACCCAGCACAAGGACCTCTCAGCAGGTGAGCTGGAGCCAACTCACCAGCTCTGGTTGAAGTTCTGGGAGGTGTGAGCCTTGGAGGGGCCTGGCTGAGCCCTCCAGGTCTCTCAGGTCCAGCAGCCGCAGCCGGGGTTTAAATCTCCTCCCAGCCCCTCGAAAGCCATCCAACCACTGCCTCTTTCTGAGCCTATGTTTCCTCGATTCTAAAATCAGACTAATTTCTCACTTTTTGTTGGGACATTCACAGAGGTGATGCCAGTAGTCATACCTGGAGCACAGCAGGAGCTTCAGAAACAGTAGTCCCCTCCCTTGCCAGCTAATCCATTACCCTCTGCTCTCAGCTCTGAGGGCAGGTGAACTGAGCACCCCTATTGTTCAACAAGGCTTTACTGTCCACCTCCTAAAATGTTTATTGTGAGGGATTATCGTTACTATTATTGATCATAATAAACACTTACTGAGTAATTACTGTGTAAATACGTGGCCCACTTTACATAAGTGACTTCATTGAATCCTTTCTACTACCTTAGAAGGTCATCATTTCCTTTACTTTACAAAAAAGGAAATGGAGTCTTTAAAGGAGCCCAGAGGAAGAGGCAGAGCTAAAATTCAGCCCCAGGTCTGTGTGTCTAAGAGTTGAGCACCTTCCTGTTTTCTCTGGTTGTTCCCAGCATATTTTGTGGCCCATCATTTTCCTGGCAGCCTCCCTGCTTGGTCCAGTTTCCAGGGCATGAAGTAGTGAGTGCGTAGGGAGGCAGCATGGTGGAGCCGAAATAGCCCAGGCCTCAGAATCAGAGAATCAGGTTGCAGTCCTGGCTCTTCCACCCTTGAGCTGAGTGGCTTTGAGCAAGTTGTTGTACCCCTCTGAGCCGCAATTGCCTCATCTAAACAACAGAGATCAGAGGAAGTAATGTGTGCACTCAACGCAGATTCTGACCTAAATGCCTCTTTCCTTCTCATTTCACACACGGGTATGAGAATCACTTCGCACACATGACCTTGCCATGGTCATAGAAGGAATAATTACCAGAACTCTCTGCTTAGCTGTTGGACCCAGAATGTAACCATCTGGCACCAGCTGATGAATGAACCCTGTTCACCACCATTTTCAGAAACCCCAAGCATCATTCCTGATGTTCTAGACCAAAGCAAATGCCTCCAGATAGTCTAGAACCAGGGAGATTGGGAATTCAAGGAGACTATTCAGAGTCCAAGGGAGTGGATTCTATCTGTGGCTCTGCCCCAGCATGCTGTGTGATCCTGGACAAGAATCTACCCTCTCTGAGCCTCAGTTTCCCTACCTATAACATCCAGGCTTTGAAGGCAGTTCGGCCTTTCCTGATTGTAGAGAATCCCTCCTGAAGGGTGCTTGTCCCCTCCCCCAGGCCCTAGCCCTGAGCACCGATGCACGTCAGGCCAGGGCAGAGGCCCTGTCCTTTGGCCACCAGGAAAATAAGCCCCAGAGCACAGGCAATTTAAGTAAAATAACCCAACCAGATCTCCCAGGGAGAAACCGAGACAGTTGTTTGGTTATAAGGAGACTCCCTCAAGTCAGAGGGAGCAAGATGTGCACGTTCACAGTCAGAGTCCATGGTCTCATCACTGACAAGCCCCAGACTGGATGGGAAGGGCCTCTTATCAGTGCTTTATTAAAAATCAACCAGAAAGTCAGAGAAAGGGCTTTCATCAACTTGCTTGAACTGAATAGTCTCTGGTCCCACAAATCTACATCATCTAAATCCAATCACTGTATTTCCATGATTCTTATGTCTGATGACTCTGAATGTAACAGTCTCTGTTCCAAACATCTGGTTCCTGTCCCTAACACCGTGGTGGTTCTGTTATGCTTCCAACATTCATGAAGTCTAAAAGCCCATTCTCCTACACATTCTCATTAAGTGCCTATGATGTGCTATGACGGTTCTGAGTTTGATATCAGGGACACAGCAGCCAGCACTGGCAGAGTCCCTGGATTCACAGAGCTTACAGTCCAGAGGCAGAGAGTACAAGCGTGAGCCCGTTCTGACAGTGTGGGGAGGACCGTGATGGAAGAGGCAGGGGGGGTTGCAGAAGCCCTGGGCAGAGCACAGACCCACATGTAGTGGGTCAGAAAAGACCTCCTGAAGAGCTGCCAGCTAAGCTGCACCTGGAGGCAGAGGTGGACGTTAACCAGAGTTCTAGTTCACAAGAACATCAGGGGCAAAGTCTGGGATAGGGGTGGGGGCACCTTGTCCAAGGAATGGAAGGTAGTTGCTTATGTCTGGAATGCAGAAATTCAGGCGAGAAGTGAGGCAGGAGAGTTAGGCTGGGGTCAGGTTACACAAGGTCACAGTAAACAATTACAACTTCATCCTAGAAGTAATGGCCATGGGAAGATTTTAAATCGGGAGAGAACAGATTAGTATTGCATTTTAAAGAAACCCTTGGACTGCTCCGAAGAGCTTGGTCTAGAGGTGATGATATGCAGGTGGGGAGACCTTGGGTCTTTCCATGGTCTAGGCAAGAAATACCATCACTTGGACCAGGATCAGGTGATGCAAACAGAGAGAAGAGACAGATTTGAGAAGCTTGGGGATGAACCGACCATGGGGGTGAGGAAGGGAGAGGAGGAGACTTGGAGGAGTCCCAGCTGTGACACACGGTGAGGGTTGGTCAGCCAGTATGAGCAGCTTAGCAGTAGGAAGGGGCAGCTTATGGTTTTCTAGAAGGTAGAAAGGTGGGAGGTGGGAAAGTGAAAACAAGACTATCACATCCAGACTATCATTTAAGAAGTTTAACTGATGCAAGGCGAGGAATTCAGTAAATGCTCAGTGAATATTTCGAAGTGAATGTATCAGAGAAATGACTAGGGAGGGAGCGTGCCATGACTGCAGGCTGCAGGAAGTATTCCTTTGTTCTTTTGGCTTGTTTTATCTGAACATGGGAGATACTAAAATAGAGGTTCTCTAATTTCCCATTGTAACTGGTTAGTGGGATGTGAAATCAATGTTCAGGGTTGTGGACCACCATTGTTACTCTTAGTGGAATAGGATAGGAGAGAAAATAAAATATCATAGTGTACCACCACAGGAAGTATTGTTTTGTCAAACTCTGCTTTCAGCTGTATGTATATATATCTGTGTCCCTGGTCATGTGATAATATGCATTTGTTACTATGGGCTGTTGTAACAAGCAGAGAGACAGAGAAAGAAAGAAGGAATGAGAGAGAGAAAAAAAAGAAAAAGAAAGAAAGCAACAAAGAAAGAAAGGGAGAGAAAAGAAATCTGAAAACCTCTTGATAGAATTTGTTTGCTTATAAATAGGAAAGATTCTAACGTTCTCTGAGAGTCAACTTGTGTGGGGGTAGTATTCTGCAATTCTGTTTGCCCTGGGACAGATGGTAATAAATTGAGCACACAACCCTTTGCACGCAATAATGTAATCATGCAGCCCAAGCCTGATAACAAAGTTCCCAGAGTTCATTGGCCCTCAAGGACTAGACTAGCCTGGAAGGCTCCTGCAGCATGGTGTAGATGAGACCGCTGCCTATAGAGGGCGCTGTAGCAAGGGGCCAAGAAAACAATGATCCAACAGACCTGATCGGCGGGAAATGGCCCTGCAAACATGTTATTATTAATAAGCTGTTCTTGTCCAGGTTAGTTGGTGACAAAGCCAGGCCTGGAATCCCAAGTCCTGACCTCCAGCCAGGGACCCATTTCCTGCAGAGTGTGGTGGTAGGACACAATCTGTTTCTTGTCAGAAAGACAGATCAGACAAGGAGGAAAGGGCAGAGGGTCCAGGTAATTGATAAGGACTGACAGGCTAAAATAAGAGAGAGACAGGGGCAGAGGAGGGGACAGAGGAGGGAGGGAATGAGTAGTGTGTAGGGTGAGGGGTGTAAGGTCTCAAGAAGGAGACTGACAGGCTAACAGGACAGGGGACGAGGTCTCCCAGAGCCTTCCCTCCTCCCTGGGCACCTTCGCTGGGGCTCTCTCAGATGAGCACCTGACAATGTAAGAGCTCACCAGAGATTCCCATGCATGTGGCACCAAGGACTGTCCCCTCGGCCAGCCCACAGGGCCCCATGCCCTGTGATGTGCTTCCCTTCTCTCAGACCTGCCCCTCACTGGGCCTTCTCATGCCCCGTACCCCAGCTGCACTGAACCACTTACTGCTTTATACTCTCCCCTCTGGTCTTTGCTCCTTCTGGCTGAAATGCCCTGAACTTCCTCCTGAATCCCATAGTCCTGATCCCTCCATGCCCAGCAGGGCTCTCCCAACCACGGCAGCTTTCCTCAGCGCTTTGACTAGAACCTGGCCCCTCTCTGTTCTGAATATTCTGCACAGATTTCTATCAAAGCATCCAAAACTCTTTAGGATCTTAAACACATTTGTGTCAGTGCCCCCATCCCAACTGCAAGCTCCAGGAGCCCAGCACCAGACCTGATGTGTCAGAGGTTCGATAGGTAAACATTTGTTGGATGGATGGATGGACAGTGGGTAAAGATAGTAGGACAGAGAGATGGAAGGGCGGCATGGATGAAGGGGAAATACGTAGTTACAGTGGTGATGCAAAGAGTTTAAAAAAGCTCTTGACTGGGAGTCTAGAAGCTTTCCCATTCATTAGCTCTATGACCTGGGACAAGTCACTCCCCCTCTCTGGACCTCAGTCTCCCTGTACAGAGTAGAATGCCTGAGTTCTGATCCCCAAGGGCCCTTCAGCTGCCATGTTGCCACCACGGTGGCAGATGCCATCATACTCTGTCCGAACACACAGGTCAGCTTAGCTCCTGGATGCAGGGATGAGGGCAAAGGGTCAGAGGAAGCCTGGAAGCCAAGCTAGGGAAGGGCAGTGCCTGAGGTCTGGACCTGGCCTCCTGGCAGGAGACCAGCTCTGATAGCAACTCAGGAAACCATTTGTTCCCGCTGCCCCACCACCACCACCATACTGGGAAATCTGGAGGCTGAGGCCTTGGTAGATTTGACCAGCAGTCTTCTGCCTCTTTGCAAGCCAGGATCTCCTGGCTCAGAGGGTCGACCAGAAGTCCATGGCTCTAACTGAGGGAGCCTCCCTCTCTACTGGGTCTCTTCCCCATACTCAAGGTCAAAGCCACCTTCCATTTTTTTCTCTGTAGTAGGAGAAAAAAAATCTCTGTGCCTACCAAAGAACATCTCACGTTGTGTTCTCCTGAGCGATAAAATCAGGCCCCTGCCTCTGTTTCCCTGTCCAGTTTTACAAATGTTTTTCCCATGCTGTAGAATGAATGAATAAATCATAATAGTAGTTGTCAATAGTCATCAAGCGCTCACTATATCCAGGCACAATTCTATACCTTCTACATGGATTAATTCACTCACTGTACCATGGAAGCACAGAGGAAGGGCCTCTAACAGTAGAGTTAAGGATTGGGACAATCAGGGAAGGCTTCCTTGAAGAAGTGATAACCTGAGCTGAATTCTGAATGATTAGTACGAGAGGGGGTAGGGCAAGGGGCACTTCCTTAGAGAGGACAGCAGGAGCAAAGACATGGAGACAGCAAGGAACTGCCAGAATCTTCAGGGAACCCCAACAGCTGAAGATGTTGAGGTATCAGGTGGCAGCAGAAGGCAGGGCTGGAGAGGGGGCTGCAGAGAGGCACAATCCAAGTGCTTCCAGGCTCAAAGGAAGACAAAGTGTGGGAGATGGAAATGTCTTTGTGGAGGAGGCAGCCGGGCTTGGAAGACAGCTAGGACTGCAGCTGGTAGATTGGGCTGAGAAAGTCATTCCAGGCAGGGGGAACGCACGGAGGTGGGAGAGTGGGAGAGAAATATTTAGGGAAGCATTTGATTTGGCAGGATGGGAGGAGTATTTGTCGTACGGTGACTGCTGAGACACTAGCAAAGCCCGTGCACAGAATCTGGCCCCACAGAGGAACGGCTGGAGTTCTGTCTCCAAGACCCAGTTTTAAGTTCTATCTGTGTGACCCTGGATGAGTCACTTCTGAGTCTCAATTTCCGCATCTGTCAAATAGAGGTGATAAGAGACTACCCAAGAAGTTGGCTTAGAGGTTTAAAAACGAGATTGTGTGTGGAAGGACTTTACAAACCCTAAGGCATTCTGCCTTGTCCCCCAATCCTTGTACTGACATAAGAATCACCATAGGCGCTTTTAAAAACCACAACATATCACAGGCCAACCTGGAATCAGAAGAAGGTTGGACTGGCATTTTTTCTTCCAGCTCTTCTTTTTCATTATTTCCACGCGTAGTCCCGATGCTCTATTAACTTTAGATCTGCCAGCTTCTGACAACTGGAAAGAAGAAAATGCAGCAAGAAGAATAATTAAGAGAGCGTGGAAGTTCCTGGGAATACATTGGTTTTGGAGGGTTTTCTGGTCAGGGCTCGACACCTATGATAAGGGACAGAAAAAGAAAGACCTTTTTGCTTTCTCAAAATGTGGGTAGCCAAAGGGACTAAAGGCACCTTTTACCTCCAGTCTGGAGAGTTCTGAGAGAAAAGAGATCCTCAACCAATACCCCCAGCTGCAGTGTGGCTGGGCATGTAATTCAATTAAAAGCACACAGCGCCCTACAACTTACAACATATTTGTAATATTGTATTAATTTGTCTGATCCTCCCTATATCCCTGTGAGATAGGGTTTCTTACTTATTCTCCTTTTACAGATAAGGAAACTGAGGCTCAGGGGCAGGGAGTGACTAGCCCAAAGCCCATAGGTAGCCAGGGATAGAGCAATGGTTTTCACCTGGGACTCCTAGGTTCCAAGGCCTCCCTACTACACCCCATTCTGCTTCTTGTATGGATTGTAAAATAGTAGAAAGCTCAGAGCCCTGTTTCAGGTCTGCAGAGAACATGCTGTGTAACCCCAGACAGATCTCTTGCCCTCTCTGGGCCTCACCACTATCAATCTTGGCTGGTTGTTACAGGGATTAAAGGATGTGATAACCTTAAAAGTATCCAGCACAGTCCCTGGCATGGGATAACACCCAAGATGACCACAAGAAGGGTGATGAGAATGGGGAAAGTGATAGTGCATATGTACAAAGGGTGTGGCAACATAATAGAAGGAGGGGCCAACTTTGCCAGGCCAAGGGCTTCCTTGGGGAGGGGAATTTGGACAGAGATTTGAAGAATGCAGAGACAGTTCCCTCCCTCTCCTCCCTCCATCTAGTTCCCTGTGACTAGAGGACTAGTGCTTGGGATGTGTAAGAGGAGAGTGGCCAGAAATGAGGCTGAAGAGGTAGGAGTGAGGGGAGAATATCACAGGGGCCTTGAATGTCAAGCAAGGAGTCTGGCTTTTGCCACTGAATGGTTTTAAGAGGGCAAATGTCATGATCCATTTTGTAGATGTGCAATCTAGAAAGGTCGTTTTTGCCGCAGTGTGGACAACAGACAGGAGGGGAGCCTGGAGGCAGAGACCCTTGTGGGGGAGCGGGGAGGACTGATGGAGATTCCCCACCCAAAGTCCCTGGAGGCCACCTCCTATTTAGGGAAGCTCAAGGAAAATGATGAATGTAGAAGTCCTCTGAAACTGCCAATAGCTGCCAGCCAAGGTGTGAAGGGTGGTTTGTCAGGCTTACCTGAAGTAAGAGGCCCTTTGGAGAGGCCTGGAGCCTCCAGCCCCACTGGCTAGTGCCTGCGTGTAAAGGACCGTGGGAGTTTGCATCCCCAGGTTCCCTGGGACTTGAGCATATCTCTCCATTGCTCGGTTGCTGAGTCTGAGCCGCACTGCACAACACCACATCAGGGAGGGGAGGATGCAGGTTTTCTAGGCCAGGGAAAAAGGGGGTCCTTTGCAAGAGGTCCCTTCCCCAGTGAGAGAGGACAAGGTGGCCAGCAGGTGGGCTAGATGAGCAGAGGTCACGTGACAATTCCCCTGTCTCCTCCCCTTCCAGGCCTGCTTAGCTTTCCAGACTCTACCCTGTCCCCGATGAGTGACGTCTTGGTGTAATAATAACGGCAATAACAACTCACAACGGTGTTTCCTGTGAGCAGGACTAACGCTTGACTAAGTTACCTGTTTACCCCCCACAACAGTTCTTTTCCAGTTGCAGAAACGAAGAGAGGTTAGGTAACTTCCCTAAAGTTGCCCAGAGCTGGTAAGCAGCAGGGCTGGAACCTGAACCCTGTCCAATCTTGGGGTCTCACCAAACACTGCTTTGCGGGTCTCCCTCCCCTCTAGGCAGAGGTAGGCGCAAGAAGGGCCCCGAGCCCTCTTAAGGGCCCGAGGATGCACAGAGAACCACTAGGGGATGCAGAGTTGAATCTCAGCGGCCCACTTATTAAACATGACTGTGAGGAGGTGACTGGATGCAAAGGGGCCTGTAGTACAATTTCAGAGTCCATTTGAAGAGATGTCTGAGCTGGTGGTCTCCGGGTTCTAAAAGCTGGGATTCCAACTGGGGGAGGATGATAGGCAGAAAGGAGAGAGGGGGAGCTCTCCTTGTCCCACACTGATAAGACCAGGCTCCCAGCCTTTTCTCTGCATCCCCCTAACCCTCAGGGACCCAGGTCTCAGCCCAGGTAAGCAGAGTTGCCTGGACCACACAAGCACACAGACTGAGTGTCAGAGGAGGACCTGCAAGAGCACTTTGTTTTCTGGGAGGCAGATTTGACTTTGCTGCCCCCAAGGCCTGAGGTGGTGGCTTCTCTCTACTCCTCCCTTCCCATCTTCGTACTTACCTACCTCTTTCCCCAGGCAAATAGGCAGACACACACACAAGCCCGAGCAATTTTTTTTTTAATGAGAAAAATTAAGTAGTAAGGAAAGAAGGAGCAATAAGACTGGATGTGCAAGTCTGGACCAATGCAAGGGGAACATTGCTTAATCTCTGCACAGCAGGAAAGTTCCTAGGAGGTCCAGGGTTCAAGGCCAAAACCTCCCTCAACCCCCAGGCCATATACCTCTCGGGTGCCTGAGAACCCACACTCCCTCACCCCACCATGCTGTCTGGTGTTTAGACAGGGAGACTCAAACTCTCCCCTATACCTCCTTGTAGGAAATGCATCCACCAGGCAATTTCTCCCCCCAACCCCTATGTTAAAAAGTTTTTCTGAATGCTTTCCTGCCCTTTTTCCCATAAAGAGGGGTAAGAGAGGATGGGCTGCAGAGGGAGGAATAGACTTAAACTGCTGCCTAGTCACACTTTCAGTTTCCCATCTTAGAAATCCAACCAGAAGTCCATGGTTCCCTCCAGAAAGAAAACAAAAAGTCTGTTGCTTCCTCTCTCCTCTCTTGCCAGCCTTTCTCCCGGAGCCCTGCTCTTCTCTCTGAAAAGAGCTGAAAAGAACTCTGAAAGATAGAGTTCGTCTTTCAGCCACTCTATCTCTGCTTCAGACTCTTGGTCTCCCTCTCAATAACATCTCTGGACCTCCTCTTTAACTCGTTTTAAAAAAGTGGGGTGATGAACGCGAGAAGAGGGAACCCTTACCACCCAATCTCTTCCTTACCGACATCTCTCTCTCCTCTTTCTGTCTCCCTCTACACACACACACACACACACACACACACACACACACACACACAACACACACACACACACACACACTAGCGACCTCCAGATGTTCCCGACCGTGAGGCGGCCATCTGCTTAAATTGCTCAGGCGCTCCGGGGAAGGGGGCAGGGACCCGGGATGCAGTAAGCTGGGAGCAAGGCCGACTGGAATGGGCGGGAGCTACGTGAGCACTTTTGAGACGCTCCCTAGGGTGGAACCCGGGCTCGGCGCGGGCTCTGCCGGCAGGCGGGGGGCGGAGCGGGGAGCGTGCCCAGAAAGGCCGGCACTTTAGAGACACTCCCTAAGTCGCCGGGCGGCTGGCCTGAGCAGCCACTGGGCGCAGGGCGGGCTGGGGGGCTGTGGGAGCGCCCAGCGTCGGGCGGGGGCCGGGGGGGGGCGGGGGGCGGGCCGCGCCGCGCCGCGCCGCGCTGAGAAAAGCGCTGGCCCGAGAGCCCGCGGCCGGGCCGCCTGGGTGAGCGTGTCGAGGCGGGTGCGGCGCAGGCTTCCAGGTGGGTGCGCGTCCCCGGGGCGGAGCGGGAGTCCGCGCAGCGGGCAAAGGACCGGAGCCCCGACCCTAACCTCGCTGCTCCATCCGGCGGGCGAGCGGCGCTGGCCGCAGGGGCGGGGCCGGGGGGCCCTCAACTTTTCCTGGACCCAGAGCGTCAGCAGCGGCCGCCTGACGCCCGGGGCTCGGCCGGAGTGGGGAACCCGAACCTCGAAGGGGGCTTTCAGGAGACAAAGGCTCTGCCAGGGGGCCGTGGGCGTGGACCGGCGCCTCTAGGGTCTTTGTGCGGACACGTGCATCTCGCGTTTGCGAGTCTTTGTGGATTTTGTTCCTGGGACGTGTATCTGCCTGTGCTTTTGTGTGTCCGTGATTCGGGGAGTCTGTTTCGCGCCAATGTCCGCGTTCCGTGGGCCCGCATTTGGCTATGGATGTTGGTGGGCGCGTCGTTGTGTGCCCGCGTACGTGGTCTGGGCCTGTCGACGTGTCTGGGTTGGGTGGCCGTGGAGTGTGTGCGCGCCGAGAGCCAGACACCGCCCCGACTCCTCGCTCCCCTGCTGTCCACCCGGGCCCCCGACTTGGCTTCAAACTTTTCTCCTGGTTCCTCGGGCAACAGCCCCCGTCCTCCTCCCCGCTGCAGCCCGGGCAGGGGGCGCTAGCAACCGTCCCCTCATTCACCTCCAGGGGTCCTTAGAGCCGCGAGGGGATAGTATAGGATCGGTGGATGTGGGAATCGGCAATGCCTGGGCACTGACCTAAGCCAAGGCTGGGCAGAGCGTGCCGGACACCCCAGCCGAACCAGCTGTAAGGAGAGAGGTAAGCACCCGGTCCTGGGCCCCGATCTGGGGCTGAAGTGAGAAGAGGAGTGGGCAGCCGGTGTTGCACACTCCACGCTTCTCGGAGAAAGTGTATGTGACCGAGAAACGCGTCTGCTTGTCGGAGAGGCCAGCCCCAGTCCCCAGTTCCGCTTTGAGATCTGCTTTCCGTTTGCATCTAGCCCTTAGGGTAGGGGGTCTAGCCCTCTGATCCCGTAGATGAGAAGGCAACTGCCGCCCAAGGCCTTGCAGGGAGGAGGAACCTTGCTCACACTAGTTTCCAATGGACAGTCCACTGGCCCACAATAGGGCACTAGGCAAGTTGCTCAGCCTTTCTGAGCCACAGTCACCCTGTTATGGATAAGAGTGACAGGTCCCTCGTGGGACAGAACATGCGGTGGGAATAACCAAGGAAGCCAGAGACAGCCTGAGAGCAGTGCCCCCCCCCCCAACTTGGCCTGGGCAAGGAGGTGACTCAGGAACTTCTGATCCTTCCTCTCTGCCTGCTCTACCCTTCCAATAAGTCCAGACTTGCAGAGCACAGGTCCGACCTGAGAGGGAGGGCTCAGGCAGGAGCCTGCTGGGCTTTTGATCCTGGGTGGCAAAGATAACCCTAACACCTTCCCTCCCTTACCCCCACCCTGCCCCAGTGTTTAACCTAGAACTTTGCCTGATGCTGCAGACATGAAGGATGGGCACAAGCCACTCACCTGGGGAGGAGGCAACTGTGGACACTTTCCTTTCCCTCTCTGGGCCTCAGTTTCCCTTCTGGAAAGGGAGGTATTGACAGCCTCTCTCCTCCCTTCCTGTTCTGGTTGACTGGTTGACATCCTAGAACCTGGGAACACTTTGATATTTAACACCTCCATTCTGACTTGACCAAGTCCCAAGCACTAATTTGCTCTTTTGAAAGGGAAGAGAGAAGATGGCTTTGAAGTTAGATAGGGATGAAGTAAGATGGGCCTGGACCCCCTGCAACCCAGGAAGGAACGGATAGAAAGCAGCCTGCCTGGGAAGCCAGGTGAATGCATCGGGGAGGGAGGCAGGGAGTATCTCCCATGGGGGAACTGCACTGCATGGCTCTGTGTCTTCTGAAACAGCACAGGGGTGATCAGCATTGTAGACTGTCAAATGCAAGGTTGGGGAGGGAGGGTTGGAATTCAACTTGAGGCTGGAAGGTAAGGCAGAGGCCAAACAGAGGGCCTTGAATGCTGGGCCTAGGAGCTGAGGATTAGGCAGTAGAGAGCTGTTGGAGGGTTTAAGCAAGCATGACAGGGTGGGATTGGTAATTCTAGGAAACATTCCTCTGGCTTCTTAGGGTCAGAAGGAGATTTTTACTTACTTCATTGCTTCCTAGCTCTGTGGCCTTGAGCAAGTAACTCTACCTCTCTGATTCCCAGTCTCCTCATCCTTCAAATGAGAATGGTAATTCCTGTCTCACTGACCTGTTGTGAATGTTAAATAGGATAATGGGTTACATGTGCTAATAAAATGAGAAGAGGTTTAGTCTGGATCATGGTACAGACGTTTGTTGGATTTCACCGATAATAGAAGGCAGAGCCAGCATCTACTATGGTCCTAAACCTGATTTCACCACCTGGTAAAGCCCTAAGTATCCTGCAAGCTTGGACTGACTGGCACCGTCTCCAAGCAGAGGGAAGCTTTCTGCCCAGGACATTTTACTCATCTAGTCTATTCCCTTCACATGGCTAGGTCCCACACAAGAGTGGAGCTGGACAGTCAGGCTGGGAGATGGCCACACACCACAAAATGTATCATACTTTGACAGGCAGCCCAGGGGCCACAGGAGCCTAGGGGGAGGCTGACCTTTTACCAGATGAGGGGCAAGTTAGATTGGGAAGACCTCATAGAGGAGGTGGCTTTTGAATCAAATGAGTGAGAGTTTGCATGGAAGACAGCAGAGCGTGTTTGTCATCTTCATCAGAGGGAACAGCCTGTGCAAAGGCTGAGGAGTGAGACAGGCCTCTAGACTGGGAAGCTCCCTCTGCAGGATGGGTTTTAAACTGGGATCAGTGGTGGGGTCCTGGTCTTCTGTTGGGATTCTGCTCTGGTGCCCAGTAAAGCTGGCAGTTGGAGGCAAGGGGCCAGGCCAGGAGGCCTCCTGAAACTGACCTGGGCAGTATTGGGGGTGAGGGAGGGGAAAGACAGTGACCCACCCACCCAAAGGCAGCTGCCGAATCTCACTCTGTCCTCATCCTGTCACTGGTAACATGACTGCTTCAGCCCACTTTGGCCCCTGTGACCTTTCCAGATCCCTTTACCAACTCCCTGGTGGAGCCTGGTCAGCACTTGTAGCCCAGGCGGGACCCTGGGTGGTGCACTGGGAGCAAATCCAAGGAAGAATCCATATTAGAGTCTTCTCTATCCTCTGCCCCTGTCTTGCCTTTGGATCTACTGGTGTCGCAGCTCCTTTTTCTTACTTGGCCTTTGAAATCACCCATTAGAGGGCAGGAACCCACATGCAGTGAGCACTAGGGTGTACCAGGCCTGGGCCTGAGTCTTCACTTTACCTCGTGTAATCACCCCAGTGGCCCACAGGAGCAGTACGTGGTTTCTCACCCTGTTACTGATGAAGACTCGGACTCAGAGGGGAGAGGGCGCACGCAGGCCTCCTTGCAGGTAAGGCACCGTGGGGCTGGAGCCGGTGTGCGTGACTGTCCCATACTGCCTGCCCGTGTCCACACATGCTGCCTCAGACCGAAGGGAACTGGAAAAGCTCCAGGAAGGAGAACATAGCTTTGGAAACCCTGTCCATTCCCGTTGATTAGCCTCCCTGGGCAGGGTGCTGCACCTCCAGGGCCACCTGCACCAGGGGTGATGTCATGGAGGAGGCCAGGCCCCGGGTGTCAGAACACCTGGATCCTGAGGCCAGCCTCTGTCCTTACTGGCTGTGTGACTCTGGACAAATCACAGAGCCTCTCTGGGTCTCTTTATGCAGCTGTAAAATAGATACAGTGCCATCTAACCCGCTGATCTTGCAAGGTGACTGGACAGATAAGAGTTGCAGAGGCACCAGGAAGGTTGAGAGGTGTCCTTTGGCGAGGTGGTCGTATTCTAAATGCCTGCTGTATCTTCCTGTGGTACCTGTTCTGCGCCAGGCCCGGTGCTCAGCTCCAAGGACATAAAAAGTGAATCTAACCCCATCCCTGCCCACAGGGAGACAGACAGGTAAACATAGTTATGGTCCAGCATGGTCAGCTCCAGCTGTCCTCCACACGTGCTCATTTGTAAGTTGAGGCAGTGATATAAGGAGCATTGGATTTGGGGCTCAGACTCCTGAGTTTAGACCTGGTTCCTCCCTTACCCAGCTGAATAGCGTCAGTCTCTTTGTCTGTAAAACAGGGACAGTAATCCCCACGGTCGAGGATTGTGATGCAGAAGTGAGTTGCTGGTGTAGAAGTGCGTGGCGAGCGGGCGTGTTTGTACAGATGTGTGGCTTTAGCGCTTGTGTTGGGAGAGCCAGCCCTCAAGGCTCTGGGAGTTTGGCCCTGACATTCTTTTGGCCTTGTGTCTCCAGAACTGATTCAGTGGTCAGGGGCCAGGATGTTAATGGAATTTCCACCTGGGGATTTTGTCGGCGTCAGCTCAAGTGAGCTCATGGAGAACATAAGCAGGGTGGGAGGCCGCTCAGCATCGAACAGCCAGTGGAGACAAAGCCCTTCTCAGGTGGGTACTCGGCCCCTTGCCCACCTCATTCCTATGCCAGGGGTTCCCTCTTGAAGTTGTGGCAAATACCTGGGCCAGAGATGCTGGGGTGCAGCACCACGGGCAGGCAGCTGGGGCCAGGAGGACCAGAGCTGGAACCCTTGACCCCAGAGAGGTCTCCCCAGAGAAGGAGGGAGACTGGGTCCTTGCCAGGAGACACCGCAGTGACCAGAGAATGTCAGCACAAGCAGTCACAGACCTGCCAGGTGACTTTGGTGGGGAGGAACAGAATGAAGAATAACACAGTCATTGCCTCCAGGAAGCTTAGTAAATCGTCACCATTGTCTTCTGTGCATTCAGCACATCACAGGTGGCAGTTGTTGAGCTGAATGTTTCACATTCACCCCGAGGCCAGCAGGTACAGAGCTGGATTCACAGCCGGTCTGAGTCCTGAGGTTGACTCTCAACTTCTGGACTCATCATTCGTCCAACATGTTTGCCGTGCCTGCCAGGCCTGGCTCTGGCCCCAGTTAGGGGAGAGGATGAACAGGTGAAGATGGCAGGGTCACTGTCCCAAGCTGCTCACACTTCAAGTCAGGAAATGGGCAGGTAAATAACGACAGAGAATTTACTCGGTGTGCATCTGAAGGAGGCGTGCCAGTAGTGTGGTGTGAGAGGCCTGGGGAGCAAGGAAGGGAGGTGGCCTGGGAGCCTGAGTGGACAGAACGGGCTTTGTTCCACTGGCGGGGCCAGGGCAGGCCTGGTGGATGCAGATGCGGTGGTCCTGGCAGTTGTGGGAGGCATCAGAACTCAGGTCCTGGGCCTGCTCCACTGTTTCCTTGCCATCATCACCCCGCTCTGGGCCTCGGTTACCCATGATCTCTGAGGGGCCTTCAGCTCCCTAGCCCTGGAATTCTCTGCGTTTGGGGAACTCTGAGCAGGGGCTGAGAGTCATTCAGAGGCTGTCGCCATAGGTTCGAATCAAGACGGGGAGTTCAGCTGGAGGAGGGAGGAAGGTGGGGACAATGTGCAGATACCTCTATGCCAGGGAGAACTTGGTTTCTGTAGGTAAAAGTAGAAGTCAGGAGGTTTTTGAGAGGGGAGTGATGTAGCCAAAGCTGTTTCAGAGGCTCTCCGTGTGAGGTATGCAGTATCGCAGTGCAGAGACCTGTGTGGGGCCTGTTGGAGCCACACCACTGACTCTTTGGACTTCACGGGCCATCAGCAAACTTTCCTTAGAGTTGCAGTGGGCCCAGAAAGAAATAGCTCATGGCCCCACCTAGCGGCCCTTATGCTATGTCCCCCAAACCAAGGATGGGTACAGTTACTAAGCCCTTGTCCTGCTGCCCTTGTGTTTTGTAACCTCGCTGATAGTAGATGTCTTTTCTCTGCAGGTTGGGGTTTAGAAATTAAGTGATCCTCCCTTGGCCTTCCATGGTGACTACCTGTCTGCCTTTCCTTTTCTCCTGAGGATAGATCACAGGTCCCAGAGGAAGGGAGGCAGAGTCAATACCACACAGATAAGAAAACCAAGTCTCCAAGAAAGAAAGCTGTAAAAGTCACACAGTTAGTAGCAGACCTGAGACTAGAGTCCTGGTCTCCTGGGTCCAAGGCAGGTGCTCATGGTCTTGTTAGGAGTTGGTTCCCTGTCCCCATTGCTGATCTGTAAGCCCCATGAGGACAGTGCCTCCCTGACATACACTCACGGGGCCTAGCACACTGCCTTGCACTTAGTAGAGGTCTAGTGCTGTGGCTGATTAATTATGTCTGCAGTGGATATGGGTATAGGTAGAATGAAGAGGCACAGTTTTTCCATTATCTGGCTTCCACCCCTTGAGGCCTCATTTCCCTATAGAAGTATTCATCTTCTCAATCTCATGTTCACAGTCATCCTCTCTAAGGCTGATGGGGCCATCAGTACCATCCCAGATTCACAGCTGAAGGAACTGGTCCAGAGAGGTAAAGTGACTTGTGCGGTTCACGCTGCAAGTTGGTGTCCAAGGCCTCTGGCTCTCTGTGAAGACCCTTCCTCTCCATGGAGCTGAGGCTAGTGGTTTTTGTCAAGAGGAACTCACATTACTCATCCTTTCTCAGATCCAGCAGCCCTGTTGAGAAACAATATAGTGTGGCTTCCCTGGATAGCACTGCTTTCCAGGAGGGCGCTGGTAGGAGTTGTCTCATGTTTGATACATGTTGGCTGGAGGAAGGAGGAAGAGAGATGGGGTCAGGCCCACCCACTGATCCCCACCCACTCCCTCCCATCCATGGAGGAAGGCGAGGTAGCCCACACTGCACCTTCCCTTCCACCATTGTGTTTCCTCTTCATTACAGGCCTGTGAGATGGCGATTACATCTCTCTTTTACAGATGAGGAGACCGAGACTCAGAGATGGTGGCTAGCCAGACCGGAGAAAGCAGACGTGGCCATGAGGCAGTCGTGTTAGGAGCCTTTGTTACTCTGTGTGTTTTATGTGTAAAGACTTACTATAAGAAGGGAAATAAGGGCCAGAAAGGAGATTAAGACATGTTTAAATCATTCGACGTTCTGCCTTCTAAAGAAAGACCACTATTGGGTTGACATATTTTCTTCTAGACTTTTCTAAAATTAGGATTTAGGTGTTTTGTTTTTTTAATGCACAGTTATAATTTTCCAACATGCAATTTACCCTTATGATCCCTAGCATTATGGCATCAGCCTCTTCCATGAGATTGCAGACTCTTATGAGCATTCTATTTTTGACTCCACAAGATCCCTAGGAGATTTCCACAGCCATCTCAAGTGGGCTGGGAAGCCCGAGGCCTGAGTCAGGAGACCAGAGCCTGAGCGCCACTTGCCACCGCCTCCCCAGGGCTCCGCGGACAAGTCACTGCACACTCTCTGGGCCACAGCTTCCTCGTCACTAAAGTGAGGGATTGCACACCCTGCTTTGCAGGCCTCGCAGCTCAGATGAGCAAAAGTCTCTTGGAAACTGTCAAGGGCTGCACCCCAGCAGGAGTTTTCTTTCTCTTCCCTCAGTCTCTTCCTGGGAAAGTTGTGCTCTCCCCTTGGCTCCTTTTGCTAAGAGGCTTGGAGCCAGAGTGCCAGACCCCAGCGTCTCTGAGACACACATGTGAAGGCACCCCTCCTTACATTACCCCAAAGGGGACATTTCCTCTGAGCAGAACAGGGCACTGACCATCAGAGACCTCCAGCCCGCACCTCTGCCTATGCCCCCTTCTGGGTCCAAAGTTGTGAGGCCGCTTTGGGATTTCTCCCTTCTCTTCTCCCAGCCATTTGTAATGCCCCTGAGAGGTCCCTGGGCTCCACTGCGACCTCAGGAAAGCCCCAGAGACACTGAGTATGAGAAAGCTTGGCACCTCCCTCATTACAGCCGTCAGCGGCAACCGGAGCGTGGCCCTGGGCCTATGGACACTTAGCTCTTGTTTTCCCAGCAACACACCGATGTACACGTTCCATGTGAACCAAGCCAATGATGAGGTTATGAAGGCCTGAGTTCGCTTCCTGCCTTTGCCACCTTCCTTTCTCATCCTCAGTTTCCTCCACTCTAACGTGGACAGCGGACTGCTGACCTCCTGGAGTGACTGAGGATTGCATGAGGGAACACGTGTCTAGCCCTAGCACATAGTGAGGACTGGTTCTGTCACCGTCAGCACTTTCCACTCCATGTCCAGGCCTGGCCCAGAGCAGGGGCCCAGGGAGAGGGGTCCACTGTGCAGGGCTGAGCAAGGTGCCCTGGGAGGATTCACAAGCACAGTTTTTCAGGGGGGTCGTGATCTACGCTTCTGCTGCCCAGGTATCAGCTGTCACCAGCATTGCCGCTTTGGCTTGGCGATGACCACCCAGCATGTGTACACAGTTCTTCACAGTTTGCATTGCACTTGAGTGAGAGTTGCATCAACTTATATGAGGAGGGGAGGGCAGGAGTTATAGTGGACGAAGCTGAGGCCTGGAGGGGGGCAGCGAGAGGCCCCTCTCTGGAGGGGGAGGGGAAGCGTTGGGCCTTGTAGGGGCTGCCGGTTACATAAGCAGGAGCTCGAGAGAGGGGCCCTTCGGCACTTAAGAGGCACATTGTATAATCACCTTTGGGAACCAGAGGGTAATCTTGGGGCATTTTTGTGTGTGTGGTGTTTGTTTAAACACCAGGAAAGGAGGGTATGAGCAGATCGGCTTAACAGGGAAGGTGAGGCCCCGAGTGGTAATGAACCCCTGCAGTGAAAAGTTCACCCTGGGAACAAAAGGGCATGAAGCAACTTAATATTTTTCTTTTAGTTCCAGACATTGGAACACTCTGTCCTGCCTCAATTGGGACCAAGCCCAGGATGCACCTGGGCCGGGTTTAATCCTCAAATTGGATGGTACAAAAGAAGGGGTGGAGAAGAGGGGCGCACATAGTGGGGTGGAGCCCGGGGAGTGGGGGAAGAGCCCCACTTCCCCTGCCCCCGCTCAGAGCCAGAGGGCAGATCAAGTGGCTGCCCCTTTAAAGTTTCATGTGGGGCTGGTAATACTATCCTGCTGCTCCCTCCACAACCCCCCAAGCCCGGAAGGTGGGCAGGCCCCTGGTCCACCCTTCCCTGAAGGCCAGTGACTGGAAGAGAGGACAGCGGGGCAGAGCAGCTAAAGAACTTGCCGGAGTGAAGCTTGGTGCCTTCCGTCTCCTGAGCGGAGTGGCTGCTGTGTGGCCGGAGCAGTGTGTGACCACAGACCTGTCCACTTAGAAGCTTTCACTGTTCAACCCTCTCATCCTCCTGCGAGCACCACTGTCCAGGGAGCTACAGTGCACAGGCTTTGAGGCAGACAGACATGCGTCAGTATGGGGACTGAATGTGACAGCATACACATTGTGCCTGGGATGATAGCAGCTACTGTGATAATTGTCCGGGGAGGGAAACTGAAGCCAGCGGAGGGGAAGTGGCTTGCATAGCACATGTCAGTGGGAAGAGCTCCTTTTGGACCCCGTCTCCTCCTAGTCCTGCTGGAGGCAATAAATGAAAATAGAGGTATTGGAACTGAGTGGCCCTGGGTTCTAGTCCTGCCCTGCTTTTTACTGGTTTCGGGTAAATCCCTTTTCCTCTCTGAACCTCTGTTTCTTCATCTGTATAATGGGGGAAACAGCCCAGCTGCCTGCCCTGAGTTAAAGGAAAGGCCAAAGAGGTGTAATAGCTCTAAGAGCTGGGGGCGGGGGCAGGGCACAGGGGAAGGGGCTTGGCACAGGTGTACCCAGAGCCCATCTGGAAGTCTAGACAGAGGGTCCCCTGTTGGAATGCGGGATCCTGCCTTTGGAGGTCAGACTAGGTAAGGGGGCTTAGGACCCAGCCATTGTTACCCACAGAAGGAGTGAGGTGGGGGCAGTCATTGCAGGTCCCCGTCCTCCCCTTGCCGAGAGGGGCCTCCGTCTGAGAAGCTGGAATGCGGGTCTGGACATGGCTCAGCACTGCCAGACAGCGGCAGTGAGCCCTGCTTCCTCTGTACTACATCGGGTGCCGCTCCCCCTTATGTGTGGCCGTACAGGACTTCTGAGCCTCTCTAAGTCTCAGTTCCCTCTTCATAAAGTGGTGACAGAAGTTGCTGCCTTGCGATTTTCATGGTGGTTAGGGTTAAGTAAGCCTGTGTAGGGAGGCAGCTAGCACAGCACCCAGCACATAGCACATGCCCGGCAGAGATGAATGGAACACCCTGACCCCTAAACTGTGAGCCCCTCCCCGGTAGGACCTGGGTCAGGACCAGCCCATGGACCCTAGACCATCAGAGCTGGAGAGGCCAGCCAAAGACCCATCTTGTCCAGTGCATTTCCAACCGGATTCCTTAACAACCTACAGCAGGGGCGGTGAGCAGGCATGGAAGGCTCCAGGCCTCCACCCTTACTTCAGCCAGAACAGACCTGCTTTCATCTGCAATCTTTAGAAAGTTCTGCTGCTCCTAGTTTAAAATCCAGTCATCTGGCCTAACCATCTTTACCATACAGATAGGGAGACTGAGGCCAGAGAGGATCAGGGACTAGGAATTCTACAAGGAGGAGTATTGAGGGAAAGCATCTGGGTGGCACTGAGGGGCTGGTGACAACTTGCAGATACATCAGCTGGTGTCTTATGGGGAGGGTGGGAGCCCTCTGGTATGGGGTACCTGCTGCCAGCCCTCACCTGCAGCTCTCTTCCTAGCCCCCACCATGCCGTGGCCCCTGCTGCTGCCGCCCCTGCTGCTATTGCTGGCCACAAGCGGGGCCCAGACCACCCGGCCCTGCTTCCCCGGATGCCAGTGCGAGGTGGAGACCTTCGGCCTCTTCGACAGCTTCAGCTTGACACGGGTGGATTGCAGCGGCCTGGGCCCCCACATTGTGCCCGTGCCCATCCCCCTGGACACAGCCCACCTAGACCTGTCCTCCAACCGGCTGGAGACTGTGAATGAGTCCGTGTTGGCGGGGCCAGGCTACACCACGCTAGCTGGCCTGGACCTCAGCCACAACCTGCTCACCAGCATCTCACCCACAGCCTTCTCCCGCCTTCGCTACTTGGAGTCACTCGACCTCAGCCACAATGGCCTGGCAGCCCTGCTGGCTGAGAGCTTCACCAGCTCACCCCTGAGCGACGTGAACCTAAGCCACAACCGGCTCCGTGAGGTCTCTGTGTCCGCCTTCACCACGCATAGCCAAGGCAGGGCGCTGCACGTGGACCTCTCCCACAACCTCCTCCACCGCCTGGTGCCCCCAACCTCGCGGGCCAGCCCGCCTGCACCCACCATTCAGAGCCTGAACTTGGCCTGGAACCGTCTCCGCACTGTGCCAGACCTCCGGGACTTGCCCCTGCGCTACCTGAGCCTGGACGGGAACCCGCTGGTGACCATCAGCCCCGGGGCCTTTGAGGGGCTGGCTGGCCTTACACACCTGTCACTGGGCAGCCTGCAGGGTCTCCCCCAGCTGGCGCCCAATGGCTTCCGTGAGCTGCAGGGCCTGCAGGTCCTGGACTTGTCTGGCAACCCCAAGCTCAAGTGGGCAGGAGCTGAGGTGTTCTCAGGCCTGGGCTCCCTGCAGGAGCTGGACCTGTCGGGCACAGGCCTGGTGCCCCCGCCCGAGAAGCTGCTCCTCCACCTCCCAGCGCTGCAGAGCATCAGCGTGGGCCAGGGCGTGTGGTGCCGGCGCCTAGTGCGGGAGGGCACCTACCCCCGACATCCCGGCTCCACTCCCAAGGTGGCCCTGTACTGTGTAGACACCCAGGAATCGGCTGCCGGGGGCCCCAATACCTTGTGACGAATGGTGTGGCCCGGGGCCATGTAACAGACTGCACCCTGGGCTTCCTCAGGTCCGGGGTAATTTATACTTTAATGTGCCAATGCCAGGGGACTCTGCAGGCCTATGTGGCAGCGTCATTGCAAGAGAGGCTTTGGACCTGGGACCCACACCCAAAAGCAAAGTCTTGCCCCTTTGTCTGTGTTGCTCCCCAGACCATAAGCTGAGGGTCTTCGATGCCAAACCAGACAGCAGTCCCCTGCTGTCCTTCCCAACTTGTCCCCAAAGTGCCTTCCCCGAGGCCTGGACCAACCTGACCCGTACGGGAGGAGGGTGGAAGGGAGGTAGTGCTGCGGGACAGAGGTCAGGTCCAGCCACTCAGGGCCGTGGGGTTCTTTTACAACATAGGCCTCTCTTTGCTCTCGGCATGTGAGGCCTACTTCATCCTCCCCACCCACCCCACCCCCACCCCCAGAATTCTGGGTAGAACTTTAATTATAAAAGGACTGGAGAAAAAAAATCAAGTCCACCTCCTCATTTGATAGATGGGAAACTGAGGCCCAGAGAAGGAAAAACGCTAATCTGAGGTACTATGGGGCAGAGGCTTGACTGGACCAGTGGCCTGCCTCCCAGCAGGGCCCCTTTGCACTTTTCTGTCTTCTCTAAATCCTACTCTCCCCATCCTCTTTCTGGGTTCCCTCTTGCTTCCAAGAACCACATCCTGCCATTTGTGCCCTTTCCCCGTCATCCCCAGGAGAATAGGCAAGGGCGTTGGAGGTGGGACTCCGGGTCTGGTAACCAGCTGTGCAGCACAGGCTAAGTCAGTTTCACCTTGGAGCCTCTGGAAGCTTCAGGCATGCCAGTCCCAGCCCTGCCAGTTTCCCACTCTGGGGTGGGGTCCTCCAGCATCAAGACTGGAAGTTCACCTGTTGACCCCAGAGGTACCTCCTCTGGCCCATACCCCAAGGAGATGATGCAGTCGTGGAGCCTAGCCAGGCCCTGAGCTCCAGGGGCCTCCTGGATTCAGCTCCCACTGGCCCTGAGCCCAGCAGCCCATTCCACCCTACTGAGAATGAAGCAAAGGAGGCAGGGTAGCCCCCACCCATGTTTATGCTCCCCTACCAGGGTGGCATCTCAGCTCCCAGGCCCAGGCTCTTTCTTTTATGTCGGTTTTATAAAAGTTATCTTTTTAATGGACTGTCACCTTCAACCACCCTCTCTTCTGGGCCCCTGCTGGCAGGGGATGGAAACATGTCATTTGTAAAAGAAGAAAAACATTGCATTTGTTCACTTTGCAATGCATTTACACATTGCATTTGTAATATTGTGTCCTGGTGGGGTGTGTTGGGGGAGGAGGCATGGGTGGAAGCCAGCCATATGTGGCCGTGTGGGGCGTCAGGGGGCAGGCCCCACAGGACGCCCACAGGACAATGAGAGCTCTGTCCTCCCCCTCCAGCCCCACCCAACACCTGGTCCTTGGTGTAATAAACACTATAAAGAGCCCCTCTTTCCATCATTTGACCAGCATCCACCGACATTCCCTAGACTGGGCCCTGGGGCCACAAGGATGAATTGGGACCAGCTTGTTCTCTGTAAAGTCCAGTAACCTCCCAGGATTGGTTGAGTAAAAGTGACGTGAGGAAGGTAGTTGTTTGGGGTGGATTTCACCTTTCACTGCAGCTTACAATCTTTCCGCCTTCCTTATCTCCCCTCCCCCTGCCACACCAACCCCACGAACTTGTCAGGCCCTTGCACACCTCTGCTTTGCTGAGGCTGCTACTATGGGACCTGGCCCTTGCCCCCATCCCTGCCTCTCATCTCCTTCCCACCCTAATAGACCCAGTTGCTACCTCACCTCCTTAGCAGCTTTCCCTGAGGTCATCCACCTCCCTCCTCTTAGGCTCCAATAGTACTTTGTTCCTTCTTGGCATTTCGACTGCTGTGGGACCCTAACTCCTTTTTACACACTTCTGGTGACAAGGGATCCAATTCTGTCTCTGCTGTCAGGAAGTTCTTACTCCTAACTGGCCAAGATATGTAGGGATATCCATCACCACCACCAACAGGTTTTTTCCTGCTGTCTACTCTGTGCCCTGGGACTCATGTTCCTGGGGTGGGAGAGGGGAGGACACCTAACTATAAGAGCAGCACAAGGAGCTGTGAGAGCCCTGTGGTGGGGTTAGGAAGGCTTCCTGGAGGAGGCTCAGCCACAGCAATGACAGGGACAAGTGGGCCTGGAGAAAGGGGCTGGCACTTGGGAGAGGTCCTGGGTAAGCAGTGGTACAGAGCCCAGGACATTCAGGCCATGGCTATGGTTGGGGTACTTCCCCATCATGTGACTTAGGTCCCCCCGGGCTTGGGCTCCCTGAGCCAGAGACAGCCCCGTCAATATGGGAAGAGATCTGAAGCATGGGGAGAGAGGGAGGGTCAAGGTGAGAACCCAGCCCTCACAGCTCTTGAATTGGTTCTCCACCCCTCCCACTTGGGACAAGTGAGACGTCAAATGCAGGGTCCGGGAGAGATCCCTGGGACTTTAACCTAGTGGGGCTGGGCCCTCCCAAAGGCCTGCTTGAAGAAGGCGTCTTTTGGGTAGGGCCATGGAACATAGGGATCTTAAACTAAGCAGTGCTGAAGGGGAAGGAACCCTGGTCTCCTTCAGGTCACCTCCACCCTGAGCTGCAGCTTTCACATCCTGCAAGACGACGTAGGGGTGAAACTCCAGTGGAAGGATGAACAGACGCCTCCACACCATGCGGGTTCCTCCTTCCTGATGGGGCCATCACCACAACCCCTGAGTGCCGGTGGAAAGGAGAAGCCCGCGGGGGCAACCGGCCTCGCTGATTCCGGCGTCCCAACGGCTCCTCCGGAGGCTCCCGGCACGCAGCACCACCTCGTGGTCACGCATGTCCAGACCTGAGGTCTGAGGGGTCGAAAAGCAAGGCCCAGGGCCGCTGGAGGCCAACGTGGACCTGCGCAGCTGGCGCGGCCAGTCTCTCCTTCCCCTCGCGGACCGCCTTCATCCACACTCCGCCCTCCTGGAACCCTGGGGCCGAGGATGAGGTCATTGGAATTTTACAGAACTATAGAGATGAGTGCAAAGTTTCCGTTTTGGAGTTTCCGGAAGAGGGTTAAAATCCTGGGTCCATCAGGAACCAGTTGCATGACTTTAACCAAGTCACTTTCTCTGGGCCCGGAAAATGGGGATGAAAATATTTCCCTGCACGGGGTTGTATGAAGAGTAAAGGAAGGAACATCTGTAAAGAATCAAGTACAGTGCCTGGCACAAAATAGACACTCCGTAAATGCTTGTTTCCGCCCTCATTCAACCATAGAATTATGAATTAGATTACAGAGCCATGTGGTCTTAGACTCATATTTTGATAACTGACTCAGAACTGAAGAATTTCGTGAAGGTTTAGGATGGTAGAGCTGCAGAATAATAGTGTCATCCACAGGATCTTGGCTCTGTGTACCTTATCACAGGACAGACCTTCAGTGCGCACGTCAGCCTGTCACGGACTGGCCTTTCAGTGCGCATCTCAGTTGCGTTTTATTGCTGGGGAAACAACTAAGGCACAGTTTGCAGTCACGGTCCAGGCTGGGTCATAAACGTTTCACTGCACTTCATTCACAATTCAGTTGCCATTACTGGACACCTGTTCCTTGGACTAGGTATTCATGCTGTCATTTCCTCCCCACAACAACTGCCCTCGGTGTTATGGTCACCGTACAGATGAAGGCAGCCTGGGCCTGACTTCATCTGTCAGATGACTAGTCTCATTCTTGCCTGTCCAACCTCAGTGGCCAGGCCAGCTGTGGCAGATCCCATGTGTCAGAGAGGGTAGAGGTGCTCTGAGAAACCCAAAACCACTAGGATCCCATTAATTGTTCTGTCGGGAGGGGAAAAAAAAGCTGGGAAAGTTATGCTGCTCTAAGCATCTCCCATCAGATCCATGGGTTCTAGATCCTAGAACATGAAAAGCCAAAGATAAAAGCTTTCCCCTCCTGGCCCCATTTCACAGATGGGAAGACTGAGGCCCAGAGAGGCACAGCCCAAAGTCATAGGGCAGGTGACATGGCCACAAGTCCACGATTCTGTGCTTCAGAACTGGCTACATAATCAGTGGGACCCAGTGTAAAATGAAAATGTGAGGTCTCTTGTTCAAAATCGTTAAGAATGTCAACATGGTAAGAGCAGAACCTTAAACCAAGCACGAGGCCCTTCTAAGGTCCCACTGCTGTGCAGCCAGCCCTGCTGTGCTTTAATCATATAATTTACAGAGAAGGAAAGGGCAAAACACCCCATGCTGGTCAGGATGGCAAAAGAAAATCTCTATGGATTTGTGTGAAACCCCATCCCTCTAGCCCAGGAAGCTGATTAGATTCAAACCCAGGAATTTCCTTCCATGGGTGTTATCACACCACCCTCTGATTTCCCCAAATTGTCACAGCCAGAAGGTTTTCAGAGAGAGAGAGCAGATAACGATGGATACACCAGCACCCACCTACTGCCTCCAAACCAGCCATGGGATGTCTCTCTGGACAAGACTGCTGTAGGCAGTCTACCTTCTGCTCATCCCTAATGTCCACCAAGACATAGAGGTCATCATAGGCCCATAGGGCCTTGCACACAGATGCTTAGTGGTCTGTGTTGGCTAATTTCAGCAGGGAGCAAATGCCCATTGATACCTAACATTTATTGATACCTAATATTTATTGATATCTAATGGCTGACATCCACAAAGCCATATATACCAATGCCAGTGTTTGCAGGTAGCTCATCACAAGGATAACTGCTCTGCTCATTAATACCTAATGTCAGTCCATAGCTCAACATCTGGCAGCAGCAAATAGCCATCCAGTTAAGTCATATGCCCTGTGTTTATTCATGTATTTATTTAAGTCCCAATGGTTTTATTTATGGGGATTATTGTGTTTGCTGAGCTGGGTGGGAATTCTTTCTGTGTTTACTGTTTAATTCCAAAAGCTATTTATTATTTTCTTTGGCATACCCATTATTCAAAAGATTCTGAATTAGGAACACTAGCATACATTTATGTTTCTTGACCTATACACATATGTATATGTAATTATTAAATACATGATACAGGAAGACAGAGCAAAAGAGACCCTGCTTTGAGGACAGGAGTGTCAAGCCAGGAAAAATTTACTAATTAGTTGATTCTTAGAGGCAGCAACTTTTCCAAAGCTGAGTGAAAATTCGAGGCATCAGCCCTTCTGCTCAGGCAAAGAAGGACAAAAGGCCCTACTTTGGGCTGAAAAAGATTAGGGACTCTAAAAGGTTAGGACAACATAACCAGTGGTTAAGGCACAGCAAAGAGAGGCTGCCTGGGCTCAAGGCCAGCTCTGCTACTTACAGTTAAGTGTCCTGGGGTAAGCCCTCAACTTCTTAGGCCTCAGTTTCCCCATCTGTAAAATGGAGACGGTAGCTACCTTACAGGGATATTGTAGGAAATAAGTCAGTGTACATAGAACACTTAGAATAGCACCTGGCATATAATAAGTGCCATATAATAAATACAAAACACAATTGACCTTTAAACAACTCAAAAGTTAAGGAAGACAACCCTCCAAGCAGTCGAAGATCTGAGTTTAACTTTATCATCAGCCTTCCATATCTACAGAGTCATCTGTAGATTCAAGCAACTATGGGTCATAAAGTATGGATTTAGTGAAAGAAATTCACATATAAGTGGACCGGTGCAGTTCAAATACATGTTGTTCAAGAGTCAACTGTACTTTTTAAACATTTTTTGGAAAAATCTTTTGTCAAACTTTTAAGCATGCTGTGACTCAAAGCATTCTCAGGCAGGGTTCTTTTGGAGGCCATCAGCTCTCAGCAGGTGATCTCACAGAAGCTGTGGTCCTTAGGACTGTGTCTGAAATGAGGTTCTACCCTCTGCACCAACACATTTTGAAACTGCCTCACCATACAGCTTCCTCCTAACACTCGGTGTTGAGGAAATATCCCCATGACCGTTCTCCCCAGGCCCGGCAGTCACAGGTGGAATGGCCCACCTGTTGTGATTTGAGACTCAGTGACAACTCGCCCCTCTTCTCCCTCTCCCAGACAGCCTCACTCTTGTTGTCTGATGTCTTTGCTAGACAGACAGGGGCCCAAAAGTGACACACCCTAAAAAGTGATTTTTAAGGTGATGTGTCGCTAGGACAGTTGCTAAGATTATGATTCTAGAGGCAGGATTATGAGACCCAGAAAGAAGGGAGTTGAAAGATAAGGTCTTTAACATCTGCTGCCTTCTCTGTCAACCAGTGTGATATTTTGTCATACTGGTGACCCCCCAATGAGTCACACCTGGTATTATCACCCTGCGTAGAACCGCCCTCTTGAATCTGGGCTGGGCCTGTGATTTGCTTTAATCAATAGAATGCAGCAGAAGTGGCTCTGGATCAGCCCCAGACCTAAGTCTTAAGAAAGTCTGGCAGGTTTCCTTTTTGCAATCTTGGGAGTCCGGAGCTGCCCCATACAGAGTCTGGTAAGACCACGTGGAGAAGCCCGAAGGCCATATGGAGAAAGAAAGGCTCAGCCATTCAGTATCCCAGCAGATCTCAGAGCCTGGCCAACCCTTCACCTACAGAAGTGACTGCAACAAAAGCAGCAGAGGAACCAACCAGCGGACCCCAGCCCTGATTGCAGAATCATACGCTTAAACCAAACGACTCCTGTGCTAAGCCATTATACTTTGGAGGGCTTCCTACATGGCGGCAGACAACCAAAACAGCCAAGCCACAGGCTCTGTGCCCATGCCCTCCCCATTTCTGTTGCCTCTCCTCCACCCCCTCTGGCTTTCCTGGTAAAAGAACTGCTAACCTAGCCATGAGACCTGAGCAGCTGAAGATGCAAAGATGCCAAATGACAAAGCCAGACAGCCAGACCTTCCTCAAGAGTGGCCAGTCTGAAGGGACAGGGCAGAGAGGCACAGTTAAGAGGAGACACATGTGCCCGGTATTTTAAAGTTTATGAGACGCCACCCTGCACACGAACTCTTCTTTTGTTATATTTTTGTCTCACAGCCACCCAGCAGGCTCAGCCTGTCTCCTCTCAGCCCAGACAAATGACTTGCAGGTCCCCAGGCAGACCCATCTGTCACACTGGGACTCCCCTTGTCTCTGCACAACCCCAGATGGAAACTGGGAGAATAAAGACCTAGACCCACTGTCCTGCTAAGGGGCCTTCTTGCTTAGAGCTTTCCCTCCAGACCCAAGGACATACATGCAGGGAACTGAGGCTGGGGTGAGGCCAGGCACTGGGTGGGGGCAGGTGAGAAGAGCCAGAGGAGAGCAGGCAAGAGGGAAGCTGGTCTGGAGCACAGGGGACCCTGGGAAAGGCGCAGCTTTTTAACGCTTCCCGCAGACTGTGGACAAAGTCATACTTAGCACAAACTTTAAAAATACTCTCCCCACACAGAGATACACTGTAATTCCCCTGACTTACCCCACCCGCCAGTAAAATCCGTCATCTGTGCAGACACATAGGCGGTGGGGACCAGGATGGGTGCTTGGAGGGAGTATGTCCCGGGTTCTGAGCAAACCTCTCAGGAGTGACTACACAGAAATTCCCTCTGCTAACATGTTCTAAAGGAAGGTGACGCACGAAGCAGTAGGGGAAGGGGCAATGAATGCTCCCCTGTTCTCACACCCACCAGCCTGATTCTTACCTTCCTGTCTCTGCGTCCCTGCCACCATTTCTGGGAAGCCCCCCTGACCACCTCCCCACATCCTACTCCAGGCCAGTTTAGATGATCCTCCTCTATGCTAACTTGGCACATCTTCCCTCCAGAGTGACACTCATCACATTTATTTTCTGTTTATTTTTCTAGTTTCCACTTTACACTGAAGGCAAGAACTGTACCTGCCTTTGCTCCCCAAAGGGTCCCCAGCACTCAGACTGGTGCCTGGCACATAGCTGTTGTCAGTACACACCCGATAAATGAATAAATGGGTTGGTTACATCCATTTTACTGATGGTTAAATGGAGGCCCAGAGAGGTTAAGGGACATTCCAAAGGCTACACAGCAAGCTCATGGCAGAAACCAGCTGTTGTTTTTTTTTTACTGAAGTATAGTCAGTGTCAATTTCTGGTGTACAGCATATGTTTCAGTCATGCATACCTATACATATATTCGTTTTCATATTCTTAGAAACCGGATCTTGAGAGTTCCTCTGCAGTAGAAAATTTCCTGCCCTGCCCCTCCCCTCTCCCTCAGGTGGCAGGTGTGTGCACCGACAGGCCTGAAGCAGGGATGCGGTGGGAGTCCCCTGTGAAGGTTCTGTCTTTTCCCCTCCAGCTCCTTGACAGGGACTCACCTCTGCTCTGACTTCCGCCCAGTGACTAAGTCTGTGCCCCACCTCACCCATCCCAACAGCAACCCCACTGGCTATGGAAGGGTAAGTCCCACTTCTCTGAGCCTGCTTCCTCAGCCTTAAGATGAGTCAGCCTGGGAGATCAGGAGGCTCCTTCTAACTGAGAGTCTAGGAAACCCTGATGAAAAAGACCAGAGAAGACTACCTCGCCAGCTGCATGCTGCCTGCTGTGCGGCATGAAGCACAAACGTTCACCAAGCACCAGAAAGGCCCAGAAATCTCAGGGGTTTTTTTGTACGTAACAGAATCTTCCTTCGATAATACGTAAGTTTCTTACCTGCACTATTATGTGTGGTGTGTGTGTGTGTGTGTGAGAGCCCACGTGATGGTCTTTTTCAGGTTTTAAAAACAAATCCAGATGATTCTACTGCATAATCAGGTTTGGGCAACACTAAAGTTTACACAGATCCTACATCTCACATCCATACCTCACATACTCTTCATGACCTTCAGAGCAGGCAGGGCTGATCACAAACCCATTTCACAGGTGGGGAAAATGATGCCCAGACAGTGGGTGGCAGAACCTGGGACTTGACTCAGAAGCCCTATTCCAAACTCTCCTCTGAGTTCAAAAAACAAAACAAAACAAAATAAAACAAAATAAAATTAAATTAAATTAAATTTAAATTAAATTAAATTAAATTTAAAAAAAAGAGAAGAATGGATACAATTACTTGGCTGGTAGACCCGTTCAAAGAGCTTGCTTAGCCCTGCCAGGGAGCTAAATCATTTGGTGGGAAGCCCATTCTCTAGGAGATGGGGGTGACAGATGACAAGAATAATAAAACTCTGGGACAGAGTCAACAGGATGCTGAAGGCGTGACTCAAAGGATTAGAGCAGCCCAGGGAATGAACCTCAGGCCTCAGTGCTCCGGCTCCGCCCACACACACACTTTTAAGCCCTGTGTTTGTCCCAAAAGACACCACAGTCCTGACCACAGGGCACGCAGACGTGGACCAAACCCAACCCTGGCCGTGGCGGCGCCCCGTCGGCTGCATTACAAGGAGGCAAGTGACTACATAGGCGGAGCTGAAGCTTGAGTTCCCATTCGACAGAGGGGCAATCTGGGGCACCTCACAAGAGCTGAGCTGTGGGTCGAGCTCCAGCTGAATCCAGGTCTCTGACCCTCCCGTAGCTCTGTCTCCACCAGAGGGCGCTGTCCGGGACACTCCCCTTTCCTTTCTCCGCGCATTTGCCGCTTTTCTTCTCGGTCTGTTCCGGGAGTGGATGCTCTAGCCCCAGGCTTGGGCGGGGGCGGGGGGGGGGACAGGGGTGGGGGGAACAGTCCCTCAAGGAGAGAGCAAAGGGCAAACTCGGAGAAGCAGAAGTCTGAATGAGCAGTGACTTTCAGCAGTCACCAAAGGCTCCATTGCCTTTACATCTCCCCCGCTGATGAAATACCTTCCACTCTTTGGGTTTTACAGACTTTTAAAACTAACGTTTACTCTGGTGGGATTTTTTTTTTCAAGAATAGTCGGTGCTTATATATTGACTTATTTTATTCTCAGTATACAAAAAGATGTTTGACAGTTGAGAAAACTAAGGCTCAAAGAGGTTAAATAATTTGCTCAAGGTCACACAGTAGGTAAGTGACAGATTCTAGATTTTAAAAGGAAGTCTGATTCTGGAGCCCAGAAATAAACTAAGTGCGTATGTAAAAGTAGAATGCTAACCTTACAGAATCAGAAACAGAGAATCCTAAAGTGTCAGCTTCCTTGGCTCTTACCTTACAGAAGCCAAGATGGGTCTGAGGGGGACTTTGGAAGGGATCCTGGGTGCTGCAGACCATTGGTACAGCTGCTTTGTTCTGGGCTCCAGCCCAATCCACCAGTGATGTCTGGGCAGGGTCACTCAGGAGCAGCTTCTAGTTAATGTCACTTGCTTGTTCTTCTGTCCAAGGGCAGTTACTTGGGCTGGAGCACCTCAGAGAAGGGCCTGTGGGCCTATATTTGCATTCTTCTCCTTCTTGGATCACCTGCTCCAGGCCGCCTAGTCAAGTGGGCATGCGTTTGAACCTAGGTGCTCTGACCTTCCTGTCCAGACCTCCTCCCTGCCCTTCACGGGGCCCTGCTCAGCATAGGGTAAACCCAAGAACATCGGGTGGATGTTCCTGGTGGATGAGGGCACAGCAGAGTCCCCGACCAAGTCTGTGGCCTTTTAATGGGGACCTCAGAGATTTAACTAAAAATATTTGATGATGTAGGGACACCCAGGCACAAAGGTAGGTCAGCAGAGAAAATATTTTGCCTTTCAAATCAGGGTAGCGAGGAAATTTGGGAGCATGTTGCATCCCAATCACTCCTGCTGTTAGATAGTTAAATAAGGGTCACCGGGGCAGATAGGTGGAGGAGAAGGAGGATGGTCCGGAAGATGATGTTATGCCCACCCCATAAAGGGACTTTACTTCTAAATGAGTGCAAGAAAGAAAAAAAAAACTGGTTAAAACCTGACAGCCAAAGCCGTGCGGTAGCAGAAAGGACCTAACCAGACACAACCAATGTTCATTGTATTCTAATTAACATTGCGGTTTAGTTCCCCGCTCATGGGTTTTTCTGTATACACCGTGAGCAAGGGGCCAAACATAACTAAGCATTCCAGGGACAAGAGCCCTCAATAATCAAAAGACCACCTCTAAGTGAGGGAATAAGAGAAAGGGGAGACAAAACCCGCTGCTTTTTTCCTCCCTTGGATTAGCCTGCCCCCCATTCTTGGGGGTCTACTTTTCCTTTCTTTTTAAATAAATCTTTTAAAATCCCTACACAACTCACCTTCTCCTGACTGCAAACTTGTCTTTCAGGTATGACAAGAACTGAGGTCTTTACCTTTTGGGGAAACACTGCTACCTTCTAGTTGCACCACCCCAGCAGAGGCATGTACCCTCTGAGTGCCAGTTCCCTCATGGGAAAGTGGGGACGTTAACATGATTTACAACACATTAATGCCGCACTCAGAGCCCCCATCACGTGGCCTGGCGCACGGAGGGGCTCAGGTAGTGTCAGCTCCTCTCTCCACACCCCAGGGCTGAGGTTCAGGGTAAATCTCCCAGGACAGGGCCCCATGTGGGTTTTGACTGGTGCCAGGCTAGGAACTTAAATCCTGTGCTTCTCTCCCATTAGTCTGATCTGGATCTGAGTGAGAACTGGATCATTATCTCATTGACCACTTGGCCAGGGGTGCTGACAAAACAAATTAATGTAAAGTGTAGGCAGAAATTATGAAGGAAAAGGGACTAAGAGTAAGAATAAAATGAGTAATGCCTATCTGCCACCTGAACAGCATGTAATGTTTCAAAGCAATCGTGTGTCCATGATATGTTTTGACCTTGACAAAAGCCTGTGAGGAGCTAGGATGGCATTGTTAGCTCCCTTTACAGACAACAAAACCAAGGGTCAGAGAGGAGGTACGTGGTTTTTCCAGGGCCATCTATCCAGTGACAGGAGAGTAAATGTTCTCCTAGCCTTGTGAGAATGAGAAAATGGAAAGACAGAGGGAAGAAGGAAATGGCATGGGAGCACAAAATCCCCTATGTCTACCCCACAAATTGCCCTTAGTAATCAAAGAAATACAAATTCAGACACTGTAGAGATCCCATGTGCACGGTTTTTGAAACCGAGCAGGACCCTATGGGGACTTCCTGGGACAGACCCCTCCCCATATACTCTGCTGTAGCTCCTTGCTGAAGTACTCAGATAATAGTATCTCATGCATATGTCCTGAGTTTTTCAGATGCTAGAAACCACCACCAAATGGAAGAAATTAACTACTTGGTGATCAAGAGCACGCAGCCCCCAGAACCTCTGGCGCCTAAAGATGGATCACCATCAATCACTCAGAACTGTGCACAGCTGATCACGTGCCCTGGAATGCCCCTCCCTCTCCTTGCCTTTAAAATTGCTCAGCCAAAACCCCTCAGGAAGTTTGGGGCTTTTGGGGCATGAGCCACCCCTACTCCTTGCTTGGCCCAGCTTTAAACCTTTCTCTCCTCCAAACTCCAACATTTCAATATTTTTCTGGCCTCACTGTGTTTGGGGCACACGAACTTGTAAACTTGGGTTGGGTAACATTTTGTTTTATTTCCAGGAGGAGGTCCCTCCTGGGAATAAGGAGGTGGCAGGGAAGTAGGTTGTCTCATGCCCGGTTCCAGGAAGCTTTGCTGAAGAGCAGTGTGGCAATATGTACCCGATGCCCTAAAAATTGCCACAGGAATTCCACTTCTAAAATGCTCTTCTTAGGAAACAATCATGAAGAACTAAAAAATTTAGCTACAAGGATACCCATCACCTATTGGTAATGGGAAAATATTGAAAATACTCTAAAGATTCATCAATAGGGTGGCTGTTTAAGTAACTTATGAATAAGTGAGTCTAAGACTAGAATATTGGCCGCCCATTAAAATTAAGCTGCACGTAGGCAAAACCAGAACAAACAAAAATAACCCTTAATGCAAAGTTCACACTTTATACGAATTAACTCAAAATGGATCAGAGACCTACATGTAAAACATAAACTTACACAAGTTTCAGGGGAAAAAAAGAAAATCTTCAAGACCAAGGGCTAGGCAGAAAGATTTTTAGACTTGATATCAAAAGCACAATCCATAATGAAAAAAATGGATAATTTAGACCTCATCAGTATCTTAATTTTTGCTCCATGAAAGACCCATGAAGAGGAGGAAAAGACAAGATACCAACTGAGAAAATAGTTGGAAACCACACATATGACAAACGCCTTATCTCGAAAATATATAAAGAACTCTCAAATCTCAACAGAACAACAAATACCCCAAGGATAAAATGGGTAAAAAAAAAAAAAAAAAAAAAAAACAAGAACAGACATTGCATTGAAGAAGATATACAGATGGCAAATAAACATGTGAAGAGATGTTCAACTTCACTGGCCATCAGTAAAATGCAAATTAAAACCACAACGAGACCACCACACACGTATCAGAATGGCTCAGACGAAAAACAGTGACAACGCCAAATACTGATGAGGATGTGGAAAACTGGATCACTTGTGCATGGCTGGTGGGAGTGCAAAAGGGAACGGTCATTCTGGAAAATAGTTTGACAGTTTGTTATAAAACTAAACAATGCACCCACCATATGCCCAAATATTCTTCAACAGGTGAATAGTTAAACAGACAGTTGTAGATCCACACCAGGGGATACTACACAGCAGTAAAAATAAACGAACTATTGATACATGCAACACCTTGGATGGATTTCAAGAGAATTATGCTGAGTTACAAATGGCAAACCCAAAGGTTGCATGCAGTATGCCTCACTTATATAATATTCCTGAAGTAATAAAATTATGGAGATGGAGTACAGATGAGCAGTTGTCAGGGATTAGGAGTAGGGAGAGGAGAGTCAGTGTGGTTATAAAGGGGTAGCAGGAGGGAGACTTTTGGTAATGGAACAGTTATGTATTTTTTTGTGTTGGTGGTTATGTGAGTCTATACCAGTGACGACATTGCATAGAACTACATAAACACACACGCACATGTACATATACACAGAAGTGAGTACATGAGGCAGTGGCAAAATCTGAGTACTCGGTAGATGAAGCCAATGCCCATTTCTTTGTTGTGATATTGTACTATAGTTACGCAAAGTGTAGCCATTGGAGGAAACTGGGTGAAAGATACACTGGGCCTCCCTGTGCCTCTCTTTTGCAACTTCCTGTGAATCTATAATTATTTCAAAATAAAAATGTTGTATGAAGCTGCAAACCCCCCCCCGGGGGGGGGGCCTGGGAAGTGGCCTGAGGGCACCCTCTAGGGGGCTGGTAATACTCTGTTCTGTTGATCTGCGTGCTGGTTATGCAGATGAGTTTGCCTTGTGAAAATTCAATTCATTTATAGTACGTGTGCTTTTCTGTATCTATATTATATTTCAATACAAAGTTTTTTAAAGTTAAACCTGCAAAAGATTATTTAAGGATGTGAGAATATGTTCACTTATATGTAGATAACTTAAGTAGAAATAAAAGCAGAGTACAAAATAGTATATATTATTTGTTACATTATCTGGTTTACAAATTATATGAATGTATGTTACTGAGTCCAAATTCATTCCACTAGTCTCATGACAGGCCAATAAATTGGGAGATGAGGTGTTGGGGCAAGGAATAACAACTTTATTTGGAAAGCCAGCAGACTGAGAAGATGGGGGACTAATATCCTAGAGAATCGTCTTACCCGAGTCAGAATTCAGGCTCATTTTATCCCAAAAAGGGGAGGGGGTGTGGTTGGTTGTTACAAGATTCTTGGTGTCAGAATCCTTCATTCTTGCAGCTGTCCATGTAGGTTAGGTCATGATGTTCCTGTAAACCTCCAACAAAACAAATATTATTCTCTGTTCTGGAACTTTTTATCTCTGTGTGAATGGAAAAGTGTTCTACCCTTAAAGGCCAGAGCCTTGAGAATGGGCTAGCCTGTATACTTCAGGCTTTAGGCAACATTCTTTTATAAAAGATACAGAACCACTGTGACTAAGCACAGAAAACAGAGCACAGGGTTAGAGCCAACAGATCTAGTATAGAGTCAGATTGCTTCTTCCCTGTTCCATGTGTACATGCATAGACAAGTGACTGAAGGAAGATATGCCCAAATATTGACACTAGCTACCTCTGGGTGGTGACATAATGGCTAACTCTAAATTTTCTTCTTTGGTATTATCCATACTTGCTATATAAATATGTATTACTTTTGAAAAAACACACACACACAAGTTGTTTTATATGCTCATCTTTGATATTTGCATGGAATTTCCTACTTACAAGTATTTTTTAAATAACCGTCTTCTTAGAAAGATCAGCAGGACAGAGATCACTATTCCAATTGTTAAGATCAGGCAGTTGTAGTCCAGGGAGGAGGAGAGGCTGATCCAAAGTCTCACCACATTTACAAATCTGAGCGAAGACTAGGGCTCAGGTCTGCCAGCTCGGACCCTGAGCTTTCACCATCACTATCCTGCTAACATGGGCGAAAGGCCATGCTGGGCACGAAGGGAACTTCCAGTCAGAGCTCTCCAAGTTGGACCTCACATGTCACTCAGTCCAATGCTACCATCCTCTACATCAAGCCCCCATTGACCTCCTGGTCCCTACTTGTATACCTCCAGTGATGGGGAGCTGCTTCCATTCTAGAGCCGCCCTCAATGCTCAGTAAATCACCCAGCATTTCCGCTGACCCCAAATCTATACCCAATCCTCTGCTTTCCTTCATCCACCTTAATCCTGCCTTTGGGCTACACAAACAAGTATGATGCCCCTTTCCTTGGGGCAGTCCTGTAGAATTTGGGAGACAACAATCTGTCCCTGTCCTTCGTTCCTAAGGATAGGACTCCAAGCTTCTAAATTTTCTCTATCCAGACCCGGAGGCCCAGAGAAACTGAGTGACTTACCTAAGGTCACATAGTAATTTCAAAAGATGATTATTGAGTGTTTGCCATGGTACAGCATTTTGTCAACTCTGCTGACATGGCTGGAGCTATCTGGACACTGGGGGACCACCTGGGATTCCCCTTTCAGGGGTAGGGTGTGGAAAGGAGACATAGGAAATATCAGTGCCAAACCTACTCTGGGGTCCTCTGAGAGCCGTCATCACCCTTTCCCCACAAACACACAGGGGAGTCACTGCCCAGAATGACTTCCAGGCCTCTAAAATCCCTCAGCTCTCACCAGGAATCCCAGCTCTGCTATTGCAGCCCTGAGGGAATGAGTCAGGTGGGAGGAGCTGAAGAAGAGAAGGGGAGAAAGGAAAGAAACAGTTCCTGGTCTCCCACAAGGGTTTCTGAAGTGACCTTGAGCACGTCGCTTCTCTTCTCGGGATCTCCACTTCCTCACTTGCCAGCCAGGGTGTGGGCCTCCTCCCTAAACCACATCAGGGCTGCTGTGGGGATCCAGTAGGATCTGGGATAAGGAAGGGCTTAGAAAAATCGGGACCTGGGGTAACAGAGGTGATACAGGAGCTCTTCCTGTTTAAAGTGGTCTGAAACCCTCCTTTTTCTCTTCTCATCCATTCATTCCTTCAGACCTCCTGTCTTGGACAGTCCCTAGCACAGCCACTAGTGACTAAGAGACAGAAAGCCAGGGTGCCACCCTCAGAAGAGTCCATGGTGGCAGGAGGGGGTGGGCAAGAGGGTCAGAATATAAATGAGTAAACTAACAATTGCAAATGGTAAAGAGAAGCTCAGGGCACTGTGGGAGAATCCGGGGACAGTCATCTCAGTCTGCGAGATGCTAATGTAACCGAGCAGGACCCCATGGGGCCTTCCTGGGACAGACCCCTTCCCTATGTCCCCTGCTGTAGCTCCTCTCTGAAGTACCCAGATAATAGTGTCTTATGCATATCTCCTGAGTTTTTCAGATGCTAAAAAAAAAAACACCAAATGGAAGAAATTAACTACTTGATGATCATGAGCACGTAGCCCCCAGACCCTCTGGCACCCAAGGATGGATCACCATCAATCACTCAGAATTGTGCACAGCTGATTACATGTCCTGAGATGCCCCTCCCTCTCCTTGCCTTTAAAAGTGCTCAGCTGAAACCCTTGGGGAAGTTTGCGGTTTTTTGGGCATGAGCCACCCCTACTCCTTGCTTGGTCTGGCTTTAAACCTTTCTCTACTCCAAACTCCAACATTCGGTATTTTTTTGGCCTCACTGTGCGTCTGGCACATGAACTTGAGTTCAGTAACACAAAGAAGGAGGGAGTGACCTTAGGCCAGGATTTGAAGAGGGAGCGAGAGTTTGCCCTGGTGGACTAGATAGGGAAGAGCAGGGCCGCCTTATGAAGCAAAGGCAAGGATGTGAGAAAGGGCCTCCCTGTCGTGGTCCAAGAAGAGCTTTCTAAAGGGCTGTGCAGAGACCGAAAAGCCTCCCTGGGAAGGAAGGTCATGGGAAGGAGCGGACTCTGTTTGGAATACTCTGGGGAGATAACATTAAATGCAGAACAGAAAGGCTGGAATAAAGGGCCTTTCAAGTCTTTCAAGTCTGAGATTCAGAGTTGACCCTGATTAGAAGGAAAACTTAAGGTTATTTTTCCTCTGCACCCAAGAGGCAGAGTCACATCTCAGGATTAAAGAAGGGTCTCGGGCCAAAGTTACAGAATTACCAAACTCACAAGCGGGATTTGTAAGCTCCTGCAGGCGACCTCAAACAAGCACAGCCTCTCCTGCCCTGAGGGCCTTCGTCTTCCCAGAATCAAGTTTTAGCTTCCCATTCTGAGCATCTCCAGGGAGGGACTGAGCCCCACTCCTCCTGCTGGAGTGAGGACTTGGGAAAGAACATATGGGCTGGGGAGGGACCCGGGAAGGGTGCCAGCCAGCGGCCAAGGGCTGAGCTCCCAGTAGCAGAGCCAGCCCAGCCAGTGCCCTGACTGACCCCCGAGGACTCCCAACAGACACCCCAGAGATTCAGAAGTCCTTTCTCGTTCTGATGCCCAGTCACCAACTTCTCCCCTATTTCCCAGAGGCCAGCTTCCTTAAAACACAGGAACAGTCATCCCCATTAAACACAGTTCTCCTCCTCTGCCAAGACTGGGAGATTTGACTTCAATCTTTGCCCCTAAGGACAGTTGATGAGTAAACTGAATATCATCCTGGTTCCAAGATGATTCAGAATGGAGAGGAGGAGGAATTAAGGAGGTTCTCTGGGAAGCCAGGCCTTTGTAATGGTCCAGAGAGAACGGATAAGGTCTGAGCTAGGACTGAGGGCCCGGAGAAGGACAGACAACTGGGTGACGGTATGTGGATGCAGGAATGAGAGAGAGGGAGTGGTCAGGGTTGACTCCAGAGCTCTGGCTTGGCTGACAAGCTGGGTGGAAATACAGAAGGATGAACCAGGGGAGAGTTAAAAAGAAACGCCCATCATCTCTTCCAGAAATTCACCTTTTGCACAGTAGGAAACACACTGTAAATAAGTCAGATGTCAGTAGAGAGTAAGTTAAATAAACTGTTACATCCATACTAGGCAACAGTATGAAATATGAGATGTGAGGAAATAGTCACCATAATTTATGCTTTGGAAGGGGGTCATAAAAATTAGAATAATACTATTTTTGTAAAAATAGATGTATGCGTCTATATTTGATTTTTTTAAAACTGAAACAATACACATCAAAATGTTAAAAGTGATTATCTCTTGATGATGAATCACTGGGGGTTTTTCACTGTCTTTGTGTATGTTCCTCATTCCTTCGTAAAGAACAACAACAGATGTTACTTATCCATGTCCTCTGCTATGCAGATGTGGAGTCTGGACGGACAGTCCCTTACAGCAACACCAAAGGCTCCGAAGGTCTTCTGCCTCCGTGTGTGCTCCCCACCCTGGGGGTTCTGCCACGTGGGGAAGCAGCCCCGTGGGCCCCGGCAGCAGCCAAGTGTCTATTTCTCTGGATTCTGAGTGGCACAGTTCCTCTTGATTCTTAGACCCTGGTCCAAGTGGGACAGAGACCATGAGTGAATTGCATCAGAATCTCTGGCTTAGGAGTGTCCCAGGGTCTCCTTTCAAGTGGGGTGAGGAGAAGGACAAAGGTAAGATGCTGCCAAGCTGGCCCAGGAACACAGGACCAATGCTGAAGAAAAAACATGTTCAATGAATTAATGAAGGGGTGAGATCAACTTTGTGAATCTTTTGGATATGTTGGGAATTCTTTTTTCAAAAAATGAGTGAATTAAACATAATTATAAAGAAATTAATTCACCAAATACTAGACACTGTGTATCAGCTGCCCTAGATTAGTAAAGCTCAGTCCTAGTAAAATCCAAAGGGTGAGAGACACCACTGACCCCTCGAGAGCCCCCTAAGTTCTGGAGCGAGAGGTCCTATTCTTCCCTCACGGCAGGGCCCAGTCCATGGTGGGCCAGGTTACATTCCACTGAGTCCAGAGAAGGGGAGAGAACCAGCGGTCTCACTAGCTGTGTCTTGTCACCCGCACCCCACCCTTCCCCAGCCCTGCTCACTGATCACTCACTATTCCCTCCAGAAGTTCTGCACACACAGGATGTCTTTGGACCCTTGACTGAAATTGGCAGAAAGCCCCTGACCTTTTCCTAGTGAGAGAATTATTCATGTTCTCTGATTCCAGAATGACAGCCCATTTTCTTTTCTTCCTTTCTTGAAAACCTATTCACAGAGGAACATCTGGGGGATTTCAAAGTTGGTGATGACCTTGACAGCTTCTCTGCCTGGGGTGCCCTCGTTCAGTGGTATTTCTGGGGCTCATGTGAGCCTCCCAAAAAGCTCCACGATTTCTAGCCCAGTTCCCACCTAATCACTCTGAAATCTTCTGAGCAGACGTGGTTGCCGTTTCCTGGCAATTACTCTTCATCCTGCCTTCTTCTGTCCTGCTCCACTGTTATTTCTGCACCCTGGCATTGGCAGAAGTTTAGAATCACACACTGAGCCACACACTCACGAGGGTCAGAGCTGGCATGGTCCTGGGAGGGCACTGTGTCCAGTCCCCTCATGTGAGAATTCATTTCGGTTCTTTGCATCCATCATTACCGACCTGCTCCTCTGTGCCTGGCTCAGGCCCAGGCTCTGGGGGCTTGGAGCTGGCACTCCTCGGTCTCCCCAGCAGCCCTTGAAGAGTTTGCTCACAGTTTGAGAGCAGAGACAGACGGTTAACTTACTGAACTCATTCAGTAAGATAAGGATTCAGTAGAGGGCTGGATCCCATCCAGGAGTGGGGATCAGAGGAGGGAATGGCCAACTGAACCTGATAAGGTCAAAGAAGGCAGCGTAAGAAGAGGTGATATTTGACATTTAAAATCAGACATTTTAAGGATAATATTTGAGAATTTTTCAGGGAGATGAGGGAGTAACAAATATTTCCAAAAGAAACAGTGTGGCCTGGTGGTGGAGAGCCTGGGCTCTGGAGTTGGACTGGCTGGGTCTTAATCCACCTATAACCGGCTGTATGACCCTGGTCAAGTGATTCATTCATCCTCCTTCAGCTCAGCTTCCTCATCTGTAACATTCACTGACACCTGTAGGCATGGTCACACGCAGTCATGCAGCAGGCTAGGGAGCTCCTCCTAAGATCCTGCCCTACCCCGCTGAGTCGTGTGTTTGTTATGACAGTTTCCCAGTGGATGGTAGTCCTGTGCTTGCTTTCTCTGATATCAGTGACAGTTTGTGACAGACGGAGGTCAAAGGTCCTGAGAAGGATGCCTTTTCTAATTTGCACAAAGGCACCAAGTAGGCTAAAGGCAACTGGTACCTGTCATGTCTTTCTTTCTCCTTTCGAAAGTGAAACTCTTTCTAATAGGCAGGGGTCAGAGAAGCTTCAGTCTTCTTGCCTCTCTTAAGTTGTCCACCCAGGAACACTCCTGGCTGCTTGAGCCAGTGCCCACTAGGTGACAGGTCTCTGCCTTGGAATCTGGGCTGTAGCTCCTTCAATGGGATGGTGACCACCTTTCTCCACAGAAGCCCTGGAGGAGATGGCAAGAAATGGGGCTCCTTTCCCCCACTGCTCTGCCCCATCCATCCCCCTAATTACACATCCAACTGGGCAGGGGATAAACCTTTCTGCACGGAAGAATTGGAACAATCCTAAAAGCTACAATGTCTAAGAGGAAGGCAAAAACTCTCCCTCTCTTCACATTTCCCAGCACATGGAAGGGAAACTCTTATGATCTTTCATAAAGAGAGGTTCCCACGGGGCACACCCCAGTTTCTAACCCCTCTTCCTTGCTTTGAGATTCACACCTCTCTTCCTCCAAAAGCATCCTTCTTACACTCCCCCCACCTGCCTCTATTCCAGGCCCACAGAGATCCAGTCCCTACCATAGGGAGGGTGGTTTCGCTCTCTAGATCCATCCACCCAGCCTCCCTGGCCCCACACTCACTGAATCAGGATTCTGGGAGGGTGAGGCCAGATATATGTGTTTTTAATCTGTTTCTGGGTTGTTTTTAGACCTGTTGAGGTTTGGAATCTTCTGCCCATTGGTTCTTTCCCTCATATAAAAGAAGGGCTCAGACTGATTGTTCTAGTAATTTAATTTTATTAAATTCTTTAGTTCTCCTCATGGTATGTGTGTGAGGTACGTATGTATATGGTATGTGGGCATGATGTGTCTGCATGTGTGTGTGTGTGTGTGTGTTGGGAGGGCAGCAGGCAGGCAAGGGGAAGGTGGATCAGTTCCTCACACTACACAGCAAAACTATAAAAGTACTTGTCACTAGGTCATAGGGTTAATGGCTGTTTTTCTTCTGCTTTCTCTGCATTTTTCAACGTTTCAACAAGGAACACATATGACTTAGGAAATAAAAAGAAAAAAAAAACTTAAAGGAATTCACCACCTTCCACAGTTATCCATTTTGAATCCCTTACTCCCAGAAAATTCAGTGGGCACCCTGCTATCCCAGCCTGATGTGTCAGGGCCTGAGAGATGGTGGACTGCTTCCAGAAACCGAGCTGTTCATAGGCACCATCTGGAAATGCGGTCCCCGCCCTCTTCTGTCATCCAGGACCTGCCCAGATGGTCCAGTAGGGCCTTGGCAGGGTCCTGAGCACTTGATTCCCAGGACTCCAGGCAGCTTTGGAGTTGGATCCAGGCCCCGGCGGGGGAACCAGGTGCAGGCTCCAGCTCTGGATAGAGGCCTGGCGAGAGCCAAAATGGCACCAGAGCAGTCCCATCCAAGAAAACTGCCCAGCTCCTCACCTCCAAGACACGCATTATTCTGCTTGTATTGCTTTTTGAAATTGGGAGGTATCTGGAAATTGACATGGACATTTAGCAAGGTGATGTTTCTTGTCTTCCCCAAAGGCTCTTCTTAAATCTGCAAGTTATACACAGTATGCAGTACAGTGCCTGACTCATAGTAAAACATCTATTAATAAATGAATACATATATGAAAAAGGAAAAAATAATACCTACCTTCTTGTAAGAGCAGTATGCCTCCTAATCGTCCCAAAGTTAGTGATGTTTGCTTTGGGGTCGCCCTTGGACTTGGTTAGTTTGACACAGTCTCCTCGGGGACCTCACAGAGACACAGTGACCTGTGAGCCCTGCCTGAAGGGACAGGCATTTCCCCTCATGTCTTTACACACACAGAGCTCCTCGACCACCTCCCCAGGAGCATGAGAAGTTTCCTGGTATAAAGTTGATGCTCAGTGCTGGGGTCCACCGTGCCACGGCTTCCTCCCGTCTAGGGCACGTGGAGATTCCTGTCCAGAGCAGGCCTCTTCCTTTAGGAACATCTGTGCTCACAGAAGGTAAGAGATGGAACTGAGCAGCCACAGTGTAGCCAGATGTTAATTTAAAGCAACAGGCACAAAAATAAATAGTTGTTTTTTTTTTTAAACAACAGGCACTTCTCACTATTATTCCAGGGCAAAGGAGTGCCAGTATTTAAGGGGATACTAAAAAAGAAAAAGGTGATTCATTTCAGATGCAGAGTATTTCATCACTACAAGAAAATTAACTATTTTGAATGATTGTCCCCTTGGCCTCAGAAGGGAGTGACTGAGTCCAGTGATCTCTAACGGGTGCCCGTGGTGGGCTGGGCACTTCTACTCCCATTTTCCAGCTGCTTTTTCACACACCCTACACACGTGCGCGCACACACTCACACATACACACACAGTCTAACATCCCTTTAGATGGAAGTAGACAGGAGGAGAGATCAGAGGCAGCCAAAGTCTAAACTGACAGGGGCAGATATACCTTGGCATTGGGGCCTCCTTCAAGAAAGCTGTGTGATCATTGGCATTTGTCTTGTGGGAGGGTCTGTGGGTCCTTGGCAGCCCTTCCCTCTCCCTGGGGATCTCCCACCTCTGGCACCTTGACATGGCTTTAACTTCTCTGGCTGAAAGCTATGCTTTTTCCCTCAGTTCAGCTCCCATTCAACTCCACTAGGGGTCACCTGCCCTTCTAGAAGGTCCTCTTAATCCAGCTCATCTCCATGGAGAAACACCTGGCCATGGGAAACCCCCTTGCTGGGCCAGAATCTGGGCTGTTTCCAAAGCGCCCCACCTCACAACTTGACCACTAGTGGGCGCTCTAGCCAAGCCTCTCGCCCATAGACATTTCCAGGTATGGATCAGGGACCAGTCTTACACCCACTAAACGTTAAAATACATCCTCTGGGTGGTTCCCTGGAAGCCCCCCTCAGTTGGTTTAAGAAGGGAAGAAGCTCCCTTTTATCCTTCCCATGTGGGGATCAGGGCTAAGCGCAGACGAGAACAGAGATGGACAATACTGTCCACTCTCCAATGAGAGTTTCTTTGTTTCTTCTTTTTCTGCCAAAGTCTCAGCCTTCATATGTCTTCATGGTGGAGGTCTTAGTCTCTCAGCTTGTCCCGTGTAGGTTGTCTTGTTCTTGGAGTGTCCAAGATGTTCAAGGTCACTCGAGACAAACAGGAAGCTGTCTCAGCCCGGTCAGCTTCATTGATTCCAGCACCCCTCTGATTCACACAGAGTCAGTGGAATGTGGATTCAGATTCCCCGTCCTTTGCTTAACAAGCCCTTGGGGCAAGTTGCTGAACTCTTGGTTTCAAGTTCCTCACTTGCAAATTGGGTTTAAGAATCCCAAATTCATGGGGCTTGGGAGAAGTTTAGGGAGATAATATTGCAAGGCATTTGGCACAGTGTCCAGCTTGTAACAAATGCTCACCAAACAGGAATTATTATTCACATGGTCCTGCTGAGATGTGAGCTTCCTGCCCTCAGCCTGGGAGGCATTCAGGCTTTCAAGGGCTGTTCTGCAGCAGGATAATCTCATCCATGATACTGCCAGTTGCTAGTTTGGCTCCCCCAGGCAGAGGGTAAAGAACGTAGGGGTTATATCTACAAGGACTAACTCCCATCCTGCCTGGTCACTTCTCAGCTAGATGACCTGAGCTCCAGGTTTTTGCCCTGAAAAGAAAAGACAACGTCAAACTGGCTTGGAAAGAAACCCTCCTTGGCCTCACTGGGCTGTCGTGAGGACGAAATTAGGTGGCATATGGCAGGTGTCTGGCACAAGTCTTGCGGCCTGAGGGCTCTCAGCAGTGGTTAATGCTGACACCCTCCCCACTGAGAGGGAGCAGTGGGGATGGTGTCTGTCATCTGCATGTCTTAATCCACAAAACTGTTGTGATGGTTGAAGAAAAGAGTGTGCAAGAGTGTACTTATTCAGGCTCACACTCATGGTATAGGGTGAGTGGGCTCTGAGGATTAGCAGGAAGAATGGAGAGGCCAGGGTGTCTCTGAAAACTTCCTGAAGAAGAAACCACTTTAAATCTCCTTCCCCAAGAAAGATTCAAAACAGTCTGTTCTGCTGAAATGTGTGTTTCTTTCACAGGAATAGCTCACACACCATTGGTAAAGAGAGGCATTGTGTCCATATTATGTGGACATATACTTCCACAAGTCATATTGAATCATATGCAATATATTGCAGCATGTTCATGTTTTGAAGGAGCAAGACTTCTCACAACAAAAAAAAAAAAGCTGTAGCATTTTATGAAGACCTTACAAAAATGCTGAAAATCTTGGCAGAAGCACTTTTCTCTGGTATGAGTCATCACTGGTGTAGGGGCTTCAAAGAACCACTTTCTTGTGGTAGAGCACATGCTTAGCATGCACAAGGTCCTGTGTTTGATCCCCAGTACCTCCTCTATAAATAAATAAATAAATAAATAAATAAATAAATAAATAAATAAATAAATAAATAAATAAATAAATAAATACATACATACATACATACATACATACATACATACATACATACATACCCCCCCTCAAAAATTAAAAGAATCACAGTCTTTTCCAATGTTAGGCTCTCTTGGGCAGCAGAGGGCAGATATGGCTTCTGGTATTTAAGAAAAAAAAAAAACTTTGTTGTTGTTTTTGAAGAAGTCTAAACCTTAGATCAGATTTTTCACTTTGGTGAACCCAATCTCTGTTAGAGGCAAATGCTGTAAAGAACTTGCATCTGGGAGGAAGTACAAAACCCCAGGCTTAAGGCCTCTGGGACAGTGACCACCAGACTGGTTGCAAATGCTGATTTAGCCCTGCTGCTGTTTTATTAGTATTGGTGCTGTTTTTGTTAGAGCTCTGCTTACAAAGTTATTAAGTGCTCTGCCCCAAACTTGTTTTTCTGTTAGACCCTATCATTTTTACACCACACAACTTTGCAAAAGGATTTTGTTCTACTTGGTTTTGTTTTATAAACAAAAGATCATATATATGGCATTATGGCAAAAATGCCCAAGTCAGGATCCTATCAGCAAATCAGAATTACTCAAACCTCCAAGAAGCAAAACTAACCTGCTTTGGGGGTAGTTCATTTCTCCTTACCCACACATTTTCCAGGTTTGATGAAAGTCATGCTATCAGGACTAGAGAATATTCCTCACATAGAATAAAGTGAAGCTCAGATGTCACCTCCTCCAGGAAGCCTTCCGTGCTGCCTTCTACCAGGTTGGGCTAGGGGCCCCTCCTCTGGGCTCCCCCAGCTTTCTACATTTCTCTGTCTTTGCTCAGATTACATCACGCGGTCATTGTCTGTGTCCACATCTGTTCCCACCCCCTAACCTGTTGTCACTAGACTTCCAAGTTCTAGGAACCAGAACAAGGCCAGCCATGGAGGTGGCATCAGGAAGCATTCTGAACTGAACAGAATGATATAGGAGCACAGTTGAGGGCTGGTGAATATAATAGGATGATTCTTTGCCTGTACTTCTAGTCATTAAGAATTTATTTCAGTTTACCATTGTAAGCCAGCAGTACGCCTGTTGGAAACACGTTCTATAAAGCTTGTGAAGTATTTCAATCCTGTTTACTAGCTCCGGCATAGGCTTCCTCTCAGCCTAACAATCTCCCTGAGCCTCGGGAGCTATGTGGATGCACACAAAACTGAGGACAGGACCCAGAATGCTGCATGTGAACAATGAATAAAATCAGAGTAGCAGAGAATAGGGGGCATAAAAAAGCGCTGGGCTCTAAGTGAAGCCAAGCTCTCAGCCATACTCTGCCATTCACATCCTGTGTGACCTGGAGAGTCACTTGGCCTCCCTGGGCTGCAGTTTCTGCCTCTGTGGAATGGGGGCCTTGAGGTAGGTTCCACTACTTGTTCAACATAACTGTTCACAGTCCCACAGAGGAAACACTGAAAATGAGGCTGCCCTCGGGAAGTCACAGCCTGGAGAATGAGACAGGCTCATGCCCATGCGCTCCTTGGGTGGAGGGAGGAGGAATTAACATTTAACATTAACTGGGAAGCACAAGCTATGTCCCCAGTACTTTAATATCTAAGCTAAGCTTCCTCTAAGGCAAGCATTATTACCCCTGTTTTATAGCTGGGGAAACTGAGGCTTAAGAAGTTAAGTGACCTATATGTGCTAGCAAGCACCAGAGCTGGCATTTGAACCCAGGTTGGCCTGACTCTAAAGACTAAAATGGTTCCCACCCAATTTGACCGGTCTATGACTTCATGATATTAAAAAAAATTAATTTGAGAGAATGCATGTTTATTTCCTTCCTTAAATCCTGGTTTTTAATTACTTAAGTTTAAAAAAATTCCTGATTCAGGAAATGAATAATGTTCTGTTTTAGATTATTTGTCACAAAAAGCTGAAAGATGGCTCATTCATTCCCTCACTCATTCACTCAATCATTCAACAAATACTTATTGAGGGTTTACTATATACTGACCGCATGCTGTTCTAAGCACTGGATGTACCATAATGAACCAAGATTGTCAGGGTCTCTGTTCTCATGGAGCTGATTTTGTATTCAGAAGACAGACAATAAAGATGAAAACCACTAATTAAGATGACTTCGGTTTATTATATACGTTTTAGGAGACATGTAAACTTGGAGAATTGATACAGCAGATTGGAGGGAAGGGATCCATCTAAGGTAAGGTAGTTAAAAATGGCCTCTCTGAGGAGATGAAATTTGAGCTGAGATCAGGTTGAGAAGGACCTCGCCACCTGATGATCTAGGAAAAGTGCTTCCTAGGCTGAGGGAACAGCAGGTGAAAAGGCACTGAGGAGGGACAAGCAAGACTCTCTGAGGAACAGAAAGGAAGCCAGGGTGGCTGGAGTAGAAGAATGATACAGAAAGCGGCAGAAAACAATGTAGGAAGGAAATGGGATCATATGGGGCCACGGCACAGAGTTTAGATAACTAGAGAAGGTCACTGGTAAGCAGAAGGTAAGCAGGGTAATGGCATTCAGCCTTAGAGACCACAGGACCCATAGAGTCATTCTGACTCAAGCACCTCACATTGGTCCAGGGGAAGAGACCTGTCCAGAGACTAACAGGTGACCCTGTTAGTGATAGAGCCAGGAGTTACTGGGCAACTCCATTTGGGCAGAGCCCTTAGCTAAACCACTGACACCCAGGTTGTAATGTAACTGCCCAACCACCACCCTGGCCCAGGCCACCAGTCTGTCTCTCTCCTGCTCAATTGCACCAACCTTCACTGGTCTTCTGACTCGCACCTTACTCTCCTAGGGTTTATTGTCTACACGTGGTAAAGCTTAATTTAGATAATGCTTCGCCTCTGCTCGACACCTCTGACAGCTTCCCTGTACCTCACTGGACCTGTTTGTTTGTTTCCCCACAATCCCTGAGAGTAGGCCCTTGTCTTAAATATCCTTGGATGCTTGGTGTGCTGGCTATTGGATCTAGCACATAAATGGAGCTCAATAACTGCTGGATGAATAAATAAATGTGTGTAAATATAAAATCTGCAAACAACATATGAGATTGCTCATATGTGGAATCAAAAAAAAAAAAAGAACATGTATACAAAACAGAAAGAGACTCATAGACATAGAATATAAACTTTTGGTTGCCAAGGGGGAGGGGGGTAGGAAGGGATAGACTGGGAGTTCAAAATTTGTAGATATTGACAGGCATATGTAAAATAGATAAACAAGATTATACTGTATAGCACAGGGAAATATATATAAGATCTTGTGGGAGCTCACAACAAAAAAAAAGTAACAATGAATATATGTATGTTCATGTATAACTGAAAAATTGTGCTCTACACTGAAATTTGACACAACATTGTAAAATGACTATAACTCAAGAAAAAAAATGTAAAAAAAATCTGCAAACAAGCACACTAGGTGATATAATTGATGTTTATGGAGGAGAATCTCTCTAGTTATTATTTGTGGATAGCATACTGGTTAAGAGCATGGGCTTTGAACCAGACTGCCTGGGTTCCAATCCCATCTCTTCCACTTATCAGTGCTTTGACCTTGGATAAGTCATTAGCCCCTTTGTATCTGTTTCCTTGTCTGTCTGATGGGGATAATAATAGTATCTAACTCACAGTGTTGTTGCAAGTATTAAATTAGTTGGTATACATAAAAAACTACTACTAGTCATGGATATCACTACTGATACCTCCATATGCAGTGAGGAAGATGAATGCCAGAAAGGTCTGGGTGGCTTCCATGGAGACTCCTGGTATGGGAGACGAAGTGCTGTTTTTGGAAGTTTCCCCCAATTTGCTGGTGCAAACTAGGGCAAGTCACTGCACCCTTCAGAATCTGTTTCCACATCTGAAAAATGGAGATAATCTTGCTTACTCCCTGTAGCTTTGAGATCAAGTATATCAAGTTTCTGGCACAGTACCTAACACCTAATATAAAGGCAACAAATATTTCTATCTTCTCTCGCTGGCCTGTGAGCTTGTCAAGCATAGGATCCTTGTTAACTCTGCCAGAATCTGCCCACACCCTCATGTCTAACACAGAGCCTGGCCCTGTGAACAGACAATAAACAGAGAGCGAACAGAGAATAAATGCTTGTGGACTCCTAAGGAGGCTGCCTTTCCCTATTCACACATCTGTCCCCTCCGTTTCATTTTTTCTGCAAGAAATCTCGCCCAGAGAATAATCATCTCTCACAGTGGCTATGCCAATGGCAACCTACCCATCTCCCCATTCAGAGAAGGCTGGTCTCTCCAGCTTACTGAATATGGCACCAGATTCGTCTTTCTAAAGCACAGCTCAGAGCACACCCCTTGCCTTGCACAGAAGCCTTTGTGGTCCTCCAGAGCTGCACCACCCTACCCTGTTCCTTAGGCTGGTGTTTGAGGCGCATCACAGGCTCACCCAAACTTTCTCTTCTCCTCTAGCATTACACACACACACACACACATGCATACACACAGGCATCAGACCAAATCATAGTTCCTTGGGTCTTGATATCACTGTAACCTTGCTTACACTGTCCCCTCCGCTTGGAGTGGCCTCCCAAATCATGAAACCCCCATATCCCAAGGTCCCAGTCTAATGCCACCTCTCCACCTGGCTTCACCCAGTTGCACAAGCTAGAAGCTAGAAGTGTCCCTCCTGCACCTAAGTTCCTGCAGTGCTTAACGGTAGGGCTCCTCGCCCACTCGCCAGTCCAGACGTTGTATTGTGTTAACCTGTGCGCAGGAGCAAAGTGGGCACCCAGTCAATGGGATGATGAATGTGGGTTGGCCTCCCCCAACCCATAAGGGTAGGGATGTGTCTCCTCCACCTCTGCACCTCTCCTTTCTCACACACGTAAACGTTTTCTTGAACACAGCAGGAGCATACATAGTGCGTACTTGATAGATGAGTCACCTAGCCTTTCCTGTCCTGGTGCTCAAAGGTGTCTTGAATCAGCTCTCTTGGCCCTCAGTCCTGCTGATTGCCCTAAGTCAGACCACACCATCTTTCACCTGGCCTGTTACACTGGCCTCCTAGTAGTCTCCCTTCTTCCCTTCTAAGCCCTACACCGACTATCAGAGTGGCCTTTCTAAAACAAAAATCTCATCATGCCTTTCTTGGGCTGAAAACCTTCCCACTGCCACGGGATAAAGCCTCAGCTGCCTTCCTCTTCAGCCTCCTCCTCTGCTCCCCCCATGCACCCCTGCCCCCGCATCCTTCTTTGCACTCCTCCAGAGCTACGTGTAATACTGTGGCCACCTTGTCTTGTTTCATGTCTTTGTGTCTTGGCATAGCTGTTTCCACTCCTTTAAATGACACCCCACCTCCACTCCCTGTCCCCTGACTTCTGATAAACAGCTGCCCATGCCTCCACACCCAGTTCTGAAGGTAGTTTCCTCTGTGAAGGAGATGGCTGACCGCTGAACACCCCCGACACTAGCTATACGTCCACCCCACAATACTGGGCATTCACTGTGCACCAGACACTCCCTCGGGGCAGCTGCTGCACTGGCCAGATTCCTGTGGTTGTAGTCATCACCCTGTGTTGACGTGAGCTGTGCTCATACCTGCCCTGTTTCCTCGCCTGGAGCCTTGAGGTCCAGGTGCCTGCACACATAGGAGACAGGAAAAGAGCCACATGCATGCAGGGGAGTGGAGGGGAGGAAGTCAAGTGGGGAATAGGGTAGGACAACCGCAAAGGTCCCACCCAGGGCTGCCAGGGCCTCTTGCATTTTATTTTAGAGTCCAGGATTTTGCTGGTTAATAGCAAAGATGCTTCAGCTTCAGCTGTCCGGGGGCTCCTGATCAGGCTTCGGGGAGTGGTACTCAGTGGCAAGGTCCACAAGAAGCAGCTCCTGAGATGCTAGGCAATGATCAGGTCCTGCAAGCTGCTGACACCGCAGCGCAGTGCAAAATGCAGCTTTGTCATCATCAGCATGGCAGGAAATAAGTCAGTTTTGGCCTTGGCTTCAACAGTTCAGACCCTCAAGGCCCTGGCAGCCTTGGGTCATTCTTCTCTTTAAAAAAGCTTGCCAATGCCCACTTTGTGTATGGCACTGAGGACACAGACAGAAATTAGATATTTCCTGCCCCAGAGAAGCAGCTTGTCTAGGGGAAGCAGGCAGCGTGCTCCAAGACGCTTCCCTGAACAAGTAAGTCACCACGTGGCTAAGTCCCAAAGAGTAGGTTCCTGAAGGAAGGAGGAGCCTGGTGCACTCTAGGAACTGAGAGAAGATAAGTGGGGAGTACCTGGAAATCAGGGACAAGATCCCAAGGTGATCTGCAGAGGTCGTCGAGGGGAGGGGGGCGCAGCCTTCTAACTATTACAACATCTAACGCTCACTACACTACTACTACTATGCCGTAATGCACTCACTACGTGTCAGGCCCTCTTCTAGATGTTTTACATGTGTTAATTCCTTTAATTGTCCTGATAACCTATAAGGTTAATAATTGTGATTATTATCCTATGAGCCAAGGGAAGCCACTGAATGGTGTCAGGGAAAAGAGATCAGATCTATGTATCAGAAATTTCCCTCTGGCTCGGGTAGGGAGCACTGAAGGGGGTCAGAGTGGGTACTCTGATGAGGAGATTCTGAGTGGATACCTGATGGGGAGACCTATCAGGAGGCCCACACTAGTGGTCCAGGGGTGGCTGTGGGGCTGGAGAGAGACCTGACAGAGAGAGCTGACAGAACTGGTTAGCACTCACTAGCAGGACTCAGCCCAGGCCTCCAATAAATCTCTTCTCCTCCTCTAGGCGAGTTATAGACTGGCCCATGCCTTGCTTCTTTATTATAATCCTCATCTTACCCAACCCCAGACTCTAGGTCAATTTTCCAACAAGCAAATCAGAAAACGTCAGCTGCCCAAACAAATAATTCTCTAAGCCATCACTTTGCCAAATGGTCAATAAGTAAAAAACTAATTCACCAAAAGCCAAATCACTCAAAGTTAATTCCCCAAATTTGCTTGCTTCTTTTTAAAACTATCACACAATTTATGCAGTTTGTATTAGATGGGATAGATGTTTTGGTTTGTATTAATATTAAGTAGGCAAAAGTAAATACTTATAAAATATGCATGAAGTATTTTTTAAATGATACAACAAAACTCCTGCACCCAAAACCAGTTTTTAAAAACGAAGATTATCATAGTTTTTAAGTTAAAAAAATGAACATTACCATAACCTTGGAAACCCTGAGGGCCCCTTCCTCATCCCATCACCTCCCTTCTCATCCCAAAGATAATCACATTTCCAAATAGTCTGCCTTTCTCCCTTGCTTTTATTTCTTTTTTTTAAAAAAAATTGTTTATTTTAATGGAGGCACTGGGGATTGAACCCAGGACCTTGGGCATGCTAAGCACATGCTCGACCACTGAGCTATACCCTCCTCCCCCACTTGCTTTTCTCTATAGCTACATATTTGTATCTTCAAAGAGGTTTTTTTCTAGTTTTGCATGTTTTTGAACTTTATATAGAAGGAATTAGAGTGCATGTGTTTTTCTGTGACTTATTTTTTCATTCTACATTGTATTTCTGAGATTCATACTTATTGATGCATAGACTTCTAATTCATTCATTTTCTTGGCTGTATAGTATTTTATTCTGTTTTATGAATAGATTATAATATATGCATCCACTGAGTTAAGGGACACTTAAGATGATTCCAGTGTTTTTCCATTATACATAGTGCTGCTAGGAACATTCTTGGATATGTCTCTGAGGGCACTATGCAATGGAATTGATCTAACTCATTCTTGACAGCAATCCTTAATTACATATAATTAACCTCATTTTATAGATAAAGTAATTGAGGTTCAGAAAATTTAAATGACTAAAGATATGAATCGAATTAGAAGTGCAAGACTTTTATACATTAAATCTCTCCACCTTATGAAGTGATCTCTCAGAGGAGAAACCCACCCTCTGACCCATTCCCTAAGCAAAGAGTTCCTCTCTGAACAACTTCTACTCCCAATCCCCTCCCCCTCCCCCACCCACCCCATTCCTCATAGCATCCCACCAGTCCCTCCCTCCCAACCTTTTTCCTCCCTGTCCCCTTCCTCTCTATCACTAAACCCCACCACTGTCCAGATTTCAACTTGATGCTGACCACCCACTGAGTTAGAACCAAGAGTCAAAGACACTAATCTTCCACTCACCCTTCCCACCTTCCCTATCTCCCAACCCCTTGCCCCCAGCCAGGCATCTTCCCTCCTCTTCTGACCATCTACACCTATGTTCGACTCTGGGGATCCTATTACTCTGCCAAGTATGCAACCTATCCGTCTCCCAAATGGGAGCTCTTTGAGCAAGGGTCTGGGTCTTTCACATCTATCTCCACAGCAGTTTCAGAGAACTTCTCTAGCGGTATTTAGCACCCTTTCTCTCATGTTATTAAGGACCTGTCTTATTCTCCTTTATCTCCCCAGGGCCTTGCACAGAGTGAGTAACAAATATTTAATGAAAGGACTGATTTTCACCCAAACCACTTCATGTGCCATGCCTGAATTAATTTCAGTTAATGGTTACTAATCTGCTTTAAGTACCAAACAGTGTGCAAAGCCCTCCTGCTCTTGGTGAGCCAAGCCACTTCCTCCATCTCATCCTCCAGGCTCAAGCAGAGGACCTACCCTACATCTGGTACCTTTTTGGGCACAGTCTTCTCTGAGATATCCTAAAATTCTAGCCCCTAACAACAAGCACTAATATTCACATAGCTCTTTTGAGTTTAAGCAGTACTGTCAGACCCATTTGATCTGTCCAACCACCAGTGCTGCAGGTGTCATAATCCCCATTTTGCAGATAAGAAAACCAAAGTCCAGAAACAGAAAGTGATTTGCCCTGGTCCACACAGAAAGTCTCCAGAATTGAATCCAACTTTTCTAACTTGAGAGCCTTCGCCTTTCCACTCCATTTAGCCATCTCCTCCATGAAGCCTTTCGTCTAGGGAATGGAAGTTGACAAGGTAGTACTGTGTGGTGGGAAACAATGCCAGCTTGGGGTAAGTCAGCCTTTGAGTTTAAGTTGAGTTTGAGCTCTATCACTTAGTAACTGTGTGATCTTTTAATTTTTTTAATTTTATTTATTTTTGTTTCTTTGTTTTTTGGGAGGAGGTTATTAGATAGCTATACCCTTGCCCCCATAACTGTGTTGATCTTAAGTCAGTAACATCCTTAATCTTGAGTGCTTCATCTGCAAATAGGGCAGTAGCACCTACCTCACAAAATTATGAGAATTCAATTAAAAATTTTGTATAAACTACCTTACATGCATGGATAAAAAATGTCACCTGTCATATCGGTAAACTAAGGATGTTGAGGCCATAAAGCCATCAGCCACTGTAGCCCCACCCCCACCCCCACACCAGACTGTGCTCCTTGAGGGGATTCAGGATGGAGAAGAGGATACTGGCCCTAACAATTAAGGTTCATATCAAAGGAACGATTTCAATGAGCCCAGACTCTTCCATCTTCCCATACATAGAAAAGTGCTAAATTCACTAACTTGAGATGTCTGTTTTTCTTTAACAGTAATCTTTTTGATGTTCTGGCTACCTGGTTTTTGTCCCCAAAACGCTTACATATACTGGGTTCTCCCTTACCTCTTCAGAGCAGACCCTCAGAGCTGTCACCCCAAAATGTGCCACTTTGGCATGTTATTTTCAGTTATTTTGAGCTGAAGGCAATCAAGACCCAGCAGACTTAGGAAAAGCTTTTTACCTCTCCCTTAACTGCCTAAAAGAATTTAGAAAAGGGGCCTATACCAAGAAGGGAGCTATTACCAAAGAAAACTTTTTCATCTGAGAGACATATCCTTGTTGCAGGGCAAACATTTGTTTGTCAAACATTTGCTCTTCTCACCTTCCTGTGAATTGCCTTCCCCTCTTTGGAGCCCCAGACCCCTTAGCTCAGGATTGTAGCTGAACCTAAATTGCTTGGCTGCCTTTGAGTCTCACATATTTTTGGAATTTTTTTCTGTTCATTTGTCTTTTTATTATAGAGGCAGGATATCTCAGCCAAGAACTTAAAACAGTAAAAGAAAAATTATTTTTCCTTCTCTACACTAGTTTTTAAAACCACTTAAAACATAGTAGAACATTAAAAAAAAATACTGTGTTTAAAAAATCGTTCCTAATCCCATTTTGCATAGATTCTCATTTCTGGCTTTTTTCCCTACATGTAAGTTAAAAAAAAAAAAAGAATTATATTTACACACCACCGTCTTTGTAATCTGCTTTTTTCTCATATCACTATCTTATGACATACTACTTTTCATGTCCATGAATGTAGGATAAAGATCAGGCAGTTTCCAAGCCCTTAATATATGAGAATGCTGAAATGAACTTTTTTGAACAGGAATTTGCAGCACCCTGTGCATTCTCTCGGCGTCAGCTGACGGTCACAGCAGGGAGGTAGGGACAGCGAGCTCACCGTAGGGCATGCTGGGCCAGGGCGGCGCGAGCCGGGAACAAACGAGGCCGGGGGCGGGGCTGAGGGGCGGGCTTGGCAGCCGCGGGTCGGGGGTCAGGGCTTGTGTCCCCTAACTGCCCGCTGCAAGCTGTCTGGCTTCGATACAGCTGGGCGGGAGGGGTGATCTCGCTGAGGAGGTTCCCGGCTGGGCCCAGCTCCTGGAGGGGAACCTTGGTACTACTCTTGCTCTAACTTGGCGGCACTGGCGGCAGGCGTCCCCTCTGGGGAGAGTTGCAGAACTGGTTATGCAAGTGTCCAGAGCTTGCTAGACAGACTTCAGACCTGCCGGTGCCCTCGGCACTGGTCAGACCTTTTGATGCTGCCTAAAGGTCTTGTAAGTGGAGGCCCCCAGGCAGCCAAGAGGCTTGGGTTGGGAAGCCGGCCGCCGTCAGGGATGGTGATGGAATGGCCCAAGGGAGACTTAGGATGTTTCTGAACTCCTAAGTCCCTATTCTACATGTTTTTAATGAAACCTTAAAAAAAAAATTATAAGGCATACATAAAAATAGAATAATGTAATAATCTCTATGTACTCATTACCCAGCTTAGTCACATCTTAGTATTTTCCTGTATTTCCTCCAGGTTCTTTTGTTCTTTAAGAAATGAAGCATTAAATATACAGCTGAATGTCTCTGTGTAACCCTCCCTAATTCCATTTCCTTCTCTCCCTATAGCTCACTGCCTTCTTGAATTCCGGGCTTTTTAATTTATTAACTCAGTGTGTGTTTTTATGCTTCTGGTACATACGTATTTATCCACAAAAACAAGTGGCTTGTTTTGCATGTTTTGAGCTTTATATAAATGATATCCTACTGTAGCTATTCCTAAATTTCCTTTTTCTCGCCTTAATATTGTGTATTTGAGTTCATTCAGTATAACAGCTGTATACTATTTCATTTTGTGATTATACTTAGTTCATTTTCACATCCTTCTGTTCAATAAATAACCATGCAATTAACATTCTTGAACATGCCTCCTAATACACAGGTGTGAGAATTTTTAAGGATATATTCCTAGAAGTGTATTTGCTGAATCACGGTGTATGCACAGCTTCACCTTTGCCAGACATTGCTCTCCAAAGTGATTGTAAAGCATTTTATATTCCCACCAGCAATATCGAAAAGTTCATAATGTTCTACATGGTTACCCAACTTGATTTAGCTTTAACAAAGCCTTAAAAAGTTTCCTTTTAAATCAAATTCAGATTTCATCTCTTCCATTTGCTCTCAGTTTTACCCTGTATGAATTACTTTGCCTCTCTAAGCCTTGATTTTCTTATCTGTAAAATAGGGACAATGATACTTATCTTGCTGTGGTGACTAGCAGAATTAAATGAAATAATGCATTAAAAAGTGTTTACTCACATGCCTGGCTGGCGTTTGATAGGCACTCCACAAGGAGTAGTAGTGGTGGTGGTAATAATAATAATAATAATAATAATAATAATAATAATAATAATAATAATAATAATAATAATAATAATACACGGTCAGTTTGTATTGAATTCAGGCATTGTCCTAAGTACTTGAAGCTGTTTCAAAGTCACAGAGATAGTAAGAGGCACTGCTGGATTCAGGTCTGTCAGAGAGTTTGGACTAGAACCTGCAGACTGCAGAGACCCACTGAAGGAGAATCATTCATTCATTTGCCTATCTGACAGCAGTTTGTGCTATCCTATAAATAGTCATCATTATTATTACAACGATGAAGCAATGTAGGGGAGAGGAAGGAGAAAAGGTTGGAGTTAGGCAACTCACTTTTTGCCTGGCCCTGTGCCTGGCCTGAGACACTTTCCTTACCCTGAGGTTGCTTGGAGTTTGGTTCAGTGTTTCTCTAGATCTGGTTCCCAGACTATCTGCCTGTCACTGACTGGTGCTTGTTCAACATGCAGGTTCCCTGGCCTGCAGGAATTCTGATTCTGAAGGTTCCTGGAGGAATATTATGAGCAGAGATTCTGACATTCTCACAGTTTTGAGAGCCACTGATCTTACTCATGAGGAAGACAAGTAAACAGATGGCTACAATACCGAAGGATAAGAGTTACAACGGCAGGTCATGGAAGAGTTTCTGGAGGAAGACTGATCTGAGCTGAGACCTGAAAGATAAGAAAAGTTAGGCAAGGGGCAGGAAGGAAAGGGGAGATTCAAGAAGCAGGAAAAATGAGAAAAGTGGCTTTTAGAGAAGAATATTTTAAAGTATTTTAATGTGACTGAAGTGCAGGTTGAAGCAATGAGGCCTCAGAAGTGGGTGGGAAAATCACAAAGGCTGTAAAGAGTCTTGTTGATCATGTCAGGGAGTCTGGATTTTATCCTGCAGGTAGCAGGAAACGTATTTATTTGGAGGAGGGCATCGATAGTTTTGAATTTAAGAAAGAGCCCTCTGGCAGACACAGTGTGAAGTACAGGCTGTGGGACTGGAATGTGGCGATCAGGAAGATCACAGGCAATCATGACCTGGACTGAGACAATGGCAAGAAGAGCAGGAGGCAAGTGGACAGATAGAAGAATCCATATGGGTGACTGATTGGACATGGCTGGATCGAGATAGGGAGGATTTAAGAATTCTTTCCTTAGGAAATTGGGTCAATGGCTGTGAATTTCACTGTAGTTAAAAAAAAAAAAAAAAAAAAAAAAACACTGGAAGGGAAACCACTGTGGAGGGAAAATGACGAGATCATTTTAGGACATACTGAATTTGAGATCCTTATGAAATATCCAGGTAGAGCTGTCCAGAAGGTAGGTGGAAATGCAGGTCTGTGGATATCTTGCTAGTTACTCACTTAATATCCTCCCCACCTTCTTCTTCCTTACAGAAGCCAACTTTGTATAGGATGCTGATGTGCCCAATTAAAACATTCACCCTCCCATACTCTCTTGCCAGTCTTCTCAGACTCTCTATTGTTGGTCATGAGATCCAGTTCTGACCAATACTCTAAGTGGACATCCTTGGGTGGAGGTTCTGGGAAAGCTATTATTTTCCTGATAACAATGGACAGGTCCAGCTGGCATTTGCCTTTCACATTTGTTCTTTTTCCTTCTTCCTGCCTAAACAGGGTTGTGATGCTTGGACAAGATGTAACAATTTTATAAGCATGAGGATGAAGGCCCTATGCTCACGGAGGCAAAGGAGAAAGTCAGAAAGATTTGGACATTGTGGAGCTGTTGTCTGGCTCTGGCCTGTCTACCATCTTAGACAAATAAACCCTAATTTAGTTAAGCCACTGGGATTGGTTTTCTATCACCTGCAGCAAAACGTGATCCTAATTGATTCAAGGGCTAAAGCACTGGAGACAGATCTGGGTTAGAGATAGAGATTTAGGTCAGCATCTGAGCATTTGGGTGGATACAAGAAAACCAGGCACCCAAATATGCACAAATGTAAGAGATTCTTATGAGTTAAAGGACAGAGAGGGCTCAGGGTGTAGGCAACATTGAAAGGAGGAATTCCTGTTCATAGGGCAAGTGTTTTTAGGTTACTTTTATAACGTTGATATTTCCATAACCTCATTCAAAACAAAACAATCAATTTAGGGCTACTCAGTTCATACTCAACCCTTCTGAAATGTATGTTGTATCTATTTTCCAGGTGCTTAAGCAAGGGCTGATGACCCTGGTCATAGAGTGGTGACTTACTTCCTAGGGTGTGGCATGTTTGGGGCTCAGGAGCAGACTGGGTAAACCTCAGCTCTCCTCTGTTCCCTGAAGCAAGTGCCACGGGAGTTCCTTCTGGAAAGGCTGGTGCGAGGACTGCCCGCCCAGGACCTGTGTTGCAGTTTAACCTGACTGTCCTATCTTTTGTCAAGATAACTTGCCACAGCCTCCTAATTGAGCAATCAGACTAATTTTCCTGATTCCCCTCTTCTTCCCACCCTACCCCCAACAACAAAAATCCCCCAAACCAAAAATTGGTTCTCCTTAACATACGGAAACATGTTACTTCCTTTCTTGATTAGTTTGTTATCTCTAGGATAAAGCCCCAACACCTTATCACAGTATATTAGGTCCCAGTCTTTCCATCCTCAGTCCCTGATATTTGGCACCACTGTCCCCCCATCTCTGCACACATGGTCAGCCACCCTGAATGTCTCACTCTGCCCACATTTCTCTTGCCCTTTCAAGCCCTTGCAGGCTGTTTTCTTGCCCAATGCTTTCTCCGCCTCATGTTCTGACTGACTCTCTACATCCACCCACTGCAGCCAGATAAATTTGCTGGTGTTCCGGCAGCTGAGAATGGCTAGAAACCCAGGAGCAGTCCACTACCTACTTCTCCCTCAATCTCCCACATCCCTCCAATGCCCTGCTTCAGTCTGTCTCCAAATCCTGCTGGTTCTATCTCCCAAACATCTATAAATTTGTCTCCTCCTCTCCATCACCACTTCTACTAACCAAATCACTGCAAGTATCTCCAGGACATTCCATGTCTTTAGTTTTTCCCAGTTCAATCAGTCTGTCCTCCCCTCTGCAAATTTACCCATGTTGGTCTCTTCCTTAAAAAAAAAAAAAAAACCTCTAGGTCCCTAAGGGAATTGTCCCTGCAGAACTCTCAAGCCCCATTTCCTACACTCTAGGTGCCGAGAGAACGCAAATGCAGTGTTGGCTACAGCCCTCTGAACTGCAGAGAACCGTCTACTGAGCTCCTGCAGGACTAGCTTGGCATAGTAGTTAAGAGCATGGCCTCTGGCGCCAGACTGCCTGGATTCCAGCCTCTACTCAGCTGCCATTAGGTGGGTGCCCTTAGGTGAAATCTCACTATGTCAGTTTCATCATTGGGAAATGGGAGCTAAAGGTAGCCCTCACTCATAGGGTTGTCAGAAAGATTTTAGAAAGTAATACTCAAGAGTACCCAGAACAGTGTCAGGAACAGAGTAAACATTATATAAATGTTAACTATTATAATTGTTTGTTACATTTTGATCCCTGAAATTTGTCTATTTTGTCCCCTTCTGTTGTCTAGAATAGTGCAGGAGACACGGCAGCAGGTGGCTTGTGGTTAGGGTATGGGGTGGGGTGGGGATGAGAGGAAATACTGGGAGATTAGGGGCCAAGGAAGCTTAACTGTCTCAAGGAGTGTGAAATTGACTTTTTGTTCTCTGTAATCCAACTTTCCTCTTAGTTTAGAAAGCAGGTCTTATGAGAAAGTGAGGCCCAAATGTTCCCCACTATCTCCCTGTGCATGGTGGGCAGTATGATTCCCTGTGCTTCACCAAGAAGGCTTTTCTTCCCTTCAAAGTAATAATAATACCACAATACCATGAGATATATTGATCTCATTCCATTTCTGGGTCTGTATTTTGCAACTTTTAAAGAAGTTTAATCCAAACATGAAGTGGGTACTGCTGCTTCCCCATTTTATATACAGGGAAACTGAGGCTTAGAGAGGTTAATAGGACCAAAATCACAGCTTATTAAGAGGTGGGATACAATGCCATGTACTGCATTTCAGAGCCAATACCCTTAACTGCTATGCCAGATCGCTTCATAAAAGTGGATTTGTTACTTAATCTGAGAAACATCTAGATTTGCTCACATGCTAGATCCAGTGCTGGACACTGGGAACATAAGATGAATATGGGTGATCCTTTCTCTCCAGGACCTCATAGCTGCCTTGTGGGTATAAACCAGGCAACAGACAAAGAGGCCAAGTGTGGGAAATGGACAGAGAGCCAGAAAGCAAGAAGGAAGCACTAACTCTGCCTGAAGAGTGGGGCCTAGGGCCCAGCTACAGATGTGGCAGTTGAGTCTCAGAGTCTGGGACTGGGCGTGATGATTACACTGATGATGTTTCTGGAAGCATAAGCATCAGCAGATGCATAAAACACTTATTCTTTAAAGCTTATCACGAATTGTAAGTGAAAACAGAAGTTCTAAAATTATCTATATTTTGGGGTTCTATTTTAACAAAACATATACATTCCTATGTTTTAATAAAACATACACACAGAGAAGAATGTTTGGCTAGTTATATACCAAAATATTATCAGTGGTTACTACCAACTGATGAAATTTCAGGTGTTTCTTTATATGTATATATATATTTATTGTGGATTGTATTTTTATTGTATAAATACATTTTATATTATGAAACGTAATTTTAATGTGGAAATAAATTGATACAACCACTTTAGAAAACTATTTGGCATTACTTAATACATTTGAAAATGTGAAGACTTCCGTTCATAGGTAATGTTGCTAAAGAAACTTGCACATGTGTATCAGATTTGTAAAAAGAATGTTCATGGGAACATCGGTTTTAATAGCAAAAATGGGAAACAACTTACATCCATCTCAGGAAAATGGATAAACACATTGTGTGTTGTACAATAAAAGATTTATTATAAAAGACTAATGAAGGAACTACAGCTTTATGCCACATACATGGATGAATCTTAAAAGCATAATATTGAGGGGAGGGTATAGCTCAGTTGTAGAGTGCATGCCTAGCATACATGAGGTCCTGGGTTCAATCCTCAGTATCTCCGCTAAGTAAATAAATAAATAAACCTAATTACCTCCCCCTCCAAAAGGAAAAAATAAAAGCACAATATTGAGCTGAGAAAAAGCAAGTCTCAGAAGAATATTTACTATATGTGTTCACATTTAAAAAATTTAAAAACATACCAAATCTATGCTCAGGGATACAGTCATCTGATAAAAGTATACAGAAAGGTAAAGGAATGATAAAAACAAAATTCAGGAAGGTGGTTGATTCTGGAAGGAGGAAAGTGATGAGACTGGAGAAGGACGCACAAGAGCTTAAGGAATCAGTCAAGTTCTCTTTTAAGCTGAGTGGTGGCGATTTCAAGATTCATTTCATTTTTGCTCTCTACATGTGATATATTATTTTTATATATTGCATATTTCATAATAGAACTATTTTTCATCCGTATTTTTAATTTTTTCAAAACGAACTTGTATTTCTTGTTTTATTAAATGGAGAAAGTAAATAACACATGTAATAACACTTTAAAAATTCTTATTCTTTTGTACCTTTTCTCACCCTTGCCTTTTTATATCATTCATTCACCACATATTAACTGAGGGCTTAATCTGTACCAAGCTATATGTTGGGGATACAGTGGGGTTACATGGTTCCTATATTTGTGCGGCTTATCTTCACGGGTGTGCTCCATATCCCTGTAAAATTCTCAGAGTTAGGCTTCATTATCAATATTTTACAAATTCATTAGCAGTTTTTCTTAATGTAGCTATTAAGCACCTAAGCTCTGAAGTTAGGCTGCCTAAATTCAAATCTTGGCTCTGCTGCAAACTAGTCCTGTACATTCAGGCAAGTAACTTAACCTCTTTGTCTTTTAATGTCCCTAACTATGAAATGGGGAAAAGAACAGTATCTACCTTACAGGGTTGTTGTGAGATTTAACTAAGTCAATATACATAGAAAGAATTCAGAACGGGGCCTGGTCCAATGGTAAATGTTTAATAAATGTTACATTATTATTATTGTTGTTGTTGTTATTGTTATTGTTGTTATTATTCTATAAATACTCCCTGAGCACCAATTCGGTGTCAGGCCCAAGCGAAGGACTAGAGATACAGAGATAGAATGAGACAGGGTCTGGAAGACTGACTCCTAAGCAGAATACGATAGAATGTGAGAAGAGCTATGTGGAGGGAAACCCAAGGGCTGCAGAGACAGATAGGGGCCCCAACCCAAGCTGGGTGTCAGGGGGCTCTTCCCAGAGAGGCTTTAGTTTGTGTCCCTGGGGTTTGGTCTGTTGCACTTGGCCGACACTCTAACATCCCCCACAGATAGGAGCTAGGAAGTGTTGATAGGCTGCCATGACTGTGCCTCCCTGTAAAAGAGGCCACCAGGTAACTGGGAGATCATAAGATCACTTAATCTGTGCTGAGCTTTCATTTACATTTTGTGGTTTCAAATTTTCCTTTGCAGTTGTGAAGTTATGGTGCAGTGTATCCCATGCAGAAAAAATGAATTACAGCTTGGATTTCTTTTGTTGTCTTGGGAACTAGTAGAAAGGGCTTTCAATAGGAATCTGGTTGAAAGCTTTCGAAATGTGGGTTCTCATCTGTTAGTTAAAAATATACAGGCATTGGAAATAACCTAAATACCCAGTAGTAAAGGAACACTAACATGGATATTTAATAATTAAGTAAATTGTGGTATATCTATAAAACTGAGTAAAGCTATTAATATATTTACAAGACTTTTTTAATGGCATGAGAAATGCTTATTTAAAATATGACACACAAAGGCAATATTAGCTCTATCATGTAAAAAAAATCCATAGGTAAAATTCTTGAAGAAAATACACTTAAATGTTGAGAATGGTTATTGCTAGTTGGTGAGATTACAGGTGATTTCCTTTATTTTTTATAACTTTTTGGATATTTTCTAAATTTTCCAGCATAAGAATGTATTTAAAAAAAACAGCTTTATTAAGATACAACTTGCATACCATACAGTTAGTGTACAATTTAGAGTATACAATTTCTTTTTGCATAATTATCGAGTTGTGCAACCATTACCACAAACTAATTTTAGAACACTTTCATCATCCCCAAAGAAACCAAACATGTCCCCACCAGTAGTCACTCTGAATTCCTGCTCCCTCTTTAAGCCAACAACTAATTTAGTTTCTATCTCTATAGATTTGCCTATTCTGGATGTTTTATATAAATGGAATCCTACAATATGTACCCTTTAGTGTTTGGCTTCTTTGACGGAGCATAATCGTTACAAGGTTCATCCATGTTGCATCATGTATCCGTATTTCATTTTTTTATTCTCAAATAATATTCCACTGTACGGGTATTTCACATTTTATTAATTCGTTCATCAGTTGATGGGATTTGCGCTTTGTTTCCACTCTTTGGCTATTGTGAATAATGCTGCTATGAGCATCCTTATACAATTTTTTGTGGACAGATGTTTTCAATTCTCTTGGGATATACCTAGGAGAGTTGTTAGGTCACATGGTAACTCTACCTAGCATTTTGAGGAACTGCTTTTCAAAGTGGATGCATCATTTTACCTACCAGCAATGTAGGAGGGTTCCAATTTCTCAACATCTTTGCTAACAATTGTTATTGTCTGTCTTTTTGGTTATAGCCATCTTAGTATGTGTGAAATAGCATCTCATTGTGGTTTTGATTTGCATTTCTCACATGGCAAACGTGAACATCTTTTCTGTGATTATTGGCCATTTGTATATCTTTTTTGGAGAAATGGTCAAAATGCTTTGACCATTTTTTGTCGGTTTTTTTTTGAGTTGTAGGAGTTCTTTATGTATTCAGAATACAAGTCTCCTATCAGATATATGATTTGCAAATACTTTCTCCTATTTTTGGTATCATTTGCATCAAAAGTTTTTAAGTTTGTTGAAGTCCAACTTATTTATTTTTTCTTTTGTCAGGTGTGTTTTTGGTATTTTATGAAAGAAACTGTTGTCTAACCCAAGGTTAAAAGATTTACTTTTATGTAAACTTCTAAGAGTTTTATAGTTGTAGATCTTACACATAAGTCTATGTTTGATTGTGAGTTAAAATTTGTCTATTATGGCAGAAGTCTAATTCCATTCTTTTGCATATGGATATCCAGTTGTCACACCACCTGTTGAAAAGACTATTCTTTCCCTATTGGATTGTCTTGGCAACCTTGTTGAAAATCAATTGACCACAAATGTACAGATTTATTTCTGGAGTCTCAGTTCTATTCCATTGATCTACACGTTTATCCTTATACCAGTACTACATTGTCTTGATTAGTGTTTGTTTGTAATAACTGTTGAAATAGGGAATTGTGAGTCCTCCAGTTTTGTTTTTTTCAAGATAGTTTTGGCTGTTCCAGGTTCCTTACATTTCCATGCATTGCATTTATACTTGGCAGGAAAAGTTTTTTAGAAAAGAGAGAAAGGAAGACAGACATTGCTGAAGGAACTATAAAATCCATTTTGTTTTTTCTGAGTGATACTACTGCAGCCCACCTTTCCTCTTGGGCAGGGGAGTTAATTTTTCTCTCCTAAATTTTGTCCTGGCCATGGTAGGTTGTTTTATTTTTTCCCCCCACTGTTAATGAACAATGTGCAGGGTATTGATTTAGCCAAGGCCTCATCCCCTGCCTTGAGTCACTTGGCTGGATTAGGGATTTCTTTCTACATAACAACTTCCACGACACTAATTTTTGCTGTACCCCTAGCAAGTATTATCATACTCTATGGTTGTGGTCACTACACTGTTGTTATTGCAATCTCAACAGCAAATCACTTTTAGCATGTATTTCTGCATATTCATCTTGAATATACAAATATAGGTATATTTATTCACTTTTAAATGATATATACTTATGATTATTATATATATTAAGAACATACATGAGACAGAAATTTTAGAGGACAAGATAAAAAGTGATTCGAAATAGAAGTTTTCTCACACCTCAATTTTATTTATCTCTCTGGAGAGTGCTGTCTTGGATCTTTCCTGTTTCCCTCTGTGTGTTCCCAGCACCCAGCCAAAGGCCACGTACATGGCAGAAGCTCAATGTCAGCTGTTCAAAAGAAAAATTTCAGATAGCCTACTATCTCTATTAAAACACACTGCCTTTATTCCTAGGTTTTGCACCCTGCAAGTCGACATTTGAGTCACTTTATAGAGAGGCTTTGCGTGTCTCATTTCTCCTTATTTTTTTTTAACCTTTGATTACACCTTATCTGACTTATTTCTTTAGAAAATGGCAATTGTGTCATCCTTAACTACACTCTTCATTTCAAACTGCGTGGTCAGGCAGAATCCTGGGTGTTAGGACCATGAAGAATGGAAATAAAGCTTTCATATGAGGTTGTACCTATCACTGCAGGATGTGAACAAAGGGCAAGGGAGCTCTTGGTGATGAAAGCCAGAAAGGGCTTCAGGAAGCTGGATTCTAAAGGACCAGGGAAATTAGCCAAATGGAGAGGAGAGGAAATCGGTCCCAGGTGAACCACAGGAGCAAAGGCAGGAAGTTGTGGGTGGACCCCGAACATTCTGAGCTAGGGGAATTTGATGCAGCTGAACACAAGGGGCAGGGGGCAGTAGCATTTGTGTTTTAAAACGACCCCTCAAGCAGCTGTTAAGTATTAAGAGTCTTGAGACTGGTAGTAGGGGAGGCTGTTGGTTGCCTGAAGAGTACGGCACAGTTGTAGATTGTTAGAGGGTTAGAAACTTCTAGGCTTGGAAGCCCAAACAGAAATGAACTCTGCGTCAGTGCTCTGGCTACACTGTTTTTTAGGATCTCAAAGCCCATCCCCCTGCACCCCCCCCCCCCACCGCCCGGTCCAGGGTTTGTTGCCCTTTACCTTTGTTCCCAAGTGACGTTTATACCTTTATCATAAAGTTACTGTTTCTTTCAAGGGAGTCCCCGGCAGGGCTGGGAGTGTTCAGTTTCTGGACTCTGTTGAGGCCTGAGGCCAAAGGAGGACACTGAGGTACACCTCTGCATAGATTTTATCAAGCCACAGCTGCCCCTATAAAACCAAACACTCCCACACAGAAACTCAGACAACCTGATTAGAAAACTGCCTCCGAGACGTCAGAAACGCTGAACCCACAACCAAGGGCGTGTCTAGGCGGGGCCGGCGGTCCAGGTCACACCCCTTCCTGAGGAAGGAGGAGGCAGGGCAGCCCCGGGGCCCTCGGGCTGGGCCCTGCGCCGGCCGCGGTGGGCGGGGCCTCCGCCCGAGTAGGATCGCTGACGGCGCCGGGCCCCGCCCCTCAGGGTGGGAGGACGGACGGGGCGTGAGGCGAGCGCGCGAGTAGGGCCCGAGCCCGCCTGGGAGCCCGCGGAGCCGAGCGCACCGAGCGGAGCCCCTGGGTGGCGGCGGCGGCGGCGGCGGCGGGCGCGTGATGGCTCCGGCCGCGGACCGCGAGGGCTACTGGGGCCCCACTACCTCCACGCTGGACTGGTGTGAGGAGAACTACGCGGTGACCTGGTACATCGCCGAGTTCTGTAAGTGCGGGTGCCGGCCTGAGGCGGGAGCGAGGAGGGAGGGCGCGGGTCTGAGGGGGAGACGCCGCGTGAGGAAGGGAGAGGGCCGATCTGGCCGCCGGGGAGGCACCGGGCCTGGCCGGGTGAGGTGGCGTGAGGAGCCCGGACCAGGGCGCAGGAACGGGAATACTGGGAGGAAGGGAGCGCCAGGGGTTCCAGTGTGGCAGGTGAGGAGGGCCAATCTGGACAGGTTGGGGGGGTCTTGAGATTGGGGGGCGGAAGAGAAGCGGGGAGCCCCTGCTGGACCTCAGGGGAGGCCGGATGGGCGGGGTTGGGAAGGGGGATTCCTGCCTGAGGGGTCGAGTCTGGGCAGGCTGGGGACACCCTAATTAGAGCTTGGGAGACTGGGGGACTCTGCTTATTTGAATTGAGGCCTCGGGACACCTGCTCCTACTGTTGCTGCCACCGCCTTCGTCCTAAGGGCACAGGAGAAGGAAACATGTCCTAGCTTAGTCTTCCCCTAAATACGTGAAAACTCGACCTTTCCCGTCCGCTTTCTCGGTTCGTGTGAGATCTCTTCAGTCACCTCCAGGAAACGGTTTTCCCAGTCTCAGATCCCGTCCTCGACCCCTAGCCTTCCAGGCCACTCCCACCCAGGATAGCTTCAGGTACCAGGGATCACCTCCTTTCTGAGTACGACCATTCATCTGTCTTCTTGCACCAGAAGTAGAAGGCAGAGCACCTAGTCTGTACTTTCTGGCTCGTGCCAGGCTCCCAAGAGCACAAGGAATCAAGTCCCAGCTCCACTCTGCCTCCTATCCGACTACCTGGCTAAGGTTAGGATTCTTCTGAGGACACTACTTCCACTGATTACACCTTCTGAGGACCTGGGGAAGAATCCTCCTCCAGCTGCTACCCTTGTCTGGCCCCTTGGGGCTGTGTGTGTGTATATATGTGTTTCCCCAGATGATTATTCCTGCCAGGCTAGGAGAACACAGGAAAAATCTTCCACTTCTTTTTTCTGTAGTTTACTTGGGTCAAGTTTTGAGTGCGCTGTGTTTGATCTTTCTTCAGGTACCTGCTTCAAGGTACAGAGAATATTTTTGGGTTCAGTGTTAGTGCCTTCTTTTAATTGGATCCACTTTTTCAAGACATTAAGCAAAACTTTTTAGCTAACCTTCCTTTTGCTGGATCCTTCTCCCAGGCATTTGTTTGGCTTTGTAGGAAAGCAGCAAGAATTTCATACCAGCTGATCCTACTTTATTCTGTTCCCAGTAACTGGCTAGGTTAAAAAAAAACCAACTCTTTTGGTAGTCTTTAAGACTTTTAGTATCTTTCTGTTTAAACCATAATTTAGGCTGAGTGTTACTTTTCCTGAACTACTAGTTTAAATTAATAATTTTTACATAATAATGGATGAATATGGGCAAAGGGATCATTCGTAGTGTAATTACTTGGCAGCTCAAATGTTGGCAAAGGAAGTGCTTTACCAATTTGTTGTTAGATCACGTTGGCAAGTCCATACATGGTCCAGAGAAGGTCCATAAGGGAAGAGACTTAAAATCGTGCTTTCTGAACTAGAAATTTGTAAAAAGTGACACTCAAGGGTCTTCAAATATTGGATGGGCTATGATACAGAGCTGTTAAACTTTCTGTATTTCTCTAGAAGGTGAAATTAAAGCCTGTGGGTGGAAACTAACTGTAAAGGAAGAGATTTTACTTCAACATAAGGAAGATTTTCAACTAGAAATGTAATCATTGAATGGGTTGACTTCAGAGGTGGGGGCTTTCTGTCACTGAAAGTGTTACAACAGATATTTCTCAACTAACATGAATATTTTAGGGGGAATTAATTGGTAGAGAAAAGGGGTTGGCTTTAGTTGACATTTAGGCCCTTTGCAGCGTTATGGGTTGATGTAGATAATAATGAGCCTTAGTTTAGAATCAAGGATTAGAATAAAAAGAAAACTGACAGTTAAGTCATGTGAATTATGAGAGAGCGAGATACTACGGTTCTGGCAGATATCTCTGAGAAATAGGAAATGGCTCTTTAGTTCTAAATGTCCTCAGAAGAGGAAACTGAGCAGACTACAGGGAGGGTTTAGACATAGGAATCAGGAGTTGCTAGAAGAGGATGAGTGAGTGTTGGCAGCCCTTTGCACATGTACTTTGGGAGAAAATGATCTGGAGGAAGTTGAGGTCAAGTCTTCTTACCCAGCAAGTAGTAGGTATCTATCATACCTTTGAGTAAGGGATTTAACCTTTGAAAAATATGCTGATTAATAATGATGTGTTTACAACAAATGTAATTTTATCATTATAATACTTACATTAATGATAGAAATGTTAAGGATAATAATAATGGTGATAATAGCTATATCAAAGTGCTTCTTATGTACCACACTTTGCTAAGCACTTCATATATTTTATTTTTTTTGATCTTTACCATAATTGTTATTATCCTTATTTCACAGATTAGGAAATTAAAGCTCTAAGAAGCAACTTATCTAAGGTTGCAAAAAGTGGTGTAGAGGTAGTGTTCAAATTGAGGTCTGACTGTAAACTGCTATACAATATCACTTCTGTCACACATTTGTTGTTTTGCTCCTGCATGCAAGGGATAAGGACGGTGTGAAGTAGTATACTATCACTGATGACAAATTGAATAACTGTTCAAGAAGCCTATCTTTCCGCATTGGGGTGTGTGTATTTTGGATAATCTAAAGACCAGTTTGGGGAATTGCATGTCAAGATGGCAACAGTTCTTAGTCATTGAAAAACCTGAAATGCTATCTTCTTAACATTACCCAAGATGAATTAAATTCCTTTTTTGTCTGAGTGGATTGCAGGGACCAGGGGAAACGGTAGAGGGTTTCTCTTTAGTTGTGAAATAGTAAGTGCCTTGATGTGCCAGAAGTTATAGGAACAGGCATTCCTCACTTTGCTTGGTAGTGTGGGACAATACAAATGACCATGCAAGTTAAGATCTGGAAAAGTATTCTTAACAATCAATGAGAAAAGTTATGAGTGTTCTGTGACCTTTAAACATTTCTGTCAAACACTGTAAACCTTCTTATTGGTCATAAATATATAGAAAAAGAAAAAAATAGTAAAACTAATATTTAGTACACTGTAGTTTAAAAACATTGAGAATTAAAATGTTTTATTTCTGTGTAGAAGAACTTATCTAGAGTAGTCTGAACAGTGCTTGCCTTCTTGTCAGGTAATATAATATAGAATGAGTATTCTTCTATGCATTGGTGAATTGTCATAGTCCTTTTTAGGTTTGGATCAGTTTCCAACATTTTATTCTTTGCACTTTCAATATTGTGAAATATCTCTCAGAGTGAAATGCAAATTTGCTGGCATCACTTCTGGTCCATCTTCACCCTTTTCTCACAACCACTTTCTTCATTTGTGTTGATACGTTTGCCTTCACTAAGTTCCTCTGGCAGCATATCTAGAGTCTCTTGAATGGCAGTAGGGTCAAAGTTGTCATGGTCAGCTATTCTATGACTCCTTTTATGTTTGATTGGGATTTTATGTCCAACATTATTATTTTTTGTTTTTTTGCTGCACTTTCATCATTGTTGGCCTGTTCCCTCTTTCAGTTATTCATTTTTGTAAAACGTCACGTACGTTTATCACCAGTAGACAAGGAGGCAACTCAGTTACACGCTTTGTTGTCAATACATGAACTGGATAAAGATGTGCAGTAACTAATCACCAACAGACTTTGCCCTGTTGCTTTATCCATAGTTAGAAATTTAGGCGGAGAGATATTTTTCTCTTAGCACTTTGAGGATATTATTCCATTGTATCTTGGCTTTTAATGTACTGATGAAAATCCACCAACAGCCTAATTGTTGTTCCTTTGCAATTTATTTTGTCAAATCCACCAACAGGCTTTGAAAGAAGTGACTCGGTTAGTAACTGATCATGATATGCTTCTATTATTTATATAGTGATTTGTGGACTGAAGGTGTAGTAGTGAAATTTGTACCGTAATCAGTTACTCACAGTTAATGTATTGTGGTAATTGAAATTTGAATTGTGTTTTTGGGGAATCAGTATTATTTAACTAAGCTGTGATAACCAAAATTTGTACATATTAGAACCCTGCAAAATGAAGACTGCCTGTGTATTTCTAATCCTAGTAACATTCTTACTAAGTAGGTGGTGTTATCCCCATTTTACAGATGAGGAAACTGAATCTTAGAGGAGTTAAGTAACTTGAAGTTAAGAAGTTGTGTCATACAGCTATTAAGCAGCAGAAATGTTATTCAAGTACAGATCTGACAACTCTTTCTACCAAGACATACTGTCAGTGTCTTTTAAAGTACAATTTCAGGTGCTTCCATTTTCATGGAAGAAATATTATTACCTAAAGGGAAGTGGAAGGGAAATCTATGCTTTAATTGTGGCCTCAAAGGAGAATTACTCAGTTAAATTTTTTTCAGAATGTTAAGTTTATTCAGCAAATATTTGTTGAAAACTTATTTTGTCATTGACTTAAAATAAAAAACTATACATAGACCATATGTCTGTTCAAGGTAGCTAATAAGCCAGTAGGGGTATGAACAGCTAAGTTCAAATAGGCATTTCCTACTTTCAAGGGAACTGCATTCCTAAAAATGTATTTGAAAGAAGAATGGGCAAAAATTGACATATTATGAAGGAGGGTTTATTTATCAGAAAGCTAAAACTATTTTTAAATTTCTAATTATGAGTTTCATAGAAGCTGCCTCAGTCTGAGGAAGTAACCTGATTAGTAAAACTTTCATAGATCAGGAGAATGAATGGACCACTTAATAACCATCTCCTTTTTGTACTTGGGCTAGGATGATTCAAGCTATGTAGGTGTTGTCCCTTCTTACAGGTTTGCTGCCTGTCTACCCATCCTATTCATAGAAATTGGGTGGAAGGGAAGTAGGGCAACCCTCAGTCTCTATATCTTTATGATAGGATTCTCTTAGATGGGGTAAAGGGGTAAGGGGTCTTTCCTTCATTGTCACCACAGCACAAGACTAGAGGGGCTTTAACCAGCTGCCTCTACCACACAAACATGCTACAGAAGGCATCTAGCTGCTTGTACCTCCTTGCTGCCTTTTCCTTTCCTTTTTTTAGGCCCCTTCCCACTATCTCCCCTGAATAGTAGCCTCGAGGATGTGAACATGCTTCAGGCCTTCTGGTCCTGAGGCTCTGTGGGCTGGCAGAGGTGATGTCCCTGTCACCTTAAGGAAGATAGTCTTATCCCTGAGCCTTATTGACAGCCAAGTAGCACTGCCTCCGACTGATAGCTCAAAAACACGGTAAGTCACCTAAAGAGTGAAGGCCAAATTAAGGGCCAAAGTCAGTGTACTAGAGGGTTTAGATTTAATGAATAGAGACTTAGATTTAATTAATAGAGACTTAGATTTAATTTAATCAGAGACGGCCAGTAAATTGTTCCAGGTGTTGTGATGGACATATGTATGTGGTACATTGGAATGCAAGAAGTGGGTGCTTATTAAAATCTTAAAGCATAAAGGCTTTACAGTGCTAGTGCTGGAAGAACTGCCATACCAGCTGGCTAGTTGTTTGTTTATTTGCTTATTTATTTATTTATTATTGTGGAGAAGCACATAACAATTACTGTCTTAACCATTTTTCAGTGTACATTTCAGTAGTAAGTACATTCACGTCATTGTGCAGCCGATCTCTTAAACTCTTTCATCTTGCAAAACCGAAGCTCCATATCCATTAAACAACTCCGTATTCTCTCTCCGCCCTACACCCTGGCAACCACTCTTCTACTTCCTGCCTCTATGAATTTGACTACTCTAGGGATCTCATATAAGTGAAATCAACAGTATTTGCTTTTTTGTGACTGGCTTATTTCATTTAGCATAATGCCCTTGTGGTTCATCCATGTTGTAGCATGTGTTAGAATTTCCTTCTTTTCAGAGGCTGAATAATATTTCATTGTATGTATACATCACATTTTGCTCATCCATTCATCCGTAGATGGACACATAGGTTGCTTTCACCTCTTGGCTGTAGTGAATAGAGAGGCCATGACATGGGTGTTCAAATCTCTTTAGGACCCAAAAGTGGAATTTCTGGATCATATGGTGACACAGCAGCTGTTTTAACCTTTTTATTAGGAAGAAACATTTTATTATGTTCTTTCTTGGGCCCCATTAATTAATTATTGTCATTACATAAATTGTAATTTATTATTTTTACATAAATTATAATTATTAATGTACTTTAATCCCTGTTTCAAATAATCAAAGGCACATGTAACTGTCAGAGGAGATCTAGTCATTGTTACTACACTGATTGATCCATATGAGATATATGAGATAAGACAATGTATAATCAATACATTACTGTAATGTATTGATATAATTCTGGTCCAAAGCAAAACAGAATAATATTTTCATTTCAGCCTTAACATGGATAAATGTGATTTTTGAAATATTGAAAATATCCAATAGAAGTAATAAAAGCTAACATTATGCAACACTTAATGTCTAAAGCTTTAATGTGCATATTATTTTATAAGAACCCTTATTATAATCCTTATAATAACTCTTTTAAGTTAGATTCTGTAAGTTGCCTATTTTATAGATGTGGAAATTTAGAGCAGAAAAGGGTTAAATAATGTGCAAAGTTTTCCGCTTTGCAAGGGGCAAAGTAAGGATTTGAACTCTCATAATCTTACTCCAAAGCGTGTTTTCTTTTCTCCCTACCATTCTCTTTTTTACTGTTAAAATCAGCTTTTTGAGGTAAAATTTACTTACAATAAAAGGCATCCATTTTAAGTTATAGTTTGAAAGGCTTTGACAGATGTATACATCTCTGTACCCAGCATCCCTATCAAGACGTAGACTGTTTCTATCACTCTGAAAAAGTTGCCGAACAGAGCACTCATCTGTAATCATATGGTTACTGCTTGATCTCTGAGGTAGGTACTATTCTAATCCTAATTTTGTAGTTGAAGACAGTGACGTTTAGGAAGGTCAAGTAACCTGCCCGAGGTCACACGCTATTAAGTGGCAGAGCCTAAGCGACCCAAGGGTGCATGATTCTAAAGCTGTGCTCTTAACTATCGTACTGTCTTGTCTCCTTCCATTACTACTTTTTCTGACCTCAGTGGGTCCAGGGACCTCAGTTTGGTAATGCTCTGATCTTCTCATTTTACAAATAAGGAGAAAGGCCTTGGAAATTGAAGTGATTTGCCCAAGGTTATATTGTAAGTTAGTGGTGAAAACTGGATCAGAATCCACATTCAGTAGTTTCTCAGTATGGGAAATGTTGGAACTGAGGAGGATGATTGTCACATGTTGTTGATGTTATATTGTTAATGAGCTACCAGGTCATAGGACTTCCTCAGGACAAAAATAACTCCTAATGAACTTTTTTTTTAATAGCAAAGAAACCTGACATCTATAGAGTGCTTTACAGTAGTGCTGCTCAGACTTAAATGTGCATGTGAACTACCTGGAGGTCTTGTTAAAATGCATATTACAGTACAGTAGGACTGGAATGTGGCCTTAGATTATGCATTTCTTTTAAGCTATCAGGTAATGCTAGTGCTGTTGGTCTGGAGACTGTACTTGAAGAAGCAAGACTTTTCAGTTCACAAAGCACTATTAATTCTTTTTTCCTGTGGGGTATAAGTGTTATCCCTGTTTGTATGTAGTTCAAAAGAATAAGGGACTTGTTCAGGATCACAGGACTAGTACTGGAACCTAGGTTTCTAACTCAAAAACCAAGTGAGGCGCTGACCATCCCTCTCCCACCTCCCCACCACCAAGCAATAACAGACCGAAAACACCACATGTGAAGGAAAGTTTGAAAATGATTGTCCTGGGTAATGAGCTAAATTGAACTTAAAGTTGAACTTATTACATTTTTGTTTTGGAAACAGGTTTCTTCTCATTTGTTTCTAATACCTTCGCCAAGCTCAAACCAAACCATCTTTCAGACTTAGGTCTATAGTTAGTAAATAGAGTTTAGGAATAGAGTAGTCCCTCCTTACCTGTGGGGATATATTCCAAGACCCCTAGTTTAGTCTTCCTCCTTTTCCCTGTACTTACTACCTACTTTCCCTGCTTACACTGTGCTGCTGCTAAAACTAGCTATTTAGTTATACTCCTGTACGCATTTCATTGTTCATGCTTTTCCCATGAGAGGTAATAATAAATTGTTGTTGAAAGTTATGAAGTTTTGAGGTGGTTTGTTATTCATTCAGCAATAGATAACTGAAACAGTATTGAGATTTGAGTTTTGAGCAATTTTGATTTCCTTTTGTGTAACCTCAGAGATGCCGAATTACACCGTATCTTTTATTTTCAAAGATGAGGCTTTAAAAATAATAAAGTTTAATATTTTTATAGGAACCTCTGTCTGAAGGTTTCAAAGAATTTTATAAGCCTCATTTTATTTATCACTATTATACACTCATGAGACTTAAAAGGGGTATTTTACCAAGTGAAAGTAAGTAAGTACCTCAGGGTTGAAATAATTCAGTTGTGGAGCTGGGAAAATCTTTTACTCATTATAGGTATGGACTCTAGCTCTTAAAATTCTTTAACTTTTCATAGCAAAATACTTCTAACAGCAAGTGGAAAGACTGGATGGAGCCAGAAAAAAAATCAGAACTCCAAAATTACGCATGTTAAAATATTGATACTGCTATAAAAACTGTTTTTATGACTGACATTGAATCATTTATTCATTCACAAAATGATAAGGAGAGATTCTAGATAAGATAGTGTTGCCAAAATGAAATATTATAGTTTCTGGGCTGTTTTACCTGCTGAGTAGCAATTATCTGCACCTCCCACCAGCCCCCACCCCTACATGTACACACATGCTTTTTAAAAGTAGACATGAGGGCGGTCGGGCTTTGTTGTCTGATATTCTACTGATCTGTTGATCACTGGGGTTGATTCAGTTAGGCTTGCCAATCAGATGGATGTTCTTTGTTCTTTCACTACTTTAGGAATGTCCAGTTTAGAGCTTGACAGTTTAAGACAATAATGAACTTAATAAAGGAGAATTATTCTTTGTTTAAGAGCAGCTATCATTAGGTAAACATTTAGCCCCCTGTATAGCCCTTCCCTCATCCCATCTTCCTTTTTCTTCAGAGATAATCACTATCCTTAATTTAATGTTATCATTTCCTAAGTTTTTTTTTTTTTTTTTACCACTTATGCATTCCTAAAAATGTATAGTTTAGGTTTGCTTGTTTTATATTTTATGTAAGTGAAAAATTTTACTGTATGTATACTCTTCTGCAACTTTTTAATAAACTGAAATTGTGGTCCCTACTATCATCCATCTTCCTTATAATTATCTATGTGATAGGTTATATAGCTTTTTACTGTTGTTTAGAATTTCGCTATATAAATATATTGATTTGATTTATGAATTTTTCAGTCATTGGATGTTTTGTTGTTTTCAGTGTTTGCTCTTACAAATAATGCTATGAACTTTCTTGTACATTTTCTGGTACACACAAATATAACAGTGTCTGTATATATTTAGGAGTATAATTATTAGATTGTAGGACATGTCTATATTCAACTTTTATTAGATCATAAATTCTCAAACTTTTTGGTCTTAGGACCCTGTTACACATTTAAAATTATTGAGGACCCTGGAGAAGTTTAGGAGTTAAATCTACTGGTATTTACTATATTAGAAGTTAAAATTAAAAAGTAAATCTTTGTTAATCCATTTAAGATTCATGATGTTCATGTATAACTGAAAAATTGTGCTGTACACTGGAATTTGACACAACATTGTAAAATGATTATAAATCAATAAAAAATGTTAAAAAAAAAAAAGATTCATGCCTATGAGAAATGAGATTTATCCTTGCTGTTGAATCAGTAGCTTGTTCCTGTTTATTGCTGAGTAGTACTTCATCATGTGAATATATCATTGTTTGTTTGTCCATTTGCCTCTTCATGTACAACAGGACTGTTTTCAGTTTTTGGCTAGTATGAATAAAGCTGCTATAAACATTCTTACACAAGAGTTTTTGTGAACATATGTTTTCATCTTTCTTGGATAAATTCATAGGAGTGGAATTGCCAGGTCATATACTTAGTTTATGTTTAGTTTTTTAAGGGACTACAAGGCTTTTTTCCACAGTGATAATTTTTCCTTCTCATCATGGAAGTTTTGGGTGCTCCATATATGCAACAACTTTTGGTGTTGCCATCCTTTTTAATTGTATCCATTCTGGAGTGTGTATAGTGGTATCTCATTGTGATTTTAATTAGATTTAATTTATTTACTAATAACTAAAGATGTTGAGCACATTTTCATGTGCCTCTTAGATATTCATGTCTTCTTTTCTAAACTGTCTTTTCAAATCTTTTGCCATTTAAAAGAATTGGGTTGTCTTTTTGTCTTTTTATTATTGAGTTGTAGGGGCTCCTTGTATATTTTGGACATAAGTCCTTCTATCAGATGGATGTTTTGTGACTATTTTCTCCCTGTCTATGGTTTTTCTATTCATTTTCTAAAAGATGTCTTAATGAGGAGAAGTTTTAAATTTTGATGGAGTCTATTTTATCAGTTTTTTCTTTTATGGTTATTGCTTCCCTTATCCTGTCTAAAAAGCTTTGTCTGTGCTCGGATTATAAAGATATTCCCCTGTATCCTCTTATAGAAATTTTATAATTATACCTTGATATTTAGGTTTATACCCATCTCAAATTCATTGTCATATATGATGTGAGATAGGGATTGAAATTTATTTTTCTCCCATATACATATCTAGTTGTTACAGCATTATTTACAGAAAAAACATTTTTCCACCATTGGGTTGCTTTCACTCCTTTGTCAAAAATCAGTTAACTTTTGAAAGTAGGGTTCCTTCTAAATATATGCCCAGGAGTGGGATTACTGGGTCATAATGGTAAGTCTATTCCTAGTCTTCTGAGGAATCTCCATGCTGTTTTCCACAGTGGCTGCACCAACCTGCATTCCCACCAGCAGTGTAGGAGGGTTCCCTTTTCTCCACAGCCTCTCCAGCATTTGTCATTTGTGGACTTTTGAATGATGGCCATTCTGACTGGTGTGAGGTGATACCTCATTGTAGTTTTGATTTGCATTTCTCTGATAATTAGTGATATTGAGCATTTTTTCATGTGCCTATTGATCATTTGTGTTTCTTCCTTGGAGACTTGCTTGTTTAGGTCTTCTGCCCATTTTTGGATTGGGTTGTTTGTGTTTTTCTTATTAAGTCATATGAGCTGCTTGTATTTGCTGGAGATCAGGCCTTTGTCAGTTTCATCTTTGCAAAAATTTTCTCCCATTCCATAGGTTGTTGTTTTGTTTTGTTTATGTTTCCTTTGCTGTGCAGAAGCTTGTAAGTTTAATTAGGTCCCATTTGTTTATTCTTGCTTTTATTTCTATTGCTTGGGTAGACTGCCCTAGGAGAACATTTCTGAGATGTGTGTGAGATAATGTTTTGCCTATGTTTTCTTCCAGGAGGTTTATTGTATCTTGTCTTATGTTTAAGTCTTTGATCCATTTTGAGTTTATTTTTGTGTATAGTGTAAGGGAGTGTTCTAGCTTCATTGATGTACATGCTGCTGTCCATTTTTCCCGACACCATTTGCTGAAGAGACTGTCTTTATTCCATTGTATATTCTTGCCTCCTTTGTCGAAGATTAGTTCACCAAAAGTCTGTGGGTTCATTTCTAGGCTCTCTATTCTGTTCCATTGGTCCATATGTCTGTTTTTGTACCAATATCATGCTGTCTTGATTACTGTAGCTCTGTAGTATTGTCTGAAGTCTGAGAGAGTTATTCCTCCAAGCTCTTTCTTTTTCTTCAGTAATGCTTTGGCAATTCTAGGTCTTTTGTGGTTCCATATAAATTTTATTATGATTTGTTCTAGTTCTGTGAAATATGTCCTGGACCCCAATGTTACAGCAGCACTATTTACAATAGCCAAAATAGCCAAGACATGGAAACAGCCTAAATGTCCATCAATAGATGACAGGATAAAGAAGATGTGGTATATTTATACAATGGAATACTATTCAGCCATAAAAAACGACAACATAACGCCATTTGCAGCAACATGAAAGTCCCTGGAGAATCTCATTCTAAGTGAAGTAAGCAAGAAAGAGAAACAAAAATACCATATGAGATCTCTCATATGTGGAATCTAAAAAAAAAAAAAAAAGAACATAAATGCAAAACAGAAACAGACTCACAGAGAATACAAACTTGTGGTTGCCAAGGGGTTGGGAACAGACTGGGAGTTCGAAATTTGTAGATACTGACAGGCATATGTAGAATAGATAAGCAAAATTATACTGCATAGCACAGGGAAATATATACAAGATCTTGTGGTAGCTCACAGAGAAAAAGAATGTGACAATGACTATGTGTATGTTCATGTATAACTGAAAAATTGTGCTCTACACTGGAAATTGACACAACATTGTAAACTGACTATAACTCAATTTAAAAAAAATGTTTAAAAAAATCAGTCAACTATTTCTAGGCTCTCTATTCTATTGATCTATTTGCATATCCTTATGCTATTACCACGAAGTCTTGATAAATGTAGCTTTATAGTAGGCCTTGAAATCAACTATTATAAGTCTTTCAACTTGGTTCTTTTATAATATTGTTTTGGATATTGAGGTCTTATGTATTTTAGTATGAATTTTAGAATCAGTTTGTCAGTTGTGGTAGTTTTAAAAGATGTTCACAGATTCTTTACTACTTCTTTGTCCAAGAGGTAGAACTTACTTTCCCCTTGAATGTGGTATGAATTTAGTGACTGCTTCTAATAAAATAAATTAGAAGTAATGTGTTGAAACTTTGGACACTAGGTTATAAAAGGCATGACTGCTTTCCTCTTGGCCTCTTTCTTGGATCACTCACTTTGAGGGAAGCCAGCTCTCATGTCATGGAGAAAGGTCTGTCGTGAGGAACTGCGACCTCCAGCCAACAGCCAGGTGAATTAGCCATCTTGAAAGTAGGTCTTCCAGCTCCATTCAGACCTTCAGATGACTTTGGAGTTGGCCAGCATTTTGACTGCATCCCCAAGAGAGATGAGTCTGAACTGCTTCCATATTTTTGACTCTCAGAAATTATGTCAGATAATGTTTGATGTTTGAGGCTAAGTTTTGAGGTAATTTGTTATATAGAATGGATAATACATCAATTTTTATTTAAAAAGCCTACTAGGATTGTATCATATCTATAAATAAGTTTGGGGAAAACAGACATATTAAAAATATGAGTTTTACCTGGATAAAGAAGATGCGGGGTGTGTGTGTGTGTATATATATACACACATACACACAATTGAAAACTACTCAGCCATAAAAAAGAATAAAAAATGCCATTTGCAGCAACATGGATGGACCTGGAGATTGTCACTCTAAGTGAAGTAAGCCAGAAAGAGAAAGAGAAAGAGAAATGTCATATGATATTGCTTATATGTGGAATCTTAAAAATAAGGACATAAATCAACTCATCTACAAAACAGAAACAGACTCACAGATATAGAAAAACAAACATATAGTTACCAGAGGGTAAAGGGGGGTGAGAAGGGAAATTTGAAAATTGCACCTCTGGGGGAGTGATGGAAATGTTAGCTATCTTGATTGTGGTAGTGGTTTCATTGTTATATACATCTATCAAAATTCATCAAACTCTACACTTGAAATATGTGTAGTTTACTGTACAGGAATCATACCACAATAAAAGTGTTAAAAATAAATAAATAAAAATAAATAAATAAACCTAACTCCCCCTCCGCCCACCAAATACAAGTCTTACAGTTCACCATGTTATAGTTCTCCATATACTTAGGTCTCTTTTAATTTCTCTCAGTAGTTTTCATTGTAGAAGTCCTAAACATCTTTCAAAATTTATTTCTAAGTTTTTTATATTTTTTGATGTTCTTATAAATTGTATTTTTAAAATTTCGTTTTCCCATTGTTGCTAGCATAGAGATATAAAATTGATTTTTTATCATCCTTGTATCTTCTACCTTGCTAAATTCACTTAACTTTTTTGTCACTAAGTAAACAGTCATGTAATCTGTGAATAGACAGTTTCACTTCTTCCTTCTTAATCTTTTTTTTTTAATTAAGGTATAGTCAGTTTACAATATTGTGTTAGTTTCTGGTGTACAGCATAGTGATTCAGACATATATACATATTCCTTTTCCTGTTCTTTTTCCATTATAGGCTATTACAAGATATTGACTATAGTTTCCTGTGCTACACAGTAGGATCTTGTTGTTTATCTATTTTATGTATAGTAGTTAATATCTGCAAATCCTGAACTCTCATTTTATCCCCCCCACACCCTCCCCCTCCTGGTAACCGTAAGTTTGTTTTCTATGTCTGTGAGTTTGCTTTTCAGTCTTTATGCATTTTTTTCTTGCCTTATTCCATTGGCTAGGGCTTTCCAGTACACTGCTGAGTAAAAATGATATGAGCAGACATCTTTCCCCCTTTTTTTTTATTTAAGAAGGAAAGCATTAAATATTATTAGATATGATTGGGTTTTTTTTATTATTATTATTAACTAAGCTGTAGGTCTTTTGTAGACATCTTGGTTGAGTAAATTCTTTTCTTTTTCTGACTTGCTTGAGTTTTAGCATGAGTGGGTATTGAATTTCATCAAATCTTATTCTATATCTGTTGAAGTGATTTTGTCCTTTCTGTTAATATGATGAATTACACTGACTGATTTTTTTTTTTTAATGTTGGACTACCTTTGCTTCCTTTGTCCATTTGGACATGATGTGTTATCATCTGTATCTGTATCTATATCTGTATCTGGGTTTGATTTGCCAGTATAGTTGACCCTTGAACAACATGGGTTTGAACTGTGCAGGTCCACTTATGCAGGGATTTTTTTCAGTGAACATGTGCTACATTACTTCATTACTACAGCACTACAGTACTGAAGTACTCAGTGGTTGGTTGAACCTGCCCATATGGAACCCATGGGTATGGAGCCCACAGGGGCAGAACACAGACTGTAAAGTTATGCTCAGATTTTCAACTGCTTGGAAGGTTGGTGCACCTAACTTCAGTATTATTCAAGGATAAGCTGTATTTTTGTTAAGGATTTTGTATCTTGTTCATGAGAGATACTGGTCTATAATTTTGTTTTTCAATATGTTTCTTTTGTCAGTTTTTTATAGGTTGTATTTTTCAAGAAATTTATTTTATGTAATTTGTTGAATTTATTGGCATAAAATTATTTCTGATATTCTCTTATTGGTCTTTTAATGTCTCTAGAATCTGAGGTGATCTGTGCTCTTTCATTTATTGGTAATTTGTGTATTCTCTCTTTTGTTGATTAATCATCCTAGTGGTTTATTAAATATTGCTAATTATGTCAGAGGTTCAACTTCTGGCTATGTTAAATTTCTCTACTTTTTTTCTTGTTCTACTTTATTTTTTTCCTCCTACATATTTTTTATTCAATTTATACTTTTTTAGTTTCATAAGGTAAAAGTGTAGAACACTAATTTTAAAACTTTTTTTTAAAAAATAGAATCTTTTATGGTTATAAATTTCCCTCTTAGCACTCTTTAGTTATATACAACAAATTTTGATATGCTTTATTTATACTTTTCCAGTGATTTCTTCTAAATGATCCATAGGCTAAAGAAGAAATCACAGGAGAAGTAGAAATAAGCTATGGGTCCTTAAGAAGCATGTTATCTAATTTCCAAATATTTGGAATTTGTAAGTTATCTTTTTGTTATTGAGTTCCAGTTTAATTTCATTATGTTTAGAGAATGTATTTTTAAATTCTTTTAAACTTATTGGCTTGTTTTATGACTTTGTATGTTTTACTTGGTGAATGTTCCACATGCATTTGGAAAGAATATATATTCTCCTGTTTGTGCATATATTCTGTAAATGTCAGGTCAGATTGGTTGATAGCATTCAAGTCTTCTGTACATTTACTGATATTTCTGTCTGCTTCTATTAATTAATAAGAAGAGTGTTGGAATCACCAGCTATAGTAGTATATTTTGTTCTATCTCCTTTTCCATTCTTATGTGTTTTGATGCTGCATTTAGGCATGTACACTTCAGGACTGTCATGTAATCTTGACGTGTTCACCTTTTATCATTATGAAATGTCCTCCTTTTTCTCTGACACTATCCTAAGTTCTGAAGTCTATTTTGTTTGATATTAATGTAGCCATTCATCTTATAATTTGTATTGCCATGGTACTTCTTTTCTATCATTTTTATTTTAACCTCTCTGTGTCTTTACATTTAAAGCACTTCTTTTGTAGTAGTTATAGTTGGCTCTTTTTTTTTTTGCCTTGTTTCTGTCTTGTCTTGTACTTTAGTTTATATGGTTTCTATTTCCTTGGATTCAAGTTCACTGATGTTTCTGTTAAGCACATAAAGTGAGTTTGTTTGTTTTTTTAATTTTAGGTATTGTATTTTTCAGCTCTGGAAGTTTCATTTAATTTTTTAAAAAATAGTTTATATATTTCTCTTTGTTGTATTCATGTTTTTCTTTAAATCCTTGAACATGTTCATAAGAGGTGTTTTAAATCATCATCTGCTAATTCCACACTTCCTTCATTTCTAGGTCTGATTATTTTTCCCCTGGTAGCAGGTCACATTTTCCTGATTCTTTGCATGTAGAGTAAATATATAAATTTTGTAAGGACTTTTATCTGTATCTGCTTTAGAGAAAAAATAGTTTGAAAGCAATTTCCAATTAAAATGATAGTTGCAAGTATAAAACAAATAACTTTTTTGAGCCATTTGAAAGTAAGTTCCCAAGATAATCTTTTATTACCCTTCATACTTTATTGTATGTTTCCTTCAAACAAGGATATTGTCCTATATAACCGCAATATAACCATTAAAATCAGAAAGTGAACACTGATATATTACTACCGTCTAATCTTGTTTAACTTACTAAAATTGTCCCAACAATGCCCTTAATAGCAACAGCATCCAATCCAAAATCACATGTTACATTTACACTTCATGTCTATTTAGTCTCATGCTATCTGGAATATTTCCTAAATCTTTTTTGATCATTATCACTTTGGTACTTTTAAAGATTATATACCAGTTACCTTGTAGAACGTCTGCTAGTTTGCTTGCAGTCTGGGGACTCCACCCCTCAATAGGATTGGGTTAGTTCCAATTCTTGCAAAGGGAAAAAAAAAGCAACTCTTTTCTCAAATTGGATTAAGATTCTAACCTAGTCAAACTCTCAAAATCAGAAACCTAGAATTTCAGGGCAGAATCCGAATAGTCACTCCTTTAACTCAATGCAGTACTGTTCATCTTAATAATAGTAGAATCTCATAATAACTACAAGAGGAAAACCATGTAATTCTGTTATACAATTGCCTTGTACACTTTCTGATAACTCTGAAGTTTCTTTCAGTATAAACATTTTGATGTACATAGTTCTGAGCAGTGTAAAAACAAACCACAGAAATAGGCCAGCTCTTCAGTGGGACCCCAGTGAAGGTCATTTTCACCTTTCTCTGCCAGCTCTTTTCTGAGCCCCACCTTGAACCATTATTCTTCATTTGTTACTCTCATTTGGGTTGGTCTTGGCACTAACTGTTCAATTAAGTGAACAGCAACCCTAAAACTTTTTGTTTAAGTAAGGAATCCTGTAGAGTCATAGTTTTATTTTACTTTTAAGTATGAAAGGAGAAGGAAATTCCCAAAGCTCTTCTAAGAAAGAAGTATTGCAAGTATTTATTTATCTTTTTAAAAACAAACACAACCCTGAACAGACAACAATTTAAATATTGACAGAGCAACAGACTATCAGGTTTATGGTTGAGTTTGGGCCTACCATTTCATTCTTTTTTTTTTGGTTTTACTTTTCTCTGTTCTTTCTTTTCTACTTTGAAAAAAATTTTGAGTATTTTTTGAGAATTCCATTTTAATTTTCCTGTTGGCTTTTCAGCTGTATTATTTATTTAGTGGTTTCTCGAGAGATTACAGTATACATGTCTAACTTTTCACAGCTCACTTCATGAAAAATGTGCAAATGTGAAGAATAAGACAACTGTATGGGTCCATATCCTACTTACCTGTTCTTTATGCTATAGTTGTTATGTGTATTACATCTACATACATTATGAACTTCACAACAGTTATATGTTAAAAGTAAATACATTATAATAAATTGAAAGAAAAAGTCAAAATAATTAACTTTTGCACTTAACTGGAGGTTTATATTTCCAGTGCTTTTTATTCCAGTCTGAGAATCTGGATTTCCCTCTGGTGTCATTTCCCCTCAGTGAGTTTGAGCATCTTATATCTATACGTTTTTGTCTTTAATCATATTTTGGAAAATTTTGGTCATTCTTTAAATATTCTTTTCTGCCTTAGTCTCTCTCTCCTATTATTTGTTTCCAAATACAAGTATGTTAGACTGTTGGATATCATCTAACAGGTCTATTAAGATCAATTCATTTTACAAAAATCATTTTTTTCTCTCTCTGTGCATGTGCAGGTTGGATAATTTTGATTGATCTGTCTTTAGGTTCACTTACTTTTTTTTTCCTGTCATCTCCATTTGTCTGTTAAGTCTATTTAGTGAATAATTTATTTCAGATAATATATTTTTTCAGTTTTAGAACTTCCATTTAGTTCTTTTTTAATCTTTTCATTATTGGTAGCATATTTTGTTTTAATTCATTGAGGATAGTTAAAATAGCTGCTTTAAAGCCCTTGTCTGCCTTTTAAACATCTCTGGGTGATCTCAGAGTCAACCTAGCTGATACTCTTTTCCCTTGAAAATATGTTTCATTTTCCTGGTTCTTCATATGTTGAATAATTTTAGACTTTATTTTGGACAGTATGAATGTTAAATCGTGGAGATTCTGTCCTTTTGTTTTTGTTTGTCTGTTTTTTCCTGGTGAGTGTTGTTTCTTTGGTTTTAATTGGCAGTTAATCGTGATTGACTTGAGTTGAACTGTGAACTCTGTTTCTTGACCAGCATCTCCTTTGCCTTTAGTTGAACTTCTTCTAACCTGTCATAAACATGTGTGGTTCTCTAATGGTAGAGATATAGACAGACAGAATTTGGGGATCTCTTCTCTGTCTTATTCCCTTTAAGGATTTCTCCATTCTCTTCATTGGTCATGTTTCTTCTGGCTTCAGTTTTCTGGTTCCCCAGGATAAAAAGCCTATAGTGTTGCATTCCCCAGCTCTTTGTGTGCTGTACTTGGCCCAAGGCTGAAAGCTGTGAAAATGGAAACTCTCTTTGTACAACTCTCCTTCTTCAAGTGTGTACTTTCCATTAGAGTCTGTCTACATCTCTTTTACTCTCCAGTGCTTTCAGGTGAAATCTCTTTTTGTATTATTCCAGATTTTACCTTTTTTTTTTTTTTTTTTTTTTTAATAGAGGGAAAATTAGCCAGTAGGGTCTTACTCTGTCATTACTGGAGTCAGAAATGTATTTGGTCTCTTTTAATATATTCCATTTCTCTCCTCATTATTTTCATGTTTTTCTTTAGATTCTTGAACATAGTTATAATAGCTGATTTAAAACCTTTGCCAATTTCATCATCACTGTCATTTCTGGGTTGTTTCTTTTGACTGATTTTCTTGCTCTTTAAACTTACTTAGCAGTTTTTGTTTGGATGTTGGACATTGTAACGTGATGTTGTTGAGTGACTAGATTTTGGTGTCTTCCTTTAAAGGGTGTTTGGCTTCTTTTTGGCCTGCAATTAAATTTCTAGTCAGCTTGTCCTTTCAAGGCTTATTTTAAACATGATTTTGGGTGGGTTTAGAGTTGTTATCTTTATTCTTTTGCTAGTTTTGCTTCATTACTAAAACGTGACCTTTCTGGGATCCCTACTGAATACCCTAGGTTTTCAGTGTGGTCTCTGTTCTGTCTGGTCACACCTTGAAAGTCTCCAGCCCTGTATACTGTGATAGTTGTTCAGTTTACAGCTCTGTAGTAGTCCCCCTACTCCAGGAGTTCCTTTCTCTACCTATTGGAATCTTACTCTGTGCATGTTTAGCTTAGTATTCAACAGTAGATTCAAGAGGATCGCTTATAGATTTTTGGATCTCTTTCTCTACAAAGATACCTCCTTTGGTATTCTGTCTTATAAATTTTGATGTCCCTATCTTTCTGAAGTTTAACCCGTCTCCTCAATTTAGTGAGACTGCTGTGCTGTTTGGATTCCCTCTCCTCGTACTAAGATCTAGAAAATGCATCCTCTAGAAAACTGGGTTAATCACAGAGTTTACCTCTTGTGTTTCCCTTTTCTCAAGGGGTCACATTTCCATACTGCCTTGTTCAGTGTCCAAAAAGTTTTTTCATGTCTTTTGCCCTCTTTTCTAGTTGTTAACAGCAAGAGAAAGTCCAGTCCCAGTTACTCTATCATGGCTAGAAGGAAAAGGCCCTCAGATCATTGAGGTGTTCTTATGTTTGTTAGAGCTAATACGTATTAGTTCAAGCCCATTGTGGTGTTAAAATCTGTAATGCTTCTGATTTTTGCATAGAGGATGGTGTGGAGAGGAGGATCAAGGAAATTTGCTTCATCTTTCAACCACTGAGATAAGTATGTTAAATATTCCACTGTATTGATTATTTTTCCTACATTATTCTGTTAGTTTTTGCTTTAAGTGTTTTAAAAATATGCAGTTAAACTAGGTACATATGCAGTTAGGGTTATATCTTCCTGGTAAATTGGATCCCTAATTTTGTAATACTTTTTATTTTAAAGTTCTTTTTGTCTGATGTTATGATTGCTTTACCAGTTTTTTTTTCTGTAGTAGTTATAGCTTATCTTTTTCATTCTTTTATTTTCAACCTTTCTGCATTCTCATGTCTTATTTGAATCTCTTATGAACAGAACATATCTATTTTTTCATTCATCTCTGGATCTTTAGTACTTAGCATGATACCTATCTCTTATTGGGCAAAGAACACATGTTTTACAAGTGATTTGATTATTAAAATGTGTTGAAGAATAATATGAGTAAACTCAGTTATTCTAGGGACTGAAGGGAGACAAAGGAATTTATGCTCCAAGTGATACATTCAAAGAATATTTGTTGAGCATGTACTTTAAGTTAGGCACTTATTTTAAAGGGACCTGGCATTTGTTTTAATCAGTTATGATAAGACACACAAACATGGAAATGATTGCCATGAAGGAAGAAGTTTTATATTCACAGTTCCCTAGAAACAGGAGGCATAGCACACTGTGCCGGACCACATGAGGAAGCACCAGGGTCAGTCCAGGGAGGGGAGGTTTTGGAGGGGAGATGTGGGTGAGAGCCTTTATTGTGGTTTCTGTGGGAAGGAGTGGGCAAGGTAGGGGTAAGCAGGCCTAGGATTGGTTAGTTTGAATAATTTCAGTGGGCTCTGGGGCCTAGGGGATGCCTTTAGTTGTCTGGTACATGGCCCTGAAGTGATGAGGGCAAGGGAATAATGGCCTAGAATGTAAGAGTCTGACAAAGGAGGTAGATGGGGTTCTGGGCTCTGGATTGTTCAGTTTGTGTATAGCACATGTGCTTGCAGGCAAGTAGTAGGGTACCCGGTTAGCCCTGGGAAGAGCAGTCCTACCAAGGTCAGCAGGACCCTGCATGTCAAAGCATCAATTACAAAAACTAGAAAACATGGTTATTACAGTACTGTTCTAGGAGTTTGTGATATAGCAAGGAAGAAAATAAGTAAGATTGCTGTTGTCATGAGATTGCATTCTAATGAGGGGAAATGATATACATAAGCAAGTGTGTAAATGGTTTCCAATTGTGATAAATGCTATGAAAAAATAAAACAAGATAATACGATAGAGAATGGATAGACGACTTCTTTAGATAGGGTAAGTAAGGAAGGCTTTTCTGAATTAGTATTATCTGGCATAATAGTTAAAGAATGAGAAGGAATGTGTGGTAATCTGGGGTAATGATACTCCAGGCAGTTCTGCAAATGGCCCTGAGACTGGTGTGGACTTGGTTTGTTTTAGGAACATTAGGAAGGCTAGTGTTGATGGAATGGATGGGCAAGAAGAACAGTTAGAAGAGTAGGGAGGGATTGATTGTATTGGCCTTGTAGACCATAATAAGGAGTTTGGCCTTTATTTTATTTGTGATTGAAAGCCTTTGGAAGGTTTTAGCCAGAGGAGTATATCTTTTTACACTCAGTTCTGAACAAGTCAGTACAATACTGATGACAATGACAGTTGTAACGTTTAGGAGATATATTAACATGCTACAATTACATGATTAAAAATATAGGTGTTACTGAATTGGAAAAGTTTTCATGAAGTAACTATCTTCTAAGGAAAATATTGATCATGGAAGGAAACTAGGATTGATGAAAAATGAGGATGAAATTTTAAAGGAGAAGAATCCAACAAAGCAGCCCTGTGTGCTCAGGTACCATGACTTTTTAAACATAAGAACTTATTATCAAAACAATATATAGATAGGGAGCAGGGTATAGCTCAAGTGGTAGAGCGCATGCTTAGCATGCACGTGGTTCTGGGTTCAGTTCCCAGTACCTAACACTGAAAAACTAACTAAATAAATAAGCTTAATTACCTCCCCCCTGCAAAAACAGACCAAAAAACAAACAAACAAACAAAAACCACACACACACACAATGTATAGATAAAGTTTAAATTTGATGAATGGCCAAAATAAATGATGAAAGGAGATATAAAATAGCTATAAAGGTTAGAGAAGGCCTTTGTCCTCAACTCCTACAAAGTATTTTCAATAAGAGATTGGGGGACTAAAGCTAGATTAGTTTTAAGAGAGGGTAAAGATTATGAATGAGTGATGAGAAAGCAAAAGAAAACTCAGAGATACAAAGGTAGCTTGAAATAAATTTATATGCCTTGCATTAGGTGGATCAAGAGAATCATCTTCATGAAAGAGTCGTAGTTTGTTGCCAACATATTACAGTTTTCAGTATTTCATATTCTGTAGGCAGTATTTGTTCTTACTGGTTTTTTAGAATTAAATTTTATTTCAGTAAAAGAAATGATGGTTTTTAGGATATGGATGGCCATATGTATTTTAGATTAATCCATCTCAAGAAAAGGGTATTTTAATTAGTGCCCTTAAAGACTAAGAAAAATTAATAAGCATATTCAAAAGTATGACAGTAAGCAAAAGAATAATCTTGCTTATATGAAGTACTCTCTTTGTGCCCTGTCCCTAAAATTTTTAAGGGATTCAAGCCTTTTGATTAGTTGCAGATTAGCTTCAGACTTAAGAAAAAGAAGGAATTAGTTAATGGGATTTTGAGTCACTTGTTAAGTATTCTAAAAATTGTTACTCTTCAAAAACTTCCTTGAAGAAAAGAGAGAAGCACTAATATTGGAGTGAGAAAGGGACCTTGAATAGGTCAACTTTTCTGAGTTTTAAAAAAGGTACTTATTTAAAAAAACTTTAGAAAATGACATTGTTATTGTTATAAAATATATTTATATTATATATATGTTATAAAATATTTTCACAACAGAATTGTTTGAAAATCAAAGGAGGAAATGAATACAAGTTGATTTTGTATTACAGAATCTTACAGATATAAGGTAGTATCATTTAGAAGTATATTTGAATTTTTGTTTTGCTAACACATGTGCCTGCTTTACTTGCAAAAAACTTCTGCATGTCTAAGCATTACCATAGCTAATTGAAGCTGCTTTGGATTCTGTGAATGCCAACTACTATAGACAATATCTCATAGCTTAAAAATATCAATAAAAAGGGTATTAGCAAATTTCAGTAGAAATAATGATAAACTTAAATTTTTATAAAAATGAACAGTACTCATACACTTCATATTGAATTTAGCTAACTGCGAAATATCTGTATTAGCTTTAAGATAAATAAGATAGAAAATTTAAATATAATTTGGTACTTATGACTGTATTTTCATGGTCAAAATATTACTGGAAGTATGTCACAAAATGCTCCTGCAGTATTTTGGAACTGCAAGTGATTTTGTGTTTTATATATGAGGGAGTTGTAGCACATGCAGGTAAAATAAATCCCCAAGTCACATAGTGAATCCTAATCCAGAGTCTGCTAAACACTCTGTACCTAGTACAGTACTGTGCTCTGGTAGCATGAGAAAGTTGATGATACAGTGTACTCTCCAAAAACTAAAATCTGGAAGGGGAAATAGGCCTAAAGGTCTCTAGGTATAGAGCAGTGATAATGCTGCGAACAAAGTCATCAGAATATAGAAAATGGAAAAATTGATTTTGTCTCAGCATTAGTGAAGGCTTCATTGAGGAGCTGGCTGTGGAGCTGGGCTTTGAAGAATTAGAATTTTTTTAAGAGAGCCATGTAGGTATTATATACAGGAAGAACAAAGGCAGAAAGGCATTGAAATGGGAGATGCATGATGAAAAGAAGGGTAATGGGAGGGTAGAGGGTGAAAAGTAGTGGGTGCTGAGATCAGAAGGTGGGTTGGACCTGGCAGACTGAGAGCTAAAATCTGGTGGACCTGTCTTATGGTGCAGGGCATAATTCCTCTAGGAGTCTATACAGTCTGACTTTGAATATCATCACTGTGCTTCTCCTAAGTTTATAAAGTAACTCTGGAGAAGCTGCCCTTGTGAGAGAACTCACAGTGTTTCTATGGAATCAGGATTTAACACCTCACCCACTTCTCTCACCCCCCTCCCCTTGCCCACACAGGGGTTATTCCCTGTAATTTCAGTTACTCCTTTTCAACCTCAACCTTCTTAAATAGAGAAGGCCCAGCTTAAATATTACATGCTCCTTGAAGCCTTCCCTGATTCTTTTTGATAGGCTTGTTCCTTCCTCTGGACTCCCTCAGCTCTTCATATATAATGTTTTTTATTATCTGTTTACGTCCTTGCTTTCCCCTCTAGATACGGAGTTTTTCAAGCTCTGTTGACCTTTGTATCATTCTGTACCAACAGTGCTTGGCACACAGTAAGAATTCAATAAATATTTACTGCACAATTGGATGAATTACTTGTTTGTACACAATTGGTACATTTTTTTAACTTACTAAAATTTTTTGATATATAATAAACTACACATATTTAAAGCACACAATTTGATTAATTTTGATGGATGTACTCCCATGAAACTATCACCACAATCAAGATATTGAACATATTACTCACCTCCAAAAGTTTCCTTGGGCACCTTTGTTGTTTCATATATTTTGTCCATTTTGTTTTTTTCAGGTAGGAGAGTAAATCTGGTCTTTGTTACTCCATTTTGGGTGGAAGTGTAATGTGCATTATCGTTAATCCTGTCATGTGTACAGTTTATCTTGCTTGTTGTTGTCCTCTGTTAAAGTAGTCTTTCTTAATTATATGGTAAACATGCCGTGTAGGTATTTTCATGAAAAACTGCTCTACCAGCTGTGAGACTGGTACAAAGCCATTGTGTACAGTGGGAAATGGTTTGCTTCTTTACGAGATTAAACAAAACATGCTACTAATTCAAGAAATGAACTGAAACTTAAACTATTTATTGAGTTTATGCTTTAAAATCTATTTTGTTTCTTTTGCCTGATTTTTTTTTCCCCAGGCTTTTTTACCTTTATTTATTCTATGCCCTTGTGTTTTAGGTATTTGTCTTGCAAATAGAACTGTTTCTGTTATTTTTAAAATTCAGTCTCATTCTCTGTATTTCTGCTATATTTACCCTGATTACTGATACATTTTTATTTATTCCCACCATTTTTAATGCTTTTTATTTATCCTATATTCATAAGAACTTTTTTCTTCCCTGTATCCCTGTATTTTTTCCCTTCTCTTGGCATTGAGAGGTTTTCTTTTACTCCCTTCTCCCTCTCCTGGTTTGGAAGTTACTGGTTTGTTCTAATGCTGTTATTTTAATAGTTATTACTGATAAGTATTTTAAATGCATGTTTGACTTAAAAGCAAACATCTCTTCTTTTAGACAATTAAGAGAACTTCCTTTAACTTTGAATGTACTCCTCCTAACTTATGTGCTATTGTTATGCATATTTAGTTTCACTTTGTACTAGTCTTCTTTGCTACATAACAAATCACCACAAATTATAAACACACGTTTATAATCTAACAGTTGCTATAGGTTACGAGTATGGGCCTAGCTCAGTTTAGGGTGCTAAGGATCTCACAAGGCTGCAGTCAAGGTATTAGCAGTGGGTGTAGTCTCATCTGAAGTTTGAACAGGAAAGACTCCATTAGAATAATCTAGTTCTCTGTGGTTTTAGGACTGAGGCTTCAGCTTCTTACTGGCTTTTGGATGGAGGCTACCCTTAGCTCCTAAAGGCTACTCTCTCTTCCTTGCCAGATGGGAGTCCCCCAAAATAGGCAACCCACAACACAATAGCTTGCTCAAAAGCCAGCAAGGGAGTGAGAGTCTCTGGCAAGATGCATCCTACAATCTTATATAATGTTATCACATAGGCATAATCACATTATCTTGTCACCTTGCTATATTCTGTTGGTTAGAAGCAATTCACATGTTCTGCCCACACACATGGGGAGGAAGTTATGAAAGGGTATGGATATCAGGAGGCGAGCATCATGGGGTTGAGTTTCAGTGGCTGTCACGTATCTTGTTTTTATACTTTGAGGTAATTGTTTCTATTCTTTTATTTATATTTTTTTCAATATAAAAATCTTTATTCTTGTTTCTCTGTGCTAATGGGTGGTTACTTTTCTATTTCGCTTAACTACTGAGTAGGTAGTCTCTCAAGTATTTCGGCTTTATGTAGATGATCTCAGATCCAGTTCCCACCTTTGTATGGTCAAGTGCTTCATCTACTATTCCTCTGTGAGCACTGAAACTCAGCCTCCTATGGTACTGAGATAGGTGTTTCACTGCTCTACCCTTTTCCCTTGGTAGGAGAGTTATACCCACCTATCATATTGATTTTCAATTTATTCTCATTTTTCTCCTCCCTCTGGGAATTACCTTTAGTCTTTCAGGAGTTCAGCTGTGCATTTAAAAATATATTTATTAAATATTATCCAGTGTATCTAGGTGTTTATAAAGAGAGAATTTTGGGGTTGTCTGCCAAATTGCCCAATAGCTATTTATTCTTTTAGCTAAGGATTTATATATTTCAAAACTGGAAATATTGTTTACTCTATATGCATATAAATATGTATACTCACAGATATATAAAATAAGGACTTTAGATGATCAGTATAGGCACACATGGAATAGAGTCAAGGAGTGTAGTGTATGAAGACTTTCACAATCTAGCCCTTGATGACTTTTCTGATGTAATCTCTTGCCTTTCTAAACACTTGCACATTATACTTCAGCAATATAATTCAGCTTTTATTTCCTCAAACACAGAATGTAGCTTCATGATTTCATGTGTTTGCTGTATTATCCTTTCTGCCTGGAATGTCCTGCTTTATTCCTCTCATCTGTCTTTACTTGGTTAATTCAGCCTCTTTTTTCCCTCCTAAATTCACTCTTCTTTTTAGTATTTTTAATTATTATATTTTTCATTTTTAAAGGCTCTACTGTTTCTTTTTTAACTCTGCCAGAAAACTTTTGATAATTTTTCTTCCTTGGTTCTTTCTGTTGCTTTTATTTCTTTAAACATATTAACATACTTATTTGATATTCTGTGTCCATTAATTTCAGTATCTTTCATCTTTGCTTGTCTGTTTCTGTTGTTTGTTCTTTTACTCATTTTTCTGTTATGGTTGCACGTTTTCTCATGTGTTTGTGGTATTTGACCATGAGTTTATTTTTTCTGGAGACCTGGGAAATCTTTGAGGCTTTGTTAAATTATAAAGTCTACGAGGACAGGAATCCTAGAGCCATGTTCATTGCTGTATCCCAGGGCTTGTTACAGTGTTTGTTCTATAAGGCTTAAAATAAATATTTATTGAATGAATGATGTGTGTATACTTCACACAGTATTGTAATTATTCATATACATGTCTATATTCTCTACTATATTGACAGTGCCTCAAGTTAAAAAACTTTTTAGTTTTAACTGTATCTGCAGCACCTAGTGCAGTGTCTAATATAGATTAAATTCTCAATAAATGTTTATTAAACCAGTGAGGAATTACTTGGCATATTCTGCCCATTGTAATCTATGGAATAAGAAAGACTTATTTTGTCAGATTGTCATTCTGAAGCCATTTTGATAAAATGGAGAACACTAGAGAAATGGTGAATCAACTCAGATAACCAGTAGTGTGTCTTGGTTATGGTTGATTAAAGTAGAACCCTTTTTCAAATTTAATTCCAAAATCAGAACTTTAAGTCCAGTGTCACTGAAGGCTAATCATATTATCAGCTATTTAAATACTTACTGATTTCAAGGCATTATGAACATACAAAGTATTCAACCAGCAAATATTTACTGAATACCTACTGTATGTATACTACTTTGAAATGTCATATGATGAATTTTTTTTCACAATAGTTTATGTGCTAGCTGGGGTATAAACTTAAAAATGGGAAAAGGTAAATAGCACAAAAGATAAATGATTCATTATATCAGTGAAGGAATTGTCTTAAGACAGTATTATTTCTTTAATCGTATGGATTACAAATGAATAAATTCTGTACAACTTCAGTTGAATCTAGTATAGTTCCCAGGATTACATGGTTTGTTTCCCACTTAAGAATTATTGGTATAGACCAATGCTTATGATTGTGTCTCTTTTGTTCCTTTTCTTATCTTCTGCTTTTTCATTTTTGCGTGATGTTGTAGAAATGACATGACATTGAATCTGAATATGCCTATTTAGGAGCTGTGTGACACTGGGCAAGTTTCTTAATTGTACTGTGTCTCAATTTTCCAATATGTAAAATAAGAATGATAACATCAGCTCATGAGGTGATAATTTATATTAAAAGAGATTATGTAAAGAAAGTCAATAGCATGAATCCAGGCATACAAGTTTAATAGATGTTAGTACTCTACTTTATTCTTTATTATCTAATTTGTGTGAATTTTTTCATTATTTCATTTTTTTTTGTTTTTTAAAATAAATCAAAACTGAATTTAAAAATAAAAAAAATTAGTATTTAGATTAAATGTTAATGGGAAAGACCATAGAAATATTCCAGTTATTTGTGTATGTGGGTGGGTGTAACAGCGCTGCATTTTTAGTTGGATCACAGAGAAACCTCTGTTTGCTACATGGCACACTTGTCTTGGCTGGCCTATCTCATTTTCTCTGGTTTTCTTTAAAGCAGGTTTTTTTCAGACCTTTAAAAGCTGACACTTGGGCAATGAATACCCTGGAAAAAAGTCTTGTTCTAGTCGAACTTGGCCCAAAAGATTCAGATAGAACTAGAACAGTTTATTTGAGAGATTTGGGAATTTTAAAAACTTCTAAACTTGTATTTTATAGTCTTTAATTTTTCCTAACTGCTTAGAAATTTGGCTTAAACACTGTTTAAGAATTTAAGTTAAATGAATTAAATTTATAAACATATTTTTTTACTTAATGTATTCTTTTGGGAGAATTATTTGGTTGCTTATTACACTGTTCAAGAATGAGATACTGTTAAACATTAACAACTAATTATACATTTTCAAAAAATTCTGCAACTCAGATAGCTTTCCATTAAAAAAAAAAAAAACCTAAATTTAATTATTTGTTTTCATTATTCATATTGATCTGGAGGCTGGCTAAAAGAAATGAATGATTTTTATTTCATTTGCCAAAAAGTTGTTTTAAATTACCTGGAAGTTAAAGATTTGTAATTCAGTAAATGTTTAAGAAATGTATTTATACAATTACAAAGAGAGGTAGATCAACTATACTAAAATTTTAAAAAAACAGAGAGAAAAGAAAACCATCACTCGGACATTTAAATTACTTTATTTTACTTTAAATTAATAATTATTATAAAATAAGCAAATGTTTTTCTTTATTATTTTCATTTTGTGGATTTTTAAAAACAAAAAGTGAAATAGTGAAAAATTTGAATACAAATCAACATAAGAATTAGAGAATTAGTTTATAAAGTAGAAAGCAAATAAATTATGAGTACCTTTGCATTTGAATACTGACTTTGCCTTATACAACTTATGTGACTTTGTATATATTAGGACAAATTACTTAATTTTGATTTTTCACTTTTCTTAGCTGTCAAATTGGATTAAAAATATCCAATAGGTTTGTTTTGAGGATCAAAATAGGCAAAGTAATGACCTTATACACTCTAGAGTACCATATGAATGTTGGCTTTCTTAAGAATTTAGAATATCACTATACACTTAAATTCAAGCTTTTCATCTGTGAACTGAAAAAGTGATCATTTTTCTGCTTTAAAATGCCTCACTTTTTCACTAAAACTGTAAGCTCTTCCTAACACAGTGCCTAAGCCCTATAATAAATAAGTGCTCATGTAATTGTGGAGTGAAGGAGTTAATATGTTCAGCTTCTTGATATCAACACTGTATATTACTATTAACCTCTTTATTAGATGAATGCAGATGCCTTTGTGGCTTGTTTCAGTAAATTTCATCAGGATACAGAGATATTACCTTATATCCTCAAATTATAACATAGGCATATACAAATAAATGACCCTTGAGCAATGTAGGGGTTAGGGTTCTGACCCCAAATAGTTGAAAATCCCTGTGTAACTTTTTAGTTGGCCTTCCATATATGGGATTCTGTACCCATGGATTCAACCAACTGTGGATTGTGTAGTACTCTACTACTATTTATTGAAAAAAAATCAGCATATAGGTGGACCTGTACAGTTTGAACCTGTGTTGTTCAGGGGTCAACTATAATTGCTGCAAACCCTGGGGGCAACCTAGTGCAACTGATAGGCCCAGATCTAGGCGCCAGTCCAGTTCTGCTCCTAACTGGCTGAGCTACTGCAGACAAATCATTTACCCTTTTGAGCCTGAGTTTTTCTAGTAAATATTGAAACTACTCCTCTACAGGGTTACTTTGGGAATTTAGTGTTAGTAGATGTAAAGTATTTATAAACCTTAAAACAGTATAAAATGTAGAAATTTTTGCTTTATTAAGATTGACATTGATATGAGCTGGGTCACGTGGCATATTTTTACATTCATGAAAGCGTATAGAAAATATTATTGCAAAGATTTCACAAATTTGGATAATTGAAAGGACTCACAAGTCACCACAGGGCATATTTACTTAAGGTTTTTATTTAAAGGCAAAGGATATTGTGCAGCAAGAGAAAGAGCAGACAAGTGTTGAAGATGTGGCAAATGTCAAAAGAAAACTCTTCAGGATCCTAATTCACACACAAGTCCATTTCATCTCTGGATTGAACCACAAAGATCTGTGTGATAAGTCTTGGGTTCAGGAGAGCTCAAGGCCGAAGTCCCAGTGATGTATTTTTATATCGCTCTAGTCATGCAGTCAAGGTAGATGGCTAATCAATTCTATCAAGAGAAAACCATCACTAAACAAACTGATTCAGTGGCCACCAGGGACTTTAAACAGCACATCCTAAATCCAACTAACCTTATCTTGTCTAAGGTCCAGACATCCAGGTGTCTCTAGAGATAAGGATAGAGCTTTGCTAGTCCAGCTAAAATTGATTCTATCCTATACAATTATATTTACAGTACCTACTGTGCAAAGGTATATGCCATGCCTTTGGAATACCAAGAGGATTAAGACAGCATCCTTGACAACTAGAGAGATCAGAAATTAGTGAAGAAAAAAAAAAAGAAAAGAAAATCAACAAAGTAGTATTGGCATTTAGAGGAATAAGCAGCTAACTCTTCAGGATATCTGGTGAAGACTTATTTAAGGCTTCACTGTGGAAAGTAACAATTTAGATGGTTTTAAATGATGAATAGAATTTTGCCAGTGTCTGGCACAAGTGCCTGGCATTCAATTAATATTTGATGTATTTAACTATAGGTCACCTAAGTAGGGAACAATATATTCAAATTCATACATGATTAAAGAACAGAGCTTTTCTGGGGAACAGATAATCTGTTATGGTTGTGTGTAGAATGCATGGTAGTAATGGAAAAGAGATTCAGAGACAGATTATTAAAGCTCTTGCAGATGAGGTATACCTCAGTGTTAGGTAGAGTGCGTGCTTAGCATGCATGAGGTCCTGGGTTCAATCCCTAGTAACTGCATTAAATAAAACCTCTTATATGATATCTTAATGAGTTTTAATTTTATCATATAGATGATAGGATATCCCATAGACCAACAGTTCTTAAACAGTTTGATTTTGGAGCCCCTTATACTCTGAAAACTTAATTGAGGACCTCAAAGAGCTTTTGTTTATGGAGGTTACTTCCATCAATATTTGCCATATTTAGAAATAAACATATCAGCTCATTTTCCCAACCAAAGCTGCAAGCTGTTTTGAGTTGGCTCTGTGCATGCATAGTTCATGGGACCTGGGCAGAGTTCATACACAGAGTTAGGGACTCCTTTCTGGCTGTCTCTCATCTGTGTTTCTCCCCTCACTCTCAGGTGGCAGTGGCTGCCCTGGGATTCACTCCCTGGTTCCTTAGGCCAAAAAAGACTGTAGACTTTCTCCCTTCAAGTTAGCTGCACCATTATGGCTGTAGCTTGCCCTTATGCCAAATTGCAAAAACAGGAAATTCACTCCATATCTCTGCAAAGAGATTATTGCTTTCAAATGTTTGAATTCTTGAAATACCTTTTATATATCTCCCATCCTTTGGATCCTTACTGTCATACCAAAGCCCAAGCTTCTGGAGCTGCATCTGGGATTTTCATGAGGTTTTATCCTTCCTTTTTTATCCTCCCTTACCATGGTTAAGGAACATATAAAAGACTAATGGAATCTTCCTGTCAGAACTTTTCACTACTACCCCACTAAGTGAAAATCTTTGAGACAGAGGTACATTATGTGAACTTTGCTAAAGGAGACTCCCACACCCCCAAATTCTGGCTCTTTCTGAAAAGAAAATTAGCTTGACCCTGTGGTGGACTGTGGGAAGTGTGTTAGGCCAGTGCTGTTCTCTCCTTTTCTCAAACTTTTTGCATTCAGAACCCCTTTCTACTTTTAAAAATTAAGAATCCCAAAGAGCTTTTAATTATATATGAGTTTTATCTATTGATATTTATCATATTAGAGAAAAAATTTAAATATTTATGTTTTAATTCATTTAAAAATAATAAATTTATTACATGTCAACATAAATAACATATTTTTATAAAAATTAACCAAAACGAAATTTAGTGATAAGAGTGGCATTGCTTTACATTTTTGAAAGTCCCTTTAATGTCTACCTTAATAGAAGTCATCTGAATTCTCACTTCTGCTTTTCCATTTAATCTATTTTAATTTTTTTTTTACAGAAGAAATTGGTTTTTTAAATCTATTTTTATATATAGTGGCTAACATTTGCAAATCTCAACCACCCAAGTTTTTCCCTTCCCATCCCCTTTCCCCCAGTAACCATAAGATTTTTTACTATGTCTGCGAGTCTGTTTTTGTTTTGTAGATGAGTTCATTAGTGTTCTCTTTTCTTCTTTTTTTAGATTCTATGTATGAGTGATATCATATGGTATTTTTCTTTCTCTTTTCGGCTTATTTCACTTACAATGACAATCTCTAGGTTCTTCCGTGTTGCTGCAAATGGCATTATTTTATTCTTTTTTATGGCTGAGTATAAATATACCACAACTTCTTTATCCAGTCATCTATTGATGGACATTTAGGTTGCTTCCATGTCTTGGCTATTGTATATGGTGCTTCTGTGAACATTGGGGTACATGTATCTTTTCAAATTAGAGTTCCCTCCAGATATATACCCAGGAGAAGGATTGCTGGATCATATAGTAAGTCTATTTTTAGTTGTTTGAGGAATCTCCATACCGTTTTCTTAATACGTTGTCTTGATTAAAGTGTATAAAGAAAATCAAGCTTTATACAGACATACATAGTTGGAAAAGCAAGGATTATTTTAATAATAGCCTTTATAGATAATTGTGGATGTTCTTCTTTGACAGTATACCAAAACTTAAGTGGCAATCTTAGGGTTAATTGGAATGTAGAATCTGAGATCGTATCATTGAACTTTTCTTACTATGCTACATTAAAATTTCTTGGTCTGTCTTGTACTTTAAGTGGACCTTTACCCATGTGTGGTCTTATAGCATCATGCATCATTGATTGTGTGGAAATATTTGTTTACTGTTGATGCATATCTTCCAGATGTCAACACATTTCTTTAACATAACATCAAAAGATCATATTTATTAAAATATCATCTCTGATTTCGTTAGAAAAATCTTTTAAGTATTGGGAAGCTATGACACAGTGGCAGATGCAGATTTTCCAAAATTCTGATTTTTGCACAAAAAGCATGAATTTTATCATTGCCAGAACTACTGTCAGTTGTTTTTTCTTGAAGTGATAGTCTCAGTTTACTCATTTTCAGGACAATATTTTCCAAATACCCCAAATGAATAATCATAGTTTACCTGTAAGTTCTTTTAAGTAAAAATGGTTTTCCATGGAAAAAGCAGCTAATTGAAATCACAACTCAAGACGGTCATACAGATGCTTTTTCTTGAGATGATCATCATGCCTTCATATGTTTAGTTTTTTACGTAAATTCCCATTTCATTACAGAGAATATTCAAAAGTTGTCTACTCTAGAGTTGAAATTAAATACAATTAGTAATTTTTATTTTTATCAAAATAAAAGACATTGTTAAAAGTCTTCATCAAAATAAAAGCCTTCATCAAAGGCATTGCTGGTTGAAACTCCCTTTTTGTTAAAACTGTATGTTCAGTGGTTGGAGAGAATGCGATGACTATAGTATAGTTTGGTTGGTACTGCCCTGATTTGAGCAAAGGTGCCAGCGGTTGTACCCAGCATTGCCTTCATGCCATCAGTGCAAGTGCCAATATAGTGAATGAGGTAAATAACTCTCAGTATTATGAAAAGAGTTTTGAGTTCAAGGATCCCTGAAAGAATCCACAGACCACAGTTTGAGAACTGATGCTCTAACATACTGAAAAAGATTTGTCCCCTTGCAGGTAGTGTTCAACATTTAACTTTTTGGAGTCTGTTATTTTGTAGATGGGTTTGAATGGAGTATTTTAGTAGGAAGTAAGAAAATATAATTAGTTATTTCAGATAGTGGGCCCTACTCTATGCACAGATATATTTAAAATCCTCATTGGTAACCTCCCTCCCACTGCTAAATAGTTTTATGTACCTCCTCTTCTATTTAAGGACTGTTTCAACAATTAGATCTGGTATAATTCTTTTATGCTCTAGGTATTAGAAAAGATCTAAATTCTGAGAACTCCGGCCAAGATTTCAAGGAGGAACCACTGACTATTTGTCAGTTAAAGAATATACAGATTCTGAGGGATAATGGGTTCCTTTTGTGGCCTTTTTTGATAAAAACAACAATATTATTAGAGCAAATCATATTTTTGGCACTTACTCTGTGCCAACTACTGTGCTAAGCATCTTGTTTAATTATAATGAAAAATCTGTGTAGGAAGTATTTATGATGATGGCCCTTCGTAGTTAAAGTTATTTCCTCCTTTCTTCTATGGAAAGAAAGCAGGTACTTTTCTTAATACGCTGGCATTTTGTTAATTTTTCAGCAGAGTAATAAGTACATATTTGCATGCTTTTGGTTGCCTTTTGAATAAGCAAGCAATTGTGAATACATTCTTTCAAAACAGAAAACTCTCTTAAATTAGTCAAATTTATGCCTTACTACCTTCTGACTTCCCATCTTACATCCATCTTAGTTCAAGTCCTTATCATCGCTTATTGGGCCTGTTGCAGTAGTGTCCTCTTTGTCCCCTTTCTACCACAGCCAGTCTGTCAGCCTGCCTTAAAGTTACTTGTCTCTATCATTCTCTTCTGCATCACTTGCCCTCCATTTGTTCCCTCTGGAATTGAGTTTAAACTATTTACAGTTTGGTAGGGAAATTACAAACATGTTATCCATGTTTATATTAGTTCTAGTTTATCTTAGTAGCTTTATCTCCTGACACAACTTGTCCCCTAAGCATGTTATTTCTTGTGATTTCCTAAGCATACCTTGTTCTTTCTTGTTTTCACACATCCATGTGTTATCTCAGCCCTGAATACCATTCTCTGCACTTGTCTTACTCCTATTAACTCTTTAAGGCACATTCAAATAGCTCTCCTGTGAAATTTTCATCATTCATACCAAGCCAAGTGTTAATTATTTGATACCATTTTTTAATCAGTCTCCATTATGTTATGTTACATTTTAAAATTAATATTATGTTCTTATGGATTTCTTTTGTGGAGACCACCTTTCTTGTTTTTCTTATTAGAAAGTAATTATTTTCCTATTGTAGAACATTTTGAATTAGTCAGCAAGTATTAATTGATTACTTTCAGTGTGCCAGGCACAATGCCAATCCTGATAGAAACAGTGGCAAAATCTTCTTGGAGCTCATAGTCTAGACTTGGGGAAGTACTCAGACTAATAAATACTTTAACTCTTCAAAATATTGTGAAAGAAAAAATACAGAAAATACAAAGAAGCAGGAAAAGAAAATGAAAAGCATGACTAGTCACTCTCCTCAGCACTTCATTATAAAATGAAATTGGTAAAAATGGGACCTGACCCAAGCAGGTTCATGATGCACAGTTATACTGCACAAGCAAGTGGTTTACATTTCATGATACCAGCTCCTACTGCTTCACCACCTCACCCTCATCCCACACCTGTGGCCTCATGGAAAGTTTCTTAAGACAAGTTAATTATTATCCTTCTTTCTCTATATACACATATGTTTTAAATAAAAATGTGATTGTGCATTCTGTAATATTTTGTGACCTGATTTTCTCACTTAATGAGTATAATGAACACTTCCATGTCTTTAAAAAGTAATTTAGAAGATAAACATTTTTTATTCTATAGGAGCTTACCTTTAAATAAAAAAATACATGTATTGAACCTACATTTCTTTATCAAAAGTGAAATAGTATCTATTGACTTCCTGCTTAAAAACTAATACTCATAGCTGCATTGTTCTTTTACTTTTTGCTTACTTTACTTTTTATCATACAAGTCATGATAAGGAACTGAAATATAGCAGTGATAGTGAGGATGCTTGTAAGGGGGCTTGACTCCAGTGAGTATTTCCATCCTTAGTCCATTGACCTTCTGCCTCCTGTGAGAGCTCAGACCTCTTTCTATCCTTTCCTCTTTTCATTTCCTTCTCCCCCAAATAGAAAGACCCTTCTATATGCATATAAAATATAAAGCAAGACACCTGTGTAAATGTACATAAAGAAGGATTTCAGTGAAATACTATCTAATAGAAGAACAGGAAACAACATAGAATGTCCGTTGGTATGGGAATAGGTAAAATTTGGTATGTTCCTATGATAGCGTACTGTACAGCAGTTGAAAGGAACGAACTAGAGCATCTTTTTATCTATCTAATGGATTTCTCAATCATAATTTTTACTGATAAGAATTATTGGCAGATGATATATACAGAGTTATTCTATTTAGATAAACATCAAAACACAAGTGAAGCAAAAATATTTATAGACACATATGTGTAAAATAATTTTTAAATGAATTACAATGATGCACACCAAATTAACAACCTCTGAAAGTGTGTGATTGGGAATTAGACTAGAGAGATGGGCGACTTTGACTTTATTAAAATACAAAGCTTGAGGCAGACATGACGAAGTGAAAACAATGATGGATTCTATGTGGTAGACGTGTTTGTCCCATTATTCTATTTTTTGCATTTTACAGTTTCTGGAATTAAAACAAAGCTCATGTTGTGTAGCATCTGGTACAAGGTAGATACTTAATTTTCAGTTCTCTTCTTGTTTTCTTTACCCATTCCTATAGGAGGAGTGATCAGTAACTGATAATACGCAGCCAATTAAAAAACCCAGTTATTTAAGCTTATCTAAGCACTTTAAAAAACTTCTCCTAACGAGGATGTTCTGAGGTACAAATTCAGGAAACAAACATCCTTTATGATAGATTGGGCCAGGAACCAGTTCTTATGAGAAATACTGATAATCCCTGTCTAGCAACTTTTGTGTTGTTATCTGGTTATTGCTTCTGCACTTGAAAGTCTTTTGTAAATTACAACTCAGTAGACACTATATCAAGTGAACTTATTGTGAAACCTTTGCTATTTAGTTAATTTGTTCTTAGTGGACATACTGTTGGTGTGATTATTTCTCTGTTTCTGTGATTGCCTCTTTCATGTTGTTGGCAACAAGGATAGCTAATAACTTGTGTGGTGACTTTCTTGAATGCTTTTATTTGTTTTCATTTTGATTTTTAACTGTTCAGATTTATAGGATTATTTTTGAATCCAAGAAAATAAGCTGATGATGTCAATTTTATGAAACTGTTGTTACTTATCATGGCATACCAACTAACTGTCACAAATAAGTCCTAGAATAACCATTGCTAATTCTTAATTTTTTTTAAGATTACATATAATTCCAGTGACTCTATTACTATTTTTTCCCTAATAAATGATTGTAGGTGTATATTATTCTAAACTGTTTTACCATATTAGAATAAAACTGTTATATCTTATTATGGAATAAAATCTTAAAAAGGGATCTAACATTTATTGTGCACCTACTCAGTTCACTTTTTGCAGTATTTTATCATCACAGCAATAGATATTATGCCTCATCTACACATGAGAAGATTAAGCCTCAAGGTGATTAAATAACCTGAATAAACATTTCATAAAACAGAATATACCATTAATAAGCCAAAAGAAAAATGAATAAACAAACATAAAAATACTTAAGTAACCCAAAGAAATATAAGTTAAAACAACAATGATATATAATTTTCCACCTTTTAAATAAGACATTATATTGTTCAATATTACAAGGTTATAGTGTGAGCCACTTACCCTTACACACTGCTAATTAGATAATAAATCCTCCAACCATTTTGGAAAGTAATTTAATTGTGCTGTCTAATGTACCAAGTAAAATGATTCAATAAAGTGATTATCATATGGTAGAACATTATACTGCCATCCAAATGATATTTTTAGTGATATTTAAATTACATGGATAAATACTCATGTGATAATGTTAAGTATGAAAGTTGACTTCAGTGCTGTTGAAGTTGTATGATTCTAAATTTATTTTAAATATTAGATGGCAATATATAAAAACAGTGTGGTGGAGGGCATAAGAATGATTGTGATTTTATATTTCTGTATTTTCCATTTTTTTCAAGTGGGCATACAGTGCTTTTATATTCATTGAAAATGACTATTTTTAGAGTTGAAAAGTTATAGTTATTAAGATTACTCTGAACAGTATTTACTACTATTTGGTGTGTCATATCTGCTACTACCTGCCCATCTGCCTTTTTCCTCTTTTTCTGTAGAACAGCCTTCTCTGCTTCACTATACATCTGGCCAAAATATGGATACCTTGACTTTAGCTTTGCACCACCTTCCAGTACAAGTATCTAAAGGGTATTGCTTTTATTTGAGTTCTGATTTTAATTTTCCAGACAAAAAGCCTGGGATTAGTGTGAGATTTGTGAAGGGGGATGAGGAAATGGGGAAGATCTGATAACCTCCCACTCACTCCAGAAGGGGCTGGGGAGCCAACACTGAAAGGAAGCTGGACACTTTCTTCAAGAGGAGATTCTCTTAGAAATTCATCCTGTGAACTTAATAAAATAAATAAACAAATAGGTTCAAGAACGTTATAGTGGCTTGAAAGGTTGCTCCCCAAAATTCATGTCTACCCAGATCTTCAGAATGTGACCTTATTTGGAAATATAGGATCTTTGTAGATTTAATTAGTTATATCTTTCATCTTGAGATGAAATCGTCCTAGATTTAGGGTGGTCCCTAAGTCCAATGACTGATATTTTTATAAGATGAAGAAAACCCTGAAACACAGAGAGAGGAAGACAGTGTGTACATGGAGGCTGAGATTGGAGTGATGTGTCTACAAGTTAAGAAATGCCAAGAGGAAGGGGCCAAGATGGCAGAGTAGAAGGATGCCCATAGCTCACCCTCTCCCACAAATACACCAAAACTCACATCCACGGACTCACCCAGCCAACCAGAGCACCTGCTGAACTCCAACAGAACATCGCCCTCTTCAAAAGACGTAGACGCCACAAATCTGGTAGGAGAAAAGGAAAAAAGTAAGTTGAAAAAGCAAAACAGTGCGGGACCAGTCCCACAGGGATGGAGTGACAAAGGAGGAATAGCGCTTGTTTGCTGAATCTCCCCCTCTCCAAATGAGAGGCCATGGGATGGAGGGGGAGCCTGTGAGGCTCAGATCTGTATGGAGCACCCCTTGACCAACAGAACTAAGTTAAACAGGCACAAAGGGTCCCTCCGACACCCAGCCTGAGACATGAGCCAGCAGCTGGGGGACAGGACAGGCTGCCCGAGCCAGGCAGAGGACTGGGGCAGCTGCACTGAGTCAGCCCCGGGGGACTGCAGGGTGCTGCGCACCATGGCTGGGAGGGGATACAGAGCAGAACAACCTGGGACCCCCATAAATTACGAGGGAAAAAAGCAAAACAACATTGCTGGTGTGTCCTGGGGGGAGGGGCCCCATAGCCTTTGTCTCCTCAGACCTATGGTGCCATTATTGGTGCTTCTCGAGAGAAGAGAGGTGGGGCACAGCCACTGTCACCGTATCCTCCTGTGTGCAGCACCCAGGCAGGGGCGGGGCCAAGACCTGAATCTGTACATGGGGGCTCCGCAACCTCCTAGTCAGGACTGAGATTTGTTTACAGCCCAAGGCAGATAGGATCTTTCTGCCCTAGTACATCTGAGTACTTGCAACACCAAGACAAACAAGGAGCTGAGTTTTGGCATGGAGCAGGGGTGAGGCTGTTCCACGGTCTTCCCCGAGCCCACCTACAGAATGCCCACCCGAGGCAGAGCAGGCAGCTGCACAGAGTAGGGAGAGGGCAGGTGGCCACCTGCCTTCCTGGCAGGAATGCAGCACCTGACCACAGTGCTGGAAGGGGGCGCAATCCACCCGCCTACTTCAGGGAGCGCAGCATCTGACTGCAGAATCGGGAGGGAGAGTGACCTGCCTGCACACCATGAAGGAGTGCAACACATGACCCAGTGTTGGGAGGGGGCGCGATCTGCTTGCTGACAGGGACTGGGAACAGCACAGACGAGGGCGCCAATGGAGGGCCTCTGGAAACAGCAGGCTGAGTTCCCAAAACAGGGCAAAGACAGAAAGACTTCTCGATAAAATTGTTAAGAGTGCACAGTCTTGAGAACACATCCCTTTTTTTTTTTAAATCTTTTTTAATCTGTTCTATTTTTTATTACCTTTTTAATCTTTACTTTTTAAAAAGTGTATATGTCTCCAGTTTTAATCCCTTTAAAATTTTTCTTTCAAAATCTTTTTATTATTATTTTAAAAAATCCACCTCATTTCATTTTTATTTCTCTTGGTTTTGATCTACTGTTATTGATTATACACAAGTTTCAAATATAGTTTTTTGATCTTTTCTCCTTTTTTTAAAGATTTTTAAAAGATGTCTCAACTCAATTGCTATTCTGCTTCAACTTGCTCTTCTATTATTGATTATACAGTTTTCAAACCTTTTTTTCTCCTTTTAAAATTCTTTTTTTTTTTAAGTTTTATTCCTGCATAGGCTTTAGATAGATAAATAAATAAACTCCTTAAGGACCACAATAGATAACTGATACTCCATAAGCCATAGTGCCAGAGAGATATGAGCAATATGAAGAAGCAGAGGAACCACTCCCAATTAAAAGAGCAAGAGAAATCCCCTGAAAGAATTATCAATGAAATAGACATTGATGGCCTACTAGATCAAGATTTCAAAAAAGGAGTGATCAAAGTACTGAAGGAACTAAAAGAGATAGTGTTTAGAGATATAAAATATGTCAGAAATGAAATTGAAGCTATAAAGAAGAGCCATGTAGAATTGGTAAACTCATTTGCTGAAATGAGAGCTGACCTAAAGGCTGTACAAAGCAGGCTAGATAATGCAGAGGAACAAATAAGTGACCTAGAAGATAAGACAACAGAAAGCACCCACTCAGAACAGCTGAGAGAAAAACAAATAAAAAACAATGCAAATAATATAAGGGGCCTATGGGATAATATAAAGTGTGCCAATCTACGCATAATAGGGGTTCCAGAAGGGGAAGAAAGAACAAAGGGGATTGAAAAGGTATTTAAAGAAATCATGACTGAAAACTTCCCAAACCTAAAGAAGGAATGAGATATCCAAGTACAGGAAGCTCAGAGGGTCCCAAACAGGAAGAACCCAAATAGACCCACACCAAGACATATCATAATCAAGACGGCCTGAGTCAAGGATAAAGAAATGATTCTAAAGGCAGCAAGAGAAAAATGAAGAGTGAGTTACAGGGGAACCCCCATAAGGCTCTCAGCTGATTTCTCTACACAAACACTACAGGCCAGAAGGGAGTGGCAAGATATATTCAAAGTTCTGAATGAAAAAAAGATGCAGCCTAGGATACTTTATCCAGCAAGGCTATCCTTTAGGATAGAAGGCGAGGTAAAGAATTTCACAGACAAGCAAAAACTAGAAGAGTTTAGCAACACTAAACACATGCTAAAGGAAATATTGACAAGTCTACTCTAAATAGAAAAGAAGCAGAATGTACAAAAATGAGAAACTCATACCTGGACAGGTGATAACTATCATGAATTACAAATAGAATAAATACAAAATAGTAAAAGAAGACATTTAAATCATTAAGAGTGGGAAAGGGAAGCAAGAAAATACAGAGTTTTTGTTTTCTTTCTTTTTAAGATTTTTTGTTCTCCGTAGGATGGATTTGAGCTTATATTACTATGTGTTTAATACAAACAGTCATAGTAATGGGTTAATAGACTTACAAATAAGGGTAACCACAAGCCAAAAACTTACAAGTGAGGCACAAAAACTAAATAAAATCCAACATAATACAAAGGAAAATTACCAAACCATAAAAGGAAGAAGAAAGGAACAAAGAGGAAATACTAAATCACGTGCAAAAATAAGTTCAAAATGGCAATAAACACACATCCACCATTAATTACTGTAAATGTTAATGGACTAAATGCTCCAATCAAAAGATGTAGAATGGCAGACTGGATAATAAAGCAAGAACTGTCAATATGCTGCATACAAGAGACCCACTTTAGGGAGAAGGACACATATAGATTGAGAGTGAAAGGATGGAAAAGGATATTCCATGCAAATGGAAAAGCCAGAAAAGCAGGTGTAGCAATACTGATTTCAGACAAAATAGACTTTAAAACAAAGGCCATAAAGAAAGTTAAAGAAGGACATTTTATAATGGTTAAAGGGTAATACAAGGTAAGGATATTACACTCATTAATATATATGCACCCAATATAGGAGCACCTAAGTACATAAAACAATTACTAACAGAGGTAAAGGGGGATATTGATGGGAATACAATCATTGTTGGAGATTTTAACACCACGTTAACATCACTAGACAGATCGTCCAGACAGAAAATAAATAAGGCATCAGTGAAATTAAATGATACAATAGAAAAATTAGAGTTGGTAGATATTTTCAGAGCATTGCACCCCCCCCCTCAAAATAGGATATACATTCTTTTCAAGTGCACATGGAACATTTTCTAGAATCGATCATGTACTTGAGCACAAAAGAAGCCGCAACAATTTTAAGAAGATAGAAATTATCTCAAGCATCTTTACTGACCACAATGCCATGAAACTAGAAATCAACTCCAGAGAAACAAAGAAGAAAAAAAGGGAAGCATGGAGATTAAACAACATGCTATTAAAAAACCAATGGGTCAATGATGAAATCAAAGTTGAAGTTAAAAAATACCTTGAGACAAATGAAAATGAAAACACAACCACACAAAATTTATGAGATGCAGCAAAGGCAGTGCTAAGAGGGAAGTCTATAGCGATACAGGCCTTCCTCAAAAAAAGAACGATCTTAAATTAATAATCTAACCCACTAGCTAAAAGAATTAGAAAAAGAAGAGCAAAAAACCCAAAAGTCAGCAGAAAGAAGGAAATAATAAAGATGGAGGAAATAAATAAAATAGAGATTAAAAAAATAGAAAAAAAAAATCAATCAAACCAAAAGCTGATTTTTTTGAAAGAGTAAATAAAATCAACAAACCTCTGGCCAAATTCACAAAGAAAAAAGAGAGAGCACAAATAAGCAAAATAAGGAAGGAAAATAGAGAAATTACATCAAATAACATAGAAATACAGAATATCATACAAGAATATTATGAAAAACTATATGGAACTAAACTGGATAACGTAGAGGAGATGGGCAAGTTTCTGGAAACATACAGTCCACCAGGACTGAATCAAGAAGAAACTTGAACAAACCGATCACTAGAAATGAAATGGAATTAGCAATAAAAACCCTCCCTACAAATTAAAGTCCAGGACCGGACAGCTTCACCAGGGAATTCTACCAAACATACAAAGAAGAACTCATACCAGTCTTTCTCAAACTCTTCCAGAAGATTGAAAAAGAGGGAGTACTCCCAAACTCATTCTATGAAGCCACCATCACCCTGATACCAAAACCAGGCAAAGACACCACCAAAAAAGAGAATTACAGACCAATATCACTGAGAACATAGATGCAAAAATCCTTACCAAAATATTAGCAAATAGAATTCAACAGCACATAAAAAAGATTATACATCATGATCAAGTGGGGTTCATCCCAGGGACACAAGAGTGGTTCAACATACGCAAATCAATCAACGTAATACATTACATCAACAAGAGAAAAGACAAAAACCACCTGATCGTCTCAATAGTTGCGGAAAAGCATTTGATAAAATTCAACACCCATTTATGATAAAAACTCTCACCAAAGTGAGTATAGAGGGAACATATCTCAACATAATAAAAGCTATATATGACAAACCTACAGCCAGCATAGTACTCAACAGTGAAAGACTCAAAAGCTTCCCACTAAAATCTGGGACAAGACAAGGCTGCCCACTATCACCACTCCTATTCAACATAGTCTTGGAAGTCCTAGCCACAGCAATCAGGCAAGAGAGAAATAAAAGGGATCCAAATTAGAAAAGAAGAGGTAAAAGTGTCACTATATGCAGATGACATACTATATATAGAAAACCCTAAAAGATCCACACAAAAACTACTAGAACTAATCGAAGAATTCGGCAAGGTAGCAGGTTACAAGATGAACGTTCAAAAATCAGTTGCATTTCTCTACACTAATGATGAATCAACAGAAAAAGAAAGTAAAAAAAAATCCCTTTTAAAATAGCACTCAAAGTAATAAAATACCTAGGAATAAATCTAACCAAGGAGGTGAAAGACGTATACACGGAAAACTATAAAACACTGATTAAGGAAATTAAAGAAGACTTAAAAAAATGAAAAGATATCCCATGCTCCTGGATTGGAAGAATCAATATTGTTAAAATGGTCATACTGCTCAAGGCAATCTACAGATTTAATGCAATCCCTATCAAATTACCCAGGACATATTTCACAGAACTAGAACAAATCATAATAAAATTTATATGGAACCACAAAAGACCTAGAATTGCCAAAGCATTACTGAAGAAAAAGAAAGAGCTTGGAGGAATAACTCTCTCAGACTTCAGACAATACTACAGAGCTACAGTAATCAAGACAGCATGATATTGGTACAAAAACAGACATATGGACCAATGGAACAGAATAGAGAGCCTAGAAATGAACCCACAGACTTTTGGTGAACTAATCTTCGACAAAGGAGGCAAGAATATACAATGGAATAAAGACAGTCTCTTCAGCAAATGGTGTCGGGAAAAATGGACAGCAGCATGTACATCAATGAAGCTAGAACACTCCCTTACACTATACACAAAAATAAACTCAAAATGGATCAAAGACTTAAACATAAGACAAGATACAATAAACCTCCTGGAAGAAAACATAGGCAAAACATTATCTCACACACATCTCAGAAATGTTCTCCTAGGGCAGTCTACCCAAGCAATAGAAATAAAAGCAAGAATAAACAAATGGGACCTAATTAAACTTACAAGCTTCTGCACAGCAAAGGAAACATAAACAAAACAAAACAACAACCTATGGAATAGGAGAAAATTTTTGCAAATGAAACCGACAAAGGCTTGATCTCCAGAATATATTAAGCAGCTCATACGACTTAATAAGAAAAAAACAAACAACGCAATCCAAAAATTGGCAAAAGACCGTAACAAGCAATTCTCCAAGGAAGAAATACAAATGATCAATAGGCACATGAAAAAATGCTCAATATCACTAATTATCAGAGAAATGCAAATCAATACTACAATGAAGTATCACCTCATACCAGCCAGAATGGCCATCATTCAAAAATCCACAAATGACAACTGCTGGAGAGGCTGTGGAGAAAAGGGAACCCTCCTACACTGCTGGTGGGAATGCAGGTTGGTGCAGCCACTGTGGAAAACAGTATGGAGATTCCTCAAAAGATTAGGGATAGGCTTAACATATGACCCAGTAATCCCACTCCTGGGCATATATCTAGATGGAACCCTACTTCAAAAAGACACCTGCACCCCAATGTTCATAGCAGCACTATTTGCAATAGCCAAGACATGGAAACAGCCTAAATGTCTATCAACAGATGACTGGATAAAGAAGATGTGGTATATTTATACAATGGAGTACTTATTCAGCCATAAAAACCGACAACATAATGCTATTTGGAGCAACATGGATGTTCCTGGAGAATGTCATTCTAAATGAAGTAAGCCAGAAAGAGAAAGAAAAATACCATATGAGATCCTCATATGTGGAATCTAAAAAAAAAAAAAAAAAAAAAAAGAACATAAATACAAAATAGAAACAGACTCATAGACATAGAATACAAATTTGTGGTTTCAAGGGTGTGGGTGGGAAGGGGTGTGGATGGGAAGGGATAAACTGGGAGTTCAAAGATTGTAGATACTGACAGGCATATGTAGAATAGATAAACAAGATTATACTGTATAGCACAGGGAAACATATACAAGATCTTGTAGCTCACAGTGAAAAAAATGTGACAATGAATATATGTATGTTCAAGAATGAATTTGGCACAACATTGTGAAATGGCTATAACTCAATAAAAAAAAGTTTAAAAAAATTAAAAAATAAACAAACCTAAAAAAAAAGAAAGAAACGCCAAGAACTGCTGGCAACAACCACAAGCTGAGAGACAAGTATGGGGCAGTTTTTCCCTCAGAGCCTCCAGAAGAAACCAACCCTGCTGACACCTGATTTCCGACTTCGGACTCCTGAACTGTGGAAGAATACATTTTTGTAGTTTTAAGTCACCTAGTTTATGGTAGGTAGTTTGTTGTGGTAGCCCTAGGACTAATACGATGCTCACAGCATTTTTTTCAAAGTAAAAACCTGGAAATAACATAACTGTCCACCAATAAGGGGTTGATTGCATAAATTATAATGCAATGTAATATGATGTAATACTATGCGATTATTTTTTTAAATGGTAGCTCTCTGTAGATTAAAGAAGGCAGTGATACATTTTTAAAAACTGTTCGACATTCAGGTAATATTTTATTTTTAATTTTTTTCCTTCCAGTTTTATTGAGATATAATTGACATGTAGCACTGTATAAGTTTAAGATGTACAAGAAGTGATTTGACTTCCATACATCATGAAATGATTACCACAGTAACTTTAGTGAATATCCATCATCATATAGAAGTACAAAATTAAAGAAATAGAAAAAATTTTTTTCCTTGTAATGAGAACTCTTGGGATTCACTCTCTTAACAACTTCATATATAACATGCTGCAGTGCTAGTTTTGTTTATCATATACATTACATCCCTCATACTATTTTAGTTCAGTTATCTTATAACTGGAAGTTTGTACCTTTTTACTACCTTCATCCAATTCCCCCTCCCCCCATCCTCCACCTCTGGTAACCACAAATCTGATCTCTTTTGATATGAATTTGTTTGTTTTTGAAGTATAATTGACCTGGTACACAATATGGTGATTTGATTATTTTATACATTTGATTATTGTATACATTTCAAAATACATTTCAAAATGACCACCATGGTAAGTCCAGTTACCATCCATCACCATACAAAGATACTACATAATTATTGGCTGTATTCCCCACACTGTACATTTCATACGTATGACTGTTTTGTAATTGAAAGTTTGTACCTCTTTATCTCCCTCACCTATTTCCCTCCTCCCCCATCCTGCCGCTCCCCTGTGTCAACCACCTGTTTGTTCTCTGATCTGTGAGTGTGTTTCTGTTTAGTTATGTTTGTTCATTTGTCTTGTTTTTTAGATTCCACATATAAATGAAATCATACAGTATTTCTATCTGACTTATTTCACTTAGCATAATACCCTCTAGGTCATCTGTGTTGTTGCAGATGGCAAGATTTCATTCTTTTTTATGTCTGAGTAATATTCCGTGTGTGTGTGCGTGTGTGTGTGTGTGTGTGTACACAATGAACACAGGGGTGCATATATCATTTTGAATTAGTGTTTTCATTTTCTTCGAGTAAGTACCTAGGAGTGGAATTGCTGGATCATATGGTAGTTTTATTTATTTATTTTTTTTGAGGACTCTTCATACTGTTTTCTATAGTGGCTTCACCAGTTTACATTCCTGCCAACATTGCATGAGGGTTCCCTTTTCTCCACATCCTTGCCAACACTTGTTAATTGTTGTCTTTTTTAAATAGAGGTATTGTTGATGTGCAGTATTACATGTTTCAGGTGTATAACATAGTGATTCACAATTTTTAAAGGTTATATGCCATTTATGGTTATTATAAAATATACACTGGCTATATTTCCTGTGTTGTACTATATATTCTTTATATATTCTTGTAGCTTATTTATTTTATATGTAGTGGTTTGTACCTCTTAACCCCTATCCCTATCTTGCTCCTCCCCGCTTCCCTTTCCTCACTGGCAACCACTAGTTTGTTCACTGTATCTGTAAGTCTGTTTCTTTTTTTGTTATATCCACTAGTTTGTTTTATTTTTTAGATTCCACATGTAAGTAAAATCCTATAGTATTTGTCTTTTCTTTGTTACTTACTTCACTTAGCATAATACCCTCCAAGTCCATCCATGTTGTTGCAAATGGCAAAATTTCACCCTTTTATGGCTGAGTAGTATTCCATTGTGTCTATATTATCATATCTTCTTTATCCATTCATCAGTTGTTGGACACTTAGGTTGCTTCCATATCTTGGCAATTGTAAATAATGCTGCTATGAACATTGGGGTGCATATATTTTTTTGAATTACTGTTTCATTTTTTTCTTTCAGATTTATACCCAGGAGTGGAACTGCTGAGTTGGTAGTTCTATGTTTAGTTTTTTTGAGGAACCTCCATACTTTTTTCCACAATGGCTGGACCAATTTACATTTCTACCAAGAGTGTATGGGGGTTCCCTTTTCTCCACATCCTTGCCAGCCTTTGTTGTTTATGATCTTTTTGATGGTAGTCATTCTGACAGGTGTGAGGTAATATCTCATTGTGGTTTTAATTTGCATTTTTCTGATGATTAGTGATGTTGAGCATCTTTTCATGTGTCTGTTGGCAATCTATATATCTTTTTTTTTTTTTTTTGGTACATCTTCTTTGGAAAAATGTCTATTCAGGTCTTCTCATTTTTTTAATGGGTTATTTTTTTGATGTTGAAATGTGTGAACTGTTTATATATGTTGGATATTAACCCTTTATCAGTTATATCATTTGAAAATATTTCTGTTTGGTAGGTGCCCTTTCTTTTTGTTGATAGTTTCCTTTGTTCTGCAAAAACCTTTTTGTTTAATGTAGTCCCATTTGCTTATTTTTGCTTTTGTTTCCCTGGCCTGAGGAGACATATCCAAAAACATATTGCTGAGACCAATGTCAAAGAGTATACTGCCTATGTTTTCTTCTAGATGTTTTTCAGTTTTAGGTACTACATGTAAGTCTTCATCCATTTTGAGTTTATTTTTGTGTATGGTATGAAAAAGTAGTCCATTTTGATTCTTTTCCATGTAGCTGTCCAGTTTTCCAAACACCACTTAGTGAAGAGGCTATCTTTCCCCCATTGTATATTCTTGCCACTTTTGTCATATATTAATTGCCCATATAAGTGTGGGTTCATTTCTGAGCTCTCTGTTCTGTTCCATTGATCTGTTTGTCTGCTTTTGTGCCAGTGCTATACTGTTTTGATTACTGTGGCTTTGTAATATAGTTTGAAATCAGGGCCTGTGATAGTTCCAGCTTTGTTCTTTTTTCTCAAGATTGTTTTTGGCTATTTGAGGTCTTTTGTGTTTTCATACAAATTTTAGTATTATTTAATCTAGTTCTGTGATAAGTGCTATTGGTATTTTGATAGAGATTGCACCGAATCTGTAGATTGCCTTAGGTAGAATAGTCATTTTAACAATATTAAGTCTTACAATCCATGAGCACAGTATGTCTTTCCATCTATGTTGTCTTTAATTTCTTTCATCAGTGTCTTATAGTTTTCCAAGTACAGGTCTTTTACCTCCTTAGTTAGATTTATTCCTAGGTATTTTATTCTTTTTGATTTGCTTGTAAATGGGATTATTTTCTTAATTTCTCTTTCCAATAGTTTGTTATTAGTGTATTTGAATTGCAACAAATTTCTATATATTAATTTTGTATGCTACAACTTTACTGAATTCATTGATGAGTTGTAGTTATTTTTGGTGGTATCTTTAGAATTTTCTATGTATAGAATCATGTCATCTGCACACTGACAGTTTTACTTTTTCCTTTTCAACTAGGATACTTCCTATTTCTTTTTCTTTTCTTAATTGCCATGGCTAGGACTTTCAATACTACTTTGAATAAAAGTGGCAAGAGTGGCATCCATGTCTTTCTTGTTCCTGCCTGATCTTAGAGGAAATGGTTTCAGCTTTTCACCTTTACATATGGTATTAGCTGTGGCTTGTCATATATGGCCTTTATAATGTTGAGGTATTTCTTTCAGGGCAATGATACGTTACTAAAGAAAAAGAAAGTAATAAAACTCTGATCACTTATCTTTGGGGAGGGATTCCTAAGTCTTGATCAGTAACTTGGAGGCAGTGTAGCAGTCAATTTTTTTCCTCTTGTGCCTACTATATATGAGAATGACCTAGTTAAAAAAACATTTTTTGCATATTTTAAGGCAATTTAGGAAATTTTTATGGCATTGTGAAAAACTTAATGAAAATAGTAGACAGTGTCCTCAGTGAGATTTTAATAATAGTAAATAGTTTGTATTTTCATTAAAGTTAGTTTAGTCTAAAATTTTAAATACATTTTACAGGCCCTATTATAAATTCATGATTTTTAACTGATACATTTCAACTGTAAGTAAATGAAGAGCCAATGAAAAATTATAGTGAAATTATTTTGAAGTGAAGGATGAATTTGTTACATCAAATTAATTTGAGAGTAAAGAATGATTCTATTATGTCATAATTGAACTACATCTAAAGTAATGGCTAGCTATTAGATTTTAATATATTTACTATTTTGTAAATTTGATACTAGTTTAATTTGCATAAGGGCAGTGTCCGTCTGATTTTCCTTTGTATTCTCTTATAGTGCATTTCAAAGTAGATACAAGATGTAAGTATTTGCTATTGAATGAGTGAATGAATATAAGGCTACTACTCTTAAGAAATTTAATTTAAGGAGTAAGACATAAATACCTGTATTCTGATTTAATAAAAAGAGAGCTATCTTTGCAAGGCAATCTGTGCTCAGTGCCAGATGAGAGGTTAGAATAGTAAGTGCTGTAAGAAGAGGCAGTGACCATTTTCAGCAGGATGATTAGGCAAAACTAACTTTATTGGGTTGGGCCCTGAAAGGAAAGTTTCAGTAAAAATGGAGAGGAAGTAGGGATTATGAAAATAAACGTTTTCAGATTTTGTTATTTCAATAATGCCTCTTTATCCTGATCATAGTTTGGAAACATCTCCCTTTTTGACCTTTGGATAAATCTAAAATCTTCGTTTCATCAACTGTTTCTCCAGATGGTCTTATTTCGTTTGTTCTTTTGACTCCTTTCTTCTCCATCATTCTTATCTGTTAACAGTTTATTCTCACTGTTCAGCTCTCATTTTAGAGCCTTCTTAAAAGCAGCATTATAGACAGGTAATGAATGTTCTATTTGCTGAGTCTTTCCTCTCCCCTATAATCTCCAGCTTGTTAGGGACGAGCTCCCAAGTTCTTCTCTTACCTCTTTACCACTATGTAATTGGCCTTTCTTCCCAAACCTAAATTCCTCTTGAATTTAATATGATCATTTACATTTTTATCATATGTGGTTTTAAAGTATTTTTATTGTAGTTAACATGCAATAAAGTGAAAGTGTACCATATTTTAAAAAATAATGTGGTAAAATAGTTTTCATAAATTAAATAATGTTTTTGAAGCTACTATATGTGCTCTGAAGGAAATAGGGTGCTTCTTGTATTGTTAGTGATAAATATTTTTTATCTTTCCCTCGTTCAAGGCATAGCTGAAGTGCTACCTCCTTACCAAAACCTTTCTTGAGTCATTCTTCCCTCTAAGTATGTTGTTTGTGCTCTTTGGTGCTGCCATTCTCCCTGACTAGTTGTTTACCTATCTTTCCTAATAAATTGTATGTATACTTTCTCAGGAGAGGAACCAGGGTTGCTAACCTTTCTTTCCATATCCTAACTCAGTGCCTTGCCCGTGGAAAATACTTAATGAACGTTTGTCAAAATAAACTGAATTTGTGTTTATTGTTTTTAAAAGTAAGACATACCTGTATTAGTTTCTTGCATTTATATAATGACTGTTTTCTTTTTAACTTAATGAATCAGAGTACTCAACTTTCCTTGTTATTGGTCTGGGTTGGAAGATAAACTTTCTCCGTTGTGACAGCTGTTCTTGAGCTGGTCCAAGTACCAAGACAGTTTCCAGGCAGCATTTAATTCTTAACAGAGCAAGGTTGTGGAAGCTCCTGTATAATGTTGAATGGATCTTTCTCATATCAGAAATTATATGTGTATTTGATTATATTGTTTTCATCATATTTAATTAAGTAATATTTTCCTCTGTTGTACAGGTTAGGAAACTAAGGCTTAAGCATAAATAAGTTGCCCAAGTCCACCCAGCAAGACAGTGGTAGTACGTATGAGCAAAATGTTGCTTTCTAACATGAAAAATGATCAATATCGCTAATTATCAGAGAAATGAATATCGCCTCACACCAGTCAGAATGGCCATCATTAAAAAATCCACAAATGGGGGAGGGTATAGTTCAGTGGTAGAGTGCCTGCTTAGTTAGCATGCACGAGGTCCTGGGTTCAATCCCCGGTACCTCCATTTAAATAAATAAATAAATAAATAAATAAACCAAATTACCCACCCCCCAAAATAATTTAAACATTTAAAAACAAACAAACAAATAAATAAATATCCACAAACAATAAATGCTGGAGAGGGTGTGGAGAAAAGGAATCCTCCTATGCTGTTGGTGGGAATGTAGTTTAGTGCAGCCATTATGGAAAACAGTGTGGAGATTCTTTAAAAAACTAAAAACAGACTTACCATATGATCCAGCAATCTCTCTCCTGAGCATATACCCAGAGGAAGCTCTAACTAAAAAATATACATGCACCCCAGTGTTCACAGCAGCACTATTTACAATAGCGAAGACATGGAAACAACCTAAATGTCTGTTAACCGATGACTGGATAAAGAAGTCATGTATACATACGATGGAATACTACTTAGCCATACAAAAAATTAAAATAATGCCATCTGCAGCAACATGAATGGACCTGGAGATTATCATACTAAGTGAAGTAAGCCAGACAGGGAAAAAAAAATCCCATATGATATCACTTATATGTGGAACTTAGAAAGGACACAAATGAACTTATCTATGAGACAGAAACAGACTCAGACATAGAAAACAAACTTATGGTTCTCATAGGGGAAAAGGGGTGGGAAGAGAGAAATTGGGAGTTTGAGATTTGCAGATACTAACTACTATATATAAAATAGACAACAAATTTCTACTGTATAGCATAGGGAACTGTATTCAATATCTTGTAGTAACCTACAATGAAAAAGAATATGAAAAGAATATATGTATGTACACGTATGACTGAAACATGCTGTACACCAGAAATTGACACAGCATTGTTAATTGACTATACTTCAATCAAGAAAATGTTGCCTTCCATAAATTGAAGAGATTAATTAGATGATCTTCCTGTCTTTTTCCAGCTCCAAAGACTCTGAAGTTCTTGGAATCTTTAACATTATTTGAACATGTGCATAAGCAGTAAAATATTTGACAAAATGAAGTTGCTTTAGGGAAAGTACTGGGTTGCTTTCAAGCTCAAACCATTTACTGCTTTCATCTTGCTTATTTGCTGACTGTTCAGGAGGGCTCCTCACAGTGGCGATAAAATAGTACAGATCACTTTTTTAACTTCACCAGGTTTTAATGCTTCTTTTATTTATCCTTAGCTCTGGGTGGTGGTTACACAATTATTAATACAACTGAGCTCTAAATTGTCTACCCAGTTGTCCCTTGGCTCTATGTGTTCTTTTTTTTTAATTAATTTTTAAAAAATTTTTAATTGAAGTATAGTTGATTTACAATGTTAGTTTGTAACGTTAGTGTTAGTTTCTGATATACAGCATAGTGTTTAGTTATACATATATATGTATATATACCCCTTTTCATATTCTTTTTTGATAGAGGTTATTACAAGATACTGAATATAGTTCCCTGTGCTATACAGTATGACCTTGTCTGGGGCTTTGTGTGTTCTGACAAACTTGGGAGCAATGTTAGCACTGCTGAGCACACTGGCTCCACCTACTGTCATTGCTGAGGCAAATATCTTCCTACAGTATCTTCATTCAGAGTTGTTTCAAACTTACTCTTTTGCACATTACCTTTTTCCCCTGGTATATACAAGGGCTTATTTCTGGGCTATCTATTCAGTTCTGTTGGTCTTTGTACCTGTTTTTGTGCCAGTCCCATATTGTTTTGACTACTGTAACTTTGTAGTTTTGTTTGAAATCAAGAAGTATGATGCCTCTGGCTTTGTTCTTAAGATTTCTTTGGCCATTAGGGATCTTTTGTGGCTCCACACAAAGTTAAAGATTGTTTTTTCTTTTTTTTTTGAAAAATACCTTTGGAATTTGGATAGGAATTGGCATTGTATCTAGATGGCGTTGGATAGTATGGACACTTTAATATTATTTCTTCCAACCCATGAGCTTGGGATATCTTTCCATTTGTTATGTGTCTTCTTCAATTTCTTTCATCAAGATCTTGTAATTTTCAGTGTAAAGATCTTTCACCTCTTTGTTTAAATTTAGTTCTAAGTTTTTTTTTGATGACATTGTGAATGGGATTTTTTTTTCATTTTCAGATGTTTTGTTATTGTATAGAAACACAACTGTTACTCATAGACATAGAATACAAACTTGTGGTTGCCAAGGGGGAGGGGGCTGGAAAGAAGCAGACTGGGAGTTCAAAATTTGTAGATACTGACAGGCATATGTAGAATAGATAAACAAGATTATACTGTATAGCACAGGGAAGTATATACAAGATCTTGTGGTAGCTCACAGCGAAAAAAAAAGTGACAATGAATATATGTATGTTCTCGTATAACTGAAAAATTGTGCTCTACACTGGAAGTTGACACATTGTAAACTGACTATAGCTCAATTAAAAATGTTTAAAAAAATTAAAAAGGAAAGAAAGAAAAAAGAAACACAACTGTTTTTTTATGTTGATTTTGTATCCTGCAGTTTTACTGAATGCTTTCATTACTTCTAGCAGTTTTTTGGTGGAGTCTTCAGGATTTTCTGTATGAGATTATATCATCTGTAAACAAAGACAGTTTTTCTTCTTCCTTTCCAATTTGGATGTCTTTTTGAAAAGTTATATATATTTTTTGCCTGACTGATCTGGCTGGGACTTCCAGTACTATGTTAAATTGGAACAGTGAGGGTAGGCACTTTGCCTTGTTCTTGATCTTAGAGGAAAAGCTTTCAGCCTTTTAGTCTTGAATGTGATGTTGGCTGTGGGTTTGTCATTTGTGGCCTTTATTGTTTTGAGGTGTGTTCCTTCTGTAACTAATTTGTTGAGAGGATATTGTATTTTTTCAAATGCTATTTCTGCATCTATTGAGATAATCTGACTTTTATCTTTTATCGTATTAATGTGATATATCACATTTACTGATTTGCATATGTTGACTCATCCTTGCATCCCAGAAATAAATCCCACTTGATCATGGTGTGTGACCCTTGTAATGTGCTGTTGCGTTCAGTTTATGAATATTTTGTTGAGAATTGTTGCATCAATATTCATCAGAAATATTGGTCTGTAATTTTTTTCTTGAGTGTCCTTATCTGGCTTTGGTATCAGGGTAATGTTATACTCATAAAATGAGTTTGAGAAGATTTCGGGTTAATTCTTCTTGAAATGTTTGATAGATTTCACCATTGAAACCACTTATTCTCAGCTTTTCTGTGTTGGTAGATTTTTGATTACTAATTCAGTGTTTCTTGTTATTGGTCTATCAGTTTCAAAGGACTATTCTGTTTCTTCCTGATTCATTCTTGGTGGATTGTATATATCTAGGAATTTTTCCATTTCTTCTATGTTTTCTAATTTGTTCATAGTAGTCTCATGATCCTTTGTATTTCTGTGGTATTAGTTGTAATATCCTCTTTCATTTCTGATTTTATTTGAGTCCTCGCTCTCATTTTCTGAGTTAACCTAGTTAAAAGTTTATCAATTTTGTTTATCTTTAAAAAAAAACCAGCTCTTTATTTCACTTATTTCCATTCTGATCTTTATTTCTTTCCTTTTCTTAACTTTGAGCTTAGTTTGTTCTTTTTCTAGTCCCTTGAGATGTAATGTTAGGTTGTTTATTTGAGATATTTTTCTTAATATAGGCATTTATTGCTATAAACTTTGCTTTTACAACTTCTTTAGCTGTGTCCTGTAAGTTTTGGTATGCTATGTTTCTGTTTTCATTTGTTTCAAGTTATTTTTTATTTACCTTTCGATTTCTTGTTTGCCCGATTGGTTGTTCAGGAGTGTGTTAATTTCCACATATTTGTGAATTTCTAGTTTTCTTCCTGTTACTGATTTTTAGTTTTATATACCATTGTGGTTAGAAAAGATACTTTATATGGTTTCAGTTTTCTTAAAATTTTCCAGGGCTTGTTTTGTCACATATTATATGAATTGTCTTGGAGAATATTCTGTGTGTGCTTAAGGAAAATGTGCACTCTGCTGCTTCTTGGATGGGATGTTCTGTATGTGTCTATTAAGCTCTGTTTACTTTTAAGTAGTTGAAGTCCAACTTTTCTGTATTGATTTTCTGTCTGGATGATTCTATCCATTGTTGAAAGTAGAGTATTGAATTCCCCTGCTATTGTATTGTCTATTTCTACCCTTCAGATCTGTTAGTATTTGCTTAATATATTTAAGTGCTCTGACTTGTGTTCATATGTATTTACAACTGATATATTCTTTTGATGAATTGACCCTTTATTATTACATAATGATCTTTGTTTCTTGTTACAGCCTTTGGCATAAAGTCTATTTTGTCTGATATAAGTATAGCTACCCTGCTCTCTTTTGGTTTCCACTTGCGTGGTATCTTTTTTCATCCATTCACTTTGAGCCCATGTGTGTCCTTAACGTGGAAATAAATCTCTTGTAGCCAGCATGTAGTTTGGTCTTGTTTTTTAATCCATCCAGCCACTGTATACATCTTAATCAGAGAATTTTAACTTACTATGTACATTTAGAGTACTGCACTATTACTTATAGATAAGGACTTAACTATTTGCCATCTTATTGTTTTATGGCTGTTTTGTAGTTTCCTTATTCCTTTCTTCCTCTCTTGCTTCCTTCCTTTGTGAATTGATGATTTTCTGTAGTGGTAGTCTTTGATTCCTTCCTTTTTATCTGTTGTATCTACTGTAGGTTTTTACTTTGTGGTTGCCATGAGGCTTAAATAAAGCAACTTATAGGTTTAGCAATCTTTTTTACATTAATAACAACTTCACATACTAAAACTCTACCCTTTTACTCCCCCTCTTTAGGTTTTTGATATCACAATTTACCTGGTTTTTATTGTGTATTCATTAACAAATTATTGAAGCTATAGTTATTTTTAATACTTTTGTCCTTTCATCTTTAGACTAAAGTGATTAATACACCATCATCTTACAGTATTAGAGTACTCTGAATTTGACTATATACTTACCTTTACCAATGTGTTGTACATTTTTATATATTTTCATGTTACTAAGTAACACTCTTTCATTTCAGCTTGAACAACTTTCTTATCTTGTAATGTAAAAATTTATAGCTATAAATTTCCCTCTTAGCACTGCTTTTGCTACACCTCATTAATTTTGATATGTTGTGTATTCATTTTAATTCTTTAAGTATTTTCTAATTTCCCTTGTGATTTCTTCTTTGATCCTTTGGTTGTTTAAGAATGTTTTGTTTAATTTCCACAGGTTGGTGAATTTTCCAGTTTCCCTTTTGTTATTTATTTCTGACTTCATTTTGCTGTGGTTGGAGGAGATATATTATATGATAACTGTCTTTTTAAGTCTAATGAGACTTAATTTATGGCCTAACATATTAACTATCCTGGAAAATGTTTCCTGTGTATTTGAGAAGAATGTATATGCTGTTGTTGTAGGGTAGAGTGTTCTGTATATGTCCATTAATTGACACTTGTTTTGATATCCAGCTCCTGTGTTGAAAATTGTTCATTTGGAATTTTGAATGTATTGTGCCACTTTATTCCCAGCATAAATGTATAAAATATTGCTTAGAATCAATGTATAAAATAGTTTAGCCATCTCTTTCCCCACTTTACTACTTATTTCTGCTACTGGAGTTTTTATTGTTTTTTTGCTATTCGTATTTCAACTTTGTTTTTGTAAAGAAAGGAACAAAAATCAGATCAAGACCCATTTGCCTTTCGTGTTTTACTAGAAACAGAAAGCAGAAACTAAAGACATTACCACCAAAAGTAAACTTTAAAAGGACTTATAAAATGCAAACTATGATTTGTTGCCATTTGATTTGAGAGACAAAATTAACTCAGTTCTGTATTTTATCTTGTCATTGTTATCCATGGACCACTGTTTTAATAGCGTTGGTGTAAGCTGCCCTCTCCAACTCATTTTTTGCTGTATCTTTGAGGTTATTTCTGAGATACTTTTCATTTTTACCTTGAGAATTTAGAATTTCCTTTAGTGTATGTTCTGGTTGAAATTTCGTAGTTTCATTTGTCTGAAGGTATCTTTATTTTACTTGGATTTTTGTAAGAAACTTTTGTTGAGTTGAGAATTATTTTCCTTTAGCATCTTGTAAATGTCTTTCCACCATCTTTCTGAGAAATCACCTGTTTAATTTTTGTTAAGGATCAAGGGCATGTATCTTTATTTAAAGTAGTATTAATTAATCTCATTATCTTCTTGTGTTTTTCTCTTATAGGGAATACAGTGAGTAACCTGATTATGATTATACCTCCAATTTTTGGTGCAATTCAGAGTATTAGAGATGGACTGGAAAAGCGGTACATTGCTTCCTATTTAGCACTCACAGGTATGTGTAACACTTCATCTAAAAAATGATGTGCAGTATTCAAATGGACTGTTTTTCTCATTCCTAAAATTGTTTCCAATTTTGTGTTGTTTATTGCATAACTTGAGCATATTCTGAAACTTCTGAATTAGACCTCCACAAATCTTGCCAATAAATTGAACTGCATTTTTAATTAAAAAATTTACATAACAAGATATATCAAGCATACAGGAAAGAATAGAAACAATATAATAAATATACCCATGTATCTTGGCATCCTGTTTCATCAGATCCTAATACTTTGAAATACTTGTTTCAGATCTTAACTTTTTCTTTTTTAAAGAAATAAACTACGGTAGTAAAATTGAAGCTCCCTTTGTATTCCTGCCTGATTTTATTCCCATCATCTTCCCAGACTACCATCCCAGAGTTAACCTCTATACTGAATTTGATTATCATTTTCTCACATGTTTTTGTATTTGTACTACATATGTATGTATCCTTAAAAGTAAAGTATGGTTCACATATTTTTAAACATTTTTTAAAGAATATGCTACTGTATCTAACTTTCTGCAATTTATTCCTACTTGTCTGTGAGGCAGGGACTATGTCTTAGTTATCTTTGTATCCCTATTGTCTGTCAATTTAGTGGTCCTCAGTAAATGTTGAATGGAGGAATGAGTGAACTTTACCAGAGCCTATCATGGGAAAATCACTGTCATATTCTTGGATTACCATCATAAAGACAAATACAACCAAGAAAGTGGATTCTAGTTTCTTTCTTTTATATATAAATTTCTAAACTAAACACAATTTCTTTTGTTTTAGCTCAAGGTATATATCACTTACACATTGGCAGAAAAGACTTCTAATTACCACAAAACTGTAAGCTATAGTATATCATATCAGAGTCTATGTGATTATATTAGTCATTACATATGAGAGACTTGAATTTCTGAATCTATTTTTCATATGTGTGGTGTTTTGAGAAAGCTACTTGATTCATCTTCAAAAGGAAGACTTGTCCTCAAACTTAGTCCTTTGCTTTATTTCCTGGGGTGTTTCAAGAATGTTTATAAAATACCAACAAATCACAATAAGAATAAAAAGATTTGAGGGACTTTGAGGTTGCCCTAGAAAAACAGTGGCTTCCTGAGTTAGAATTTGTCCACTCATCCTCCTAGAAAACTATATAGATTAAGAATGAAAGTAAATAAAATCCACACTTTCAGACTTACTAGGAGAGCAATAATGCTATGAACTTCAAATAATTTTTAAACAAGAAAGAGGAAGATACCCTTTGGAGATACGTTTAAGTGTAGGGAAAGAAGGAAGTTAGAGGGAGGAATTAAGATCCTACCGAAACAGAAAAACTAAAACACATTAGATCCTTCTCCCTGCACCCCTTACTCCAAACAAATATATATGGAAAAGGACACTAAGCTTTATTATTCTGACAGAAGAGGGCAGTCTTGAGCTAGGAATCTTTTAAGCTACCCCAAACCTTTACTCTTTGCACAAAATGGACCCCCCAAAAGCAGCCTACATCCGTATAAAGTTACTGTAATAAGAAAACAGAAAATGAGAATCAAAACCTTTTGGCTTATGGAAGTTCTTCCCCTACAACTAATATAAAGCAGAAAGAAACTGTAGCATGATACCCCTAACTGAGTTAAATAGCCTCAAACAAAAAAACGAGTAAAAAATTTAAAACTAATAACAGAAATAGATCCTTCAGCCCCTGCAAAAGAAAAAAAAAAACTAGAATTGGTTAAACTTAGGAAAGAAATTAAAGCTGAATTACAGTGTGTTAAATATTTAATAAGGGCTATTTTTAAAAGGCAGGGAAACAAGCAAGAGAATGAAAATGAGCTAAAGAAATAAAAAGGGTCAGAGAGAAAGTGATTGAAATAGGAGACAAGCAAAGAAGATTCAGTATACCTGTAATTGAGTTCTCTGAAGAGGAAAAATAAAACAATGAAACAAATCTTATGTATTTAATTAATAAATATAATACAGTTTATATTTAAAACTGTGATTTTAAATTAATTTAAAAAAAGACTTTTTGGAAATGAAAGAAGACCCAACTCTACATACTGAAAGGTCCATTTTTACCTCATAAAACTGACTTGAAATGGTCATCTCTGAAAAAGCCTAGTAAAACTACTGGGTTTTAAAAATGAAAAAAGTCCTCACAGCTCTAGGGAAGAAGACCAGACTACTTACAAGGGCAAGAAAATTAGGAAGGCACTAGACCTCATCAGCAACATATAAATAAAGGCACCAGTGGAGCAGCACTTTCAGTGCAAACCAAGGATTTTATAATCCAACCAAGTTGTTTTCACGTTGTTGAAAAACAGTTTTAAACATGCAAGTTTAAGCACTGCACACGACTCCTTCCTGATGAACCAGGAGTACTGCACTGTCTAATTTAGTAACTGTTAGCCACATGTTGCAATTTAAATTTAAATGAATTAAAATTAAATAAAATGTAAATTTCAGTTTCTGTGTCACATTAGCCACATTTCAAGTGCTCAGTAAAATGTTGAACCTTACCTTACTTACTTTATTTACTTTGTCTTTGTTTATCTACTCTTTATTGGTGGTAGTGTAATGAATATAGCAATTCAGAAGTTACATTTGTATGCATTTTAGGATTAAACAAGTGAGGAAATACGTTGATATTGCTGGGGGCTAGGGTTCTTATGTGGAAGAAAGGAAGTATAGATACGAATGGAGGAAGGCGAGGAAGAACCCTGTGGCACTGGATTGAAATTAGAGGTATCAGCATGATTTAAAAAAAAAGAAAGAAAGAAAAGAAAAGATTTCACGTGTTCTATCCTCTGAAAGGGCCTGGAAGCAATAAGTCTTAAGGAGCAGTGAACGTACTTAGCGCCCACGCCTTGGTTTCTGAAAATCTTTTCTCACTAAAAGGAGCTAAGACTTCTTAAGAGAAACGGCTGATTTCTGGGATAAGGCAGGGAAAGTACAAGATGAGTCTGGAACAATTTGTTATGCCAGAAAGTAAGAAAGGGCTGAAAAACAGAGGGAATAATGTCAAAATGACACAGAAGGCTTGGCCATACTGGGACAGTTAGCTTCCAAATGAGAAATGACTGTATTGGGTTATATAACACATGGTATGAATAAAGAATGCACAAGGTCATATTGATACTAACAAGCAAACAGACAGATGGTGTGAGAAGGCGAAAGCTTTCTTTAAAGAGTAGAATTGCCAACTAATAAATGTAAACAGAATTATAGGGTTTTTTTTTAATAAAAGTTATTGTTTTGCAACCATCATAGTAATGATTCGGACAAGAGTCAGGGAATGCTAAAAACATTGGGTGAAATTGTTTGGGGCACATGATAACTGCACAGCCTGAAAGTATCTCCTGAGGGATTACTCATAATTATAAATGGAAAATGATAACACAGAAATCTGCAGATATTGCCTTATTCAAGTAATCAACACTTAAAGTCATTAATTGTATCAACTAACAACTGGTTCTTCCTGGTGTGATGCACTGAAAAGGAAATAACATCATTTATACAGTATTACTGCCAGAAGTGCATAATCTGAACCAAATAATGAGAAAACAATCAGAAAAACCCAAATTTTGAGGGATGTTATATAAAGCAACCGACCTGCTTGCTTCACAGAATATTAAAGTCATGAAAGACGAAGGGTGAAGAACTGTTCCAAATTGAAAGAGATGTGACAACTAAATGCAGTATATGGCTTTGACTGGATTCTGAATTGCAGCACAAGAAGGAGGTTTAACAGGCAATATTGGGCAAAGCAGCAAAATTTGAATAAGAATGTTTTTTAAGTCTGTCCCTTCTATAAGACTAAGCTTTGCTTCCTGAAAGCAGCTGCGTTCTTACTCTTCTGGACTTCTTGCATTCAGCAATACCTGGTGCAAAACAACATGAAGCTGTTTGATGAATGAATGGATACTTTAAACAGGCAGATTTTGTTAGGGCTTCTTTTTCATATACTTGTTTGAACTTTTCACTGAGATAAGTCTCTCCACCAAAAAAAATTCATGTGTGTATGTGTATGAGAGACACACACACAAAATAAATTTTATCTGGAAACAGAGATTTGATTAACAAATCAAGGACATTTACTGAATACTGTATAAGATTTTCAATATTTTAATTCTGTGACCAAAAATCTATAATAACTATTTAATTGATATGGAGTTTTTGGAGTTGATAGAGATTTTGCAGAAAGAACTGGGAATTTTGGCTTCATGTAGAAGTATGTTAGGAACAGACTGTTAGTAATTTATGACTGTCATTGTGTTCTGGATTAGAGCCTAGATTTACTGAGAATTTAGTCATTTTTTAATTCATTCAACAAATTTTTATTTAGAATCAATTATGTGGTAGGTTTAGCTCTCAAACTATTGTTCACTGAAGCTTAGCGTTTAGCAGAGGAGACAGACATTAATCAAATAATTTTATAGTTACATATGCACTAATATTGTGGTTAAGTGTTATGAAGAAAAAGTACTAAGTACAGTGAGGAAGAACTAGGGAAGTTAAAAGTTTAAAACATTGCTTTTGAATATTTTTTCTCATCCCGTGTCCCTGAGCAATTGCTCGTACTTCCAGTAAGCCTGATTTCAGTTTAGTTCACTTTCCCAGTTATAGCTGCTTTGGAACCACCCAGTACCTTTGTCTAATATTTTTCTCTTCCTCTTTGTTTATTTCTACCTTATTATATCCCAAATATGCACATTTTATGAAAGTAAGAGATGCCCAGAACAGATCAGTAGAAAAATCAAAGTATCACCTCTATTTTTCTAATCTGTCTCTTAGTAAAACTTGTTATTAAAAAGGGAGGAAATAAGAATCTAATATTTTAAGTAAACACTTTTAAAAACAGCAAATTTATTTCTGCTTAAATATAGAGGATGATAAAGAATTCAAATGAGTTTAATACTCCTTGTTCCATAATAAAACTAGGAGATTAAGTTGAAAGGTGAAGACAAGTTATTTCAAGCTAAATTCTGCCTGCCTGGTTACCATTAATGTTTGACCTTAGGACATTTAACATTTTCCAAGCTTCATGTGGTATTGGCTTAGTCATTACTTTTTATGAGGTTATAAAATTTGCTGTTTACATTGTTGGAGTTTAGAGAGGTAACAGTAATTATCATTCATAGAGCATTTGTTATATACCAGGCTCTGTGAAAAGAACATTAATTTGTATTATGTCATTTAAAATTCCCTACAACTATGAAGAAGTCTTTAACCTCTTTTTATAAAATTAGTATTTGAGAAGAGAAGTAACTTGATCAAGATCACACAATGAGTATATGGTAGAGCCGAACCTTGAACCCAGATCTATATGCTTTAATCATTATGCCATTATGCCATAGCCAGTTATTTAGAACTGTGCATTGTCTAAAATAGAACAAGCCAAAAGAAACCTTTCCATGACATTTAGTTGTTTTTCATGAGATTGAATTTTTCTCTTCACTACCAAAGTGACAAATTGTGGTTTATCCTACTCCTTTCAAGTAGAAATATATTCACTTGTTCTTTCCTCTACAAATAGTTTTGAGTACATTTTATGTGCCAGCATAAAAAGACAAAGTCCTTGTCCCCAGGAAGCTTATGTTACATTGAAGAGAGATGAACTGCATATAAACAAAATTTGTTTGTAGTTCTACAAATGTGTTATTCAGTTATCTGAATGGGTAACTGGCAATGAGAAAAATAAAATGATTTTAAAATAGGCAAAACATTAATAAAGTAGGGCCGAAAAAAAGTCTATTAAAGATTTTTATTATCCAAGTTCAATGCTGAAATAGAAAGTTACTAAAGTAGAATTGTCTGAGACACAAAGTCATTTCCCTGTGAAAAGGACCATTGGAAATTCTTGCATGGAGTAGCCTTAAGTTTAGTGTGATCACACCTGTAGTCATGGTCAGATAAATCAAAGTCATCTGACTTGATCTTAACATTATGCCTCTTGTCAAGGGGAAAGTGAATGGACTGCATACTAGACTAATAACATTTTATATTATAGCAATTACAGTTTTTAATGAAACAGACATAAAAATCAGTATGCTGTGGAAAGGAACTTTGGAAATAATTTCATAACTTGCTTACTAACTTATCAATCTCCTTTATTTGTCCCAATTTTCCAGACATTGCCAGAAACATTAATCTTTTTTTCTAGTTAGTTGAAAAAGTAATATGACAGTAACATTGAAGACAAAATTGGAAAATAATGCAAAGCACCCATAATCCCATCACTCAACAGAAACAGTATTTTCATTTCTTGGCTATTAGTTCCTAATCTTTGTGCATATGCAGTTATGGTTTTATATGACTACACTTTGAATAAACATGTCCAACCTAGTAGCCAAAACCCAGGGATAGGTTCAGCCAAAGAAGCAGGAACCATAGTTAGCTTTGTAGCCTGAGTAGTCAGTGAATAGGAAATGAGGAAATGAAATGGCCAGGAAAGTAGCTGGTAGAAAGTAAAGAAGAAAGATGGAAAGCCTGGTCGACAATAGCGTAAGTCAGAAAGCATGCAGCTGTAATGGCTCTTCATCTGGTTCCTGTGGCCTCAGCTGTGGCTTATGTTTCAGTATTTTAGGCTGGAGCCAGAATAAGACAATAATTGAATGACAGTTATTTTCTAGGAAAATAAATTTAAAATATCCTAACATCTAGTCTCATTTCTCTTGTTATCATGTCTGTTACTATTATTGCTCTAACTCCATTCTCTTTAACATACCTTAACCTCCCTAGGCAGTCCAAAATATCCCCTCGTTTGGCTATAGATATTCTTAAACAGAATTATCTTGGTTCTCCCTTCAATTACCATATTATCTCTCATCCTTTATTATCACTGTTATTTTGTATTCTTACTTTCCCTCTACCTGTGGAACATTTGCATGTTACTAACTTAACCTGCTTGAAGGATTGGATAGAGTTGTTTCAGAAATAATATGAGTAGTACTAAAGCAAATCATTTAACGTGGGACTATCTTGATAGGCAAAGTATATCTGGAGTATTGCATACAAAAGGTTCCCCCTCCCAATTCTTTCATTTTTTAAATTGAGGTATATTTCATATTACAGTTAAAGTGTACAAATCTTAAGTATAAATACAGCTCAATGAGATTTTGTCTATATAATCACCCCCTAGATTAAGATACAGAAAATTTCAGTCACCCCAGAAAGTTCCCTCATGCCCTTTCTTAGTCAACACGTCCCCAGAAAGATTACTGCTATTCTGACTTCCATGCCCATATATTAATTTGCATGTTCTTAAACTTTATATAAATGGAATCATATATTTCATATACTGGCTTCCTGCTTCTTTCACTTGATGTTCATCTCAGTAGTTCATTCTTTTCTACTGATATATAATATTCTATTGTATGAAAATAATATAATTCATTTGCCTGTTTTCCACTTAATAGGCATTTGGATTGTTTTCAGCTTGAGACTTATGGATGAGGGGTCTATAGATATTCTTGTATATGTCTTTTGATAGATGCACTCATCTCTTTTGAGGGGTATGTCTAGAAGTAGAATTGCTTGGTCATAGGGTAGTCTGTGTTTAAATTTATTAGAAACTGCCAAACAGTTTTCTAAAATAGTTGGACCATTTTACACTCCTACCAGTAATATCTGAGAGTTCCAACCATTCCACATTGTCGTCCATACTTGTCAGTCTTTTTCAGTCATTCTGGGTTGGGGTGTAGTGATAGCTCACTGGGGTTCAAATTTGTATTTCCGAGTGATAAATGATGCTGAGCACTTGTCAAAAGTTTATCAGCCCTTTAGATATCATCTTTTGTGATGTGCCGCTACAAGTCTTTTGCCCATTTAAAAATTCGGTTGTCTTTTTCTTACTGATTTTTGTATCATATTTTCCAGATGTGAACCCTTTGTTAGATATTACATGTTGTGGATATTTTCTTCTAGTCTGTAGTTTTTTACTTTACTAAGACTCTTCAGATTCCCTGAAGTTCTTAGGGAAGAGTTTTAAGAGGCACTTCAGATACCAGTTTAGTAACTAATATACTAGCCATCTGTTAGTAATTGTGCTGGTTTTCTATTGCTACTGTAACAGTACCAAAAAAATAAGGTTGAGGAGAATGAAGACAAAAAAGGGCTGTTCAGTGGTGTGGATAGGTTTGAGGGAGGTGTGAGGGAAGGGAGGAAAGGAAGTGGAGACAGTTCTTTTGAAAACTTAGGAGAGTGAAGAGGTGCAGGTGAATGGGATGGAGATATTAGAGACTGTGTGAACAGTTCATTAGAGAGATAGAGATGGTTGGTACAGATGAGAAAGGTGATAGGTAATGTTGAGATCTTAGAGACCGGGTGATATCCTAGAGCCCAAGAGCCCCATTGGCCATTGCGAGGAGGAGGCATGCTGCTGCAGGGAAGGAGGGGAGGAGCTCATTGGTCCTGAGATGGTGGCAGTACAGAATGCTAACAGATAAACATGAGAATCAGCAGTGTTCACACAGAGCCAGAGTGTTATTTTAGGCTAAATATTTATATTCACATTATATGTATGTTCTGTGTTTATATGTTCTTTCTCACTATTTCTGCCTGTGAATCTCTCTGTCTCAGATGTCATCTTGTCAGGCAAGCCTTTTTGTTCTTATTGTCCACATTCCACGCAAATAACATTTTTTCCTTTTTGGAATTCATTTATTTCCCGTATTGTATTTTGTCAGTTCAGGGACGTTCCTCACCACCCTTTACTGCACATACATATACTCTTACTTTAATGCAAAATGCTGGATCATCAAGAAGGAAGAAGAAAGCAATCAGCCGATCACCAAATACTTAATGATTGTCCTTTATAAGCCTGGCACTGCACTAGGTTCTGGAGATTCTTTAGGAACTGTAGAGACCTGGACCATGCATTTATGAATCTTAGAATTTAACAGTGATCTTTGGCTCTTGATGTTCTTCAAGATTATTGGAAGACCTTTAAAATACAGGTACCAGGACACTGACTGAATCAGGAGTTTCTGGACCAAGGGTCCAGAAGCAGAAAATAAATAAAGCTCTTGAGGCAAAATAGTGTTCTCCAAAAACTGATAACTGTTGGCCTAGCCGAACATTATTTCCTAGATGCGTTGTCCAGTTGACTTAACTGGGGAAGAAGCAGAGGAAGATTTAACTTAGGAGGTGACATTTAAAATGGATTTGGGATACACACTGAAGTATCAAGTGGTAAAACCATATGATGTATCCAGTTTACTCAAATGGTTCAGAAAGATAATAATTACATATGTATATCAAAATATTAAAATTGATTAGTCTGAATAGAACATATACAGGAATTCACTATGCTACTCTTTCAACATTTCTGAAGTTTGAACTTGTTTGAAAAGGAAAAAGCTGAAAGGAATTAAGAGTAAAAAATAAACTGAGTCTAGAAGTTGCATAAGATATCTGGTTTAGAGGCAGTAGGATTAAATGATGAAAGGGTTAAGTACTATAAGTTAAAAGGTCAGGGTAAGCTCTGAACAAAGGCAGAACAGACTAGAAGTTGATAGTGTGGGATAAGAGACAGGTAGGCAGTCAGGTGTGACTGAACTACAAGTTCAGTAAAAGAAATGAGTAGAGCCAGATTGTGAAGCTCCATGTGTGCCTTGCAAGGAGTTCAGTCTTTATCAGTTGAACTAGGAGTCACCCAGTCAGATGCTCATACCCAAGATGATAAGAAAAATGATCTGTTGGGGTAAGGGAAGAAGACTTGGTAACTTCTGTTTGAATATATATTACTTTTTAATGTCATTTTTCTATATTTCTACTTTACGTATTTTAAAATATGTATAGTATCTTAACACAGCAGTATATACAATTTATAAATAAATATACATATATGGAGTTCCTGAAAGTTTTTTTTTTTTTTTGCTATCAAATTTAAGAGCCTACTCCTGTAGACATCCTTCTGCCTTGTAACCAGAGTGATTTTTTTAAGTAAAAACAATCATGTTAATCACTATATGTGTGTGTTTATGTATTTGTGTACGTGAACGTAGTTTTTCAACAATTTACTTTGTGTTTAGGATAAAGTCCAAATCTTAATATGACTTTAGAAGCTCTTTTCGGTCTCCTGCCTATAAATCATACCGGTTTTCTCACTGGATCAGCAGTGTTCATGGTCTAAGCCAAGCTCTTTTACTTCTTTAAATGCTCTGCCTTGCCTTTATGTTGGATGACCCTTTTACATAGAATGATCTCATTAAAAAAAATCTTTTCACCTGGTTAACTCCAGTTTATTCCTCAAGTCCTAGCTTATGTTACTCCCCCTATAGCCCTCTTCTGACTCCCTAGACAAGATTATAGCCCCTTTGCATAGACTCCCCTAGTTTTGAAATGACCTTTCTCATATTTTTAGTGACTTGATAAAGGTTCTTAGGACAGGAACTATATCTCTCTTGTTTACTCCTTTATCCCATTGGAAATGCTTGGAATACTGTTAAGAGCCCAGTAAATATTTGTTGAAAAGAGAATGAGGTTGTGGAGCAACAAAAATTTCTATTCATTACTGATGGGAATGCAGAATGGCATGGCCACTTGGGAACAGTTTGGTGGTTTCTCACAAAACATGCTCTAACCATACAATTCAACAGTCAGTTTCTTGGCATTTACCTGAAAGAGATGAAAACTGTTGTCAACACAGAAATCGGTACACAGATAGCAGGTTTATTCATAATCCTATAACTTGGATTCAACCAAGATGTGCTTCAGTAGGTGAACAGATAAACTGCATTACCTCCAGACAGTGGAATAGTATTCAACACCAAAAAAGAATTGTGCTATAAAGCCATGGAAAGACATGGAGGAACTCTAAATGCATACTACTGAGAGAAGCCAGTCTAAAAAGGCTACAAGCTGTATGATTCCAACTATATGACATTCTGGAGAAGACAAAATTATAGAGATAGTAAAACAATCAGTGCTTACCAGGAGTTAGGGAAGAGGGAGCGATGCAATGCCAGTCAAAACCACAATGAAATACTGCTTCAATCCATTAGGTTAGCTATGATCAGAAAGACAGCCAATAACAAGTATAGGGAGGGTGTGGAGAAATTCATATATTGCTAATGGGAGTATAAAATGGTACAGCTGCTTTGCAAAATATTTTCACAGTTCTTCAGAATGCAAAACACAGAGTTTCAGTATGACCCAGGAATTCCATCCTCATTATATACCCAAGAGAAAGGAAAACATATATCTGCACAGAAACTTATACATGAATGTTCACAGCAGCATTATTAATAATAGCCAAACTGTTAAAAAAAAAAAAAGCCTAAATGTATCTTAGGCCAAGCTGCCATAACAAAATGCCATAGACTGGTGGCTTAAACAGTAGAAATTTATTTCTTACAGTACTTCAGGTTAGGAAGTCCAAGATTAAGATGCTGGCTGATTTTATTCCAGATGAGAGCCCTCTTCTTGGCTTGCAGAGAACCACCTTCTCCCTGTCCTCACATGGCCTATATTTGTTGCATGCAGGTAGAGGGAGAGAGTGAGGTCCTGTCTCTTCTTCTTCCTATAAGGACACTAATCCCATCATGGGGGTCCCACCCTATGACATCATCTAAACCTGTTTACTTCTCAAAGGCACCCACACCCAAACACCATCACAGTCGGGTTTGGGGCTTCAACATATGAATTCGAAGGGGACACAAACATGTAATCCATCAACTGGTGAACAGATAAATAAAATGTAGTATTTTCATACAATGGAATATTACTCTTCTGTAAATGGAAAGTATTATTGATACATGCTGTAATATGAATGAACCTTGAAAATATGCTAAGTGAAAGAAACCGGACAGAAAAGACTACATATTATATGATTCCATTGATATGAAAAGTCCAGAACAGGCCAATCTGTAGAGACAGAAAATAGATTATTGATTGTCTAGGACTGAGGAGGGAGTTTGAGAAGAAATTGAGTGACTGCCAAGAGGTATAGGGTGTCTTTTTGGGGTGATGAAAATGTTCTAAAATTAGATAGTGATAGTGGTTGCAGAACTCTGTGAACATAGTAAAAACTACTGAATTGTGTACTTTAAATAAATTAATTCTATGGTATGTGAATTATATCTCAATAAAGCTAATAAATTTTAGCAAAAATTGGTATCTGCTTTAAAGTGGCAAAATATAAAATACTATGTGGAGAAAAGTGATTGTTTTATTACATTTGTTTGCATCCTAAATGGAGTGTTGAAAGGAAGTAAACTTTAGAGATTTTTTTAAAATCAGACTTTTAATGTGATATAATAAACAGTAACAAGAGAACATTTGAAAAGGTTTGGATAAAAATGGTCCTTGAGTGAGGTATGAATAAGTGGCCAGTCTGCCTTTCAGGATGAATAGTGATCCACTTTATTTATGTTATTTTTTTTACTTTATAGTATATTATGTGACTTTAACTCAGGGTTTATTTTTTTCTCTTTCCATTAATTTATTCTTACTTTGCACTGTTTAATTTCTTTTTTGGAAAAAAGATAGCAACCATCCCACTTCACATTTCTTTAGTAAAATGAGTGCAATAACTCTTTACTTCTCTCATCTCATTTTGAGCAGTAAAAAAATGTGATAATGTCTATAGCGGGTTTTTTTTTTTTTTTTTTTTTGCTTTTGTTTTTATTGAAGTGTAGTTGATTTACAGTGTTGTGTTAATTTCTGGTGGACAGCATAGTGATTCAGTTATACATATATATTCTTTTTCAGTAAGTTATTACAAGCTATTGAATATAGTTCCTGTGGTATACAGTAGGGCCTTGTTGTTTATCTATTCCATATATAGTAGTTTTAGTCTGCTAATTCCAAACTCCTCATTTATCCTTCCCCCTCTCTCCACTTTGGTAACCATAAATTTATTTTCTATGTCTGTGAGTCTGTTTCTGTTCTGTAAATAAGCTCATTTGTATTATTTTTTTAGATTTCACATATAAGAGATATATTAGTCTTTCTCTGTCTGACTTACTTCACTTTGTGATAATCTCTAGGTCCACCCATGTTACTACAAATGGCATTATTTCATTCTTTTTTTAAAAGGCTGAGTAGTAGTAGTCATCACAACTTTTTTTTTCCAGTTTTGTAGCTTTCTACTAGACTTTTTAAAATTGAAGTATAGTCGGTTTACAATGTTGTGTTAATTTATGCTGTACAAAATAGTGATTTAGTTGTATATATATATTCCTTTTCATCTTCTTTCTCATTATAGGCTATTACGAAGTGTTGAATATAGTTTTCTGTGCTATACAGTAGGACCTTGTTATTTATAGTTTTTTTTTTTTTAAGCAAGAGTAACAAAGAGTTTGATATTTTTCTCGAGTGGCTTCATACAAACGATTTGGTGACAACCACATTTACCATGTTTGTTGGGCTAACTCTTTTACATCCTTGAGGCTAACTCCTCTGGCGTCATTCTTGCTTTCTCTGACTTCCTTTATAAGTCCCCTCTTCTGTGCTCTTTGTGTATCTTTTTATCATATCTGGCATCTTGTATTTATCTGCCTGTCTCATCCACTAGACTGTATGCTTCGTTAAGGCCCGTGTGACTGGACCTTATCTTTGTACCTCAGCATCTGTAACTGAATTTGGCAAATAGGAGGTACTCAGTAAAGTCTTGTTGAACTGAATTAATGAATCACAATTTATCAGATCTGATAGGGGCTGATATGTAGTCTGTTAATTTTTTAAAGAGTTGAAGCTGTAATTATTGAAAAGTATATATATCTTCAAGTTTTATTTTCATTTAAACATACAGTTGTATAATCTGTCAATTATTTGACATAGGGCATGGCCTTTGCATATGGGACCCTAATTATAGTTCTACTTATTCTTTCTTGCATTAAAAAACATTTTTAAACCCTAAAATGAAAACAGTTTATTTAAAATAGAGACACTTGTATGACACAACATTGTAAAATGATTATAAATCAATAAAAAATGTTAAAAAAAATAGAGACACTTGAACTTTGAAACATGTATACAGAATCTTTAGATTTTTACTATTTTTCCTAATCTATAACGGTTATCTTATCCACACCTAATTCAACATCAATTTTTATTAGCAATTCAATTTTATTGTCAGTTTTAAGCATTTTAAATAATTTTTGTAGAAACAACAGCTGTCTTTTTGCAGTCATATTCCTGATAACTAAATACAGTAGTACTAACAGGTTTGAGAATAAATATAACTGACTGGCTCTTAGTAAACATACAGCTCAGCTGTTTGGATCAGACATGCAAGGAAGTACTGAAGAGTAGCTACCCAGGATAAGCTTAACCTGAAAATCAGGTAATATGTTTTATAGAAAGAATGGTGAATATTGATTAATCTAGTAAATCACTTTGTGGAGGGAATTTAAGAGAACTTGTACTTGTTTTCTTCTGTATGAAAATTTCATCAGTTATAGGTGGAGCTTAGGCAGTCTGCTATATCCTCCCACAAGATCTCATAAATTTGTTCTTAAAATTCGGTGCTTTGAAATGTCTTACTGTCTTTTCAAGTCATTCTGGCCACCCCCCAAAAATTTCATGCTAATTGTTTTTTTTATTTGTTTGTTTTAATTTCAGTGGTAGGAATGGGATCCTGGTGCTTCCACATGACTCTGAAATATGAAATGCAGGTCAGTAATGACAAAAATGACTAAATGCTTACTTCTCTTAATCCAGAGACACTTCAAATTTCAGAGAAGAGCACATTACTAGAGGATGATATTGAGACAAGAGAAAAAAGATGGAATTTGTAGTCTCTGGAGTTTTTACTTCAGGCCACAGAATCCAAGTGGAGTAAGTGAAGTCAAGAGGCAAGCAAATAAGTTGTCCATAGAGAAGACAATTGAGAGCAGATAGGTTTTCGACAACCTCTGTGCAGGCATGTCTGAGTTTAGAGCAGGGTTAGAAAGTAGAGTCCCTTGGAAACATCTTGAGAAAATAAAATCAGTTCAGGAAAGTAATATATTCTTATTCTTAGCTGCTTACATTTCCTTATGTCTCTCATAGCATCCATTTGAATGGCCTGGTCCCTCTAGCTGGCAAGGTTTCAGAGCTATGCAAGGATTTTTATTTATTGTCCTTGCTCTAAGGGGGCCATATATCTAGTCCTCAATCTATTAACCTCTTTGTTCTCCATCACTAACCCAGAAACTTCTAGAATAGCACTGTCCAGTAGAAATACAATGTGAGTTACATAAGTAATTAAAAATTTTTCAGTAGCCACATTTTAAAAAGCCATATTAAAAAGAAACAGGTGGAGAGAGACGGAGAAGATGGCGGAGTAGAAGGACGCTCGCAGGTCACCCTCTCCCACAAATACACCAAGACCCACATCTACAGACCCACTCAGCCAACCAGAGCACCTGCGGAACTCTGACAGAACATCGCCCTCTTCAAAAGATAAAGACGCCAAAAATCTGGTAGGAGAAAAGGAAAAAAGAAAGAACAAAAGGCAAAGCAGCGCAGGACGGGTCCCGCGGGGAGGGAGCAGCAAAGGAGGACTGGCGCTCGCTCGCTGGGTCTCCCCTCTCCAACTGAGAGGCCAGCAGGACGGAGGGGGAGCCTCCGAGGCTCGGATCTGTACAGAGCAGCCCTTGACTAACAGAACTAAGTTAAACGGGCACAGAGCGTCCCCCCGACACCCAGCCTGAGACGCGGGCCGGCAGCGGCGGGCAGGGCCAGGCTGCACAAGCCGGGCGGAGGACGGGGGCGGCTGCACAGAGGCAGCCCCGGGGGACTGCAAGGGGCTGCGCGCCGTGGCTGTGGATGCACAGTGCAGAACAACCTGGGCCCTCCATAAAACAGCAAGGTTGATGTGCTCTCGGGGGAAGGGTGCACACCCCCATCTCTGAAAACCCGCGGAAAGTTTTCGGGGGGAAGAGAGGCGGGGCTCAGGCACAGCCGCCATATCCTCCGCGCTGAGCACCCAGGCGGGGGCGGGGCGAAACCTGCATCCAGACAGAAGGGCTTAGCAGCCTCAAAGGCCAGACTGAGACTGGCCTGCAGCCCGGGGCAGATAGGATCCTTCCATCCTGGTCCCTCAGAGAACTTGCTCCACAAAGACAAACAAGGAGCTGGGTTTTGGCTCGGAGCAGGGACAGGGCTGTCCCTCGGTCTTCCCTGAGCCCACCTGCGGAGCGCCGACCAGGTCGGAGCGCCGGACCGGGGTGGAGCGCACAGAGAGCGGAGCTACTGGCGGCGCAGGTAGAGGGAGAGCGGCCCCCCCGCCTTTCGGGCAGGAACACAGCCCCTGACCGAGGTGCTGGGAGGGGGCACGACCCGCCCTCCTACCCGGCCAGTCTGCAACATCTGACTGCGGCATCCGGAGGGGCAGCGACCCGCCCGCCCACAGCAGAGAGCTGCACCTGACCCAGTGTTAGGAGGAGGCGCCATCTGCTTGCCTACAGGTGCTGGGAGCAGCACAGAAGAGGGCGCCAACGGAGGGCCTTTGAAAACAGCAAGCTGAGCTTCCAAAACAGGGTGAAGACAGAAAGACTTCACATTAAAAACACACAGACTCCAGGAGAACACCGACAACCCCCCCCCTCCATTTTTGTTTTAAATCTGTTTTTACCTGTTCTATTTTCTATTACTCTCTTAATTTTTACTTCTTAATTCATTTCTATTTCTCTTGTGTTTTGATGTCCTGCTATTGATTAGACACAGGTTTCAAATACATCTATTCATCCCCCCCCCTTTTTTTGTAAGGGTTTTAAAAGGACGTCTCAACCCGATTAATACTCTGCTTCAACTCACTCTTCTATTATTCATTATACACTGTTTTCAAACCCTCTTTCTCCCTTCTTTTAAAATTCTTTCTCTCTCTCTCTTATTTTTTTTTCTTTTTTTCCTAAGTTCTATTCCTAAATAGGCATTAGATAGATAAAATCCTTAAGGACCAAAATAAACAACTGATACTCCATAAACCACAGTGCCAAAGAGGTATGAGCAAGATGAAGAAGCAGAAAAACCTTTCCCAATTAAAAGAACAAGAGAAATCCCCTGAAAGAAAGATCAACGAAATAGACATCGATAGCCTACTAGATCAAGATTTCAAAAAAGGAGTGATCAAATTGCTGAAGGAATTAAAAGAGATAGTGTTTAGAGATATAAAATATGTCAGAAATGAAATTGAAGCTATAAAGAAGAGCCAAGTAGAATGGTTAAACTCATTGACAGAGATGAGGAATGATCTAATAGCTGTGCAAAGCCGACTAGATAATGCAGAGGAACGAATTAGTGATCTAGAAGACAGGGCAATAGAAAGCACCCATTCAGAAGAACTACAAGATAAGCAAATAAAAAATAATGAAAATAGCATAAGGGACCTATGGGATAATATAAAGCATCCCAATCTTCGCATAATAGGGGTCCCAGAAGGAGAAGAAAGATCAAAGGGGATTGAAAAGGTTTTTGAAGAAATCATGACTGAAAACTTCCCAAACTTAAAGAAGGAATCAGATATCCAAGTACAGGAAGCTCAGAGGGTCCCAAACAGGAAGAACCCAAATAGACCCACACCAAGACATATCATAATCAAGATGGCCAGAGTCAAGGATAAAGAAATGATTCTAAAGGCAGCAAGAGAAAAGCAAAGAGTAAGTTACAAGGGAACCCCCATAAGGCTCTCAGCTGATTTCTCTACACAAATGCTACAGGCCAGAAGGGAGTGGCAAGATATATTCAAAGCCCTGAATGAAAAAAAGATGCAGCCTAGGATCCTTTATCCAGCAAGGCTATCCTTGAGGATAGAAGGAGAAATAAAGAGTTTCACAGACAAAAAAAAAGCTGCAGGAGTTTAGCAACACTAAACCCATGCTAAAAGAAATATTGAAAGGGCTATTCTAAATAGAAAAGCAGCAGGATGCTACAGAAATGAGAAACACACAACTGGAAAGGTGATAACTCATGAATTACAAATAAAGTAAACATGAAATTATAAAAGAAGACGTACAAATCACTGAGAGTGGGAGAGGGAGGCAGGGAAATATAGAATATTTTTTTCTTTCTTTTTAAATTTTTTTTAACAGTAGGATGGGTTTGAGATCATGTTACTATCAGTTTAATAAAAACAGTTATAGTAATGGGTTGATAGATTTACAAAAAAGGGTAACCACAAGCCAAAAATTTACAAAGGAGTCACAAAAATTAAATAAAATCCATGATAATACAAAGGAAAATTACCAAACCACAAAAGGAAGAAGAAAGGAACAAAGAGGATATACCAATTCAACTGCAAAGATAAGTTCAAAATGGCAATAAACACTCACCTATCATTAATTACTGTAAATGTTAATGGACTAAATGCTCCAGTCAAAAGACACAGAGTGGCAGACTGGATAATAAAGCAAGAACCTTCAATATGCTGCATACAAGAGACCCACTTTAGGGAGAAAGACATGTATAGATTGAGAGTGAAAGGATGGAAAAGGATATTCCATGCAAATGGAAAAGCCAAAAAAGCAGGTGTTGCAGTACTGATTTCAGACAAAATAGACTTTAAAACAAAGGCCATAAAGAAAGATAAAGGACATTTTATAATGATTAAAGGAGTGATACATGATGAGGATATTACACTCGTTAATATATATGCACCCAATATAGGAGCACCTAAGTACATACAAGAATTACTAACAGAGATAAAGGGGGATATTGATGGGAATACAATCATAGTTGGAGATTTTAACACTGCATTAACATCACTAGACAGATCTTCCAGACAGAAAATAAACAAGGCAACAGAGAAATTAAATACTACAATAGAAAAACTAGATTTCGTGGATATTTTCAGAGCATTACACCCCCCAAAAATAGGATATACATTCTTTTCAAGTGCACATGGAACATTTTCCAGGATCGATCATGTACTTGGGCACAAAAGAAACCTCAACAATTTTAAGAAGATAGAAATTATCTCAAGCATCTTTACTGACCACAATGCCATGAAACTGGAAATCAACAACACAGAAACAGAGGAGAAAAAAAGGAAAGCATGGAGATTAAACAATATGTTATTGAAGAAACAATGGATCAATGAGGAAATCAAAGCTGAAATTAAAAAATACCTTGAGACAAATGATAATGAAAGCACAACCACTCAAAACCTATGGGACACAGCAAAGGCAGTGCTAAGAGGGAAGTTTATAGCGATACAGGCCTTCCTCAAAAAAGAAGAACAATCTCAAATAAACAATTTAACCCACCACCTGAATGAATTAGAAAAAGAAGAACAAAAAGCCCCAAAAAGCAGCAGAAGGAAGGAAATAATAAAGATTAGAGAGGAATTAAATACAATAGAGATTAACAAGACCATAGAAAAAATCAACCAAACCAATAGCTGGTTTTTTGAAAAAGTAAATAAAATCGACAAACCTCTGGCCAAACTCACAAAGAAGAAAAAAGAGAGAGCACAAATTAGCAAAATAAGAAAGGAAAATGGAGAAATTACAACAAACAAAATAGAAATACAGAATATCATACGAGAATATTATGAAAAACTATATGGAACCAAACTGGATAACCTAGAGGAGATGGACAAGTTTCTGGAAACATACTGTCCACCAAAACTGAATCAAGAAGAATCTGAACACTTGAACAATCCGATCACTAGAAAGGAAATAGAAATAGCAATTAAAAACCTCCCTACAAATAAAAGTCCAGGACCGGACGGCTTCACCGGGGAATCTACCAAACATACAAAGAAGAACTCATACCAGTCCTTCTCAAACTTTTCCAGACGATTGAAAAGGAGGGAATACTCCCAAACTCATTCTATGAAGCCACCATCACCCTGATACCAAAACCAGGCAAAGACACTACAAAAAAAAAGAATTATAGGCCAATATCACTGATGAACATAGACGCCAAAATCCTCACCAAAATTTTAGCAAATAGAATCCAACAACACATAAAAAAGATTATACATCATGACCAAGTGGGGTTCATCCCAGGGACACAAGGCTGGTTCAACATACGCAAATCAATCAGTGTAATACATCACATCAACAAGAGAAAGGACAAAAACCACATGATCATCTCAATCGATGCAGAAAAAGCATTTGATAAAATTCAACACCCATTTATGATAAAAACTCTCGCCAAAGTGGGTATATAGGGAACATATCTCAACATAATAAAAGCTATATATGACAAACCTACAGCTAGCATAGTACTCAACGGTGAAAAACTCAAAAGCTTCCCACTAAAATCTGGGACAAGACAAGGATGCCCACTATCACCACTCCTATTCAACATAGTCCTGGAAGTCCTAGCCACAGCAGTCAGGCAAGAGAAAGAAATAAAAGGGATCCAAATTGGAAAAGAAGAGGTAAAAGTGTCATTATATGCTGATGACATGCTACTATATATAGAAAACCCTAAAAGGTCTACACAAAAGCTACTAGAGCTGATTGAAGAATTCAGCAAGGTAGCAGGTTGCAAAATTAACGTTCAAAAATCAGTTGCATTTCTTTACTCTAACGATAAATCAACAGAAGAAGAAAGTAAAGAAACAATCCCCTTTAAAATAGCACCCAAAGTAATAAAATATCTGGGAATAAATCTAACCAAGGAGGTGAAAGAATTATACACAGAAAACTATAAACCATTGATGAAGGAAATTAAAGAAGACTTTAAAAAATGGAAAGATATCCCATGCTCTTGGATTGGAAGAATCAGTATTGTTAAAATGGTCACACTGCCCAAGGCAATCTACAGATTTAATGCAATCCCTATCAAATTACCCAGGACATATTTCACAGAACTAGAACAAATCATAATAAAATTCATATGGAACCATCAAAGACCTAGAATTGCCAAAGCATTACTGAAGAGAAAGAAAGAGGCTGGAGGAATAACTCTCCCAGACTTCAGACAATACTATAGAGCTACAGTCATCAAGACAGCATGGTATTGGTACCAAAACAGACATATAGACCAATGGAACAGAATAGACAGCCCAGAAATTAACCCACAAACTTTTGGTCCACTCATCTTCGACAAAGGAGGCAAGAATATACATTGGAATAAAGACAGTCTCTTCAGCAAATGGTGTTGGGAAAACTGGACAGCAGCATGTAAAACAATGAAGCTAGAATACTCCCTTACACCATATACAAAAATCAACTCAAAATGGATTAAAGACTTAAACATAAGACAAGATACAATAAACCTCCTAGAGGAAACATAGGCAAAACATTATCTGACATACATCTCAAAAATTTTCTCCTAGAAGAAATAAAAGCAAGAATAAACAAATGGGACCTAATGAAACTTACAAGCTTCTGCACAGCAAAGGAAACCAGAAATAAAACAAGAAGAAAACCTACGGAATGGGAGAAAACTTTTGCAACTGAAACCGACAAAGGCTTGATCTCCAGAATATATAAGCAGCTCATACGGCTCAGTAAGAAAAAAATAAACAACCCAATCCAAAAATGGGCAGAAGACCTAAACAAGCAATTCTCCAAGGAAGACATACAGATGATCAAAAAGCACATGAAAAAATGCTCCATATCACTAATTATCAGAGAAATGCAAATCAAAACTACAATGAGGTATCACCTCACACCAGTCAGAATGGCCGTCATTCAAAAATCCACAAATGACAAATGCTGGAGAGGCTGTGGAGAAAGGGGAACCCTCCTACACTGCTGGTGGGAATGCAGTTTGGTGCAGCCACTATGGAAAACAGTGTGGAGATTCCTCAAAAGACTAGGAATAGACTTACCATATGACCCAGGAATCCCACTCCTGGGCTTGTATCCAGAAGGAAATCTACTTCAGGATGACACCTGCACCCCAATGTTCATAGCAGCACTATTTACAATAGCCAAAACATGGAAACAGCCTAAATGTCCATCCACAGGTGACTGGATAAAGAAGATGTGGTATATTTCTACAATGGAATACTACTCAGCCATAAAAACCGACGACATAATGCCATTTGCAGCAACATGGATGCTCCTGGAGAATGTCATTCTAAGTGAAGTAAGCCAGAAAGAGAAAGAAAAATACCATATGAGATCACTCATATGTGGAATCTAAAAAACAAAAACAAAAACAAACAAACAAAAACAAAGCATAAATACAGGACAGAAATAGACTCACAGACAGAGAATACAGACTTGTGGTTACCAGGGGGGTGGAGGGTGGGAAGGGATAGCCTGGGATTTCAAAATTGTAGAATAGACTACACTGTATAGCACAGGGAAATATACACAAAATGTTATGATAACTCACAGAGAAAAAAATGTGACAATGAGTGTGTATATGTCCATGAATAACTGAAAAATTGTGCTGAACACTGGAATTTGACACAACATTGTAAAATGATTATAAATCAATAAAAAATGTTAAAAAGAAAAGAAACAGGTGGAATGAATTTTAATAATACATTTTATTTAACTCAGTATATCCAAAGTATTACTTCAACATGTAATCGATATAAAAATATATTAATGAAATGTTTCACAGCCTGAAATCAGGTGTATATTTCACACTTGCAGTGTATCTCAATTTAGATTAATTTCAAGTGCTCAGTAGCCACATAAGGCTAGTGGTACTGTATTGGGTAGTGCTATTCTGCAAGGATATGAGAATTATTTTTATTTTTTCAATTAATTTATTTTGGGGGAATTATTTTTAAAGAAGTACAGATAAGCTATGATATTACAGTGGAGCTTAGAAGAGTTTGTAATCGTTAGACATTTAAACAGAATCTGAAAGGATTATTTGAAACTTTTTAGGTAGTGAAAAGATGAAATGACATACAACACTTGCACTACGACAGAAGCAGAGAGTCATTACATTGGTGGTGTATCTGACAGCAGTGATAAAGCTAGAGCTTAAAATGTATTTGAAGAAATGGCAGTAATGGTATTCAAAATATTTAACAGCTATATGGCAAAGAATACCAACAGTCAGAATGGTGATACCAGTGAGCAACAGCTAAGTAATAACCCTAAAAATAAAGCTTTGCATTTTAACACACTAAAAAATAACTGGGATTTATCCAGCTCTAGCATCATCAAGTGCTTTTATATATACTGCCTTAGGTAGTTATTACTCATTTTACAAATTCCAATGCTCGAGCTGAAAGCAGATAATTGATTTGACCAAAATCATGCATGCACACATGCATGCATATTTCTCTACGCACATATGTGTATATACATCCATTCTCTGGTTCTGTCCATGAGAGGATTTGGGAGTCAGGATCCTCAAAGCCAAAGAGCACACTTAACACCCAGATCTCATTTCTAAAAATCATTCTCCATTAGAAGGAACCTGAGTGAATTCTGAGGGCTGGGGCAGAAAAAAAGGACAGTATGAGCCTGAAACATCTTTTTGTGCCAGAAAGAATAGAAGCGATAAAAGAAAGATGGGAACATATCAAAAGGAGACTGAAGCCAACTTTGATAGCTTCTCACTGGCCAAATTTGAGACAATTTGAGCATCAAAATAAGCAATGATAATAACAGATTATAACAGTGAACTCATTAGTAAGCCCACTGAAGATATAACGCATTGAATAAAATGAGAAATCGTGAGTCCATACTAAAATAATACATGACATAACAAATGAAACAGTGATTATGAATAAATTAAAAGTTTGGTGTTGAATTTACATAATTTCAAAGTACCTTATCACAAAACAATTATAAAGGGAATAAGAGTAACTTTACAGTAGAAGAGCCTAGCAGACAACACCTTAAGCAATCAGAATGAGTATCTTCCTAGTGGGACAGATTAAAATTATATGCTACTTGAGTATGCAGTGGCAAAAACAGCATCACTTCTCTGATATTCTTGCCCGAAATGCATAGTCTGAATCTATAGTCATATGGAAACATCAGGCAAAATCAAATTGAGTGACAATCTATAAAACAACTGGCATGTAATCTTTAAAAGTATCCAGGGTCATAAAATTAAAAGATTGAGGAACTATTCAAGATTTAAGGAGACTAAAAAGATATGATAACTGTAATACAATGTGTAGTTCAGACTGAATCCTTTGTATGTGTGTGCATGTGTGTGTGTATGCCTATATTTATATTTATGGTATTATTGGAACACTTAGAAAAACTTGAATGGGGTCTGAGGATTACATGGTAGAAATAAAACAATGTTAACTTCCTGATTTTGTTAGTAGTATTGTGGATATGTAGGTGAATATCTTTTTTTAAAAAGATAGAATTCACATAACCATAAAATACACCCTTTTAAAGTATATGTTAGTTGTTTTCAGTAAACTCACAAAATTGTGGAACCATCACCGCTTTCTAATTCCAGAACATCTTCATCACCCTAAGGAGAATCCCATTCCCATTAGCCGTCACTCCCCCTTAATCCCTTCACCTAGCCCTTGACAACAACTAACCTACTCTCCATCTCTATGGATTTGCCTGTTCTGGGCATTTCATAGCAATGGATCATACAATATGTGGCCTTTTGTGTCTGGCTTCTTTTTTTAGGCCAAATAATGTTTCATTGTTTGAATATACCACATTTTGTGTATCCATTTATTATCAATTAGTGGACGTTTGGGTTATTTCCAATTTTTTTGACTTTTATACGTAATGCTAGTATGAACATTCATATACAAATTTTTGTGTGGATATATGTTTTCAATTCTTTTAGATGTATACTTAGGAGTGTAATTGCTAACCCTATGTTTAACCTTTTGAGGAGTCCCTAGGCTGTTTTTCAAAGTGGCTGCACCATTTTACATTCCACCAGCAATTCCCCATATCCTTATCAGTACTTGTTATCAGCCATCCTTTTGATTGTAGCTATCCTAGTGGGTGTGAAGTGGTATCTCCTTGTGGTTTTGTTTTACATTTCCCTAATGATTAATGATTTTGAGCATCTTTTCATGTGTATGTTGACCATTTGTATATTTTCTTAGGAGAAATGTCTCTTAATATCCTTTCGCCTATTTTTAATTGGGTTATTTGCCTTTTTGTTATTAAGTGGTAAGAGTTCTGTGTATATTCTGGATGCTAGACCTTATCAAATATATGGTTTTCTAATATTTTCTTCCATTCTGTAGGTATTTTTTCACTTTCTTAATAGCATCCTTTGAAGCAAAAAAGTTTTTGAATTTGCTGAAATTCATTTTATCTGTTTTTTTCTTTTGTTGTGTTTGCTTTTGATATTATATCTAAGAAACCATTGCCCAATACACAGTTGTGAAGATTTATACTTATGTTTCCTTCTAAGAGCTTTAGAAGTTCAGAATAGTTTAGAATTTAGAGTTTAGAATAGTTTTAGGTCTTTGGTCCATTTTAAATTAATTTTTGTATGTGGTGTGAAGTAGGGGTCTAGCTTTATCCTTATCCACATTTACTGCATGTGGATATTCACTTGTCCCAGAATCATTTGTTGAAAAGATTGTTCTTTCCGCATTGAATTGTCTTGACACCCCTGTGAAAAATCAATCATAAATGTATGAGTTTATTTCTTTTTAAAATTAAAACAATTTTTCTTTCTTCCTTCCTTTCTTCCTTCCTTCCTTTCTTTCTCTCTTTCTTTCTTTTCTTTCTTTCTTCTTAAAGCCCAGCATTTTATCCTTGTTTTTGGCAGGAGAGGTACTTAGGTTTGTTTGTTTGTTTGCTTTAATTTTTTTTTAATGGAGGTACTGGGGTTTGAACCGAGGACCTTGTGCATGCTAACTCTACCATTAAGCTATACTCTCTCCCAAGTTTATTTCTTGACTCTCACTTCAACTCTCAATTCTATTCCATTGACCTATAGGTACCTTGATTACTGTAGATTTTTAGTAAGTTTTGAATTTGGGGACTGTGAATCCTTCAGATTTGTTCTTTTTAAAAATTGTATAAGCTATTCTGGGTCCTTTGCATTTCCATATAAATTTTAGGATCAGCTTATCAATTTCTGCAAAAGGTTAGCTGGAATTTTGAAAGGGATTGCATTGAACCCATACTTTGGAGAGTATTGCCATCTTAATAATAAGTCTTCCCACTGTGTGGTCCTTGTGGGGTTAAAGATTAAGAGACATCTTGCTCAACATAGGAAAGGATTTCTGAGCCAATAGATAGTAAGGCTGCCTTAGAAGATCTTGAGTCCTGTGTCCCTGGAGGTTGCACAAGCATAGGCTGAACAAACAATTTCATTAGTTCAAAAAATTTTATTGTATCTAGGTAGCAGATATGCATGGGTAAAGATTAATTATATAATCCTTCTTTCAAGGAATCTATGGTCCAGGAATGAAGATAATATGCTAGTGAATACAATGATAGAGGTATATATAGGGTGTTATGGAAATGGAAAGAGAAAGTGATTATTAGGGCAAGAGGGTCAGAAAAGAAATTTCACGTAGACGACTTAGACATATGTCTGAGTTGCATTGTCAGAGATGAATAGGAATTTGCCATGCCAACTAGAACCCACAGAGTTGTGAGAGTGTATTTTGCTTCTCAGGGCACTGTAAGTAGTACGTTATGGTTGTAGCTGTGGAGTGGGAGGATATAGTGATGATGGTGACAGTGCTACCAGTAATAATAGCTAGCATTTGTTACATTATTGAGTACCTGCTCTGGGCAGGCATTAAACTAAGTAGCAGGAGATATGGTTTGGGGAACTAACCAGAGGCCGATCTAAGCCCCATAGACTTTATCGCCTGTAAGCCATTAGTATTTTGAGCAGAAGTGAGACACACTTTGATGTGCATGATTGTTACCAAGATAACACAGCATTTGCTTTTTTTTTTTTTAGTCAAAGTATAGTCGGTTTACAACATTGTGTTAATTTCTGGTGTACAGCATAGTGATTCAGTTATACATATATATGTTCCTTTTCATATTCTTTTTCATTATAGGCTATTACAGAGTATTGACTATAGTTCTCTGTGCTATACAGTAGGACTTTGTTATTTATCTATTTTATGTATAATAGTTAGTACCTGCAAATCCCAAACTCCCGATTTATCCCTTCCCACCCCCTTCCCCCCTGGTAACCATAAGTTTCTTTTCTCTGTCTATGAGTCTGTTTCCATTTTGTAAATAAGTTCATTTGTCTCATATTTTAAGACTCCACATATAAGTGGTATCATATGATTTTTTTCTTTCTCTTTCTGGCTTATTTCACTTAGAATGATATTCTGCAGGTCCATCCATGTTACTGCAAATGGCATTATTTTATTCTTTTTTATGGCTGGGTAATATTCCATCACATACATACATACATATACATATATATACATATACGTATATACACACACACACATACATACACACTACAACTTCTTTATCTAGTCATCTGTTGATGGACATTTAGGTTGTTTCCATGTCTTGGCTATTTTAGATAGTGCTGCTATGAACATTAGGGTGCATGTGTCTTTTCAAATTTGAGTTTCCTCTGGGTATATGCCCAGGAGTGGGATTGCTGGATCATATGATAAGGATTTTTAGTTTTTTAAGGCATCTCCATCCTGTTTTCCATAATGGCTGCACCAAAGTACATTCCCACCAACAGTATAGGAGGGGTTTCCTTTTCTCCACACCCTCTCCAGCATTTATTGTTTGTGGACTTTTTAATGATGGCCATTCTGACTGGTGTGAGGTGTTATCTCATTGTACTTTTGACTTGCATTTCTCTGATAATTAGTAATACAGAGCATCTTTTCATGTGCCTTTAAGCCATTTGTACATCTTCATTAGAGAAATGTTTGTTTAGGTCTTCTGCCTATTTTGGGGGTTGGATTGTTTAACACAGCATTTGAGTGGACAAGATGGCCTTTGATCTTGATATCTTTGACACTGTGCTTTATTATTATCATACTACTTTATCAGTTTCATGGACAAATTGTACATATGCCTTATTCCTTCCCCTTTGGTCTACATGATTGTGGTTTTATGTGCTTGCCTAACTGGTCAGAAATGACTTATGACCCATTTTCCTGATGATTGGATCAGAGGGAAGAATCATCAGTATTGAAGGACTTGTTTAAGTAGCTTCTTCATCTCTTTAATCTAAACATAAAATGATCATGAATATTCTTGCAGTTTCCCTGTCTTGTCTCCTTTCAGGATAAATTTGGCTCAGCTGTGTTAAGCCATTATTTATTATGCACAATCACTGAAGCAAAGTAGGAAATGGCCATACTGCCACTTACCTGACTCTGATGGTCTGATGGTTCACCGTTTCACCAGCCTGAACTCAGCTTACTGTAGCTGTAGAGAAATTGGAGGTCTGTTTTCTATTTCTGCCTATACTGAGCACAAGCAAACATTGACAGTTCTGTCTTAAAAGAATGACTTGGAGCTTGGATTGTCATCAGATTTATTATTCCTAGTGACTGCATGGATTCCAGTTCTGACTCTACCACTTTACTGGCTATTTGAGCAAAGACATGCCACTTAATCTTGTTGAGCCTTAGTCTTCTCATCTATCTAGTGGGTCTAATAATACCTGTAGGAATATTGTGAGGATTAGTTGATTGACATCTGTGAAAGCACCATCATAGGATCTGGTAAAGAAATGTCTAATAAATATTAGTTTCCTTCCTTTTTCTTCAGGCAGTCAAAATATCTGAAACCACTCTTAATGATCCATTGTTAGTGATTCATTTCTTTAAGTAGTATTACATTATGTGTGCCCCTGTGAAGGGTAACATTTTAAGCCATTACTAATTTCTTTCTCATGATTAATGTGTCACATTCTTGTGGCAACCAGCCAAGAGCAATCTATTTGGGAATGAGATTGAGGACAACATTAGAGAGGGGATAGAGATGCTAGGAGTGAGCAGATGGCCTTCACATAAGGGGTGAAAGCTACCAAAAACAATTTAGAATCGTAGAACTTTAATATTAGAAGAGATTTTTTAAATTTAGTCCAATCTATAAATTCTATAAACAGAAAACAGCGCAAAAGAGAAAGTGGCCTGACTAGAAGTTAGGGGCAAGATTAGAATGCAAATTTTCTTTGTACCCTTTTGTTTCCTTTACCTGTTTTAGAACTTCACCTTGCATTGATGGTGGCAGAAGTATAAAAGCTTTAAGTTTTTAGGAGACTTCTCCCAGATTTTCTTTTCATCTATTCACTCATTTAACTCTTTTTGCTTTCACTGACTGACATGCACAGTTATTGATAATCCTGGGGAGGGTAAAACTGAAGGCAGTTTCTTAATTTTTTCTTTTGTTTTTTTGCTTTTTCCAAGTATTCTGTACTGAGCATATGTTTGTTATTAGAAAAAATGCTAATAAAAAAAGAGAATGTATTCATGTATTTCTCATAAGTAAAAATAAGTATGTCCTAGAAAATAAAACCAAAGGAAAAAATGTTTTTTCATATTTAACTTAATTTATAATACAGAAACAAAAATAGGTTAAATGTTAGGTAGTAATGTAAGCTAAGCCAGACTTCATAACGTAAACAACAGATGTCCTGGTTATAAATACTACCCTTCTTTCTCTTTAGCTCCCTGTCTCAGTGAATGGAACCACCTTATACCCTAAGCCCAAACCAAAAACCTGTGATTCATCTTTAATTTCTCCTACTTTCACACCTCTACAAACTCTAAAACCTCTTGATTCAACTTCTATAGTTCTTGAATATGTCTACCTCTAGCCATCTCCACTGCCACTTCCTTGATTCATCATCTCCAACCTAGATTCCTGTAACTGGTTCCTAATTGGTGTCTCTGCCTCCTCCATCCTTTTGCACACTGAAATAGAAATGCTCTTCCTACAAACAAAACTAATTGTTTTCATTCTTCGAGCAATGTTTGCTAGGCTTTGTACAAGTGTTGGGGATGAAATGTGTAAAATACAGTCCCTGCTCTTCAGATAGCATGTCACTTTTAAACCTCTTTAGTACTTCCCAGAGTTCAAGCTCATAAGTTTGAACCATGGGCTTTGTGGTCTGGCCCCTGCACACCTCACCCCACCCTAAAACTCTGTGTCCTTTTACCAGTCATAATTTTGCTAATTATGGTTTTGAAATACAACTTTTGTATTTGTATTACCCAGATCTTAAAATCCATGACCTTTTAACATATACTTAGTTCAATTTAATTTCTTTAAACAAGTAAACAGAAAAGCAGCCAACATCAGGAGTCCAGACCTTTCTTTTGAGCTACAGATCTATATTTCTAGTTGCCTGATTGACATTTCCACTTGACTGTCTCACAGAAACCTCAAACTCAACATATTGAAAATTGTTCTTGTAATTTTCTCAGTTTTGATAATCTCAGTAAATTGTACTACCACCAACTGAAGTGTTTAGGCAAGAAACTTGGGAGTCATCCTTGGCATTCATGAATCATTCTTCTGCCTCACCTTTATGTCAAATAAGTTACAAATCCCTGTTTATTTTACTTCCTAAATATTTCTCAAGTCTGTTCACATATGTCTAGTCCCAATTTTGCTACCTTAATCCAAATAGCAACTTTGCTTAGTCTGACTTCTGTAACCTCCTAGCTAATCCTCCCACGTCCATGCTTTTTCCCTTCAGAGCACTCTCCACATGTACCTGATCTGGCACCAAATATTTATACTCTATTAGTCAGCTCGGGATGCCATGATAAAATACCATAGACTAGGTGGCTTAAACAATAGTCATTTATTTTTCCATAGTTCTGGAGGCTGGAAGTCCAAGACCAGGGTGTCAGCATGGTCAAGTCTGGTGAGACCTCTCTTCCTGGCTTGCAGACAACCATCTTCTCGCAAGCTCTCTCTTGTCTTTTCTTAGAAGGGCAGTAATGCCATCGTGAGGTCCCTACCCTCATGACCCCATCTAACCCTAATTACCTCCCAAAGTCACCATCTCCAAATACCATCAGATTGTGGGTTAGGCCTTCAACATAGGAATTTAAGTCTGACACAAGCATTCAGTCCATAACAACTATGTTTTCTTATCTTCTGGATTCTTGAAGCTCTTGCATTTGAGTCCTCAGTGATTAGTGAGAGTGTGCCCCTCCCAGCGATAGCCAATTCTTAGATAGAGCAAACAACTCATTCTGGACTGTGCCCTTCATATGCTCAATCCAGAGCCCATACTCTAAACCACACTCCAGCTGGCAGTATTCCTCTGCCCTAATCACCTCAGGGCCAGGTACCAGATAACTAGAGATAGCTCCTGTACCCCAGAGCCCGCTGAAGTTACTCAAGTTAGCCACTCCTATACCTGCTTATCCTCCCTTGCCTTGCCTTTCTCATGAAAACTGCAATTAAACAGTCTCACCCACACTTTCCCCTTGCTCCTTCTGCCTCCTGACTGACCCTGGTGCTTTCCCATGTGACCCTGTGTGGCGTGGCACGTTCCTTCATCTTGGGGACTGTGAAGACAAACTATCTTTTCAGTGGCAGTCATCTCCTGATCTGTTGGCCTCACTGTACCTGAATAATATTTATATATATAAAATGAAACTTAGATTTTAAAACACACCACCATCACTGCTATGGACTGAATTGTGTCCCTTCAGAAATCACATGTTGAATCCCTAATCCCCAATATGACAGTATTTAGAGATGAGGCCTCAAGATGGTAATTAGTTTAGATGAGGTTATGAAGGTAGTGTCCTCATGATGGGATTAGTACTCTTATAAGAAAATCCAGAGAACTCCCCTCCGTCCCCATCTCTCTCTCCTTCCCCCTCTCCCTCCTCCTCTTTCCCTCATCCCTAATGTGAGGATACAGCAAGAAGGCAGCCATCTGTAAGCCAAGAGGGCCCTCACCAAGAACCAAATCTGCCAGCACAATCCTCTTGGACTTCCTAGCCTCCAGAACTGTGAGAAGCAAATGTCTATTGTTTAAGCTGCTCAGTCTGTGGCATTTTGTTATAGCGCTTCAAGCTGATGAAGACAGTTACAGTTTAAACCTTTTCAATGACTTACCATTGCTTTTAAGATAAAATTAAGAATCTTTTAAGGCTAAAACATTTTGCCTGATCTGTCTGCTGCTTATCTCATAAGCCTCATTTTATATCCCTTTTTATCGCTAATTTGGCTTCAACCACATTGAGCTTCTTTCCAGTTCTTCAGATTCCCTTCCTACTGCAAGACCTTTGCACATGCTGTTTCCACTGCTGAGAGTTCTCATCTTCCCCTCATACCTCTTCACCCTAATCATGCATGCATATTTTTCAGGTCTCAATGTATATGTCACTTCTTCAAGGACAATTTTTCACAGTTCCCTTTTTTATGGTCATAGTACTCTGCACTTTTTCTTCATGCACTTATAATTATAGTTAAATATTTATTTGTGCCATTAACTGTTTAATGTCTCTCTCTCCTGCACCATGATAGCAAGGACTGTCTTATTTCCAGCACATAGCATAGTACCAGGCACATAGTAAGTGCTTAATAAATATTTGTTGAATCAATGAATAAAGAATGGCAGCAATTATTTCAGCTGCTGTTCATAGACTAAATGTATAGGCCCATGGAATAATACAGAGAAAGTAGATCTTTTAATGCCCCACCCTCCAAATATGTGGATAGCAGATCCCCAAAAATGGGTCACTTGAGAACCTCAGTACATTGTGGAGAGGCCATATAGTGAGAGATATTTTCCTAATGTATGAAAAATGAAATACAATAAAAATGCAAAAGATGTTTAGTGTAAAGCCAATAGATCCTTGTTCAAAACTTTAAAGGATACTCTACTATATGGTAAACTTTATGTCACAATACTATGCCAGTTTTTTGAACATTTAAATGTGATTCAAGTGAAAGGTTTTGGAGGCAACACAATATGGAAGAGTCCATTTAAAATCTGGCTCTGTTGTTTATTAGCATTGCGATCTTAGACAAAGTACTTAAACTGTCTGAGCCTTAGTGTTCTCATCATGGAATGGAGATAATAGTTCCTACCTTAGAGTTGTGACAATAAAATGAAATAATGAATGTGAAACACTTAATCATAAAACTTTGCCTAAATGCTGCCATTCTCATTATTCCAATAAATTACTAGAATATAGCATTTTGCATAAGTTCTCTTCCTTCTTCCTAGAATGCCTTTCTTTGCCATCCCATTTCGTTTCCTGCCGCAGCCGTCTCTGGCTTCTTTCTGCCCCTTTTGTTGGAGTCTTTACTCTGTATTTAGTAGTATATTTTTCTTTTGGTCTGCCTCACTAGGTAGAGGGTGGTGACTATGTCTTGTTTACATCATATCCTCATCTCCTAATGTGTTGTCTGGCACATAGTAGATATATTATTAAAGGATTAATTAAATGCATATCTAGTGAATAAATTCTATAGCATTGGTTTAAAGATTAGAAATAACCTATCTACAACACTTAGCTTAGTGTCTAGCTTATTGTTTAATATGTAATATCTATAGTTATTATTATTGCTAATAATAATATTATTAATTTTCTGAGACATACTGAGACATTACTTGGATTAACTAACTTACTTCCCCAGCCATTAGTATCTCTTCTGATGTAGATGAGTGGACATTTCATTTATCTTAAGTGTTATAGGATGGAAGAAAAATACAAAAGAATACTGATAGGACCTGTCATCTGTAGATGGTGAATATCATTCTTTCCTGGAGATATGTTATCATGGTTTGTGATACTGAAATATTCAAGCTATCCAGTGAGTCAGGCAGCCTACTTAGGTGCATACGTTAGCACAGACAGATGGATGGATAAGCTTATTTATTCAGAAACAATAAACTAAATATACACACTCAGAATATGTTATATGATGATAAATATATAAGAGAATTTAGTAAAAAATATTAGATAAGAGGTGTCTATCTTAATCATTCTGATGTTTTATTTTAGATTTACATAATAATTGCAGCTCTACAATATTCAAGTCATTTCTTTGTTTCTTATAGCTATTGGATGAACTCCCAATGATTTACAGCTGTTGTATATTTGTATACTGCATGTAAGTACATTTAAAATTCTTTTGCTTGATATGTTTTAAAACTCTTATTTGCTTCATAGAAAATTAAGTAATATAACTAATCCAGTTTTATTAGTAAGAGATTGTAGTAGTGCAGAAGATTATAACTTTTGTGATCTCAATGTAGAGTAAAATCTCTGGAAAGTTATAATAATGTTGTTTATGAACTTTTATGATCTCAAACCTTATAGCCAGTTTAGATAGACTTATTTAAATTGCATAATTTGCCTTTCCTTGAGTTATGAATATATAAAAATTTAGATAAAGATTTAAATTTTATGCCATAATAACATTTACCTACTTTCTACCTGTAATTGTGCTAGGCAGTATACCAAGTCATCTCTAAATTCTCAGAATTGTGCACAACAAATGGGTATTGTCCCGTTTGATGAAGTGAAGCACAGAGAGAATTAGTAACTTGTTTACGTATGCAAGCAGAGCTTATGCTTAGGTGACTGGCTTAAGGTCATGCAGTTAGTATGTGTCAGAGTTGGAAACTGAACTACAAGTTTAATAACCTTAACCTTTAAAGTACACCTGTTCCCTAGTGCTAATACTTAAGACTTTTCTAAACTCCTTATGTGATATTATCTGATTCTTTTCAACATGATCATTCTTGTGGGCTCAATATCTTCTTCTTCTAAAGATACGTAAAAATCAATATACTTTGAAAAAACGTATTATTAAAAAGAGCTCATCAGAAACATTTTCTGTAAAGAGCCAGACAGTAATTATTTTAGGATTTGTGGGCCTGTGGTCTCTGTTGCAACTCTTCATCTCTGCTATTGTAGCGTGAAAATGGCCATAGGTAATATGTAAATCAATGGGTGTGACTGTGTTCCAGTAAGTTTTATTTATAAAAACAGGCTTAGGTTGAGAAATTCGTTCTTGTACTATAATTTGCTGCCCCTAATCTAGAAAAATATTTTCAGATGAGCTCTTTTTAATGTCAGCAAGTCACAGAATTAAAGGTAAAAGAGATCTTAGTGCTAGCAAAGAGATCCCTAGTGCTAACACTTAAGATTCTCAGAACCTTTATGTGTTGGTTATCTGATTCTTTTCAATATGATCACCATTACTTTCCAACTACCTTTCTTTACAGATAAGGAAAAGGAGTTGTGTCCAGTTCCTGTTAATTAGTAAACTGAGATAACTCTCTTGCTGCTTGTATTAACTATAGGCTCAAAGGTTGGATACTTAAATAATAGCCAAGTATATGTTCATATTTCCTTAATCACTGAATGTTTCCTGTGTGTCAGGCTATCACAGTGACTAAGTGTATGGAAAAAAGCTTTTATTCCTTCACGCAAGTTCACAGTCTGGATGGGGAGACATCTAGATAGAGACAATGGTAATAAAGTGCTATTTTCTATGATGGTGTGCCTTAGTCAGGGTTCATTCATTCCAAGATGTGGAAACCTGTGTAAACCAGTTGATTTAAGAAAGATTTATTTATTGTAAAGACACAAGGGAATTATATGGCACCCAGTAGCTTGAAGTACAGCTTACTAGAACTCGAAAGGCAGCTTCTCTCTCCCTTCCTCTTTTCTCCATTCCTTCCTCCCCACATGGCTTCAAGTCTATATCTGCTTTATTTTTCTCTTCCTGTGGATCACTCCTCTGCTCACTTATTTACTTCAAGTTAGCTTCCCAAATAAAAGCATCAGACTAAGTCCATATGGCTTTATACTTTTTGACTCTCTACGCTTGATTCAGTCTCTCGCTCCCAAACTCCAAATTTTCAGAAGAGAGCCTCTCATTGGCCCAGTTTAAGTCAGGTGTCTGCTCCTGGTCCCCACAGCCTCTTGGAGGCTCTAGGCAGTGTGGGTTCTCTAAAATGAGAGTGTGGGTGAGAGGAAATGATGGGCAGAGGGGCATGTATACAGTGGTAAAATAGTGTTCTATTTGTTTTCCTAGTTATATATTCTAAAGCAAGTTTTTTTTTTTCTCTTTTCTTTTTAAGGTTTGAATGTTTCAAGGTGAAGAACTCTGTAAACTACCATCTGCTTTTTACCTTAATTCTATTTAGTTTAATAGTAACCACAGTAAGTCATTTTTTGTTTCTAACAGATTAAGCATGTGAACTAACCATTTATGGAGTTTGATACATTTTGCTTCCATTGTTTGCTTCATGCTGTTCAAACTGAAATATTTCTACACAAAACTTACAGATATTTCCTTTGTTTCCTGTTTAGGTGTTATTTCTCAACAAAAAGTTGGAACAACTTTTAAAAACATCTGGCTTTTTTTTTTTTTTTTTTACAAGAGGGGGGAACGTCAAAAGGCAGATATTTAGTAGCAATGGAAAAAAATTAACTTTTCCTCCTATTTGTTAAAAAAAAAGAGAGAGAGATTGGCTCTGCTCTGTTGGGCCTAGTGTCACTATTACAATGGTTAACCTTTTCCAAATAGAGTGAGCTAGCTGATCACTTCTGATCCTACCCTAGTGTTTTTTTTCCTCAAGTGAATTACATTTTGTATTGAGATATTCATCTCAACAAACTTTTATCACATAGCATATCAGGCAATAGAAAAATACAAAGATGACTAAGAAGTGGTCGCTATGCTTGAGGAGGGCATTCTAGAAGGGAAGTCAAAAATGTAAACAGAATTGTATCAAAAGATGATAATTGCAATAATAGAGGTAAAAACTAGATATATGATGATGAAGTAAAGGAAGATTACTGGAGATTGAGTAGGTCAAAGAAAGCTGCAGAAAGGTACACTTGAGCTGGGTTTTAATTGATGATTAGGGGTTCACCAGGCCCCTAGGTAAGAGTGTTGTGAAGCACTTTTAAATAGACCATTACATTGTCCACAGGCATAGAATCTTGGAACACATAGTGAACTATCATTTTTAAGTGCTTAGTATGTGCCAGATACTGTACTGAGTACTTTACATTTATTTTCTCATGAAATCATCACCGTCAGTGGAATTGGGAGAGATTTAATATGCCTGGATCATATGTTAAGTAGTGAGGAATGAATGAGTCTAGCAAATTAGACAAATATCAGATTATAAAGACCCTTGTACTTGTTTAAGCTTGGATTTTATCTTCAAGGTAGCATGGAACCATTAACTGGTGTAAAGTAGAGGAAAAGCATAATTAGATATGTGTTTTATAAAGATTTGATTATGGAGGATGGATTAGAAGAGTATGAGACTAGACCTCAGGAATTTTGCATTTGCTGAGGCAAGATATGAGACTTAAACTGAAGTAAAATAGCTGTCATAAGTAATCCATAGTACTTGTGACCCCTTAAGTAGGAAGGCATAGGAATGGAGTAAAAAGAAAGAATTGTCTAGAATGATTCCTCGTTTGTGGCCTAGTTGTCAGGATACATAGTAGGTCCTTAACCAAGACAGGAAACTTGGAGGATGAGCAGATTTTCCAGGAAAGATAATGAGTAGGTTTGTGTCATGGAGTACGGGTAGGGTAAAGTTCAATTTAGAATGTGCTGAGGTTGAGGTGCTTGATATTAATGTTACCATAGCCTTAACAAGTAGGCTGAGCTGAAGATGTGGATTTGGGAGTTGTCACGTCATGGGTAGTAGTAGAAATGCAGGAATCGATGAACTGGCACACACATAGCATGGACCATTATGATGACCAAAGGTACAACCCTATGGAACACTGTTTTTTTTTTTCACAGCAATAAAAAAAATAATATACATATATGATATTGTACCCTAAAAGTTACAGTTGATTTGTCTGTTTGACATTTAAAGCCTGTCAGTATACAAATTCTTTCTAAGATAAAATCAGGATATCTCATTTTATAATGCCTAAGTATTTCAGTAAGAATCATCATCTTAAATAAGAATTTAAATTGATACATTTAAGGTATACCACGTGATGATTTGTTACACATATACATAGTGAAAAGATTACTACAGTCTGGCTCATTAACATATCTTCTCACATAGTTACTTATTTTTCTGTGTGACGAGAGCACCTAGATGAAAGCATCTCCTCTTATAGTAAGCTTCCAGAATTCAGGTCAGAGTTTTTAACTATGGTCATCATGCTGAACATTCAAACACTGACCACTTGAGAGCCAGGTGAAAGAAATGGAGCCAGAAAAGGAGGCTGATAATAAGTAATCAGAGATGTAAGAAAATCAGGAACACCTGATGTCACAGAGTACAGCAAGATTTCTATAAGGAGGAACAGTGTCAGTTTCCTCTGAGAGGATGAATAAAATGAAATTGAAAGTTTGACCCATAAAAATTTCAGCTAAAAGACCAAGTAACCTTAATGAGGGTGCTGTCAGCCACAGATAGATGGAGGTAGGAGCTAGATCTCAGTCAGTTGAGAAGATGAATAGGAGATTGAAAGAGCATAAATACTCAATTATGTTTCCACATTGCTCTGAGTAGTGCTTTGCATAAATACATACTCATTAATCATGAAAGAATCCTGGAATTTCAGAGGTGAAAGGAAGTCTCGTTACTGTATAAAAGAAGAGATTAATGTCCAGAGAATTGCAGTGACTTGCCTGGCCAACCAAATTATATGGTGAATTGATGGTTGTGAGCTGGTCTTGAGATGAGTTAAGGCCGTGGGACCCAAGGCCACGACTAGAGCATTGAGATGAGTTACAGCCGTGGGACCCAAGGCCACGATCAGAGCATGTTTATAGTATGCAGTAAATAATTGCTCCACACATGCGTCAATTATATAAGATTTAGAACAAAGAAAATAGAAGTACGCATGTGCTAGAGATATTCTGTAAGCCTAAAGAACAAAGAAACTCAGACCGCGCATGTGCTGACAGAAAACAGATAAAAGCAGGACAGGTGCATCATAGGCGCGCACCTCCCTGTGGCAATAAAGTGTTGTTAACCCCATGGTGTCTCCAGCTGAAGTCTGTCCGGCAGTATGGCAACTCCTCGTGCATTTTTTTGTTTGGGCCGCTCACCTCCTAGAACCCCACATCAGCCTCCCTCAGCTGACAATGGTAAAGATTAGACCCCCTTCGTAAATTGAGAACTGATATGGTTGGAAACATAGGCTTGGGAGTCAGTCAGATCTGAGTTTGGACCAATACTTACTGAATAACTGTGGGACTTTGGGCAAGTTACTCAATCTCTCTTTGCCTTAGTTTTCCTCATATGCAAAATGAAAATGATAATAGCATACATTTCATATTAGTTGTGAGAACTAATACCTGGCTCATATTAAGGACTCTAATTCTTCTGCCTTTAAAAATATGCCTTTAAGAGGCATGCCCTTCTGCATTTCTTTTTTTTTTTAGTAACAGTGAGACTCAAATTATATAAAGGAAAATTAGTATTTTGAAATAAATTTCAGAGATTAAAAGCATTCTGCTTTACTAAGTTTAGAGTTATACATATAATAATGTCGCTCATACAGCTTACTAGTAAAGCTCTGTGAATGCTTAAAGGAATAAATCTGCTCTTGTTGTAATGAGGGTAGGAACTTCCTCTAGGAATAAGAAGTTCTGTAGCCAAATTATAAAATTACATAAAATTTGTTAGATCAGCACTACCTTAAATGAGAATATAGAGATGTATAAGAACAGTTCTTGCTGCCAAAAAAGATTATTGCCTTGGAGGGGACAGAAACAAATTAATAAATGCCATAAAGTTTATACATGGACAGTCAGGGTAGAAGGGAGGATGAGTGGCAGATTCTGCATTTAGAGAAGGAATCAGAAAAGGCTTCAAGAAAGCACTATAGTTGGAGCTGAATCTTGAAAAATGAGGATTTCTGAACAAAATAAAAAGCATAAAACTAGCATATTTGGGGTAGCACTATGCTTTCTGGAGCCTAGGATGAGAAAGAGACAAGAGAAGAGGAATAGGCCAACTAGCAAGGCAGGAGCAAGATCATGGAAAGCTTTGAAATTTGGATTTTGTCTTTAAGTGATGGGAGTCATTTCAGGGTTATGATTTAAATTTTGATTCCTCTCTACCATGTCATTTTAAAGGTGTACTCTTGTCAGACAATAAATGCGTGCAATAAGTAGGCATTGAACTTAATCACCCATGTGACATCGGCGCCTAAAACTAGGGTTTATGTAACTAGGAATACATCTAGGTGAGTGAGTTAGAGGTTTTCGGAAGCAGAAGAAAGGATAAGAAATTTGTTGTGAATGTTTATTAGCACCTATTATGTGCTAGACAGTTGCACATATTTTAGCTTATTATTGCTTACTGTTATTCCCATTCTCCAGATAAGGAAAAATGAGTAGGAAGTCAGTGGCAGAGTTTGAAATTTAACTCTTGTCACCAAGTCCAGCATTCTTGCTACTGTAGAGTAGAGCAGATGTGCTGCAGCGATTATCAGCATAACCTCCTCAGCCCTCATGAGTGTCTGTGCTTCTCTGGCCCTCCTTGATGTTGATACAGAGGCCAAGAGGCTAGAATAATCCCTAACAGCTTTAAAACATTTAGTTTACCATGATAAAGCTAGCACCGGAGCAGTGCCACATGTAGGTATTAGCCCCTTCGTGGTATGCCACCTAATCTGATTGGTTTTATGTGGCTTGAGTCAGATCTAAGAAGCAAGACTAGGGAAGCAGAAGAGATTTGAGATTTGCAGAGTAGTTGGAATAGGTTTTCTTTCCCCTTCATAATGCATTTCATTCACATATGTTTTTGTTAATATTTTTCAGGTTTACCTTAAGGTAAAGGAGCCTATATTCCATCAGGTAATTTTTAAAAATTATTACACATTGGATTATTTAACCTGCCTTCTATTTTCCTTTTCTAGTAAATTATATGCATATACAACTTCTGAAAATGAAATGTTAAATGTTTTGGGGAGTAACAGTGTTTAAAACAGGGATTGCAAATTCAAGTTCCTACAGGAGCCAGATGTAGGTGACAGGAATATACCAAGAACAACCAGTGCCCAGGCCCAGCTGGCTGTTGGTAGACAGTCATTCAGGTGCAGCACTGCTCTCATAAGCAGAAAAAAAACAGGAAGCATTAGGCACATGCACATATAAACATTATTTTTATGACATTATTTTCTAGGAAAGATAGGGGGAAAATATTCTAGGAATTTTCAGTCTAATATACATTTTAGTTAGTTTTTTTCAAGTAGGAGGTTATTTCCATCAAGGGAAACAAACATAGGAAACTTTAATGTAAGAAATGATTTAAGTGCATCCTAGAGTGAAACCAGAGTGAAATAAAGTGTCAAACCCTAAATAAAGAGAGCTATTGTTTGTTGAGAGCTATGATGTGCCTGTCATTCTGCTCATTACTGCATTGACTCTAATCTCCCCAGTAGTCCTACAAATTAGGGATTATTGTCTACATTTTAAGGGAAATGAGCTCAGAAATATTAGGTAATTTGCCCAGGGTTACACAGTTATTAAGGGACAGAGCCAGGATTGTAACTAGATTTGTTTGACTCTTGTCAGTATTCTTTTAACAAACTAGCAAACAAACAAAAATAAGTAAGTATGCAGGCGTACATTTCAGGAAGATTAGAAGCCTTCTACTTTTAGAATATTTTGTGCTTATAAAGAAAAAAAAAGTTGCTGTAACTTTTAAAACTTATAGTAGACAATAATCATCTGAAATCTGTTTTTTGAAATAAATTCCAGATCCATATAATTGTGCCTTGCTGTTTCACAGGTCAGCTGAGTAGGTGTACTAATGTAGATATTATGGGGGAGGACATTCTCACTTTCCTGTTTATTATAGCTTGAAATGGTTTCATTATGTAGTTACCCCTTTATTAGAAAGATTTGTTGACACAGTGTAAAAAAATGAAGTAAGTTTATTTATGTGGAAAATACTTCAGTTTTTATAAATTTCTTGTTTGCCTTTATAAGAAAGAAAAATCCATAACCACAAAAAAGAAAACTTGGAAATTTGAGTTACTTTTTCTAAGTTTATGACCATCAATTTTCCATTTTGTGTTTTAGACCCATTTGATACTATGGTTATATAATAGAAGTAACAAACTACTCATAACTTCCCATGCTGCAATTCTCATGTTTTTCCAGTCATAAATATCTTCTTCTCTGTATATAGGGAAGATGCACAGATACCTGTATATGCTGATAGGAAGGGACGCAGTTGAAAATTTATAGTTATGGCTTATATCCTAGGACTTAGATATCAGGATAGGGAAGTGAAGAGGTAGGGGAATGCTAAGTTGAAGTAGATAAGCAATCTGAAAGTAGGACATTCATTCATTCAACAGATGTTTACTGTGTACTTTCTCAGTACCAAATTCTGAGCTGGAAGTTGGAAATGAAAAGGCAGAAGAGCAAAGACTTTTGAGATCTAAAGTCAGACAGACCTGAATTCAAACCAGTCTCTCCACTTAACTTACTGTATACTCTGGATAAGTTACTTCTTTGAGCTTTGGTTTCCTCATTATTCAACAGATACTTTCTAAGTGCCTTCAATATGCCAGGTGCTGTACTTGGCTCAGAAGATATACTAGTGAATGAAATAATGAAGTCCCTGCTCTTATAGCGCTCAACAGACTGCATCTCTAAAGTTGGTATAGTAATCTTCTAAAGTTATCTGAGTATTAAATGAAAAAATGCATATAAAACTTTAGCACATATTAGACACTCAGTAAATGTTAACTAATCTTAATATACAAAGGCACATAAGACATGGCTGCTGGTCTCAAGGAACTCACTGGTCAGGAAGATTGACTTACAAAACAATGTTTGCAGTGTATATGTTTTGTAATAGATAGGTAAAAGCTGTGCTAATGAAGACGAGCAGTCTTTCTGCTTACGTGACTCAAAATAAGACTACAAAATACATCTATTGTGTATAGCTGAATTATTACTTACTCTAGTATTGAAAAACAAGGAAAGTTGCCCACTATTTTGATACAATAGTATTTCTCTCTACTTTGTAAAGCTTTTTTGAAGAGGCCTTTACCTCAAATGTCTAATCTAGAATATCCTATGCTGATCTGTTAAGTAATTAGAATTACTCAGTTCTATTTATATTTATGCCTTGAAAAAAAAAAAGTACCCCTAATTATTTTCTGGGTATCATTCTTAAGAGAACTGCTTTTTTCTGAGAATCTTCTAATTATCAAAGCTTGGAGTATTGCTTTCATTCTTTCATATAACTCTTGGTATTCTTATGCCCAGAAACTTAGAAAATTGTTTTGGAATTTATGATAAGAATTACAATAACTTTCTAAGTATAATGGGAAAGGAAGGAAAAGCAATGTAATCTAACCTAAAGGAGCTCTGGCTTGAGACTGGAATCTAAATTTCTTACCACTTTGATTTCTTGAAGCTTGGAATCTCAATTTCTTGCCACTTTCTTATCAATAGAATAATTTCTTGCTGTACCTATTAATCAATTTCTTCATCTGTAAAATGTTCAAAACAAGGAAAGATATTATTTCACAAGGATAATGTAAAAATAAGAGGATGCAAAGCACAAGGCAATAAACATAATAGTACAGTGTGGTACTAAAAGTACATATTAAGACGTAGGACGACGTGCATAAATTTCTGCCTATGATGATCATGGAAAGCCTCCAAAAGGAGATATTTGAGTTGGGCCTAGAGAGATAAGTAGTGATAGCACAATTAAAAATATCTGTCACAACAAGGATGATTGTCTTGCAAATCAGATTAGCTTCCTGAGGGGGAATATAGTGATAACAGTTCTACTTGACTGTATTAAATCCACAGTGATCCAAACATCTCCCAAAGAGAACCAAATGCTATTTGTTTAACTTGATGGCCTTGCAACAAGGATAATACTCAAATCGCATAGCTGCCACATTCGATATCTTAAGGAGGAGAAATAGAAGAAAAGCGTACACGAGGACAGATTAAAAGAACGTTTAAGAAGATAGTGAACCCTCTTAAAGCAACTAATTGACAAATCAGTAATTGAATATCACAGATGAGATCTCATCTAATGTCTCAAAGAATACTGTTGCTTAAAATCTTGCCAAAGTAGATGTCTTCTAAAAATTGTTTCTAGATACAACATACTGGTGTTTCGTTACTGTACAACATATCGGTATTTCATTACTGCCCCTTCCATTTTTTTTCTAATTTGACCCTCAAGGTTTGCAAGAAAGAACACACTATGTAAACAATTTGAAAAACAGGAACTTAAGCAGGCTTATTTAAATTTTATTCTATTCTGTTTCTTTGTGCCATTTTATTACAAATTAGGTTTGTAAGGAAACTATTACGTAAGTACACTTGGAAAAGAAGCTGACATTTTTTAGTATTTACTATGTGCTGAGTATTGTATATTCTTTCATACAGTTTATATAAATTGACTCACTCATTATCTTACTAAAATATCAACAAACCTATTTAGGAATTATCTTCATTTTTTAGGTGAGATAACTGAGAGTCATAAAGGTTAAGTAATTTGCCCAGTGTTTCTCAACTAGTTAGTTACTGAAATTGATCCCAGGTCTTTTTTATTCCAAAGCCCCCATATTCCTTTTATAATATGGTATGCCACTATTACAGATACTTTGGAATCTAATATATCAGAAAGATCTATTTTTAAAAGGAGTGAAAACTGCTATTTAGATTTTAGTACAGTAATGAATTTAGAAAAAAAATGTGAAGACTGACTGTAAACTTACGTATAGCTATGCTTTCTTTTAAGTAAACTTGAATTCAGTTATCAATGTTAAAAACTTCCCAAAGTCAAATATAAGTGAAGTACTTCGAGGATGATAAAAAAAAAAAAAAAGATTAAGTAATTTTTATAGAAGGATTTCAGGAGAGCTTCACACAGGAGATGACATTTGAGCAGGATTTGACCATGGAACTTTTATAGAATGTCTCTTAATATCTCTCAGCACAGTAGCATTTTGGGGGATATTGTTGGGGAAATCCTGTCCTAAATACGAGATAGATCTTGCAGAACATGAGATGAGAAAGAAGACTGGAACTAAATTGTGAATCACTGGTTGTCAGGCTAACGTTTGGATCTTACGCTTTTGCCATTGACAGAAGCATAACATTATAAGATCTATTTCAGATAATTCTGGCAGTTTTATGTAGGTTGGATCAGAAGGCTATATTTTATGGGCAGATTTTAAACCAATTCTGAATATCTATAAGAACTGTTTTTACCAGTAGGCCACATTGCCTTAGGAGATACGTTTTATAGTTATAAAGTAATATCTATATTTAGCTTATTACAGTTTAAATTATCATTTAATTATGTAGGAAGCACCAACCTTTTAGCCTTATTGTGAGAATAACTTAACTCCCAAAATAAAATGCCTCTTACATCCCTACTTTGACTGTAATTATAGAAATAAACCATAGTCATCTAGTTCAACCTCTTCATTTTACAAATGGGAGTCCAAGACCAAGATAGCTGAGGTGACTTGTTCAAGATTATATAGTAAGGCAGTAATCAGGTGGTAGAAAAATCTAGGTCTCCCAATTACGGCCCTTGACTTTTTCTGTTAGAGATTCTCTCTACTATGGGCAGTTGATTGTCATATAATGAGTAAATCCATTATAAACTGCAAATGCCTAAATCCCATTACCTATCACCATGATAGGTTCCCAATTACTAGGGCTTTATCACAAATCCCTACCTCATCCTCACCCTGATAAACTGTTTTTGACCACAGGTAAGCTGAGTGCCTTTCTCCTAGAGAGAAAGACTTGGGCATTTGAAAAGGAAACTAATAACTATTCTAGAGGGTTAGTATGGAATTCTTTATTTATTGTTTAAGTATTTTTTATTTTTAAACAATATCAAACTTATAGAAACATTGCAAGAACAATACAAAGAACTTTTTCCCCGGAACCACTTGAAAGTATATTGTCAACATGTTGGAGCGTGATAACTTATGATAGAGTCTACTAGACTTCTCCATTGTAAAGTTATTCTCTGTCCTTTCATTATTAATAAGAACTTTGTAGAAAAATATTCTGTTGCTTATGAAAATATTTGTAATTATATTTTTTAGTTAAATCATTTTTTAATTGAAGTATAGTTTATAATGTATTGATTTCTGATGTACAGCATAGTGATTCAGTTACATGTGTGTGCGTGAGTGTGTGTGTGTGTGTGTGTGTGTGTGTATTCTTTTCATTTTCTTTTTCATTATAGGCTATTACAGATACTGAATATAGTCCCCTGTACTATGCAGTAGGACCTTGCTGTTTATCTATTTTATATATAGTAGTTAGTATCTACAAATCCCAAACTCCCAATTTATCCTTCCACCAGCCCCTTTCCCCATTGGTAACGACAAGTTTGTTTTCTATATCTGTGAGTCTGTTTCTGTTTTGTAAATAAATGCAATTGTCTCATTTTTTTTTAGATTCCACATATAAGTAATATCATATGGTATTTTTCTTTCTCTTTCTGGCTTATTTCACTTAGAATGACATTCTCCAGGTCCATCCGTGTTGCTGCAAATGGCATTATGTTGTCCGTTTTTATGGCTGAATAGTATTCCATTGTATAAATATACCACATCTTCTTTATCCAGTCATCTGTGGATGGACATTTAGGTTGCTTCCATGCCTTGGCTGTTGTAAATAGTGCTGCTATGAACATTGGGATGCATGTATCTTTTCAAATTAAGAGTTTCATCTGGATATATGCCCAGGAGTAGGATTGCTTGATCATATGGTAAGTCTATTTTTAGTTCTTTAAGGACTCTCTATCCTTTTTGCCATAATGGCTGCACCAAACTACATTCCCATTAACAGTGTAGGTAGGCTCCCTGTTTTCCACACCCTCCCCAGCATTTATCATTTGTGGATTTTTTAATGATGGCCCTTCTGACTGGTGTGAGAGGAGAAATTACAACCAACACCACAGACATACAAAAAACTCTAAGAAATTACTATAAACAACTATATGGCAACATATTTAACAACCTAGAAGAAATGGACAAGTTTCTAGAAACACACAGTCCACCAAAACTGAATCAAGAAGAAATAGATATACGCCCAGGAGAGGAATTCCTGGGTCATATGGTAAGTCTATTCCTAGTCTTTTGAGGAATCTCCATACTGTTTTCCAGAAGGAACCCTACTTCAAAATGACACCTGCAGCCCAGTGTTCATAGCAGCACTATTTACAATAGCCAAGAGATGGAAACAGCCTAAATGTCCATCAACAGTTGACTGGATAAAGAAGATGTGGTATATTTATACAATGGAATACTATTCAGCCATAAAAACGGACAACATAATGCCATTTGCAGCAACATGGATGCTCCTGGAGAATATCATTCTAAGTGAAGTAAGCCAGAAAGAGAAAGAAAAATACCATATGAGATTGCTCATATGTGGAATCTAAAAAACAACAAAAACAAACAAACAAACAAAACATAAATACAAAACAGAAACAGACTCACAGACATATAATACAAACTTGTGGTTGCCAAGGGGGCAGGGGGTGGGAAGGGATAGATTGGGATTTCAAAATATGGAATAGATAAACAAGATTATACTGTATAGCACAGGGAAATATATACAAGATCTTATGGTAGCTCACAGAGAAAAAAATGTGACAGTGAATATATATATGTTCATGTATAATTGAAAAATTGGGCTCTACACTAGAATTTGACACAGCATTGTAAAATTATTATAAATCAATAAAAAATGTTAAATTTATTTATTTATTTATTTTAAAAAAAGAAGAAATAGATAATTTGAACAGACTGATCACTAGAGATGAAATAAAATCAGTAATTAAAAAAACTTCCTTTAAACGAAAGTCCAGGACCAGATGGCAAACATACAAAGAACTTATACCAGTCCTTCTCAAACTCTTCCAAAATATTAAAGAGGAGGTAGCACTTCCAAACTCATTCTGTGAAGCCACCATTACCCTGATACCAAAACCAGGCAATGACACTATTAAAAAAGAAAATTATAGGCTAATATCTTTGATGAACATAGATGCAAAACTTCTTTAATATTCACAAACTGAATCCAGCAATATGTAAAAAAGATTATACACTACAATCAAGTTGGAGTCATCCCAAGTTTGGTTCAACATACACAAGTCAATCAATATGATATACCACATCAACAAAAGAAAGGGAAAAAAATCACATAATCATCTCAGTAGACACAGAAAAAAAATTGATAAAATTCAACATCCATTCAAGATAAAAATTTACCAAAATGGGTATAAAGGGAATATATATCCAAATAATAAAAGCTATTTATGGCAAACCCACAGCTAACATAATACTCTATGGTGAAAAGTTGAAAGCCCTCCCACCAACATCTGGAACAAGACAAGGATGCCCACTCTCACCACTTCCATTCAGCGTAGTATTGGAAGTCCTAGCCATAGTAATCAGACAAGAAAAAGAAATAAAAAGTATCCAGATTGAAAAGAAAAGGTAAAATTGTCACTATATGCTGATGACATGAAAGTATATATAGACACCCCTAAAGACTCCACACAAGAACTATGAGAGCTGATAAACTAATTCAGCAAGGTAGCAGGATACAAGATTAACGTACAGAAATCTGTTGCATTTCTTTATACCAACCATGAAATACCAGAACAGGAAAGTAAAAAAAAAAAAAAAAAAAAAATCCCTTTTAAAGTCTCATCCAAAAAAATAAAATACTTAGGAATAAATTTGTTAAGTATTAAATTTTGAATTTATATATTTTTATCTCTGTGGATTCTTATATCCTTATTTTATGCAATGGGTTATGATTCATTAGTATCATTGTTTATTTTGGTGTACAAATTGTCTCAGATGTGGCCAGTGGAGTGGAGCACTTTCAAACTCATGTCTGTGTCCTTTTGATACGTTTCTATCATTCTTTAAGTACTTCTTACTTTCTGGCACAAGAAGATGTTCTTGGCTCATCTTGTTCTGTCCCTGTTCCAGACTTGATCTCCATGGACCCTGGTTTCTTTTAGTGGAGAATGGAATTTAGAAACCAGATCCAAGTGCTAGATAACTGACTACATATGTCTTTCCTCTGTTAGACTGAGTGCTTTGAGGTCAGGAATATTGTGTCTTTTCATCTTTGAACAGTGAATGCCTAGTCCAGTGGTTGTCACTTAGTTGATGTTCAGTAAGTACTTGGTGGAAAATAAACTGGTCGATTATTTGGAATTTCTCTCCATATTTTGGCTTAATCCAAGGAATAGACCATAAGGAATGAGTCATGGAGAATATTAACTCTGAAGAAATGCTGAAAGTCAGACTCCCTCATTATCAAAATAATTATTGTATATCTGCAGTTTCCAGAGTCCCATACTACAACCCCATCCCACTTAATTTGTCCTCTTTTACCTCCCAGTTTCATCTATTTTCAAATCTTTCCACTCAGGCATCTTAATGTCATATCATGGAACAAAAAAAATTGTTTTTCTGCTTTTTTCAAAATGCTTTAGTTTTCTTTCTACTAATAAAAATACAACCTGCTTTTTTCCTAGGCTATAGGATAAATACCAGGTCTCAGTTTACATACAGCATATTTCTAGGATGATTTAGTAGGGAGAAAACACTAATAATAGTTTTATAGTCTTTGGAGCTTTGAGACTGAAAAAATTATTAAATACAGAAAGATATGAAAAATTCTTGTAAAAATATTTTTAGCTGAAAATTATAAGGAGCAGGAAAGTATGTATTCTATTATCTTTTTTATTTTAAAAATGGCTAATGTTAGAATATGCACAGAAAAAAGTTTCAAAAATTATGTGGCAACCTCTAACTTCAAGAAAGTCTGGGAAATCAAGTTTTATAGCTGGGTATATTGCCAACCTAGTAAAATCAGTCTTCTATAAAGGTGGAGGAGAGAATAAATACTGAGTGGGCCACTAGCAGGGTCTGCCACAGATTCCTAGGGGAGAGTCAGAATGTATGGGGTAGAAGTGCTTGTGAAGAGAAGAAAATTAATTTGAAAAAGCCCCATTGTACTTCCAGGGTATAGGTTCCTATCCATCATTTGATGTGTTTAACATACTCCCTGAACAATCCGTTCCCCTTGACTTCTCTATGCTGATGATTCATAAATCTGTTTCTTTAGCTCAAGTTTTTTTTCCTAAGGTTTAGACCCAGATATCCAACTCCTGCTGGAGATCTCTACTTGCATACCTTACTGTCACCTCAAACTCTAAACAGAACCTGAAATGAAATCAACATTTTTATCCCCTATCTTTCTTATCTTTCTTTTTATATTTTCTTTAATCCAGTAAATAATTTCACCACAAACCTAACTGCCTAAGTCATAAACCACACCAAAATTGACTTTCCCAGCTTATAATAACTACCATATCAAATTAATTATCAGTCTAAGCTTTAAATATCTCCCTAATCTATCCATTTCTCTCCTTTATCATTGATACTATCATAGTTTAGGACTCATCTCTCACCTAGGTTATTGCAATACCTTGTCATAGGTCTGTATTCCATCAGTCTTTCCTCCCTCTAACTCATTCTCCACCCAACAAGACAGAGGTCTCTAATACATGAGTGATCATGTTTAACTACTGCTGAAACTTTCATTGGCTTTACATTGTTCTTAAGATAAAGTGCAACTCTTTAAGGTGACTTGAAAAGCCAGGTTTAACTTCTGCTTACTTTTCTGACTTCATTTTTCCCACTCTTTTCTTCAGCAATATATTCTAGACAGCCTTACTTGCTTCTAGTCCCCAGAATATAAGCTATGCCAGTTACTCTCTTCTACCTTCTATTAATAATGCTTGTCCTACTAATGCTTCAGTTATGAACATTATATCCTCCATGATAGTCTTTTTTTCTTCTGGTTTTGTTGAGATGTAATTGACATACAACACTGTGTAAGTTTAAGATGTACAGCATGACTTGACTTACATACATCATGAAATGATTACCACAATAAGTTTAGTGAACATCCATCATCTCCTGTAAATAAAAACTAAAGAAATGGAAGTTTTTTTTCCTTTTGATGAGAACTCTTGTGATTTACTCTCTTTACAACTTTCATAAATAACGTACAGCAATGTTAATTGTATTTATCACGTTGTACATTACATCCCTAGTCCACGAAAGTCTTTCTGATCTGCCTAAGTCTGGATTAGGTAGCCTTCATATGGGCTTACAAAATACTCTGTACAGTCCCTGTCATAGTTAAAATACGACATTTTAATTATCTGGTTATTATCTCTTCTCACTAGATTGTAATTTCTGTGAGGGCAAGTATGCCTTTCTTCACCATGATAGCAGCTTGGCTGCAATTATGGATTCAAGCTGGCAATCAGTCTCCTGTAGTCTTTAATCTAATACTGTGTTTACTTAGCTTTATTGGAAGATTCAAGGTGGAGGATAATAGCAGGTGTAACATTTTCATCTCATCAGGAGATTCAGAGCTATTCACCTACACAGCTTCTTTTGCCCTCTCATCCGCATAAGTTGTGTACATCTGCCAGGGATGAGCTAAGTGTAGTGGAAGTCACCGTAACATGTAGAAGCTACAACCCCTTTTCCCTACAATTCTTTTGTTTTTTAATTACCATTCTTTATAATAGATATCTTTTATAATGTTCTTAAGTGCTGACTGACAAGGATATTAAGCAACCTTCATACACTGCTGGTGGGAGTGTTCAGTGGTATAACCGCTTTGGGAAATAGTTTGTAAAAACTAGTTAAGTTGAATTTATGTGTATTCTGTGATCCAGCAGTTTGGCTTCTAGGCATATATCCAGTAGAAATCCCTGAACGTTGTGTGTGTGTGTGTGTGTGTTTGTTATAAATAGCTAAAACTTAGACACCAATATCCGTCAGCAGTAGTATGGATATATAAAATATGTATATTCAAATAATGGAATATTAGATAACAATGAAAACTGATACACAGCAGCTCTTATAACAAGTTGCATGAGGCTCACAAACATAATATTGATTAAAAGAAGCTTGACACAAAGATATATTCTAGAGTTCCATTTATAATGAGGTTCAAAACAGACAAAACTACACTCTAATGTTAGAAGTCAGAATAGTGATAAACCTTAGGGAAGAGAGGGTGTAGGACTTGAGAGAGATATGAGAATGATTTATAGTAACCTGCCAAGGTTCAATTTTTTGACCTGCAGAGTCAAAAACTGCAAAGATACTTGTTTTGTGATAATCATCAAACTGTATTTGTTTTGAGCACTTTATGTATGTGTTATATTTCAATTTTAAAAATTTTAAAGTTATAAAAGGAACAAGTAAATAAGCAAATGACAGACAACTGAATGAAAAAGTAGGTTTGAACAGTATAGGAGGACATCAAATGGCCAGTGAACATAGTATACAGTGTTGAGCATGTAATCAGGGAAATATATATTAAAAACCACATAGGTTGACAAAAATTTTGAAGTCTGACTGTATCATGTGTTGCTGAGTATGTGACACAAAAGCAACACTCATACATGTTAGTTGGAGTAAATGTTGGTATAACCACTTTCAAAAGCAGTTTTGCATTTTTAGTCGTTTTGATAATACATATACCCTCTGACCCAGCAATTACATTCCTAGGTACATACAGTGGAGAAACTTGTGTACATGTGTACTAGAATATATGAATGAGAATGTTCATAGCAGTGAAAACTGGAAATAACCCAAAAATGTCCATCAACACAAGAATGGTATTTGTATTCATTAAATACTATGTAACATCAAAAGTGAATGAGCTATGGCTGCAGACACAACATAACTAAATCTTAAAAGACAAGGCAAAAACAAATGTATGCAATATTATTCTATTGTAAGTTAAAATTAAAATTCAAAAAACAAATTATTACTAGGAGTGCATATTTAGGGGACCAGTTTAAGTTAGTAAATATGTAAAGAAAAACAAGAAAGTTTGTATTATAAAAGTCAGAAGAGTAGTTTCCTCTAAGGAGCAGAGGAGAGGGTTGGACTGGGAAGAGACACATGTAGCACTTCTGGGGTGTTAACAGAGATCCATTTCTTGACCTGAATGGTACTTTCCCAGCTATTGGCTATATAAATATTTGTTAAACTATACATTTATATTCTATGCAGTTTTTCATATTTAATATTTCATACTTTTAAATTAAAAGTTAAATTTTCCTACTAGGTTCAATTTTCCAGGCAGTAGTACCTAGCCAGCACTCAGTATTGAAGGAAAAAAGGTTAGTTGTTAGAGCAAAGTCTAGGAAGATGTGGGAGCATATACAATAAAGAACACTACCTCAGTCAAGAAGAAATGGGCACATCTTTGGAAACTAGGAATGGGAGAAAGAATGCAGAGAAAATGCATATGAATGCAGAAACACTTAGGAGGGGAATTTGAAAGAGTTCAGATTTATACTGTTATAAAATGGGAAGTAGGTACATTTGCTGAAAGTGAAGCTAATGAGAAGGGAAGGATCTCTAGAGAGTATGAGGTAAAACAGCATTTGTTCAGGTTTGGGCAGATATTTAAAATTTCATGTAACCATTCAGAATTCAAATTCCCATGGGACTTCTGATAGTTTAGCATGACTCTTTTTTTTTTTTCATGAACAGTGGGGTTTATTTCAACAGTAAGTTTGAAACTCCTGCCTTTGGCAAGAGAACTACAGTAATTATATCAGAACAGACAATTTCCTACGCTGTCAAATATATAAAAGTTCCTTTTTCATTTTCCTCATCACTGATAAACAAGCAGACTCAGTCCACATTTGCTTCCATCTGTCTACTGAGTTAACCCAAGCTTCTTCTTCAGAGATTCTGGCATCTCAGGTGGAGGAGGGCGAGGAACCCTGAAGCTGACCTTCACAGAGTCATAGATGAACCACTGTAGTGCAGTCAGAGTGCCAATCATGATGATACAGGCAAAGAGTTCCTTCCACACACCTCAAAATCCAAGTCTCTTGAGGACCTGAGAAGCACTGCTACCCTTCTCTTTATTCAACACAGACACCACAGAATCAGCAGGATGAGAAACAATGGCACAGAAGACTCCAGCTATGTAACCTGCCACAAATGTGACAACCAGCTGCTCTGGCTTTGAACATTCACTTCGGGGCTTGGGAACCACAAACTTGTACAATGCTTCAACAGTACATTCAAAGCAGGCGAACTTCATCATGGTGTATGATATCTGTCTCATCCAGAGAGGAGCAACCCCCTTGTAGAATCTAGGAAATCAGAAGGCTTAGTTTACTCAGTTGCATATGTTCTGGCAGAGATTTTCATTATTAACTGAAGTGTCCGCACACCAGTCGAGTCCTGATAGTAAAAAATGGCAGCACAATTGCATGTCATTTCTATCAGAACCTAAGACTAACATGCAGGTATATTTATCTCACACGCCAGTGACTCAAGCCCCTTTGACTATACAACCAAAAAAGTTGCTAGATGTTTCTTTGACTGGAACTACAAGAAACCAGAAGTTTACAAGTAGAACTCAGTTTAAGATTTAGCATGACTCTTAATTATATAATTATACATTTTTTTAAAGTTCTTTCTTTAAAATGTAATGAAAGATAATAAATATTTACATTTAACTGGGAGAACTATTTTTGTAGGCAAAATATATTTCCTTTGCCAATGAATAATGATTTTACTAACTTCATTTTTCCTGTCTTATTCAGGTCATGTATGGAATGTTGGTCTTCACATTAGTACTTCGATCTATTTATATTGTTACATGGTAAGTAGTTTGGATCATCAGCACTATGGTTAGACTATACTCAGGTGGTAAATCTATAGCCTATATTGAAATAACACATAAAACCCAGCTCTAGCAGGGATACTGCTAGAAAACTATAACCCAGCATTTATTATGGTGTATTACAAGGAATACTGATTCTTTAAGCAAGTTGCTAATAGGCATCATGTGAAAACAAGAGTTCCAAAATTAAAGGAATTTGAGGAAAGTTGTGTATGATGGCTTTCTTTTGAATATTTATAATGTACGTAAGTATATTAAAGGTCTTGAAAAATCTTACAATAAAAAAGAAAATAATTGTTTTTATATTTCTCAAACTACTTGATTAAGGAACTCTTTTTACAGAATACCTGTCAAGGAAGGTGGTTAATATCCCAGAGAATCAATGTTCCTGAAAGATCATTTAAGAAATCTTTGTAGAGTTTATGAACATTAAAATAAGAAATATTCGTGTGAGTACCTTACATAGAGCCTGGCCATATAGCAGGTGCTCAGTAAGTAAATAGTATGATTTATGGGTTTATTCCTTTTTTTCCTTTTTTAAATTAAATTTGTTGGTTTGAGGTAATTGTAGAAGCACATGCATTTGTAAGAAATAATAGAGATCCCCTGTACCCTTTACCAAATTCCTCCAATGGTAATGTCTTGCAGAACTATAGTACAATATCACAAGCAGGATTTGACTTTGCCAGAGTCAAGATACAGAACAGTCCCACCACCACAAGGATCCCTGTGTTGTCTTTATGTAGCCCCTCCCACCCCATCCACTCACCCCCTGTTCTTAACCCCTGGCAACCACTAATTTGCTCTTCATTTCTCTAATTTTTTCATTTCAAAAATGTTATATAAATGGAATCATATAGTGTATATAACCTTTGGGATTGGCCTTTTGCACTCAGCATAATACATTGGAGATTAATACAAGTTGCTGAGTGTAGCAATAGTTCATCCCATTCTATTGTGAGTAGTATTCCATGATATGGATGTACCACCATTTAATCATTCACCTGCTGAATGACATCTAGATTATTTCCAGTTTTTTTACTATGACAAAAACTGCTATGAACTTTTGTTTACAGGTTTCATTTGAATAAAAATTTTCATCTGTCTGGAATAAATGTCCAGAGTGAAGTTGCTAGGTTGTAATGACAGTTATATGTTTAATTCTTTTCAAAACTGCTAAACTGTTTCCCAGAGTGGCTCTACCAGTTTACATTCCTACCAGCAATGTATGTGTGACCCAGTTTCTCTGCATCCTTGTCAATATTTGGTGTTGTCACTATTTTTTATTTTTTATTTTAGCCATTCTTACAAGTGTGTACTGATCTCTCATTGTGGTTTTAATTCTCATTTCCCTGATTCTAATGATGTTGAACATATTTTCATGTAGCTGATTTGCCATCTATATCCTCTTTGGTGAAATGTCTGTTCATATTTGCCCATTTTCTGATGGGATTGTTTCTCTTTTTTTCCAGTTGAGTTTTGAAAAAATGGTGACAGCAGGTATCCTTGCCTTGTTCCCAGTCTTGGGGAAAAGTACTTAGTCTTTCAGCATCAAATACAATGTTATCTGTATGGCTTTTTTAGATGCTTTTTATCAAGTTGAGGAAGTTATTCTTTATTCCTAATTTTCTGAGAATATTTATCATGAATGGGTGTTGAATTGTGTCAGATGCTTTTTCCATATCACTTGATTTGATCATATGATTTTTTCTGTAATCTGTTTAGTTTGGTGGATTATATTGATTGATTTTCAAATATTGAACCAGCTGTGTATTCTGAATGAACCCTACTTAGTCATGGTGTAAAAATCTTTCTATATATTGCTGAATAATACTTGTTAATATTTTGTTAAGGATTTTTACATCTATGTTCATGAAAAATATTGGCTTATAGTCTTATTTTTTGTACTGTCTTCGTCTGGTTTTGATATCAGGATAGTATTAGCTTCATAAAATGAATTGGGAAATGTTCCTTCTTCTATTTTCTGGAAGAAATTGTACGGAACTGGTGTTAATTCTTCTTTAAATGTTTGGTAAAATTCCCCAGAGAAACCATCTGGACTTCTTGGGGGGCCAGGATATGACTTATCTTGATATATGTTCCATATGTGTGTTTGAAAAGAATACATATTCTGCTGACATTGGGTAAATGTCTATTAGATGGTGTTGTTTGATAGTTGTGTCAGGGGTCCCCAAGACCACCCTTGGGTTCAAAGATTTGCTAGAAGAACTCACAAAACTTAAACTGTTACACTCGTGATTTATATTTATTACTCAGAGATCAAACTGACACAGCATGGCCTAGAGCCCTAAGCACATTTTTCTTTACGTTATTAGCATAAACATTATGGTGTGGCCCCAGGTGTTAGGTATAGAAAGGCACTCTTATACAGCAGGATATTCCCAGGACTTAAAGGTTATCTTCCAGGAACCAGTCAAGGGCCAATCCTTTTTCTGCGGTATGCAGTGTTTGCACACCCCACGCCCAGCTAAGTAGCCATTTGCTGCACAATGGTGTTGTTGAGTTTTTAATATCCTTGTTGACTTTCTGGCTAGTTGTTCCATCAGTTGTTGAGAGAGGGGTGTTGGAATCTCCAAATATATTTGTTTGTTTATCTATTTCTCAGTCATTCTATCAGTTTTTACTTTATTTTTTCATTCACACCATTTTACAGTTCTGTTGTTTGGTGCATAGACATTTAGAATTCCTATGTCTTCTTGATGGATTGACCCTTTTGTCATGATGTAATGTCCTTTTCTGTCTCTGGTCTTTTTTTTTTTTTTTTTTTTTTGGCCTGAACTCTACTTCGTATCTTACTAATATAGCCATATTAATTTTACTTTCTTTGATTAACGTTTGCATGATATATCCTTTCCACCCTTTACTTTCAACCTGCCTATATTGTTATATTTGAATACAGTTTCTTTTTGGATATCATATAGTTGGCTCATGATTTTGAATCCACTTTTCCAGTCTCTTTTATTTGATGTCTTTAGATCATTTACATTAATGTAATTTTTATATTAAGGATTAAGTCTACTGTTTTATTTTTTGTTTTCTGTTTGTTCTATATTTTCTTTCTCTGTTTTCTTTTTCCTGCCTCCCTGTGAATTACTTGAACACTTTTTAGAATTTCATTTGATAGTTGTGTCAGGGGTCCCCAAGACCACCCTTGGGTTCAAAGGTTTGCTAGAAGAACTCACATAACTAGTGTTTGTGAGTCTCTTTGAATAGCTTTTTTAGTGATTGTTCTTGGTATTACACTATAACATCACAGACTGATGGTGTTAACATTTTACCAGTTCTAGTGAAGTGCAGAACCCTTACCCCCCACCTTTACATACCAGTATTAGTTTCATAGGGCAGTTGCAACAAAGTACCACAAGCTGGATGGCTTAAAACAACTCAAATGTATTGTTCTGGAGGCTGGAAGTCCAAAATCAAGGCATCAGTAGGACCATGCTTCCTCTGAAACCTGCAGGAGAATTCATCCTTACTTCTTTCTGGCTTCTGGTGGTTTGGTGGCAATCTTTGGCATTCCTTCACTCCTAACTTACATAATTCCAGTCTCTGCCTTTGTCATGACATGATATTCTCCCTGTGTCTCTGTGTCTTCACATGGCTGTCTTATAAGGATATGAGTCATATTGAATTAGGAGCCCATCCTACTCCAGTATGACCTCATTTTAACTGGTTATATCTTTAATGACCCTGTTTCCAAATAAGGTTGCATTCTGAGATACTGGGGGTTGAGTCTTGAACGTATCTTTTTTGAGGGAATACAATTCAACCCGTAATAGTCCCTTTTCCTGCCTCACTTAATATATAATTATCTTAATTATTTTCTCTTTGTATTTATAAACACATCAGACAGTATTATGATTTTTGCCCCAACCATGAAACAAAATTTGGAAACTCAAGGAAAATGTATTATATTTAACCATATTTTCACTCGTTCCACTGCACTCTTCCTGACTAACATCCCAAGATTCCTTCTTTCATTATTTCCTTTCTACTTAGAAAAATTCCTTAGCCATTCTTTTAGGGTAGATGTGTTGGCAACACAGCCTCTTAGTTTTCCTTCATCTGAGAATGTCTTGATTTCTGTTTCATTTCTGAAGAATATTTTCATGGATATAAAATTATTTTCTTTTCTTTCAAAACTTGAAAAATGCACCACTTCCTTCTGGCCTTCAAGTTTTCTGATAAGAAATCCTGTCACTTAAATTGTTTCTTTCCCCCATAGTATAGGTGAGGCATTGGTCCTCTCACTACTTTTATTGTTTTCCCCCTTTCTATAATTTTCAGAAATTTGACTGTGTTGTGTCTTGATTTGAATTTCTTTGGGTTTAACCTTTTTGAGGTAGGATCTGCTTCTTGAATCTGTGGTCTTACAGTGTTGTTTGTGGGGGTTTTTTGTTTTTGGGGGTTTTTTTGGTGTGTATATGCCAGATTTGAAAGTTCTCAGCCATTATTTCATTAAGTACTTGTTTAGGCCTGCCCACTTTCTCTTCTCTTTCTGGGACACCAATAACACGCATGCTAGTTCTTTCTTATAGTCCCACAGGTCCCTGAGTGGCAACCTCATTACTGCTAGGTACTGATAGAAGTCCAGGTTCCTCCTCAACCTCTCCTGGCACACAAATAGGGGAAAGAGCTCCTCATTACTGCTGGGCTAGGGTAGGAATTTCCACTCTCTACTAGGCCTTCCTGATACCACCCTGGCTGGGACGGTCAGGAGTGCCTAATTATTTCTTACCATGTGGCCTCCACTGACAGCTCAGTGGTGTGACCTTGTTACCTCTGGCCAGTGGTAGAAATTCTGACTCCCCAGTGGGTCTACTCTGACACCACTACAGTGAGAAGAGAGAAGAACACCTCATTACTGCCACATGAGGATGGAAGTCCAAGCTCCCTCCATGGTCTCCAATGACACTGCAGGAAATGGAGAGTTTGTTACTGCTGGTGGAGAAAGTCCCAGCCCCTCCCTGCTTGACATTACCCTGGCAGGAATTTGGGGCACATTCTTAGGGTCTGATAAGGAATAAAGTCTAGGCTCCCCAGTCAGGCTTTAAAGATAGAGCGGGGAATGAGGCCACAGTTTTTTTTCTGTGGTGTTTGGCTGTAGAATAGTGGCTATTGTTTAAGTTTTCTACCTTGCTAGACTTCCTCTTTCCTGGTTCTTTGGAGAGAGAGCAGAGTTTTTGTTGGACTGTTTCTTTTTCTGTCTGTGCCTAGTGGCATTTCTGGGTTGCTAGCTTCTTCAGTTCTAACTTAGGGGTATATGAGGTGAAAAGAAAACACATGGAACTTATGGTAGCATTACTCAGGTTCCAAAGACCCTAACCAGTCTGACTTCTTCTCTCCACCTTTCAGAGTCTTCTTATGTTTGTTTACACATAATGTTCAAGGTTTTTAATTGTACTTACTGGGAAAAAATAGGGAAACGTACATTTGTTTCATCTTCCTGGAAGCAGAAGTCTACAATTTATTCTGTTTTTAATCTAGGCACCTTACAGAAATGTAAAAAAGCGTAAATCACAGTCCTTGCCTTAAATTCAAGTCTGATAGATAGGGTACCAGTACTTTTAGAAGTAAATGATAGACCTATAAAAAATGGAAATCGTATGAAATAAAAAATTCTTTCATCTACCTGTCACAGCATCTTTCTTTTATCTCCATTCTGTGATCATTTCATTTAGTACTGTTCATTGTTTACTTGTCTGTCTGCCCAACTGGGTTCTAAGTTTCTTAAAGTCTTAGTTGTCTTGATAACCTCTGGAACTCAGAATAGTGCTTACTAGTAAAGATTTTTTAAATCAAATTGAAATGCTAAAACTTCTGTTTCTTTTAATATGTCTGACAAGATATCTGAAAATCTCTCCCATAACAAAACAACCAGAAATTCTGAGTAAAATACAACAAATGTTCTTTTAAATGCATAGCTGAGCTCAAAAGAAAATCCAAAGCATCAAATCCAAAGGAAGGAGGTGCAAACTAGACTGACAAACGAGTTCTAGGATCATCATTAATTTGAAGGCATTTGCAGGTACCAGGAAATCAGAAATTTAGGTTTGAATAGATTCAGGGTTTATGGAAGATAAAGTTTAGGGCATTTTTAAAATGAGCAGTTGAAACTGTTGTTCTATCAGCACACAAAAGTACACATGAAGCCAGGACCATCAAAGAGATACACTGTCAGTAAAAGGCTAGGGTAGGAAAAATAAAAAAAATTGCCTTCAATAACAGGAGATGACAAAGCAACTTGTCTTTCAGCCTCAGTTTTAGGTAGGAAAAATGACTTTCCTGAGAATTTGTAATCACTGGTCTGCCTTCAGAAGTTTGGGATTCAAATGTATATAACCTTCATTGTCTGGAAAACCTCAAAATATAAAGTTAACTCAAATTGATCCAACTTTTGTAGAGTACCAGTGTATCTAAGAGAAGCAAAAGCAAATTAATTCAAAGAAATGTCTCCTTAATGTAGGCTCCTCAGGATTTCCATAGATTGGAGCTCAAACATGTGCACAAAATCAGTAATTCCAAAACCAGAGGAGGAAATAAGCTACCGTAAGAAAAAGTCAGGAGAAACAAAACAGCAGATATAAGTGGTCCCCCCATCAGATGCTGAAACATAAAGTAACTGTTTTTTAAATACTTAATGAAAAAAAGAGAGTAAATGAAAATGTGACATAAGGAACAGGAGATAAAAAATAAAATTCCAGATTTGAAAAAGAATCAAAGAACATTTGGCATTTAAAAAAAATAATTGAAATAAAAAGTTTAATGGGTAAGTTAAAAGTAGATTAGACACAGTTGAAGAAAGAATTAATTTAATTAATTTAAAAAATTACATGGGAAGACAGGCTAAAGCAATAAGCCAGAAAGCATCACAGAGAAATAACATGTCTAATTGCAGGTCCAAAGAGAGAGAATAGCAGAAAGAATGGTGAAAGAATAGATCTTTGAAGAGATAATAGTTGATAATTTTATAGAATTGATGAAAGACATGACTCCTCAGCTTCAAAAACAATTCGCAAGCACAATAAATTAAAGAAAATCTTCCTCGTGTGTGGCAGATGTGATAGATTTGCTCATTCAATATTGTTCCAACCTCCTTCAAGTGAGCCTTCCTGAAATGTAGTTGCTAAAAAGCTAAAAGTTGTATTTCCCGTATTTCCTTTGCAGGTAAGTTTTCAGATACATTCAGTTCTGCCAGTCACATGTATTCACATGAGTCTCGAATTCAGAACCAAGTGAGGAGGAGAAGTAGTAGTATGTAAGGCATCCATTTACTTATGTGGATCTGGGTATGCATCATGACTCTGGAACAAACAGCTGTGATGGCAGCTTCCTGAACTGTGAATTATAGCTAGGATATTATAGTGCTGTATGCAACAGTTGATCCAGAGGCTTCCCAATTCTCCAGCTTCCTAAATGTGAAAAAGAAAAAAATTCCTTTGGCAAGATAATTCTGTGGTAGTATTCATAGGTCATTCCTGAAGACCCTTAATCTATTCATCAGTTCTTTTGGAACTGAAAGTATTAAATTATTTTCTGCTTTAAATAGAGGCATTATCTGCAGTTGAACCCTGATAGATAGCTCTAAATAAGAACATACTAAAATTGCTGAAATCTAAAGACAAAGGTCTTAAAAACATCCAGAGATAAAAGACATACAGCCACTAAAGGAGTAACAATTAGTCTAAAGCAGGCTTATAAATAGCAACGGTGAAAGCCAAAACAGACTAGAATATTATCTTCAAAGTGCTGGGAGCAGTTAACCATCAGCTTAGAATTATATACCCAAATATCTTTCAAGAACAAGGGTAAAATAAAGACATTTTGAGACGAACAAAAATGAAGAAAGTTTGTTAATACACCTCACTTAAAAAACCTTCTAAAAGATACTCTTTACGAAGAAGAGCTGAGATGCAAGAAAGAACAGTGAAGGCGAAAAAGCTGATAAATCTATTGGACTAGCTGAACAAAATATTGTGACTTTAAAAATATCTAGTTTGAGAGATTAAAAAGAAAAGGAACTAAAATGGTGGGCAAGATAACATCAGATACAAGAGAATAATCTTAGTTACATAGTTCCTTTTTTGGCTGGGGGAGAGGGTACATACAGTGATTACTTTTAGATTTTACATATGCATTTTTGGTAACCACTAAAAACAATAATTGATTTCACAATTTCAGTTACAAAAACATGAAGGAGTAAATGGGATTATAAAAACTGAATCCAAAAGAAATCAGAAGAAGGGGAAAGGGAGGCAGAGAAAAGTCAGGACAAATACAGAACAGAAAATAAAGGAGTAGAAATAATTCAAAATATATCAGTAATCACAGTAAATATAAATGGACAGAGCCAAGCAATTGAAAGAGAAAGACTGGCAAACAGAGAAATCTAGCTATTTCCTGGTCATAAGAAACATGGTTAAAATATAAATACACAGTAATTTTTAAAAGGATATAAAAAGATCTATCTATATGATACAGGTATTGACTAAAAGAGGTCTGGGCTAGCCATTTTAATAACAGACAGAAAAATGTAAGGCATTATTTAAAACAAATGTATTTGTTACCTTAGTATTAAAAGATTTAACTTACCACAAAAATTGCAATTCTAAACTTGTGTGGAAAATTTTAAACAAAAATTGACAGAATTACAAAGAGAAACAGATAAATTCTCTATCATGATGAAATATTTTAAGACAGTAACCCAGACCAAAAAAATATGAATGAGGAGGAAGATAAAATTTGAATAACATAATAAAATGATCTAATAGGCTCAACAGTTAAAGAATGCATGATCTCAATCATGCATGTAGTTATTAAATGTACCAACAGTAGCTTTAAAGCAAAGTTCAGCAAACTTTAAAGAATTCATATCATGCATTTCATGTTCTCTGACTATAGTACAGTTAGTTAAAACAGGATTAGTCAAAATAGCCTATATATTTGGAAACTTAAAATCACACTTGTAAATATTAGTAAAAAAAAAATCATAATAGAAATACTGAAATATTTAGAATGGAATCATAATGAAAATACTACAGATCAGAAAAGGATGTAGCTAAAGTGGTTCTTAGAGGTAAATGTTAACATTAGAAATAGAGAAGCTGAATAAAAAAGAATGAAATTTTTCCATTTCCAGCAACATTGGTGGACTTGGAGGGCAATATGCTAAGTCAAATAAATCAGATGCAGACAGATACTGTATGATACCACTTATATGTGGAATTTTAAAAATACAACAGACTAGTGAATATAAGAAAAAAGAAGCAGACTTACAGATACAGAGAATGAGCTAGTGGTTACCAGTGGGGGTGGGGGTGGTAGAGGGGTGGGGGAGTGGGAGGTGCAAGCTATTGGATGTAAGATAGGCTATGAGGATGTATTGTACAACACTGGGAATATAGCCAGTATTTTGTAATAACCGTAAATGGAGTGTAACGTTTAAAAATTATATAAAAAATAAAAATTTTTAAAAAGAAATAGGCTAAAGAATAATGAACTAAGCATTCAACTTCAGTAACTATAAAACAGATCAATAGAATAAACCCAAAAGGAAATGAAGAATGACATTAATAAACGGCAGAAATTAATGAACAAAAACAGGGGTACAGTATTGAAGATGAACAGGTATCTAATTTTGCTCCCTTTTGAAACCCTACTAAGACTACAACAAAGGAACTTATTTATAAAGAATAAACTCAAGGAGAAGCCTCAATAAGATTTTAGAAGCTAGAAAGTAAATGGATTACTGCTAACTGCCTTTACTAACCCAAGAAAGCCGAATTCTAAGCCAAGAACCTCCAGTTTACATCAGAGAATTTTCTCAAGCACCAGGTATTAGCAGCAACAGACATTTTGGAAAAGGAGATGGAGAAGGGATCTAACATAAAGAGGATTGGTTAAAAGCTTTAGATAACCATTAAATGCTTAGACCCCCTCACCCACTCCATACCACTGAGCAGTTGCTTGAGTCTGGAAGTTTATTCTCTGGGAAGGGTGAATAGTGTCTCTAGATTGTATTTTGCCAGGCACAAGTGAGTATGTGAGTACTGTGCTGAAATCAGGGAAATTGGGTGACCTTATTTATGCTTTCTGAATTCTGAATGCAAAGATTTCTAGGAAGAATATTGAAAGGGTCTTCTTTTAGAGATTATGAGCAGCCTAAAAGATCTGAAGATACTGTTATTGGTGGTTTCCAAACAATTGGCCCAGAAAAATAACCCTGTGTTGAGGGCTACTAGTCTAAAAGCCTCAGCTATATACTTAGAGCTTGTGGTCACCTTTTTTAGTTTCCTACTCTTAAGAATGGAGACAGTAGAAGACACATGACGAAATGCATCCAATACAAAAGAGGCCAAAACAAATAAGGAAAAAACAATATAATATATATAAATATATATTTATTAAATATATTATTAAACACAATATAATATGAAAGAGGTCAAAACAAATAAGGAAAAACAAATGAGAAAATCAGCTTAGAGTAAGCAACTTATGCATGAATAAAAACTTCAAAACAATAAATGTCATTATTAATTCATTAATATTTCTAGAAACATACTGTATCTATTAAACATTAGTAAGATGCTATACAAAAAATTCAGAGAATCCCTCAAAAAATATATTAAAAATATGATAAAATGAAAAACTGAAGTGAAGGATTTGAAAGATACAGTTAAGCCACTGGAATTCTTCCTCCTGAACACACATTGTCATTGCCTATGGTCCATCACCACCCATTCACCAGCAAGCATCCACCACAGGAGAAGCATTAAGCCCATGGTATGGTCCAGAATAAACACGACAGTTCAGGGCCTCAGGACCCTTGGGCTCACTCACTGCCACTGCTATGGACAAAAAGCAAGGTGTTTCTTCAAGCCCATGGGCCACATCCTGGGGACCATCAGAATGATGAGAAATAAATGGAAAATAGAAAAAGCTCAATAGAATTATTACTGGGCCAGAATAGAAGGACCAATTAAAAAAAGAGATGAGGGGGAGGGATATGCAGAGAAAATGGTAGGGAGGACGTCATCACCAAAACAATTCAAGAAAGTATCCTATAATTGAAAAATATGACTTACTATATTGAAAGAATCCACTATTTAGCACAATGGGTGGAAATAGACCCATGCCAGTTCCAGAATTCTAGAGAAGGAGGATTCTACAAGTTTGTAGAGTTAGAAGGCAGATATACATGCAAAGGATCAGGAAATCAGAGTGGCTTTGGACTTAATCAAAGTAAAACTGGAAGCCAGAATTATAGAATTATAATCCAGCCAAAACTGTCACTAAAATATGGTGACAAAATACATTTTCATACATTCAAGTTCTCAGAAAGACTTATATCCTATAAACTATTGCTGAGGAACATACTGAAGGATATGTTTGACCAAAATGAGAGACAAAACCAAAAGGAGTAAACCAAAAAGGAGGAAGGCATGGGATACAAGACATAGGAAATCCAACAGAGAGAGATGAAGGCAGTTCCCAAGGTGAAGGGGAAGGGATTTCTCAGATAGTAGCTGTACACTAGACAGGCAGCCAGTCCAGAATGAAGTGGTGTGACTCCAGACAGATATGTTGAGGGCCTTCTGTATTATATACTCTTGGCCTGAAAATATATGGATAGTCTGTCCCCAGAGTCTAAGCTTGCATGGATCATATGCTGATGAAGTTCTTGCTCTCCTACGTGTCCCGCTACCTGGATAACCAAGGACATTCATTTCACCCACAGAAGAATTTTGCTTTCAACTTCTTCTGAGAGCTGACAATTGGCCCTGGTAAGTAAGCTTAGAAGGAGAAACTAGAGAGAATCCCACTCCCACTGATCATATCCCTGTCACATCTCAGCACCTGGCCCGCACTGCAGCCTTACTAGATGCCTTCACTATGCTGAACTCTGTTTCCTGAGAGTTGTTCTTGCCTCCCTCAAATAGGGCAATGATATACTCTGAAAAGCTGAAGGCATACTATGACTCTCTTAAGCTCATCATCTCTGAGAATCTTCATCAGACAGTGGCAATAATGTCCTTTCCATGCACACCTGGACTTGTGCTTTCCTGATGTGCTTTTAAATTAATCACCTTTTTCATTCACGTATATTTAAAATAACAAAATATTTGAGAAAATCTGTTCTTGCTATTCACCATATTTAAAAAAGAAAGGAGACGACTACACGATGATAGCAATAGGTTCAGATAAAGCATTCTTAAAATTCAACAGCTGTTTATGATCTTAAAAAAACAAAATAAAACCCTTTGCAGACATAATAGAAGGGAATTTTCTTAACCTGTAAACTGCAGCATCTAACACATTCAGTTATGAAACATTAAAAATTTTCTTTAAAATCAAGAATAAAACGAGGATATACATTGTCACCAGTTGTGTTCAACATTATGTTGGTGGAAGTCCTGTTCAACATAGTATTTGAAAATGACATGATCATGTATAGAATATATCATAGGGCATGTACCCAAAACCTAGTAGAAGCAATAAGTGGATTTCAGCAAGCTTAGGAGATTCAAGTAAGTTTTCAAAAATCATATTTCTCTGTATTAGCACCAAACATTTGGAAAGTAAAAATTTCAAGAGTCAGTTTACAATGGCATCAAACAACATCAGATGTCTGAGGATTAAATTTAGCAAATATATACAAGCTCTGTATATTGGAAACTACAATGATCACTTTTTGCTGAGGGAAATTAAAGAAGACCTAAGTAAATAGAGTGATGTATCGGTTTCATGGATTAGAAAACTTCAGTGTTATTATCAGTTCTTCCCAAACTGATCTTTAGGTTCAGTGCAATCACAATCAAAATCTCTGCAGGCTTTTTGGTAAGATTTGAGAAACTGATTTCTGAAATTTACATGGGAGTGCAAAGGATCTAGAAGAGCCAAAACAATTTTGAAGAGAACAAGAAAGTTAGAGGCTTTACACTACTTGATTTACTCTGTGCTGCACTAATCAAAAAACTGTGGTGTTAGTGGTAAGAATAAAATATAAATACAGATCAATAGAACATCCTAAAACAGACCCACACATCCATACAGACTTGATGTTAAATAAGCATTCTGAGGTAATTCTGTGGAGAAAGGATAATCTTTTCAACAAATGTATATTATTATTTTAATGATGAACTTAAACTCACACCATTACAAAAACTTACTAGATGTGAATCATATCCCTAAATGTAAAGCTAAAATTATAAACATCTAGAATATAGTTCGAGAAGTCTTTGAAGTCTTTGGTTAGGCAAAGAGTCATTAGGTAGGACACAAAAAGCACAAACTGATGAAAAAATTAATAAGTTGAACATCAAAATAAAACTTTTGTTCTTCAAAAGACACTGTTAGGGAAATGAAAGACAAGTCACAGATTTGGAGGAAATGTTTGCATAATACATATCATTTTTGTATATGTTAGAATATACAAAGAACTCTTAGAACTTAGTAATAAGAAGGCAAATAACAGGTATTTTCTAACAGACAAAGATTCAGCAAACTATATCAAGGAAGATGGCAAATAAGCTCATGAAAAGATACTCAATAACATTAATCATAAGTGAAATGAAAATTAAAGCCACAGTGAGAGACCTCTACATACCTAATAGAACAACTAAAATGAAAAAGACTAATGTCATACCAAGTGTTAGTGAGGATGTAAAACAAAAAACACTCATACACTGCTGGTGGGAATGTAAAAGGATACAATCACTTAGGGAAACAGTTTAGTGGTGTCTTTAAAAGTTTAACATTCACTTGCCAGACAATTCAGCTATTCTTCTCTTAACTTTTGACCCAAGGGAATGAAAGCATATATCCATACAAAGACTTATTTATGAATGTTCATAGCTGCTTTATTTGTTATTATTTGTTATTTTGCTATAGCAAAAAAACTGGAAACATCACAAATGTCCATCAAAATTTGGACAGATAAATTGTGGTATATCCATAAAGTGGAGTATTACTCAGCAATAAAAGGGAATGAGTTTTGATACACATAGTGACATGGGTAAATTTCAAAATAATTATGCCAAGTGAAAAAAGCCATACAACAAAGATAATATGCTGTATTATTCCATTTATTATAACATTCTAAAAGATACATGGGCTTTTGGAGATGATGGATATGTTTATTATCTTGATTGTGATATTGGTTTCATGGATATATACAGATGTACTCATCAAATGTACCCTTTTAATATATGCAGTTTAATGTAAGTCAAGGATACCTCACTGGAGCTATAAAAAATATATTAGCTACTCTTGTTATTTTGGGTAACTCACTAAGCTTCATGTTCTTCATCAGCAAAGTAAAAAGAATAATACTTGCCTCACAAGGTTTATTTTAAGGTTGTATTCATATGTGTGTATTTATTTATATATATTGTGTGTGTATCTAATTTACTATAGTGCCTGACACCGAGTAGGTGACTCAGTCAATGTTAATTCTATTCTGCTACTCCTCTGCCCCTTCCAAGGGACTGATAAAGTTACTGGAGACTTTCAGATTACCTTCTTGATAAAACTTAGCAAAGTCTTAGTGGCACATTTTCTCTCAGTACCTTTTAATGGCTAAATTTAATGGGCAAATGTATTACAGAATTTAATAGGTTTGCTTTTAATACTAAAGAAAACGTTTCAAAAAAAAAAAAAGAAAACCTTTCCCTCTCATGAAAAGGATGACGTCATCTCATGATGACTTCAAGCTCTGATCATAACATGACTTGACGAAATTTCATTTTGCTTTTCTTTTATTCCCACAGGGTTTATCCATGGCTTAGAGGACTGGGTTATACATCCTTGGGTATATTTTTATTGGGATTTTTATTATGGAACATAGATAACATCTTTTGTGATTCACTAAGGTAAGATATATTTTTAGCCTTTGAGAAATATATTGGAATCTGTTGAGCAGGGTGTCTCATAGGCAGATAGAATTATTAGAGCCCTGAAGTGAAGTTTTGCCATGTTAAATTTTTAAAAATATGTACAGCACAATAAAGTTAAATTCTGGGAATGTTTGTTTAAATTACCTAAAAATTTGGACCTAAGAATTTTCTATAACATCTGTAGGGATTTTTGTATATGTGCATCACAGTACTATACATTTAATCAGATATTGACTAGGTCTTTGAAATCTGCCCCATCAGTTTTATTGAAGAAGTAAGAATAATTTATAGTAAGCATATATATGAAATACATGTATATAACTTTGTACTTTAACAGGCTTAATGTTATTTTCTAAGAAAGGCAAGTATTCCTTTTACCATCTTTTCAGTAATTATGTATTCACTGGAGTTTGAGTCTTGGGTCACTGGACTCTAGTCTGTCACCTAAGACACTGTCCTTTTGGGCCTCAATTTCCATAAAATGAACACATTAAATGGATAAAACTGGTGGGTCCTTCCAACTCAAAATTCTGTGACTTAACGGTTTTGCATAATCACAAATGACAGAGGAATATGTTGAACAGCACCACAGAAAGCCAATCAGCAAAATTCAGTCTGGGAAGTCTACAGAATAAATGACCTAGTCTCTAAAACAAATAAGTTGAAGAGGGGCGGGAAGGGGAAAAGGAACCTGTAGATTAAGAGAGACTTAAGAGATTAACAGTGTAATGACTTTTTTTGGATCTTGATTCAAACCAACCAACTGTAAAAAAAAAAAAAAAGCTTAGGATCAGTAATCAGTAATTGAATATTTGATGATATTAAGGGATTGTTAATATTTTGTTTATTTTTTATTATTATTTTTATTGAAGTTCAGTCAATTACAATGTGTCAGTTTCTGGTGTACAGCACAATGTCCCAGTCTTGCATATACATACATATATTGATTTTCATATTTTTTCCATTAGTTATTATAAGATATTTATCATAGTTCCCTGTGCTATACAAAAGAAACTTTTTTTAAAATCTATTTTTATATATAGTGGCTAACATTTGTAAATATCAAACTCCCAGATTTATCCCCTTCTACCACCTTTCCCTGGTAACCATAAGCTTGTTTACTAAGTGTGAGAGTCTTCTTTCTGTTTGTAGATGAGTTCATAGTGTCCCTTTTTTTTTTTTTTTTTTCAAAATTCCACATATGAGTGATATCATGTGGTATTTTTCTTTCTCTTTCTGGCTTACTTCACTTAGAATGATGATCTCTAGGTCCATCCATGTTGCTGCATATGGCATTATTTTATTCTTTTTATGGCAGAGTAGTATTCCATTGTATAAATATGCCACAACTTCTTTATCCAGTCATCTGTTGATGGACATTTAGCTTGCTTCCATGTCTTCGCTATTGTATATAGTGCTGCTATGAACATTGGGGTGCATGTATCTTTTCACATTAGAGCTCCCTCTGGATATATACCCAGAAGTGGGATTGCTGGATCATATGGTAAGTCTATTTTTAGTTTTTTGAGGAATGTCCATACTGTTTTCCATAATGGCTGCACCAGACTACATTCCTACCTGCAGTGTAGGAGGGTTCCCTTTTCTCCACACCCTCTCCAGCATTTATCGTTTGTGGACTTTTGAATTATGGCCATTCTGACTGGTGTTGAGTTGATACCTAATTGTAGTTTTGATTTGCATTTCTCTGATAATTAGTGATATTGAGCATTTTTTCATATGCTTATTGGCCATTTGTATATCTTCATTGGAGAAATGCTTGTTTAGGTCTTCTACCCATTTTTGGACTGGGTTGTTTTTTTTTTCTTATTAAGTTATATGAGCTATTTATATATTCTGGTTATTAAGCCTTTGTCTGTCACATCATTTGCAAATATTTTCTCCCATTCCGTAGGTTGTCGTTTTGTTTTGCTTATGATTTCTTTTGCTGTGCAAAAGCTTATGAGTTTAATTAGGTCCCATTTGTTTATTTTTGCTGCTATCTCCATTGCCTGGGTAGACTGCTCTAGGAGAACGTTGCTAAGATTTATGTCAGAATGTTTGCCTATGTTTTCTTCTAGTAGATTTATTGTGTCTTGTCTTATATTTAAGTCTTTAAGCCGTTTAGAGTTTATTTTTGTGTATGGAGTGAAAGAGTGTTCTGACTTCATTGATTCACATGCTGGTTAATATGTTAGATGTGAAAATGGCATTATAGTTATGTTTTAAAGAGGTTTTAATCTCTTAGAGATATATACTGAAATATTTAGAGATAAAGTTATAAAATATCTGGGATTTACTTCAAAATAATACAGAGGGGGAGAAGTGGATAAGAGTTTAGATGATATAAGAATGGCCATAAATAATAATTGTTGAAGCCAGGTAATAGGTACATTATTATTTTGCCTACTTTTATACATATTGAAATGTAAACTTTAAATATATACAAACAAATAATACACCTTGCCTAGAAAACTAAGATTTAAGTGAGTTGTTCTGAATCAGTAATATCTATCAGAGCTGCCATTGGAGTTTTTACAATGTTGAAATAAGTCATCAACCTTTGAAGGTGAGATTCTCTTTGTTTCTGGGTTCTTAGAGATGTCTCCAACATTCATGAGGATACCTAGAAAAATAATTCGGTGTTTCACGTTGAATTTTCCCCCTCTAATAAATGAGAATATTAATATGGAGCACACTTAATCAGAAGATCTAGAATTTGAAACTCAGCTGTGCCACTAGCTGAGCAAATTGGGCAACTCAACTAATCTCTCTGAAATTTAGGTTCCTAATCTGTAAAGCAAAGCTAATAATAGCCATCTCAGAGACTCACTATGAAATGAAGTAACAGGTACAAAAGGGTTTTATAGACTGTATGGTGCTTTTCTAAAGTGATGGTAATAGTAAGCATAGGAATAGCTTATATCTAGTTTCTTGAGTGAATAGCTAAGTTGTCTGGTGTTTCCCAAAGTGTTTTCCAGGAAACACTTGTTCCATAAGGTGTTAATATGATATTACCTGAAAGAAGGGTTCCATGGATTAGTAGGTTACCTGAAGAAAAGGAAGATAAACTGTTTTAGTAATGGTAGGACTTTTCAAAGCCTTTAATCTGTTAATATGCATTACAAATCTCCAAGAGGGCTGCAAACTATGTAGTTTCCTACATTTATTTTGACCACAGAGTCCTTTCTTCATGGACGTGCTAAGAATACTATTACTCAAAATATACTTTGGAAAACAATACAGCAGACTAACAGCAGACCTAAGGAAATTAAATAATTGCCATGTTTGAGGATTTCAGAATGCTCTAAGACCGTCAGTACTAATTGCTAAATATAAAAAATAATTAACATGGTGATTTCCCCCCCTCTCCACACAGGAACTTTCGAAAGAAGGTACCACCTATCATAGGTGTTACCACACAGTTTCATGCATGGTGGCATATTTTAACTGGCCTTGGTTCTTATCTTCACATCCTTTTCAGGTAGGAAGTAGAGACTTTTTTAGCCTTGGATTGGAGTGTTTCTTTCTTTACTCTTCAAACAGGATGGTGTAAATATAAAACGTCAGAGAGAGAATCAGGAACTTATGTTCCAGCTTTACCTCTGCTGTTAGGTGACCTTAAGCAAGTCCTTTCCTCTCTCTGAAGCTCTCTCTTCTCATCCATAGAGAGTAACTGTTGTAGTGACTGACCTCTGACACATGATCTACATTTTAAGTAGATCATTCATTTCCTTTTTTAGTGCAAGTATGATATAAACATTTTCATTTCTTGTTAAATCAGCATATCTTTGTTTATAGAGAACAAATTGGGCAGCAGGAAAGCAGCCAGATCCCCTGAGTGGGGACTGGGAAAGCATGAGTATCTGAAGTCCCCAACTTAATTTGTTTCCTTCCCTGAAATAAATTGGTTGTCACTTTTCTTTCCCTGCTTCCTGAATAAAGAATCTGCTAGAAGTCAGCCTTTATAGCAGAAGTGGAATCAGACTTTTCTCTGATCATCCTATTCAAGTAATACTTCTGTATTACTCTCTGTCCCCTTACCAGGCCTTATTTTTCTTCACAGCATTTGTAACCAGTTATATATTTATTTACTTCTTTACCTCCCCCAATTCGATTGTAATTCCTTGAGAACAGAGACTTTATCTTACTCACTGCTACTCTCCCAGATGCTTAGAACAATGCCTGTCACATATTAAGAACTCAGTATATATTGTTAAATGATTTAATGAATGAATATGTACATACTGATCTCCTTACCAGGGAATCAGACTATGTTTAATCTCAAATTCATCTCAAGAATTGAGAGACCTGAAATATTCGTGGAAAGAGGAAGAAAATTTTCCTTTGAACCAATGTGAAAATTTACTCAAGTGAAATTTTTAGAATACCTTTTCAAAATAACATTTGCATCTCATCTATCTGGAGATCAACTTATTTAGGCAATCTGAATTATGTAAAATTTAACTATCTGAGAATTATATAAAAAGAAACTCTGGGCAGCTTAAACAAGAATCACTGAATTCATACTGTGAAGAGCTAAAGGTTATTAATCATGGAAGAGTTCCTTAAACTCTACCTCTAAGTATAATTAATTCTGCATATATTCTAAATATAATTAATTTTGCAATTTCTTACTGCATTGATTATTTGGATTTTCAGCCCATAGCATATTAGAAATATCTAATTGAAGAGGGAGGGGTTATGGAAGGAAATGCTTGGGAAAACCGACAAATGATAGAAAAGGAAAAACAAGAGTAACTATAAAGCAAACCCAAGAATTGAAAACTTAGCACCTTTACATGGTCCAAGAAGTTTCAAGGACATTACTGCAGTGTAATACAATACAACAATGAATTTTTCTAATAAATACTCAAGAAGAGGTGAAATTATTGTATTCTGTTTAAAAAGACTAGAGTTTCCCACTTTCTCCTCTATTTTCTGCCTTCTCCTTTCCATCTTTTTTTTTTTTTTTCCACTTTCTCCTTTTCCTCTCCTGATGTGGAAACCCTTCAAGGAAACAGGGCAATGAGGGGGAAGAAGTGCTGTGCCAAGGAAGCAGCATTCAATGTCTGAGGAGTAGGGAATGAGGAAAAGGGGTCAGTGGTAGCAGCATTCTGAGCTTCCAAGAAAATTGTGATGATGGGGAAGGGGCTACAGTGCAGGGTAAGAAAGCAGGGTGATGAGAGGAAGGGGTGAGGAGGGGATGGATGAAGGAGGTAGCTGGAGTTGGGATATGGGTTACAATAACAAATAAAAAAATTGATTGAACAGTAAAATATATTGAGGATAACAAAAGCCTGATTTCTCTACTGTGTTACAAGTGATTTAAAAATATGGAGAGAAAGATAGAAGGAACTCTGAAGAGGTCAGATTAGAATTATAAGTATTGATGTGAACTCAAGAGTGTGTGATACACACATACACATACATACATGTGTACACACACTCAGATATAGACAAACTTAGATGTATGCGTGTTATGTAAGTTAAAAATATATATGTTTACACATATATATATTGCCTAGCTCTGTCCCCTCTGAAGGCTGAAAAGCATGCTTTGGCCCATTTCCAAAACTAAGATAATTTGAGTATCAAAATTAAATAACAAGGGTTTCAGATTAAAACCTGTTGAATAAAATAGGGATCCATGAATGCATACTAATATAAATAAATAAATGAATAAATAGAAAGGAAAGCTCTTCCTTACAGAAGAACACCAACTAATAAATGTAGACGGAACAATAGAAACAGATAGTCACCATTTGGCAACCATCTTAGGGATAGTTGAAAGACATTAGTTATCAATTGATCTCCAGCTGATAGGGGAAAGTTTGATGAGGAACACAAATTGGCAAAATTCACAATGTCTCCCCCATGAAATACTAATACAGAGGGGAAAATGGTGACTTTACCGTGAAGAAAACTGTCAGCAACCACCTTGACCATCATGCATCTAAGGTTAACCCTGCCCACGATGGAGCAGGTCAGTGTAGTGTGACTCCTGATACAAAGCACTGAGATGAGTTCAGCATCATTTCTGTGGTATTCCTGCCAAAAATGCATGGCCTGCAACTGGCCATGAGGAAACATTGATGAAATCATATTGAAGAAATATTGAAGAACATGGGGGCTCCAAACTGACATCTGAACAGGAGGCAGTGCTTGGCTGGAGCCGGTATCTGAGCTCAGAGGAAAGACCCTGTGGGGCTGGAGCCAAGGCCTCTTAAGAAGGAACGAAATGCTACTGCCACAGTGATGAAGTGTTCACAGAACCACAAGTTGACAGCCCCTCATGAAAATAAAATGAAAAAGAACAAGTCCCTTCTTTCCTCTCCAGCTTTACAGTCTCTCTCCAATGCCCTAATTAGCAGAGCCTATCAGGGAGCATCTGCCAATGCAGAAATGCAGTTGGTAGTCTCAGCTCCTGCATCACAAACAAGAGGGAATATAAAAGGGCAGATTTGGAGTTGAGATACAGTAACTTAACAGCTGACCCATCTGGTAAGACTGAAAGAGAAAAGGGGAAAAGCATAAGTAACCAGTATCAGAAATGTAACAGGAATCATCACTACAGATGCTGCAAATATAAGGAAGATAAGAAAATATGTTTAACAGCTTTATGTGATAGGCAGTTTTGTTTCTCTTTGAAATTTTCCACCTTAAAAGTTTGAATTTTCAGCTCATAGCCTCATTTGGGTTAGGCACTTGATATGTATTACGTCCTTTAATCCTCATGACAGTCCTGTTTTACTCTTGAGGAAAGATAACCTCAGAGAAGTCAGGTACCTCACACATGATTGTTGTGGTATTGCCTGAAATGAGCCCAGAGTTTTCTGTCTCCCCAAACCAATCCAGACCTTAGGCATCACCTAATATAACTTCATTTGATGGTGCAAGAAACTGGGGCCCAGAAGGCAGTGATTTACTCAAGGTCACTGGCCAGTTAGAGTAAGTATATTGGCTGACGATTAGACAGCACTCGAATTCAAGTTCTGCTTCTAGCATTTACTGTGGCACCTTGGATGAAATATTTGACCTTTTTTGAGACTTCCTCACATGCAAAGCAGGAATAATAATACCCACCTAATAGGGTAGTTAAAGAATGAAGTGTGTATAAAGCTCTGGGTTCAGTGCTTGCCCCTACGTTGTAGGTACTTAATAAATAGTTGGGAATGATGGAGGTGACAGCGGAGGTTGGAATCCAGGGCTTCTCTGCCCCAGTCCAGGGCTCTTTACTAAAAGAAGGGAAAACGTGGCAACTTTCTTTTAGAGATTAATGTCTGAAAAACTGTCAGAGTAAGGTTGTATTTTAAGAAGTATTCTTCATAATATATGATGTTTCTCTTCACAGTTCTGGTTTTGGGTACAGTGGAGTGGCATCATAGCCACATTAAACTACACAAATTCAACCATACATGCTCTTTTTCATTCTCTTATTTGAAGGAGAAAAATTTTCATACTATAATACTATGTTTTGCATATGTACTCATGATGCATTGTATATTTACTATTCAAATACATTTAAATAGTGTACTACACATAAAATTATGTATGCTGTAAGTTATGGACAGTCTAATAAATTTTTCAGGGATAAATTTAACTTTATTTTTGCAATATGGACTGATTTTAGAATCTCATCTCATCTTCAGAGGTAACTCATTTTAGAGGATGCTATAAAGAAGTGATAACTTCCTGGTTACTTCATACCTATTTGTAATCCTTGTAGAGCTAATAGAACCATTTTTAAAATATTCTAAGGATACTTTACCTTAATTCTTGCTAACGTACATCCTCAAAGATGAAGCTGGCAATTATAATATGACTCCATTAAGCATAAGCAGAATGCTCCCCAACCAAACTGTAGACATCCTGAGGTCACAGTCGGAGAGTTGATCATTTCTCCGTCTTCCTTAGCATCTTGCCAAGTGTTCTGCACAAAGTAGGTCCTCAAAATATGGTTACTAAATGAACAAAGTTCATTTACCAGTGTTGCTTTTACTTTGTATGTGCAGAGGCACTGTGGTTAAATTTGTCAGTAAGCCAGTTTGCATGGATTAAAAATTCGTCTGAAGAGCTTTCCCCCTCCCCTTTTCTTTCAGCTTATATACAAGAACACTTTACCTGAGATACAGGCCAAAAGTGAAGGTAAGTCTACTTCCTAGTGTGTGTGTGTGTGTGTGTGTGTGTGTGTGTGTGTGTGTGTGTGTTGGAGGAGTGGGTAATGGAAGGATGGGATGGAGGTGGAAGGAGAGGGTGGGGTGGAGAGGTAGTGGAGAGAGTACGGGCTTTGGAACCAGATGCTGTTGAATCTTCCACTTATTGCTCTGTGACCTTGGGGAAGCTTATTTTCTTAAAGCCTTAGTTTCTTCAGCAGTAAAATGGAGCTGTTAATAGCTACATTGCAGAGTTGTTTAAGGATCTGAGATGATTTAAATACTTGACAAAGTAATGCTTAAAATATTTAAATAAATTAAATAAAGATAGTTTCTGAGATCTGGTTCAGACCTGGAAAGAATATGCTGTGCTCAGGTTTTTAATACCAGGACAACTGCTAGCAAATCTACCAAGCACTGTAGTCATAGCCCAGGGGTTCTTTTTCATTTTTTTTCAGGGATAACATGGAACAATTTTATCTTCTATCATTTTGTCCTAACTTCTTTCCAAACAGTTTCTCTTTGGAATCTGGCCAGTGATCCTGTTTGAGCCTCTCAGAAAGCACTGATGAATTATTCCACCAAGAAAATGAAAAAGCACGTACATAGGCCTAGCCAAATGAATAAGGAAATCCTTAAAGATCTACACATTCAAATATATCATGACCATTGCAGCAAAGGAGTGACTTTCTGACTAACGCTGCCAGCCACACAGAGAATGAGGAATGGGGCTTGCTGGATGTTTAGCTTGTGTCTTTATCTCATGTGTCTTCCTCACCCTAAGATGTTTAAAAAGAAACAGACATGATATGTATGTATATACTCGAATGCTGGAAAAATTGGGCTTTTCTTAACAGGTTAACGGTTTGTGCTGATCATAGGAAATTAACCTTTTTCTGTTTTTTGACAAGGCTCACATGTGACTTAAACTTTTCTTAATATTTGATTAAATAATGAAAACAGTCAGCTAGGGACTGGCAAAACCCCATATCCAGACGGCCAGCTGTGAGGCAGCACTTAGCTGTGTCAGCCTTGATTTATATTTTTTTCATAGTAACCTCATGGATGGTTTTCTAAGGTGAAAAACAACTATTCATGGGATTTTGGTAGTTCTTCACTGTCTGCCTCTGTGCTAGTTGGAGTGTCAAAGCAAGTATAGACCTGCCACTGGGTTTTATACTTGTCACATTCCAGATTTGCAGTGGGCTCTTGGGTTTCTGTGTGTGGTCACAGCCTAGCAGAGTGGATAGGTCATCTTGTACCCTTTATGAAGGCCACCAGGACACTGGTGGAATTTGCACCTCCAGCCAGTTAAAGATGGTTACTCTGTTTCCTTTAATTTCAGCAGATCTTTAAGTTGTCACTGTTTTAATGGCTAGGCAGTTACGATCGGTGGCCTGACCTACCCGTATTTCATCCTCCTAGCATAACTTATTTGAAGTTACTAGTGAATGTCGTTATACTCAGACTTTTTAAATTATGCAGTGTTTTCCAGTTATCAGAGAGGCCATAGTTATGCCCAGAGAAATGTGTTGGGTTAACTAGAGCTAAAATGATCAGGATCCTACTTACACAGAGCTTATTAGAATACCTGCTCCTTCATTTTTTTTTTTTTTTGAAGAAAATAGATATAAGGGTTGAAAACAGCTCTAACTTACTTGAACTTGTAACAGAACTACCAAAAATGGCAGTGAAATCTCATTGTAAGGCAGCTAGTTCTAATTTGGATTTGAATGTATAACAAACTGAATCACTCTTCACTTAACACCTGCCTGGAGTTAAAAAACCTGACTTTTTGACCCCTTCACTCATATATCATCATATTTGTGGCTCTGTACCATTTAGCATTTTTACAATTTTTTTCCTGCTTATACAGTATTATAAAATCCAGATTGTTTTTACTACATAGTGTCATAACCCCAGATTAAATTCTGAGCTACAGCTTCTAAAGGAAAATCATTTTCTTCTTATGCAAAAGTATAACACTTCTCTATCATTTTTCCAGTATTCAGTAAGTAGCCTTGGTACAAATTTAAAACCAATACGAATTTTGTTTTTCTTCACCTGCTGGCCTTAGTTTTTAGTCCAAGTACTATTTTCCTTCCTTTAGCATGCCAACATGCCATTAGACAGATACTTCCACCTACTTTTATGATCCTCTAGCAAGAAAAACACTTGCCAACATATAAATCTAAAAGAACTTTGGTTGTGCCTTAGGAAAATATAAACTAAACAGTTCCAACACAAGCCCACAAGACTGTTCTTTCTTTTCCCACGTGGTTCTGATGTCTGGCTACATTTCATGTGCAGCTACCTAGACTATCAGCCATCTGACGTTTTTAAACGAGGTCATTTGTTTCACACCATTGTCTTTTTGTACTTTTCACTAAAATGCACTTCTGCATAAAGGATCTGTGTATAGAAATAAAGGCAAATCCCTCCTGACAATGCTGCTAAACGCTTTGAGACTGAGGTTCTGCAGTATTAAAGTCAGATTATGGTACAGAGCACACCCTGACACTGAAGCCCTTTAGAAAGAACAGTTTGTTGAATGAGCAGTTCAGCCACCACCATCTGTAGTTTTCTTGTTGAATAAAGTTGCCCAGCACCTCATCAGAGACTTGTAACACAGTGGCCAGAACTTCAAAGACCCTTGTTTCTGTTGTGTAAACAACCAGCAAGAAAGCTCAGCAAAAAACATTTTAGAAGTGTTGAGCAGAAAGCGGAGACTAAATCCAGACTCTAATTTTCCAAATTAGTTTGTGCCTCAACATGTGGCTCCCTTTTTAGCAACCTGTTAGCACACTCAGGGTTTTGTGCCATATCAAATACTGCTGACCTTTAGGATATTACTAAATCGTCTCTATTTCAGTGGCTTTATTTTTTCCCTTCTAGGATTCTGCATTGTATTATTACAGGGTTATTAACACACACCTCCCTTTATTTTCTTGAGATTTCCTATTAACTGGAGGTACAAACACCTGCTTCCTGCTGAGCAAATAATGGTTTGTTTGCGTATCATCTGATGTGAAAGGTGCTCATCTGTGAGCCGTATAGCAAATTATATTTTAGAAAACAGTACTTTATGAGGATGCCAAAAAAAAGCAATTGGCTTGCACATTTTAATATCCTACCTAGGCTACCATTTTCACTCCAGAAAATTGAAAGCACCTTGACTCTTTTTAGGGGAAAAGCTAGGTGAAAGGTGGTTGTGTTCATCTGATTGGCCACTTACTCCCCACCTTGGTGCTTTCATGAAACATTTGCACACCTGAAGAAATCCCTTTATCCTTGTGGTATTATATAAATTAATGATTAACAGGAGAAACATTTGTTTTTGAATATTCCACAAATGAGAACCCCAAATAGTGGTATTTGGCTTGGAATTAGATCAGATATTATGGTTTAACCTCACAGCAAAATTTCCAGGACTGGGCTTTCCTCACACCAAGAGGGCTTTTCGTATACCAAGGAGAGGAAGAGGTGAAGTAAGAAAATCAAGAGGCCAAAAACTTCAGGTACATTATGCATGAAATTTTTTAAATGCCTGAAAAAAAACTAAGTTGTTTTAGTGCCAACACCTTCAGAATTTATCCAGAATTCCTAAAGGTGACTAATAATTTAGTTTAAGGTTTTTTTTTAGTAATGAGTCCTATGGTTGCATATTACTTTGCTCTTGGAAAAAAAAAATCTGTTTCTAAGTTTAATAGTTTTATTTTAGCTCTCAATTTCACATTTACATGACAGAGAAAAATATTCTAACCCCATGATTTATGATGTGCTACTGAATAAGCATTTATGTATAACTGATGTTTCAAAGAGAACCAACTTTAACTGGAATTTGCAACTATGGCGATTTGCAGATCTACCTCTGTCTTGCATTTTGCATCATATCAATGCCCTAATATAATTAGTTTGAACATTTTTGTCTTATCATTCAGTGTCCAGAATTACAGCTTATTCACCATGGGGTAAACATTTGGAAATAATGACTAAAATTTGGCTAAATGTAGTTTAAAACCCGTTGTGGAAGGGAGCTGTAAAGTGAAAAAAGTCAAGACCCATCTGAATGGAAAAGTTCAATACTGTTTTTTAAACTGCTGCAATTCCTTTAAGAATAAGGAAACTTTTTCTTTTTTTAATTATGTCTAATTGTAGTTGCTGGATGGAGAGCAACTGCCAGTACTACTGAGGTTTATGTGAGCATACCACTAGACGTAACAGTTTCTCCTGTTGTGGGAGAAGGCCTTTCCTCTACTCTCTTAGATTCAGTTTTGGGGGGCCAGTGAAATAAAGTGACAAAGGACAGATTAGCAAGAGAAAGGGCAGGTTCTTATTTACCTACATAAATGAGAGTTCAGAAAAAAAGTGTGACTTGAAGCAGAATTTGGGGTTTATATACAATCTTAATAAGAGATGGGGCATTTAGAAGAAAAACAATAACTTTTAGGAAAGATAAATGGGCCCTTAAGAGAATAGATAGGAGATATGATAGTTCTGTGGAAATGTCTTTTCAGATGTGGCACTGAAACTCCCAGGGGAGAGGATTTATGACAGTTGAGTTCTTTAGGGAAGTTCTGCTTTTAGGCAGATAAAAGGAGCTCAGAAAAAAACCCTCTTGCATCTGTTGATTCTCAAATGCATTCAGCTCAAAATATTTTTTTTTAATGCCACAGTTGTGTATTCTGGATCCCTTTATTTCCCCTGTCTAAAACTTTCCAAGAAGTTTCACAAACCAGAAGCCAATATGGTGGCTGTGGAGAGAAGATTCAGGTTAGAAATTAGGAGATAAGAGATCTGCACAGGGAAGGAAGACATAGATTTATGGTGAAATAAGAGGAAAAGTAGAAATTAATAGTTGGACCAGATTACAAACTCAGTTTTCGAGTGCAGAGGGCAGTCAATCAGGATTTCTAGATGTTAGTCTCCACTTTAAAAGTGGAATAGGATGGTAGTGGCAGTTTCATAACACAGTCATTTCCCAGAGCTCAGAGGACCGTGTTCTGGTGAACTTCCTCAGTGGCCCAAACAGTTGGCGGTGGTAAACCCCTTAAAGTTACATCAAACTGTTGCGCTCCAGCTTGGAGGGCCTCAGGAAAGGGAAAGTTTTAGTTCTTAGTGATGCCAAGTCAGGAGGGTAGTAATGGAAATGTTAATTAGTGACAAAATGCACAAGGTGGCAGGATCCAGCTTACAAAGAGGTGAAAATAGCTCAAGGAGAATGAACAGGACTAGAATCTGATACTCCACAAGGGTATATTATAGTTTCCCATTGAAACATAAAATTTCTCTTTATAGCCACCCAATTTTTATCAAAGATAATCAAGGTAAGACTTTTTGTTTGCAAAACATGTCTAGTCTCATCAAACCCGGCTTGATTATGTCAGTACAACAAGAAATGTAATTGATGACATAGGCCTTTTGAACTTTAAGAATCCCGGATTGGACTTTTAAAAGCCTCAAGGCTAGGAATCCAAGCCAAGAACTTGGCATCAGACTTCTCTTGCATTCCTACAGATTTGGATGAAGTCCTCCTTTTCCAGGTCCCCAAAATATCCTAAGCTTCCTGGGCTTGCCAGGAAGCAGCCTTCCTTACTCACCTGTAAGACTGGGACCCCTTTAAACCAGGTACTAGGCCAGTTTTCCAGGAGGGCTTTGTCTTAAGGAGGGTTTCCTTAAAGTCAGCCTTTGTTCCTTAAAACTGCACATCATCCTCAAATACAACATTCTAGTCAAAGCCTTGGTAATATAACCAGTGTTTCCAATTGTGTCATGTTATAAGGAGAATGAATTCTTATTGAACTTATTCAAATACCTATATTGCCATGAAAATAAATATTCAATAAGAATTTTTTCAAAATTTTGGAGAGTTCAAGCAGGGAGAAAAGATAAATGTTTCATTTTTGCTTGCAAAGATATAATCTAGTAAATTGCTGTAAGTTATGGATAGCTTAAGAGAAAAGGGGTTCCTTAAATCCAGAAAACAGAACATTAAAGAGCCAGCAGTATTCCAAGCAAAAGTCATAGAAGGAATTGTAATCATTCTTTTTCAGTCTGTTCAGCCCCATATGATAAATTCAAGTCTTTCTTGATTTGACTTAGCAATTTTATGAAACCATGAGCTTCTCCATTAGTTCTGGAAATCCTTATTCAGTCCAATGCTATGATCTTAAAGTTATGTAAGTAATGACCCTGGAAGCCTGTACCTCAGGACCTGTTGTAGTCTTTTCCATCAATCTCTGAGAATTTGTTGTTGAAGATGAAGCCTGTAGCTGATTACACTAGTTTTCAGGAAAGCATCAAAGCAAAACAATACCTCTGAATAACAAAGGGCTCAAAATGTCTGTGGTTAAAGATCTGATGAGAGTTCATGAGAATGCAATTAACAAGAAAATTTGGTTGTCTCCGTGACATTCAACATTTTAAAATAACTGGAGTTATGACTGATCACATTACACCAGGACATATCATGACAGCTGTGACATTAACAAATTTCTGGAAATTTTATGCGGTTCCTGAAATACTTACATTAATAACATATACCCATTCAACTATAACCTAGGAAAGGTTAAGCATCATTTATCTGACAATGCTTGCCATGCAATTTAACATTTCAAATAAACCTAGTTAGTTTAACACCTCTCTTTTTGCAAGATGAGAGAACAAATCCTTTCAGATTTTCCAGGAGCCCTCTGGGATAGCTCAAAGCCAGTTAAGAGGTCAAGAAGACTTCGTTTAGAATTTGATTTGGGGAAGTTGTTAAAAGGTTTGAACACTTGATTAAATAAAATTACAGGTCACTGAAAAAAATCTTTAATTACTCATGTAACCAAAGCGACAGTAATTACAGTCTCTTATTAAGAACAGGCCAAGAAACTTTGTCCTTTTAACAGAGAGGGAATTTAAACCTCTAGTTTTGCATTTGTATGCTATTGAGCTCATTTTTTTAAAAATTATAAATAAATGCATTCAGTCTTAACCAGCTAGACCACATGAATAAGATACTCTCCTCATCCCTCTTCCCCTCTCTCTCCCCCACCTTCCCCCACCTCCTGCAGGCCCTTTACAACTTTCTATGCCCAGTCAGGTTTTTGTCCTTTACTTCCCTCTTTCTCATTCTGGAAAACCATTAGACAACCTCTAAGCAACTACCTTAGGACAAAATTACTCTCCTTTTTTCCTTAACAAAGACACATCTTTCATTTCTTTCAGACCATTCAAGATTGTTTCCATTCTTAATTGTTTCTAATCTATATTGATTAGAATTCTTAACCCTTAGTAACCTTAACTTCCAGTGAAAATGAGAAGGTGGGCAACTGTAAACTGCCACACATCAGCATTCTGTAGTAAATGAACAAATTTATGAATATGCCACCTCGATTTACCGAGGCATATGTTTCTTTATAGTACAGTCTTTGAATGTGGTGAAAGAACATGCTTATAAATGGACCCAAATATTTTAGTCTCTGTAAAAATGAGAAGTAAAAAGTAGATAAATTTATGCTTAGTAATTAATGTTTTAGTATTTTACTTATTTGGAAATAACTTAGACCCAGGTATAGATACTGCTTCACTTGAAATTCATACTGAAGATAAAACTAAAGATAAGACTTTAGACCATAAACTTTCACCTTGAGAAATGAAAACTTGACATCATTGAGGGAAAAGTGGAAAACAAAGTTGGCAATCAGAGCAGCTTAGGAGAAGACAGACTGCTAAAGAAGTTAAGCAGTGTTAATGCCAACGAAATTTCTGTCGTTCATGCACATCCAGCCATTGGAAATAAGCAGGACTGAGCCCCTTTTAAGTATCTAGTGTTGTTTCACAAGGCCTTCGTTGATCATTAAATCTAGGAAATTGCTGCCTGTTTTGATTAGCAGCTAGTGTAGAAAATGATCACAAGAATATTTTCTGCTAGAAAACCCTAAAACCCACTCAATTACAGGCCTGCAGGGGACCTAGAATTGCCCCTACTCCATTTAGCTCAGCAGTTGTCAGTATTATAGCACCAACCACAGGTCACATTTTGCTCACAGTTCCTTTTCAACCCTTTTAAACAAGACCTGCTTCATTGCTTTAAAGAGCACAATGTTGATATGCCAGACCAGATTTAGTAATTGAAATATTAATTTAAATATTCACAAAAATGTTGTAGAGCTTCTGAAACTTCTCTGGCAAACATCAGATCTGCAGGTCATGACTTTTAAATTGAGTTGCAGAAGTAACTCTTAAGGTTGCAGCAGAAGCACATTTATTAGAGAAATCATTAAGCATGTAAATATGGTTCCCTACAAACACTCATCCTGACTTCTTCTGCACCTAAGAGAAAATGATAAAAATGTTTTAGGATATCACAAGGCTCTGTACCAGGGGTTGGTGAACTGCATACAGCCCACAGCTCAAGTCCAGTCTGCAGTTATATGGCCTGCAAGGTAGGAATGACTTTAACATTTCAGAGGTATTATTTAAACATACAAAAAGAAAGAAGAAGAGTACGCAACAGAGATGTGTGTGGACTGCAAAGCCTGGGAAGTGCACCACCTGGTTCTGGGAGTTTGCTTCCCCTTCTCTGGACCTTCAGCAAATGTGGAAGGACAGTGTTCTTCCCACTGCACGTCTCTGCAGGGTGATTCCCGTGTGTATTTGTCAGAATGAAAGTGTTTTACACATTTCAGATATCCCTCACTTTCTGGTGAATGTAATCACAGAATTTGTGTTTAAGTATTTACACTATAAATTATTTCTTCATATCAAATTTATTAGATTGGTGACAGCCTGCTGCAAAGTGCCTAGACCTTCGGGGGAAATTATGTGATTTTGTTTTCATTATAAGGGGAATTCCATTCCCTACTGTAAAGTCCAAAAATGCTAGTTGCATTCAGCTTTGAGTTGGCTTCCAAGAAAGTTGAGATCATTTGCCCATTTTTTGTCTCATGCTGTATGATATGTGTCATATTGTAACTGTCAAGGAACTAATAAGCTCTCATAGTCAGGTGCACCTTTTTTTTTTTTTTAACTTTCTAAAAGGAAAAGTTCAAAATCCTTTCCACAAATAGTCCTGTTTCTTTTGGCTCTTTTAGAGCTAAATTACTTAGTACCAGTTAATAACAGGATCATTTTAAGAAATAGATACTAACATCATTGCTGTTTAATGTACTGATAAAGCATTGTTTACTCTCAAGCATTTCCATACTTTTGATTTGAGTCATTTATCAATGTGACCATTAGATAAACTGTTCAAGCTAATATAGGGTTTCCTAGTTTCATTTTGGTGCAGATACTTTTTCTACTAGCAATTATTTAATAAACATAGGTTGTCCTGGATATGTATAAGGACATTTCCAGGTGGTCTAAGACCTGTTTATTCACTTTTTCCATTTGATTTGCTAATGCCACAGTCATTTTTCTAGAAGATAGAATTACGTATTTTTATCTAGTCTGCTATAATGTAGGCTATATTTCAGCATTAATTTCTATAGGTGAAAGCATTAAATGGTAGTTTTGAGTAAGACTTCTGGTAATGTTTTATCCCTGGTTTATATTTGATGTACCTATACATTTATGTAAAGGCATATATAAAGGCAGGACCACACGTTTAGTTGAACAGTTTGTGCACTACACAGGTGGTACCCAGTTGGGAGAGGGGGTTAGAGGCTGACACCCAGCCTGTGCTTAGCTTGTCATGCATGTGCCTTGGTAGGGTTGTGTCTCAAAACACCATTTTCCAGTTTCTAAGTCATAGGTGCTGTCTAGGCCAGCAGCAATTCTATTCATGGGAGGGATGTTTAGTAACTATGCTGGGACTTTTTTTGTCATTAGTCTTGAAGGATCCTATGGTAACTTTCTACTCTGAGCCTGGGTAAGTTACAAGGTTAAAAGCTGATAAATTTTCAATTAAACTTTAATGATCCATGTGTACACAGCATTCTCAACTTGAGGAGCTCCGAAGTAAATACACGAACCTTCCAGCTTCACACAATGAAGGAGAACAGGTTGGAAACAGAAAAAAAAAATGTACTGCATAAGCCACATATGTCTAGGGTTCTGCCTTTGGCAATGACCAAGTGCCATGTATATACAACATGTAAAACAAATTAGAATTTCCTACAATTCATCAACTCACCTAGTTTTGCAAACCACAGCTTTTCAAATATTAGCTTTCCTAGCTGAGCCTGCTGGAATTGGTAGTTTCAATCACTGTAACATATGATAATGTCCTTCCTTTGTGCGTAAGGGAGAAGTAGCCTTGCCTGGATCAATAGGTAGAGCTGGCAAGAGGTGAGCTGAGAATCCTTGCCTGACAGGACACAATTTGGACTGTGCTTTGCAAAAGCGATGACCGAAAAGGAGTTAAGATTGCTTCAATTCCACGTCTGAAGTCACCCTGCCACACACACTCCCAATACACAAGCATCATCATTTAATTTAAAGAATTTTTATTGAGCTTACTCTGGGCTCAACTCTGACATGTCTGAGATAGTTTTTCAGCCTTTTTTTTTTTTTTTTTCCCTTCAGCTCTGGACTAGAATGCGAAATGGATCTACCTGGGTGAGAAAGAAATCAGGAACTTCCTCATTCGGTAGCCTAGTCCCAAAATAGGAATTGATTCTCAAAGGAAAATGTGGAGAAAGTGTGAAAAAGAGAAAATTCATTTCTTGAGCCCTATTATGTGCCATATGGCACTGTGCCATCCATTCAACAAACTGGAAAGTTGTCATGTTAGGAGCTAGGAGTACAGTGGAGAACAAGACAGACACCCTGCCATTTGGCCCCTGCAAGCTAGTGTCTAACAAATAAATGAGATGGGTGTAGGGAGCTCTATGAGTGTGCCCTAGGGGATTGGAGAAGGGAAGACTTCCCCGAAGATGAACATTATGTTAAGAACTGAAGGATGAGAGGAATTAGGAAAGGAAAAAGACTGGTTATTGCAAAGAGAGCAAGAGGTGAGTGGTGAGATGAACAGGAATTAAGGAACAAAGGGCTTTGAAAGCCATGTAAAGAATTTGAATTTAGAAAGCTCTTGAAAGGGTGGAGAAAGGACTGAAGGGAGCCAATGTGGATGTAGGGATACCAGGCAGGAGGGGAAGGCAGTAGTCTGAGTGGGAGATAACGATGGACAGAGAGGCACTGGAGGTGGAAAATCAGATATATGAGTTATACAGAAAGAAGCATATTTGGGTGAGTTATCATTGAAATAAGTTTAGAATTTGTTGAGTTTGAAGTTCATGTGAGATATATATATATCCTGGTGGAGAGCTTCAGGATAGTTTTTTTTAAAAAAAAATAGTGAATCTGGAGCTCAGCTGAGAGATCTGAGCTGAAGACAGAAATCTGAAAATCAAAAGCATACATGGTATTTGAAGCTATGGGAGTGGATGAGTCATGGAAGAAGAGGGTCTCAGACTGAGTCCTAGAAACCAAACTATTTAAGGATTAGGTAGAGGAATTTTGGAGGACAAGGACACCTCCAACCAAAGAGAATCATCAGTCACCTGAAAAGGAAGCTGGGGTAAGGGCCTGTGTTCTAGTTCCTCAGGGTCTGTGGATGATGCCAGCGATGGGCTGGGTTCAGCTGTGGCTGTTGGCAGGGCTAGTGACGTGGTCCTTCACATGGCACGAGGGGTGGAGGGAGTGACCCTGACCCGACACTGCATGGAGGCAGCAGGCTCGGAGTTGGAGCCCACTGGCATTAGTCCTGGCCGACTAATTACTGTCGGGAAGTAGCTGTTACATACTTCCTGTCCTGTTGTCAGCCTGGCTTAGGATCCTGGTCCTCCACTGAAAAGCTATGTGATTGTGTCCAAGTCACTTAACAGTAAATGCTGGATTCTACACCTGTAAGATGTAGGATTGTCTTAAGGGTTAGCACCATGGTGTAGTATGTAGCATCATGGTGTTTTCTGAATAGGCTCCTTCCTGTAAGAGTGCCTGGCCTGGGCCTGCCAGGGGTACCTCAAAACTTCTGGACAAAATCCTGAGGAGTCACCCCCTCTTCTGGATCCCTCTTCCATCAAACAAGGGACCAACCAACTTGCCTTCCCGTCTGGTTATCAGGTGCCGACAAGTGCCCACAGCACCTGTTTGCCTTGGAGGTGGGAACGGGTTCCTCTGCCTTATCCCACTCCAGGTTTTCTGAATAAGGTGTAGCAGCACAAGCACTGGAACCTAAACCTTTCACACTAGATTAAAACACCTGCCCATTGTAAAGGTGAGGGCTGAAAAGGAGTTGGGATTACTTTCATTCTACCTCTGAACAACACACCTTTCTGAAACCACCCTGCCACACACGTTCAGCACATACATCTAAGTTCCTCCCTGGCTACTCCAGAACCTTCCTAGAGGGTCATCACTGCCTATCCTAAAGTCTGTTCATTTTAATCCAATAAATTTACCCCCATTTAACTTTCTCCCCACTTCAGTTCATCCCCAAACTGCTCAAAAGACATTTCTGCCAAGAAGAAAAGATGAGTTTTTAGGGAGCTTGAAGAAAATAAGTTAACAAAATGAAGTCATTGGGCCAACCCGGATGGATGTCTGCTCTGCGACAGGCCGTGGACTCTCAGCCCTGAGTGGGGACAGGAGTTGCTCTGTCTGAGGAGGAATATGGTCAGGCCCCTCCCTGGGGCTGTGCCCTTGCCTTCATTTACCCCAGGCTGAATTGGTGCTTTCATCCTCTTTCAGTCCTTCAGCCACCATGAAGTTGCCAGTAGGACTGGCGATCCCTAGTCCTCCAGATACCTCTCACCATCCCCATCCAAAACCTACTTGCAAGCTCCTTCCCCTTCTTTCCCACTTCTTCCCACCATTCACTTCCACCTCATACTTATCCTCACTCTTTTCTCATCCAGACATCCCGTTCACCCCTACCAAGCCCCTCTGAATTAGCAAGGAGGACAAGGAGCCTGGGGAGTTGGCGGGGCGGGGGAGACATTCTCACAGAACATGTAGTTAAGTCACCAAGCTCTGAGGACACCATTCCTGCCCAGTTCAGGCCTGGGCCTCACACCTCTCTCATGGATCACTCTATCCCCTGATCTGGGTTCCCTTCCCCTACTCTGGCCCTCCAACATCTATACCACAAATGGGCTGCTATAATGAACTCTTGAAAAGAGATACAAACTCGTCAAAACTTCCAAAGGATCAACTTAAAACTCCAGGTATGGCATTCAAGGCCCTTCCTAGGAACCTCTAATTTATCTTTGCACCTTCAACTCCCAATATTTACCCCTCTACCTACATTAAACCTGGCATGTTACACAGACACGACCTATTTATTCCCACCTCTGCCAGAGTGTCCTGTCCCTCTCTACACGGCTCTTTACCTGCTGGACAAACGCCTTACCACCTCAAAATCCATGTGGTAGGTTAAATATGGCCACAAATTTTTGGAACTACTCTTCATCCTTTGTATCTGGATTGGTCTTGTGACTTGCTTCGATCAACAGAATGTGGTGGAAGTGACATGTTGCAAGTTCTGAAGCCCAGGCCTCAAGAAGGCTTGTAGTCTCCACCATCACCATCTTGGAATCCTGAGACCCACATGCCCTGAAGCAGCCCAGGATGAAAGAGTTCACGAGAGTGAGCCCAACTCCCAGCTTACACATAGCTGAACAGAGCCACATGAGAGACCCCAGGTGAGTGCGGCACAAGAACCTCCAGGCAACCCACAGAATCTCAAAATAATAAATGCTGGTTGTTTTAAGCCATTAAGTTTTGAGATGGTTTGCTACACAGCAGCAGGTAACTGATACAGTGCACTTCTAATGTGAAGTCTTCCCTGGCTCACTCAGGTTCCTCCTCCAAGTTCCCTCTGTGTTTTGTACACATCACCTCACTTTATAGTTATTTAGTATCTGGCTCCCCCAAGAGATAGTGAGCTCTTGAGGACCAGGGCTAAGTCTGATTCGTCTCCCTCTCGACCACTCACAGTGGTAATGGGATGAAGCCCTTGATCCCTTGCCAAGTTCAGTATACTCAGATGTCATTAATGTGTTTAGAAAGTGCCTAGATGAATATTTCCCATGCAAATTACTCAACAAAGATTTTAAAGCACATCCTGTGTTAACAGAACAGGTCCTAGGCCCTGGAGTTGCTCTCAGTCTAGCAGCTGGTCGTTACAATAAAGCATCAAAGTGTTTCAGTCAAGTGTATTGCTGGGAGTGTACGAGACAGCTGGTGGATGGAGGAGTCAAGAAAACACCTAGAAGAGAGAACATTTAGCTTCAACATAAAGGGTAAGCAGGACGACAGTGTTGGAAGGAAGTTAGTAGCTGTCCCCCACTTTCCTCCCCTTATAAGAAGGAAGGATGCATGGACTGGTCAGATTCGTGAATACTGAACTAAGCCACCATCCTAGGGGTGAGGCCTCAGCCTGTGAAAGAACGGGGTTAAAGGTAGGTCCCAGGCTGGGGATGGCTCCTGTCTGTTTCTTCTCTCTCAGACACTCAAGGTAAGGTGGGGGCTTGGGCTTCTTCCCATTGGCAAGGAGGTGGATTTTCTCCCCGTCTCCACGCCTCTCTCCTTGAGAGTGCTAAGCAAGAACCAGAAGGAACCAGAAGGGGAAAGGAACCAGGGCAAAGCCCCAGGGTTAGGGCTCAACGTTGGGAGTTGGTTGGGGCCAAAGGTAATAAAAAGGTGTGTTTTCCCACCATATCCATGGTGCATATACTCCCCAGGAGTATCAGGTGGTAGGGGGCTGGAGCATGACCCAGGAATCAGTGTTCTAGCCATCCATTGCTTGGCATCAATCCAGAAGAGGGAATAACTAGTAGGAACTTTTCCTCTTCTAAGAAAGTAAGGGAGAGAATCCAAAGCAAAGTGAATAGCACTGCAATGAGGCAGGCAAACGTGGAGAGAGAAACAGAAAGGAGCAAAGTAAGAGGGTCACACAAGAACTCTATACAATCCTGCATGAGAAGGCTAGACTTAATCTATAAAAAGACCACTTGCTTTGCCCCTAGAACATTCCTGTGTTAGCCAATTGCTAACATTACTATGGTACTATGTGCCAGGCATGGTTTAAGTGCCTTACACAAATCAACACATATTATCCTCTGAGCATATATAGCTCACAAATCCTGAGATAAATGACTTGCCAAAGGTCCCACAGATGAGTAACCTGAAGTTCAAAAGAGTTGCTAAGCAGCGCGTCTGTCCTCTCGAACTTTGCTACTCAGTAGTGCTCATATCAACAAGGACACAGGTTCCCCTGAGCTGGACTTACCACGTGGTTTCCTGCAGGAGGTGGTACTTGAGCTGAGTCCTGAGGGACAAGGGATCAGGGCCAGCAGAAGCCGTGAAAGCTTAAGATGCAGGGACTCCAGGGCACCTGAAAGGGTGCTTTGAGAATAGGGAGGAATCCAGCAAAAAAAAAACAGAGGACACCCAGAGCTTCACAGCATCAGCATCCAAGAACAGAGCTCAGCAAACCAGCACCACCCTCAGGAACAGGACCTGGCCCGATCTTTTTCTTACTTTCTTATCAAAAGGTGGCTGAGATCCAGGTTCCTGGATGAAATTTATAAAATTAAGTGCAGGTTTAACTAAGACAAGAATTACTGTTGCATTAAGACTGAGGTAATTTTCTTTCTAGAAATGATTATGGGCAGGAAGAGGAGGTAGAGAATGCTTTTTAGTTATTTTTTAAACTAGCATTTGTATGGCCCTTTTTAGCATTGACAGTATTATATTCTTGCTCCTTATTTCATTGAGAGATGAATGTTAACTTCTTAATTTTTCAGATAAGGAAACTGAAGCCTAGGAGGTTTAACAAATTTATACAAAGTCACACAGCTAATGAAAGAAGCTGGGGCTCATGCCCGAGTTATTTAGACTCTAAATTCTATTCTCATTCATCCTTGTATTCTTTCATTCATTGAAAAAAAGGTATTGCACATCCCAAATGTTCCAGGTAGTTTATCTTGCTGGTTCTTTTTCTCAGCACATTAAACACTGAAGCAGGAATCCATTAAGAGTTGTAGGAATCTACCTCTAGTATTTCTAACAGGATTCAGTGATTATAGCTTTTGCAACGTTCTCCCACTTTTATTTGTAGTTAACTGCTGTCATTATTTCATTGAACACCTGCTCTGTGCCCATCTTGTGCCACACATTGTGTACGGACCCAAACATGAGAGTACATCTACTCAGTAACATCTATGCACAAATGACTCAATCTGAGAATGCTCATTGAGCACATATTCTGGGCAAAAAGTATTCATTCAACAAATATTTATTGGTACCTCTGATAATCATAATAGCTTATATTTACTGAACATTTACTGTCTGCCAAGTATCATGCTAAATTCTTTATATATCACTCAATAACCCTTAAGAGGTAGGTATTTGAGAGCTAAATTCAACTTGCTCAGAACATGAAGTTAGAAAATACTAGAGGCAGAATTTGAACCCAGACAGCCAATATTTTCCACCACTATGTTGTCCCAACTCCTACTCTGGGCAGGGCACTGGGGAGACAGTATTGAACAAGAGAGATGCCATCCCAGCCCTCAAGATGCTTACACACTAGGAGAGAAGATAAACTAAATAAATAACATTATAGTCTCCTTTATGCTGCATTAAACCTTCCCCAAGGACACTCCTATTCAAGTGGAACTAGAGGGTGAGAAGGCAGAGCAGGCATTAAGTAGGTAAAGGAGGGGAAGGGAGGTCCATCCAGGCAGTGGAACAGCACAAGGGAAAGCTCCAAGGTAGGAAGTGTTGGCAGTCCGAGGCTGCGACTTAGCTGATGAGTAGGCCAGGTACAGAACAGTGCGAAGCTGAGGGAAAGAGCATTGTTCAAAGATTATTCCAGCTGCTGCAGAGGAGGAATCAGCTGAGAGCAAGAAAGTATGTGGAGAGACCAAGCAGGAGGCTATTTCATCTGAGCTGCAGATGCTAGCTTGAGTCAGCCTGTTGATAGTAGGAATGGAAGGGGACTGATGAAATATTTAGGAGTTAGAACTGACCAAGCTTGGGATGGGGGAAAGGAGGGAGTCAATCAGTTTTTGGCTTTAACAACATGGTGGCATGGAACTCTGGGACAACTCTAGGGAGGAAGATGAGAGCTCAGGTTGCATCCGAGGTGGCTGTGGACCACCACATGGAGCTGGTAAGTAGTAGGCAGTTGGTTGGACATATGGTTCTGGAGTTTGAAGATCCTAAAAGTGAAGGAAATCATCTTGCACAAAGGTGGGAAGAGTCTCTAGGAGAGAGCCCTGGAGACCTTCCACCATTATAGGACGTTAGAAAGAAAGAAATGAGCAAAGGAAATTGGAGACACAGTTAAAGAGGGAAGAGGAAAGCCAGGAGAGAGCAGCATCCCTGAAACAGAGCAGTGTTTTAAGAAGGGCAGGACCTGGTGTGGCTGAATTTAGAAGGGAGTAAATACAGGAGAGGCTGTTGTGATCTGGGACTTGTCCTGAGGTGTCCTCATGAAGGCAGGGCTTGAGGTGTACCTAGGCAGGCGGGGAATTTTGATACACAGAGGAGAGGGGCCTGACCTGGCATGTATGAGGAACAAAAAATAACACCAGTAGGTAGAAATAGAAGGAGGTGGAGCCAGAGGATCCCAAAGAGGGTAAAGAATTGATGCCATTCATTGACTGGCCACTTTATGCTCATTTAATGCTCCCAACAACCCTATAAAGTAAGAATCTACTAACCTTTTGATACAGAAGAAAATGCTTAGCCCTAGAAATCTGAAAGGACTTGTTCAAGATGATACATACAAGTAATGATGCCAGAATTCTGACCCTGGTCTGAGTCCAGGACTAGCACCTCATGCTTCCTTGACTCCAGTGGCAAGGAGGGAAATAGATCAGACAGGGTCAGGGCTCCACAGGGGTAAAGAAGAGGAAATAAGCTTGGAGAGATTTGGATGCAGAATCAACAGGATTTGGAGAGTGGATATAAGTTAAGAGTGGGGGAAAGTCAGGGTTTCTGGTTGGAGCAACTGGGCTAATGGTGGTACCAATCAATGAGGTAGAAAAAGCAGCATATGGATTCACCGTGAGACAGAGGCTTTAACTTTGACTTGGTGAAGTCCGCTGGGCCTGGGTGATGGCCAGAGATGTCAGGAGGCAGTGAGATACACAGATCTGAAAGTCAGAACACTTCCGGCGGTGGTAGATGTGAAGTGTTTCAGTTCAGTTCTGATTTCTTTTTTACCTTCGTAACAACAGAATTGAGGAAGGGCTGATTCTGGGTTCTAGGAGAGACGTGACGGGGGGAAGGGTGTCAGTCCCCTGATCCAAAGACGACTCCAGGCTCATTGCTGACTCGGTTCTCCCTCCCCACAGATGGCTTTTCACCGCCGCAGGTCCGTGAAATCCAAGCCCCTGGCCTGCCTTCTGGTGGGTTTGAGTTTCTTGGCCCTGGGTCAGTGGTTCCTCCAAGTGTCCACGTCTCAGCAGAAGAAGGTGAGGGATGGCTCCCGGTCAGCTGTGAGTGTGACCCCTGCCGTGCCACCGTCCGCATCCAGCCCAGGGCCCGCGTGCGTGGCCAATGCCTCAGTGAATGCCACGGCCGACTTTGAGCAGCTGCCTGCGCGCATCCAAGACTACCTGCGGTATCGCCACTGCCGCCACTTTCCGCTGCTCTGGGACTCGCCAGCCAAGTGCGCGGGCGGCCGCGAGGCCTTCCTACTGCTGGCCGTGAAGTCGTCGCCCGCCAACTACGAGCGGCGCGAGCTCATCCGCCGCACTTGGGGGCAGGAGCGCAGCTACGGCGGGCGGCCGGTGCGCCGCCTCTTCCTGCTGGGCACCGCCGCGCCCGAGGACGCCGAGCGCGCCGAGCAGCTGGCGGCGCTGGTGGCGCTGGAGGCGCGCGAGCACAGCGACGTGCTGCAGTGGGCCTTCGCCGACACCTTCCTCAACCTCACGCTCAAGCACGTGCACCTGCTCAACTGGCTGGCGGTGCGCTGCCCGCATGCGCGCTTCCTGCTCAGCGGCGACGACGACGTCTTCGTGCACACCGCCAACGTGGTCAGTTTCCTGGAGGCGCAGCCGCCCGACAGCCACCTCTTCGTCGGGCAGCTCATGAGCGGCTCCGTTCCCATCCGCGACAGCTGGAGCAAGTACTTCGTGCCCCCGCAGCTCTTCTCGGGGCCGGCCTACCCGGTGTACTGTAGCGGTGGCGGCTTCCTCCTGTCCCACTACACAATCCAGGCCCTGCACCGGGCCGCCCGCCACACCCCGCTCTTCCCCATCGACGACGCCTACATGGGCATGTGTCTGGAGCGCGCCGGCTTGGCTCCCAGCGGTCACGAGGGCATCCGGCCTTTCGGCGTGCACATGCCTGGCGCCCGGCAGCCCTCCTTCGACCCCTGCGTGTACCGCAATCTGCTGCTTGTGCACCGCTTCGTGCCCTACGAGATGCTGCTCATGTGGAAGGCGCTGCACGATTCCGGGCTGAGCTGTAGCCAAGGGCACAGGGTCTCCTGAGGCCGGGTGGGCTGCGGTGGGTGGGTAAGCAGCCTCTACACGGGATGCTTTCTGGATACCTTCTTTCCTATCCAGCTCCCTGCACCTGAATTCGAGCCACAAACCAGAATCACCTGGGTGAGGAGGGTGGAAAATACCTAAATCCTGGCCGCATCTCCGAAAGTGTCCCCAGACTTCTAGGTATTGTTAAAGTTCTTTCAGGGATTCGAATGTGCAGCTAGAAAAGAAGCCCACTGGGCACGGGAGCATCTGTTATCCTTCCAAACCCAGCTCCATCACCCCCTCTACAGCCTTCCAGGACACCCGCCTCAAATCACTGTAGACAATGGAGCAAGAGAGGGGTGAAGAGCCAGGATTAAATGTCACCTGCAGGTGCAGTACACGTGAGTTGTCACTTCATCATTTCCTCCACAATTGCATGGAACTGAACGGACAGCCATCATCAAAGCCAGCAGTCACATCATTCTGACCTCTGCTTCCATTGGCCCCATATCCTTCTCTGACTCTCCTGCTTCCCCTTTCACTTATAAAAAACTCTTGTGGTCACATTGGGCCTCTTGGATAATCCAAGAGAGTCTCCTTGTCTTAAGGTCAGCTGATCAGCAATCTTAATTCTATCTGCAAACTTAATTCCCCTTTGCCCTGCAACCTAATGTATGCACTGTATGTTCTGGAGATTAGGACGTGGACATCCCTGGCGTGTGCACAGACCTCACTGCTGCAAATAACTGGTAACCCAAGTCAAAATGGCTCAACATAGAAAGTCATTTATTATAGTTAAGTAGTCTGGTGGGAGGGAGGCTCCAAAGCTGGTGAATTCAATGGCTGCATGATGCCATCATGGACGCAGGCTCCCCCACCTTTCTGCTTTGCCATCCTCAGGACACTATTCTTCTCGGCCACAAGGTGGTTGCTGCTCTTCCAGACATCCTGTCCATTTGGAAGGAAGGAGCCCTTCCAAAAGCCCCCAGAAGACATCCTCTAATATCTTACTGGCAAACAACAGTATCTACCTTTGTTTTCTGCCAAGCTAACTTGCTCTGGGGACCACCCCTTACCAATTCTATGTGGTTTTGGGGAAACTGTCATTCACATTACACAATCTCCCCCAGAAACAGTGGTTGGAACGTACTCATGTACCATCCAAAAAGCAATTCTGAGTCCTTTTGGTGGGGTTTCATGTGGACACTGGAAGAAAGTTTTCTCTTCCATTAGCATGGCTGGGCTGGGATGATGTAAGCTGAGCTGCCAGCTGCTATCCTGCCCAGGCTGGTGGGGAGAGTCCCTCTGCAGTGGGAGAGGGAAGGCCCACACACAGGGGAAGCAGAGAGAAAAAGAGGGGAGTGAGAAACTGGATGATCTCCTTGGGCCCCTGAGTGGCCATGCTTGAAGTTAGGATAGCTGGGCTTCATTTAGGAGAAACAGTAAATTCCCTGGTGGCCTACATCATTTGGGGATTTTATCATTTGCAATAAAAAAATATCCACTAGAACTGTGGTCTGGCCTGATCACCAGCAGTCAGCCTCCTCCTTATCTCTCTTCAAGGACTCAGAATCTACCCCGAGTCCCCACCAAGAGACCTTCACCCAACCCCTGATGCATATCCAGCTGCCTCAGTGGTCATCTGGTCTTGAATATACTGCAAGCACCCTGACTGAAGCCTCTCTCAAGCCTGCCCCTCGACCAACATGCCCATCTTGGCAAATGGCAGTATCATGCCCTGATTTGTCCAAGCCAGGACTGGGAGGGGGTATCTCAAACTCCCCCTCTCCCTGACACCCCATCTGATCAATCACCAAGTTCCATAGACTTTACCTCTAAAATCTCTCTCCACCTCCATCTCTGTGGACACCAGTCTGGCCTAGGCTACCAGCAGCTCTCATGTGGGCCTCAGCCAGAGGCACCTAGGGATCCATTCTCCACTCTGCAGCCAAAAGGCAGATCTGCTCACATTTTGGGCCTTCCCAAACTCTGCCCCTGCTGTCCTCAGATGGTAGGCAGACTCTTGACTGGACCAGTTGTTTGACCTGCGTTCCTTGCCTTCTCCAGCTGATCTCTCTTCACTCTGCCAGGGCTCATGGAACCTCTGGTGTTCAGTGCACTGTCTTGCCTCTAGGCCTTCCCACATGCTGTTTCCTTGCCTGAAACACCTTTCCACCTTCACTTCATTTGACAGAAACTTCGATATAAGGTTAAGTATCATTCCTTGGAGAAGCCTTTCCCAACCCTTGTCCCAGGGCACAGAGCTGCCCAGCACCGCCTCTCCTCACCTCCTGCCTGGTTATGGCTCTTAATTCCCCAGAGCCCCCAGCATCTGCCACTGCCCCTGAAACTCAGTGTCTGTGTTAGTTTCCTACTGCTGCTGTGACAAACTACCATGCAGATGTACTGTCTTACAGTTCCGTAGGTCAGAAGTCTGACACAAGCCTCATGGGGCTAAAATCAAAGTATCAGCAGGACTGCATCCCTTGCTGGCAACTCCAAGGAGGATCTATTTCCCGGTCTGTTTTTTCCAGCTTCTAGAGGCCCCTTCCGCCATCTTCAAAGCCAGAATGATGGCCTCCCTCTCTGACTCTTCAGCCTGCACCTTCCACTTTTAAGGACCCCTGTGATCACATTGGGCCCACCTGGTAATCCAGGATTATCCTCCTGTCTTAAGGTCAGCTGATCAGCAACCTTCATTCCATCTGTAACCTTAATGTTCTTTTCCCATGTAACCTTACATATTCATAAGTTCCAGGGATTAGGGTGTGGACATCTTTGGGGGGCCATTATTCTACTTACCACAGTATCCAATACATATTTGTTGAATAAATGAGCCATAATTAAATAATGAACAAAAATTAATAAATGAACAAATGTGCATCCTTCAAGCAGACCTCCTTGATGCAGACTGCTACCTGGACAGTTGAGTGTCACTGACACTGAATTCCCGTTCCTCCCGTTGCCATTTTTCAAGTGTTTGTCACAGATAAGAAAACAAGAATGCTGAGGCCAGGAGAGGACACCTCTATGTCCTTTGGAAAATCTGAATTCTGTGCTTTGACGACATCCTCCCATTTTCCTGACAGGCAGGTGGATTATCCCCACTTCATGGGCAAAGAGATTGATTCAGGAACGTCACAGTTCAGAAGAGTCAGAATGCCACAGTTATGGGACTGCTGTGTTACTCTGGGTCCTGGTCACCCCATGTCTGGGCTGCTAGCGTCACCAGGCCCAGGGAAGGCCCGCGGCTCGCACAGCCCTAGCACCGCCTGATGTCCCCTAGCTCACCCCGCCTGGCTCATCGGGCACTTTTGCGCCCCGAGGCCGCCAGGGGGCGCGCCCCGCACACGGTTTCCGCTTAGAGGCTGACCGTTGGTCCTTGGGCCACGTAAAGCCCGTGCTCCCAACCAACTCCCTTAATCCGGACAACGTTGCTAACAAGGACCCCTCAAGAGCAAAGAAAATGATGAGGCTGTCTCACTAACAAACACAGATGCAAACTCCTACATGAAATGCTAGCTGACACAATGTGGCAATACGTAAAAAGGATAATGTCCCAGCACCTATGTGGGTTTATCCCAGAAATTCGAGGTGGGCTTAGCATTAGAAAAGGAATCAGAATATATGGATAAAAAAGGAATATTCGTCAACGTAGCACATCATATCAAGAGAAATATAAGTATCTCATATGGGAGAAAAAAATGTTTGATAAAATTCAACATCCATTCGTGATTTTAAAGAAAATCTCAGTTAAAGGTGAAAGCATTTGAAAGCATTTCCTTTAAGATTCAGAAAAAGCTAGATGTGCCCATCGTCACAGCTGTTCCATTTTCCAAGGTCAAGAAACAGCAAGGCAAGATAAAGATTCAAAATTATAATAACTTGAAAAAAGTAAATTATCAAAACCTCACAGGCTTACAATCCTATCAGATCTAATTTCCCCATAAAATTAATGCTATATGCCCTATCCTGAAATGAAATTCTTAGGGAATATAATCTCTCCACACATTTATTTTCCAAAAAAGCCAATATAATTCTTTAATTGTAGTATAAAAGATTAATAAAAGAAAAATACTTTAAAATAAAATAATATGAATTGTGATGTGTAAATTCTTGAGCACAGCAAGAAACTTCCTTCAAATCTACCCCTAGTGGGCAGTACACCTCATTGAGAACCATTAGCCTACTTCGAAAAACATCAACACCACACCCAAATCCTACAGTTAATTACTTAATTTTAAAATGTACCAAGTCTTCTAGTACAAAATCAGTGTACAAAAATCAATTTAACTTCTATACACTAGTAACAAGCAATTGGGTACTTGGTAAAAGTACCATTTATAACAGAAGTAAAAATGTACCCAGGACTGAATCTAAAAGTGATACAAGAAAATTTTTTTAAAAATTTAAGATATCTTTTAAACATCTAAATTAATGTATAGAGATATAGTGTTGTAAAGCACCTCCAAGCCCCTGACTTTCTTGGATCCACACCCCATCTTGGGAACACGGATTATTATCATCCCTATTGGGCAGATGTGGAGACTGAGGCCCAGATAAGTGAATGACCTGCCCAAAGTCACCAAGTCTGCTGGGCCATGGCCTCCTGCCTGCCATTCCTGGGCCTTGACCATGGCCCCAGGCACCGTGCCTGAACTTCACCACACCCAGAGCCAAAGGCTGCAGCTGCATTAGGCCGGAGGCCAGGCCTCTGGGCTCCAGAGAGGAGGCAGGTGGCAATTAGGCTGTGTGCGAGCATGCGCACACACACAGCTGTAACGTGTGTGTCTTCAGTAGAGGAAACCTGCTCAGTGCCACCTGACTCAGCGGCACTTGAGAGCTGGAGGCCGAAACCCGTTTGAGGCAAGAGGTGAAGGTGGAGCTCAAAGGTAAGGCCCCACCCCAGTTTCCCCCATCCCAAGCCCCACCCTCAAACCCAGAAGAAAAGAGCAAATAAAGATTGTGGGGAGACAGGAAGTCTGAGCCAGAAGGGCCCTGAGTGGGCAGGAAAGTGGGCCGGGAGGGGAGCCGTGGCTCCGGCATCGCCCAGCAGGCGTGTGGCAGTGAGGGCTCAGCTCAGAATGCAGCCCTGCGGAGGGGACAGTCTGGGGTTTGAATGCTAACTACCATGTTTGCCTGTCGGTGGCCCCTGAGTGGAGCCCGTCGCTGCCCAGAGTGAGGACTCCGCCCCTCCCCCTCCGGGAGAGCAGAACCACCTGCGGCTCGACTGGCGGCCGGGAAACGGCCAGTCTCTTAGCCTTAAGTCAATGTTGTAACAGTTTTTAGAGCTGGCCTCCTCCACCCTGGGACGGTCTTTCACAGAATTGTTCTGTCCTGGCCATGACCCTCTTCTCCCCTCCAGCCTAGACTCTGCCTGGCCTTTGAGTAAACAGGCCCATTAATCTATTTTTCACAGCAGAAGAGCAGTCTTTCCAGAAGGTTTGTTCTCATACTCCCAAGAACACAGAAATGACATCAGTTTTTAAAATGTCATCTTTTTTTTTTCCTTTACTCTTGCTCTCAAGAGTTTGGAGCAATCAATCACAAATTAGATTTGTATTCTAGAAAGTTCATTTGGCTGAGGGAGACAGGAGCTCAGGGGCAGGAGGGGCCCTGGGGAGAGTGAGGAGGTGATGAGTAGGGGAGCAAGGAATGTGCCAGACCTGGGAGGGGGGCAGAGGTCAGGGGAGGTGGAGTGTGCAGGGCTTGGAACCTGGGGGAGGGGCGAATGGGAGGGGAGGGGAGTGCTTGTCAGGGCAGATAGGAAGGCTGGCTCCGGCCTGGCCTTTGGGGTGGGGTGACCGGGCACAGACAGTCCGGGAGACGGCCCGCACGTGTCCTGGGAGCCTGTGGCAGCACCTGGGGGGACAGGGGTCCCCCACACCACACCCCAACTGCCTGGGATCCTACCTCCACTCATCCCCACAGCTCCCCAGTATGCGGCGGAGGACAGGAGGCCCTGAGTGTCTTTCAGAATGTTCTACACCAGGTGTCAGCGGGGCTCCCTGTTCCTCCTGCCCCTCCCCTCATCCCCTCCGTAGCAGCTGCGTGTGGGCTGCAGGCCAGAGCCTCGGCCTCACTGCTGGACCCAGCCTGATGTCTTCCAAAGCTCCCCACCCCACCCCTGCATGAGCAGTACTGGCCTCTGCACAGAAGTGGGAAGAAGGGAGCTCCCCAAACTCTCAGAGATGGAAGACAGCTGCCTGTGTGGCCTGAGACTCCAGACACAGCCCCCACGCAACCGCGGCTCAAGTGGGTGTCCAAGGGGCCTGCCACAGTGGGGCACGTGCTCCCTCTCACCCCTCAGGGCCCTCCCAGGGGCCAGAGTACCTGAAACCTTCCACTAAATCCAAAGCTTCTTAGCCAAATAAGCCCCTGCCCCCAGGTGCCTGAGGGAACACCAGATCCACCTCTCCCAGGCTGCCCTCTGGACCTAAAAGTCTTTTAAGGCCCAGCCAGGACCCTCTGGGCACCCCATTTGGCAGTATTTCCCCCTATTCCCAACCTCCACCCCACCTCCTCAGTGCTGAGCTGGGACCCCATGACAGAGCCAGATCCCCTCAGCGGGGGTGGGTGGGCATGTGGACTCTGCCTGAGGGAGGGCCATGGGCAGCAGGCCCTCTGGATCTCAGATGGTCCAGGAAGCACCCAGGGTATTCCTTGCACCCATGCTACTCCCCCACCCCGCCTACTGGTGCTGGCCTGGGCAGGACACTGGAGAATCCAGGAACCATTGGATCCAGCTGCCCCCTGACCCTGCACCAGATCCACTAAAGTTCCATTCATCTGCTGAGGTCCTGGGCAACATTTTCCCACCAAGAGGATCTCCAGGACCCACAACTGGCAGGGCTTGGTGGGGAGGATTGAGGTTCTCATGGTGGTGCTCTGGGCTCTTTGGGAAACTGCCTGGCAGTTCCTCAAAAACCATCTCATTGCCTTACTCCATTCCTAGGTATTTACCCAAGAGAACTGAAAACCTATGTCCCACAAAAATGTGTATATGGATGTTCATAGAAGTATTGTCCATACCGGCCCCAAAGTGGAAAAATCCCAAAGGCTAAATGGATAAGCAAAATGTGGTAAATATACACAGTGAAATATTACCCAGCCACGAAAAGAAATGAGGTTCTGATACATGCTATGACGTCCATGAACCGTGAAAACAGTTATGCTAAGTGAAAGAAGCCAGATTCTGTTTACAGGGAATGTTCAGAATAGGCACATACACAGAGACAGCAGATTAGTGATTGTCAGGAGTCGGGGGAAGGGTAAATGGGGAGTGACTGCTGATGGGGATAGGATTTCTTGTTGGGATGATGACAATGTTCTGGAATAAGTGGTGGTGATTGTACAACTTTGTGAATAGACTTAAATCCACTGAATCTTACATTTTAAAAGGATGATTTTTGTGGTATGTGAATTATATCTCGATAATAAAAATTTAAAAGATACAGTCAGAGAAGTACCACTCCTCCTCCTTGCTCTCCCAGCCCCATTCCCACATCTTCCCACCCGTTGCCACCTGCCCTTAATGGGAACCAATCTCTTCACTTTCTCATCTGTCCTTCCTGCATTTCCTTTGCATAAATGAGCAGACACGTGTGTATGTCCTCATAGTCTCTTCTCCTTCACATGAAGAGGAGCACACCATACAGATACTCTTGGCTTTTGCTTTTTTTCGCTAAATAGTGCATGCTGGATTTAATGCCATCTAAAGTCAGAGATTTTTTTTTTTTACAGCTGCATAGTGCTCCTTTGTATGGATAGGCTATGCTATAGTTTATCCATCACTCTCCATGTTCGGGTACGTTGTTCCCAACATTGTGCAATTAAAAATAACCCTTTAGTGAAAAACCTTTTACATATGTATTTTCACATTTTTGGAGGTCTATCTTCAGGATAAATTCCTAGAAGTGGAATTCCTGGGTTAAAGGGTGAGCATGTATTTAATTTTACTGGGTATTACCAAATTTTCCTCCAGAGGATTACACCAATATGCATTCCCATCAGCAATATATTCGAGTGCCTGTTCTCCCACAACCTTGCCAGCAGAAGATGTTGATATTTTTATTTTTTTGTGAGTCTGATTAGGTAAGAAGCAGTATCCATCTCAGTGTTGTTGTCATTTGCCTTTCTCTAATTTGGAGTGTCCCTGAGCATCTTTCCTCCATATGTTTGAGGGTCATTTTTATATCTTTTCTGGTGAATTGTCTGTTCATGCCTTGCCACCTCATTTTACTATTGGATTTTTAGGTTTTGTTCTCAATTTTTAAGAGTTACTTATATATTAGGGATATTTGCCTTTTGTGATATTATGTTATGAATATTTTCTTCCAGTTTGTCAGTTTTCTGACAAACTTTGTTTATGGTGTTTTGTGTCATGCAAAGTTTTTTTAAAATTTTCATGTAGTTAAATTTATTGGTCTTTTATGCCCTCCGGGTTTTGAAGCATAGTTAGAAAGCCTTTCCCAACATCGAAGTTAAAGAGGAAGTCACCCATGTTTTCTTCTGGTCTTTGTGTGGTTTTAGTTTTTACATTTAGAGCCCCGGTCCATGTAGCTTATTCTTTTGCTGGGTGTGACATATAGATCTAATTTTATCTTTTTCCAAATGGCTACCCAGTTGTCCCAATACCATTTATAACAAGCGCATTTTTAGTATGTGTCAAAGGGGCATATCTCAGATCACTTGGGTAAAGGTGTCTTTGGGTCTATTGCTAAATTCCTAGTTTACTGCAACTTGTCTGTTCATGCACCAGTGCCAACTATTTTCAATTACAGAAGCCTTTATGTTTTAATGTCTGCTAAAGCTGTTTCCACCTCATGGCTTTTCTTTTCCAGTGTTTTCCCTCCTATTCTTGCATGTTTATCTTTCCATACAGACTTTGCAACTCATCTATCTTCATGAAACAGCTTGCTGGTATTTCTATTGGGATTGCATTGAATTTACAAATTAATTTAGGGAGAACTGACATCTTTATAATGTTGACTCATTCTGTCCAAGAACAGGGAGGTCTTCATATTTGTTCTTCATTAGTGTCTTTCAAGAATGTTTCAAAATTTTTCCTCATATAGAATTTATGTATTTCTCCTTAAATTTGTTCCTAAGCATTGAATCTTTTTATTGTTATTATTATGAAGTGTTTTCTCTACCCTTATGACCTCTGTTTATTGTTGGTATATATAAAGGCCATTGGAGTTTGTATTTTAATTTTGTATCCTGCTACTTCACTAAACTCTTACTATTTAAATTAGTTTTATCACTGGTTCTCTAGGGGGTTTTCAGGTATAACATTATATTATCTGCAAAGAGATATAGTTTTTTCCTTCTTTCCTTCTTTATCCAGCCTTAGGCCATAAATTGATTTATTTTGTCTAATTGCATTGGTTAATTCCTCTAGAACAACGTGGAATCATAGTGTAGATAGTGGCTATTCTTGCCGTGTTCCTGATCATAGTGGAAATGCTTCCACTGTTTCCTGATTAAGTAAGATGCTGGCTTTAGGACTACATTTTATCTTGTTAAGTACATACCCACCCCTCATTTCCTATTTCATTGAGTATTTTTATCATGAATCAGTGTTGAATTTTGTTAAAGCCTTTCTTGGCATCTATAGAGAAAAATCATGATTTCCCCTTCGGTTCATGCTTGTTATGGGTTGAATTGTGTCCCCCCAAAGATGTCGAAGTCTAACTCCCTGTGCCTCATAATGTAAACTTACTTGGAAATAGGGTCTTTACAGAGGTGATCAAATTAAAACGGGGTCAGGAGGTGGACCCTAATCCAATGTGACTGGTGTCTTTATAAAAAGGGGAAATTTGGATACAGAAATAGACACACAAAGGGAGAACACATGGGAACATGAAGGCATAGATCATGGTATTGTTTCTATAAGCCAAGGAATGCCAAAGATGCCAGCAAACCACCTGAGGCTAGGAGAGAGGCACAGAGCAGATTCTCCCATATAGCCCTCAGAAGGACCCAACCCTGATGACACCTTGATCTTGGACTTCTAGCCTCCAGATCTGTGAGACAGTAAATTTCTGTTGTTTAAGTACAACAGAGTGCTGTGGTACTCTGTTATGGCAGCCCTGGCAAACTAATGGTATTAATGGATTTGCTAATGTTAAACCAACTTTGCATGCCTGGAATAAATCCCATTTGGCCCTGGCTGGTTCTTAATAATATCCAAGATACTAACAAAATATAAGCAGTGTTTCAGAGCATCATGGAATTAAGAGCAACTCAAAGTTCATTCTGTCCTCCATATCCCCATTTTCCATGGTGTCTGCTCTCCCCTGGAGTCCAATGTGATTCTCCCATTTTCCGAACTCTCAGCAGGATACCATCAGCAGCTACTCCCAACCTGAAAGTTCTGTGTATCCAAGTCCACTCCTCCCCTGCGATCCCGCCCCCTGGCTAGATGGGAGTGGGGGAACTGGTTAACATGGTTAGTTGAATATCCCACCCCAAGACACCAGCCATTTGGAGCCTCTATTTTGAGTCATTGCCCATGCCAAGGGGCTTTTTTAGGGTTCTCAAGTGATAGCTGGGCAATTAGATCTGTTGGGATTTTTAAAAGAAATGATTATTATAAGAATTTCACTTGGGAAACTCTGTTACATACAGGAGCAGTGAAGATAGGGGTTTCTCCATGGCTCTAGTGGGGTGGAGGTTATGAAGTCCTGCAGAACTGGGAAGAGGGAACTATGTCAGCTCTGGGTGACAAGGTCTCTAAGAAGGAGTAGAAAGGGCTACTCTGTGAGGGAATGAGCTCCCAGGTACAAGGGAATGCAAGCAGAGGTTGGACAGCAAGTCAAGGAGCCAGTAGCATTTCTGTGGGGGAGAGAAGAGGAGGAGGAGGCACAAGAGTGGAGTCAGACAGGGTAGGTAGGAACCCAGTTCTGACGTTTCCTAATTGTGTGACCGGGGCATCTCCCTGAGGCTCAATTCTGTCATCTGTAAAATGGGGCTAATGAGGGCTCCCGCCGAGGGTGGTTGTGAGAATTAAATAGGAAAAGCACCTACACAACAGGCCTGGTGATGGCACCATTCAGTGACTCAGTTTATGGCAACCGACCAGCAGGGACCCAGGTCCAGAGCATCATCAGAGCCTCACTCCTTTCCCAGACTTGTTGGGAGACCAGGCTCTTCCTGTCATGTCTGGAAACCTCGCCCCCTGCCCCCAGCCCCCAACAGGACCAGGGCCAATGCCTTCTCACTCCCACCCCACCAGGCTGGGTGCCCTGAACAGGTCACTGTCCCTCTCTAGGTCTCTTTCCTCATCTGTCAGAGAAGGTGGGAGCTGCCAGAGATGGGCTCTGAGGTGGGCCCTCCCAGAACTGACATTCTGGGATGGCCAGGCTTTAACCACCCATGTGCAAGTCTCTGCTTTTGGGGACTCCATGTCTTCACAAAATTGGGGGTTGGGCAAAATAAAAATAGCATCAGCCAAGCCCTGCTGGGCACTTACTCTGAGCCCAGACCCACTCTAGGGGTTTTACGTGGCTCGGTCCATTTAATCCCCATAACAACCCTATGATGTGGGTGCTACTATAAAAATTTTATAAGTGAGGTGATTTGGGCATAGAGAGGTTGGGTCACTTGTCCAATGTCACACAGCTAATATAAGCCCAGCCAGTGAGTCCAGAGTCCATTCTTGCATCCACCACACAACACTGCTTTTGTGGTTCCAACACTGAAATACAAAAGAGGGCCTGAGCTTCCTCTGAACTCCACTGTTGTGTGGGCTGAGGCAGAAACGTTTTCCCAGACGTGACCCCAGCTCCACCTTTGAGCACATCGCAATGCTGCCCAACACCCTACATGCTGGGGCCTTATAGGGCCCCAGGACTTGCCTGTACCTGATCATCACACACTACTGCTAGAAGCTCATTTTACAGACAGGAAAATGAGGCTCTGATAGGAGAGAGAACTTGCCTGGACCACACAGCCAGTAATAGTGAGGACTTGAGCCCAGAGCTGCCTGGCTGCACCAGGTGCTGCTGTCTTCCCCATAATGAGCCTCAGCCTCACCCTCCTACAGACTCCATCACCAACTCCAAGAGAGGCAGCATGAGTTTAGGGCCCTGGAAACAGAGTGGAGAGGTGGGGGTGAGGGGTGTTGCTGAACAGTTGAGGGGGCCAGCGGGCTTCCTGGTGGAGACTCGGCATTAGAGCCAGGCCTGATAGCAAGACATGCCATGTAGAGAGGGAAGAAAGAGCCTTTCAGACTTTGCAGGTCCCCGTTAAACAAGGTCTTCTGAGAGTGGGGAAGCTGGTAGCCCTTGAGAGGAGCAGAGAGGGCTGGGGAGTCTGCAGTGCAGTGGGGTCCTGGGGGAGGGAGTCAGGCAGGGCACAGTCTTGGAACATTGTTTTATGGGTAGTGGGTCATGGCTGCATATTTGCAAGGCTCTGTAAGGGGCTGGAGCTACACGAAGCAGAGAAACAGCTGGGAGGCCTGGGACAGAGGCTGAGGTTGTGGAAGAGGCCTGATTAGTGTGAGTGACTGAAAGGTGGATGAAATCATTTACGGAGACTGGGAACACTGGAGGGGGAGATGAGTGGGCCTGAGTTTCTCTGTCTAAAAAGTGGCTGACACAGGTGTGGGATGAGCAGAACAGACACATCTGCCCTGCTGATCCAGAGCCCATACATACTGTGTGCCAAGGCTGGTGGTTCACAAACCTTCTCAGTCTTAGTCTGGAAACCTGCCCCTCCTGCCGTCGTCCTATCACAGCTCGAGTAAATGAAACCTCAGTATGGCCCCGGAGCCAGCTTTCCCCATCTGACAAGGGCTCTCTTTGCGCTTCCTGGATTGTGTGAGTCGCGTTCCTTCATCGCAAGTCTTAGGAATGAAATATGAACATGGAGATGGGGAAAAGATGGGCGCTTGCCTCTTTGAGACTTCTTTTCCCATCTCCCTGCATTGGTCTTGCGGGTCTCTGCAGGAGATGCGTGCTTAAAGCTCCGCGGGCCTGAGAGCCTCCAGGGGCTCGCACGGAATCCTCAGGCAGCTGCCTCCCTGGGCTGGGCCCTGGGAGAGGGTGGGCTCCCGGAGATGTTCCACAGCGGATAGAGCGAGGTTGGAACGGAGGGAGGGAGAGCGCGGGCCGGGTCGGGCTGAGCCGCCCGGGTCCCCAAATCCTCTCCACCTCTGCTGCGGGAACTCCGCATCCTCCTCCCTGCCAGTTCGCCTCACAGCTCGGCTCTAGTTCGCATGCGCTGCAATCCTAGCCCGCCCGCCCCTCTGGAGACCACGCCTCTGTCCCAAAATGGGCGGAGGCCGCGGGGAGGGGCGGGTCGCCCGGGAGTCCCAGTTCGAGCCCCCGCCCCAGGCCAGCCCCAGCTGATCTCCGGCTGGAGCCGGAGGCTGCTGTTTGGGGCCGGTCCAGCCTCTGCTCCAGTGCGTGCTCGGCCCTGCGTCCCTAGAGTCCGCTGGCCCCGCGGCGTCGCGGCGGGTAGGAGGCGCTGCGCTGAAGGAGGTGTGTGCGAGCGCGCGTGTGTTCATGTGTGTGTTTCGGGTGTGTGTGTGCGCGCGCGCGGGTGCAGCGCGGGCCAGTGCATGCCCTGTGAGCACGAATCTGTGGGTGGGGGTGCACATCCCGCAGCCGGCGAGGAAGGAGATGTGCGCTGGCCTTGGGGCCCCGGGGGGCGGGGATCTCTAGTATCAGCCCAGGTTCCTGGTGTTCGTCCCCACCCCCACCCGGTGAGTTGCCTCTTCCCACTGACCCCCGGTGTTCCGGAGCCAGTTTCCTAGTTCAGACGCGCTAGGGTTTAGCTCTCGGGGTTTGACCGGCTCTTCCCCTCCTCAAACCCCACAATTTCGCTTTCCTATCCCTTCTCAGCCTTCTACTCCTTCGATTCCACACCCCCTCCTGGGAACCTCCCCATCCCCCTTCCCTGGAGGCTTGGGAAAGATGGCAAGGCCAAAGTCGATTCCCTTCCTGACCCTCTTCCCAGGTCATGGGGTCCTATTTCCTGGGCTGCTGGGCTTGGATGTGTCTGTGAGGGCGTGGGGAGGTGGGGGAGAATCTGAGGGAGAATGGCTCTTGGGCTTGGATGTGTCTGTGAGGGCGTGGGGAAGTGGGGGAAAATCTGAGGGAAATTGGATCTTGGGCTTCTCTCATTCTGCCTCCGCCCTTCATAGTTGGGAGTCTAGGGCAACCTACCTGGGGTCCAGGGGTGAAGTAGGACAGGTCATTAACAGGTGCCAAGTTCTCTCCAGGCTTCATTTCATGTGGTGGGATTCAGCCCTAGACCCCACAGGGTTGAGGAGAGAGGGACAGAGAAGGTGAAATGAGCTACTCTCTCTCAGGGCTGCTGAGCCACAATTTGCACCTGGGTTGTCCTGGCTCTCAAACCAGAACCCTCTCCCAGGACCAGCATTTGAAAGAAGGGTGCCGAGGGCAATTATACCTAGGATTCTGGGGAAGGAGAAATCTGGGCAGACTTCCTGGAAGAGAGGGGGTTTGAGGGTGGGGCTCAAACTACCCTTTGAGGGTGCAGCCTCCTGGGGAATCACTGCGTTCTGTTGCAAGGATTGAGACCCTCCCACCCAAGGTCTTTGGGCCTGGTCTTTGCTCCAGTCCCCAGAGTCTTGGTGTTGAGGTGGGGAGTCCTGGCTGCTGGCTGAGGGCTTGCAGGGTAGGGTGGGCCCAGCTGTTGCTGCTTCAGGCCAAAGCTAGGAGCCAGGAAGAGATGCTTAAGTGGGGTCAGTGCCCTGAGGACCAGTTCTTCTGACTGGTGAGGCAGATGGGTAAAACAGAGAAGCCCCTGTCCAGAGTTGCACCCAGGTGTTGGAAGCCAGTCCCTGCCTGGGAGCTGGGGAAGATTTCATTGTGAAGACATCGGTGCTGGGTCTTGAAGGATGAGAAGTTCACCAAGCAGAGGAGAAAGGGCAGGACACTGCAGGTGCAGGGAATAGCTGGGTAAAGGCCTGGAGGCATGCAGCTGAATGATAGCCTGTGGAGAGTGGCATGAAGTCCTCAGGTGTGTGTCCCAGAAGAGTCATTGTTGACTCTGTGGTGAAGGACTTGCAATGGAGGCCAGTGAGGAGGAGGCCAGAGCAAGGAGAGGCCCCCTCTCCTCTCCTCTCCCCTCCCCATCTCCCCACCCAGGGCCAGGCTTGGCGCTGGAGATCTGATAGAGGTTCCTAGAGCAGGGGTGGGGGTGAACAGGAAGTGCTAAGAGGCTGCATGGGGCCCCCAGTGAGGAAGAGGGGATGAGGGAGCCCTGTCAGAGGTGGAGCCACCAGTCGGGGTGGAGCTAGTCCCGGGAAGTTGATGAGATGAGGGTTGGACACAGTGGTTTGAGAGGCTTGTGGGCTTTTGGGGTGATAATCCAGAACACTGCTCCCAGGCCAGTGTTGTCTCTGGCTACTTCTGCCCCTCCTTTCCCTGCGGGCTGTCAGGACAGCCCTGAAGCCCTGGTCCCTGAACAGGAGACCCTCCTGGAGCCGCCAGTGGGCACAAGGAAGCTTCTCTTAATGACACCTCCTACCTGCATGACCTGTCATTGTGTCCAGCTTCTTCCTTGATGAGACAGGCTTGGCACGTGACCTTGAGGCAAGGAACTTCCCCTGTGAGTTTCAGTATCCTTGTATGCGAAATGGGGGTAAATGCTGCCTAATCTCAGAGATCTAGGGGATGATGATGAAGTAAATCACGTTACTAAAAATGCTTTATGAAGTACATGGTGTTTGGTAGCCATTACAACTAATAGTAACTAATAATCAGCATCACGTAGTCCCTTCTTCCCTGGCCAGGGGTGCGGGGGTAGTGGACGACCCAGAGGAAGGAGGGGCCTGACTTTGGGAGAAGGGTGAAAGGAAACAGGGTCTTCCCCACTGAAGTGGAAGCCCCTCTTGGCTTCTGTGGTGGAAAACTGTGGCCCTCTTAGCCCCCTCATGTAGGCAGGCTTGCTGTCTGGGGCCCAGCAGGCGTGGAAGTGTCTTGTGCCCAGTGCCTCACCTGGCTCTGAGAGAGGCCTTTCCCTGCCTCTGTGTCCTCAAATGTTTTGAGTGCCTTTAGAGCCGCCTTCCCTCCACCTCTCTAGCCCCTCCAGAGACCTCTTCTGCGCCTTCACGCCTTGCCTTTTCTGCTCAAAACATTCCTTGGCTGAGAGTGGTCCCCCAGGGGCCTCTCCTGCAGCCGTCTCTGTAGCCTCTCCTCCCTGGGCTGGTGTGACGCCCTGGAATGGCCTCACTTCAGTTCAGGCTGAGCTGCCGACTTCGCTTTGGCCTCAGGCCTTGTCTTTCCCTGCTCACTAGTGGCAAAATGGGCCAAGTACCTTTGGGGTTTTAATCCAGGATGTTTTAGGAAGCTAGCCCTCAAGCTTGGACACAGAAAGTTGTGGAATGTGGGCATTGCTGGCCTGTAATGGCCTGAGTTACTGCTCCCTGTTCTAATGTTTCAGGGATGTGTTTCTAGGGGCCCAGCTTCCCTGGGGCTAGGAGTGTGAGGGTGCCGCTGGCTGAGGCTCTGGTGGCCTGTGGGCATGGGCTGTGGTTTTCTGCCACACTGGTGCATGTGGCCAGAACAGACCAAGCCCATCCATAGGTACCCAGCTGAGCAGCACTGTCAGGGTGTTCCCAGGGTGGCTACAGGATCTTGTGGCCTGAGGGACAAGAGACAGAGATCCTGCTGGCCTTATCTGTCTGCCCTTGCAGGCCAGCCCCTGCCCCAGTGCCCCCTGCTGCTGTGTAACTTCTGCCAGTCTGGGTGAGGGAGGTGGGACTCAACTGATTTGTTACTAATAATAGTCACTAAGACACTAGCGCTTGGGAGGATTGTTTTCCATTGGAGCAACTGAAGGAGTAATAACTTCATCTTCACTCCCTCCCTCACTTCCTCGAGCAGGAGAGAGGTGCGAGGCCACAGGCCCACCACACTGTGGTTCAGGAATGGTATTGTTTCCTAGCGAAGCTGTAACAAGTTAACACAGACAGAGTGGCTGAAAACAGTACAAATTTATTCTCTTACTATTTTGGAGGTCAGAAGTCTGAAGGGAGTCTTATGGGCTGAAACCAAGATGTTGTCAGGTGGTTCCTTCCAGAAGCTCCAGGGGAGCCAGTGTTCCTTGTGGCCTCGTCACTCTAGCATCTCCTGCTGTTGTCACACTGCCGTTTTCTCTTTTGGAGTCAGATCTCCCTCTTAAGGACACCTTGATTACATTTAGGGGCCACCCACATAATCCAGGATAATCTCCCCATCTCAAGATTCCTTAATCACATCTGCAAAGTCCTTTTGCCATATAAGGTAATAGTCTAAGGTTCCAGGGATTAGGAGCTTGATATTTTGGGGGCCATTATTCAGGCTACCACAGGAATCAACTGCAGTGTCACTGCAGGTCGTTCTCTGAGATTCCCCCTCCTGGGTGCCCAGAGCTGCTGGTTTCCCCCCAAGGGTGTCACCTTCATTGTCCCCACACCCCCACCCCAGCCTAGGAGCTTTTGCAGGCAGAGTCTGGGCTGCTGCTTCTCTGGCCCCAGAGCCTAGCCTGAGACCATGGTAGCCAGAGCTCAGGGAGGTCTGGGTGAAGGGAATGTGATGGTATTGTCCCCACGGGTTGCTCCAGTGACCATACCCAGACAACACTCAGTTAAGCCTTTCAGAGTGTAGCGCAGCTTATTTCAGATGTTCATTCAATCACTCCAGTGCTCTTGAGGGTCTCTTGATCGCCACCGTCACCTTGTGAGGGTGAGGCTGGGCCAGGAGCCCCATTTTGCAGATAAGTACACCGAGGCCGAATGAGGCTAAATCCTGCCTGGAGCCGAGATGTGTGAGGGGAGCTGGCGTGGGGGCAGGTTGGGCCAACAGAGTGAAGACCTGCATTTTATTGGTGAGAACTCTGAGGCACTAGGAAGGGAACCATTTTGCCCCTCCCTGAGCCGCAGTCTCCCCACTTGAGGATGAGGATGTCAGTAGGACATTCTGAGGCTCTGATTGGCCTTCTGCCTGGCGTTCAAGGCTGCCATGGGCCGGAACGTGACATGGGGCACAGCAGAGCCTGGAGCCCGGAAGTACTGCCCGCTTGCCACTTACCCAGAGACGTGGTTGTCATCTGGGAGGTGGTGAGCCTCCTGGTGCCTCCAAGGAAGGCCCTCCAGCCAGACTCCCAGAGAGCGCCTGGCCTGTGTGCTGCGCACCCTGCCCCGGTGTGGGTCTCCGATCCCCACTGCCAAGGCCGTGCTTTGTGGGGCCATTTCTACAGCCTGGTCTCCCTGCATGCATCCTCACCTCCTTTCCATCCAACCTTCTTGTGCATCGTCCAGGAGCCCCGCTCACACCCCAGCACACTCCCGAGTCCTCAGCCTGGCTTTCCAGCCCCCATGACCCAGCTGTGGCAATGTTTCTGTGCTTGCCCCTTCTTCGTTCTTCCCTCCCTCCTGCACCATCCTCCAGCCTTGCCTGAATGGTTTCTTCCTCCCAGAATGTTCTGTCCTCCTCCGAACCTTCCACTTCTGCCTCAAAAATCACAGCCCACCTGTTGAGCTCCTGCTTAGATAGATGCTGCCTCCTCCCTGACACTGTGCTCTTAGAGCCGATCTCTGCTCCTGGTGCGTGCTGGGGTTGCTGTTTCTCCTTCACCAGGCGCACCTCCCAGGCCGGCCCTGTCTGACTCCTCGCTGCCCCCTTGGCCAGATACAGGCACAGAAGTTGAACAGCGAGACAAAACTGACAGGGACTCCCTAGGGCTGATGAGTGGGTCACTGTCTTTGCTTGAGGGAGGGAGTGGTGGGCCAGGCAGAGCAGAGCTCTGACATGAGACCTGCTCCTGGCTCCATCCTGAATGCATCTCTTCCCTGTCTGAGCCCTTGAGCTCATCTGTGCAGTGAAAACAGTACAGCTCATTTCTGAAACTGTGCAGGAGCTTGACCTAGGAATTGAGCCTCAGTTTCCCAGCCCAAGAAATAGGCACCACCCTACCAGGTTTCCAACCTTGAGTCTTGGAGACAGATGGTGCTAGGGGCACAGACTGCCTTTGCAGGCAGCAAGAAAAGAGGCTGTCCTGGTGACAAAGACAGCCGGCTGGGAAAGAACAAGAAGTGTACCCCTCTCCACCTCAATGGTGAGAGCCTACAGGCCAGAGAGGGCAGGGGCTTGCCTGGGTCACACAGCCCAGTAGTGGCTTCAGTGACCTGATCAAGTCTCATTTTTGTCAGGTTGTTTCCCTTATGGGGAGTGAGCAGCACTCGGGACATGCACCTCCAGGTGTCACCCCCTGACCCCCTTAACCCCCACTTCTTAGGAGAAAGAACAGCCCCTGCTGGGGGTGCTCAGCTGCACCTGCCCCTCCCTCGGCACCTTCTTGCTGGCATGTGGTGCTGAGCTGCGTTTCCCGTTCCCCATGACTTTCAGTGCCCAAACCAGCTGCTCACCCTGCCTGAGGCTGAGACCTGGCCTGCCCACTGCCCAGGAAGGTTCCCAGCTTCTTCCTGTCCCTGCCCACACCTGGCAGATCCAGCCGGATCACAGCTACTTACAGAGGCTTCCCAGTGCGTCCTCACAACACCCAGGTCCCAGTGAGGAGCTGCCATGGGCAGTGGCTTTGGGACTCAACCAGGGCCACACAGTGAGCTGGCCCCAAGGCTGCCCTTCCCCCAAATACACTATCAGGGGGACATCAGTGCCCCAAGATCACTGTCCCTCAGAACTAGTGAGACACCCTGCACCCCAAACACTCCTGGCTCTGCCCTCCATCCCCGCCGTGTCTTTTAGTACAGAGGGACTTGGTTGGGTTTATGTTATTAGAAAGATCTCTCTGCAGCTGGGTGGAGACTGCATTGGAAGCTTAAACTATAAGGCAAGGGCAGTGGAGAAAAAAGACAGGATTTCCCAGCCCGGTGCCGCCTGCTCGGTGCCGCCTGCTCGGCGTTGGCTAGAGTGACTCACTGGGCCTGGCCCCCTGGCTCTGCTGCCGGAACCTGGAGCCCCGGTGGCCCCAGCCCAGCTGTCCCTCTTCACATTCTCCCCCCGCCACCCCACCATCTGTTCCTCAGCACGCGGTGCATGGGGAGACGGGGCCCTGGGAGTCCACATGCAACCAGAGTAGGACCGAGAGAGAGGCGTTGAGCATGCTATTGAAGTGGTGGCTTGTGGGGCAGAAGTGGGAGTGGGGTGTAGGATAAAAGGCAGGAACACTTTGATAAAACCAAAACTGCAAATAACTAGACAGTCACCAGACTCTGAGGCACTGTCCTTTGCAGGCCCCATCCCTGGCCTCTGGCCTTCCCCACCCGGGCTCTTGCTCACCTGGGTGACTGCCCCAGCCCCTTTCCTCAGCCCTAGCCCTTAGTCTCGCCCCTGCACTGCTCCCTGGCTCCCCTGTGCCCTCAGTAAGAGCCCAAGTCCCGCAGCCCGGCATCCCAGGCCTGCAGAGCTGCTCCTGCCAGTTTTCCCCACTCAGAGCGCCTCACCCTGACCTTCCAGCTGTTACCTGGTCCTTTCCCGCCTTCCTTTTACCTGGAGTGCACCCTATCTGCTCTCCCCTCAACTCCGGCCTGGCCTTCCAGCCCTGCTCCGTCCACTTCCATCTTGAAAAGACACCACCATTCTTCCCATCCCTGTAGCCCCTCCTACAACACGCTTACTTCTACAAGCACTGACCACAGTGTGTCTGGCTTAGTTCTTGGTCTGTGTCTGTCTCAGTTCTTGGTCTGTGTCTGTCTCCTTGTGCCTTCCTGGGACTGCTTTGAGGATCTGACCCCCTCCTGTCAGTTCAGGACCAGCTCAGATGGGGGCTGTCAGTGAAGATGAGCAAGTTCTCTGAATTATCAGACAGCTGTTCAGCCCTTCTCTGGTCATGTGGCAAAGGGGAGGGGGCCCCGTTGCCTGGAGTGGGGTATGGTGGCCGGTGAGGAAGGTGGGGCAGGGGTCTTTGCCCGCCGGGCTGTGGGTGTGGGCATCCTTGGCTCCTTTGGCCGGCCCTGGGTGATGCCCACTCTGCTGAGCGATACAGCACCGCGGGCACCCACTATGTGGTGTGGGAATTGGGCCACAGAGGAGGGACCCCCAGCAGGCCCTCCTGCGGTCTCCCTTTCACTCCCACAACCGGCTGGTCACCAAGTAGAGCTGGGCCTCCCGCCCACCCAGCCTTAGGACACGTCTGCTCTCCATTCACACATGAGCTCTGTGGCCTGCCTTCTGGTTTTTCTGCCCCAGGCTTGTCCTTTTCTAGTGCACGCTCCAGGTGGCTGCCAGGTGAATCTCAAGTCCCTGCCCTGCTCAGCACCCTTCCTGGCTCTCCACCACCTCAGGAAGAAGCCCAATCCCTGTGCTTGGCCTTCCAGGACCTCTGGCTGGGATTCTGGGCACCTCACCTGCAGTGTCCTCTCCAACCCCCACTGCTGTTCACTGTCAGCTCAGTTCCTCTGCCTGAGCTCCCTGCCTGCCCTCAGGGCCCAGGTGTCTCCTGAGGGTGGTCCCTGGCTGGCTGGTACTCCCTTCACAGAGAGGAAACCTTAAGTTGTGTGTCCGGTGGGGCATGAGAGTGACCTCTCCACCTTGCAGGACCCTCTCTTGGACTTGAGCACTTCAGGTGTGAAAGCCACAAGTGTCCTGAGAGATGGAGGAGGCTCACAGGAGGTCACACAGTCAGCGTGTGAAAAGGCCAGGCCAGGTCTAGTGCTCTGACCAAACGTGGCGTCCTTCCCTGCTCCCCCTAACCCTGGGTCATCCCACCCTGGGTGCCAGGCAGGACCCTCCAGGTATGTAGTGTCCAGCCTGATGGCTGGGCTGTGAGGGCCCAGAACTGGTGGGATCAGGGTCACTAGATTCAGCGAGCCCTTCTTCCCAGGGCCCCTGCACTGGCTTTTTCTGTTGAACATTTGGTTAAAGCATAGCTGACCTACAGAACAGTGCATTAATCGGAGACACACAGCTCAGTGACCCTATCCACGTGGCCACCCGCCTGATCAAGGAGCAGTGTGCCTGCAACCCCGGAAGCCCCCTCATGCCCCTTAGTCACACCCCAAAAGGCAGTACCTATCCTGCCTTCTACCCACCGTGGACAGGTTACGCCTGCTTTTCAGTTTTATATCAGTGGAATCGTGGTATTGCTTCTCGTTTGATACTGTGCTTGTGAGGGCCACCTGTGGAGTTGCATGCAGCAGTAATTTATTTATTTTCATTACTGTGAAATATTCCATTCCGACACCACATTCGTCCTTCCTTCTGGTGATGGACATTTGGGTGGTTTCTTATTTTCAGCTGTAACAAATACTACCATGCTAAACATTCTTGTACTTGGTTTTTGGTGAATATGTGCATGCATTTCTGTTCTGTATATATTTAGGAGGAAAATTACCAAATGGTAGAGTGTGCGTTTGTTCAGCTTTAATTGATGTGGTCAAACGGTTTTGCAAAGTAGTTGTACCATTTGCTGTCCTACCACCAATGTCGAAGAGCTGTGCATGTGTGCGTGTGGCGTTTTTCCCGGGAGCCATTCTGGGCTGGGTGTAGTGGTATTTCGTGCTTTTAATTTGCAACTCCTCGGTAATTACTGAAGTGGAGCTCTTTTTCTTCTATCTGTTGACCATTCGGACATGCCCCTTTCCTTACGTTTTCTTCAAAAAGTTTCATTGTTTTACCTTTCAGTTCGATTTGCGGTCTCTGGGTTTTTGTGTATAGTGTGAGGTGGGAGTCAAGGTGAAGTTTTTCCCAGCACCATGTGTTGAAAAGACCATCCTTTTCCTAATGCACTTCTGTGTCACCTTTGTCAAAATCAGGTATCCTTTTTCTGGGGCCTTTCTGTTCTGTTCCACTGGTCTGTCCGTCTACCCTGTGCCAACCCCGCACCGTGTCAGTTACTAGAGCTGTGTGAAAGGTCTTGGTAACTGCGAGTGTGAGTCCTGCAGCTTGGTCTTCTAACGGCCTTGGCTGTTCTTGGCCCTCTGAGTCCTCGCTCTGATATCCCACCCCTTAGAGGAAAGCCCCAAGGCTCAGAGAGGTGAGGTGACTTTCCCCTGCCACACAGCTCTGTCTCATCAGGCAACACCCTGCCCTCCAGGCTTGGTGTAATGCTGAGGCTCCCACCTACACCACCAGGAGCTTAATGGTTTTCTTGAAATCAACTTCCTTTTTCCTAAATATTTCTTAAAGGAAACTGTGCATCTCCTGTAAGTGGAAAGGCAGTATTACTCTCCATAAATATAAGATTACTGGAAGGATCTTAAAAATAAAGACAAAAATCCATTCAGTTCTGGCCAGGAGCTGAGCCTGGAATCTGCTTCTCCTTTGTGAAGTAGGTGGGTCAGGGCTGTGAGGGATTCAAGACTCGCTGGACCAAACCAAGTTCTCTGTGAGCGAGAAGTGGACAGGGAAGAACTTTCTTACTGACTTTTTGGCCATGGCAGAGCCCCCTCTAAAGAGATCACTGGACTAACCTGGGGCCTGCTTTGGGAAGCCCAGTGTGATGTGGAGGCTGGAGGCTTGGGGTCCAGTTAACAGGCTGCAGGTTTTGTACATGTTCCTCAATGTTTTCATCTAAAAAAATGGAACTAAAATTCTCTCTCCTATTACCCCCTGGCTGTGGTGGCTGAAAAGTCCAGGGAAGGCTCAGTGGTGTCCAGCCCTTCCTGCAGGTGGCTCCATGTGGCCTGCTGCAAAGTGAGCCCTTACTCTGTCCTGTGCACAAATGACCTGTCCCTGCCACCTCCAGCAGGTCCAGGGACAGCAGATCAGGCCACACCCTCCCAGAAGGAGGTACACACTGTTTACAAGGTGAGGACAGACAGCTCCGGTAGGGCAAGCCTGGGGCAGATGCCACTTTCTTCCTCTGTAGGGCTGATAGCAGCTCAGAGGGGTTAGCAACTTGCCTAAGGACACACAGCACTAAGTCATGCAGCTGGGACACAAACTCTGGTCTGACTGTCCCACTGGAAGTCTGGGTTCTCTAAGCTCCCTAGCGGGCACTCCCATGCCCTTGTTCTGAGCCATGACAGCACACCCATGCTCAGTCCACGGGGCCCCCTGTGCTAGGCTGGGTCTAAATCACCTTGCATTTTCCTGCCTCTGCCTCTGAGCCTTTGCTGGAGCTGTTCCCTCTGTCTGCAATGGCATTTCTTTCCTAAAGGACTTCTGGGCCCAGGCCTTTGTGAAGGCTTCCTTACGTCCCTCTTGCTGGAATCTCTGAAATGATGCATATCCCATTCTGTCTTGTGTCTGTTGGTTACGCTAGACCATGAAATTCCATGGGGACAGGAACCCTGGTAGGGGTCTGGAAACATTGTAGATGTGCCCCAGACATCGGTACTGACATCCCCCTGGGGCCACAGTGCATTCAAGTATGCAAAATGCTGATCCACTTGGCCATGTCTCATTTGATCCTCCCAGAGGCCCTATCTCAGAGGCCCTTCCAGACAAGGACCATGCAGACCAGAGAGGAGACATGGCCTGTCTAGATCTGACAGCTTAGAGGGACATTGGGGAACTAAAGCCACATCTCCGTCAGGAGCAGGAGAAGGGCTGGGCTGCAGCAGAGAGCACCAGGGCTGCAGCAGAGAGCACCAGGGCTGCAGCACATTTCCTCCTCCTCCTCCATAATGGGGTGTGGGTACCAGCTGGCACCCAGCCTTCAGGAGGGGGAGGGAAGAAGGGGGAGGGAGGGCTGGTCTAGTGGGAGGGGGCTGGCCCTGGCCTTCAGGAGACCTGCTCGCTGGTACGGCTCTGACTTGGAAAGCTGATCCCTCTTGGGAGCTCATGCCACAATTTGAGCCTGTTTTCCCCCATGAAGGAATTTCTCCTGCATCACCTGCGTTGGTTCATTCAACCCAAATTCACTGACTCCGCCCTGCAATGTTGGCCCCTCAGAATACAGAAAGGAGCGGGACATGGGCTCTGGCTGGCGAGGTGTGGGCTGGGGAGACGGACAGATCATATGCGGAGATGGGGGTACAACATGACGGGTACTGTCACAGGGGGTCTGGGACGACGGAGGTGGAGGGAGGAACAGGGTCAGGGACAGGTGGGAAGTACTTGGGATGAGTCTTGAGAGGGGAATTCTCCAGGAATGTGCATGTGGGATGGACAGTGTATGTGAAGGCCCCGAGTGGACAGCTTGAGGGGACTGCGAGGAGCTCATAGCCTGGGAACATGGGCCCAGGGTGGAGAATCTGGGGGGTGGGTGAGGTCAGCAGGGACGGAGGGAAGGGGGCAGGCTGGAGGACAGCCAGGAGGCCCAGACTGTCCTGTTAGTGCTGGGCTCAAACAGTGTAAAAACATTCAGAAGTCAGGAAGTGCTGTGGCCCCGAGCTCAGACCCGGAGAGAAGAGGTCGGGGTTGGGAGGCTGGCTTTCCTGATTCCTGGTTTCTCTGTGGCCTTTGATGGTCATGCCTAGAACTACAGGGAGAGAGCAAAGCTCAGAGGCTGGTGACTCTGTGACCTCTTAGGGGTGTTGACCCAATGGAGGGAGTGGAAGGTGACTTTGGGGCAGATGGAGGGTGCAGGAGGACAGTCTGCAGGAGGTGTAGCCTGTGCAAAGGCCAGGGCCAGAGAGCCTGGCTTAAGTAGGCCAGGGGCAGCCTGGCGGGCAGGGGTGAGCTGGAGACATTGTGGAACTGGGTCAGACCCTCAGCCAGCCAGGCCTGGCCCCTGTTCTCCTGGGCCCGGGCCCAGCCAAGCGGTCCCCTCTCTGCCTGCACCTCCCTTTTGTCCTCCTCGGGAGCAAACCTTCCCAGCAGCATTGGCCTGGAGGGCCGCCAGAACCTTCAGTCTCCACCAGCCTGGCTGTGTGACCTCGGCCAGCTCGCTCCTCCTCCCTGGGCCCTCTGGGCTCTGAATGCTGGAATTGCTAGAGTTGATTTCTGGGCTCCTGCTTTCAGCTTCTTTGATCTAATTCTTGCAGCTTAAATTGCTTCCTGAGCAGGCCCTGCCGGAAACCACGATGCTAATGGCTCTCCTGGTGGCTGGGTGCCAGAGCCCAGGGGCTGGCTCTTCAGGCACCCCCTTCTCTTTGCCTCAGGCCTCCAAGACTGGGAGGGTCGGTGGGAAGGGGCAGGGTTATTGGCCTCCCTGAGCAGAGATGGCCAGAGAGGTTAAGTGGTTGGCTTCAGGTCACACAGCAGTGGGACAAGTGGGCCCCGTATGCTGTATGGCAGATGAAGTGGCTGTGGGCCCAGAGCAGAGGACAAGCCAGCCCTCAGCCCCTCGGCAGGCAAGGACCATTAGCCATCCCAGTTCTCCCTGCTGTCTATCCACGTTCCACCCTCACCGCCCATTCTCACCTCCTTCCCTTCCTGTTTCTCCCCTCCATTGAATCCCCACATCTTTTCCTTCCTGTGGGGCTGGCTCAACCAGGGTGTCTGGGGTGAGGCCTGCCCTGCCCAGCATTCGGCCCCTCCTCCTGCACTGCGGGGTCACCAGGCCAAGGTGGAGGCACCAAAGTCAGAGACGTGGGGGTTCACATCCAGACTCTGCCATGGACCTCGGGCAAGTCGCCTCCCCTCACTGAGCCTCAGTTCCTTTTCTGAAAAATGGCGACCATGAGAGGCCTTCCCAGCAGATCCTGTACATAGACCTCTAGTCAGGAGGTTTACATATGGCAGGTGCCAGAGAAATGGAGGTTCTTTCTTCGGAGTGAGAGGTGGCTTGTCTACTTCTCTTCTGCCTCTTCCATCTGGCCCGCTAAGGAGTCTCCTCAGACTTTGATTAATTATAACGGCATCTTCCAGTTATTGAAGCAACATTGTTCCCATCATGGAGATGAGAAAAGGGGGACTCAGAGAGGTTGAGTGACTTGTTCAAGGCCACACAGCATGTGAGTGGTGCAGCTGGGACTGGCACCCACATCAGTCTTGCTTTCAAACTTGTGTTCACCCCCAAAGGCAGCCTACCTTGCCTCAGTTTCCTCAGCTGGGCTGGGAAGGTGGGTGGGGCCTGTGCCTTGGGAGGTGGGGGTTGTGGTGTTGCCCTGAGCAGGCCCCATGATGAGTAGACCTGGGGATATGGAGCTCCCAGAAAGAGTCCGAGATGCAGGGACATAGATGGTGCTGTCAGTCAGGTCCCTGGTCATTCGAGCATCTCTCCAGGTACCTGATCTGTCAGGTCCAGCTGGCTGCTGCTCCCTCCCCTCCCCTCCCTTCCCCTCCACTCCTGGAACCCTTTCCTGGCCACATCAGTCCAGGCTGTGTCTCTTGCACAGCACATGGCTACAAGGTTCAGGGTGTTGGACTGTGAGGGGCTGACGGGAGGATGTTGCTGGGTACAGCCACCTTCTGTGTCAGGCTCTGTGCCAGGGCTGCATGTGGGTTCAGGTATAGACAGTGCTGCAGAATCTGGCCCTCACAGGGAGTGGGCCTGCTGAGGGCCGAGAACAGTGGTCCAGGCTGAACACAGCGATATGGGGTCATCAACCGGGGGGGTGAGTAGACCACTGGGCTTGGTTTGGCCCTTAGGGGACCCCTGAGGGGGAGGGGAGATTGGAAATGGGAGATGGGTGAGGACCAGCACTAGAAGCCCCCGAAGCCCAGGAAGAGGATGTTCAGGGGTGTGAGGCACTGCAAGGTCTGGGAGGCCGTGTGGGTGGGAGAGTCTGGCTTTGGAGATTGGGAGGGCACAGGTCGGGGTTGGGGTCCTCAAGGGAGTTTAGACCCCCCAGAACTGAGGAGCCATGAGAGTGCTCCCTACAGAATGGGAGACATTGATTGCAGAAGGCGGAGTGCTGGAGGGAGGAGGCAAGAATGAATGTGATTGATGGCTGAAGGGGGCTCCAGGTCAAGGTTCTTCCACACTGGACAGAGATGTGCAGCTCTGGGCTAAGGCATGAGGGACCGGAGGAGAGAAACTTGGAGACTATGCTGCTGTTTTCCTGTGGGCGTGACACCAGCGGGGAGCTACCTGGTCAGCCACTCGCCTGATTCCGCCCTGATTCTGCTGGAGGCGGGGGGGGGGGGGGGGGGGGGGGGGGGGGGGGCCTGTCTAGGGAAGCTGGTGGAACAAAGGAAGGGAGGGTATGAGTGCGGCCAGGCGGCCTGAGCACTATTGTGCTTGTGCCCTTGGCCTTTTGGCCTGCAGGTCTGGCGTCACCTCAAAGCATTAGAAATGAGGAAATTCAAGAGTTAGGCTGGTCATTTCCTCTCTCTCCCTGCTCTGCACTACCAGCTGTGTGACCTCTGGCAGGTCTCTCCTCCTCTCAGCGTCAGTTCCTGGCTGCACGATGGGGATGCGGATGCCCATTCCCCTGGGCTGCGTGGAGGGGCCATCTCACTCAGAATCCCGTGGGAATTCCGGTCCTCAGGAAGTGATGATCTAATTGCCTTCTGTCCTCCCAGGTGCCCCAGGAGCCGCCCTCCGTTGCCTTGACTTGGTCTCCCCTCCCAGGGCAGCGGCCACCATGTTCTCGTGCGTGAAGCCCTACGAGAACCAGAACTACTCGGCCCTGAAACGGGCCTGTCTGCGCAGGAAGGTGCTCTTCGAGGACCCCAACTTCCCAGCCACTGACGACTCGCTGTACTATAAGGGCACCCCGGGGCCCACTGTCAGGTGGAAGCGGCCCAAGGTCAGTGTCTGGTCTGAAGATCCAAACCAGAGCCCATACCTACCTGGTCTGCAGGGGACAGAGGGTGGCTGAGAGGGGTCCTTCCGAGGCTTCAGGTGGCTGAGAAAGTGAATGCTGGGCCCGCCTGCTGTGGGATTTCATCGGGATGGGAAGCCAGGAGAACGGGCCTTCCTTCCATGGCCACTACTACCCAGCTGGGACCTCACCCTCTCTCTGGGCCTCAGCTTCTGCCCTGCCACTGTCCTCCCAGGGTCGTTTTGGGGATAAAAATGAGGTGATGTGGATGTGACCTTTTTTAGTGCAATGTAGAGTGCCACTCAAGTGTAAGGAATTCACTTTGCTGATTATCATCGCGATGATTTTGAAATAGTCATTTGCTGTACATGGAAGGTATTTATTACGATGGTTAATCAGTAATAATAGTAGTAGTGAAAAATAATAGTACCTCAGAGGGTTGTTGTGAGCATCAAAAGAGATGATGCGTGAAAGGGTCTGGCACCGAGCCCGGCACCCATAGGGGCAGCTGTCACCACTACTGTTGGGGGTTGTGAATTAGGGAGCCCCTGTCTGGTGGCTCCCCCTGGCCTGGCCTTGGTCGCTGACACTGGAATGTGTTGAACAGACGCGTTTGGCCTCGTGGCATGATTTCATCCTCTTTAACCCTGATTCCTGAGTGTGAGAGTAGGTGCTTGGATGATGTGGTGTCCCAGGCCCCCTCCCGGTTTCTGCAGCCTTGCTGGTGACACTGAGACTTGGTCACACCCGAGGGAGTTTAGTGCAGGAGACTGTGCTGGACCCAGGTGCCTGGGGCTGGGAGGAGACTCCCCTGCCTGGTGCTCAGAGGAGGTGTCTCAGAGTTGAAGGGTTTTCAGGGTGGGAAAAAAAACGAGGCTTGAAGCTCTCAGGCTCACTGGGGACATGGCAGGAGCATGGGGCGTGTAGAGGGGAGTGAGGGGAGGAGGAAGCCAGGTCCCTGGTGCGCCGAGGCAGCGGGAGCCATCGCAGGCCGGCTTTCAGCAGTGTGTGCCAGGGTCACATTTGCACTTTAAAAATTTCCCTCTGGTCCCCTGTACATTTCAGAAATGTGAAATTTAGTTTTCAAGTTCCTCTCATAGACTGTGATCTCAAGTCCCTTTCAACTCAAAAAATCCTGTGTATTTTCTTGGACTGGGGCACTTTAGAGGTAAGGAAACTGGGTTTGAGTGGGGAGCACACATACCCTGACTGCCCAGTGAGCGGGAAGCAGAGCTAGGCTGGGACCCCAGAGTCTTGCCTTTGAGCCCAGGACCCTGCCTCCCCTGGTCCACCTCCCCAGTACCAGATAGAGGGTCCCTGGTGCCCTGTAGGGACCTCAGCCCCTTGAGCTGTGCTGGAATCTCTGACCCCTGCCTGGGTTCTCCGGAACTCCCAGCAGCCTCCTGGCCTGGCCCCAGACCCCTGCCTCTCCGTGCAGCCCCACCCCCACGCCTTCCTCCTTGTCTTTTGTCTGGTGGGTGGAGAAGGAGGCCAGTCTCAAAAGGCCTTTGTGAGGCTCTGGGTCCTGGGACAGGGGAGACACTTGAGCTGTCTGCCCTCCTCTTACTCCATGCCCGCCCCCATCCTGACCCTCTCCTGCCCTCTGGCCATCCCCCAGACAGTTTAGGTCCCCTGGCTCTGGAAGGAGGCTGGCCTGGCCTGGCTGGGGATACTGGGCTTGGTGCAGTGAGAGGAGAAGAGGAAATGCCAGGCTGGCTGGGCTCTGCATCCCCCTGCTGTGTGACTCTGGTGGAGTCACATGCCCTCACTGGGCCCGATTGTCTGCCAGTTCAGGAGTCCTGCCATGCTGTACTTTCCTTCACTGCCTTCTTCGCTGGACTTGGTGCCTAGTCCTTTCTAGACACTGAAAGAGGAGGAACAGGGTTGCCCCTGCCCTGGATGTGGAGGCTGGTGACACACAGCTTGTCATGGTTGGTGTTAGAGACAGATGTCTGAGTGGAGCCAGGGGCGGCAGTGGGGCATCAGTTCTGGGCTGGAGAGGCAGTTCAAGGCCAGGCACTGCTGAGCGATGTTGGATGAAGGGGTGAGAGTGCGTGGCCCAGGGCGTGATGGATGACCGGTGTGTAAGCAGGGCTGCAGGGTGGTGGCAGGGCTGCTGTAATGGGCAGGCCCGGATCCACTGACAGGATGCGGGGTTGGTGGAACAGGAAGTCTGGCTCACTTGCTTCAGGCGGGTGGAGTGGGGCCAGTCTGGTGGGGTGACCATTAACTCCGAGCTGCTTGGCCTGTGGCCAGTGAGATGGAACTTTGGCCAGAAGCAGCCTGTTTCTACTGAGTCCTACTTCCTGGGTCTTGTGACCTGGCTATTTACAAATAGAGTAAAAAGCCAATTTTCTTGAAGGCCCAGAGAACCTCCTCTTTACTCCCATCTCACCCCCAGCTCCTTATCTTGAAGTTAGTTAGTATCGTGGCACCTCTATTCTTGGGGGACCTCCCTGCCTGCTGGCCTCCCTTTTCTTTGTCTCAAAATGGAATGAGGAAGGTGGCTTTTGAGGCTGGCTTGGCCCTGCCTTACAGGAGGTGTGACGTGAGCAGTCACTTTCCCTCCCTGGATCTCATTTGTCTCATCTGTAAATGGGGGAGAATAGTTCTTGCTGCTCATGGTTTCTGGAGGTTGAAATGACTTGAGGTATCTGTGGTGTCAGACACATAGGAGACAGATGACAAGCTGGCTCCCTGCTCTGGCCCACCTGCTCCTGCCAGCCCAGTATTGGGGACCCGGAGCTGGCCCTACCTGGAAGTCCCATCTCTTTGGACTCTGCAGGTGGGGCCAGGCCTGGTCCACTTCAGTCCCACCCAGGGCATCTGCCTGGGGCCCACACCCTCCACCTCCTCACAGGTCCGTTGTTTATTTGTTCTTTCCCATTCAGTAATCTGCTGGCCTCCCTCACAGGCCTGGCCAGGGAGATAGGAGAAGATAAGAGATTAGAGGGGAAGGTCGATGACTCAAGGGGTGACTCAGGGGGAATCCTGAGGGGGTGGGTGGAATGGGGGGGCTTCCTCCTTCTCAGGCTCAGGGCCTTAGTACAGTCCCTTCTCATCCCTGTGGGGGCAGAGTACCCCCCACCTCCCATCCTGCACTCTGCCTCTCCCCATCTCTGGAGACAAGCCTGCATGTCCTTTGATGGAATTAAGAAAGGAACTAGTAGGGATCCTACAGACACCAGTTTTGGAGCCTCCCAGAATTCTCGCAAGGTGGTGGTCGCCAGCCTCATGCCTGGGGCTCAGGCTCACACCAGCCCCTAGAGAAGGCCCCTCTCGTTGGCTGTGCTGAGCAGTGGGCCCCTTGATGCCACAAGACAGGCAGTTTGTGCTGAGTCCAGCCATCTGGGCCTCTGCCCTGCCCAGAAATGATCCCCTCTGGGCGTGTGCTCAGGTGGCCTTGGAGGATGGGAGGAGAGGGGACATGGGGTGGGGAGGCAGGTCTGTTGCAGAGAGGGCAGGGCCCAGGCTGTAACTGCCGAGAACATTGCCCTGCTTTCCCATCCCAGGCAGAGGTCCTGCTTCCTTCCTGGGCCTCAGTTTCCCCAGTTGTCAAGTTGATTCCTGCTGTGAGCTTGGATTCTGGGAGGGAGGTGACGGGGTGAAGGTGGATGGACAAGGAGAAGTGGGGGTGGATAGGAGGGGCAGAAGGTGCCCTGGATCCACTGGCTTGCTGCCTTCCACCTTGTACACCGGGTCTAGAAACCTGAAATTCTGGTTGTGCCAACAGAGGAGGTAGTTATGGGCTGTGACCTGTGTCTGGTGGAGTGGGTGTAACAGGCTGGGAGGGGCTGAGAGGTGACAGGTGACTGCAAGTGCAGGAGGCTGTTTCCCACAAAGGTATGTTGACCAAAAGAGCGGTCACCCCAGCCCTGGGGGTGGCCTGGCCCAGAACTCCCAGCAGCCAGTCCAGTCCCACCCTGCAGGCCACTTTGCTGTCCCTTCCTCTCAGGCTCCTGCCCGCAGCCCCAGTAGCACCTGCCAAACCCTGTTCCTGACACTGGAGGTGGGCAGAGCCAGGCTTGGGCCCTGCCTGGGAGCTCTCAGGCTGGTGGGGGAGACTCAAAGGCGAACCTCAGTGTGGACAGTGATGGGAGGGAGAACGGTGGCTGGGGTTCCCGGGGAGGATGATGTCGGAGGCAGCATCTGTCCGAGGCTGAGACTGGATTCTATCTTGGGGGGAATTTGGAGTCTCCATTCCCCTCTGGAGCCTGCCTGCCCGCCAGCCTGCTCTATGCCTGCTCTGCTGGTGTCACCGCCTCCAGGCAGCCTCTTCCAATCTCTCTTGGTCCTGTTGTCACAGCTATGCTCACATGGAGGTCGTAGTCAGGCTTCTCCTCCTCAAGGGCTCTGCCTGTGGTCTGGGAACTGCCCTGTCTGGATCTGTGCCCTGTGCCTGCCCAATGACCCAGGGAAGGTGGAGGAACAAACTCTGGTCTTGAGAATCTGGGCCCTATGGTGACAAGGGTCTGTACTGCCCCTGATCCCTTGGTCTCATTGCCATATAGCAAGTCCCCTAAGCGGGGCCAAGGACAGGTGCAAGGGGGTGGGTGAAGGAAGGGTGGCTTGTCACTCATAAATCCTGGCCCAGCTGGAAGCTCTGGAGGTGACTGTCTGAATTGGAATCTCAGTTCATCTCTTCCTCTGTGACCCTGGGCATATGACTTAACCTCTCTGTGCCTTGGTTTCCTCATCTGTAAAATGGGGATGTTAACAGCACCTGTCTCTGCACAGCTGAGCACACAGCCAGTGCCCAGTCACTAAAAGCTGTTTCTGTGATTGTTCCATCCAGGGTGACCCAAGGTGGCTGCTGGACCCCAGGTGCCACCAACTTCAAATGGCTTCTCTAGCTTGTGCTGCAAACTTGAACCTCTCCTGGTAGTAGGAACACACCCCAGACTGCCTTTTCTTCTCCGCTCCCTCCCAGGCATGTGGATTTGCCCCAGGTCGCTTCTCTGCTACAGCAAGTCAGGGCAGTGCTGAGCCTGGAACCCGGGACTCCTGACCCCTGAGGTCAGTCTCTCCTAGAGGCCAGAGAAGTGTCTGGGGCCAGAGCCCTGTTCTGGGGCTGCGGGACCAGGCTGGAGTGGCTGCACCTGCCCACAGGCTGCCCTGGCAGTACTGCTCAGTGGGGAAGAGAGCCCTATTCGAGGAGCTAGGATCTGTCTTATTAGTCCACTTGCCTCATGACCCTGGGCCTCGGTGTCCTCTGTGGGATGGGTGGTCACATTTCTGTGCAGTGCCCTTACTGGGAGGATCTAAAGGGAAGGGGTGCCTTGGAGGTCACCTCCCGTGACCCCCAGGCGGTCCCTGTCTCTCTTACTACGGTAGGGATGGGGCCGGGGTCCTCCAGATATGAGGCCCCCCCTTCACCCTCGTCCTGCTGTCCTGCCTGCCCTTCTGGGCCCCAGGGAGGCAGATGCTAAGTCATGGCACCCTCTGGCTCAGAGTGCTGGGCTGGGCTTAGGCCAGGGCCTGGGAGATAAGATAAGGATGGGAGGCAAATTTCTCATCTGCTTCCTGAGGCCTCACTGGGTTTCTGGTCTCACTGGTTTTCCATGACCTGCGGCAGGATACTCAGACCTGTGGCATCTGTACTCTGGGGAAGCCGCCTTGCAGCTTGACCTGGGGCCACCCTGAAGTCCCACCTGGAGTGCTCCTGCCCTCAGGGGAGTTATGGCCCTCTCAAAACTCTGGTTTTCCAAAGCAGAGGTGGCAGCAGGAGTCCCAAACACCTTAGTGAGAACTGATAACTCTTTGCCCCATTTTCCCCTGAAGGGTGCCCTGCCTCCAGGATCTGTGGACTCCTTACACAGCCCTATAAAGGACAATAATCTACCTCGTTTGCACAGGAGAGGAAATGGAGGCTCAGAGAGATTGAGCCACTGGCCCAAAATTGCACAGCTGTTAAACGGGGAACAGGAATTTGAATTCTGTTTCCTGACTCTACTACCCTCTGCTGGCTGCCTGTGGTAGGATCTCAGTAGCTCTGTTGTGATTGAGCTGGTTCAAGAGCACCACCTGAAGTGGAGGCAGGCCAGTGTTGTGTGGCTGGGGCCTGTGATGCAACCTCTCTGGGCTTCAGTGTCCTCATCTGTAGAATGAGCACAATGCCCACCTTTCAGGACTGTGGTGAGGATATTGATCATGGTGCCATGAGGATGTTGGTCACGTGGAAGGCATGTCTCAGTGTTTACTTCCCCCACCCTCTATTGTCCCCCCTCTCTGGAGAGCAGTCACTCGCTCTCAGCTCTGAGGAGTGAAGATGTTGATGGGAAAGGAGGAGGGGCCCAAGGTGGGCCCTCCAGGTGCTCTGTTGGTGTCAGCTCAGCACTGCTTGGCATTTGCTTGCTGTGTGCCCTTGACAAGTCACTTTCCCTCTCTGAACCTTCATTCCTTCTCTGTAAAGTAGAATAACAGAGCCACAGTCCTCATATGGGGTGAGGGTCAGATGAGACAGCTGGAGGATGTGCCTACACGGGGCCTGGTATAGTCCTTTCTCCAATCCTCCCCTGCTCTTTGCACTCATCATGGGTAATTTTGGTATGTTTCTGCCCTGCACCCTGGCCCCACTGCGTGACTGTGGGCCCTTGAGAGCTGGCTGGGCCCCACAGGGCTGCCGGTGCTGGAGATTGATGGACACTGAGCCCTTGCTGGTCAAAGAAGACTGCATAGGCCAGGAGGAAGGTGGTAGCTCACCGAAATCCTTCCACAGTATTTGCTTATCTCCCAAACTTTGGTGGAAGAGCAGAGTTCTTCGGCCAGGGGGTGGGAGAAGGGCTTTCCAGGCCTCCCTTGGGGAAGCTGGGTTTGAAGACTGATGCAGGCCCCCCATCTGCAAGGGGAGGTGGGTGAATCTCCACACTGACAGTGAGATCTCCTCCCGGCTTTTCTGCAGGACATCTGCGAGGACCCCCGCCTCTTTGTGGATGGCATCAGCTCCCACGACCTGCACCAGGGCCAGGTGGGCAACTGCTGGTTTGTGGCGGCCTGCTCATCCCTTGCCTCCCGCGAGTCGCTGTGGCAAAAGGTGAGGCCTGGGTGGGGAGGGGGTGCTGGGGAGCGTTAACGCATCTTGGTCCCCTTGCCACCAGATAGGGGAGGTGCGGCCTGAACATACAGGTGAGATTTGATGACAGCCTATGCAGGGATAGGGTAGGGTGACACCAGGGCTGTTCAGAATTGGCAGAGCATCAGAATTGCCTTCCTCTCCCCTGCCAGCTCAGGAGCAGGTGCTGGGAATCTGTGTAGCTCCCAGTTCTGATGTATCCCCTCTAGACTACTGGGGGCCCACAGTGTCCTTGGGGCCACTTGGTGGACACACTTATGAAATGTGGAAGCTACCAAAATCATGTGCAGTGTGGAGACACCACTAACTGGGGCTCAGGAGACCCCGGCCAGTACCTTCTATGTGACTTGGCCAGTCCTTGTCCTTCTCTGGGCCTCACTCTTCTCACTTGTTCTGAGGGAGTGATCCAGACAATCCTGATCATGATTCATGGTTCCAAACAGCTGATGTCCTGGACGCGGACCAAAGGTTTAGGTTGGAAAGAATGGGCTCTGGTCCCGACACTTTGTCCCCTTGTGGTGGCATTCGGCAGTGTAGTCGTTAAATCCAACAGAGCTCCCTCCTGGGGAGGCCAGGAGGCTGGGGTTGTGGTTTCTAAAGAATAATTGACAGGAACTGCACCCTGGGTTCCCAAGCCGGCAAATACAAGTCATTGCCCTTCCTTCTCTTTCTACAGGGGCTGGCAGCACAGCTTGGGAGCACTGGGCATCCGGGTCTTACAGGCCCAGGGGCAGGTCCCAGCCTCTCCGTTTTGTAGCTTCATATTAGCCTTAGGTTTCTCATCCACAGAGTCAGGCTATCAGGGTAGCTCCCTCTCGGGGAGGAGTGAGGGTGGAACGAGGTACTGTACTTACAGGGCCTCGCACAGTGCATTGCCGGGTGAGGGGCGGCTGCGACAGCCAGTGTGGTGATAATTCAGATTCATGGAACACAGTGAGTGTTCTGTGCAAGTGGGGTGCAAAGAGCAGGTGAGTTTGTTCTCGTCCTCTGAGGCATCCCTCAGCCATCAGAGGGTGCTGTGCCTTCGGCTGAGGTTGGAACCGTAGTAGGTGCCTGTGCTGTCTTGTCTTCTGAACAGGGATGTGACCTCTCAAAGCCACCCTTTAAATGGGCACCCCTGGGGCCTGGCCCTGATGGTCCTGTGGGATACAGGAAGCTGTGTGCTGTAGGGCCCTCCGCAGAGGCCACTGTGTCGGCCCATAGATGTGGGTGGTTGTGGGGCATCTGAGCTAGGAGGACCTCGGAGAGCCGTGCATAGAGTCATTTCACTCATGGGCCCCATGGCCAGGGAAGGTCGGGGCCTGGCACTGTTCTCTGGGTGTAGGGCTGTCCTCACCCTCCTGCCTCCAGGCTCTAACCCCCTTCTTTGAGCCTAGAACAAGGTGACCCTGAGCTAGATTGGCTCAGTCTAGGGCTGGAGGTGGCACACAGGAGCCCTGTGGGGCTGGCCCCACACCTCCCACCTTGCCCTATAATTGCCTGTTTATCTGTGGGCTCCCCTCTCGAGGTGAGCTCCCCTTGGGCAGAGCTGGTTCAACTTCTATCTTCCCAGCAGGAGCCTGGCACAGAGAGGGCTCAAGAAAGTTTTGAGCCCCTCCCCAAATTGTTGGACCCAGCTACTGGCCAGCAGCCCCACAGCTGGCCTGGCTACCTCAGGCCTCCTGGGCCTTGCAGGGGGACTGGAGCCTGGCCCGCTGTGTCCCCTCATAGGAAATGGGCTGTCTGGTAATTTGTAGGGAAGAGCCTCAGCTTGCTGTGTGCCCTGCCCTGGTCCCAGGCAGTCCCTTGGGTGCAGCTCCCCGCCTAGCAAGTGGAAGAAAGGGCCCTGGACCCGCAGGCAAGAGGCTTGTCATTGATGCCGTGACAGTGGGCAGGCCTGTGTTTGTCTCTGGGCAGAAGGTTCCTCCTGCATGGTGTCGGGGCACTGGCCTGGCTAGGCTGGAGGCTTTGAGGCCAGATCTCCAGGAGCTTGGGTCTCCAAGAGGTTGGGGCCGGGTGGCGTGCTCTGGGGTAATTGCACTCTGTCTTCTGGTGCTGCCGTGGTGATGGTCCCTGGGTCCCGGAAGGAGGCTCGAGGCCCCGGGGAGCTCATTACTGTGCCTTCCCTCCCCTCCTGTCCCTGCTGACCAGGCCCTGTTTGTTGTCATCCCTCACTTTCTGGGCCTGTTGCCCAGCAGGGCCTCCCCTGCCCAGCTCTGTTTTCTCCATGGAACGGGGGTGCTCAGCCTGAGCTGCACCCCTACTCCCCCTGCCCACCTCAATTCTGGGGATGCAGGCGCATCACACCCTCGGCACACATGCCCCCTCCTCCAGGAAGCCATCCCTTTACCTCTACTACTTGACACAGCCTAGGGTGAACAGGCTGGGATTTGAAGGCAGCCAGACCTGGGTTTGATTCTGGCCGGGTTCCTTGCTGGTCATGTGACCTTATGCAGGTCGTGTTCCTTCTCTTGGCCTCTGTGTAAACCTGACCTTTCCAGTCCAGGGTGGTGGGAGGATTAAAGGAGCCCACAGGATTAGGGTGAGGGTAGGTAAGCCCGTGGCATTTAGGGGAGATCTGCACATATTAATCCCACCCCCTTCTCCTCTGGGCTCCGACCTGTTTCTCTGTTCTGCCAGACACTTCTTGGCAGTGGGCCTCCCTGTCCCATGGGATCCCTGGTTGCGGCATTATGGTCTCCTCAGTGTGATCGTACATTTCCTGAGGGCAGGGCAGTGGATTTCAGGTGACCAGGTTTTGCGGAGCAGAAGTCAGGATGTGACATTGGGGTAGAGCATTTGCCACTAGCTTGGTGTGGCCCAAGCCAGGTGAGTTCCCCTCCCCTGGAGGCCTTTGCAACCCGAGGCTCGAAGGCAGGCCTCTGTGCTCTGAGCCACGGGGTGCCGGAGCCCAGGAGGAGTCAGCTGTGCCCCTAGCCAGAGGGGAGCAGAAGTGAGCAGAAACCCAATGGAGTGCCTGGATGCCTGAGAGCCAGGGCTGGGAGCTGGGCAGTCCTGGACTGGGCCTGGAGGAGGCACCTAGTGGTAGGGCCAGGCTGTCTTTTAGCCCATTTAAGAATGTTTCCCAACCCGTGCCTGCCACTGCTATGTGAGCAGTTCCTGTCCTTTAGCGAATGCCAGTTCATTCACTATACAGTGGTTAAGCACCAACTGTGCCCCAGCACCATTCAAGGTACCGGGGACAGAGGGTTTGAAAAAGTCCTAAATCACGTCAAGTTTTCATTACCTGGAAACAACCAGTGTTAGGGTTTTCTATATTTCCTTCCAGTCTTTTTTCCATTTGTGGCTAAAGAGGTGCTTGTTTGTCATGATCACGGTTTCGCAGCCACGGACGCAAGCTTAGATGTTGCTTTGCTCCTCTCTGTTCACTCCTACGTCCAGCTTTTGGTGGGGCCTCCCAAGCCGTCTGGGGCCTGAGCGGAGGTCTGTGGGTGGCGTGGGCCCAGCCCCACGTGCAGCCTCCTGCCTGCCTTTCCTTCCCTCTTCCCCCTCTGGCCTTCCTTGGCCACCACTGCCCCCCTCCTCCCGTCTACCCGTCTGGGGGGCCCCAGCCCTGGTAACAACTCCCTCCTTCAGCCTCCTCCTGCCTTTGTTCAGGCCAAGACCAGGCCCTCCCCAGAGTCATGAGGCCTCTGGATCCTCATCCATAGAAGCTGAACCCCCCCACCATGTCCTGCAGGCCCAGGGAGGGGGCGGGTTTTCTCTTGATTCATTGCTGCCTCCAGACCGCAACCTCCCCAGAGAAACCCCTGCAGGCTCGTGCTGGTTGTCCCCCCACCCCGGCCCACCTTATTGCCGCCCCCTGTCAGCCAGCCACCCTGCCTGCCACCCAGGCACCAGGGGCTCGGCACCTCCAAGTTCCCAACCTTTTTCACCCCAGGTACTGCAGTGTCCCGGGGGTCACGGTGCCCTCATCACTGTGGCCCCGGGTCTTGATTGCGTCGCCACCTGCCTTCACCGTCCAGGTATCGCCCTCGTTCCTGCACCCGATGCACACCTGTTCCTAAACCACATTCTGATCTCGGTCAGGCCCGTGTACTCTCTCCGTGTGCCCATCTTCTTCTTGTCCTCGGCCTTGGGCCCCATGGGCCGTCACATCAACTATTCTTTCGTCAGTGTCATTCATTCATTCATTCATTCATTCATTCATTCATTCATTTATCAGGGATTTCCGAGGGCCTCCTATATGGCAGCCCTGTTCTGGGGGTGGCTTAGAGTGATGGACAAGTCAGACACCGTCCTGGCCCCTCCGTGTGGAGACATCACAGACAAAAACCAAGCAAATGTACAAATAAAAAGGAGAATTTAGTTCTGGGAAAGGAGAGAAATGTCTCCCTATGAAGGAAAAAGAAGCTCCCAACAGTCACTCCTCAGCCTCTGCCGCTCCAGCTACAGAGCAGAAGGTTCTGTGAGGATCAGGCAGTTTAAGGTCTCTTCTCTATGGTTTTCTTGAACACTGTTGGAGAATGGCTGCCAGAGGCCCCCAGGACGGACCCCAGTGCTCGAGGTGTTGTCTTAATAGGACCAGGTGCTTTGTTCCCCTCCATGACCCCCTTGCTGTTCACGTAGCCCAAGACCCCGCCGACTTACTTAACCTCTGTCTAGCAATTGACTCTGCTTGTGGTCCACTAGACCCTTCAGGTTATTTCCAGTTCTTATACTTTGGCCTGTGCTCTGTCCTGTCTTCTGTGTGTGACATGTCATGGCAGCTTCCCCTCTCCCCTACCCCCCCCTCAGCTACATTCACTTGCTCCATTTCTTCCATTTGCCCTCATGTCATGGCTGAGCCCCCGGTTCCCTCTCAGGCACTGGGGAGACAGACATTTGTCAGATTCTTCCACCGCCTCCAGTCTCCTGGGGGAAGAAGCTGAGGCTCAATACAGGTGTAATAAGTGGTGGGGTTTTAGCAGAAGAGACTCCCGGGCACATGGCAGCCACGTGGTGCGGAGTGGCGGCAGGCCTAGCAGGCAAGAGTCACCTGGGTCAGTGATTCTCAAAGCACAGTTCCTGGACCCACAGCATCAGTGTCACCTGGGAGGTTGTTAGAAATGTGAATTTTCAGGCTTCATCAGAAACCGCTTAATTCAGAAACCCTGCGTGGGGCCCAGCAAACTGTTTTAGGTCCCACGGGTGATTTTGGCGCTCCCTGAAGTGTGAGAACATGGGTCTCGGTGAGAGACGGAGGTGGCTGGGTGGGGGTCCTGCCAGTGGGGATGGGTAGGAGGGTTTTCAGGGTAATTGACAGGCCTTGGTGATGGGGTGTGAAGGGGGTGAGGGTGAGGCCGAGCCAAGGAGGGCTGCAGAGTTTGGCTTAGGTGACTTCAGATCTCAAGTTGGTGGGCCCCTCTGGGCCTTGTTCCCCCTACCTTCCTGCCAGAGGGTCTTCCAGCCTCTCCTTATGTGTCTCCAGTGAGCACCTGCTCCCCACCTCCTGCCCTCTTACAGCCTGCGAGCAATGCTCCCCTCTTCACAGCAAGCCAGCTCCCAGCTCATCCGTGGTAGCCAGGGTGGTTGCCACAGCAGTTGACATCAGCAGTTGGTCCCCAAGGAGCCTGTCACCCTCCTGCCTGCCTGCAGTGCCTCTATTCCCGCTTCTGCAAGGAGTAGAGGAGGAGGCATTTGGGGACTCCTGCCTCCTACACACCTCATTTTGAGGGCTGGGTGGGACTGGGAAGGGCAGTGACTGGGAGAGGAGGGACAAAGGGAGGGCAGAAGGCAGGCAGGGCCCCTGTTTGGTGGCCTCTTGCCTTGGCTGTGAGGCCCCAGTTCACTTGGCTCCTGCACAGTGGAGGCAGCAGCAGCATTTGGGCCATGGCCGAGGAGGGGCCAAAGCCGACGCAGCTCAACATGCCCCTGGTCCTGGATGAGGGCCTGACCAAGCAGATGAGGCTGCGTGTGGAGAGCCTGAAGCAGCGTGGGGCGAAGCGCCAGGATGGTGAGAAGCTGCTGCGGCCGGCCGAGTCCATGTATCGCATCGACTTCATCCAGCAGCAGAGGCTGCTGTTCGAGCGCTGGGACATCGTGCTAGACAAGCCGGGCAAGGTCACCATCACGGGCACCTCCCAGAACTGGACACCTGACCTCACCAACCTCATGACGCGCCAGCTGCTGGACCCTGCTGCCATCTTCTGGAGCAAGGAGGACTCGGAAGCCATGGATTGGAATGAGGCTGATGCCCTGGAGTTCGGGGAGCGCCTGTCCGACCTGGCCAAGATCCGCAAGGTCATGTATTTCCTCATCACCTTTAGCGAGGGCTTGGAGCCCGCCAACCTCAAGGCCTCCGTGGTCTTTAACCAGCTCTGAAGGTGGCTGCTCACTGCTACCTGCCCTCTCGCCCACCTGCCCTGTCCCCTGCCCGTACCCCTTCCCCCAGTGTGTGTTTGGGACATTCTTCTAGCTGCTGGCCTGTACTCAGCTTGGCTGGGACCCCTGAGCCTGCATCCTTCGTTCCCCTCTCCTTTCCTTGGTGCTGGCACTGCTGCTCTGTTGAAGCTGAACTGGCTGCCGCTGCTTCTGCTGTAGACCACGGAGGCCTGGTCGGGGCTGGTGTGGGAAGACAGGGAGGCCGTGGGCATCTGCCTTCTCCTTGCTTTGTTGTCGGGAGAGAGGCCGAGAGAGACCAAGACAGAGACAGACACAGACACAGGGAGAGAGATCTAAGGACACCGGGCTTTCTCCGGAGATGGGGAGGCGGAGATGACAGAGCAGCCTCCTTGGAAAATCCAGCAAACAAGCCTCTGCTGCCCTTCGGCCACAACGCTCTTTTCCAGAACGCTGTCCGGAGGTGAACACCCAGCCTGAGAACCCAGGAAGGTGCTGCTCCGGGTGTGGCCCTGCAACGCCTCAAGGGCCCTCAGGACATCGGGCAGGGTTGCTGGGGGTGCTGATTTGGGCAGTGGGGAGTGGCTGGCACACTGGAGGCTGTGCAGGCTGACTCTTGCTCTTCTGGGAGTGACTTCGGGAATGGAGAAGTGAAGGGGGGAAATATAAAAAAGTTGCATAGAGCTGTGTCTAAACATATACATGTATATTGAGAGAGAACATGCTATATTCATGTGAATAACTCTATACCTGCCCTGTGAACAAGTCTGACTTTAGGTGATCTATTATATAATTGGCCAGCTGGTGCACAGGTGGCCCTTAGCAGGGGCTTGGTCAGCATGACATTGGGGATGAAGTGGGGAACAGTGCAGTAAACAGGTTTCCCTCTGCCTGGGGGAAGTTGGATAGAGGGGGTCCAGAACCCTGGAGCTGGGGCCGGTTGCATCTCTGGGGCTGCAGGTGTCCCCCTGCTAGGATGTCAGACTTTTTTTGGCTCACTGATGGGAGAAGACAAGTGTGTCAGCCTGGTGTGGCATCTCTTTGGCATCTTTGGTGGAGTCGAGAGGTGGGGATGGGCGTGGCCTTGGGAGGGCAGTTGTGACAGCTGATGGTCAGAAGTGGGAGATTGGCAGTAGTGTGAGCGGTGGTCCTTTCTAACTTGAAGCGCTGGTGCCTGTTCTGAGATGTGCTTGGAGTCCCCGTGTTTGCCTGCCTGCTTCTCTGTTGACTCCAGGGGGAGCCTGGAGGCCAGACCCCTGCGGATGGCCCTGCCCTTTTGTCTCTTTGCTTGACCTCTCCCTGCAGCTGTGGGGACCCTCTTGGTGCAGACTGCCTGTGCCCCTACCCCACCCCACCATGTCGGCCTCGTGCAGGCATGCAAGTGCCTCTGCCGTGCCCACCGCGCATCCCCAATAAAGCCTGTGTGTGCCTCATGGTGTGTGTTCTCTCATCACAAGCCTCCCCCTCCCCAGGCCCTCTCCACACTCCTGACCCCTCCCCACCTGCTTTCAGGGATGAGGCCCAGAGCAGGCAGGTGATTGGAAGGAGTTTGAAACCAGGTCCCCTGACACCCAATCAGGAACCAACACCTCTGAGTTTTTTTCCAGTGGCCCCCAGACCAGCCTCTGCATGGGATCTGGAGAAAGCCACACCGAGACCTTGGGGAGGGGGCCTGGCCCAGAGGGGACAGTGGGGACCCACCAAGCCATGTTCATGAGTCTCCCTCCCTTGCAGGGTGGCTGGGCAGGGGGCAGATGGGACAGAGGAGAGGTTGAGGGGTGGGGTAGGGTCAGGACTGTGCCCAGGTTTCTTCATCCAGCCTCTGTCACCAATTTGTTGCCTGTCCTCAGGCAGCCCCTGAGCCTCTCCCAGCCTCAGACTTTCTAAAGCAAACAGCCTGATTCTGTGAAGCCCCTTGCAGCCCTGCCCCTCTGACCAGATAGACCCGAATCACCACATCACTTTAGTGCCCCAACTGACCCTGACCTTTGCTCAGTTTTTGGACAGTGACAACAGAGGTCCAGGGAGGAGGCTGCCTGCCCAAAGTCACAGATGTGTGGAGGAGCCTGGGAGGGGTGCACTTGGACCAAGCACATGGACCTTTGACCCCGTGACACTGGCCCCCTGGAATGAGCAGGGGCGATGCCCCCATCTCACCTGAGGGCTCAGGCGCAGGCAAGGTCGGCTTCTTCCCAGAGACCAAGGTCAGACCCTGCTTCAGAGGCCATTCTGGGGGTTTTGCTTGGGAACAGCTCCCCAGCCCAGTCTCGCATCCCCGCCGTCCTCCACCCCAGAGCACTGCCCAGAGCAGCTGCTGCCACCTCCCCCCCCCAAGCCCCGCCCTCCAGCCACGGCCTCTGCCCATTCCTGAAGATACTTCTGCGAGAGACGGGGGAAGCAGACAGGAACCCAGCCCTCCAACCCCGGGGACAGCAGTAGACGGCCTGCTTCTCCTCCCGAGAGGGAAGAGAAGAGTGCAGGGAATGGGGTATGGGGACCCGCTTTCCATGGAAACCGTGGGAAACCACAGGGCAAACAGGCCCGCCATTTCCTGAGCTGCTGCTTCCCACTGAGCCAGTGTAAAGTGGAGGTGACGGACCGGCCTGGCTCTGCCACACCCCCCTGTGTGACCCCGGGCAACCTCTCTGAGCCTGTTTCCTCTTCTGTCAGTGGAGGCTCACGATAGTGCCTCCCTCATCGGGTGGTCGTGAAGATGAAAGGTGTTAAAGTTAGTGCAGCACTGAGCTTCCCCACTGGGTTCGCACATGTACTTGCCCAGTTACTGTGGACACAGGGTCCCACTTTTCACGTTGATTCTGAGAGGAGTGTGTTAGGAGAACCTGTTTACTGAAGGAGAGTGAGGAGCTCAGAGAGGTGAAGTGACTTGCCTGAGGCAGCACAGCAGCCATTTCTTATGGCAGCAGGCAGTGTGGGGTGGAGGGACCAGCCAGGCCCAGGCCTGGCTCTGTGGGTGGAGAGAGAGGTCCTGGGGGAGTGGATGCTCCTCACCATCACCTGGCTCGGAAGGACCCAGCTGAAGGGAACTTTAACCCTCACAGTGTGGCTGGGAGGCCCAGTGGGAGGGTCGGCCCAGGACTCTGAGCATCTGGCTGTGCTCACTCCCTGCCCTGTGAATAGGGATCCCCGGGGCCCTCTGCAGGTGTGTCCACCTCCTGCCCTCCTGGTGTTGAGTCGGGGGCTCTCCTCTCATGAGAGGTGGAGGTGAGGTTGCCCCATCTTCCTGGCCTCTTGCAGTAATCACATCTGAAACTGAGGAATTTGAGACTTGGAATCAGCTGAGAATTGGGAAACTTCAGGTGCTCGGAACCAGGGACCCTCTAGTTCTGAGGGTTCGGAGAGGCCTGTAGCTCATCTCACTCAACTTGGGTAACACAGGAAACCCCAGTGCAGCTCCTTAGCCTGCAGCCCTGCTGGCCTTGTTCAGAAATGCTCCTGCTTGGCCTTCTCGGGTCCTAGGCAGAAATCTGTGGGAAGCTCCCTCTCTACGCACATGCACTTACACACACTTGTGCACTGATATTCACACATACCTGCATGCTTCTGTGCTCACACTCACACACTGGCATTCACTCACTCACCCAGAGTCCCAGCAGGATTTGAACCCAGCCTCTTGGGTCTGGGTGGGATCCCCCAGGGAGAGCCCCAGAGTGCTCCAGGTGCTGGGCCACCAGGGGGCGCTGCGGCACACCCATCCTTGGGACCCTGGGGTTTCTAGGTTATTCTGCAGTGGGTGGCTTTTAATGGGTATAAGAGGGTCTCCAAATCCCACAGAGTTCTCGCCTCACTGCCTGTTCAGCCCAAGGAGGTGCCTAGTCCCCTCAGGCGTTGTTTTTCCCATCTACACAGTGGACTGTTAAAAGTTTTTCTTTTTCTTCTCGAGAGGGAGGTTGACCAGGTCACTCTGAGGTTTGTTCACACCATGTACTCCACACACCAGCAGCAGGGGTGACCTCTCGTGTGTGCATGGACCCCCAAGTCCACGCAGCACCTCCGTGGCCATTCTCCACCTTGGTTGTCACAACAGTTAGAGGTAGATGTAGACACCGAGGCTCAGAGAGGTGGCCTAGTCGAAGCTGAAGTCCCTGCCACACACTGACATTGATAATGTGGTGTCCAGTGTTGAACAGCAATGAACATCCAGGCTGCAGAGAACAAAGAGATTTATTTGCGGGTCATTGGAATTGCAACTCGGGAGACCCAGATTTGGGTAAAATGCAGAGTGTGCCAGGAATGAGAAAGTCAGGGGCTTGTAAATGCAAAAGCCACAAGGCTGTTAAAGGAAATATTTGTCCCTAAGGGATAGGCTGTCATGAGTTATTTTAGGGTAAGGGTCCAATAAATACCTTGAGTTTCTGGAACACTGGGCAGATGTTCTGGATGGCTGCATTAGGATGAGACGTGGTCAAAGTTCACATTCCCTCCAGGGAGAAGTGCATACGTCACATTTCCTCAGTGGCCTCCCAGCTCCATTTTAGAGCGTTCTCTTAGCAAAACCGAGTCCATTTTGACTTTCCTTTTGCACCAGCAGTACAAGCGGCCAGCACTTGGGGGTTTTCCTCCCAGAAAGACTCCACTGGCTGTGGAGCTGGGCCCGGCCCTGTGCCAGGTGCCGGGGGTCTGGGCAGGAGCTCCCCACAGTGAGCAGGGAAAGAGCTTGGGGAGGGCGGGGTCAGGGGGCTTCCGAGGGACAAGGACTAGGACGCCGAGGCGGCAGAGGGAGCCACCTGTGCAAAGCTGAGGTGGCCTGAAGCAACACGGGATGTAGATTTCCATGGGGCCCGAAGGAGGCAGAGTTAAGGGGTGCAGCTGAGAGCCCCTCGCAGGGCTTTGAATGCTGGCCGGGAGCTGGTGTCCGTGACCATGAGGCTTTTCGGCTGTAGGCACGTGAGAGGAGGAGCCCCTTGCACCAATCCTTCCACCTCAACAAGCCAGCTGGGTGCTTAATCTTGTTTCCTCTGTAGCCCTCCTCTCCTCCTGCAGCTTATTGTTTCATCTGTAAATATTTCTGATGCATCTCTGAATGATAAGGACTCATTCAAAACAAAACAAAACAAGAAACCCCTAACCATAATACCATAACACAACTAATTCCACAGTAAATTCCTTAATATCAATCACTCAGAAGACGTTCTGGTTTCCAATTTGTGTCATAAATGTTTTACGTGTCTGTTTTACAGTTTGCTTGTTTGAATCAGATCCAAACAAAGGTCCATAACTGCAGTCGGTTGGTTTCCCTTCATGGTCTCACTTTTTGCTTGCATTTTTTTCCTGAAGAAAGCGGTCATTTGTCCTGTAGAGTTTCCAGCTGTCTGGATTTTGCAGGCCCTGTTTTCAGGGTGGTGTTGAACATGTCTGTGCCCTGCTTTCCTGTGAGGTAGGACTTACCTCTGGAGGCTTGGTAAGTTTTGCTTTGTATTTTTTTTTTTTTTTTTTTTTTTGGCACAACTACTTCGTAGGCGATGTTTTCTCTGGAGGTACATAATGTCTTGTTGTCTCTCTTTTTGTGTGACTTAGAAGCCATCAATGATCCTAAATCCACATTAGAAGCCGTGATTGCCTAAATCCATTCTTTGTCAGTGGTTGCAAAAGTGCAGGGGTCTAGTATTCTAAGGTCTTCCTCATTTCTTAGCTGGAATTCATCACCAGATAAAAACCTCCTTTGATCTGCTGTAGGTTACACTATGGTACAGTTTGTATAGAAAAGTCATGTTAAGTCCTTAATTTTTTTTTTCTCCTCAATTTTCCAGTTTCAAAAAAAAAAAATGAGTTGCTTCCCTGCCCTCTTCCAGTCGTGACGAGTCATTTGTGTGTCAGCTTGATCTTATGGATTTGAACACATTGATGTGTTGTCATCCATGCCATGTCATTCATGGCATCCTTCCTGCTGCTCAGATTGGCTCATCTTTGGCTAATGGGAACCTCTTTAGGTTGGTCCTGAATCCTTTGGCTGTTTCCTTGATTTCTGGTGCAGGCAGGTGTTGAGTTTGGGTGGCCCTGAGAGCACGACTTCCTGGGCGATCTCCTTCTGTGCTCAGGACCAGGCTGGCAGCAGAGGCGGCCGAGGGATGAGAAGGCTGGTCTGGGACCCAAGGGTTTTGATGTGGAGGGAAATGGAGGCCCACGGGATCCCTGACTCTGGATCACAGGTCCTGGAGCCTCATCAGCTGCCCCTTGAGCCACAGAGGGTTCAGAGCCAAGCTGTAGGTTTGGCTAATAATCCTCTCATCTCCAGCGGTTCCTTCCAGCCCCTGTGAGAGCCCCTCCCCTCCCCTCGTCCCTGTCCCCCATCCCCACATAGTCCAGGGCTGTCAGAGCAAGGGGTGGTGGAGGAGGGTGCAATGGTCTGGTCAGTGCTCTCAGCCTGGGGCTCCCAGTCACTCTGTGCCCTTGGGCGGCTCCTTGCTCCTCTCTGGACCTCAGCCTTCTTCCTGTCTGCACAGTGGGGTGACATCCACCCCTGCCCTAAGCGTGCCTCATTTTTGATCCATTTTTATGTCCTGAAATCAAATGTGAAGAAGTGTGTCAGGCGTCTGGGCAGAGGCTGGCCTGGGAGTTTTCACTTGGAAAGGACATGAGTTAACTGAAAAGGGACCAGCTAGTACAGAGCCCTTGTTAGGTTCCAGATGCTGTGTCAGGCTCTGAAGGCCTGACTGTCAATCCTGCCAGTGACTCCCTGCTGTTCTGCCTCAGAAGTAGTGGTAACACTGAGCAGGGCTCCATCAGTGGCTGGGGAGCCTCTCACCACATTTAGCATTTTCATTTTCTTGGTTTTGAATGTCCCACTAGGGAGCGTTTCTCTTTGTTAACATCCCTGTTGATGGTAAGAGGTGTGTAAACCAAAGCACCTTTAATGAGAGTGGGGGCTGAGGAAAGGCTTTTGGCTGAAGTCTCCGTGCTCAGGCTGGTCTGGGCCTTGGGATTTACAGCATCCTCATACATCTCTGGCTCCTCAGCCTGGATGCATGCATGCCCGCCCCCATCCCGGGGAGTGAATTTCTTCTAGATGGAGCTGCTTCTGGTCTTGATGGGGTTTGGCCCCTCTAGGTCTGGTGCTCAGGAGATTTTTCCCTCCCTACCCACCTCCTGCCCCAAATTGCCTCTGTTTGTCGTCGTCTGCTTGGAAGATGCCCACTGCCAGCTCTCAGGACACCTGCTCAGGAACTGCTGCTGGCCCTCCCGGGTCGGGCCCACCACTCCCTTCTCTCTACAGCTTCACACACACACCCCGCGTCTGACATAGCACTTGTCTGCCTGCCTGCCTCTCCCACCAGACTGGGAGTCTCCTGAGGACAGGGACCATGTCTGATTCATCTGGGTCCTCAGTGTTAGCATGAGGCTGGGTGCAGAGCCGTCCACACTGAAAAAGAACTCATTGTTGGGAGGCAGGCAGACCTGGGTTTGAATTCTGCTTCACATCCAGGTCTGCCTGCCTCTGAAGAATGTGTGTATTTTCTAGCTGTGTCACCCAGAACAAGTTACTTGCCCTCTCTGAGCCTCATTTTTCTCATCTGTACAGTAAGGATGAGACTTACCATCCCGTCTCATGGATTTAACACCCCATGAGATGGGGTTGTTGTGTGAATTAAACTGAGATGACCCATGGCAGTCACAGGCTTGGTACTTGACATTTCCAAGATGCTCCATAAATAATCAATATTATTAAGAATCCCAATCAGTGCCTATGAATTTATTCATTCAGTTAACACATGTTTATTAAGGACCCTCTCTGGGCCAGGCCCTGGGCTAGCCACTGGGTGGATGGCAGTGACCAAGACTGACATGTCTCTGAGAGAGCTGACATTCCAGTGACAGTATCAGATTGAATAGGTCACACACTTGTGTAATTATAAGTAAGGAAGGTGTCTCAGAGAAGTTCCAGGGGCCGTGAGATGAATGGAAGAGTCAAAAAAGGCTTCCTGGAGGAGGAGAGTAGAGTCTAAAGGGCAAGGGAGAGTCAGCTGGAGAAAGAGCAGGTGTGGAGTTCCTGATCAGAGAAAAAGCCCGGAGCAGGAAGCAGAGAGCAGGGGGTGGGGGCTGGGGTGGGCGAGGGTAGAGAAATGAGTGTGGGGAGGTGGTAGTGGGGACAGAGCACATAAAGTATTTGGACCCTTATTTTTCAGGGGAGTGCCGTGATCAGAAAGATCACCCTGCTGCTGTGTGAGACAAGGGCAGAGTGGCTGCTAATGCTGTTACAGGGCGAGGAGATGGGGGACTGGGCCAGAGTGGATGGAGAGGGGGAGATGGATTTTAGCAGAACGAAGGAGCTCAGATTGGATGGAGATAGGGAAAAGAGAGGAGGCCAGCGTGGCTGCAAACTTCTGGCTTGGACAGGACAGGGCAGGTGGTAACACTATAGACCAGGCAGGAACTGGGTTGAACATGATCTATTTCTGAGGGAGAGAATGCAGATGGAGGCATGAAGAAGGAAGGGGTAGGCTGATAGAATCTTAGACAACAGAGCTTCAAAGGAGCCTCAGGGTGTCTCCAACTGCTGCTGAGATGGGGAAACTGAGGCTCAGAATGAGAAGGATTCGCCCAGGTCTCACACTGGTTCGTGGCAGAGATGGGAATGGAACCCAGTATTCCTTCCCATTTGATTCCCTGGCGGCACCCCTCAAGGTGTCCCCATCCCCTCCCCATCCAGGTCATCCCAGACTGGAAGGAGCAGGAGTGGGACCCTGAGAAGCCCAACGCCTACGCGGGCATCTTCCACTTCCACTTCTGGCGCTTCGGGGAGTGGGTGGATGTGGTCATCGACGACCGGCTGCCCACCGTCAACAACCAGCTTATCTACTGCCACTCCAGCTCCCGCAATGAGTTCTGGTGTGCCCTGGTGGAGAAAGCCTATGCCAAGTAGGTGCTGGCGGTGGGCGGGCGGGTGGCCGGGCAGACAGCCAGGCCTGGGCAGCACTGCTGATGGGCTCCGTGCAGGTGTTCCTCGAGCCAGGACTCAGGCACAGAGAGGTGGGCATTGGTGCAAACACACACAGTGAGCTCAGAGCCTCAGGCACCTGCATCAGGTTCCTCCCCACAACCAGCCACATAGAGGGGAATAGTTACTTCCGCTTCTACCTGCGAAGACGGAGGCCCAGGCAGGTGTCCTGCAGGCACCGGGGGCAGAGCCAGCACCCGCATTCAGGCCAACAGTTCTTTCCTAAAGACCCAAGCTGCCGAGCCCTCCCCAGGGGCCTTGTTGGGGATGTGGTATCTCCAAGCCTGGCCAGATGAGGAGGTTGGGCCAGACCACTGCCTTCCCTGCTCACTGGGCCTCCCCCTTGTCCACCCATCAGTCTGTCCACCTGACTGTCTAGCCCTCCTAACTTTGCTGCCCCTCCTCCTGCTCTGTGCCAGGCTCTGTCCACAGCACAGGCATGAACAAAGGTTTGCTGAGCTGTGGAGGGCTTCAGGGCACAGTGACCTGCCCAGGCCCCTGCAGGACAGGTGCAGACTTGGGGCAGGAGGGCCCGTGGGGTCAGAGACCAGCCTGCCAGCTCTGTGGGAGCCTCTCCCTGCTTCCTCCTCCCAGGCGCATTTGGTACTCTCCTTGAACAATGTGTGTGTGTGTGTAAGGAAAGGGAGAAACGAAAACTACCATCATCAAAAACAAACCCCAGAAAACCACGTTGGCCGATTCCCTTTGTAATCCTAAGACGGCAAAACCCGGCCCCTTGTGGTCACTTGGTTACCATGGTCCTTGGTGCAGGCGCCTCTCCTCCCACCTCCGGGAGACCTGGCCCGTCACTCAGTGGGCTTGCCCATTTGTCAATTTGTTTGTTTGTTTTTTTAATAACAGTTTTATTTTTAAAAAATTGTCTAAAATATAATATTTATCATTTTGACCATGGGTAAACAAATGGTTCAGCTACATTCACAATGCTGTGTACCCATCACCGCTATCTATACCCAATTCTTTTCATCATCCCCTACGTAAGCTATATACCCACTCAACAGTAACTCCCCATTTCTCCCTTTTCCCAGCTCTGGGACCTCCTCTTTGCTTTTTGTCTCTGAATTTGTCTATTCCAGTAGCTCATATAAGTGGAAACCTTGTCCTGTGTCCACCTTTTTTCAATTAGCATAATGTGTTCAAGGTCCATCCACTGTGGAGCCTGTCTCAAAATTCCATTCCTGTTTATGACTGAATAGTATTCTGTTGTGTGTGTGCTGCATTTTGTTTATTCATTCATCTGTCTGGTGGGCACTTGGGTTGTTTCCACTTGTTAGCTATTACAAATCGTGCTCCTCTGAACATCCGTGTACAAATACCTGGTCAAGTATCTGCTTTCAGTTCTTTGGACTAGATACCCAGGAGTGAATTGCTGGGTCATATGGTAGTTCTGTGTTTACATTTTTGAGTAATCACCAAACTGTTTTCCACAGGGGCTGCATCATTTATGCTTGCTGGTTTTTTAATTTATTTACATTTTAAATTATAAAATGAATGCCTGTCTATTATAGCAAATCCAGAAAATAAAGAAAACTGTGCAGAGGGTAATAAAACTCTCCCATACTCTTGCGTATTCTCCCAGGCCACTGCTCTCCCCGTCCCTGTTCTGGGCCATCTGAGTTGATGGGGCAACTCATCAGGACCTGCATGACAGTGTCCCCTCAAAGCCCTGCCCTCTCTCTGTGTCTCCAGTTCCTCCCCCAGATCCTCCCCCACCACTGGCCCCTCTTTTAACATCTTTGATGCCTCTTTTGTTTGTACCTTGTAAGACCTGTCCTGCTGTTCTTTGGGCATGTTTCCAATTTACATAAATGATATATTGTTATACATCCCATTCCACTTCTCACAATCACACTCAGCACTCTGCCTTTAAGACCCCAACCCTTCTCCTAACATTTAAATAAGGAGCCACAGCTTTGTCCCTAGCACCTGATATGTTGCACATAGTAGCTGCTTAACCTTTTTGAAATGAATTATTGTATACATTTTAAGCATGATTGGAATCCAGCTGTATTGCTTCTGCAAAAGTAGTTAAACCAGCACTAGCGTTTTCCCTGCAGTAGGAATTCTTTTACAGTGTTTCTTTCATTGGCTACTTAATGTTCCAGAGTTCAGATGCAACATTAGCTTTTAATACGAATTCCCAGTTGCTCGACATTTAGGTGATTTCTAGTTTTACATTGTTATAAATAGTGTTACTCATCCAGAATTGATGTGTCAAAGGACATGAGCTTTTAACCATTTTGGAAAGAATTGTTAGATTTCTGGACAGCTTATTTTTGAAAATGGGGCTGTGAAGGCTAAGGGGAATTTGAGTGACAAACTGTGATGGTTCAGTGGGACAAATGTTGGCCTGGGAGCTGGAGACTGGACTCTAGTGTTGGCTCTGTTGTGTTGCCTGCTGTGTGACCTCAGCAGTTCACTTGACCTCTCTGAGTCTCAGAAATCTCCCCTGTAAGGTGAAGGATTTAGACTGGCTGGGGAGTGTGAGCTGGGAATCCTTTCTACATTGCTTCCAGGCTGGCTGGCTGTTACCAGGCCCTGGATGGAGGCAACACAGCGGATGCACTGGTGGACTTCACAGGTGGCGTTTCTGAGCCCATCGACCTGACCGAGGGTGACTTTGCCAATGACGAGGCCAAGAGGAACCAGCTCTTTGAGCGCGTGTTGAAGGTGCACAGCCGGGGAGGCCTCATCAGTGCCTCAATCAAGGTGAGAACCCTGAGCCAGGCCCCAGGGCCGGCTCCTTCCCTTCATCGACCCTGATTGAGGTTGGGGGTGACTATGGCTTCCCAGGCGGAGCCCCTGCCCAGGGTTGGCTCATAAATCCAGACCTTCAGCTTCATGGTTGGAGGGGAGCAGTTAGAAGGTCCAACCCCCTCCCGAGTGCTGGACAGCACAAGCCTCGGGCCCCCTGCCCTAACCCCCACACTATGGAAGGCCTCGCCCACACTCTTCAACTAGTGTCCCCCTTTTCCAGCCCTCGCTTATTTGGGTGATGAGTGTCTATGCATCCAAGTGTCCCTCAGTCAAGGTCTGAGGCATTACTAGCTACTAGGCAACCGGAAGAGAGGAAGGAGCCCCTACTGTTCACAGGCACAGGCCTGGGTCCTTCAAGAGGGTAGTCTTATTTCATTGCTCATGCTTTGGGTGGGAAAGTGAAGGCAGAATCTGAACCTAGGTTTGGCTGATGTAGTGGTGTGTTGATAAAATGACTCTCTGGAAAACTAAAAAGCCCCAATTTGCTGATTTCCATGGTGTAACCTATGTGGTGTAGCCATCTACCATGGTTGATTTCAAGCTAATGTTTTAACAACCAGATTGCACAACTGAGCCAGTGCTAGTAGACTGCAGCGCACCCCTGTGCTGACCCCACTGTAGTCCCTTCCTTTACCCTACACTGCGGCTTCCCTTAGACTTTGTAAAGAGCTCTGAACAAGGAGCTCAGGCCCTAACCACAGAGGAAAGAGGTCTCCTCTTTGTGTGGGGCGGCCATTCCCTCCTCGTCCTGTAGGGGGCGGTGTGGCTCCCCATCTCCAGCTAGAGCCTGACCGCCCATGCCTCTGAGCAACTGTGTCCTCCTGCAGGCGGTGACCGCAGCAGACATGGAGGCCCGGCTGGCGTGCGGCCTGGTGAAGGGCCATGCGTACGCCATCACTGATGTGCGCAAGGTGCGCCTGGGCCACGGCCTGCTGGCCTTCTTCAAGTCAGAGAAGCTGGACATGATCCGCCTGCGCAACCCCTGGGGCGAGCGGGAGTGGAACGGGCCCTGGAGTGACACGTGAGGCCCGGGGCAGGGGGTGCAGGCATGGGGCAGACCCCAGCTGGGTGGACTGGGGGTATGATGGCTTGGGCAAGGACAGGGTGGGCTTCCTGGAAGAGGTGGCACTGCAGCTGGGCCTTGAAGGGTTTGGGGGGAGGATGACATTAGGAGGAGATTTGGGAGCAGGCATGTGGGGATGGACCCGGCAGAGGCAGAGGTCTGGAGGTGCAGACCAGTCTGGTGAATAAGTGGGGAGGAACGCAGGGAGGGAGGCCACCAGGGGTGAGAGTGGGAGTGACTGCCCTGTGCTTGGCTCATGGTCCTGGTGAGGCCAGAAGAGTTGCAGAGCCCAGGACCCCAGTGAAGGCACCCCCTCCACTGAGGGTCACTATTCCCTTGCCTCTCAAGCTGCAGCTTTGCTCCCAGACTTCTGGGTCCCTGGCAGGGTGGCAGCCCATGGTTTCCTGCTAGAGTAGACAGACAGGGCTTCTTGGAGAGGGGCTGGGCATGGCCCTGGGTGCCCCAACCACACCCACCCTGACAGAGGCCTGGTGCCGAGCTGTCCCTCGTGCCTCCTCTCCCTTGCCAGGGTGGCCCTGGTGGGGACCCTCCTCTCATACTGTTCCCTCCTCCCTCCCTTGTGCTCACATCCCAGCTCAGAGGAGTGGCAGAAAGTGAGCAAGAGTGAGCGGGAGAAGATGGGTGTGACGGTGCAGGATGACGGCGAGTTCTGGTGAGTGTGCTCCTGCCCCCGGGCGGGTGTCCAGGCCTGAGGGGGGAGCCGCCTGTGTGCTGGGCAAGAAGCACTGCACAGGGCTCTAGGAAATGCCCCACCGTCAACTTGCCACGTGGCCTTGGATAAGTCACGGCGTCTCTCTGGGCCTGTTTCCCCCCCTGTAAAGGGAATTGGGCAGAAATAGGCCCTTTCGTCCCCATAGTCCCCACTGCCCACCTCAGGGCACCCTGGGCTGCTCTGGCCCCCAGGCTGAGCCCTTGGCAAGTAGGCCAGGGTACCAGCAGGTGACAGAGGGCACACTGGTGGCCTGATGCCGAGAGCAAGTAGGGAAGAGGAGGGGCCTCATGGAAGAGCTACCTCCTAAGCTGAGAGTCTGGGTGCAGAGGGGCTCTTGGGGGGCAAGGACAGAGACCCAGCCCAGAGACAAAAGAGAACAATTGGGTTTGTGAAGAGTGAGTTCAGGGAGGCGAGGGGTGCTTAGTGGGTTCGTGGTGGAGGGTAGGCCAGGAAGGTGGCAGCAGCCTTGCTTACAGAGCGTGATTGTGATTCCTGCATTCATTCACTCCCACACTTAGTCCTGACTGCATGCCAGGCTCAGTGTCTTTCTTCAGCAGGACACTTGAATCGGAGGTTCAGCCACTTCCTGGAGTGGCGGTGGTATAGGGCACCCTGTGTGCAGTGGAGGCCATGGGGGCCCCAGGCAGACCCAGAGGCAGACGGTGGGGATCTCGGCACCCCAGTGAGGTCCCCTTCTGCAGCAGCTCCCCTGACAGCTGGGCTCTGGTCTGGGCTCCTGTGGGCAAGATCCACTTGGCCAAGTCTGGTTCAGGGCACAGCAATAGAAAACCTTCACCAGGAAAGGGCTTCTTCTTAAGGCCTTTTTCATATGTGTCCACTCTTGACACACATATGTGTGCGTTCTCATACGTGTGCACACTAGTGGCGGGGCAGGCACGTCCCCTCCCCTGCTGCAGGCTCCTGGAGGTGTGGCAGCATCCTGGCCACTGCAGTTTGCTTCCCAAGGGGTTCCTACCACCAGTTTATTCAGGCCTCACAACAACCATGGATTATAATGGATGGAAACATGCTTTATAAACTGTAGAGGGCTGTACACATTAGTTATGCATACTATTAATAATTGTAACAGCCAGCCTTTGACAACTCCTGTCTGCTGGAAGTGGTAATACATGCTTTTATTGCATTACTTCATTCCTGTGCTAACTCTGTGAGACAGACAGCTGCTGTTAGATTCATTCCCATTTTACAGATCAGGAGACTGAAGGTCCGTGTGACGCCATGTCCACACTGGCTACTGTGTTGGCTGTGGTTCAGAGGCCCTGGGGCCAGTGGGAAGGTGGGCTGGAGTCGGGGGGACCGGTGGCTCAGCCTTTTGCCACGCCCAGGATGACCTTCGAGGACATGTGCCGATACTTCACTGACATCATCAAGTGCCGCCTGATCAACACGTCTTACCTGAGCATCCACAAGACGTGGGAGGAGGCCCGGCTGTGCGGCACCTGGACGCAGCATGAGGACCCGCTGCAAAACCGCAGTGGGGGCTGCATCAACCACAAGGACACCTTCTTCCAGAACCCACAGGTGGGTGTCCTCAGGGACCCCTACCCTGCCCCTGGAGCAGCTGCGGGTCCCTTGCCACTGTCCTGCCACAGACTCCTGAGTGGCATTGGGTACATCCCTGTCCGTCCTTGGGCCTCGGTGTACCCATTTATACAGTGGGGTACCTGTGGGGCATGTCTGGGTGGTCATGTAGCCCCAGCCTCACAATCTGACCTGCACGTGGTTGAGATGAGGACACTGGGGCTCTCAGGACTGCTGAGTGTCCTGTCCAGAGTTAAGGGACATTTATTTAGAGGCTGAGCCGGGGGCTCAAACCCTTATTTCCACATATAGGGCTGCTCCTTCTGGGGGAACTTGGCCAGGCTGGCTCCCCGCAGGAACCCCCCCCCCAGCCTCCTCAGTCGTGGCCCTGAGAGCTGCTTAGGTATGCCTTCATTGAGGACCAGCTGCATGCAGGCTTGGAGCTGAGCATCTGTCAGCTCCCAGAGTCCTCCCACCTCACGTGCAGGGTGGGCATTGTTGGCTTATCTCACAGATGAGGAACTGAGGCTCAGAGAGGTGATGTGACTTGCCCAAGCTCACACAGCTGAGCTGGGCCTGGCTCTGGGCTGAGCTTCGGGGAATCGGTGAGCCCACCTTCGGAGTGGTCTCACTGCCTCGTCCCTCTTCCTCTGCTGTACCTGCAGTACATCTTTGATGTCAAGAAGCCAGAAGATGAAGTGCTGATTTGCATCCAGCAGAGGCCGAAACAGTCCACCCGCTGGGATGGCAAGGGTGAAAACCTGGCCATTGGCTTTGACATCTACAAGGTAAGGCCAGCTGGGACCTCGGCTCTGGGTGAGGAGAGTCTGGGCTGCCTGGGCCTGGAGAGAACATTCGAGATTACTTGGGCCTCTGGCGTCACCCCTGCCACCCTGACCACGTTTGCTGATGCCATGGGCGTACCATGACACGGGCCCTGTTTGGATCCCACCGAGGCCCAGCCTGCCTTGGGTTGGTTCCACAGGGGCTCTCAGCCTGATTTCTCGCTGCCCCAGACCTACAGGCTGTTTGAATGGGGCATGGGAGGCCCCCCGCTGCTCCCTTCCTCAGGGCTCTGGCCCCCCTGAGTTGGAGGCCTTGCTGCGCACGGGGAGGAGGCATCTTGGGCAGAGCCAGGCAGCCCACCCACTGGCCTGCACGCCAGGCTCTCCCGCATGCTGTGATGTCCCGTGTGTGATGATTGTCAGCGTAGTGGGCCACCATGGGCTCATTAGACAGAAAGACTGTAACAAAGCCACGTGCATGTGCTAGGCCCTCAGTCTGAGGCGAGATTCTGGCGTTTGCCGTCCTGGGTCATGTTGTGACAGTTTGTTCGTGTTGGTATGTTGGGACAATCGTGTGCTGACATGTTGTGACTTGGTCATGACATGACCTTCACTAATGTGACTGTAGCTTATCATGGCGGTTGTCCCAGGAATTGTGTAGCATGTCCTGGTAGCTGGTGATGTCATTTCAGGGACACAGGCTGTGACTTGGGCAGAGAGTGATATTTAGCTCTGTTGTGATGTCAGAAACTCCCTGGACATTGTTACCAGGGGGATTCCCATTGCCACCTGCCTCCTACCAGCTTTATGAGAGAGAATTCACACAACATATGATTCATTCATTTAAAGTGTTTTTGTAGAGTTGCACAGCCATCACCACAATTTCAGGACATCATCATCCTAAAAAGAGCCCCACACCCTTTAGCCATCACCACTGGATCACATCCCCCTCTCTCCCCACCAGCCCTGGGCAGACCCTCCTCTACTTCTGTCTCTGTAGATTTGCCTGTTGTGTGTGGCGAGGGGGAGATGTGGAGTGGGGTGTGGGGTGGAGTCGGGGCTCTGTGTGACCCATGCCTCCGCCCTGGTAGGTGGAGGAGAATCGCCAGTACCGCATGCACAGCCTACAGCACCGAGCTGCCAGTTCCATCTACATCAACTCCCGCAGTGTCTTCCTGCGTACGGAGCAGCCCGAGGGCCGCTACGTCATCATCCCCACCACCTTCGAGCCAGGTCACACTGGCGAGTTCCTGCTCAGAGTCTTCACTGACGTGCCCTCCAACTGTCGGTGCGTGGGGGCTGGCTGGGGGCCAGGGTTGCAGGGTCCGGGACCACACCAGGCTGACCTACAGTCTGCAGCCCAGAGATACTCAGTGTCCGCGCGAGGCATGGAGCCTGGGCCTCCAGCCTCCTGGGCTGACACCAGCGCCCATCTCCCTCCTCTCTCCTCCTCTGCTCCCTATCCTAGCCTCTCTCCACCACATGCAGGAATAGCTGCTTACATGTGCAGAGCACTTCACAGTTTATGGAGAAGCTTTCACTCATCTCATTTGCTCTCCCTGAACCCTGAGTAGGAGGCCTGACTCCTCCATTTTACAGATCAGAATTGGGGACCGAGGTTGGGGGTGTTTTCTGAGGTCAGGTAACCAGTGGTGGAGTTGGGCTAGGCAGACTGCTGAAACCACCCCGTCCCTGCTGTGGTGTAGACCTGTGGGTCCCACATTGCCCTTCCCGCCCAGATTTGGTGCTCCCTGCCCACATCCTAGACTGGGGAGGCAGCTTGTGGAATCAGAGGACCTCGGTCCTACCAGTCTGTGCTCCCTGGCTCTCTGGCTGTGTGGACAAGCCCCTTACCCTGGTGAGCTTTATGCTTCCTAATCTGTGAAATGGGCATAATGATAGTCACCAACTCCAAGGGCTTTGTGAGGGTTAGAAATAACATCTGTAACATTCCCAGCAGGGGGCTTGGCACACAGCAGTAAACTGCTTTTCTCTTGGCGGGGAGTGGACAGCCTTGGTTAGGGATGGAGCAGCAGGAACTCATGGGGGTTGATTTGCCCAAGATGAGATGTCTGGAACGAACATTGCTCCTCCCCCGCCCCACCCATCTTGAATCCCCTCACCTTCCACCTTCCTGGCTCCTCTCCATCACTTCCCCCCTCTTCTCCTCTGCCCTGCACCAGGGAGCTGTGCCTGGATGAGCCTCCCCGCTCCTGCTGGAGCTCCCTGTGCGGCTACCCCCAGCAGGTGACCCAGGTGCATGTCCTGGGAGCCGCTGGTCTCAAGGACTCCGCGACAGGTGAGCTTGCCTCAAGAAAGCCCTCAGGCCTCCACTTACTCCCCAGCCACAGACACAACCCCCAGAGCTCTCAGGCTCTCCCTCACTGAATGAACAGACCTATCCTGATGTCCACTCCCGGCCCAGGCCTGGGTTGAAGCTGGAAGCGTAAAGAGGAACAGGCCTCCTGCACTCGACGGCTTCCAGTGTGGGTGGCAGTCAGACACAGGGCCAGGCAGCTGGGAGGGAGGGCTCCGGGAAGGCTTCTTGGGGGGGGTCTTTCCCCGGACTGAGGAGGTATTAAGGTATGAAGCCTAGTGAAGGGAAGCAAGGGAGAAAGGGGGCAGGGGGAACAGCATGGGTAAAGGTCTGGAGGCCAGAGACCAGTGTGCCCCCCACCACCCCGGTCTCTGGAAGTTAGGAAGCTGGTTGGGCTCTGGTCTCCCTCCTGAATACTTGAGCCCAGGCTTCTGCTCTGGAGAGGGGGGTCTCACCTCCCAGATAACTGTCTCATGCGGGCCCTGCCGCCGCCCCCACCCTCACCCCACTGCCCACTCCGGCTCTCTAGGGGCCAACTCTTACGTGATCATCAAGTGTGAAGGGAACAAAGTCCGCTCGGCTGTGCAGAAAGGCACTTCCACGCCTGAGTACGACGTGAAGGGCGTCTTCTACCGTAAGAAGCCCAGCCAGCCCGTCGTTGTGCAGGTGAGTCCGCCTGTCCAGGGGCCCCTCCGGGCCCTGGGCTGATGCTTTTCCCCTCAGAGTGGCTGGGCCCAGTGTGGCGGGGCCTTTGACGGGGACCCGCTCTGTCCCTGACGTGGTGTGGCCTTGGGGATTCTCCTGCCTGCCCCTTCTGGCGCTTCGGAGTCCCCTCTGTGGGGCGGGTGAGTTGGATTCGCTGGTGAGATTCTGGGACACAGCAGGGTCAGTCTCCTGGCCAGGGACAGTGGTCCTCTCTGCCAACCCTGCTCCAAAACCTTGGGAGTTGATCCTTCAATTCCCTTGTAGGTGGGGCTGCCTGGAAAAGTTGTACTGTCGTGGTGGCCGGTGGGGGTAGCTGTTGCCAGAGAGCAGGGGGTCAGAAAGCCAGGGGCCTGGCCGTAGGCTTTCTTCCCCTCTCAGGCCAGGGTGGCCACAATTCTGAGCTCATTAGCAGGAAGCCCTCAGTCCCCTGGGCCCAGGCCAGCATCTCTCCGGGTGAGAAGCCATCTGTAAACAAACGTTCGGGTGCCCTGGGGGAACAACCATAGGGTTTCCAAGCTTTCCTAACACTGGGTCCCAGTGGATCAAATCACAGACCCAGTGATGTTTGGGGCTACAGGGACCCTTAGGGGCCACTGAGCTAACCCTCATGTTAAATTAAAGATGGGGAAACTGGGACAGGGGGTGTATTGCATGCAAGGTCACCCAAGGTCAACAGCAGAGCCAGTAATGACAGACTTAACTGTAGATGGGGAAGGGATCTTTGACAGATGGGAGGAAGCCTGAGGCTCTGGAAGGGGCACAGCCTTGCCCAGCGTCCATGGTGAGGCAGAGGTGATGCAGGGCTCCTCTTTCTCCACCTGGCTTGTGCAGCAGGAAGGGGATTCAGCCCTGCCACCACTGCCAGCACCCCCACACACCTGTACTCCTGGGCTTAGAGGTGGCCCCCAACGATCCTCGGTCTCCCCCCAGATCTGGAACCACCGAGTCCTGAAGGATGAATTCCTGGGCCAGGTGCACCTGAAGGCCGACCCAGATGACCTCCAGGCCCTGCACACCCTCCACCTCCGAGACCGCAGCAGCCAGCAGCCCAGCGACCTGCCGGGCACCGTGGCTGTTCGCATCCTCAGCAGTGCCTCCCTCACGGCCGTCTGATACCTGCCCCTCTCCCTGCCCGCAGTTCTCACCACCATTTGCACATCCCCAACCAGGTCAGGGACTAGCCTGGGAGCCCAGACACTGGGGTCCTTTTCCCAGCTTTTCCACTGACTTGCTGTGCGACCTTGGGAGGTCTCTGCCCCTCTTTGGTGTCCTGAGGACCCCAAAGCATTCCCTTCTCATGGAGGAGTCTTCTTGCCTAAGGTTGAAAATAACCCTGCCTACCCCAGCTGCCACCACGGCTAAGGGACTCTATCTGTTGAAAACATTTTCTCAAGGCCCTGCTATCTGCCATCGGAGTGCCAAGAAGATGTCACTTGTTTACACACAAACTGCCACACCCACAAGGCCCACTCTTGCCCCTCATGTCCCAGGCCTGCCCCACTGCCCCAGACTTGCTTTCTCTGTCACTTCCATCTGGTTTTCTAGCCACCTTGACAGGACTCGGCTCTTAGGATCCTGCTCAGGCTGGAATTTGGGAAATGTGCAGGTAACATCCGTCTGTTCTCTAGTCCCGTCATTTATTTATTCAGAGGAGATTTGCCAAATGAGTAAACGATGCTCGCGAGACTCCAGATGGAGCTGGGCCCCTCCCTGCAGCTCTGGGAGACCTGGCGTCTGTCCTGGGCCTCGCCTTTGCCCTCAGGTCCTCTCAGAGGCAGACGCCCAGAGGAGCTGCAGCCGCCTTCTCTGCCCAGGTTCTAATTTCATTCCCATCCTCTGGTTTAGGGTCCCTGGAGAGTTGGTGGCAGTGGTGGTGAGGAAGGATGGCGGCCTGCCTCCACTGCCCTGATGGGGGAAGGAGTGCGTCTGGTGTAGTGGGCCAGGCCGGTGCAGGGCAGGGTGGGGACCTGAGGGGAGGCACATAACTCCCAGGGACCCCTCTGCTGCAAGACCTGGGCTTTTCCTGGGAGAAGGGACTCTTGGGTGGTGGTCTCAGGCCTGCCAGAGGCAGGTCACACATTGGACTTGGCAAGAGATGGGTAAATCCATTGCCTGACCAGAGGCCTCTCCCCCAACATTCCCCTCAAAACGCAGCCAAGGAGGCTACATCCCTCTTGCTGTCTGGACCAAAATGCTCCTTTTAGTCCTCAACGTTTTATATTCTTTCTGTTTTAACTCTCAATTTTAACCAGGGGTTTTTAAAGGAAACTGAAAGCCTGAACCCTTTTTTCTTCTTAAACTCCAGTTGCTGTGATCCTCTGATTTTATTTTGATTCTGCTTGGGGAGGGACGTGGGCAAGGTCATACCTTCTCAGAGGAGGTCTGGAGGTGGGTGAAGAGTGGGTTGTGTACTGGAATGTTTTGCTGGCACCGACTGTGTTCTTGGACAGCGTTGGTGCTGTGACCAGATTTGGGTCTCTTCTGTGCCCTTCCAGGGTGCCAGACCAGGTGACGTAAATGAAAAAGTCCAGTTGGTTCAAGATCGGGAATTCCTGTGGCCTTGCTGGGAATTCCTTCAGGGAACCTGACTTTTTGGCTCTAGATCAGCTGTTGGGGGCAGCGTCCTGGCTGGCTGTGCTGGATTCTTGACTTTGCCGCCTCACTCTGGCTGGCTCTGCTCCTGTGTCCTGGCCCTGGGTCACAGGAGGGGCCAGGAACTGAATGACACGGAGAACAAGAGGATTCCTCCTCCAGAAGCTGGGATTTCCCCTTGAGAACCTGAGCCTAGGGCCGGGACTTTGCACGTGACCAGGAGCAAGTCGCTTAAACCTCCTGTGCCTCGATTTCCCCCTTCTGCCAAGTGGGGCCAACGATTCTTGTTTGTCAGCACTCTTCCTAGCAAGTGCTGAATAAGGGCAAAACAGTACCCTTTCTCTATGTCTGTCTGTATGCGTACACACTATACACGATCACGTAATCACCACTTCTCAGTGTCTTCAACTCCCGAGTCAGGTGGAATGGCAAGGGCTGGGTGAGCCAGCCTGGGAACTCTGGGGCAGACATGTCAGTCTTTGCTTAGCCACGGCCGCCTGGGCTACCAGAACCAACTGGCAGGCCTGTGTGGGCTTCAGCTGGGGGGCTGGGTACTGCACACCCCCACCCCCCGCCATCTTCTCAAACAGAATTGGTTTGGCCGCTCTGCCCTTGCTTCCTGAGCTTCTGGGTGGGCCAGGCTGGTTCCTGGCTGTGTGGAGATCCTGGTCTCCAGGAGGCCCTGGGGACTGGGCAGGTGAGAATGGGACTAAAGGATGGGTCGGGGAAGTTGCTCTGTTGGCCCGGTGCACCCTTTAGCCCACAGGGGACTCGAGTCCCTATTTGCAGATGGATGGGACCCCCCCAGTCCATACCACCCTGGCCTGGGCTTTATTGCCCCTAGGGCTGAGCACAGGGTCAGGGGAATGGAGACCTGTTCTCAGAATAAATGTTACCACAATTCTAGCAAGGCCTTCCTGTGTCTCTCTGTCCCTGGGGGGCTGGGGGACAATGAAGGGAATGTTTCCCAGGCCTGGGTGACTGTCCTCTGGTCAGAAAGCCATGTGAGGGAATTACTGCTGAGGCTGGACTCCGCTGCTGCCAGCCTGGTGGGACTGTGTCCTGACATCATTGGGATCATTCAGTTGTCCCTTCACCTGGCCCTGTGCCCAGGTGAAGCGCCGTCCCAGGCACTGGGGGTGTGGTGAAGCAGCCACCAGGCCTGCTCTAGGGCAGCCTACAAGCCAATGGGGAAGACAAATAGAAATACCCTGATCCTGACAAACAGCACGCAGAGAGCTGGTGGTAAGGCTGTGTGGGAGTTACCGGGTGTTTCCTGAATGCTGGGTGAGGAAGTCCTCGCCCTAATCCCTTTCTCTACATTTCCTTTCCTCTGGTCCCATGATGGTTTGGAGCAGGGCAGCTGCGTGAAGGGCGGCCCAAAAAGGAGATGGGCTTGTGAGGGCATGAGTGGATGTAAGGGAATCAGAGTGGAGGCTGTTGAGGGGGAGATGCGGGCAGCTTGAGCCAGGAAGCCAGGGTGTGTGGTGCGGAGAAATGGGATGATTTTGGAAGTAAAGTAAACAACTTGGTGACTGGGTTGGAGGTGAGGAATAAGGGAAAAATAAGTGAATTAAGACCAATGCTTTAGATTTCCCCATAAGACTGAGAGAGGACCTCAGCATAGCGCCTGGCCCCTGGCGGGTGCTGAGTACATTTCAGCATCTGGAGATAACTGCACACCATCCCCTGCCACTCCCTGCCCATCCCACCTGCTCAGACCTGCGTTCTGCCTGGGTCAGCACGTTCCTCTCCAGGTCTCAGTTTTCCCATCTGTGGAAGGTTAACACTACTTGCCTGCCCAGTCTGGGAGGCTCAGCAGGAGATGACTGGAGGGGTGGTCGGTACAAAGTGTCCTGCAGTGAATCCAGGAGTGGGGACAGTGTTCAGGAGAAACTCCTGCCATGGGCACCTGGCCAAGCAGACTCCAGCACCCAAGGGTGTTCAAGGGTCAGGACTCCGGTCAGAGGGCACACCAGCCCCTGTAGAGGCTGAGTCCCAGCACTGTCATTTCTCACCCTCGGCTCCAGGCAGAGGCTGGATGTTATGTTCAGCCTTGCTCTCGAGGGGGCGCCATTGGACAGCTGCGCCTGTGGCCAGGAGGTGGCGCAGTTGGGCTGTGGGTCCCCACTGGTCAACCCCCATCCTTTGGGTGGCAGCCAGGTGGCCCCTTCCCTGTAGGCACATCCCAGTTTTGGAGACTCTAAAAGAGCATTTCCCTCCGCCCCGGCCAGAGTGGCCCTGGAGAGGCCCACAGGGCTGGGGCAGCTGCCAGGTTCGCTGCAGGCAATGGGCTGTGACGTGCAAGGGCCAGGTCTCAGCAGGGAGTCCTCAATGTCACTGTCTTCTATGACGCGAATAACAAATATTTTGTTTACTCGTCCTTGTTTACCCTCCTCCTCTACTTGAAAATCGCGTTTTCCACTTCAATTTTCCTGTGTCTCTGGTACATGCAGGGTTGTTCCCAATCAGCTGGTTTGAGTTTCTTGGATGTTTAGAGATAACATGCATTCCCCATCCCCTCAACCCTGCTGTGCAACCCCCACCCCCGAACCCCGCCCAGAACAAGCTGGGGGCAGTGGTAAAGTGATGAACTCCGCGGGGACACATCTGAGGGGAGCCTTCGGGAAGGGGCCTGGGGCAAGGGTGTAATATGTTCAGGGATGGGGAGAAAGGGCCAGAATGCAGGGCTTGCTACTTGCTGCCCTGCCTTGCCTGGTCCTTTGCTCTCAGAGCCTCAAACAGCCATTTTGAGATGGAAACAGGCTTGGCAGAGGGCAGGCAGGGGCCGAGATTCAGCAAATCAGTGACCAAATCAGGATCAGGAGGTTTCCTGCTCAGGTGCTGTGAGAATAGGAGGTGTTACTAAAATGGCAGGAGGCGGCTGAGGGATGGGCGGCCCCAGACCCGGATCTCACACTGGGCAGCAGCACTGCTGAGAAAGACCCCCGTGACCTTGCCTCCCTGCTGGGCGGCCAGTGCTCTGCACAGAGCCCTGGGCAGCACAGCCCGCCTCCCACGCTGATGTCACGACACCCAGACCTTGGAGGGCCCTCTGACTCCGCCTCCTGGGGGAAGGCACTGGAGTGGGGAGGAGAGGGCAGCAGTGCCGGCCAGATATCTGCCCTAGGCAGGAAAGGAGTGCCTGAGAGAGTTACACAGTAACAAACTAAAAGACCCAGAGAGACCCCCAGAGCAAGCCACGGAGCAAGACAGGAAGAGGAGACCTGTGTCTGCAGATTGTCTGAGACCCGCCACCCTAGCTTCCCGAGCCCTCCATGCAGGCAGCAGCTGTGGCCAGGCTGGTGGGCAGCTGAGAGTGGACATCTGGGACCCAGGTAAGGATGGGCTGCCTACTGTCCTGGGCACTGGGAAAAGGGTTTGCTGGACTTCAGGGGAGTCAAGGGCTTGGGCCACCCTGGAGTGACTGCCCCCGCAGCCACTTGCTCCTGTCTGGGCCCCCTGCTGTCTCTGACCAGGGCTGGGGCAGAGGGGTGGACATGCTGTGGGTAGCAGAGAGAGTACTCTGTCCTTGTCTCTTTATCTCCTTAGGCCTCTCTCAGACACTCTCCTTGGATAAGTCACTTCCTTCCTCTGGGCCTCAAATTTACCATCTGTGAAATTGCACTTTGAAGCCTCACTGGCTGAGGTTGTTGGAGGAACAAGGTAAAATCAGGCATAGGTGTAGAAATGTGGATAGAGTACTGTGATCCCTGTTGTCCATTTGAAAAGCAATTAACTTGAACGTGGATTAGTTTTCATTTTTAGAATAAAAAATGTCTATCTTGTAGCATTTTCCTTACAGGTGGCCCTTAATTTCTGTGCCCCTGCCACCCGTTTCCACACCCCAAAGCCCTGAAGACCCTGGTTCTGCTCCTGGCTCTTGTGGCTCACACTGTACAGGAGGCCAGCACCAAAGCCGGGCATCCTCTCCAGATATAGCTCCCCATGGCAGCTGCCTGCTGGCCCTTGTCAAATTCCATTCCCAACCAGGCACCCAGCCTGGGTGCAGGTCTCAGAAAGGACTGTGTGCCTGCTGTATCCCGGAGCTCCAGGGCAGAGGTCAGGGCTCAGGTGTCAGGCAGTGTCATGGGCAGAGGATCAAATGCCCCAGCGCCTTGAATGGACCTTGTGAAAAATTGATGCTCATCCTGGGAGGCAGGTAGGGGCCCAGAGGGGCCTCATGCCAGGGCCTGTGGGTTGGGGCTGCCTCTGATCAGCATACTCAGTCCTCCAAGTCCTTCCTGAGCCATCTCTGGGCCTGGCCCTGTGCTGTGTGAGGTGATGGCTGAGCCCTAACCCTTCCCTGTGTCTACTCCCCTACATTGTGGGCAGAGGTGGGGACAGATCCCGACCAGACAACAAATCCATATAGTCAAGGTTGGATAGAGGGAAACATCAGGGCTCTTGGCAGCCTGGGGATGATCAGGGAAGGCTTCCTGGAGGAGGTACCATCTGAACTGAGCCATGAAGCATAGGTGGGAATTTATTAGCCAGCATTCCAGGCAGAGGGGCCAGTGTGTGCAAAGGCCAAGAGGTGTGAAAAAGGCTGGCCCATTTCAGGAATAGTGAGTGCTGAGGCTTGTAGGGCCCGAGGACAAGACTGGGACAGGAAGAAAGCAGAGAGAGGTAAGATGGAGACACACAGAGCTTGGCCTTAAATGCAAGACTGGGGGGATTAGAGCCCCCATCCTGAAGGCGGGGCGGCAGGGAAGGGTTTGGAAGGGTTTTAGGCAAGGCGTGCCATGAGCAGGTCCTGTTTAGTCTGATCCTCCTCTTGGGCCAGGCTGCCCCTTTCACCCACACTCCTGGGGCAGCCCTGAGCCCAGTGGCCAGGCACCAAATCCTAGTTCTGAATTTGCCCTGCCCTGCTGTATGACCTTGGGCGAGTCTTGGTCCCTCTCTGGACCCCTTTGCCCACAGGTCCAGGGAAGGGTCTGTCTAGACTTTCTACTTTGGGAATCTCCGAACAACAGTGATGAGAAAAGAGCTCAGCTGCTCTGGGCAGTGGAGCTGGTGACAGCAGCAGAGGCTCAGGTCACACAGGCTGGGCTGTGGCCAGAGGGAGGGAAGCCAGGGAGGGTTCCCCAGAGGGAGGGGGAACTGGGGCTTTGGGAAGAGCCCAGGTGACTCCGGCCAGGCTCGATGCCTCCAGGGCTGGCCTGCTCAGAGGCTTGACATGCTCTCTCCCCCTGCAGAACCGTGTCTGGCCAGGTGGGCAGCAGGAGCAATTGATAAAGGACAATGGTGATTCTTCAGCAGGTGAGTGCTCCCCGCACCCCAGTGGCCTTCATCTTTCTATGCCAGGAATAACCCTGTTGGGTGGCTCGTCCTGTCCCATCTCATATTCTTTCATCCATATGCTTAACTGTAGGACACCCTCCCCAGACTTTTCTTCTGGAAAACTATCTATTCTTCAAAACTCGGATGTGAAACTTTCCCTGACTCTCTCAGGCCTGGTCTAGAACTGTTTCCTCTGACTTGTCTGCTGGGGCCTCCCTTTCTCCCTGCTCTCATCTTACTGGTTAGAAATTATTTATTTACATACATCTCTGAATCCCCAGTTATTCCAGGTAGTGGAACAGCGTGTGCAAGGGCCCAAATGGGGAAAGGGAAGAGGAAGTTGGCAAGTCTACTGAAGCCAGGCCAGAAAAGGCCTTGAGCCTGCCTGGGGGCAGCGTGTATGGGATGACATGGCCAGAGCTGAAGCCCCCTAGATAGTATGGTGAAGAAGCAGAGGTGTTGCCCCCTCCTGAATCCTTCGCCTGCACCCCCCTCTTCCTTTGCAGGACCACATGGCCCCTGACCCTCAGCCCTTCCCCGTGATCCGCCCGAGGCTCTGATCTCCTGGTCTCCAGAGCCAGGAATGTGGGCCCTGAGCCAGGTCGGCCTGGCACCAGGCCCCAGGGCTGGTGGTGGAGGTGTGTGCTGCGGAGGCTTGGTCAGTGCCTTCCTGTCCTCCAGGACCGTCAGGGGCTACTGGGCAGCCCTGTCCTGCAGCTGTGTGTTTGTGTGTGAGTGTGAGCTGTCGATGAGTGGGCAGACTTTGGGTGCGTTCTTCAGCCCTCCTGAGCCTCAGATTCCTCACCTGTAAAATGAGGATAAAACCCCTCCTTTCCCAGGTGGTTGTAAAGATCAGATGCCACGAAGGCATCAGATGCTCAAAGTGCTGCTGCTTTCGCCTGCCTCCCGGGTCTGTTTCCCACCCCCCACCTCTTGCCTCTCCTTCCTTGTCCTGAAACACTGTCTGCCCTAGCGCCTTACCCCCCTTTCCCTGGCTGACTTCCCTGCTCTGCCCACATGAGACTCTGGTCACACTCCACCTTCTTCCCCTGTCGACCTGGGGCCTCCTGGTGAGCCTGGAAATGGTGGATGGCTTCGTCCTGCTCCCCACTGCCCCCTCAGCCCTGCTCAGAGATGGGGCTCTGTGCTAAATGAATGATTGTGATTACACCCTCATTTGATCCGAGGGGCTGGGGCGATCAATGATACCTATCAAAGGGACGTTTGAGAGTAAAATGTCATAACACATGTAAAACTCAGCCCAATGCTAGACACAGCTTAGTAAAGATTAATTGCCATGAGGACAACTACTACTAAAATCATCAGTCGTGTTCCTGAGTAGGAGAATCTCCCATTCTTTTCTCTCTCACTTTATTTGGGATAAATGTTTATTTGGAATAAGTTCTTTGAGGAGACCTCAAAGAATATGATGATTCTTTCCCCATGTGTACAGTGTCCCAATGTGGGACATACCAGTGATGGATACTCACCCACCCCTCCTTCCTTCCCTCCATTCATCCATCCCAGCCTTTTGAGCCCCCATGGAGTATGAGGCACAGGAAATGCCTTCATAAAGATGGGCTAAGAATCCAAATCTCTTCACTCATGAAAAATTTTTATTCATTTGTTGAGGGTTTTAATTCTTCAAACATAGCATCCACATTGGTTCTACCATGTGCCAGGCACTCTCTATACCTTATCTCATTTTATTGTCATAGGGCTATGAGGTAGGGATCTTTGTGTCCATACTGCAAGTGAAGAAAGTGAAGTCAGGTAGACATGAGCTAGGGCAGGTCCAGGCAGGATAGGGAACCATGCTGGTGAGGTGGGCAGCACACAGGGAGAGGAGACCTTGTTAGGGGGCTGCTGTGCAGGGCATGGAGCAGGCACAGGGCTCAGGGGAGGAGAGGTCAGACTTCTGCTGGGTGGCATTTGCAAAACACGGGCTCTTTCTTAGGGACCCTGTGGTAGACTGGTGAGACTCATCGTGTTAGTGGCTTTAGGGGTGGGGTGGGAGTGCCTGAAGGTTCCTAGTGTCCAGAAGCCACCTCCTCCAGCCATGTTCTCACCCAGCAAAGTGGCACTCGGCCCCTTCTCTGTACCAGGCTGGGCACAAAGGATTCAGAGACAGACTGAGTGCTGCTTGTCCTCTAGGAAAAGACAAAAGGGGGAGGCAGCTCTGAAACACAGTAAGGATGCCCACAAGTGGAACTGTGATAGCAGGCATCCGGGGGGTGGAGCAGAGTGGGAGGGAGTCTGGGGGTGGGGGAGGCTTCTGCCCTGCCTGCGGTACCCCCAGGGGTTGGTTGGTGGTGTCAGGGAAGGCTCTGAGGCCTTATGGTGGCCCAGCGCATACAGATGGGGGACTGCGGTCTCAGGAGGAGGGACTTGCCCCAGGTTGCCAGGCTAGCTGGTGTTTGTGAGAACCCAGAGATCTGTGGTGCACGTGACCCACTTCTTTAAGGACCTCAGGCAAGGCGGCTGTGCTTCAGTAAGATATGATTCCTGGCTCTGTGGTGAGGCCAGAGTAGGGACTGGATGTACTTTGCCCAAATTCATGGATCAGAGCGAAGTTTGAAGATAAATTTGTGGACTGTTGGTAACAGTTGGATTAACTCTTTAATGAAAACATAACGTTCTTCTTTGTCTGTTGTAACGATTTTTGACTTAAAGTCCATTTTGTCTGATATAGTGTAGCCACCCCAGCTCTTTTTTGGTTACTGTTTGCGTGGAATATATTTTTGTCTTTTCACTTTCAACCTATTTGTGTCTTTGGGTCTAAAATGAGTCTCTTATAAATAGCATATAATTGGATCATGTGTTATGTTTTTAACCTATTCTGCAACCTCTACCTTTTAATTGGAGAGTTTAATCATTTCCATTTAAAGACTTCTGCCATTTTGCTATTTTTTTCTATATGTCATATCTTTTTTCCCTTAATTCCTCTATGACTGCCTTCTTTTGTGTTTAATTGATTTTTTTCCCAGTGTACTATTTTGATTCCCTTCTCATTTCCAAATATACACATATATCTTTTTTTCTTAGTGGTTACCCTGGGGTTTACAATTAACATCTTACATTTATAACAATCTAGTGGGAGTTAATATCAACTAACTTCAATACCTTGTAAAAATTCTGCTTTTATAGAACTCCATCCCTCTCCCTTTATAGTATTATAATGTGAGAAATTATATCTTTATACACTGTGTGCCCATTAACATAGATTTGTAATTGTTGTTTTATGCATTTGTCTTTTAAATCACATGGGAAAAAAAGAGGAGCTACAAACCCAAAATAACAATACTACTGCCTTTTATATTTACCTATGTGTTTACCTTACTAAGGTTCTTTATTTCTTTGTGTGGCTTTGAGTTACTGTCCAGTGCCCTTTAATTTCAGCCTGAAGGATTACTTTTGGCATTTCCTGTAAAGCAGGTCTACTAGCTTGCAAACTCCATCAGTTTTTGTTTATCTGGGAATGTCTTAGTTTCTCGTCCACTTTTGAAGGATGTTTTTGCCACATATAGAATGCTTGTTTGACATGTGTTTTTTTGTTTGTTTTTTCCTTTCAGCACTTTAAATATTATAACATTCTACTGCCTTCTGGCCTCAGTGGTTTCTGATGAGAAATCATCAATTAATAATGTTGAAGATCTTTTGTGTATGACGAATCACTTCAGTCTTTGTCTTTGTCTTTTGATAGTTTGATTATAATGTTTCTCAGTGAAGATCTTTGTTATTGTTGTTGGGGGGGTAATTAGGCCTATTTACTTATTTTTAGAGATGATACTGGGGATTGAACCCAGGACCTTGGCGTGCTAAGCATGCAGCTCTACCACTTGAGCTATACCCTCCCCACAGTGAGGATCTTTTTGAGTTTTTCCTACCTGGAATTTATTGAGTTTTTTGGTTGTGAAGATTCATATCTTTTATCAAGATGGGCACATTTTGGGTCATTATTTCTTCAGATATTCTTTCTGTCCCTCTCTTGCCTCTTCTTTTGGGATTTGCACTATGCATATGTTGGCCCATTCGATGGTGTCCCATAGGTTTCACAGGCTCTGCTCATTTTTCTTTTTCTTTTTTTCCTTTCTGCTCCTCAAACTGGATAATCTCAATTAATCTGTCTTCAGGTTTGCTGATTCTTTTTTTCTGCCTGTTCAAATCTGCTGTTGACCCCTCTAGGAAATTTTTCATATCAATTTTATACTTTTCAACTCCATAATTTCTATTTGGTCCCTTTTATGATTCCCGTCTCTTTATTCATATTTTCTACTTGGTGAAATGTTATTCTGGTTTCCTTCAGTTCTTTGAGCATATTTAAAACAGTTGATTAAAGCCTTTGTCTATTAAGTCCAATAGTCTGGGCTTCCTCAGGGAAAATTTTCATTAATTTTTTTCTTCCTGTGAATGGACCACGCTTTCTTGTTTCTTTGCAAGTCTCGTAATTATTTTGTTGAAAACTAGACTGCTTTTAATTGAAGTACAGTTGATTTACAATGTAGTGTTAGTTTCAGGTGAACAGCAAAGTGATTCAGTTATATATAAACATATAACTTTATATATATATGTGTATATATATTCTTTTTCATATTCTTTTCCACTAAAGATTATTACAAGATATTGAATATAGTTTCCTGTGCTATGCAGTTGGTCCCTGTTGTTTCTCTGTTTTATATATGGCAGTGTGTATCTGTTAATCTCAAACTCCTAATTCATCCCTAGATATTTTAATTATTATAAAGTGACAACTCTGGAAGTCAGATTCTCCCCCTCCCCAGGGTTTGTCGTTGCTGCTTGCTGTGAACTGAAGTTTTGTTTAGTGACTTGTCTAAACTATTTTTGGGAAGACTGCATTCTTTGTTGTGTGTGGTCACTGAAGTCTCTAACACACCTGGAACCAACAATCAAAACAAACAAAAAAACCCCTCAATCTTTGCAGCTGGGCTGTATGTGTGTGTTGGGGCATGACTTCAGTGCTCAGTCAGGCCGTTTAAAACCCTGCCTTAGCCTCCACATCCTGTCTGCATAGGGCGGAGATCAGTCAGAAGTGAGAGCTTAGAGTCTTCTCAAGCTTCTTCTGAACAGTCATCCAACCCTGGGCATGTACATGATCTCCAGATTCCCCAGTACATGCAGGAGTTTTTTAAAGCCCCTTTCCCCCGAAGCATCTCATTCCTCTGCCTTTCCTTCGGGCTTTTTGGAGTGTCTGTTGTTTGTTCCAATTGATCATTATTTTTCCCCAGGTGGCAACATGCCTTTGGATGTCTTTGACCAATGCCCTCCATAGCGTCTTCTCCACCCTGGGGAGGTCCCTAGTTAGGGAATAAAGACAAGCCCTTTGCATTATCTCTTCAGGGAGATCCCAGACAGATTAAAACAACTACAATTCTTTAATAACAAGGTCTGTTCTGCCCCCTCTGACCCAATAATCACACCAGGGATACTGGCTGCCATCCTCAAGGTGGGAGGTGGGGGAGGATGGGTAGGTTAAAGCAGCACAAAGCCCTCCTGCTGGGTTTCAGTCACTTTTCTCTTCATTATATTTTCAGATGGTTACTGTAAACCTTTGCATATTTTCTTGAGTTCTAGTATAGCTGCTTCTGACAGTTTTGCTGTATGTTTTTGGTATTTCTGTAAGAAAATGGGTTCTTGGAGTTCTCTACTCTGCCATATTTGCTGACATCACTTGCTGATGACAGTTGGCGTAGTTATTTCCTGAAAGCTTTTTGTCCCAACTTGCTGTGTATCCTAGGGTAAGTCCTTTTGCCACCTCTGAACCTGTCTCCCTGTTTGTACAGTGGGTGGCCAGAATTGAGCCAGATGGTGGTATGGTGGGGGTGGGAGCAGCACTATGAGTCTGTGTGAGGCATGACGGAAGTACAGAGAAGGTAGTAAGGTGTGGGGACCGGGGGGCACATGGCTAGGTGGAGCCTTGGTGGTTGCGTGTGGGCAGGGAAGAGGATGGTGGGGTGGAGCATTCCTGGCAGAGGACTCAGCATAAGCCAAGGTGGGAGGCCTTATCCTGTGAGGCCGGGCAGGAGGAGACTAGGCTGGAGGAGCAGTGAGACCTGGTTCAGGAAGAGGATCTGGTGTGACGCCAGGGTGGGTCTTGGGGGCATGAGACCTGCCTCCCAGAACTGCTGTGCAGCCACCTGCAGGGAAAGGGGCCTATTCCCAGGCTTCAGCTCAGGGGTGGCCTGGATGCAGGGGATTGAGCAGTGGGTCTGGGTCAGGCAGGTTCAGTCTCTCAGTGCTTTACTGAGTCTCTTTTGAGGGGCCTCTCTCCATCCACAAGACCTGTTTTACATCTCTTCCTTCTTACCTCTGCTTTTCTGTGCTTTGCTGTTCCCTTTCCTGGAACACCCTTTCCCGTCATGTCTGCCTGAAAAATCACAACGCCCGGGTGTCATCCTTCACATGACTTGCTCGGTTACTAACAGCCAACACTCATACCACATTTGCTCTAACAGGCACCTGTCTGAATGAGTTATGCACATTAACCTCACAAGCACCTCATGAAGTACCGTCATCCTGCCATCTGACAGATAAAGAAACAGAGGCACATGGAGGTTAAGGAACTTGCCCAGGGTCACACAGCATGTGAATGGCCTTGCCAGTATTGAACCAGTGTTGGCTCCAGAGTCCAACCTCTTAGCAGCCATGCTAGCCTCTCTCTCTAAGGTGACTCTGTCCCTTGTCTGGTGATGCCATCCTTGTCTGCATCTGAGTCTATCCACCCCCCAGGCTGGAAGCTCTGAGGACAGTGTCCCCTAAGCTTGAGTCTGAGCCTGTGAATGTCGGTTAAATGGACAGATGGAAGGATGACTGGGGTCCCTGGAATCCCTGGAAGCTCACCACCAACACTTCCCTCTGTCTAAGGGTCTCATTCCTGGCTTCCGTGGACTCGCATGCGTAGGTGGGCAGGGGGATGTGTGCTTGTTCTGGGCTTGACTGGGGGAAGGACCCCTTCTGAGGGCACAGTCCCTGAGAGGGCACAGGAAGTGGGTGAGAATCATTGTCAGCTGTGTGCTGGGTGGCAGAGCGTTGGGTCCTCGAGGCTGGGATGGGATGGGGTAGAAGGTGGCCTGGTCCAGTGGGGCAGCTCAGAGCTCTGTGTGAGGCATCACCATCTCCTTCCTTGCCACTCCCCCTGCTCCCTCCTGTGGTTTGCTTGTTTGTTCTGGAAGCAGTTGGGCCCCCAGGACTCCAGACACTGCTCACAGCCAAAAATGAGGCCTTAAAGAGAGAACAGAAGACAAGAGGGGAGGAAGACACAGATAAGTAGAGATTGGGAAGAAGGTGGGAGTAGGAGGTCACAGGGCCTGGGCGTTCCACACCTTCTGGATGGTACGGTGGCCACTGTGGCTCTTGGCCCAGCACAGACCCGAGCCTGTGCCCAGGCCTGTGTGGCTGCCAGGACACAGGAGCCCACTGCAGGGTGAGCTCTGAGCCATTAAGGGTGGCTCCCTGTGCTGGGGAACCAGGGATGCCCTTCCCCAGGCCTCAGTGCCTCCTTTTTGGGGTGGAGATCACCAGTTGGCTGGCCTCAGACCAGAGACAGACTCTCAGGGTGCTCTCTCCCCAAAGACCCCCCCACCTCAAGATTTTTATCTGCCCTCACTCCCCAGAGGCAGCCAGTGGGCTAGAAAGATCTTTGGCGCATCTTCTCTTTAGTCTTAAAAATTCACGAAGTTTATTGCATTTTACTCCATAACATCCCATGTTTCTTTCAGTAGAAAACATACTGATTTTCTCTAAAACTGCAGTCAAGGTGAAGTTCCAGGTGCCTGGTTTATGCTGAGGCCCGCAGCTCGTTCCCAGGTGCCGCCTCTGCAGTCCCGGTGAAGCCGGTCTGGAATCCCCAACGATGTTGGGGTGTCGGGGCCAGGATGGTAGAGGGACGGGTTGGCGCCCCCTCCCCGATCCCGCCCGCGGGCGTCACCTAAGCCGCCGTTGCCATGGGCCCGCGGCAGATGGCCGGGTTTAGGGTTCCCTGGCGGGCGGCGCGCACGGGATTAGGTGAATTAGGGAGGCCGAGCCGTGCCGTCTCTGTAGCCGCCGCCAGGCCCTCCGCGTCATGGAGCCCCCTGCCCACGCCGCCGACCCCGCCGACCCCGCCGACCCTGCCGAGGCGTGCGCCAAGCAGCCCGGCAAGTGGGCGCTGGTGCGCAGCCTGAACCAGGCCCTGAAGACCTATGCGGTCCTGCCGGTGAGGCCCTGGCTGGGAGGGGGAGCGGGAGGGGGGCCCCGCCCAGGGCCTACGTCGCCCGGCCTGTTGGGAGCCTTGGGAGCCACAGGGTTACAAAGCCCCAAGATGCACGCAGACCCGGGCCCCTCGGGGTTGCTCTGGTCCCAAACTCCCAGCGTAAACTTGGCCCCCTCACCCCACCTGCCCCTGGGTGGGGCGGGAAGGTTTGCATCTGGAAAATAGGAGGTGGGCCGGCCAGCGTCTAGGAAAGCAGTGAGTGAGGGGCTCTGTAGAAGTTTGTGCACTGGCTGACCCGATAGCAGAAGGACAGGGGCGCGCGGGCCCCTCTACCAGGGAAGGTTAGCAACTGGACACTTCCTTGCTCACAGGTGCCCCTGGCAAATCAGTTGAACCATCTTTCCCACCTGTGAAAATGGGGCTAATAACCAGTGTCCCAGAGTGATTATCAGGATAAGTGAGGGGGGGAAACGTCCTGAAACAGACTCCTTTTCATTCCATAAACAGGGGCTGAGCCCCAGGCCCTGCCCCAGAGGAGGAAAGAGGCATAAAAGGCTAAGGCCCTGTGGGGAGTTAACACTGCTCTGATACTGGGCTCATGCCTGGGAGGGAAGGCGGATGGACACCAAGGATGTCTTCCGTTTGTACTCCTCTCTCATCTTCACAAGCACTGAGTCCCTTGCATTTTAAGGCTGGTGAACCCCAAGGTCCAGAGAGACTGAAAAACTTACCCAAAATCACACAGCATTAGTTGTAGAACTGGGCTGGAACTTGCCCCAGGTTACACAGCCATCTTGAGGCAGGTGTCCCATCACAAATGGGATTTTTGATTCCAGGTGAGGTCCCTAGTGGGGTGCCCCTCACAGTAGGGTGTTAGGAATGGGGCCAGATGCAGTCATGGGCTGCCTGGAATCTGGCCATGGGGATGGGAAGAGCTGGTAGGGTCAGACCTGGCCCAGTGTCCCTTTCCTCTCTTCCCTCTTCCTGCCCCTCAAAAAAGTGTCATGTTCTTTTACATCTTCCTTGCTCCTCTCCTTCCCTCACCCAGCCAGGGACTCTTAACCCTCCCTGTTCTTGGTCCAGGCTCTGCCTTGCAGATGCTCACAGTCTCATCAGTTACCAATTTGATGAGGGACTGTGGCCAAGTTCCTTTCTCTCTTTGGACCTCAGTTTACTCATCTGTAAAATGAGGACTCTTACAACCCAGCTGCCTTCTGATGCCCCAAGGACTTTCCTGGGGACCATGGGAACTGTCCCCCTCAGAAGTTCTCAGGCTCTAGACTCCTCCCTGAAGCTATCACTTTAGCCTCTTTTCTCAGGTTCTGACTGAGAGCAAAGAAAATTAAGTCACTGCCCTCCTGGTGAGAGTCATCAGCTCCCAGTGTTCTAGTCACTTCTGTTTGCTGTGCTGCCCTCAGTTGAAGCTTTCAGCTTGCCTTTTGGGCCTGTGAACCGTCCACGGCCAGGGACCCTATCAGTGCTTCCTGTTCTGCTCACAGAGCTCGGTTCAGGGCTGGGCCCAGGGGATGTCAGGAGAGAGCACTGGATTTGGAGTTTGAGCTTCGTTCCTGGCTCTACCACAAAACGCCTGTGTGGCCTTGGGCATGTTTCTTGTGGGAGATGAAGTAGAGCTAGAACCCCCTGCCTAAGCAACGTGGTCATAAGGTTCAAGGAGATAGTTAATTACAGGGAAGCACCTACCTGGCCTGCTGCGGGGGTCTCGAGTTAGCAGAGAGCAGCGTCCTGGTACCACTGCGTGCCAGGGCTGGCCCCCAGCAATCAGGCAGTCTCTCTCACACGCACTCTGTCACATACTCCCTCTTACACACTCACACACATGCTCACCTACACACTCTCTCACATGTATGCTCACACTCTCTCACTGAGAGAAAAACTGTTTCTCTGTGCTTGTTCTGGGGAATCACAGATGGAAGACTCAGACCAAGACCCACCCACAAAGGGCTGCAGGCACATGGAGGATGGACTGCAGAGGGTGGTGACCCAGCGTGGTGCTGGCTGTAAGGGGCAAGCCTGGGTCCCCGAGCCCTGAGAAATGCCTGCCTTCTCTACACAGCAGCTGGAGTGAAGTTCTAAAAATGTAAATCCATCATGCCATTCTTCTGTTTAAAACCTTCCCGTGGCTTCTAGTCATACTTCAAAGCAAGTCCTTCTGCCCCTGGCTTGCAGGGCGCTGTGTGACCTGGTGCTGCCCACATCCTTCAAGGCCCTCCCTCATCTCACTCCAATCTGGGCCTGCCCTTAGTAGACACTCTGCTTTCCCGTCTCCTCACTGCTCTAGTCCCAGAGTCTAGAATGAACCCGGCCCATGGTGGGCTCCCCAAAAACATGTACTGAATGAATGAATGAACTCTTCAGGGGTTGGGGAGGAGGAGGAGGAAGGTGGGGCAGTGGGGAGGGTCCAGAGAAGAGTTGCTATTTGCTCTGGGTCTGGACAGATGGGGTGGGGGTCCACTCAGTGGAAAGGTGGGGTGGGATGGGGGGCAGGTGGAGCTGAACAGCCAGAGCAGGGGTAGGTCAGATGGTCCATGGGCTGGACTTCGAGAGGGTGATGAGTGTGGCAGGAAGCACAGCTTGGACCTGGGACTAAAGCAGTCCTGAGGATTAAATGGAAGCAGCCGTGCAGCCTGGGCACACAGTAGGTGCTCAGCAAACATGTGAGTTCTCCTCTGTTCCCAAGGTGCTCCAGTTTTTCTTACTTCTTCTGGGAGAAACCTTGGGTTTGAAGCTAGACTGTTTCTGACATTGGCTAACCTCCCATGACATGGAGGCCCACGATGGCCACTGTGGCTGAAAATGGTTGGTTCCGAGGGGAACAGGAGGCTGAAACAGTGATGAGTCAGCCTCGGGACTTGCTTCTTTAGGACAAGCAGGAAGTGGTTTGGGTGCCCCCAGTGTTTCTGCCTAAACCTCAGTGGGTTTGCTGTATGAGTGTGCGGTGTAGAGCCTTGGGGAGAGCTGGGCTTGGACAGGCCTGCATTTGAAGTTGCCCAATTGCGTGGTCTCGGCTCTTGATCTCTGGGCCTCCGCTTACTTATTTGTGAATTGGGGACAGTAGTGGCTGCCATAGAGGAGGGATTGATGACACTGCATAAGTGCCCAGCCCAGGGCGTGGCACCATGGCTTCCACAAGTGAGTTCCCTTTTCTTCCGTCTTCTGTGGTTGGCATAAGAGCCTCTGTGGTGGTGGGACAGGCACAGGACTGCCTGGAAGGAATGCCCGATCCCTGTCCCTCCTCACCTGGTCTGGGACTCTCTCTCATCCACAGGGGGACTATGTCTGGATGGACCTGAGATCTGGGCAGGAGTTTGATGTGCCCATCGGAGCGGTGGTGAAGCTCTGCGACTCTGGGCAGATCCAGGTGGTGGACGATGAAGACAATGTGAGTAGTCCCCCACCCCTCCTCCACTCCTGCCCCCATGCCTTGGGGAGGACACGGGCAGACAGGTGACCTGAGGCAGGGCCAGGCACTGACCTGTCTCAAGAGGATAGAGGCAGTGCCCAGGCCCCTACTTCTGCTTCTCAGAACCCCCTTCTTCCATGGAGTTTTCCCCATGACCCTGGTAAGACAGAACCTCCCCTTCTGCCCCAGGCTCCCTGTTCTATTTCCACAAGCACTTCAGTCCATTCTGTTTAGTATTAGAGATGTGTGTCTGTGTGGGCATGTGGGTGTGTATGGAGGGGGACGTGGGGGCCCAGGCTGGGAGCTCCTCAGGCACAGGGGTGCTTCAGGGTCAGACAGACTGAATTCAAATTCCATCCTGCCCACTTACTGGCTATGCAGCCTTGGCCAAATCTCTTTCCCTTCTGAACCTCAGTTTCCCCTTCTGTCGATTGGGGATAATAATAACTATCTCATAGGGTTATTGACCTATATGTGAGGTCACACGTAGAGAATTCTTCAGTAAAGTGAGAGTTAGTCTGAAAATGCCCAGTCTAACAGATTAACCCTTTATCTCTGTGGCCCTGAAGGAAGGGGACATAAGAATTGTAAGCTTGATAGGTAGTGAGAGTAGAACCTTGGGGAGGGAAGGAAAGGTCTGAAGTCAGGTCTTGCTTTAGAGAAGATGGGTGGCCCAAATGAGAGCCCAGAGGGGGAAGCTTGGGAACTCGGGACAAGTGTGCGCATGTGTCGCACATGTGTATGTGGTGGGGGCGGGGCAGTTGTAGATGTGGTGCAGAGAACAGGGCTGCAGCTTAGTGGGGCCATAAGGGATCCAGGGAGATTCAGTTCCACCATAATTTGGGTTGTGCTGTGGCCGGCGCTATGACCAGCACTGGGGGCAAAGAGACAGGACTGAGTCTCTGTCTTAGCCTCCTAGTTTGATGGAGATGAAAGAGGGTGCAATGAACTTGGAGCAGAAGGCTCTGTTGGAGGCTCAGGACCCTGGGGACCTAGTACTGGACATGGAGGAGGCTGAGCTTCTTCCATTATCCCTGCAGCCCCCAGGGACACCTCCCCTGGGGTTTGCAAAGCCCTTTGAGCCAAGTTCCATCTCTGAGTCCTTCAGTGTCTGTGAGAGGCAGGGAGGACAGCCACTGTTACCCCAGTGGGAAACTGGAGCCTAGAGAGGGACCCCCAGGACTCACAGCTAGTGCGTGATGGTGCTGGGATCAGGATCCAGGGCCTCTGGCCTCTGCACATGCATTTCCTCTCCCAACATCTCAGTGGCAGCTCTGGGGCTCAGGTTCTGTCAACCACACTTTTGCCCCCTGGGCTTTAGAACCAGAGTGGCAGCAATGTCATTCTGGAGGCTCCAGTTCTAGGGCCCTCCAGGAAGCCCCTGTGAGGTTGCAGCCGCAGAAGAGGGGCAGCACAAACAGGCCCATGAACCAGCCTGGAGTCCCCAGGGTGGGGCCCAGGGACTCTGCCTGCAGGCTTGAGTTTCACCTGGGTTGTGTTGCATGTCAGATGGTGTCCTGTAACTATGTCACTGGATCCCAGAGGTCCCCTCCCACTCGTCCCCACCAAGTCCCTGAGAATGGGGGCTACAGGTGGGGAGGGACATAGCTGGCTGTCTGAGAGCAGGTTAGTGGGGCTGGGTTTACTTCAGCGGCACTGGTCCCTGGGGGCTTCTGTCCTCTTTCACCAGGCTTCTCCACTCCCACTCCCTCCACACCTCAGCTCTCCAGGCCATCATCTTTGACCACTCTGTCTTCCTACAGATTCCCTCAACTTGAGAGCAGGGACCAGGTGAGCCAGGTCTGGTTCCCTACAGCACACCAAAGGGTCTCCCTAGAGAAGTTTCTCCATGGACTTGCTGAATAAATGAATGAAAGATTATGGTTTCAGTCTCCACTGGAATCCTAATGCTCTGTCTTTGTCCAAGCCATTCTCATTGCTGGATGCACCCATTCTTCCCTTCTTCCACAGGGCTCGTGGTCCCTGCCTCTCCAAGCTCAGCACCATGTCCGCTTTTTCCTAAATGTGTCCCCAGGTCCTGGAATTGGCCATGTTCTCTCTCTCTTTCTCTCTCTCTCTCACCGGCATGCCTTCAGGGCCAGGCCTCAGTTCCTGCCCTGGTTATACTTTGGTCTGTGCCGTAAGTTTCTGTGGACATTGACCTGAGGGGTGCAGACCTCAGCTGAGTGACCTTCCATGCAGGGAAGGGGTGGGGAGAGGTGCAGCTCTGCTGTTTAACTGAGCACACCACTTTACCTCTTGAATGTGACTCCTCATTGTAAAATGGGGTTGGTAATTCCGCAATGCCATCTTGTGAGGAACAAATGAGAACTTACATCTTTTTTGCAACAAAAACTAGAAAGCATAAGAGTGATAATACCCAGCACTGGTGGAACAATTACCAGGTACCAGGGCTTTTTAGATCTGGCAGGAGTAAAACAAAGGTTGGCCATTATTGAATCAATTAACCCTCCCAACATCCCCAAGAAAATGGGACTGTTATTCTCATTTCCATTTCATAGATGAGGTCGTAGAGGTTCAGGGAAGCAAAGTGACGGGCACAGGGATGTGGGTCTTGCAGTGGCTGAGCCACCTCTTAGCCCTATGCTGAAGTGTCGTGGGGAAGAATTATGGGACCAGAGATTGGGGTCGAGTGGGGAAGGCAGATGGCCTGCCCAGGTGGCCTCTCACTCTCGCCCATGCCAGGGCCTAGGACCAATTGAGAGTAGGGACCAGGCAGAGGAAATTTTCCAACTGGATCAGCTTTTATCAAGAAGGATGCCTGGGAGAGAGGAATGTTCCACCTGGGATTGGAAAGTCCAGGCAGATTCTTTAATTTCATCACCCAGCCCGTTCATGTCAGGGCTGTGTGAGGGCCTGACCTGGAATGAAATGCCCTGGCCCAGGAGTGCCTCGAAATGCCAGGGAAACTGGAACCGTGGGCAGTGGCTGGCCCTGTTCCCGATCCCTCTGAGGGCCTTAGTCCTCTGAGCCTGTTTACTCAAGTAAAGTGAGGGGGCTGGATAGGGGACTTCTGGAGTCCTAGTCCATGACTAGACCTCTGCTTTTAATTCAAACCTGGTTCCCAGTAGTCACCAGCAAGCCGTCTGTCTCATCAGCCAGTCTGCCACGTCATTTGTGCCTGGTCCCTGTATGAAGCTCTGTGGACCAGGGGTATAGTGGGCATGGAACCTGGCCTCCAGACTTGGGGCAAATTGAGGGGGTGGGGTGTTCAGGGACAGAACTGCATTCAGATAGTGGCAACCCAGTGTGACCACTGCCTCTCAGTGGGAGACCCCGGCAATGTGGGAGCCCAGCCTGGGGAACCAGTCAGTTTCCTGCCTGTTCCTGAGGCTCCCAGGGTTCTGGCATTGGGAAAGGGGAGGGGGCCCCAGAGGGTGTTGGAGGCTTGACTCAGGCTGTAGCCACACCCCAGAGCACAGGAGAGATTCTCACTTTCCTGAGAGGCTGGGACTGTGAGTAGAGCGTGCTGGAGGCCACCTAGGGAGGAGAGACTTCCAGGGGCCAGAGGAAACCAGGGCTTTGCAAGCTTGTTGAACGAACCAGTGCTATTGCCCAGATGTGCAACCATCTGCCACCCTGGTATTTCCCTGCAGCAGGATATATTGCACTGTCTGAATAACTTTTTGTGCACTTGGTTACTGGAACCTGGATTTGAAGCCAAGTCTGTCTAACTCTGATGATGACACTTTTCACTCTATCACGTAAAGTGACTAGATGGACTAATCCCCTTTATGACAACCATAGGTAGGGCCAAAATCCCTGCCATGCCCACCTCTTGGGTCTGCAGAGAGAGTCCCCTAAGAGGAGGAGGAGCTGTCCTTGGAGGGTAGGGGTGGGCAGTACCATCCTCAGAGACTCAAACCTATTAGAACAGGTAGTGTTCAGCCACAGGAGAGGACAAGGCTCTTACCAGGGTCACAGAGACCCGGGGTTCCTGTCCCTCCCGGACCCTTCCCCAGCAGTGTGCAGCCTGGGCCCCAGGGGAGAGCTGACGTTAGCCACTGTGTCTTCTCACAGGAACACTGGATCTCCCCCCAGAACGCCACGCACATCAAGCCCATGCACCCCACGTCGGTCCATGGCGTGGAGGACATGATCCGCTTGGGGGACCTCAATGAGGCGGGCATCCTACGCAACCTGCTCATCCGATACCGAGACCACCTCATCTACGTGAGTGCCGCCCCGCCCACCCGCAGCCCCGCCGGCTACCGGCCCCTCCCACTCGCCTCCTTGCCCTGTGCTCCCGGGCAGCCCGGGGTCCAGCCCCTGCAGTTGGATTCCGGGGACCAGGTAGCCAGCCCTTGCCCTCTCTCTTGGGCTGTGGGCTTGTGTGGTTGGTGGTGGGGGAAAGGGGAGGTTTTTTCCCTCAAGTTCATGTGGAGTGATAGGTGCCTGAGACAAGTGTGGAGCTGGTTCAGCGGGGTCTACACGACTGAGGCCTCACCGCCAGGTCGGGAGAGTGGTGGGGCTGCCGCCGGTGGGGGAGGTTGGCCGGTGGAGAGGGCGTTCAGGAGGGGGCACTGCATGAACAGAAGACCCGAGGCAGGACCGTGCCAGGTGAAGTGAGCAGCACAGTGTCACCAAGGTCGTCAGAATTGTGAGGAGAGTGAGGGAGAAGGGGCTGGGAGAGTCTGAGGGAGCCTGAGGGTTGTCCCTGAGGAAGCACAGCAAGGAGCTCTCAGGCCAGGGGTCCATCCCCTCAAAAGCCCTGGAATTGTGGCCCCTCAGCTGCCAGGGAGACCCTCCGCCAGCCTCCCCACTCTGGGTCCCTTGCGGCTTCGGGCTCCCAAGAGGGGGCTGTGCTCGGTCCCTTGACATACATCAACTGCTTGGAGGCTTTCTCGGAGAGCCCCTTAGCCCTGACAAAGCCCCTCTTGCTCAGAGGTTTGTGGTCAGGTAACCAGAAGTTCCCCGGCTTGGATGGCCTGTGGGCCTAAGATTCTGGGTGTGCTGGTCTGGGAAGCTTTGCTCCAGAATTGCAGGGTTCAAGAGGGTTTCCTTGACTTACTGACCCTCTGCTTCTGTGACTGGGTGGCTGAGTTGGGATTAGAGCAGGCCTTTGAAGAAGCAGCCAGGCCATTGTCTCACCCAGAAACCATAGCTGTCCCTAACCATGGCAACCTCTGGTCACTTCATGGCTTGGGTTACCCTGGGCACAGCCCCACACACCCAGGATTTCCTCAGATTACCACGGCCACTCACAGCCATGGGCCCAGAGGACACTCTGTCCCTGACTGTCTGCCCTGGGCTTGCCTGCTCCAGCTGGCCTGCCCCCAGGAGCCTGAGGGACAGCACCCCAGAGCTGTAAGTCAGCCCCCGACACCCTAAGTGGGGCAGAGCCCTCAGAGGACACCTAGCAAGCCCTCAGTGGGTGGTCCCATAGGCCAGGCATCCCTGGGTCTTGCAGGGAGCAGGCGGCAGGGCTGATGCTGAACGGAGGCTGGAGCCCTGGTCTGGCAGCTGAGGGGTCTGGATCCAGGTCTTTACAGGTGATCTTTGGCAAGTCCCTACCCCTGTCTGTTCCCAGCCTTCCCTTTGGCACAAAGGGGTGGGTACTTCTGTGACAGTGGGAAGGTGTATGTGTCCAGGATGTGTGTCTTGGTCTCCGTGGCCTGCTAAGGGAGAGGCCTGTGCTAGCAGACCTGGGAGCTTCCTGAAGGAGGTGGACTCCCCACATCTCCTAGGGTGTGTCTGTGGCCCAAGAGAGGCTCCCTGATCTCCACCTGGGCACTTGGGGGCCCCCAGGAACCTGTGTGCTATGACTTTGGCTTGGGAATAATCCTTATCTCTTCCCTACCCCAGCCCCTGGCCCCACAGGGCAGGTTTTATTACTGGAGACTTGTACAAGAAGCCTGTGCAGGGCACTTGGACATTAACCCTCTGCTGACCATGAACCCTTGGAGAGTCAGGGCTGGAGGTGCTCAGGGAGCAGAGCCTCAGGGGATGGATGGGCACTGGGGCCCAGAGGGAGGCAGGACGGGCCTGAGTCTCATTGTCAGCAGTCGCCAAGCCCCTCACTTCTTTCACTTGCCCCACTGCCAGCTCTACAGTTTTGCAGGTGAATTCCTGGGATTTGGGGGAGCCTAGGTGTGGAGGTGAAAGCTGGGGCTCGGTGCCAGGGTCCCTCCTTCATCCCACTCCCCGCTTATCTGCTCTATGACCTTGGCAAGTCCTGCCCCTTCTCGGAGGCTCAGTTCTCCCATCTGAGAAGGGGTGTCATGACCACACCTCCCTGTGGCTTTCTGAGCAACGCCAAGAGCGATGGCCTGGCAGCTGTGAAATCCTGCACCCGAGGAATCCTTCTGGCAGTTGGTGTGTCCTTGTCTTTCTGCTGGGGAAGGTCCCCTCACCAAAGGAAGAGGCCTCATTTTTATTATTTAATTTGAAATGGGTGTTTGTGTTACAGATTGGAAAGTATTCCTCCTGCCACAGTGACAGCCACTACTACTAACTTCTCATCTATCTTTCAAGAGAAAGAATATATGTAAACATATATGCAATATAAAACAAAAATATAAAATGTATATCGTATGTTTTATATGATATAAATTATATATAATTTTTATTCTTTTCTCCACAAATGGTAGCATTGCTTCCCCACTGTTCTGTGGTTTTCCCACTAGCCAGAGCCCCAGGCCATCCATCCTGTCAGCGTAGGCAGGGCTGCCTCAGTGTTACTGACAGGCCTATCCCCTCGGCTCCCTTCCTTGTTTCCTGTGGGGCACCGGTTCATTTCTTCTCCATCTGTTCATTGAGTCACTCTTTTGTTCACTCACCAAACATCTGCTGAACATGTCCTACGTGCTGTGCACAGTGCGGGGCCTCAGGTAGAGAGGAGAGCGAGACTGGGAGCCCAAGGCCCTGAACCACAATTATGGCCAAGTGAAAGGGGCCGCGCAGGCCGTGATGGGTCACCCAGGAGGGGGCCCCTCTTCCTGCACAGGGGGAAGTCATCTCTGTTTAGACCTGAAGGATGAGCAGACATTAGCTGGGTGAGGGGGCAGAGGATGGAGTGTGGTGCTTTTACCTGAAGGTTTAATATGGAGGGAGCCTCTGGCTGTGGGATGCAGCTGGCAAGGGCCAGGGCTCGGGGGTCTTGTGGGCAGGGAAAGGATATGGACTTTGATCTGAGGCCCTGGGGAACTGCCTGAGGGTTTTCAGCAGAGGGATGACACAATCAGATTTTTAAAAAGCTGACCTTGGTTCCCTGGAGAGGACAGACTGTAGGGGGCAGTGTGGAAGCCAGGAGCCCGGTGAAGAGGCACCTGGCCAGGGAGGTGGTTGTGCCCATGGAGAGACGTGGGTTGCTGTGAAGGAGTGAGGGGCATCCCTGGATCCTGCCCTGGTGAAGGACGGTGGTGGCACTGTTTGCAAGCCAGGAGGCAGAGGAGGGGCAGGGTTTGAGGGGAGAGTGGGCTGCGGGCTGGACAGGCTGGTGGACATCAAAGGGGGACATCATTGGGGGATGTCTAGGAGGCTGAGGTGCCTAGTGCTAGGTAGAGAGGGCCAAGGAAGCTGTGAGTGGGAGAAGGGGGTCCAGGCCAGGCTGCTGGAAGGCATCTCAGGGTGTCTCAGTATGCCCTTTGCCCTCTCTTGCACTGCCCTTGCCCTGTTCCTGGTCATTGAGCCTGTCCTCAGGGCCACCTCTATCTGACTCTGACTTCTCTGTTGACTGGTTCATTTGGTCTGAAATAGTGTTTCTGTCTCCAGCCTCTGTAGCTGCTATTCATCCTCCCAGCTGCCAGGGCGACTTTTCTCAGCAGTCCTCCCAAATGTCATGCCCTTTCACGCCCCTGTGCTTGATTCCCACTGAGAAGCCCTCCACTCCCCTCTTCCACACCCCCACCTCGAGGAATCTGTGTGCCTGGTCTGAGCACCCACAACCCTGGGTTTTCCCTCCCCGGCACCCAGAGTGAGGCTGTCAGTCTCCCCGTGTGCCTCAGTGAAGGGTTCTTGAATGACTGCGTGGAACGAGCCTCACGTCACATGATGATCACAGGCTAGGTGGCTGAGCATCACATTGTTAAGGAAGTATTCAGAAGCAGGGAAGGTGGCACTTATGCACAGCCACTCTGTACCAGGCACCTGTCAAAGGTTATGTCCTTTGGTCTTTGCAGTAGCCCTGGGAGGTGAGTGTTAACCATCCCTCTTTTACAGATGAGCAAGCTGAGGCTTAGAGAAGTGACGTGATCTGCTGAAGGGATGTTCTTTGTGGCTGTCTCTCCTGCCCGGGGACCAGAGTCTAGCTAGTTCCCACCACTTGGCAGGGCTGAGCTGTAGGGGACCGTGGCTGAGGCATCTCGGGGCTAGAGGTTGGTAGGTGCTGTTCTGAGAATTTAGCCCAGCCCTGGGCTTTGTGGGATGTTGCTGCTAGAGAAGGCCCTTACCTCCCCACCCCCACTGATCAGTTGCCTTTTCTCCCCGCTTTCCAACCTCAGACCAGCTGTGGAGGGCGAGTGAGTGCAGCACAGAGCGGGCCCCAGATCTCGGCATGTGCTTGGCCGGGCAGCTCCCCTCCAGCCTCCTTCCCTGTCCCACCCTGTCTCTCCCGGCTTGGGCTCTGGCACATGGTCAGCATGATGAGGCTCAGCTGCCTCTGGTGTGGGCTGCTAGGAGGAAGAGCCCTGGTGGGAGAGGGGAGTCCTCCACGGCCCACAGGGTGGGGTCTGGCAGGACTGAAGCCTGGGTCTGGGGCGCTCAGCCAAGGGCAGCTTTGCGTGGCTGCCCAGGGTGGGCACCTCCCCTGGCATGCGGTGTGGGTAGCAGTGCTTTCTCTGCACGGCCACCTTGGGCTGAGGCTGCTGGGGGGTGGTTGTGGCTCTGGTGTGAGGCGTCACCTCCCCTGCAAAGTTGCATCTTTCTTCAGCCCTTCCAGGCTCAGATGTCAGTAGATCTGTCACCAATTATGGGCTGAGGCTGACCTCTTCAAGTTGGGGTGGGGAGGGGTAGGGGAAGGGAGAAGTAGTCCGTCAGGGCCTCACTGTGTCCTGGTGGCAAGAGGGCCAGGCCCTGTTGTTCCTCGTGTGGCAGGGCCTGGGCCCACAGCAGGAAATTTTGCACACAGTTGCACTCATCGAGGAGCCCAAGGCGGGAAAAGGCCCCAGAAGGCTGAGGTGTGTCTGGCCGCTGTGTCCACACTGCCCGGAGTGGCTGGAGGCACTCTGTCCCCCAGAGCAAACGGCAGTGCTGTAGAGACCCGGGCCCACCCAGCCCCTCCAACTCTTTATGGCTTGATTCCACTCCCATCTCACCAACCCAGCCTCTGCTCTGGAAAGGCCCAGTTTGTACATTTCATTCCAAAAGTTTGAGATGCAATGTTTGGAGGCAAAGGTGGGAGCAGCATTTGATATTTACCTAAAGTGTGCTCTGAATTCTAAAGTCCACCACTTTCTTTAACCTTCATAAAGAGTCATACTATGACCATTTTACAGATAAAGGTAAGGAAACCAAGGCTTAGAGATCCTCTTTCCCTCTCTCCCCACTTCCTCTTTCCCTTCATCCCATGTCACTGAGCTCCTATTCTGAGCCCAACTCAATGCTAGTCTGAAGGTTCCACCCTCAGCTCAGAGGAAGGTAGGGTTCTGACCCCAAGGTCCATGCGACTCCAAAGCTAGTGCTCTCCCTTCCAGAGGGACGGAGCAAGGCAGAGCCTGAGAGCTTTCTAGAGTCAGAGCCCCCCAGGGGTGAGCTCCCTGTTCCTTGTTGCCCACAGACCTACACGGGCTCCATCCTGGTGGCTGTGAACCCCTACCAGCTGCTCTCTATCTACTCGCCAGAAAACATCCGCCAGTATACCAACAAGAAGATTGGGGAGATGCCCCCCCATATCTTCGCCATCGCTGACAATTGCTATTTCAACATGAAGCGCAACAGCCGTGACCAGTGCTGCATCATCAGGTGGGCAGCCCGGCACCAGCGTGGAGCTCCAGGCTTAGCCCCTAGAGCTCCAGCTCTGTGCTGCTAATGGCTCATGATGTGGAGAATCACCTCCCCTTTCCCAGGCCCTATATCTCTCTTAATGCTACCAAAGCTCATGTTAGCTTTTGGGGTCAACGTTGTTTACTGCTGCCTCCTAAAGTTACACTCAGTTGAAATCTCAGATGCCTGTGCTCTCCTGGGCAGAGGGTTAAAGGACAAAACATTGATTGAGCATCTAGAACATAACATGTTCTGTGGGAGTATGGATGGGGGTGTGTGTCTGAATGAAGGGGAGGGAAAGTAACCTTTGGCTGTGGCAGGGCACTGAGCACCTTTCGCTTTCCCTAGCCCTGGAAGGTCCTTAGTGTCAGCCCATTTTATAGATGCGGAGCTGGTCAGAGGTGGGGGAGCAGTTTAGGGCTGTAACAGCTCCTGCCTCTCCCTGGGTCTCCCCTGCAGTGGCGAGTCTGGGGCAGGGAAGACGGAGAGCACGAAGCTGATCCTGCAGTTTCTGGCGGCCATCAGTGGGCAGCACTCGTGGATTGAGCAGCAGGTGCTGGAAGCCACTCCCATCCTGGAAGGTAGGGCCAGGGCTCTCAGGGCAGGGCGGGGCGGCTGGGTGGGAATTGACCTTGACTGGGACCCTCTGCCCATCCACAGCATTTGGGAATGCCAAGACCATCCGCAACGACAACTCGAGCCGCTTCGGGAAGTACATCGACATCCACTTCAACAAGCGGGGCGCCATCGAGGGCGCCAGGATTGAGCAGTACCTGCTGGAGAAGTCACGCGTCTGTCGCCAGGTGGGCCCGAGTCCCGGGGCAGAGCTGCACCCGCACAGGACCGCAGGTTCAGGGGTGCGTGGGGTGCACACTGTCTGCCTGGCCTTAACTGTCCCTGTGCCACTGTCTTCTTGCCTTAGTGCCTGAAATCCCACCAGGAGACCCACCCACCTGGGCTTTTTCATGAAAGGCCTTTGTTAAAATAGTAAACTGTTGACAGTTCTCTTAATTATTCGGTTTCTGATGGCCTCCTCCTGCCCTCCCACCCCATCCCCCAACACCCTGTGCCCACATTTTCAGGCCCCCGACGAAAGGAATTACCACGTGTTCTACTGCATGCTGGAGGGCATGAGCGAGGAGCAGAAGAAGAAGCTGGGCCTGGGCCAAGCCACGGACTATAACTACTTGGCCATGGTGAGGCCTTGGTGGGGCACCTGGGGAGGGGGGCTCCCCTCACAGCTCCTCCTCAGCTCCAGGCCTGGTGGGTGGGAACTTCTTTGTGGGCTTTCTCCTGTCCCCCGAGTGGCCCCAGCCCACCCTAAGGCCTGTCCCCACTTGGGCACACGCTTGCACACACATCTAGATGAATCCTCACCTCAAATACACACACATTCCTAAATGTGTATAGACGTCCTGGACCCAGGGACGCATAGACACACACACGCCCACATGTACACGCACCCGGACCTGCGTGCACAGGTGTGCTGAGTTCCTTCAGTCTTTGAAGATGTTCAGACTGGGACCTCTGCAGGGCCCCCAGGATTGCAGTGCACAGGCTGCTGCGGCTTTAGCCTCAGAGGCTCGCTGGTTGCAGGGCCCTGGTGCCAGCCTCTTGCTTCCGTCTGGTCACCAAGCAAAAGTGGGCCCGGGACCATTGCTGCCACTCAGCACCAGTGGGAGGCCATGCATACAGCAGGCTGGCTTGGGAGCATCAGCTTCCCTAGTGCTGAGGGAAGCCCATGCCTGGTTGTCTGGACCTGAACTGGGCCAGCCACGTGGATGCAAGAGTGGGCTGTGGCACCTGAGGGATGTGGGCAACAAATATACGTGTCTGTGTGTATGTGTGTTATAGGTGTGACAGGCCTTCCTGGACACTTCCTTTAGCTGGCTGACACACCTGGACACACACACACACACAGGTCTTGTAGGCACACACAGTGGGGCAGACCCCAGTTGATGCCCCACCTGTCTGCAGTTAACCCCTTGTCCTTCCATACCTCCTTCAACACTCCTTCTTGAACACCTGGTGAGGGGTTCCAGTCTGTAAGGTGGGTGAACAGCTCCTCTCACTTATGGAAGAAGGGGCATTCAGGCTCCCCAGATGTAGGTGTGTTCTTGAGAAGCCCAGCCAGGAGCTTTCTAGACATAAGTGAAGTCAGTGCCCAGAGCCCCAGGCTGGCCTGGCCAGGCAGAGTGGGCCCCTCAGCCCAGGCACTTCCTCTCTCGGGGTACCTCTGTCCTCCCTGACACCCTTCAGAGCCTCACTCTCCCACCCCCACTCTCCCACCCCTTCTCCCCAGGGTAACTGCATAACCTGTGAGGGCCGCGAGGACAGCCAGGAGTACGCCAACATCCGCTCGGCCATGAAGGTGCTCATGTTCACTGACACCGAGAACTGGGAGATCTCAAAGCTCCTGGCCGCCATCCTGCACCTGGGCAACCTGCAGTATGAGGGTGAGTCACTGAGCAGCCTCCTCAAAAGAGAAGGAAAGCTAAAGAAGGAAGTGTGTTTTAGTCACTCATCTACCACTCCCTGGGCACCGACAGTGTGCCAGGCTGGGAGGTGTCCTCTGAGGCAGGCACCAAGTCCACTCTGCTCTTGCCCCTGGTGCCCAGCCCAGTCCTGGGACAGAGTAAGAGCTCTAGGAAGCTTTACTCAGTGAACGAATGAATGATCCCAGCTTGAAGATGCTCACAGTCTAGTGAGTCTTGAAAGACTAAACGACGTGGAGAAAGGGTGCACCGGACAGAAGGAAGAGCCTATGCAAAGGTCCTGAGGCCTGAGAGAGCAGGGTACTTTTGGGGAGAAGCAGGTGGTATCAGGCACTGAGCTATGCAAGTTTACCAAGCCTGTCTCAGGAGCCACTGATTGCTCTGGGAGTCTGGAGTGGGGGTCGGGGTGAGGGGCATGACTCCCAGTGTCTGCTACTTGGATGTCAGGCATGGAGCCAGGTGCTGGGTGTACATGGTTCCTACCCTCATGGTGCCCATGGTGCCCTCACCATACGTGGCATGGCGAGAACATTTATCAGACACCCATAAAAGCATTTAGTCATGATGCTGATGCCCTCTGTGGACAGGGCAGTCCCCCAGGAGTGGCCGCCTCATCCGCCTAGACGGCCCCTTTACCCCCATGCCCACCCTTCCTTGCCTGACGCTGCACCGTGTTGCTGCTGACAGACCGCACGTTTGAAAACCTGGATGCCTGCGAAGTCCTCTTCTCCCCATCCCTGGCCACAGCCGCATCCCTGCTTGAGGTCAGTCTCCCACCTTCTGCCCCATGGCTGTTTCCTTTTCTTTCAGGGGGCATTTCTGACTTTGGGCTGAGGAGGGCTGGGGTGCTCTGCTTGGAGAGTTCTAGAATTCAACATTGAGAACCTGCTGGGCACAGGTCCCAGAGGAGGAGTGGGCCCGGAGCCTGGGAGCCTCACTGCCTGTCCCAGATCAGCTGTCCTGGGGATGGCATAGGGCACTGGGGGGCCCTTAGTGGGTCAGTCTTTTAGCAAATCTTTATTAGCTCTGCCCTGAGTTGGAAAACTGGGATAAATAAAGCCAGAGTCAGAGACAGTCCTGGGATGGACGTGACATGCTGGGGGGATAGGAGGGGTCTGTCGAGGAGAAAGCAATTCCTTCCTTTTGATAACTGGGGAGGATTTGGCCATAGCGCCATGGGGAAGGGCATTCCCAGTGGAGGGAACAGTCTGATCAAGGCCTAGTTGGAAAGTGGGGGGATGGTTTCTGGGTGTGGTGGAGAGAGGGGTGGGTCGGCAGGTGGTGGGGTGAGCCCTTGGATGTCACTCCACCAGGTGAACCCCCAGGACTTGATGAATTGCCTGACTAGCCGCACCATCATCACCCGTGGGGAGACGGTGTCCACCCCGCTCAGCAGGGAGCAGGCACTGGACGTGCGAGACGCCTTTGTCAAGGTGGAGAGGCCAGTGGGAGGGTGGTTGTTGATGGGCAGGAGCTGAGGAGTACACAGAGCCGGAAGGACATCTGGGCCTTGACCCCAGTCTGCCCTTGGGTCCAGGCTCTAGCCACTGGCTCTCTCTCTCTCTGGGACCCAGGCAAGAGTCTGCCTTCCCCGGAGCCCCACTTGTCCCACAGGGGCAGGGTGTTGTGCTCTTCAGGGGCCCTGACAGCTCTGGTGCCCTCAGGCCCTTTGCTCTGGGCCTGCTTTGATATCTAGCCCGTTGGACCTCATGCTGAATCATATTCTTTGATTAGTCAGTCTGCTGTGCTATTCTCTGCCCTGGGACACCCTCTCTGGTCTCTCCAAAGAAGACACTAAAGAAGGACTGGGTCTGGTGGGGCGGCCCCCCAGTCCTGCCAGTTTCCTGTCACCTGTTTGTCATCCAGTGAGCCCCTCCCCAGCTCCAGGCCCTGTACTGGGCTCTGGGACCCTCAAGATAGAGCTGAAGGGGTGACAGAGGTGGTCAGAGAGATGGGGGCCTGAACTGAAAGGTCAGAGAGGGTTTCTTGGGGAGCTGATAGCTCCACAGAGCAGGAATTGTTGAGGCAGGAGTGGGTGTTCCAGGCAGAGGGAACAGCTGGAGTAAAGGCTTGGGGGTTTCATGCAGCAGGAAGGGACTGGAGCCTGGCCTGTGTCCCTGGGAGGGGGCAGCTGCGCCCGGCCATTGATGTAGCAGCCTCTCCCCTCAGGGGATCTACGGGCGGCTCTTTGTGTGGATCGTGGACAAGATCAATGCAGCGATTTACAAGCCCCCCTCCCAGGAGGTGAAGAACTCTCGCAGGTCTATCGGCCTCCTGGATATCTTTGGGTTCGAGAACTTTGCCGTGAACAGGTAACACATTGGGGCTCTGCCCTGTGGGAATTTTCTTCTGCAACAGAGGCACAAGTGTCACATCTCTCCCTTTAAACTACATTTAGCTGGTTCCAAGCACACTGCCAAGCTGTTGAAAAATTTGACTTCAGACATCCTGGTGGGCCCTCTCCCCTTCCTCCCCATCCCCTCCAGTCCCTGCATCAGCTAGGCCAGCTAAGGGGCTCTTACACTATCGGGGACACTGCAGTCCCCACTGCCTGCCAGTCCAGTGTCCAAGTTGCAAGGTGCCTGAAAGCAGGAGAGGCTGGGCCTGAGCAAAGCTTTGAAGGGGGTCTTGGCCCCACTTGGGGTCCTGCCCCTCCTGGGGGCCGTGTGAGAGGCAGATGGATCGAGCAGATCCAGATGGATCCTGGGGGCTGGAGACAGCTGGTCCTGCCTTACTTTTTAGCCATGTAATCCCAAGCAAGTCACTTTCATCCCTATAATGTTCCGATGTCTCAAAGCCCTCCTGCACCACCAAAGCACCCACGCTGAATACATGAAGAGTCTGTCCCCTGGGAGAGTGCTAGTTGGTGGCTCAGAGATATCACTGTCGGGGCTCTGTTTGCCCAATCTTGTGGGCCTCCATCCCACATCCACTAACACTTTAAATCTCTCTTTGTGTCCCACCTCCCCAGCGCCTTGGCTCTTCCCCTCCCAGGTGCTCTGCTGGGGTTATGTGCCCACTGGACAGCCCTTTCCCAGGACCTGGTGGTGCTGGGAACAAGGGCTCCAGCCCTAACTCTCCTTCTGACTCACTGAGTGACCTTGGGCGAGTGCTTGGCCTCGCTGGGCCTCAGTGTCTACTCTTGTACATGGAGGGGGTTGTACCTGCTATGTGGCCCCACCTCAGAGGTTGGAGATTCCACGTGGGAGCAGTGTGCCCTGGGGTGCACTGCACGCCAAGTCACAGTCAGGCTCCCCGAGTGGGAGGGGCAGGGCCTGAACGCCCCCTGCCCGCCCCCTGCCCGCCCCCTGTGCCCTGCGCCCTCCCTGCAGCTTCGAGCAGCTCTGCATCAACTTTGCCAACGAGCACCTGCAGCAGTTCTTTGTGCGGCACGTGTTCAAGCTGGAGCAGGAGGAGTACGACCTGGAGAGCATCGACTGGCTGCACATCGAGTTCACAGACAACCAGGATGCCCTGGACATGATCGCCAACAAGCCCATGAACATCATCTCCCTCATCGACGAGGAGAGCAAGTTCCCCAAGGTGGGCCTGTGACAAGGTGGGGCAGACAGGTCCCCGGCACACTCTGAGCTTCAGCTTTCCTCATCTGTAAAATAGGACTAATGATGCGCACTTTTCAGCATAGCTCTAGGGCCAATTCAAGTGTGTTCATCTGACATTTGGGAATCACCTACAGTGCAATGGGTCCTGGACCAAATGATGAAGATCCAAGCATGCAACTGGCACAGAATATGCCTTGGAGTGGGGAGGGGCTGCTCTCATGATTTTAATTGTGGGAAATAGATTTTCTAAACTGAATGTACTTTGAAGGTTATGTAATTCCAATTCACCCACTTAACAAGTGGGGAAATGGAGACCCAGAGAGCTCTGTGTGAGGTATAAATAAAGGGGGGGAAGCTCTTGAGAAAGACAGAAGAGGGGGTGCAAAGACATGGGGCAGGAAAAGCAGTAGGGCCTGGTGGAGAGTAAGGCATGGAGGAAAGGGCGGGCTTGACAGCTGCTGCTTGGTTCCCCAGGGCACGGACACCACCATGTTGCATAAGCTGAACTCCCAGCACAAGCTTAACTCGAACTACATTCCCCCCAAGAACAACCACGAGACCCAGTTTGGGATCAACCACTTTGCAGGTGTCGTCTACTATGAGACCCAAGGTACAGGCAGGCCCTCTTGGGTCAGCTGTCTCTCTTTGCTGTGTTCCCTCCCTCCCTTCCCCTCTCCAGCTCAGGGAATACAAAGACATGAGGGGCCTGGAATACAAACCCAGAAGGGACTTCGGGCAGCTTTGGGCTCAGTGCTTTGCTTTGCTTTGCTTTGCTTTGCTTTCTTTCTTTTTTTCTTTCTTTTTCTTTCTCTCTTTACTTCTTTCCTTCCTTCTTTCTATTTTTAGAGATTTTTTAAAATTGTGGTAAAATAAATATAATATAAAATTTACCATTTTAACAATTTTTAAGTCTGCAGTTCAGTGGCATTAAGTATGTTCACTTATTGTGCAACTGTCCCCACTCTCCAGAGCCTATTCATCACCACAGATAGAAGCTCTGTGCCTGTTAAATAATAGCTCTCCATCCTCCTCCGCCTCCCCCAGCCCCTGACGACCTCTGTTTCACTTTCTGTCTCTATGTATTTGACTATTCTGCGTATCTCATATAAGTGGAAACATACAATACTTGTTCTTTTGTGTATGGCTTATTTCACTTTGCGTAATAACCTCAAGGTTCATCCATGCTGTAGCATGTGTCAGTTTTCTTTTTATGACTGAATAATATCCCATTGTATACACATGCGCCACATGTTATCTATCCATTCATCTGCTGATGGACATTTGGGTTGTTTCCACCCTTTGGCTATGGTGGATAGTGCTGCCATGAACTTGGGTATATAAATATCTTTCTGAGTCTCTGGTTTCAATTCTTTGGGTGGGCTCAGTGCTCTTTTTCACACATGGGGAAACTGAGACTCAGCAGGGGAAGTTAACGGTTCTTAGATCACACAGCCTATTGGGTGCAAAGCCAGGCCTAGAACCAGCCCAGTTACCCACCAAGATTCCTTCAGCAACAAGACCAAGTTTGGTCTTTGAAACATACATATCTTCTTTTCTCCTGGGACGTGCAATTGGGCTCATTTTAAAGATAGAAGTGAGGAAGAGGGTCAGAACACAGTCAAGTTTACCTTCCTTGGAATTCTTACAGGGTCTGTCAAAAGCCTGCAGACTGTCCTTGCCAACCCCGCCCCTCCCACCCAGGGGCAAAGGCCTGGCCTCAAATGGGCATCAGCTGAGGGATGTGTCTACACTGAGCTCCTGCCTTCAGCCCTAGGGGTTTCCACCCACAACCAAAGTCAGTGAAATTCAAAACAAGCAAAGAGCCACTGGCTTCCTACCTCCTTGTTGAGTTGGTCCAGGAGACAGAGGGTGAGCCATGCTGCAGAGGTGGAAGCTGAAGGCTGTCAGATGTCCTTAAAATATCAAGTGTGATAGCTGACCCTCCTGTTAGAAAGAAGGAAGACAATATTAAGTTTTAAGGTCTGTTGGGCAAACAAATGGGTCTATTGTTTGGAGTAAGAGAGGATTATATTTTTCAGTTCAGGCCCACCAATGTTCACTGAGCATCTATTATGTACCAGGCGTCACAACATTCCAGAGTGAGCTGTACTGAGCTATAAAATTATAGAATATTGTTAGATCTGGAGGGAACATATGGGTCATCTACTTTTATGGATTTGGAAACTGAGGCCCCAAGAGGGAACCGACTTGCCTAAGGTCACTAATCAGGTTTTAAGCTGCTTTAAACACTTCTGCCAGTGTTTAAACATTTTCTGTCCACAGAGTGCCATTTTAATCCAGCATCTTATTTATGACATGGGTGGTGTTAGGTGATCTGAAAAGGAGCAAGAGCTTATGGGTACATCCTCATTCAAAAGATAAGGAAGCTGAGGCCCAGAAGGGGACCTTCCTAGGGTCCCAGAGTGAGTCTGTCATAGAGCTTTAATTAGGGCCCTGTAATTCCATCCCAACTTCAGAGCCCACCCTTCCTCTACTGAGGGGCTCCTGCAGCTCGCCCCTCCACAGATGCCAGGTGGGTAGCTCACCACTGGGTCTCCGTGCTGTCTACCAGCCAGGGCAGCCTGAGTCCTGGGAGAAATGGTCCTGCTTCTCTGCAAGGTTCCTCCTCCTCAGGCATCCCTAGCCCTTGGGCACCCCGTCTTTTGCCCCACCCTAGCAAGGCCCCTCATTAACCAGTTCCTAAGTCCTCAGTTCCTGGGAATGGCAGCCTTCTTTGCAGTCTGTGTGGTGCAGGGAAGCCTCCCTGGGTTGGCCCCAGGGTTCCTGGGCTCAGGTCTTAACTCAGCCTGTGGCTTGTTGTGTGGTATTAACCACCTTGCTCTGCTTCTCTGAACATCGGTTTCATATCTTGTGGGATGAGGAAGATAATCCCCACCTGTCCCTCGTATATGGAGGTGACGTGAGCATTACTTCTGTGAAGGCACTTTGTAAAATATAAGGCACTATCTGAATACAAGGCATTTTAAGTTAATTCCTTTACTATTAGCTGGTGCCAGATGAATGTATTCTCTCCCAGGGGACACACTTAACAAGGGCTTCTGACACCTTTGTCACTGACTCAAGTCCTTGGACTCTTTAATCAGTAGAAATTGATAAGAGGCCAGACGAGAAACTGAGGCAAGTCTTTTCTGGGACTCATGCTGCAGCCCCGGGCAGCGAGAACAAGAAACAGGTGTCCTGCTGTTCCCTGAGTGGGGGCGGGCTCTTCCTTAAACAGGGCTGAGGGTGGGGGCAGGTCAGTGGGTGGGGCCAGAGGTGCGGCTTAGGTGGTCTGCCCACTCCCTTGGTGGTGCCGTGTGCAGGGGTTATGCGCAGTGCCCTGCTTTTGCTCCCGGCACCTCAGAAACGGCAGTTTCTTCGTGGCCTTTTTGTATCTTATTGTTCATAACTGCCCCAACTGTGCCTGCGTGCAGTTATTTTTAGTCCCGTAGAGTTTCTCTGTAGTCCACTGCTCAAGGAGACGTTTGTCCAGCTGCAAGCCCTCACGTAAGGTGTTTCAGGTCCCAGCCGTCATTCAAAAGACTAAAGCTGGCATTTCAGGCGCTGGGGTGGTTCAGTCAGGAAGGTGGCCCCTCCTGGGGACTGAGACCTCCTGCCCTCCTCTTTGACTGGGCCTGGAAGAGGGGGGCTGTGTGGCTGGGGAGACCAGTTCCAATTCTGGTTCTGTCCCTCACTTTCTCTGTGACCTTGGGAAAACTGCTCTGTCCTCTCCAGGCCCCAGTGTCCCCTGCTATAAAATGGATGTGGCCGAATTAGGTGAATTTTGAGGGTCTTCCTGGCCCAGACCTTGTGGATTTGGGGAGGGGCTGAGTCCTGTCAAGGGGAGGCTGCCGGAGCTGGCGAGGTGTGACTGCTCTTTGCTGCTGCTCAGGCTTCCTGGAGAAGAACCGGGACACCCTGCACGGGGACATCATCCAGCTGGTCCACTCCTCCAGGAACAAGTTCATCAAGCAGATCTTCCAGGCCGACGTTGCCATGGTAATATTGGGGCAGGGATTTCATTGGGCGGGGGGGCCCCCAGAAGCAGGGCCTGTGTCTAGGTGCCCCCTTGTCCAAGAGCTTTAGCTGAGCTCCTCTGGCCGCAGAGCAGAGGCAGGGCTTTGCTGTGGTTCCAAGAGGGTCTATGGGTGCTTCTCATCCTCTTGTACTGATTGGGGGTGCGATGCAAGGACCAGAGAAGTGTCACATGAGAGGTTACAGAGCAAAGCCTGATCAGGACTTGGTTTCCCATGGCGGGTCTCGACCTCCAGCAGCTAATGGAGCGTGGGTGAAGGAAGCACAGCCAGCCCAGAGGACGTGGATAGGTGTAGGTGTTCAGAGAAATGGGCACAAAAGGCATATATGTGCCAGCCTGGGACCGCATGGTGGGGTGGAGAATTTCCCACCCTTGACATTTCCCTTGTCCCTGGAGTGGTGATCTGGTGGCCCTGTTTCCAGCAGGATTATATGCCTTTTTATTTCATAGTTTCCTGCTGCCCCATGGCTTTCTGGAGAGTGTATGGAGGGGCTCACAGGGAGGACAGAGCCATTGCCCCCCCAGTGCTTGTCCAGGTGTCTATGTTGCCCCCAGCCCCCCCGGAACCTAGACCTCTGCCCGGAGGGTCCTCCTCTTCCCCTGGTGGATTTTGCCCTCCGTTTTCTGACCCACCACTTTCTCCTTGCCCCACACCCCATCTTGCCGTGCACGGCGGTTCCGGTTGTAGTTTCTCTGTGGTTACTCATCAGGCACCCTCCGCCAGTCAGCAGTTCCTACGAAGGTAAAAGACCCCGGCCTGGGGCCCGAGGAGGTGGGAGAGGCCTCGGGGGCTTCTGGGGCTGGGCTGTGTCTTGGTCCCAGTGGCACTGAGGCTCGGGAAAAGGGCTGTTTTTTCTCTTCTTCATTTTGGTGGAGTGTTTGTTTTTGGTTTTTGTTTTATTCTTTTTTTTTTTTTTTTGTGGAGTGGCTTGTGGAGTGGTTTGGTTTTTGTTTTTTGAGTTGTGTGTACTGCAGGCATCTAAGTTTCTTAAAAGGAGGAAACTGAGCCATAGAAAAGAGGTGAGAATTACCTAGCGTACCCCATGAACGAGGGGCAGGGCTGGGACTCGAATTCTTGTCTCCCAAGTCCTCTGCCTCCATTCAGTCTTTTTGAACACTGAGTCTTTTTGAGTCTCCTTCCTCCAGGCCCTGCTAAAGGTTCCCATGTCTGTGATTTGGTCCGGTCCTCTGATAATCTTGTGCTGCTGGCAGTATTTTCTGCCTTTCGCAGGTGGAGGACTGAGGTCAGGGATGGAGTGTGGTTGGTTCACCCTAAGTTGCAGCATCCAGGGGATGGGGCCGAATAGCTGGGACCTCCTCAGGCCGTAGAACAGTATCCCTGGTGTGTTGTGACCACCAGCTATAGGTCGTGGCTCCCAAGGCTTTTTGGGCCCCAAAGGTGCTGGGTACCCTTAGCAGCAGCATAGCTCTGCCATCCCTTTGCCTCTCTTTTCTCTTCTCAACCCTTAATTTCCTCTCTGTCTAACACTGACGTCCCCTGACATTCGGTCTTAATGCTGAGTCCCTCTTCCTTCCTGCATGCCTGGCATTCCCCTGCTGCCCATTGCCTCCTAGAGTTCTGGAACAGTTGACAAAAGCCAAAGCAGCAGAGCAGGTTACCCAGCTGTCAGGAGCAGGGAGTGTGTGTCTGGATGGAGGCCTCTGTCCTCTGCCCGTGGGTCAGCCCCAGGCCGACACGGTGGCCAGCCAGCTGGTGGGATGACTGCAGGGCCACCAGCAGAGAGGGGCCCCAGGCATCGGAAGCCACAGCCCGAAGCCCACAAATTGCATGCAGGTCACAGCCCTGGTGAAACAGGAGTGGCTCTGGGCTCTCGCGCACTCTTCCTGTCCTCCTGTAAGACCCCAGCCTGGCTCTGCCAGGCCCACCCCTTCCTCCTGGTCTTGGGCTGTCCCAGAAGACCATCAAACCTATATTCTCCTAATTTCCCCATCTTTCCCAAGCCCCTGGAGGCATGTGGGGACCTCTCCATGAAGTTTCCTGTTCTAAACCTCCTTCCCTGGACCCTGGGAATAGAACCCACTTCCTGAGGAACAGTGGAGAGGTTCAAGTGTAAGACCCTGGCGTCTCCAGAAATGGCCAGCTCCTAAGGGAGTTTTTGGAGCACAGACTTAGAAAGTGGCAGTGACAGATTTGATACGATTTCCTCTACTCTTCTGGACCAGGATGTGAGCTATACACTTACATTTCTCACCTCATTCACTCCTGTGGCATCTCTGTGAGTAATTACTACTGCCCCCACCTTATAGGTAAAGAAGCTGGAGCCCAGAGAGGCCAGGGTGCTTACTTGAGGTCACACAGCTTGTGACACAGGAATTTGATCCTGGTCTGTCTCTGGGAGGTGCAGGGACTGGGCCAAGGTCACATACAAGTGAGGGCTAAAAGGCTTTCAAGTCCCCACTCCTTTTCACCATGCTGTGCTGTCTTGGCCATGCCTCTAGGAAAGAAAAAAAAAACAAAAACGCTTTTTAACTACTGGATATGTGATAGCTCTGTCAAAGGAACTTGGAAATCAACGTGAAGTGCGCAGTTTGAAGTCACAGTTTCTTCCATGACTGTATATAAGCTGCAGTGCTGTCCTGAGAGCAGAAGCCCACGTCCTTCCGGTGATCTGAACTTGCGTCCCGTGCAGGTCCCCGCCCTAAATTTCCATCCTTTGCCTCTCGTGCCTGCTTCCTCGGGGCGCACCGGGCAGCACCGCCACCCCCACCATTGTGCTGGAGGGGTCAGCTGAGCCATGAGCATGACGGTTCTCCCGGGACATGGAACACCAACCCCAGTCACGTGTCCCCGGGGCCCTCGGTCCACAGGACACTTGTTCACTATGCAGGTGGCTTCTTCTGCCAAGGACTTCCCAGCCCCATTCACGTCACGCTCAGGTGCCTGCCCCTCACATCCCCTCCATGGGGTTATTCGACTTCTCACTTCCACCTTTACCCCATCCCTAAACATCTGCAGATTATCCCAGAAAACAACAAAGGTTAGAAAAGATCACATTTCCCCTCAATGAAATAAAGCCAAATCAGAAACCAGATGGTCAGGGAAGTGAGAGCGGACCCTGGGCTCATAGCCCCCATTCACTCATCACTTCCTTCAGTCAGATACGTACTGAGTGCTCATTATATGCCAGACCTTGTCCTGTGTCCTGGGAACATGATAGTGAACAAAACAGAAACAAAACTTTGTCCTCCTGGAACTTACATTCTAGCAGAAGGGGGAAATAGTTAACAAGAAAACCAGTAAGTAATAAATGTAATACATCAGATGGTGACATATGAGATGGAGAAAAATACGGCAGGGAGGAATGCCAGTGGTGGGGCTTTGCAGTTTGAATAGGGGATCAGGAAAGTCCTTACTGAGAGCTTTGGAAGGATGTGAATAAGTCAGCCATGTGCATTTTGGAGGAAAAGCATTGCAGGGAGAGGGAACAGCAAGTGCAAAGCCCTGAGGTGCTTTTAACCCCAACCTGCCTGGTGCATTGTAGGAAGAACACAGAGGCAGGAGTGGCTGGAAGGGAGTGGGCAAGGCGGTGGAGAGACTGGAGGTAACTGGGACCAGTTCCTGTGGGACATTGTTGGTTGTTCTCTTTTGTTGTTGTTATTACTGGAAGTAGTGGAGATTGAACCCAGGACCTCATGCCTGCTAAGCATGTGCTCTACCACTGAGCTATACCCTCCCCCTACCAAGGTCTTACAAGGACCTTGGTGTTCATGCTGAGTGAACTGGGGAGCCATTGAGGGTTTTGAGTGAGGGAGACATGCCTGGATTTGTGTTTTAACAGACTCACTCAGGCTGCTGTGTTGATAATGGAGTGTTGGGGACAGAAGCAGGGAGACCAACTTGGAGGCTGCAATAATGAGAGAGCTTTGCAGGCAGCTTGGACCAGGCTGACAGTGGAGGAAGTGGTGAGAAGGGGTCAGATTCTTGGTCCATTTTGGAGGTAGAGCCAATAAAATTTGCTGACATATTGGATATGAGAGAAGAGGAGTTGGGGATTGTTCCTAGATCTTTGGCCTAAGCAATTGGAAGGTGGACAATTTCTGGGAGCCCATTCAGTACCACTTCAGTTCAACAAAGTGTTCTTGTTTGTATATGTATGTTTTTATTGAAGTATAGTCAGTTTACAGCGTTGTGTCAATTTCTGGTGTACAGCACAATTCTTCAGTCATGTAGGAACATACGTATATTCATTTTCATACTCTTTTTCACTGTAAGCTACTACAAGATGTTGAATATAGTTCCCTGTGCTATGCAGTATGAACTTGTTTATCTATTTTATTTGTGTTAATTAGTATCTGCAAATCTTGAACTCTCAATGTATCCCTTCCCACCCCGTTCCCACCCTGGTAACCGTAAGTTTGTTTTCTATATCTGTGAGTCTGGTTCTGTTTTTAAATAAGTTCATTTGTCTCTTTTTTTTTTTGGATTCCACATATAAGTGATATCATATGGTATTTCTCTTTCTCTTTCTGGCTTATTTCACTTAGAATGACATTCTCCAGCTCCATCTATGTTGCTGCAAATGGCATTATTTTATTCTTTTTTATGGCTGTGTAGTGTTCTATTGTATAACTATACCACAGCTTCTTTATCCAGTCATCTGTTGATGGACATTTAGGTTGTTTCCATGTCTTGGCTATTGTAAACAGTGCTGCTGTGAACCCTGGGGTGCATGTATCTTTTTAGAATTAAGGTTCCCTCTGGATATATGCCCAGGAGTGGGATTGCTGGGTCATATGTTAAGTCTATTTTTAGTCTTTTGAGGAATCTCCATACTGTTTTCCATAATGGCTGCACCAAACTGCATTCCCACCAGCAGTGTAGGATGGTTGCCTTTCCTCCCCAGCCTCTCCAGCATTTATCGTTTGTAGACTTTTGAATGATGGCCATTCTGGCTGGTGTGAGGTGATACCTCATTGTTGTTTTGATTTTCATCTCTTTGATAATTAGTGAGTGAGCATTTTTTCATGTTGTGCCTATTGGCCATTCGTATGTCTTCATTGGAGAATTGCTTGTTTAGGTCTTCTGCCCATTTTTTGGATTGGGTTGTTTGTTTTTTTCTTATTTAGTTGTATGAGCTATTTATATATTCTGGAAATTGAGCCCTTGTCAGTCTCACATATATTCATTTTCAATTTCTTTTTTACCACAAGTTACTACAAGATACTGAATACAGTTCCCTATGCTGTACAGTATGAACTTGTTGTTTATCTCAGCGAAGTGTCGATTGCTGCTGTGGCAGGCCTGGGGCACAGCAGTAAACAGGGTGTGCCGCCTGTCCTCATGGGGCTCACAGCCAGCAGGGGAGACAGACAGAAAGGCATAGTTTCCAGTGTGATGATCAGAACCAAAGAAGGATGTGTGTTGTGTGTGTGTGTGTGTGTTTGTGTCATGCATGTGTGCATGCTTTGTGTGCTGTGTATATGTACTGTGTGTGAGGGTGTGCTGTGTGTGTTGTGTGTGTGTTTGTGTATATGCTGTATGTGTATGTGTGTGCTGTGTCTATATGTGTGTACATTTATGTGTTGTGTGTGTATATATGTGCGATGTGTGTCTGTGTATATGTGTTGTGTGTGCACACACGTGGTCCTGGCAAGGCCTCTCATGCAGGCTGTGTACATCCCAACCTGGACAGCTCCCTCTCCAAGTTGGGGGTCACCCAGTGCTGCTGCTGGATCAGGTTCTGGGGCAACAGTGGGGGCCACAGACCTGACATGCACCCTATCCCAGTGCAAATACTCCCCAGCTTCTCTTGGCAAAATCCTAGACTATATTTCAGATAAAACTAAAATGGAAAGCATGGCAAATTTCAGATTAGAAAGCATTTGCCGTTTCTTGGCAAGTTTCATTTCATTCCGGGGGCGTCCGGTCTAACTTTAGAATGGGTTAAATGCCTTTGCCTCTCCCCACACACCTCACACATGCATCTGCAGCCCTGGTTTTTGATGCTACAGGATATCAGATAGAATGATGGCTTCTTTAAAATATAAAATTTTATGATAATAATCAAATTCACTAATAAAAAATTCTCATCCAAAAGAAATTGCCAGGAAAATAGGAACATCAAGATGCTTTGGAATCCAGTCTGATTTCTGTGTCCACTTTCTCAGTATCTGTCTGAGATATTCTGCTCCCCGTTTGTTTGCTTCTCAGGTGCTCCCCCAGCACCCTCACCTCATTTCACAGTATCCTGAGAGGGGGACCCCAATAGGGCAGAGAGGTGTGGGGGCTTGCCGGCCAGCTCACCCAGAGAGCGGCTGGTGGTGCATGGGGCCCTTGGGGCGGCCGGAGGCCAGCTGTGTGCCTTCTTAGGAGGTTTATCTGGGGCTGCTGCTGACCGGCTAATCCCACAGGGAGGGCAGAGGGTGCGGGCAGCACCCCCGCCCTCAGGGTTTGCTGTTTACTGAGACAGACTCCCACAGCCCGGTCAGCTAGATAGATGGCACTATTCCCATTTAGGAAACTGAGGCTCAGGGCTTTTGAGTGACCAGCTAGGAGGTGGTGGCCTAGAGTGTGCACTTAGGTCTGTCTAACCCGTCTCCTAGAGACGACCCTGTTGTCCTGAGGGGACTGAGTCTGGCTACTCATTTATACCAGAAAGGGAGGATGGAGACTCAGAGAGGGGCTGCGCCTTACCCAGAGTACCCAGCACACCAGCGTGGGAACCCAGGGCTCCCCACTCCCGGTGCAGGGCTCCTGGGCCCCGGATCAGGGAGGATCCCGAGATGGAGGTGCATTTGGGGTCCAAGCTCCAGTCCAGACCAGGAGGGTCACAGGAAACCTCACGCGCCTGGCCAGCCTGCTTCCCTGGGCGGCTGTCCCGCAGGCCCTGACCCGCTGACCTCCCTCCTGCTTCCCTTCTGGAGGGCTGGAGGGGCGTGGGTCAGCCCCTCCCATCACTGTGGTCCGTCCCCCCAGGGCTCCGAGACCAGGAAGCGCTCACCCACACTCAGCAGCCAGTTCAAGCGGTCGCTGGAGCTGCTGATGCGCACGCTGGGTGCCTGTCAGCCCTTCTTCGTGCGCTGCATCAAGCCCAATGAGTTCAAGAAGCCCATGGTGAGCCACCCGGCTGCGGGATGGGGGACGCTGGGGAAGGGGGAGGCAGCGGGGACCAGCCTGGTGGGTGAAAGGGGCCTGGTCGAGGATGGGGGCAGGGTGGGCCGGGCCCTGTGAGACTTTGTCCTCTCTGGGGAGTTGCAGGGCCCCTGGGTCCTTACAGAACAAAGTCTCTATTTACTGGAAGCAACAGGTACCCTGCAAAAAGCCTGGACTCTTAGCAGGTCTGATGCAGGTTCAAATCCAGACTCTCCCACTTTCAAGCTGGGTGGCTGTAGACGGGTCACTTCATCCTCTCAGGCCTCAGTTTCCTCACAGCTGGAAATGGGCCTGATGAGACCCACCTGGTCGGATATTCCGTGCAATAATGCGTGCAGACTACCTGGCACCTAGGAGGTGCTTGGTAAATGGCAGTTGGGGTTCTTGTTGTGGCCCCGATTTTGAAAGCCCCCTCTTCTGTGATCTAGACAACTACCACCTCCTCCTTGAAGCTTTCCCAGATTCCTCTGACTGGTTGGGAACATTCTCATTTTTTACTTCTCTGAATAGTATCTTTTGAGTCCTTTCTGTGTGCTTGGCACAGAATAGATTGTCTCTCCACAGCCCCATTCAAACTTCCTAACAGGCTGTGAGGGAGGGACCATTATGGCCCCGTATTTGAGATGTAGCACCGGAGGCTCAGGGAGGGTCAGGGGCCTGAGGCGGCAGAGCTGGGAGCCTAGGCTAGGAGCCCTGTCCCTCCACAGCTCTAGGAGGTGTTGTTTACCACAAGGCTCTTCCCAGAGACAGGAGGGGAGGGTGGGAAAGTTGGGGCCTGAGGGTCTGGGGAGGGGCAGAAGGCCGGAGGCCAGTGCTGGGCCAGGGAAAGTGCCTGTAGGGAGAGGAAACAGGTGGCGGAAGCCAGCCTTCCGCGTGCTGGCCCTGCCTCCTGCCCCCGTCCCCTGCCTGGAAACGTTCCCTAGAACGAGCTGGCCAGTATCCCTGGGGCTCAGGACCAGGTCTGCAGGGGCATGAGTCACAGAGGGCTCCAGCAAGCTCTGCTTCTGAAGTGGGAGGTGGAGGGGGCTGAGGCCGGGGCCCTGCAGTTGGGCACCATCTCTCCTGCTCTCCGATGCCTCCAGAACCTTCTTTGGGCCCAGGCCTCAGCATGTGGCTTGGACCGTGGCTGCAGGACCTCCCTCAGATCACCTGCCTCCCTGCCGTAGTCTCCTTTCTCTAGTCCTCTCTCCACCGCAGTGAGAGACGTGGGTCTCAGATGCAAATCTGATCTGGTCACTCACTGCTGCCTCTGAGGCCCTTCACAGCCCCTCCACCAACCCTGCTGCCATCACAAAAATGACTGTGACAGTTAGAAAAATGTATCTCTTTCTTAAGGAAGACACTACTGTCAGCAGCCAGAAAGTTGTCCGAATACCTACAAATCTAAGATGGCTGTAATATGAAGGGTGCTCCCTGGGGTCGTACAAGGCACCCACCACCTGCATAATCATTATCTTGACGTGCATGAGCCTTCTCAGTCCCCATAAAGTCCCCTAACATGTCCTGTGCGTGCGGGCCTCCTTACCTTTGCACATGCATGCCCTCCCAGTGCCCTGTCTCCCCCGTCAGGCTTAGAGCAAAGACCACCTCCTTGACGAAGCCTCCTCGAGGTGTCCCAAAGGGAATTAAGCCGTCTCTTCTCTGTGCCGTCAGCACAGAGGGTCTCATTCCGTGCTGCTGTGTGGGTTTGGACTGCTGATCCAGGTCCATTCCTGCCTTTGCACCTCATTTGCTGTGTGGTTCTGCCTCTCTGGGCCTTTGGGGCTGGGAAAATACAGAGCAGGGCTGGCCTCCCAGCAGGAGCCTCCTGCACTGACGCCCTTGGCTCCTTGCCTGGCAGCTGTTCGACCGGCACCTGTGTGTGCGCCAGCTGCGGTACTCAGGGATGATGGAGACCATCCGAATCCGCCGAGCCGGCTACCCCATCCGCTACAGCTTCGTGGAGTTCGTGGAGCGCTACCGAGTGCTGCTGCCTGGCGTGAAGCCAGCCTACAAGCAGGTACAGGGCTGGGGCCATAGGCAGCAGGAGGCAGGGTCCCAGCTCTGGGCTGGGCCGAGGCCCCAGTTTTCTCATCAGAGCAGTGCGCTAGGTGTGACATCAGCTCGGCCACCTTAGGTGTGGCTAGAAAAATTGGGGGTCAGGCAGGGGAGTGCATCTGAGAACTTCCATTGCCATGCCAGGCTGGCGTGGGCTTCACACGTGTGGTGTCACGGACGAGACCAGGGCTGCCAAGCTGCCAAGCTGTTAGCTGTAGCAGAAGGTTTTACAATCATCCGGCCAAGCTAAGGAGAAGAATGAGTGTCAGAGGAGGCAGGACCTGGCTGGGGCCACACAGAGTCAGGAGCAGAGCTGAAGCAAGAGCCCTGCCTTGGGAGGGACACCAGGTGGCCTTCCATTGACGGGGCCACCCATTCTCTTGGGCATCCCCCAGAATGACCTCCGGGGGACATGTCAGCGCATGGCTGAGACTGTTCTGGGCACCCACGATGACTGGCAGATTGGCAGAACCAAAATTTTTCTGAAGGTGAGCATGGCCTCTGACTCTGGTTGCCTCGGGGTTGGGGGGTGCACTGTGAGCTCCCTGTCACGGTGGGAACAGGTCCTCGGGGGCCGCTGTTGAGGGGATACAGCACCGAGTAGGGTCAGTGCTGGGCCTCTGCCATCCTCCTGCCATGCAGCTGGCGCCGGGAGGAGCGGGTGTGGGTAATAAGGCCTCCTGGGTGGTGGAGGGGCAATTGGTTTTTGAGAGTGTCTATGATGTGGGGGTGGGGCCGAAGCACTGACGGTGGGTGAGAAAGCCAAAGGCCAGAGGTGGGCTCACCAGGGAGGCTGGATCAGTCCTGCTCCTGTGGTTGTCTGCCCTGGAAATTTGGGCGGGCCACCTACCCTGTCTGACCCTCACTTCCCCATCTGTAAATTGGGATGTGCTTGTAGTGGTGCAGATGGTGGGGGCAGGGGTGCCCTTGAGTGTATCTTAGTTTCCTTCCTGTGGTTTCCTGCCAGGCGGGGTTCATCCTGGGCTGTGGTTGGCCTTGTGCCGCCCTCCTTGCTGTGTACTGCCCCTGGGCCTGTTCCCGAGCTCCCTGAGCAGGCACCTCGGTCTTTCTGGCTCCTACCACAGCCTGGGAAGGACTTTGGGAGCTAGGCAGTTGGGGAGGGGGCAGGGCTGGGAGCAGGAAGCTGGGCTGCGGGCATCCTGGCCTTGGGACAGAGCTTGCTGGGGAGTTGGTGGAGGCAGGAGCTATAGCAGGGATGGTGCGAGCTCTGGCTTCCCCATTTCCATTTCTGCTGTTCTAGATTTCTGGTTGTCCCTTCCTCAGGCATGGGGTGGGTCCTGGGCAGCTCAGGACAGCTGGGGAGAGGAAAGAGGGCAGCCAGCCCTGAGCTGGAGCTGGAGGGAGCCCTGGAATCCAGTCTGATTGCTCCGTGGCTGATGGGCTGTGGGCCAATGCCTTCATCTCCCTGAGCCTTCATTTCCTCATTGGAAAAATGTGCCAACTGTCCCCTGCCTGTGCATGTCACAACTGCAGCCAGGAAAGCGTGTTCTGTACGCCAGGCCCCAATGGGGGCTTTTTGTCCATCATCTCATTTAGTTGTCACAGCAGGCCTCTGAGGTAGAATTATTATGCCCGTTTCAGAGGCTCAGTGTGCAGAAGTGAGTGGCCCAAGGTCAGGCACTGACCTGGAGTAGAGAGCAGGCCTTCCAGCCTGTGCTTCTGATGTCCAGCCCCTGTGAGTAAGGGAGGGAAGGCACCCGGTGCCAGAGACCTCTGAGGACCATCATTGTCACCATCCTCCCCATCCTCACCTCTCAGGGCTGTTCAGAAATGGGCAATGGTTTCCAGCCAAATGAATTTCCCATTCATTTATTCATCCATTCCTCTGTTCATTCATTCAGAAAGCCTTGGCTGAGCAGCCCCTCTGTGCTGGGCCCTGGCCCCATGTGATGCGGTCTGTGATTATCCGATGGAGGTGGCTTCCCCACCAGACCCAGGTTGGCCTGGTTCACTGCGGCCCCATCCCAGCACCTAGCACAGGGCTGGCACATGGAGACATTCGATTCCTGTACTGAATGAACCATGAAGTTTTGTCCAACTGGAGTGAGGGCTGGGGGCTTGGGGATGAGGAGAGAGGGCTGGAGAAGTGGGCAGGGCCTGATGATGGAGGACCCGGGTGCCAGGGGAGGAGACCAGGCTTGGCCCCAGGAGCCTTGAGGTATCACTGTAAGTTCCCTCCTTGAGGGAGGGTCAGAGCGGAAGTGACAGAAGCCAGGAGACTGATTAGGAGGCTACTTCTAAGGTCCTGGAGAGAAATGCTGGTGGCCTGGCCCAGGTCAGGGGCTGGTGTGCCAGATACATCTAGAAGATGCCTGGGGCTTGGGCACAGATGGCTGGAGGGATGAAGGCAGTGTGTGTGCATATTGGGCCCCCGACTCCATCCCGTCACATTAGGCCCCTCCTGCCCCATTTGTCCCACACAGGCCCCTGGGAAGCGGCCTCAGCTGTACCTGTCTGTGCCCGTGGCTGTGGGAGGCCGCCGCATGGGGCCAGAGCAGGGCTGGGAGCCTTTGGGGCTGAAGCAAGCCTAGGCCTGGGCTCTGAGTGAAGGAAGAGAGGTCCACCTGGGGCAGCCTCAGCCCCGGGACTGGAGAGATTGGTGGGGGCGCCACTCAGGATCTCTGTCCCCCAGGACCACCACGACATGCTGCTGGAGGTGGAACGGGACAAGGCCATCACCGACAGAGTCATCCTCCTCCAGAAGGTCATCCGGGGGTTCAAAGACAGGTTTGTGCCTGGACCCGCTCCACCCCTCTTCAGCCCACACGTGAACTTTGGGAATAAACACCCATGTGCACACACCGACACACATTCATGCATAACATGCACACATGATCATGCAAACATGGACAAACACTCAGACACATGATTTACACAGCCCCGTCTGTGCCCCACCGAAGTGTGTCCCATATTCCATGTAAGGGTCCTGTGTACAGTTGTGACAATTTACAGATGGGCAGGGCTGACTCGAATGTGATTCAGGCTCCACAAAAATCCTGTAACTTGCTCGTTTTGCAGTTCATCTGGTCACACTCTCTCTCTCTCCGTAGATCCATCTGGCTGTCCATTTGTCCAGCCATCCTTTGTCCATCCACCTGTCCCTCCATGCATCTGTCTGACTGTCCATCACCTCCCGTGGCTGTGCCCTTGTTTGTGTGTGCTTCCAGGCATTGGCTCGCTGGCTCACCTGTACTGATACAGCCATCCTTCACTCCTCCCTTTATATTTTTACGTTCAGGAGACACCTGCTGTTTGATGTGTGGTTTCTTATCCTCCATTGGCTCAAAGGTGACTGTCATCCTGTAGAAGCTGCCTCGTGTGTGCAGGGGAACAGTGTGGTTCTCACTCAGAGTTGGTCAGAAGCCCACGGTTCTAGCCCCAACCTCATCGAGTCTCAATTTCCTCACCTATAAAATGAGGGAATTAAACAGTCACTAACAAGTGGTATTTACAGTGTCCAAAGCATTTAGTCTTTATATTATTTTGCTCATACATTTATTTATGAATAACTTTCTGAGTGTCCACCTTATGTGACAAGCCTGTGAGGCAGGCAGGGCAGGTATTATTCTGCCCATTTTGCAGATGAGGAAGCCAAGGCACACAGAGGTTATATGCCTTTGCCCAAGGTCCTGGGGCCAAGGAGACACAGGGCTGAGACTCAGCCCTGGTCTCCTGATTCCAAACCCCACATGTGCCCTGGCACTGATTCTCTGCTCTGAGCTTCTCCTACATCATGCTGTTGTTTCAGGTCCAACTTCCTGAAGCTGAAGAACGCTGCCACGCTGATCCAGAGGCACTGGCGGGGCCACAACTGCAGGAGGAACTATGGGCTGGTGAGCCTCCCCAGGGGGCTGCGTGTTGCCCCATGAGGCCTTTGACCCTGGCCCCATTGCCATGGCAGCAGAACTTACCTGTTCGCAGGGGTGGTTGGCCTCCTGCCACTGCCGCCAGCCCCTGCTGTTCCTCCAGCCCAAAGTCCAAGTCTGGTTTTTGTGGCTCTCCCCATCTGGTCAGCAGTGTTTGTGCTTTTCTTCTGGAATGTTTTGGTGGGTTGTGAGCACCCGGGTCATTAGAGACCTCAGAGGAGGCCAGGAGTGGGTGTGTCACGTGGAGCTCAATGAAGCAACAGGCCGCAGCTGGACCTGGTGCTGGGGAGGTGAACCAGAAGGAGGCCGGCCCCTGGTCTGAGGATGGGGGGCCCTCGGGGGGCCAAGGCCACTCTCTGTGGAACTTTGGTTTGAGAGGAGACAGCAGTGCCTCTGAGGCACGCATGTTGGAGAGTGGAGCCCAGGGCAGCAACCTCCTGCGGGCAGGGTTGGTCTGAAATCTGGACGGCGGCTCTGAGCTGGTGGCTGTCCTTGCAGATGCGGCTGGGCTTCCTGAGGCTGCAGGCTCTGCACCGCGCCCGGAAGCTGCACCAGCAGTACCTGCCTGGCCCGCCGGCGCATCATCGAGTTCCAGGCCCGCTGCCGCGCCTACCTGGTGCGCAAGGCCTTCCGCCACCGCCTCTGGGCCGTGATCACCGTGCAGGCCTACGCCCGGGGCATGATCGCCCGCAGGCTGCATCGGCGCCTCAGGGCCGAGGTGAGGATCCGGGTCCGGGTCCAACAGCACCTGCGGCTCTGAGCCCCATGATGGGTGTGTCCTCCAAGGGTGTGCCTCCACCTCAGGCAGACAAATTGCCCCCAAGTGTGACCTGAGCCTACTGGGGGATGTCTGTAGGGCTCTGCCTCCTCTGAGGAATGCATGAAACTGGACCCCTCATTTCCCTTCTCCCAGCCAAAGGCAGGGTGGGGGCCCAGTCCTTTCTGTGGATCTTCGGGAGGCCAAGGCGAACCTGTTTTGGCTTTGGGATCAGTGGTGCCCCCAACCTGCTATGTGATCTAGAGAATTTCTCACATGCCTCAGTTTCCCTCTCTGCAAATTATTTGTCAAAGTCGCTTACAGTCCCATAACTCAGCCAGTTTGGGGTGGGGTCCAGCTGGTGGGAAGCACTGTGACAGCCACACACAGTTCAGTACCCACCATGCCCCCTACCCCCCCAGTACCTGCGGCGCCTGGAGGCTGAGAAAATGCGGCTGGCGGAGGAGGAGAAACTCCGGAAGGAGATGAGCGCCAAGAAGGCCAAGGAGGAGGCCGAACGCAAACATCAGGTGAGCTGGGGATGTCCTGGTCCCTTCAACATCCATTCACTGGGCCAGCAGCTCTCACCCCACACTGGCTGAGCGGGTCCAAGCCCTCAGCTGGGAGATAACACCGGATAAAACCTGAGCCGGGGTGGGAGCCCCTAGCCACGCGTGGCTACTGAGCACTTGGAAGGGCAAAGCATTGAATAGTAATTATATGAATGATTTCACCTTTTTTTTTTTTTTAAGTATTTTAAATGTAGCCACTACATACATGGCTTACATTATATTTCTATTGGGCAGCGCTGGTCTAGAGCCTTCACCCAATGGCTCTGAATTTCTGGGTTTGTTCCCTCAGAACCTCAGCTGGGGAGGTGTAAGCAGGCTTCCTGGAGGAGCTGGTCTCAGCTGAGCCCTGAGGACAGGTGGCATTACTGTCTGGGATTATCATGAGCCCTCTCTGTGGCTCAGCGCTGGGCATCTGTCTGCACTGGGCTGTGAGGGCTGAGTGGGGCGTGGCCCAGGCTGGAGAGGCCTGAGTCTCAGTCCTTACCAGCGGTCAGGAGGTCGGGACTCAGGCCTGGGTGCTACAGGGGCTCCTTGGGCTCCCCAAGGAGGGCTGGCTCCCTGAGGCTGTATCACCCCCACCTCGCAGGAGCGTCTGGCCCAGCTGGCTCGTGAGGATGCAGAGCGGGAGCTGAAGGAGAAGGAGGAGGCTCGGCGCAAGAAGGAGCTCCTGGAGCAGATGGAGAGGGCCCGCCACGAGCCTGTCAATCACTCAGACATGGTGGACAAGATGTTTGGCTTCCTGGGGACTTCGAGTGGCCTGCCAGGCCAGGAGGGCCAGGCGCCTAGTGGCTTTGAGGTACCAGGCGGGAGGAAGGGGTAGGGACAGGCCCCAGAAAGATGGCCCTCCCTCCTCTTGTGCCCCTTTGCATTACAGTCCACCTGATCCCCTCTGAGCAGAGAGCAGCAGAGATGACCTGGGTCAGGGGCCTCAAGTCCCAGACCCTGTCCAGCCACCAGTCTGCCATGTGACCTTGGGCTAGTCACTGTCCCTCTCCAGGGCTGTTCATTCACAAACCTTTATTCATTTGTGTATTGAGGACCTACCCTGCACTGGGCTCTGTCTGGGGGAGTGAACAGGATGAACAAAACCCTACGCTCATCGAGGAAGAGCTGGCCCTGCAGGGACAGGTCGGGGAGCTGCAGCCCAGCCCCAAGTTGCCCCCATGGCAGGGAACCCCTTTTTCTCCCCAGGACCTGGAGCGCGGGCGGAGGGAGATGGTGGAGGAGGACCTGGACGCGGCCCTGCCCCTGCCTGACGAGGACGAGGAGGACCTCTCCGAGTATAAATTCGCCAAGTTTGCCGCCACCTACTTCCAGGGCACCACCACGCACACCTACACTCGACGGCCGCTCAAGCAGCCACTGCTCTACCACGAGGACGAGGGCAACCAGTTGGTGAGGGCTGGGGCCGTGCTGGGTCCCTGGGTCCCTGGTATGCAGGGACCAGGGCTGACTTCGCCTGCACCAGTCTGGGGCCACGCCACGGGCAAGGTCCCAGGGAACACCCACAAGGTGTCAGCCCTTGGTCATTCTGATAACTTTAGCAACATCCTGGCTGCACTTTCTGACTGGTGTGGCTCTGCCCCCAGGCGGCCCTGGCAGTCTGGATCACTATCCTCCGGTTCATGGGGGACCTCCCAGAGCCCAAGTACCACACGGCCATGAGTGATGGCAGCGAGAAGATCCCTGTGATGACCAAGATTTACGAGACCTTGGGCAAGAAGATGTACAAGAGGGAGCTGCAGGCCCTGCAAGGCGAGGGCGAGGTGAGGTCACTCCCAGGCCGGTGGGGAGGGCTGCCTGGCACCCCCAGCCTCAGGGTCCTCTGCAGAAGGAGACTTCTAAAATTTGCCTCTGCTTCACCTCCCTGACCCCTGCTCTCCTCTGCCTACTCACGGGAAAAAATGGGTGAGCATTTCATCGACTGAAATGCTGACCACAACTGAAGCTGCTTGGCAGAGCTGATGGGCTCTGCAATTGGGAAGTGGTGGGCAGGTCACTACACTTTTCTGAGTCTGTTTTCCCATCTGTCACTTGGCTGATAGCAGGTGGGAGTGGCAATGTGGGGTATACCTTGTAAATGTGAGCATGGGGGTGACAATTCTAGTCACATCATCAATTGCTCTTGTCATGACTTGCAGCCCCGTTGCTTGACCCTGATTGTCTTGCAGGCCCAGCTCCCCGAGGGGCAGAAGAAGAGCAGTGTGAGGCACAAGCTGGTGCACTTGACCCTGAAGAAGAAGTCCAAGCTGACAGAGGAGGTCAGAGCAGATCCTGCATGGCCTTGGTGACCCAAGATGGGGGCAAGGCTGAGCTCTGGATCCTCAGGGACAGGGTGGGAGTGGACACTGCCTGTTCTCAGGGGATCTGGATGGTTGGCAGGACAGTGTGGGGGGTGATCAGGCAGACAGGATACAAGGAAGAAGGCAGTGTCCTCAGGCTGGGGCCAGTCAGGGAGGCTTCACGGAGGAGGGGATGGGAGAGCTGGGGGGGGCTGGACTGGCAGCTGGTGAGAGGGAGGACATTTCCTGCCAGGGCATTGACCAGGACATTTGCTCCAGGGACCTTTAAGCTGATGAGAACTTTTCTGTGGGATCAGAGTGCCCATGGGGCATTAACACCATTAATTTGAATTCATTCATTCAGTCACATTGTATTTTCTGAGCACGGTCGCAGCCCTGTGCTGCAGGATTATCCAGGCTGGAAGGGCAGACACAAACTAAGGCATTCATGGAGCAGGGCGACTGGCTCTTCCCTGCCCATGCTTCTGTGCACACTGGTCCCTCTGCCTAAAATTTCTCCTTCTTCTCTGCCTGGGGGTCACCTCTTCAGGAAGCCTTCAGAGTCAGGCTGCTTCTTGGAGCCTTCCGCAGCCTGTCTTGTTTCTGCCCTCATTTTGTTTCCCATCCAAGGCTCAAGTCCAGTCTTGTAGCTACATAGCTGCAGATTTGAATTGCAGCTCTACCGCTCAGTATCCAAGGCACACAGGGAGGAAAGTGCCCACTAGTGGGTTCCTGGAAGGATGGAGACGATGGCTGTGGGTGCTCAGTAGACAAGAGGACCTCCCACGCCCCTCCTGTCTGCAGGGGCACACTCCCGTCGCCCACCCTCTCACTCACTCCACTACTCTGGACAGAGTGCAGGGCAGGTGCTGCGCGGGGCCAGAGAGGAGAAACGCATTTGTAAGATTCCAGGTCCGAGGCTGTTTGCACAGGGGCATTAATGACGGGTGATGGTGACCAGGTGCTTGGAACCCAGGTGTACTCTGGGTGTCAGCGTGGTATGTGGCCCACCCCAGAGAGACACAGGTCCCACCAGAATCAGAGGAGGAGATCCCTGTCCTGGCTAAGGGGACTTCCCTGGGGTAGGGGCTGGAGGTGGATGTCATGGAGGCTGCAGAGGAGCCTGATCCCCAGAAGTGGGGGGCGGTGCTCCCCAGCTGTGTGGGCCAGGCATTGATCCCGCACCTGTTCTGCACAGGGCGGCCGTATGATGGTGGTGAGGAGCCAGCTCTCTGGCTACTCCCAGGATTCTGCTCTCTAGGGGAGTGGGCAGACCTAGGCATGAGGCAGGGCCCCAGTCAAACCTTGTCCCCTCCCTGTGGCCCAGGTGACCAAGAGGCTGCATGACGGGGAGTCCACGGTACAGGGCAACAGCATGCTGGAGGACCGGCCTACCTCCAACCTGGAGAAACTGCATTTCATCATTGGCAACGGCATCCTGCGGCCTGCACTCCGGTCAGTGCCTGAGGCGGGCACTGGGAGTGGGCAGCTAGGGGGGACATCTCGGTCTTCCTGGAAGGCAGCCCTGAAAGGCTTTTGGCTGCGTGGTGGCTCGGTCACCTTAGCAACAGATGAAGCCAAGCAGGCCTGGGTTAGCTCTGTGCTAGCTGGTTGTGTGACCTTGGGAGAGTGATTTCACCCCTGTGAGCTTCAGTTTCTTCATCTGTAAAGATGGAATAATAATAATATCTGCCTTATAAGCTCCTGGGCTGATAAAACTACGGAAAGTGTGTGACATAGGACCTGCACAGCAGGCACTCAGTGAACAGTAGCTGTCATTGTCGGTGGCGCGATATCATGTACGCTCAAACACCGTGCGGAGAGAAGCAAAGCAGTTCTGTTTATTGATTCTTGTAAAAGGGTTTATATAGGACATGCACGATGCCTCACATACCATCTAAGTTATAACAATGTTAATAATCTTAAACTATTTAGGTTCCCAGGCTCCTGCAGTAAGCATAGGATGTTACATGATCAAGGACAGATTGTTTTAAGTTCGTCACGAAACTTCATTAAGTAGGCCATCTCTTATCCAGCCGGCTGTGCCTGTCTTAGGTTGTCCTCCTCGGAGGATCTTACCCGTTATTGGCTATCCAGTCATTCATACTGGATACATTAAATAGGCCATTTCTTATCCAGCCTGGATACGTGACATTCCTCATAGCTTGTTTATCAGTTCAGCCCATGGCTTATTCTCTAGAGCCTTCAGGTGGGGGCCTACAGTCATCATGATCTGACATGCATTTTCTGCTGTAATTCAGCCCTGCCAGCACCTTCTGTGCATCCAGCAGGCCCATGGTCAGCATGCCTGGGATCCTGCAAGTGTCTCCTTCCGCTCCCAGGCCCAGGAGAGGCCTTTGCTCAGATCCCTCAGATCCCTGGGTTGATGACCCACGACTTTCCAGGAGCAATTAAGGAATCAACTCACCTGTGACACGGGAGGGAAAACGGGACTTCTCTGAGGACTCCACCTGCACAGGATGGCTGGTCAGGAGAGCCGAGCCCATGAACCTGTGTTAGATGGCTGGGAGGACTGCAGGATGGGACTGGTGAGGGGTCAAGTGCCATTTACCAATGAGAGACTTGAGGCCCAGAGCCGGGAAGAGGCTTGCCCAGAGGCCACTGGCCTCCCCTTCATTGCTCCTTGAGGCCAGTTACTACCTCCCAGAGATGGTCTTAGTGCCAGGGGCCACCCGCCTCCAGGAAGAAAGTGTAGCTAGCTGCCCAAGATATGTTTAAGGGGCATGAATTTGCCCTGAAGTGGTCACTTCTAGAGAACACAGTGCCAGGAGCCCAGGACCAAGTCAGAAGGCTGGAGTGCCAACTCCCTGAGGGACCACAGCTAGTCCCTCCCTTCCCTTGGCCTCAGTCTCTCTGTCTCTAAAGTGAACGGGGTAAGGGGCTTCCAGCTACAGGTAATAACGTCTTCACTGGTCTGTGACAAGGTGGGAAGAGAAGGATGTTTCTAAAGCTAAATTTGACTTATTTAAAGGGCTGTTCTTTGCTCTGAGATTTCACCCTTCATACTTTTTGGATATTAAAATTACCTTTGTTTTCTAAAACGGTTGTGATATAAACAGTGGGCAGGTGCTGTGCATGTGGTGCTTTGAATGTCCTTATTTGTCTTGATAATAAGTCATTATTTATTTATTTATTTTGAAGTTGTACTGTCCCTGAACTCTCAAAATCAGGGCGCCCCACTGATTTAGTCCCTCCTTCCTGCCCAGGCCTGCCCTTCAGAGAGGAAAGAGCAGCAGTGAGTGCCCCCTGGTGGTCACTGCGTGGTGGTGGGTCCTGCCCTTGGCCCTGAACAGGCAGGCAGCTTCTGCTGAGGGTTTACAGTGCTGGGCACTGTGCTAGGTCCTTTATTAAGCCTTGGCTCATTTTTCTTAGGATCCTGCTAGGAAGATGTTATGATTTCCCTTTAATATGAAAACCAAGCAAAACCAAAAATTACCTTCATTGCTTTAAACTGGCTACAGAAGTAATACACAGCCACTTAAATATTCAAACATTCTAGAAATATATCAAAAGTCAAAGTCCCTACTCATTCCATTCCCCAGAGAAGTTCCCCAGGTGTTTTTTCTATTGTTCCTGCTTCCATGAGAAGTGAACTCACCTGCTTAGGCCACGCAGCTTGGTGAGGGATGAGGCAGGGTTGGAGCCTGTGCTTCTTATCAAAGTGGTCAGCGCGCCCAGGAGCAGGGTATGCACCACCCTCTGCATCCTGGGGCCCCGGCCGTGGGCTCTGGATTGGAGTCAGGAGCATGCTTCATGCCTGATAAACCTGTCTCCAATGCCAGACCCCCTCCAACGGCCCCAGAGCGCTGGGCTCACCTCCCCCACCTGGCCCCCGCTACACCTCCACCCTGTGGTCTCTGGCAGGTAGGAGAGCATGCTTCCCACAGGCTGCTGGGAGGGGTGGGGCTTCCCCCTGACGCAGTCTCCTCCCTTGCGTCCCGCCTGCCTAGGGATGAGATCTACTGTCAGATCAGCAAGCAGCTCACTCACAACCCGTCCAAGAGCAGCTATGCCCGGGGCTGGATCCTTGTGTCTCTCTGCGTGGGCTGCTTCGCCCCCTCCGAGAAGTTTGTCAAGGTAGGGGTGGTGTTTGGCCTCCAGGGGTGGGAAGGAGGGCTGAGCCTGGTCCCCAGCGTTGAGGGGCAGAGCATGGGGAAGAAGCTCAGGGGCTTGGCAGTAAGGCCCTGCCTGGCCGTCTCCTCCCAGGCCTCCCCGCCGCTGGCTGCCCGCTGCCTGCCGCCGCAGGGCCCATCTTCCTGACCCCTTCATCCCTGGCTCCAAGAGCCCCATTTTATTTATGAGGACACTGAGTTTGACAACAGCACCCCCTGGACCCTCCACATGCTTGTCTGGAGCACTTTAGTTTGTCTCAGGCCATTTTCTTGACTGCTCCTTAGTGCCAGGCTCTGGGTGCTGGGGACACAGAGGCAGGGCAGGTGATGGCAGGACCAGCCCAGCTGGTCAGCCCTGTGAAGAGGGGTCAGGTGGTCTCTGGAGGGAGAGGAGCAGTTATGCTGGGCAAAGTGGGGTATGGCATTGTGGGCTGATGCAGAGGGCATGGCTGAGGCCAGACAGGTGGCCTGTGCCAACCTGAGGCACGTGGACTTGATCTGGAGGGCAGTGGGAGCCCTGGAAAGCAGAGGGGTGTGGATGGACCTGCCTTGAAGAGCAGGTTCTCAGTGTGGGTGGAGGGACCGGAGACCCAATGAGGCTGCTCTGACGGACCAGGTGTTACCAACCCAGGTCCTTAGACTCTTTAATCAATAGAAATTGATAGAGGCCAGATGAGAAATTGAGGCAAGGCTTTACTGGGACTCTTGCTGCAGCACTAGGGAGCCAGAACAAGAAACAGGTGCTCTGAGTTGGGGCAGGTTCTTCCTTAAATGGGGGGAGAGTAGAGGTGCGGCTTCGGTGGTCTGCCCTCCCACTTGGTGGTGCCACGTGCAGGGGTCATGCGCAGTGCCCTGCTTTTGCTCCCCGTACCTCAAATGTAGTTTTTTTTTTGTGGCCTTTTTGTATCCTGTTATTCATAATTATCCCAGCCGCACCTGTGTGCAATTATTTTTAGTCCCTCATAGTTTTTGTAGTCCGTTGCTCACGGAGTCATTTGTCCAGGTGCGAGCACTCAGGTAAAGGGTCTCAAGTCCCAGACTATCTCACAGGCAGGCAGAATGAGGGGGGCCGGAGTGGGTCTCCTCAGCTGGTCCTCTGTCCGTAGTACCTGCGGAACTTCATCCACGGTGGACCACCTGGCTACGCCCCGTACTGTGAGGAGCGGCTCAGGAGGACCTTCGTCAATGGGACTCGGACACAGCCGCCCAGCTGGCTGGAGCTGCAGGTGTGGCCCCACCCCCCACCCCCGGCATGCATGTGTGTGGCCAGTGCCCCAGAAAATTTCCCTGCTTTGGAATTCTGTGGTTCTTCAAGCAGCCACCCTCAAGTTCTGGAATCTCAGGCCTGCTGGAACAGGAAAGCCCCCCGTGATGATTGACTCCCATCTGCTGGCTTCATAGTCAAAGCGACTTGGGCAGGGGGTTTCCTCTGCTCAGTGGCTTCATCTGCAACATGGCGATAGGGATACTCATTTCACAGGGTCTTGTGATGGTTATGTGATGTGAGGGCAGAAGCCCTGGCATGTGGCAGAGCCCGACCACCCAGCTCAGGCGCCCCAGCTCAGGGGGGAGCACAGCAGGGCTCCCTGGGCACCTGTGACCAGGGACAGGCAATGCCCCGTAGGATGCTGGGGTTCGAGGGCTTCAACCCCACAGGGAGCTGGGAGCCTAGAGGGAGCGAGCTGTTCTGAAGCGAAAGGATTTCCACAGACCCTCCTGGGTCACTTTCAGGCCACCAAGTCCAAGAAGCCCATCATGTTGCCTGTGACGTTCATGGACGGGACCACCAAGACCCTACTGACAGACTCGGCGACCACAGCCAAGGAGCTCTGCAGCGCGCTGGCGGACAAGATCTCGCTCAAGGACCACTTTGGGTTCTCCCTCTACATCGCCCTGTTTGATAAGGTGAGGTGGGCCCCGGGCGCCTCCTCCCCAGCACCACCTGGGCCGCTCCCGAGCTCCCACCCCAGTGCTGCCACCTCCTGGTCCAGGTTCCTAACCTTCCAGGGCCTTTTTCCTCCTCTGTAAAGGAGCAGTGCTCCTGGCTCTGCCCTGACTTGTTAGGACCACGGAGAGGTCTAAGCACCTAAAGAGGGGCCCACAGGTACCATGGAGATTGAAACCCAGAGCTCACCTCAGTCATATGTGCCCAGGTGCATTCAGTCGTCTGCTGGTGACAGCAAGAACAGAGACTGGAGGGACATAAAGCCACTGGCTCTCACTGGCTGTTTTCCACTTGCAAATGGGACTGTAACTCCTTATCAAGGTGCTGTGGTAGCTTCTTTTCACTTGTTACTGGTCACCCGGAGTGTGTGCCTCCTGGGGCACACTGGGCTTGGAGCCTTCTCTGCCGAGCCGGGCCTGGGGGTGGGTGACTTTGCCTCCACACCCAGCATCATCACATCTGGCAGAGGTGCCCCCCTACCCCTCGCCCCAGCAGGTCCAGGGATACAACCATGTTATCAATGCCGTTTGCCTGGATTTTTCTCACCAACAGATACTGCCTGTGTTTTCAGTGACCATTTGTCCATCAAAGTTTCACAAAAGACTGACGCTAGGAAGTGGGAACTCCCATGTGGCTGTGCCTCCTCAGAGCCCGAGGTGGGACCCAGGGGTCCCATGCTGGGCTGCCTCCTGGGGGACCTGGCCCGCCCCTCCTCTCTCTCAGCCTTGGTTTTCCATCGGCACGAGAACAGCTGGCACAGCCGATGGCTCCTTGTGGTCCTCCCTGCCTGCTCGCCCTTCTGCTGGGTGACCTCCAGCCCTGTCCCGCAGGTGTCCTCCCTGGGCAGCGGCAGTGACCACGTCATGGACGCCGTCTCCCAGTGTGAGCAGTATGCCAAGGAGCAGGGCGCCCAGGAGCGCAACGCCCCGTGGAGGCTCTTCTTCCGCAAGGAGGTCTTCACGCCCTGGCACAACCCCTCTGAGGACAACGTGGCCACCAACCTCATCTACCAGCAGGTGGTGCGTGGGGTGAAGTTCGGGGAGTACAGGTGTGAGAAGGTGAGTGAGAGCTACCTTGTTTTCCCAGTTTGGCTGAGTGTTCCTGTCCGTGACTCACGCTCTGCGAACGCGGGGGTGAGCCAGACCGAGGCTGGGCCTTAGCTAGGCTTCTCCTGGATTTCACACCGCCTCCAGGAGCAAGGGCTCTGGAGAATAGCCTGCGTTCTGCCCGTGGGAGGCGTTCCCACACTGCTGCAGTGATGGTGCCCGGCACAGGGGGTGCGCTTCAGAACTTGCTGTATTGTTCTGAGTTAGTCTAGAAAGTCCTGCTCTAAAGGAGTAAGAGAGCCACTTACTTAGACCAGAGTTTGCGAATGTGTATCCTTTTATCTCCAGAGGACAGGATTGATGTGGTTTTGTTTTTGACGGTGATGCTGGTTTTTGTGATACTCATGGCTCTGTTGGTGATTATGGTGGAAATGATGGAAATGAAGGGGAGGTTTGGTGGCAGTGGTGGAGGTGGTGACGGTAATAATGTGGTCTTGGTGTTGGTGAGCTGATCGTCAGGCAGGATGCATTAGTACGGCCATATCAGTTGCTTAAGTTCTGAAATACTTTGAACTAGTTGGAAAACATCTACTGTCTTCAAGGTGCCCAAGGGTCTTTCTCTGTTGTCGCTGCTGCCAGAGCCCTGGGGAGCCCCAGGAAGGCATCACTGGGGCTGCCGTGCACCAGCTTCAGGCAGAAAAGCGGCGGATGCTCAGTGCCCACTGGCTTTCTGAAGCCTCTGCAGTACAGCTTACTGGTTGTTCAGTACTTTGACTATGCCCGGGTGATGTAGTGATGGTGATGGAGGCCGTAACAGTGATGCATTCCCCTCCTCTGATAGTCTCCAGCGGTACCCAGGCCCCCTGTTCTCCAGGGCAGGCCCTTCTCACTGGGCTGAGGATGTAGTGGCTGCAGCATGACCGATGGGCGGGCTGGACTCTCTGGGTCAGCTCGTGTGCCCTGGGCAGAGTCCAGCTCTGCTGGTGCTGAGGGGACCCAGGAGAAGGCAACGGTGTGGCCTTGCCCTTGGGGAGCTCCTGGTGGACCGGCAAGAGCACAAGGTCCCAAAGGCTGGACTCTGCGAGTTACAGGAGGCAGGGCCTAGGGGCTTTGGTGGTGCAGAAGAGCTTCCCAGAGGGTGTGTGAGCAAGATCTTCCCCCGCCTAGGAGGATGACCTTGCTGAGCTGGCCTCCCAGCAGTACTTTGTGGACTATGGCTCCGAGATGATCCTCGAGCGCCTCCTGAACCTTGTGCCCACCTACATCCCCGACCGCGAGATCACGCCCCTGAGGACGCTGGAGAAGTGGGCCCAGCTGGCCATTGCTGCCCACAAGAAGGTGGGAGTGCTGGGGGATCTCGAAGGAGGGGCTTTCTGGTGGCCTGGCTGAGGGGCAGGGACCCGAGAAATCAAAGGGGTCACAGCTCTCACCTGACATCTGTCTGTCCATGGGGCTGGGGGGACAGGACGGCACCCTTGACCTCTGCCTCCCAGCAGCCTTTCTCCACCATGGATATCGGTTCACTTGGGTTTTCTGCGCTCTACTCTGGGCTGGGCGCCAGAGACACAGAGATGGATCCAATCCGCTCTGTGGCCTCGTGAGGGAAACCAGGGGTCTGTGGGTCCTGAGGGTCCCAATTCCCAGCCTCCCACCTGCGCTTGCTAGAGCTGCAGCTCAGGAGTTGGTGCATGCTGGGGCAGTGTCTAGGAAGTGCTCCCTCCTTCTCCCTGAAAACTCTGGCCCAACTTCCTGCCTGAGGAATTTGAGGTACAGGCTCCCTCTGCCCCTTGCTTAGGGCCCCAGGCCTATGACCAGTCATGAGCAGAGCAGGGTGGCTTGGTTGGGAGGGACCCTGGCTGCTGGAGGGGGCCCCACGACTTCCCCATCTCAGGCCCTAGTTGTGTGAGAGCGGGACCAATTTGCACATAAGTTGCCAAGGGCTCCAAGGTCAGCGGCCTCTTCCCTAACCTAGGAGCCCCATGTGTCTCCCCAACTCCGCCCCCCAACACTTTGCCTTCCTGGGTTAGCTGCCCACAAGGCTCCACCTGACACTGAGGGCTCCCTGCATCCCTCTGCATCTAGGCCTGGCTCACCCCCAGGCCCTCCCTGCCCTCCAGAAGAGACTCGTGCTCTCCCTCCCCTGCTCTGTCTCTCCGTCCTTGGCAACCTCCTCTCCCTCATCTGTCACCCCTCACACCAGTCAGCTGTTGAAGCCCATCCATTCTGCTGGCTGACAGCTCCAGCCTCTGTCCCCCACCTCCGCTCCTCTGCCTTCCCCGGGCCTCCTGCGTGTTCACTGCCATCATGCACGTGGCCTGTGGTTGTTCTGGGTTGGGTGCCACTGCTTATGAATTCCTTTTGTTTTGGGCACTTGCCACGTGTGGGCACTGCACCAGGCCTTTGAGACCCAGCTGTGAGCAGAGCAGATGTGGCCTTTGCCCTCGGCCAGCTCACGGGGTCTCTGCCCTGCGCCGGCAGTGCCCTGGCCTGTGCGCGTCCCAGAGCCCTGTGCCAGGCCTCTTGTAGAGTGGACAGATGTGAATTAGCATGGTCTTTAGGGTCATCAGGGTAAAAATACTTTATTTTGAGATAATTTCAAGCTTAAAGAAAAATTGTAAGTTAAAAAACTAGACCTGCTGTGTGCAGTATACACGTCACCCTGACTCGCCAGTTGTAACACTGTCCCACATTTGCTTTACGATGTTCTCTGTCTGCACACATACATATTTTTTCTGAGCCATTTAAGATTAGGTTGGAGGCACTGAGCCCCTTGTCCCTGAATACCCACTGCTCCTGGGGTGGCACTGCCTCAAGGCCCTTGCTTAGTGCCTGGAAACGCTACCGTGGATGCGCTGACTCATGCGTGACTTTCTCTATGTTTGTGTTCGTAGATGATAAAAACCCTGAGTTCATTCTGATCCCTTCAGTCCTCCTCCAACACCACCCAGTTCTTACTGAAGCTCGTCAGGATATTTTTAGATAATAAGACGTCGGTGCTTTAGTTTTTTGGCAGGAGTGTTGCATCACCCCCGCTGCTGCCCAGCCAGGCTCCAACCCTTCTCCATTCTGCCATCATCCTACCTCCCAGGCCTGCCTGTCGGTGTCCACTAAAAGCCCATCTCGCAGTGATGGGCGGCCTTGCTCACATTCCACGTCACTTGGCTCCTACACGTCCGTTTCCAACTCCCTCTTCTCGGTCAGCTCTGGCTCGCATCCCCCACCCTCCTTCCCCCTTAGCCACTCATGTTCCTGTTCCCCAAACACTCCCCCAACACCAAATCCCTGCCTTTGCACCTTGCACGTGTGCTGGCTGGGACTGTGGGCTTTCTTGTCACTCTGCTAAATCAGGAGCTCCCTGAGAGAGGACCCACGTTTCTCTAGTAAGTGCTCACTGATGTCGTTGGAATTGGAGGAAGATGGAGTGATGGGAGTGGCTATGGGCTGGAGGGAGGCCATAGTGCACAGGGGGACGTGGCAGCCTGGGGCCCACATCTGGCTTCAGGACAGGGACATTTTATTTCCAGACAGAGCTTGTGCCATGTCTTCTGTCCCCCTGTCCTCATCTGTCCACCTCCAGGGGATTTATGCCCAGAGGAGAACTGATGCCCAGAAGGTCAAAGAGGATGTGGTCAATTATGCTCGCTTCAAGTGGCCCTTGCTCTTCTCCAGGTTCTACGAAGCCTACAAGTTCTCAGGTACCAGTCAGCCCTCCTGCCTCCAGCCCCTCCCTCTATGGCTCTGGCCCTCGGTGGAGGGAGGGGAATGGTTGGAGCCAGACCCCAGCCTCCTGCCTGCAGGGTTGCCTGGTCTCTCTGGGTCAGTGGGCTGTGCCTCCCTGCAGTCCAGTAGGGCTCTGTGGCACATAATAGGTGCCCAGCCACACACTGGGTTGAACGATTGAGTATTGTGATCATTAAAGCACCTACTGTATACAGAAGAGGGCAGCCCAGAGCACAGGCTGGGCTGACTCTGAAGCTGACAGTGGATGCGGCCGACACAAACCTGCACAGGCCATTGACTTAGCCATCCTCAGCCCGTCAGTACCAGGCGTCTGCTCTGTGCCAGGCCCTGTGCCGGTGCTGGGCTTCATAGGACCACCAAATATCAGGTCAGAGGGAACCTTGGAGCTCGGTAGGTCCAATCGCTCCCCATAGCCCACCTCACCGCAGGCCAAGGACTTGTCCCAAGCTGCACAGACACCAGTGGCCAGGATGGGGCTCAAACCCAGCTCTATAATCCAGCACTCTCTTCCTGCCACACCTCAGGTTTGGCTTGTAGGGAGGTTGTGTTCTCTGAGCCTCAGTTTCCCCATCTGTAAGATGGACATCAGTATACCTCACTCTAGCCACCTCCCTGGTGGTTATGAGGATCAGAAAGGGCAGGGCCCAGGAGTGAGGAGGCGCCCTCTCAGTGCCTGCCTCTGCCCCAGGCCCCAGCCTCCCCAAGAACGACGTCATTGTGGCCGTCAACTGGACAGGCGTCTATTTCGTGGATGAGCAGGAGCAGGTGCTTCTGGAGCTGTCCTTCCCCGAGATCATGGCCGTGTCCAGCAGTCGGTTAGTCCAACCCCCCCCCCCCCCCACCTGCTCGAGTGCAGGGCAGGGACTTGTCTGAAGCCGCGCAAAGACCAGTGGTAGGGATGGGTCTCAAACCCAGGGTCCTGATTCAGCACTTTGTGAAGTGAGGAGGTGCAGGTGGAGACACAGACAGACAGAGGAGGAAGGAGGGGACTCCTGGGGCTTTCCTGCAGTCATGGGGCCTTTGAGGGAAGCCTCTGCCTCACAGAGGATATCACCAAGGTGCAGAGACACATAGTGACCTGTCCTGGTCGCATGTGGCTGAGCAGGTGGTGCTGCACAGTGCAGAGCCCTCGGGCGCCTTCCTCCTAGTAGGGTGGACGGGGTCCTTGCAGTGCATTTGTGGTTGCTCTGAGATGGGTGTGGAAGATTAGGAGGACAGTTGGGGGCAGTTGAGCGTGTACAGAAAGAGCTGGCCTCACCTCCATGTCCTCATCCCTAAAATGAAGGTCTTTCCTTCAGTAACAGTAGTGAGGAATAAATACAGTAATTTGTAAACTAAAAAGTGCAATCCACATGGGAACAATGGTGGGGGTGGGTTCCTGGAATTGACTGGGGTTCCCAGCAGTGCCTCCTCGCCGATCTGGGGCTGGTAGGAGTGTCTCTGGGCTGTGTCCCAGGTGGGCCAGGGTTGGGTCATGTCTGGCTCTGACCAGACACGGGATGCAGTAGTGACCAGATGGTCCTTGTCCTCCCGTGGCTTCAGTCGAGAGGGGAGATGGACATTGAATAAGCCATTTTAAAGTAAGGACCAGTGTGCTGAGGGCTGTGGGAGGGCAGGGAGGGCTTCCTGGAGGAAGTGGTACCTAGGCTGAGGCCTAAAGGGTGAGTGGGAATCAGACAGAAAAGGGGAAGTGAGCTCCCCCCTGCAGGCCTCCCCCTGGACCACATGTAACTGGCCCAGCCATGTCTGACTCAGGCTGAGCACATCTGACTGGGCCATCTCACCCTGGCTGGGCCAGCCTCTCTGGCTGGGCCACATCTGACTGGGCTGGCCTTGGTCTCCTTCAGGGAGTGCCGTGTCTTGCTCTCGCTGGGCTGCTCTGACCTGGGCTGTGCTGCACCTCACTCGGGCTGGGCAGGGCTGACCCCTGCTGGGCCCTGTTCTCCGTATTGGTCCTGCAGGGGAGCGAAACTGACAGCCCCCAGCTTCACGTTGGCCACCATCAAGGGGGATGAGTACACTTTCACCTCCAGCAACGCTGAGGACATCCGTGACCTAGTGGTCACCTTCCTGGAGGGGCTCCGGAAGAGGTCTAAGTATGTGGTGGCCCTGCAGGACAATCCCAACCCTGGTGAGTGGCTCCTGGCACAAGCTGCCAGTCACCGGGAGTCAGGGTGTTGGGCAAATCACACGGCTTGGCCTGGCATTTAAGGTTGCTAGTGCCTGTTACCCATTCTTCCTTGGATGCCCTCAGTTCCAGCTGGACCAAATAGCCAAACTCTGTGCCTTCAATCTGTGCCCTGTGGGGAAACTTCCTCTCCCTTCTCCCTCCACCTGGTCCTTAAATAGGTATCATTAGTCACCATCTCCAGAGAAGATCAGGGATTCCGGATCAGTGTTCCCCAAATAGCCACCAACTTCAAATGATGACAGCAATACAACTATGGTCTGAGCATCCCCTGGGCCTCCGAGGCCCTGGGCAGAGTATGAAAAAGAGATGAAATGACCGCCGGCCCTGCCCTCAGTGGGGAGAGGGGGTGGGAACAGAGAGTGACAGTCCCTGTGATAGTGCAGTGTCTCGGGGAGCCCAGAGGCCGTGGGGGCCTGGGCAAGTGGCCCCCATGCAGCCTGGGGCTCAGGGAGGACGTCTGTGTGTCAGGCCAGTGCTGAGGGTGGAGAAAAGAACTGAGCAGAAGCTGGAGGGATCAGGTGTGTCTGGGAACTGCAGGTGGTTGGGTGTGGCTGGAATGGGTGAGATGAGGTGGGAGTGGCAAGAAGTGAGGCAGAGGGAGTCAGGAAGACCCTTCGAAGGACAGGTCTTGTGAGCATGTCAAGGAGTGGGGGATTTCTCCTAGGGCAGTGGGGAGCCACAGAAGGCTTTTGAGCAGGGGAGTGGCCCCCTCCAATGACTCTGTGTGGAGGGTTGTGGCAAGGTGGAGGCAGAGTGAGTGCTGAGCAGATAGGAGGGACAGAGCCTCAATTCTTCAGAGGGGAGGAGAAGCTTACAGGTCATCAACCCAAATAAGGTGTTTCAACCCAGTCCCTCTCTCCGTACCCCCACCCTGTGGCCCCACTTACCTCTGCCTTCCAGCGGGTGAGGAGTCAGGCTTCCTCAGCTTTGCCAAGGGGGACCTCATCATCCTGGACCACGACACAGGCGAGCAGGTCATGAACTCGGGCTGGGCCAACGGCATCAATGAGAGGACCAAGCAGCATGGGGACTTCCCCACCGACTGCGTGTATGTCATGCCCACTGTCACCATGCCACCACGGGAGATTGTGGTAGGTGGCCTGGGGTGGCAGATGGGTAGAAGGCTCCCCGGTCCCTCTTTGTCTTCTTCCTATAATGATAAAATGGAGTGAGCGATTACAATAGATTCATGCTTTGCAGCTTCTGTGAAGATGATCTGGGGGTCTTACAGGACCACAAACTTAAAGTTGGGGCAACTATCAAACCTGTGCCAGGCAGAAAGGGACCTAGAAATTGCATCAGATGAGGAACTGCCCAGGGATAGGAGATGGGAGGAGAGGTCTGGGGGAGAGGGTATCACCTTACACTATCAGAAAAGGCAGCCGGGGCACAGATGGGAAGGGAGGCCCTGGTCTCTCTGGAGCACCCCCCAAGCCAGCACTAAGGACTCGGTGCCACCCAGCTTTCCAGGCAGCCCCTGAGCCAGGCTCTGTTCACCAGGCAGTTGTCACACTGCGTCCTCTGCCTTGTCCAGGCTTTCTGACTGCCTGCCCCCTCCCTGGTTCAGACACAGGGCACCGAGGGAACGGGCTTGAGCCCAGCATGAGGGAGGTGGGGGGAACTTCAGAGATTGCCCAGGAGGAAAGGGGCTCCCAGGTCAGAGTAGGGCACAGGGTCCACCCCCTGGAGGCAGTCTCCTCCAGGCCTAGTCAAGAAGGCTCTGGGCTTTACCATGTTGATCCCAGGGCCCCAGGTGGAGAGCCGACCTCAGCTGCCTGTCTCCCTGTCTCTAGGCCCTGGTCACCATGACCCCCGACCAGAGGCAGGATGTTATCCGGCTCCTACAGCTGCGAACGGCAGAGCCTGAGGCGCGCGCCAAGCCCTACACGCTGGAGGAGTTTTCCTATGACTACTTCAGGTGATGGGGCAGGGCAGAGGGGGCCCAGGACAGCGAGCTGCAGCTTCTGCTCCCCCCTGGTCTGTGTGTGCTTTGCAGTGCCCCCGTCTGTGAGCAGGGCCTGGGGCAGAGGGAGCCAGAGGGCAGTTTCAGTCCATCGAGATGACCCTTCTCGTGTTGTCATCTTTTCCTTCCTTTATTTAAGATACTGTGACCGTGCCCACCTCGGGTGGGGTCCTGGGCACTCATGACTTCACACCGGTGTCTGCCTCTCTGCCTCCCAGTCCTGGTGGGGAGACAGGCACAAAACCAGGCAGCTGTTAGTCTGCGTGCCCAGCTTTGTGCTGGAGATGCTGGCGAGGGTGAAGGGGGAAGCGAGGCTGCCTGGAGGAGGTGTTGCCTGAGCTGAGCTGTGCAGGAGGGGAGCCGGGTGGAGGAGTGTTACAGGCAGCACACGTGAGAGTGAGCAGAGAGAAGCAGGGCAAGCAGGCAGGAGAGGTGGGCAAGGCTGGCCGGGGCACAGCCAGCCTTGTTAGTGTCTCCGTTTTCCAGCTGAGAAAGTAAGGCCTGGGGAGGGCTGGAGACTCATCCCAGGTCACACAGCGCAGCAGGGAAGAGCAGGGCCTGTTTCCTACCCTCAGCCCCCGGCACAGGGCAGGATGGGGCTGGGGTCTCCCAAACTGGCCATCAGTGCTGACTGTCCCCGTGCTGCGCAGGCCGCCGCCCAAGCACACACTGAGCCGCGTGATGGTGTCCAAGGCCCGTGGCAAGGACCGGCTCTGGAGCCACACGCGGGAGCCGCTCAAGCAGGCGCTGCTCAAGAAGATCCTGGGCAGTGAGGAGCTCTCGCAGGAAGCCTGCATGGCCTTCATCGATATCCACACCCGTGGGGGTTGTGGGTGACACAGAGGGTCAGGTAGGAGCCACCGAGGGGGACCTCAGGGCAGGCCTCTGGGCTTCCACCTAGACGCCCACTTCTGAGAGGCCCAGCTGGGTCCTGGGCAGACGTGGAGGGGTGCAGATGGGGTGGCTCCATCCGTGTGCCCAGCACCTTCCAGTGTGTCGGGGGCTGCCTCACCCATTGTCTCCTCGCCCCTGTCATTTGGTTGACAGATTTATATTGTGCCATTTGCTGGCCCAGGCTTGGAGACACAGCAGTGACCAGACCCAGTCCCTGGCCTCTTGGTGTTTTTAGTTGAAAAGGGCAGATCGGGGTCAGTGCTGCGGTGTGGCCTGATGGCACATTGAGCTGACCTGGCTTGGAGGAGCGCAGGGAGGGCTTCCTGGAGGAAGTGATATCTAGGCTGAAGACTGGGTAGGCTTTGGCCAAAGGGGAGATGGGTGGGGAATGTTCCTGACAGAGGGAGCAGCCTGTATAAAGGCCCTGAGGCAAAACAGCAGGACTCTTTCCAAGGGCAGAGAATAACTCAGCATAGCTGGAGTATAGCGTTCAAGCAGGGAATGAAGATGTGGGCTGACTGATAAAAGTTTCCCCAGGCCGAGTCAGAAGCTTGGTCCTGATTCCAGAGGGAGCCACTGGGCAGGGGGTGGCATGGTTAGATTTGTGATTTGATTTCATCCTGGTTGCTGTGAGGACTCCGGATGTGGGGTTGGGGCCTGAAGCAGGATAGCCAGTGAGGAGGCAGCCAGAGGTGTTGCAGAAGAGGGCGGGCAGTGGGCGTGTTGAGCCTGGTGGGCAGATCATGCCCATTTCCCAGGTGAGCAGCCTGAGGCCCAGGGCCACATGACTGGGGGAGGCATGCTGTTTGAAGAGTGTGGCTGCCTGCCTCCCGGGCCAGTACTCCCCAGTTGGCTACGGCCTTCCTTGACGGCTCCCCACCTATGCTCAAGTACATGGGTGACTACCCATCCAAGAGGGTGCGCTCAGTCAACGAGCTCACTGACCAGATCTTTGAAGGTTCCCTGAAGGCTGAGCCCCTCAAGGACGAGGTGTATGTGCAGATCCTGAAGCAGCTGACAGACAACCACATCAGGTGAGCTGGGATGGTGGGAGGGTGAGGGGGCAGGCCCCCCACCCAGCGCCAACAGCTGAGGGCAGTCTTAAAGGTCCTCCATCTGTTGTGATGGGGAGCTCATTTCCTGCTGCAGCGGCAGCTGGCTCTGCCCGGGAGCAGTCTCTCCTCACCCAGAGCAGGGGGCTGTCCTCAGGCCCCCTCATGCCCTAAGGAGGGAGGGTCAAGAACCGAGAGGTGGTGGCTCCGCTGTTGGAGTCTGTCCTCCCAGATGAATGCTCCCAGCTCCTCCTAATTTCCCACCGCTCCCTGCCTGAGCCGCCTCTGGACACCCCTCCCCAGCCCAGACTCTGCTGTCCGCCCACAGGTTCATCTCATGAGCAATGGTCCTATCCCTGGGTCAGGCTGAGCTGGCTGTCAGTCGGAAGCTCTGGCTAAAAACTCTTATGGGCTGAGGTGTTGGACCCCAGAGGGTGTCACCTCCTCCCTGATGGCTACGGCAGGAGTGGGAAGTCAGACACATGCTCATCTCAGAGCCGGACAGAAGCCCTACCTTCCACCCTGACTCCCAGACCTCCAGCTCCCTCCCCAGCTTTGTCCCTCTCTACGTCTCTTGCACAAATCCACATCGAACCATACCTCAGATCTTCTCACAGTGCCAAGCCTTTGTATATGCTGTGCCCACAGCCGGGAAAAGCTTTGCATATCAGAATTTCTTCATCCTTCAATGCTTAGATCAAATGCCACCTCCTTCTAGAAGCCCTTCAGGCTTCCCTTCTGCCAGGCCCAAGGAGCTTACAGTAGTGCCTGAGGGAGCCCTGGGGCTGGTCTAATTCAGTGCTATTCAAATAATAGACAGTTCAAGAGCTTCTGCCAGACTATAAATCATACTCTGCTTCCTTCATAGGAAAGTTTTGCTAAGAAAAAAGTGTTAGCTGAGCCAAATAGAGTGCTCAGTCACATAGCTGATTTTCATTCTGGCCTGAGCTCCTTACCTCCATGTGATTGGTAAGTGTGTGGCCTGGTGCAGGTCGGCCGACCACACTTTGAGTAGCACTGATTGGATCTGGCTGTCAGGGAGGTGGGTCCGTGTTGGTCCTCAGACGGGTGGGGGTGAGGAGCTGAGGGGTATTGGCCCGAGGTGCCCCTGCTGGACACCACACCTCTTCCTGCAGGTATAGTGAGGAGAGGGGCTGGGAGCTGCTCTGGCTGTGCACAGGGCTCTTCCCACCCAGCAACATCCTCCTGCCCCACGTGCAGCGCTTCCTGCAGTCCCGTAAGCACTGCGTGCTGGCCATTGACTGTCTGCAGCGGCTCCAGAAAGCCCTGAGGTACAGCAGTCTGCGAGGGGCAGGGGGCGGGGCAGGCACTGGGATGGGCTTCTGGCCACACCAGGCTTGTGAGCTGAGTCCCTTGCGGATGATGAGGTCGTGACTGCACAGTAGTTGGGACCCATCTTGGTACCACATCTGCCAGATAGATAAAGGCTGCCATGCCCAGTACCGTCTGGACACAGTTTGAGAGTCTGGTTGCTCAGAAAGGTATCTTCTCATACCTTCAAGTCTGTTGGGGAGGCAGGCACCTGGGCAGCACTCCATATCCTGCAAAGCCCACTTGTATCCTTTGCTTCACTCGGTCCCCCCCCCAGCCCTATGAGGCGGGTTATCACATTTTAAGATGTGGAACTGGAGGCTTTAGAGGTTAAGTGACTGTCACCTCATAGGAAGTGGTGAACGGGGATTAGGACTGGGGTTTGCCTGTCTCCACGCTTCCCTCTGCTCTCCACTCCTGTGGCCCCAGGAATCTGCTGCCTCCTGATTCCCCCCACTCCTGGTTTTCAGAAACGGGTCCCGGAAGTACCCCCCTCACCTGGTGGAGGTGGAGGCCATCCAGCACAAAACCACCCAGATTTTCCACAAGGTGTACTTTCCTGATGACACAGACGAGGTGAGGGCCTCTGGCTTCGCAGTCTGTGGGTGCCCCTGAAGGAACAGGCTTCCTTGGGGAAATGGGGGGCAGCCATGATGCTTCTTGCCCATCACCCCCACCTTTGCCCCCATCCTCCTGCCTCTCAGTGGAGTTAGGGCTTGGTCAAGAGGCCATAGACTTCTTGGGTCAGGAGCCCTTGGGTTCCCAGTCCAATCTCTTGCTTCCTTGAGACGGTCATCCCTCCCTCCCTCTCTGAGGAGCCTTGCCTTGGAAAAAAGTGCTTTCTCCCTCTGCCCTGAGCTCTTTGCTGATGCCACCTCTCTCATGCCAGCTCTGTTCCCGGGCACAGACCCTGCAGCCCCAGACACCTCCCCTATCACCCTGAGCCCACTTTTCTGTAGACTCCTTCCTCCCCCTTCACCTGGCCTGATTGTGGGTCCCCTCCATCCTGGCCCCCTGGGAGAAGATCCTATTTGTCTTCATGTCACACTCATTTGGTCAGGTTGACTCCTGATCACCCTCTTCCACATCCTAGCACAGCACCTCATGCAGATAAACAAGACAAACCTCGGAACTTCTAGTTTGAAAAGCACTTTTAAAACTTGTCTAGAGACTAAAGACTCAAATGCCATAGTAGGCTTCCAGTCACAAGGACAGAAAAACATCATAAACTTTCCTGTCCCTTGTGGAAGGTCACATGGAGCACCCCCACCCCCAAATCCCACTCCCTCCTCATCTGCACTTCCCCAGACTCCCCATCCCTCTCAACCCCAGACTGGGTTGCTTCCCCTCTCTTGACTCCCTACCCTTTCTGGAATTTGCTTTCTCCTTCCTCCAGCCTCTCTCCATCCAATTACCCGTCCCTTCTGTGCTCCCCTGGCCGCTGCCATCACTCATGCTTGGACAGCCAGGCCAAGGGCAGTCCCACTTGGAGGGCTGGGCAGGGCACCACCTGGGAAGACCCAGATGGGAGTTGCTTTTTCCTTTTAATTTTTCAGTTGAGGTATAGTTGATGTACAATATAGTATGTAAGTTTCAGGTGTACAACATAGTGATTCACAATTTTTAAAGGTTATATTCCATTTATAGTTATTATAAAATATCGGCCATATTCCCTGAGTTGTACAGTATATCCTGGTAGCATATTTTATACACAGCAGTCTGTACACTTCCTTATCTTCAAAGCTGTGCCCAGCTCTGGGGAAGCCCTCAGAGGGAAAGTGTCCTGCACAGGAGGGGCTCCTTCTAGTTGGAGGCACAGACATGGGACACGAGAGACCCTGGGAGAGGTCCTGCCAGAGCCAAGCAGGTGCCACCCCCGCCTCCCCCAGGCCTTCGAGGTGGAGTCCAGCACTAAGGCCAAGGACTTCTGCCAGAACATCGCCGCCCGGCTGCTCCTCAAGTCCTCGGAGGGATTCAGCCTCTTTGTCAAAATTGCAGACAAGGTGGGTGGTGGGTCATTGGTTGCTTATCTGCCTGCTGTTGGTCGGTCTGTTGGGAAATTTGCTGGAGCCCTAGGAACTCGAGGAGCTGTGGGGCGGGGACAGACACAGAAGGAGGGAGGGGGAGAGAGGAAGAAAGAGGTGCTCTTCTCTCCTATGAGGCATCCGGCTGCCCATATCCTTCCTACATCCCTGCAATGGCCCCTTATGTGGAGCAGCTGTCCCTACATCTTTCCCCTCTGAGGCATTGCACAGCCAGGCGTCATGCCTCTTGGGAGCCAACGTGGCATTCTGTGTTCTGGACACACCAGGCTCCTCACTCTGCCCCAGCACACATATACATTCCAGATTTGATCGACTAATCTGTCAGTTGCCAGGCTGAGGCCAATTCACCTCTGAAAAAACCCTTAAAGGGAGGTTGACATCTCCACCAAAGAGGTCACAAAACCTGGGCTCAGAAAGGTCACATAACTTATCCCAGGTCACACAGCAGGGACTCAGATCCGGGTTGCTCTGGCCCCACAGCGCAGGCCCCTGCCTCCAGCCACATTGCCCTCCCCCATGTCTGTGTCCATGGGAGTCAAAGGCCCAGCTCTGAAGCTGCTTCCCTGACCCTCGCAGGCAGTCGGGTGCTCCCTTCTGTGCTTCACCCACAGTTCCCTGTGCGTCTATGCCCATCTCCTCACTTCATGTCTGTCCCTGTGTCAGATACGGTGACCCAGAAGTGATCTCGGTGAGGTCCTGGGCTCCAGGAGAGCTTACAACCTGCAGGAGAGCAGGACATGGATGCCAGAGCATGCCCAAGGCAGGGACGGGGCCTCCTTCTCGGACTTCTCCCAGGGACCTAGGGCAGCATTCAGTGGCTCTTTGCTGAATGACTGGATGGGGTAACAGACACTCAGCAGGCACAGTTGGGCAGGGCGTGGCCGATGCACGGACACCTGCTCTGTCCGCGAGCAGAAGTCTTTCTGGAAAAGGGGCCGTCGTGGAGGCCTTGGGTGGGAAAGCAAGAAAATTCAGTATTGCTCAAATTAAGATGAGTGGACAAGAATGGCCATGTCCCTAGGTCATCAGCGTCCCTGAGAACGACTTCTTCTTTGACTTTGTTCGACACCTGACGGACTGGATAAAGAAAGCACGGCCCGTAAAGGATGGTAACGTGAGGCTGGGTCTTGGGATCATCTGATGTCTGGAGTAGGGATCGTGCTGGCTCAGGGCTGAGTGTGAGGCCCCCGTGGGTGCGGGGGCCGAGCTAGGGCCTCCCCGGGGGCTGGATGCTCCTCTGGGTGACTGACCACCTCTCTGCCACAGGAATTGTGCCCTCGCTCACCTACCAAGTGTTCTTCATGAAGAAGCTGTGGACCACCACGGTGCCAGGGAAGGACCCCATGGCTGATTCCATCTTCCACTATTACCAGGTGAGCGGCCCAGCACCTCTCTGCTGTGGTTGCCTCCATGTGCTGCCGCCTTGCCGGGCTCCATGAAAGCAGAGACCTGCTGTCCTTGCCAGGGGATGGGCCCGTACAGCCTGGCCTGGACGAGACCCCAGAGGTGGGTCCAACCTCAGATTCTTCTTCCCAACCCTCCAGCCCTCAGGCTGAGCATGCGGTCCCCACCTGGGTGAGGGACTGTCTTCTGAATTCCAGATTCTGCTGCTACATTGGGCTTTGTAAATGTTTTCCAGGTCTTTACGACTGTAGGCTCAGTGATCTCTTCTGATCCAGCCCATTTACCATTCTGTGGGAGAGACAAGCCAGGATGCTGGGAAGGGCATGGGAGGCGGGGAAGGCGGCACACTGGTAGAGAGAACCCTAGCATGGTAGCCAGAAGGGCTGCCCTCCTTCAAACCTGCGATCTGCCTCTCCCTGCACCCTGCACCATCCTCACGCCTTGTGGCCTGTTTAGTGAGTGGCACCGTCAACTACCCACTCCCCAAGGCAGAAATCCAAGTCAGTGTGGACCTCTCCCTCCCTGTCCCCCTCATCTCCCATGTCTCAAATCACTCACCTGACTTTATCTCCTGAATCCATCCCTGTCTCTCCATCACCACCCCTCCCAACCCGGGTCAGTCCACCATCTTCTGTCATCTGAATGAAGCCTGTAAGCTTCTCCCTGATCTTCCCCATCTGTCTTTGACCCCTTCAATGCATTCTCCACTAGGTGGTCACCATGCTTTCCCGATGATCCTCTCAGTGGCTTCCCGTTGCTCTCAGGGCAGAACTCCAAATCCAGGCTGCGGCCCCACCTGCGGGGGGCACTACCTACTTGTGCTGCCCTGTCTTGTACCAGCACTCCTTTGCTCAGCTCGCACCAGCTCCATTTTCTCGCGTCTCGCCTCTGGAAAGTTCTTCCCTTGGGTCTTCCCTTCAGCTACTGAGCTTAAGATGTCAACTCCATCATCTTATCTTAAGTCTTTCTCATTCCCCCAGACAAGGTTGGGTCACTTACATGCTCTCAAGCACTGAGAACAATTCCTTTAAAGACTGTGCTATATACCTCCGTTTGGTGTGATGACTGTCTGTTCTTGCCTTGACTACTGGTTCCACAAGAGCAGGGAGGGTGTATGTTGTTGCTTCAAGGGCTTGATAGCAGATGCTTAATGCATATTTGTTGCCTTGATGGATGGGTGAATAGGTAAACTTGTGACTCAGTGAATGTTTGGGTGGAAGGATAACGGTGGATATTTGCAGGCAGATGGAAGGACATGTGGAGAAATGAATGGGAACTGGACGTCGGTAGGCAGACCCACATGGGTGGGTAGGTGGGGGGTGGGTGGGGAGATAATATAGGTGGGCGAGTAGGTGGAGGGGTAGATAGATGGGTGAGTAGATGAAAAGTTGGGTAGACAGGAACTGACTCAGGTTTCTGATGTGCAGTGTGTCCTCGGGCCACCTGCGGTTTCCCCGCCCCTCAGCTAGTGGGTAAAGAGAGCTGTTCGGCCCCAGGAGCCTATGGGCGCCACTGGCCCTTTAGAAGCTTCATCTCGCTTTAGGTCAATTCCTCATCATCAGCTACTCTGGTTCTGGGTCTGGAAATTCAAGGTGGGAAAGGGGCGGGATCTGCTGATGAAACCAGCTGGTCTCAGGGGCACACAATGGGAGGAGGCCAGCCTGAGAGGCTCTTCCCAAGGAAGGCCAGGCCCGGGGGTTAGGGTTATGGAACAGTGCCAGGTTCACGAACTGGTTGCTCTGAGTTTCTTCATCTTTTGAAATGGGGCAGCTCACCTCACTAGACTATTACGGGGGGGGGGGGGGGTGAGATAGCACTGACACACGCTCTGCCTAAAACTGTGAAGCGCTGAATCCTGCAGCCTCATGCTGTTCCCCTGTACTGCGCCTTCCCTCCTGGGGGAGCAGGTGAGCCCAAGTTTGCGGTAAAGCATTAGCCCGGCCTCGTGGCCGGGGGTGGTTAAAGGAAGGAGCCCGCTTCCTCCAGGCCCCTCACCCCTCTGACGTGCTCTGTCTCTGGCAGGAGTTGCCCAAGTATCTCCGCGGCTACCACAAGTGCACGCGCGAGGAGGTGCTGCAGCTGGGGGCGCTGATCTACAGGGTCAAGTTTGAGGAGGACAAGTCCTACTTCCCCAGTATCCCCAAGCTGCTGCGGGAGCTGGTGCCCCAGGACCTCATCCGGCAGATCTCACCTGATGACTGGAAGCGGGTGAGCACGGAGGAGACAGTGGGGACAGGGGCCCCTGAATGGGTCTCTGGGCACCACAGGGTCAAGGGGGCCGGTTCTGGCCAGTAGCCCAGGGAAGTTATCTCCTGTGGCCCCTGTACATCATAAGGTTACCCCCTTAGACACGTGCCCACTTTTCTCCCCTCCGCCTGCTTTAGTTTCAATCCTCCAGGTAAGTCTTCCAGGCAAAGAATTCAGCTGATCACTTGGCAGTAATGTGCCCTGTCCTGGTTTCCATGGTGACCAGATTTTACTTGATACTCTTTGGGCTGCTTGCTTTGGGGAGGGTGGGGTTGCCAGGAGTCCATGAACTGGGGTAAGTGGGGAGCCCTCACGGCCTCCAGGACCCCCATCCTACACCTGGCCCTCCAGGGCCCATAAGGGTACTGACTGTGCAGATGGGGCAGGCGTGGGAGGAGAGAGGACTCTGACCTGCCCTCCCCCTGCAGTCCATCGTCGCCTATTTCAACAAGCACGCAGGGAAGTCCAAAGAGGAGGCTAAGCTGGCCTTCCTGAAGCTCATCTTCAAGTGGCCCACCTTTGGCTCAGCCTTCTTCGAGGTGAAGGTATGCTGTGGGTGGGTGGCTTCTCAGAAGGAAAGGGGGCAAGAAGGGGGGACCAGAAGACACAGGGGCTCCTCCCCACAGCTTTGGGAAACAGTGATGGTCTCTGCCCCCCGCCTGGCAGGGAAAGGAGGGCATCACCCTCCCCGGTAGGAGCCTCAGCTAAGTGCTGAGCCCTGAGCTCAGTCCTAGGACGCAGAGGGACCAGCACCTCAGCCTGGCGGGGGGGGGGGGGCAAATGGGTAAAAAGACCAGAGCAATGGAGAATGACTTACCCTGTGACAGTGGGGAGCACTCATTGAGGTGGCAGAGTCTGGGAGGCCCAGCCAGACTGAAGGCTGAGGAGGCTTCCTGGAGGAGGCAGTACCTGAGCTTTCCAGGAAGACCCTGCAGGGAGTGTTCCTGGCAGACAGCCTAGCATGAGCAAAGACCCAGAGGTGTGAGAGCTCAGGCCTGGGCAGGAAGCACAGTGGGTGAATGTGGACAGGCACAGGGGGAGGAGAGCAGACTGTGGTGAGAGGCAGGTTGGTGAGCAGACAAGGGGTGGGTTTCCTCCTGCAGGTGGTGTGGCCACCCTTGGAAGGTTCTGAACAGGGATGATGGGGCCAGAAACCCACTCTGACTGCAGGGTTGGGGTGGATCTGAGGGGCACCAACAGAGGCAGGTAAACAGTGAAGAGGCTGATGTGAGAGGATGAAGGGATGGGTCAGGATGCAGAGGAGGGGGTGGCCTCGTTACACACCCAGGATGGAGGCCCTCTGAGAAGCCTGGCTGTGCAAGGGAGAAGTAGACAGATATACCTGAAGGCAGGTATAGGGTTCAAGGCTTTTTTTTAAAGATGAGAGATGGGCTCAGAGAGAACGATAGCAGAGGCAGGGCAGAAGGGATGAAACTGCTGCTGGGGTTGTTTGGGGACCCATGAAGGATTTGGGGTAGCAGTGAGGGCCCAGGAGAGGTGGAAACCATGAGGCACCCCTGCACCCCTGGTACCGAGTAGGCAGCAGGAGAGGTTGACTTAATACCAGCTCAGGGTGGCCTCAGTTCTGCCCCAAGTGTACATAACTCTTTCTGCTCTGGGTCCCCCATCTGACGGTTCTAGCTTCCTTTACTAGCAAACTACGGAGCCCAACTTCCCTGAGATCCTCTTAATTGCCATCAACAAGTATGGGGTCAGCCTCATCGATCCCAGAACCAAGGTGAGCAGTGACGGAGAAGAGCAGGCAGGGTGGGTTTCCCTGTCTGCGCATCTAACAAAAGCCCCAGACCCAACCCCAAAGGCCTCACCTGCCCCCACCATCTTCGCTTCATCCGCCCTCCGACCACATGTCTTGAGAGGCTGTCCCTGTTTGCTGTGTCTACTTTCTCCCCTCATCTGCTCCATCAAAACTGCTCTCAGAGTTACTAACACGGCCCTAGCCACTAAATCCAATGAACTCTTCAGTGCTTGGCCTGGCAGCATTACTGGACGTTACCAACCGCTCCCTCCTTCCAGAGCTCTCTCCCCATACTGGCAGGCTCTGCTAGGTACGGTGACTGCTGCACAGATCCTACCAGAGTAGTTCCTACCAAGCGGGCCAAGAGGCAGAGAACTACCACTGACACAGGAGGTACAACTAGAATTGTAAGCGAAAGGGTCAGTGACCCCCATCTCCCCCTCGGCTCCATGTGCCCACTTTTCTGGTTTTCCTCATCTCCCCCCTGGTCTCCCTGAGGCACTTCCATGGGCTGCTTCTCTACCCAGCCCACACATGCTGTGTTCTCCAAGGCTCTCTCCTGTCGTTGTCTTGTCTCCCTCCTCCAACTCCACTGGACCACCTCATCCAGGATCACAGTTTCAGTTCCTTCACGCTGTCAAATTTCCAACTCTGGCCCCGACACCTGACAGCCCCTGGACTTCCTTGCTTGTCCCACCAGCTGGTCCCAACCGAGGCCTGATGGGGAGGGCATCTGCCTCCCAGAGCAGCTCCACAACACAGCTCGACTCTACCCTCCTGCTCCTTGTCTCAGGGCCCTTTGTGTGGGTGGTGTCTGGGGCAGCACTGAGGGGAGTGAGCCAGACGGTCCAGGCTGTGCAGCTTCAGATGCTCTCTCCCCCTAGGACATCCTGACCACTCACCCCTTCACCAAGATCTCCAACTGGAGCAGTGGCAACACCTACTTCCACATCACCATTGGGAACCTGGTGCGCGGAAGCAAACTTCTCTGTGAGACGTCACTGGTGAGGGCTCTTCCTTCCAGGCCTGGCAGGCTCCCCGGCCTTGCCTGCAGCTTCAGACATCCTCCCAGCCTCGGGAACACACACGAGTGTGCGGCTTGGCCTGCAGTCAGGATCAAGTGTCACGCTGAGGCTACGGTCAGGTCAGCTTAGGTCTGGGGCAGGGGCTTAATCTAGGGCTGAGGAGCAGACCACTCAGTGAACAACTGCTGTTCAGGTGTCTTCCGTATCTGGGACTGAGCCTTTGGTCCCTGAGTTCAAGAGCAGAGCTGTTAGCAATGAGGCCTCCTGGGCTGAGCTCAACTGGTAAAGCCTTTACAGCCACTCCTGGAGGTAGGCATCCAGGATTTGAGAAGCCCACAAACTAGGGCCTTAATGTGGGGTCACAACAGCTTAGAAGCCTAGACATCTGGCTGGATGAACCTAACCCTCCAACTGTGCGACAGGGGAGAGTGAGCCCAGAGCAGAGCAGGCTCTGCCTGTGTCCGGCTTCTGCCCTCTGTGGTTCCCTGGGAGCTGTGTTCTGGGGCTTAGTGGGCGGCCCTTCCCACTCTGTGCTGTTTACCTTCTTGCTGTTTCCAGGGCTACAAGATGGATGACCTCCTGACTTCCTATATTAGCCAGATGCTCACGGCCATGAGCAAACAACGGGGCTCCAGGAGTGGCAAGTGAACAGTGGGAAGGTGGCGCTGGCTCCAGGCCTGCTCTCTAGGCAGCAGCTGGCTCCCAACCATCAGCCACCTCTGCACCGGGGGAAGACCTGTGCCGTCCAGGCAGACTGACCACTGACCACACCAATGTGACCTCTGACCCTTCTTCCAGCAAGGCGGCCTTGCCGGGATGCAGAGCTCCCCTCCGTCCACCCTGGAAGCATCTGGTGGGTTCCAGTCCTGGCTTGCTGAGACCTTCCCAGTTGTAAGAGCCTGTGCTCCTTGGACGCCACTCTTATCTCAGACCAGCCCTACCATGTCATACTGGGAACAACCAAACCACCAAACCAAGAATACTCTGAAACCTGAGTCCAGAAACCTTTGTGGTAGGTGAGGGGCACAGACCAACTTTATACACTACAGTGTGGGTGCTAAGCCCCCGTTCGAGTCTCCCCTGATCACCTCAGAGCATAAGCACGTGCTTCACTTTCTGGTCCTATAGCATCTTTGCTGGGGGAAGGGGAGGGGCAGGGAGTATGTGGAAGCAGGGCAGGGGCCTGTGTGGGAGTAGCCTATATACCTGTGTGTGCAGGCTGGTCTGGGTTTGGGGGTTGAGGTGCCTGAGCCCGTGGTGTGCTAGAAAGCGGCTTCAGTAGGGACTGGCTGGGACTGGGGCAGGTCGGGGGGGAAATGCTGGACGTCAGCCTGGAAGGTGGAGACCTAAGTGTGGATGCGCTGGAGAGCTAGAGGGGGAACTGTGTGACCAGGCGGGAACAACCAAGTTTGGACATGACCTGGGCAGGTCTAGGGGTGAGGGCTTCAGACAGGGAAGGTGTGATTTGGTGGGGGGGACATCCTTCTGGGCTAAGGCTGGGATGAGTGCCTAGAGAAGTGATGGGAGAATCCCCCTGAGGTGGGCGTGTTTGTGATCTGCCCCCAAGGTTCCCTCGACCTTCAGCAGAAATAGCCACGTCCCACTTGCCCTTCCACACTGAAGTGTCTGGGGTCACCTGCATCTAGGTGACAAAGCACTCCATGGGGACTGCTATTCCTATTTTCTCCAGATGCTGTGTGGGAGGGGAGGGGCCGGTTGTCGAAATGGAAGTCTCAAACCAGACAGCTCTGCTTTCTCGGGTGACAGGTTGTCTGAGGTAGCCCTGCCCCACCAGTGTTTACATTACTCCACAGTCAGCCCAGGATAAACTGGAGCCACACATCTGCCCCCACACATCGTCATACAGATGGAGATACTGAGGCCTGGAGGAGGAGTTTGAATAGGTAAAGGTCACATAGTAGAACTCAGTTCACTGCTTCTAACATTAGACTCCCAGACAGACGTTCTAAGCTCTAGTTTCCCTTCAAGGCCAAAGGCTACTGGGTGGTCATGGGATTATGCCCATCATCCCCCCTGGGGATTCAGCCAATGACAAGCTATCAGGAAGCACTGCACACTGGAGGACAGAATGTGTGCGTTGGGTAAGATCTTTGCCCCTGACTCACTCATGCCCATGCCACCTCTCATTCTGACTCAGGATGGCATCACTTTGGCACTCATCCCCTAGTGAGTGACCACAGAGGGATCCAAAAAGTGTATCATTTACCTTCTGGGTTCCTGAGAGGTCTCCTTTATTTACATGCTGATGTTCACCACAGCCACTCCTGTAACGGGGAACATCATGAAGGGTAAGGATGAGACAAATCCCGTGACATGGAGTGTAACCAGTTCCAACTCCAAGACCACGACTATTTTTCCTTTGCTGTTCCCCTTGAGATAAAAGGCTAGACCAGAAAGGTTTTCCTGAGAGCTTCCATGGCTCTTCTGCATGCCTTTCCTGACCACTTTCTACCATCAGGTCACCCTGGGGCACAAAGAGGAAAAAGGGGAGAAATTGTCTAATTCTTCTTGGAAGACAGCCCAAAGGGGGAAAGCAACATGCTGGATGTGGTTTAAAAAAAAAATCATAAAAGAGGATTATTGGGAGAATTCAAAAGTGGAAGGCTTTGGGGATTGTTTTGGGAAGGGGACCTTCATCGAGGGATCGTTAAATCATTCGTCTCCAATGTAGGCAATGCAGTTTGGAGGGTGGCCTCTCTTCTGGCTTCTGATGTGGGTGCTTGGGTGAGTTCAAAGGCCATCTTGGTGGACACTGGTTATCAAGGCATCAGTGGTTGGGTAGTTTCCTGGACTGGCTCTGGATTGATGGACTGAGAGCCTGGGAGTTCCCCTACACTCTTGGTTAAAGTCTCAGGGCTTTCCATAACATTCAAAGCTGCTTCATTCTCTGTGTTTTCCTTTTGGAGGCTTACACTTGGAGTTTCTGTGGGATAGAAAAGACAAAAACACAGATTGCGCCAGTGTCACTTCTCCAATCTCTGTGGTCATCTGGTAAAATCTTAGTCATCTTTAAAATGTTAGCCCCTCACTTACCATCTCAGGGTCTTTCCCCCTAGTTCTCTCCCTAGCCAGGCTTTGGGCAGACTCTGCGATGGTCCTCCAATCCATCACAATGCTGGAATTTGAGTCTATTGTGTGAGGTTCTAGCTCACCATGGAAGGCAGAAACTGACATTTACTTAAAGTTCATGCATTTCACAACCATTGCTTCCAAATCAGTTTGAACAGAAAAATGACTGTATCTTCCATTAGAATGGGAGCTTTTCAAGGACAGTGACTTTGTCTTGCTTGCCTCCACATACACAGTGCTCAGGAGTGTCTTGCCAGCCAGAAATTGCTGTAAACACAGTAATTGCTCAAAAAATGTTTTTTTTAAAGATAGAAAAAAAAGATGGAGACTTTTTTCTAGTAATGGAGCTAGGAAATGGACTCTTCTCAGAGACAAACTAAAAACTGGGTAATATACAAAACCAACAAAACATCTTAAAATTATCTAAGAGTTTACAATATGGTGAGGAACTGTGAAGCTGAAATCTAGAAGAAAGTGCGAATCCAAAGAAATCCAGAATTCAATTATTTTTGCCCCGAGTGTGACTTCACTCTTGAAGAAACAGTTCCACCCATGAGGTCCATTTTTTGTCAGCTTCACAGAAAGAAGGGGATTTTTATTGCACTTGAATTTGTAGGTCAATTCCATGACAGCCAGTATCTATAATACTAGGTTTTCTAATTCATGGATGTTGCTCCATTTACCTGGGTCTTCTTTCTCTCAGTAATCTTTTGTAGTTTTTCAGTGACCAATCATCTATCTTCTTTGCAAGGGCACCGATATTTCCCTACAATTCCTGCTTAAGCTTTTATGCTGTTGTAAATGATGGTATTTCAATTTAAGTTTCCAATTACTCATTGATAACATATAGACATACAATTGATTTTTTTGTTATTGACCTTATATCCTGAGGCACTGCTGAACTCCCTTACTAGTTCTAGTAGGTTTGTTGTCTGATTCCTTAGAATTTTTTAATGTAAATAATCTTTACTCCTCTTGTAATCACTCCTGCATATCAGGAATTTTGTTTCTTCCTTTATGTCTGTTACTTACTAAACTTGCTAGGATCTCCAGTACAATGCTGAATAGAAGTGGTGAGAGCAGGTATCCTTGCATTATTTCTGATTTTAGAGGGAAAATACTGTTTCACCATTAAAAATGATATTGGCTGGAGGTTTTCTGTAAATATCTTTCATCAGATTGAGGAAATTTCCTTCTATTCCTAGCTTACCCAGAGCTTTGATCATAAATAGGTGTTGATTTGTGTCAAATATGCTTTTTCTACTTTATAACCTCCCTTATTAACAAAATACTGATTTTCAGTGATATATTCATTTTGCACTGCTGAGACAAACCTCAGTAGCTCATGATGTTTTATCTTTTATATATACTAATGGATTCAATCTGCTGATAATTTGTTCGGGATTTTTATGTCCAAGTTCACGAATGATACTGATCTGTACATTTTGTTCTTGCACTGTCTTTGTCAGATTTTTATGAGATTATTGCTGGCCTCAAAGAATCAGCTAGGAAATGTTCCTGAGTTGGTATAAAATTGGTATTTCTTAAGTATTTCATTAACCAGTGAAACTCTTTGGGCCTGGACTTTTTCTTTGTGGTGAGATTTTTGATACACAGATTTGATTTTGATATATAATGGGGTCATTACAAACTTCTATTTCTTCTCTCAGTTCTGATGTTGCATATTTCAAGGAATTTGTCTATTTCATCTAAAATGTCAAATTTAATGGCTTAAAAATGTTCATAATTTTCCTTTTTATGTCTAGGATCTGGAGTGATAGTCCCTCTTTCATTAATCATTTATCATATTGGCAATCTCTCTTGCCCTCCTTCATCTTACTAAGAGTTTATCAATTGCAGTAATCTTTTCTAAAAATTAAGTTTTCACTTTTAAAATCTTCTCTTTTGTTTGTATCTTTTCTATCTCAATGTTCTGTCTTTTTCTAGATTGTTAAGGTAGAAAGTCAATATTAAACTAACCTTCCTTCTAACGGGTAAAGTTACAAATTCCCCTCTAAGTCCTGCTTTAAGCTGTACCCCACCAATTTTGCTGTTGTATATGCATTATCCTTTAAAATATTTTCCAAATTCCCTCATAATCAATGAAATGTTTAGAACTACATTAATTTCCAGCATCTAGAGGATTATCTCAGAGTTTTATTAATGTTTGTTTCTAATTTAATGTCTTTCAGGGTCACAAAACTGATTTTGGTCCTTTGAAATTTATTTATTGATGACATCTTTTACATATTCTCACTTTAGGCATCTCTAACTATTGTAGTTATTTTTACTACTTCTATTTTTAAATTTTCAGGTGATTCATCTACTACCTTTATTATATATTTACATTTTCCAGTGAGAATTTTATGCTTGTATGTTTCTTTATTATCAATTAGTGCCATTTCCTTTCGGCTTAAAGAAGTCCCTTTAACATTTCTTGTAAAGCTTGTTTAGTAATGAACTCTTCTAGCTTTTGTTTATCCAGGAACCTCTGGATCTGTCCTTCAATACTGAATGGTAGGTAACCTTGCTGGCTAGAAAGTTCTTGGTTGGAAGTTTTTTCCTTTCAGCACCTTGAATTTATCATGCCTGTCCCTTTTGGCCTGTAAAGTTTCTGCTAAAAAATATCTTCTGATAGCCTTGTGGGGGTTTCCTTTGTATGTAACAAGCTGATTTTTGCTTGCTCCTTTTAGGATTCTCTCTTTATCCTTAACTTACTATTTTAATTGTAATGTGTCTTAGTATGTGTCCTTTAGGGTTATTTGGAACTCTCCGGGCTTCCTGGATCTGGATGTCTGTGTTTCTCCTCAAATTAGGGAAGTTTTCAGCCACTATTTCTTCAATTTATTCTTTAGCCCTTTCTCTCTCTCTCTCCTTCTGGGATCCCTATAATGCCAGTGCTATTACATTATGAGACCCTTGGAACAACATTGAGTGTATAGTCCCTTTTTAAAATTTTTTTCATTTGGCTGCTCTGAGTTCCAGTGTTTTGTCTTCCAGCTCACTGATGTATTCTTCTACCTCATCCAGTCTGCTGTTGAACCCCTCTAATATATTTTTTCAGTTCATTTATAATTTGTTTGGTACTTTCTTGTATTTTCTTTCTGTTGAAGTTCTGTGTTCATCTATTTTTCTCCTGAGTTCAGTAAGCATATTTATGACCATTACTTTTAACTCCTTATCAGGTAGATTGTGTATGTGTCACTTAGTTCTTTTTCTAAGGTTTGGTTTTGTTCTTTTGATTGGAGCATATTCCTGTCTCCTCTTTTTGCCAAATTCTCTGTGTCTACATATCAGGTAAATCAGCTATCTTGTCCAGATTTGTTTTATGGCTTGTCACGTGGTCCATTTTGGGCAAATATGCAATGTACATTTGAAAATGTTCGTATTCTGCAGTTGTTATTTTATGTCAATTAGGTCAAGTTGGCTGAAAGTGTTCAGACTTCTATATCCTGATTTCTCCCAGCTTTTGTTTAATGTGTTTTGAATCTTTATTAAGCATATAATTATAGTGCCTTCCTGATATAGTGACCGTTTCATCATTATGAAATCTGTTTCCAATAATGCTGCATGGTTTAAAGTTTATTTTTTCAGATATTTCTTATGCTTGTTTGCATGGCATTATTTTCTCCTTTCACTTTTAATTTGTGTTTCTGTATTTTAAGTATATCTTTTGTAGACAGCACATGGTTGGGTCTTGTTTCTTCCTCTCCAGTCTTGACAGTCTCAACTTTTGTTTTGAGTATATGGTCCATTTACGTTTAATTAATAAAATGGTTGAATTTATGACTACCATGTTTCCACTTGTTTTCTAGTTGTTTTTTTGTTATTTTGTTACCTTTGTGCTCTTTTTTTTTTTTCTGAATCCATCTGCTTTCAAGAGATATTTCTTCAAAGCCAGCAGGAGAATAAGATGTCACGTTGTGAGAAAGCCATAAGGATAGGATCTGAAGGCAGTCTCTAGGATCTCAGAGCAAAACTCCACCAAGAGTCAGTCGTTAAGAAAACACGGATGACTTCAGTCGTGCAATTGTATGGAACTACATTCAGCCAATAACCAGTGAGCTTGGAAAAGGACTCGAAAGTCTCAGACGAGACTGGAGCCCAGACCAGCACCTTGAGTTTAGCATGATGAGACTACGCAGAGGACCCCTGGCCCAAATTGTGAGATGATACTCTCATATTGTTTTGAGCTGCTGGGTTTATGGTAAATTTTGCACAGAAATTAAATAGGCTAAAAATAAACAGTCTTGGTAACCTATGGAATAGTATGAAACTACCTAGCATCTATATAATTTGAATTCCAGAAAGAGGGTAGCAGCAGAAAAATATCTGGAAAATACAGACTGAACATTTATACTCTGATCTAAGAAGTTCAGCAACCCTAAGCAGACACACACACTCTCCCATATAGACTAAGGTAAGCCATAATCAAATTACTGAAAACTGGTAATAAAAAGAACAATGATTAAAAAAAGGAATATTTCTTTTTAGAAGACTTCATAAGAAACTTCTTAGAACATTCTAGAGCTTAGTGTTCAAGCCTCCAGTTTCCCCAACCTGCATGAATCTGGACTGTGGTCTTGGCTCCTTCCAGTCTTCCTTGTTCCTTCCCTGATTCTAAAGTTGGTCCCACCTCTTCCTGGAGGTACTCAAATGGTCTTTCTATACATTTACTTAGATCAGGCAAAACTCGTTTATGTAAGTGGGCAACTGAAACCTCTTAAAAACAGGAAAGACTCTAAATTTGTTTTCTTCTCATCTTCTTATCATCATTTCAAGATGGTGGGAAGCTGTTAAGTAAAGTAAGCTGAGTACTTTTTGCAAGGTATTATAGCTACTTCCTTCGACCAAATTTAAACAGCACTTTGAGCTTTAAAACTTTAAAACTTTTCTCCCATCCGTGCTTTCCTCACCATTTCCATATTCTTTTCTATTAGGGTCTGAACTGTGTGCTGCACCAATTCATATGTTGAAGCCCTAACCACCTCAATATCCGACTAATTTAGGAGGTAAGGCCTTTAAAGACATGATTAAAATGAGGCAATTCTGGTGACTCCTGATCCAATCTGAGCAAAGAGAATTTTGACAGAGGACACGGGGGGGGGGGGGTGCACAGAAGAGAGGCTGTGTGAGGACCCAGCAACAAAGTGACTATCTGGAAGCCAAGGAGAGAGGCCTCAGAAGAAACCAAAGCTGCTGACACATTGACCTTCGGACCTCTAGCCTCCAGAACTGTGAGAAACAGAGTCCGTGGTATTTTGTTATGGCAGCCTTAGCTTACTAATATCACTACTGCAAATCATTAAGGGCAGTGGAACAAGGCTTCAGACCTCTTCCATCCAGGGGAGAGACCTTCTTAAAATCCATGTAACTCAGAGCTACTTGAGATCTCTCTATACCTTAAGAATCTTGGGTAAGCTTAGTTTAAACCTTCGGTTTTATAGTATGAAAGACCACTGCTCTTCACACTTCTGATTTTCATGGTCCTTATGGATCCATTCCTGCAACTAAGTACTGTATGAGTTTAACCCTCCACCAGCTGGTACAGGGTATCTCATGATCTTTACCACTGTCCACAAGAAATTAAATTAATTCATGATTCCAACTTTACTTGAGGCTCCAAGAGCTACGGGAGGAAACTGTATCATGTACTGCACAGTCCTCTGCCTCCTAAGTGGTTTTCCCTTTGACACTGTACTGGGTGCTCAAACCAGAAACTCACTGTGTGATTATCCCCACAACCTCCTGAAAAATAAGCTCTGGCTTAGCCTCCCTTACTGGGCCCATCTCAATTCCTCAGCTCCTGAGTTATTCTAAGTAAGTTATTCTTCAATTCCATCCTTTCACACAGTTGTCTAAGCATACTGCTCCCTTACTTGAAACTCATTTGCATCTCCTGGTTGCTTACACGCAGAGCCTAGGCTCTAGTCCAGCAGTCCAGGACCTGTGCAGTTTCCCTCCCTCCACCTTCCAGCACACATCACCCACAACAGAAGCCCAGTAAGGCACATTCAGCCCTGCTGGGCATGGCAGCTTCTCTGTCCTGGACCTCGGGGCCTGGATCAACAGTCAGCTGCTATTCCTCTGCCTGCTTCCTCACTGCTCTCTGTGCACCAGCCCTCTTTTCTCTGGGGCCACCCTCCATAGACAGCTTTCTGTTATTAAGTCTCTCTCAGAGTGCCTGGCACAAAGTGGTGCTCAGTAACTGTGTGATGAATGAATGTATCAACAAGTCAACAAATAACCAAGCTCGAAACCTTCCAAGGAGTCTCACTGCTTTAGAGGAAAAAGTCTAAAACGAAGCCTCTACTCAGCCATAAAAAAAAGAATAAACTAAGTCATTTGCAGCAAGATGGATGGACCTGGAGATTGTCAAACTAAGTAAGCCAGCAAGAGAAAGAAAAATACTGTATTACTTAAGAGGAATCTTAAGTTCATTTGTGTCTCTTTTTTTTTTTTTACAAAGCAGAAATAGCCTCACAGGCACAAAAAATGAACTTATGGTTACCAGACAGGAAAGGGAGAGAGGGATAAATTAGGAATCTGGGATTAAGAGATACAAACTACTACATATAAAATAGATAAACAATAAAGTCCTACTGTACAGCACAGGGAACTATATTCAATATCTTATAATAACCTATAATGAAAAAGAATATGAAAAGGAATATATATGTGTACAGATACAACTGAATCACTATACTGTACACCAGAAATTAACACAATACTGCAAACTCACTATACTTCAATAAAAAATGACATCCTTTGGAAAAAAAAAACAAATATAAAAAAACCCAAAGTGAAGTCTGATGTCAAAGGGCTCCCCCCAGAGTCTGTGCCCAGCTTATTTGTCCCATCTTTTCCTGGTCCCCATCTCCTGACTTCAAACTCCTTTTGCTCTTGTCAGAAACTTTCGTTAAAGGCAGGCCCTGTATCCTGGAAGCAACAGGTGGGGATGAAGAGATGGGAGTGGGACAGGCCTCTGACTTACCTGTGTAACTGCTGATACCTTTGAGGATTTTTTCACTTTGGCTCTCTCTCCACCTGAAAAGAAGCACACTATCCATGAGCCTAATAGACCTCTTCCAAAAAAAAAAGGCAATAATTCAGCCAATGGCCAGAAAAGAACATTACCCAAATTCTCCCTTAAGTATCGGGGGTTGTACTTTCCCCCTTTAAAGGATAAGTCAAATCAAGAAATGATGGACATGATAAGGTCTAAACAACCATGGTCTCTTCTAGCTAAAATTCTTCACCAGATGTTCCCTCTCCCACCTTGCAATTTTGTAGCATTTGCCTTCAAGAATTCCCAACTGTCATTTTCATGGACAGAGTTAAAAAAAAAAAAAAAAAAAAAAAACGTGGACTAGAAAGAGGCAGTGACTCATCCAGCAATCAAGGGCAAAGCCAGGACTAAAACCCAGGTTTCCTGGATGGTGAACTTGCTCTTTACACAGAACCCTGCTATGTGGAAGGCAGAAGATGGAGGCACTTGTTCTGAACAACCTTCAACCCCTGCCCTCCCCTAAATAATCCACAGAAATCTGTAGTAACAGACTTTGATCAAGCTTTAGTGAGAGTCCTTCTTCGAATATGGTCTCAGGTTGAGGGGGTAGAAGGGGTGAGGAGCTGCAGGCAGCATGAGAAGAAATGAGAGATTCAGATGATAAAACCCTGTCTCCTTGAGGATTTGCCATGTGGGATTACAGGGAGAATGGAACTATTTTTTCTCTAATCTCTGTTAAGAACCATTTACATTTTTATTTTAGGAAAAATTATTTAAAATTACAAATATATGCTTACCAATGAAAATAAAATACAGCAAAAATGAAAATTGCAGAAACAACATCCATAAGAATCCACATGAACATATAGAAACTTGGTGTCTGCAGAACGGAAAACAAACCATAGTTATAGGACTTTAGAGCTGGAAGGGATTCTAGGTCATGTGGGCCAAGTCCCTTGCTTGGCTGCCAGGGATGGAGCAGGGGCAGATCAGGCAGAGGAACCTTGATTGGTGGGGTTAGTCTCACACACAGAGAACACCTGCCGCTGTCCCATCACCCCTTACCTGTGCAGAGGGCTCTACAAGGGATCAGACACTTCACACCCTTCATCTCCCTGGACCCTCAAGACAGATCTCTGGGCGGGAGTCCCAGAGATGTCACATAGCAAGTCTATTCTGGACAGGACTACAGCCCATTTCCTGACTTCCCGTGCTCTGTTTTCATCGATGGCTTCCCAAACCTGGCTATGCATCCAGATCTACCTGAGCAGCTTTCAGTAATGCAGGCTCCTGGGTCTCACTACAAACTCTGGAATTAGAATTTCTGCATTTTTAACAAGCTCCCCAGGAATGAGCAACTCAGCTGTGAACCAGCATTTAGGAATCACAGTCCTAGATCATCATGCTTCAAATAAGTATGTTGAAATTACAATTCTTAACTAACAGGCCCACTTCTCCAGGCTCCTTGCCTGAATCACCCATTTCACAGAGCTCCCTCTTCTAGGTTCTCTCGTATGACTTCCATATGTCCTGGTCTGATCCTTCTTTCTACCTTCATTGTTCCCCCTCCAATACTGCTTGATGGTCCAGGTCTGGCATTTTCATTCTTCTTATCCACCCGATCCCAGGGTCTTTCTTTAGACTAATTAATAATGATAACAGCAGCAGGAACACTACTGACAATCAGGATAATGATGATAACAACAACTAACATCAGTGAGCACTACAGGAGCTAAGGCAGTGTTCCAAGCACTTTATGGGTATTTTCACAGCCAATCCTCACTACAGCTCTACTAGGCAGGTACCAACCTGCACTAAACTGAGGCTCGTAATCCCCTCTGGGAGCCTTACTGACCGATGCCTTGGCCTGCTCCCGGGTGCCCACCAGGTGAGCTGTACAGTCACCAAGAATCAGTTGTTCTTGCTCCCCAAATGGCCTGGAACAGTTGTACCTGTTGTTATAATTGTGCAGTGCAACTAAGTGCTACTTAAGTCTCTAAATTCTGAGTAGAAAACATCTGGCATTTTCAAGGAAACTAAGTCAATGCCTTGACAAACTTGATGAGGTCAGAATAGGTCATTAAAAAATAAACTGCAGTTGCATTAGGTGCAAGGGAAACACTGAGATACTGGGATTGGTGAGTTGTAAAAATCTGGGTGGATTCTTCATTCTTCTAATGACTATAACTTCTTCCTGTGCTTTAAGGAAACAAAACTTAGAAACAGACAGAGAATACAGACTTGTGGTTACCGGGGGGTGGAGGGTGGGAAGGGATAGCCTGGGATTTCAAAATTGTAGAATAGATAAACAAGATTACACTGTATAGCACAGGGAAATATACACAAAATGTTATGATAACTCACAGAGAAAAAAGTGTGACAATGAGTGTGTATATGTCCATGAATGACTGAAAAATTGTGCTGAACACTGGAATTTGACACATTGTAAAATGATTATAAATCAATAAAAAATGTTAAAAAAAAAAAAACTTAGAAACCATAGGTGATTCATTTGGAAGTATACAGAAGTAAGAGAATACACAATTCAATCATTTGAAATACCTTCCAAGGAAAGACTTTGAGTGTATATCAAAAGGTAAATGAATATTTTAAATTAAAATGTGTGAGGTATGTGTGTGGTAGATTGTTTACAAAAATGACCACAATACTCCTCCCAAATTGCAGGCCTATACGTAATGTGATTTTGCTGTTCCTCTTCATCAAGAGGTAAATCTGTTTCTCCACTGCGATACCTTGAATCTGGACTTGACCGTAATATTTTCTTTGGCAAGTGGAACATTAGCAAACATCACAATGGGAGATCCTTGAAAAGGCATGTGCACTGGGCTTGACCTCTCTTGCTGTGGGGAACCCAATGCCACCAGGGGAACATGCTCATGCTGGCCTCCTAGGGGATGAATGACCATGAAGAGAAACCACAATCATCCCAGGTAAGACCCTAGACATAAGAATGAGGCCATCCTAGACCACTTAGTCCAGCCAAGCTGGCTCGGATTAGAGAAACTACTCAGCCATCATACACAAAATGACAAAGAAATATTTGTTAGTTTTAAGACTAAATATTAGGTAGTTTTTTTTTTCAACTACTGAAATGCTAATAGACTGCATATCATTTATTTCATGATTCTTCTTTTAACTTTTCCAATTAAGAGACCACTAAGCAGACCTAATGGTGCTGGGTAAAAATGCTTCTATTGTACTATTTTTATCCCCAATTTACAAATTAACAAACTGAGGCCCAGACAAGTTAACTAACATCTCCAAGTTCACACGATAAGTGGTAGAGCCAAGATTTAAATTTGCGCATTCTACCTCAGACCGTGGGCTGCCTAGAAAAGCCCTTAAGACAGTGGCCTCACCTCCCTGAACAGTGACGCTAGGTCCTTTAAAAAAGCCCAGGCCAGGTATTGAAGGAAATCTTTTACCTACTCCTTTTATACTCTTTGAATTTTCAATCACCTGAATTTATTATCAATTCAAATGTTTTCAATTCAAGTATTAAAATGAAAAGTTTTACTTAATCAAGTTTAATATACCCAAAGGGAAGATTATGAGACATTACTGATTTAGGGGGATAGGATTATGGAGGGGTGTCTTGCATTATAATTTATACGTTTTGGTAATAACTGAATTTTATATAATGAACAAGTTTACTTTGCAAACAATTTTAAAAACCAAAAAAACTTAGCGATGTATACAGTATACACATGAAAGGGGACAGTATGGGGACAGACAAATGGAGAGGCTTCACCTATACCAAGAGACCTACCATCCAAGGTTTCCTTGAGAGTCAACTGCAGAAAGCTGCCCAAGCCACCAAGAAAGGAGGGGTAAGCAATTTTACACTGCCACCAGAGGGCCTCAAGGTAGTACTGGCCCTAAGATATTGTGCCCTTGGCCCTCATCCCCCTTTTTCCTGCTCCTGACCCTGATCAAGTCAGAAACAAGGGCTAGAGAGGCTGGAGGTACAGAGAAGGCAACCTGAAAAGTTTAGGTTCTCGTTTAGGTTTGTCTGCCTAAAGCTTTAATTTTTAAGGCAGTTTAGAGTTTGGGTTATTAGTTTGGACTAGACACTTAGATGCTGAATTGAGGTGACTAAACTATACTTTAAAAAATTATCTAAGAGTGACTAGAAAAGTTATGGGATCTGAGTGACATTTCATTCAGGGGCAGGGAAAGACCCAGGTCAGAGAGCAGTTTAAAGAGTCGGTGGAGAGAAATTAAGCTGTTTTCTGTTGTAGGCTACTGTGTGCCTCTCAGTCCACCTACTCCACACTCGTAAGACAGGCTGTGTAGCAGTTAACTGGTTAGCTGGGGCTCTCTTCACAGATAATAAGTGATGGGATTTAGCGGGGACTGTAACCCAGGTCTTCAGGTCCCCAAGCCTCCGGCCAGAAGCAGTTGCAGGACAGAAGGGGAAATCAAGCCTGGGGGCTGGACTCTCTCTCCTTTTCAAAAGCATTTTGCTCAGGACACACAGTTTTCACTTTGGATTCAAGTACACTTGGTTTTCTCCCCACACCTGGTGCCTCTGTTATTGCTGCCATGCCTCCAGGAAGGTGGGACCACAGGAACAGAACTCTGGAGTCAGACCTCAGTCTGAATCTTGTGATGATGTGTGAGGATCTTTATAGCTTCAAGCTCAGATTCCACATTGAGATAATAATAGTGACTAACTCAGAGGGTTAAATTACATAATGTATGAAAGGCACACTGTGAGGATTCAATAAACAGCAAGTATTATACCAGTATTAATTTCTCCCTGAAATCACAGATTCTGTGTGCCACATCTCTAATATCACATAAGTTTCTGCTCTTAAGTAGCTCCCTTGGGAGAGAAATGTCCTATTGCACCAGACTTGGAAGAACAATTTGAACAACCAGCTCACCATGAAGAAGTAAGGGTGATTTATCTGATTCAGGACCTGAATGTTGTCTGTGGTCACTGACTGAATCCTGGAGCACCAGGCCAGTGAGAAGAGCCAAGGTTCGTTAACGATGTATATGTTGATGTTGATGTTCGCTGCTTTATATTCTCTGGGAAGAAAAAGAACCCATAGAGGGGTTAGACTTAATCTCATATTCATCATCTAAAAGGGAAACAGCCACCATATTTGTGAAAGGCTGTTGCTTCAATCACCAGAAGCTAGTATTATTATAACTTTGGCTTATCACTTCATGTTTTCTACATAATTTAAGAAACTATTTGCATTTAAAAGAATTATTAGTTTATATTTTGGGGCACATATTGCATAAATATGTAATGTTCTGACATCAACAACCAAAAGGGAAAGGAATGAAGCTGTCTAGGAGCAGAGTTATTGCATATTATTGAATTTAAGCTGGTATAAATTCAATCACAGTGTCATAACTTTTGAATGGTAAATGTAACTCCTATGGTAATCACAAAGAAATCAGATATAGAATATATACAAAAAGAAATGAGAAAAGGATTTAAATGTTTCACTATAAGAAACAACTAAACACAAAAGAAGATGAATGAAATAAGGGACGAAAAAGCTGTAAATATAGAAATAACAAAGTAAAATAACAGATGTGAGAGACAAAATAACAAATATTTACCAAGTAACAACATGACAATAATCCCCCCTTATTACTAATTATTTTCAGTGTAAATAGATTAAACTCTCCAATCAAAAGCCAGAGACTGGCAGAATGGATAAAAACAGATAACTCAACTTTATGCTGTTTATGAGAGACTCATTTTAAATCCAAATTAACACACAGATTGGAAGTGAAAGGATAGAAAAGTTATTCCACACAAATAGTAACCAAAAAGAGAAGGGGTGGCTATACTAATATCAAACAAAATAGGCATTACATAAATCTTTAAAAATTTACAAGTGACAAAGGAGATTATGTATTAATAAAAGTTTCAATATAGCAAGAAGATACGATAATTATAAACATGTGCCTAAAGACAGACCAGGAAAATTTACAAATACTGACAGAACTGAAGCTGTAAAATAATAGTTGGAGATTTTAATATCCTACTCAACAATGAAGAGAACAACTGGAAGATAAGTAGGGAAATGGGACTTAATCAGCACAAGAAACTAACTGTATCTAACACATACACAGAACACTCAGCCCAACAGTATGCACGTTTTTCTCAAGTGTACATATGACAATTCCCAGGATAGACTATATGTTAGGCCACAAATTAAGTCTCAATAGATTTAAAAAGATAGATATCATACAAAGTATTCTATCCAACCACAACAAGATAAAGTTTTAGAAGTCAATAATAGAAGGAAAACTGGAAAAATTCACATATTTGTGGAACTTAAACAACATACTTTCAAGCAACCAATGGATCAAAAAAGAAATCACAAGGGAAATGAGAAAATACCTCTATGTGAATGAAAACAAAAACACCAAAACTCACGGGATGCAACAAAAGTGCTAGGGGGAAATGCATAGCTATATATTTAAAAATCAAGAGAGACCTCAAAACAACAACTTAATGAACTAGAAGAAGAAGAACAAACTGACCCAACATAGCAAAAGGAAGAAAATAAAACAGATTAGAGCAGACATAAACAAAGAACAGAAAACCAGAGAAAAATCAAAGAAACCAAAAGTTAGTTATCTGAAAATATCAATAAAATTGGTAAGCTTTTAGCTAGATGTACTAATTTAAAAAAGAAAAAAGACTCAAATTTCTTTCTGTTTTTTTTGGTCAAATTTCTGAAATGAGAAATGAAAGTGGGCACATTATTACCAATTTAACAGAAATAAAAGGATTATAAGGAAGAACTATGAGCAACTGTATCCCAAAAAATTGGATAACCTGATGAAATGGACAAATTCCTAGAAACAAGAAACCTACCAAGACTAAATCAAAAAGAATTAGAAAATGTGAATAGACCTATAATGAACAGGAAGACTGAATCATTAACAAAACTCTTCAAAAAAAAAAGAGAGAATTCCTGGACCCAATAACTTTACTGGTGAATTTCATCAAATATTCCTAGAAGAACTAATACCAATCCATTAGGATGGCTATATCAAAAAACCAGAAATCAATAAGGATGTGTTAACACGGAGAAATTGGAACATTTGTGGCCTGTTTTTACAGCTGCTGTGGAAAACAATATGGTGGTTCCTCAAAAAATTAAAAATGGAATTACCACATAATCCATCAAATGCACTTCCTAGTATGTACCCAAAAGAACTGAAATGAGGATGTTGAAGAGATATTTGTATACCATGTTCATGGCAGTACTATTCACAATAAAATGTGGAAGCAACACAGGGGTCCATCGTCCAATGAATGGATAAGCAAATTGTGGTACATACATACAGTGGGTTTTTATTCAGCCTTAAAAAAGAATGAAATTCTGCAATGGATGGATTCAACATAGATGAACCTTGAGGACTTCATCACAAGTGTAATAAGTCAGTTGCAAAAGGACAAATACCATATGATTCCACTTACATGAATCAAAATCACAAAGATAGAAAGTAGAGTGGTGGTTGCCAGAGTCTGGGGGAAGAGAACTAATGGTGGTCCATTGTTTAACGAGGATAGAATTTGAGTTTACATGATGGAAAAAGTCAGGTAGATGGACAGTAGCAATTGCTGCATGATGTAATGAATGTATATTAAAACCACAAAGTTGTATACATAAAAATTATTGCAAAAGTAAATTTTATGTGTATTTTAACATAATTAAAACATTTTTAAAGAGAGGGAAATCTGAATAAAATACGAACTCTTGGTTAAACAATTATGTTCAGACATGTAGACCAATGGAATAGAATAGAGAGCCCAGAAATGAACCCACAAACTTTTGGTCAAACAGTAATTATAAGAAAGCCAATGTAGCAATCTTAATAAAAGTAATCTTTAGATGAGAATTATAACCAGACACAATGGCTATTTCATAATGAAAGGGTAGATTTATCAAGAAGACCTAACAATTCTAAAAGCAAATGCACCTAACAAAAGTGTTTAAAATACAAGAAGCCAAACAACCACAACAATAACAACAATAAACAGAGCTAAAGGGAGAAATACGCAATCATAGTTGGAGATAATAACACCCCCTTCTCCATAAATGACAGATGAGGCATAAGCCCTTAATTTGTCTTTGACTTGGGAGGTTGCTCCCAGAAAAAAATAAGGCAGAAGACCTGGTCTAATCTCATTTTCAACATGATGGCTGTATCTTTGCTAAAAAGAATAATAATATGTATTAGGAAGAGAGACCTTATATATAGAACGTGTTCTAAAAGGATGTTCCTGGTTGAGTATTTCTTTATTACATATTTTGTAAATAAATATAAAATGTGGATTTATAAGGTATGGGTCCCTGGAGAAGCTCACATAAGCTACACAATTCCCTGGGAGTATTAAATAGAGATGTTTATAATTCAAATGCAAATAACCCTGCAAAAACTCACTTGTAGGCCTTATCTCCTACTGTGGGCCATAGAGTATGTGTCCAATAAAGGAAACCACATGCAAAGCTGAAATCCATGTCTCTGACCTCTCCTTGCTTTGTCTGATCCTCTTGACTGCCTGCTGTATTTTTAAAATTAACAATAAAGCTTCACAGTAGTAAGTTTTCTGATGTGTGTGAGTGACTTGCAACGTAATGCTATGTGTTCATTCAGTAGAAAAAGTAGAGGAAAATTAAGTATAAAAAGTTTAAAAAGACTGTCAACCAATCTAAATTAACTGATATTTATAGAATACCACACCCAACAAGTGAAGAGAGCATATCATTTTTAGGTGGACAGGGGAAGTTCACCAAGATAAATGATGTAGTGGGTCATAAGACAAGTTTAAATACATTTAAAGTATTGAAATCATACAGAATTGTTCTCTGGTTACAATGAATTTGAATCAGAAGTCAGTAACATGAAGGACAGATGGAAAGTCCTCATAATTTAAAAAAGTTAGCAACACACTTCTAAGTAATTCATGAGTCAAATGGGAAATAAGAAAAACTTAAATATTTTGAACTGGATAACAAGACAATATATCTAAATTATTTATGGAATGCAATTAAAGTAATGCTTGAAGAGAAATTTATTGCTTTAAATGTTCATGTTAGAAAAGAAGACCTAGAATCAATCACCTAATTTTCTACCTAAAGAACCTAATAAGAGACTGCTGAGAAGATGGCAGAGCAGAAGGACGCTCGTAGCTCACCCTCTCCCTCTTGGTGCACAAATGCACCAAGACTCACATCCACAGACCCACTCAGCCAACCAGAGCACCTGCGGAACTCCGAAAGAACATCACTTTCTTCAAAAGATAAAGACGCCAAAAATCTGATAGGAGAAAAGGGAAAAAGAAAGAACAAAAGGCAAAGCAGAGCAGGAAGGGTCCCGCGGGGAGGGAGCAGCAAAGGAGGACTGGCGCTGGTTCGCTGGGTCTCCCCCTCTCCAACTCCCAGGCTCGGATCTGTATAGAGCAGCCCTTGACCGACAGAACTAAAACGGGCACAGAGGGTCCCCGGGACACCCAGCCTGAGACACGGGCAGGCAGCTGTGGGCAGGGCCAGGCTGCCCAGGCCCGGCGTAGGAGGGGGGCGGCTGCACGGAGGCAGCCCCAGGGGACTGCAGGGGGCTGCGCGCCGTGGCTGTGGGTGTACAGGGCAGAACAACCTGGGCCCTCCATAAAACAACATGTGCCCTGGGGATAAGGGTGCATACCCCCATCTCTGAAAACCCACGGAAGGCTTTCTGGGGGAAGGGAGGCGGGGCTTAGGCACAGCCGCCATATCCTCCGGCGCTTAGCACCCAGGCGGGGGTGGGGCGAAACCTGCATCCGCACCGAAGGGCTTAGCAGCCTCAAAGGCCAGACGGAGACTTGTCTACAGCCCGAGGCAGATAGGATCCTTCCACCCTGGTCCCTCAGAGAACTTGCTTCACCAAGACAAACAAGGAGCTGGGTTTTGGCCAGGAGCAGGGGCAAGGCTATCCCTCGTTCTTCCCCACACCCACCTGCGGAGCGCCTACCCCAGGCGGAGCGCGCAGCTGCACAGAGCAGCGGAGCTACCAGCGGCGCGGGAGAGGGAGGGCGGACCCCAGCCTTTCCGGCAGGAACACAGCCCCTGACCGCAGTGCTGGGAGGGGGCGCGACCCGCCCTCCTACCTGGCCAGTCTGCAACATCTGACTGTGGCATCGGGAGGGACAGTGACCCGGCTCAGCCGCCCACAGCAAAGGAGAGCTGCACCTGACCCAGTGTTGGGAGGAGGCGCGATCTGCTTGCCGACAGACACTGGGAGCAGCACAGAAGAGGGCGCCAATGGAGGGCCTCTGGAAACAGCAAGCTGAGCTTCCAAAACAGGACGAAGACAGAAAGACTTCACATTAAAAGCACACAGACTCCAGGAGAACACCGACACTGGGCCCCCGCCCCCCTTTTTAAATCTGTTTTTACCTGTTCTATTTTCTATTACCCTCTTAATTTTTACTTCTTAATTCATTTCTATTTCTCTTGGGTTTTGATGTCCTGTTATTGATTAGACACAGGTTTCAAATACATCTATTCATCTCCCCCCCCCCCTTTTTTTTTAAAGGTTTTAAAAGGACGTCTCAGCCTGATTGATTTTCTGCTTCACCTTGCTCTTCTATTATTCATTATACACTGTTTTCAAACCTTTTTTCTCCCTTCTTTCAAAATTCTTTCTCTCTCGCTCTTATTTTTTCTTTTTTTCCTAAGTCTTATTCCTAAATAGGCATTAGATAGATAAACTCCTTAAGGACCAAAATAGATAACTGATACTCCATAAACCACAATGCCAGAGAGATATGAGCAAGATGAAGCAGAGAAACCATTCCCAATTAAAAGAACAAGAGAAATCCCCTGAAAGAAAGATCAATGAAATACATATCGATAGCCTACTAGATCAAGATTTCAAAAAAGGAGTGATCAAAGTGCTGAAGGAATTAAAAGAGATAGTGTTTAGAGATATAAAATATGTCAAAAATGAAACTGAAGCTATAAAGAAGAGCCAAGTAGAATGGGTAAACTCATTGACTGAGATGAGGAATGATCTAATAGCTGTGCAAAGCCGACTAGATAATGCAGAGGAACGAATTAGTGACCTAGAAGACAGGACAATAGAAAGCACCCAATCAGAGGAGCTACAAGAGAAGCAAATAAAAAATAATGAAAATAGCATAAGGGACCTATGGGATAATATAAAGCATCCCAATCTTCGCATAATAGGGGTCCCAGAAGGGGAAGAAAGATCAAAGGGGATTGAAAAGGTTTTTGAAGAAATCATGACTGAAAACTTCCCAAACTTAAAGAAGGAATCAGATATCCAAGGACAGGAAGCTCAGAGGGTCCCAAACAGGAAGAACCCAAATAGACCCACACCAAGACATATCATAATCAAGACGGCCTGAGTCAAGGATAAAGAAATGATTCTAAAGGCAGCAAGAGAAAAGCAAAGAGTAAGTTACAAGGGAACCCCCATAAGGCTCTCAGCTGATTTCTCTACACAAACACTACAGGCCAGAAGGGAGTGGCAAGATATATTCGAAGTCCTGAAAGAAAAAAAAGATGCAGCCTAGGATCCTTTATCCAGCAAGGCTATCCTTTAGGATAGAAGGAGAAATAAAGAATTTCACAGACAAGAAAAAGCTTCAGGAGTTTAGCAACACTAAATGCATGCTAAAAGAAATATTGAAAGGTCTATTCTAAATAGAAAAGCAGCAGGATGCTACAGAAATGAGAAACTCACAACTGGAAAGGTGGTAACTCATGAATTACAAATAAAATAAACACGAAATTATAAAAGAAGACACACAAATCACTGAGAGTGGGAGAGGGAGGCAGGGAAATATAGAATATATTATTTTCTTTCTTTTTTAAATTTTTTTAATGGTAGGATGGGTTTGAGATCATGTTACTATCAGTTTAATAAAAACAGTTATAGTAATGGGCTAATAGATTTACGAAAAAGGGTAACCACAAGCCAAAAACTTACAAGGGAGTCACAAAAATTAAATAAAATCCATGATAATACAAAGGAAAATTACCAAACCACAAAAGGAAGAAGAAACGAACAAACAGGATATACCAATTCAACTGCAAAGATAAGTTCAAAATGGCAATAAACACACATCTATCATTAATTACTGTAAAGGTTAATGGACTAAATGCCCCAGTCAAAAGACACAGAGTGGCAGACTGGATAATAAAGCAAGAACCTTCAATATGCTGCATACAAAAGACCCACTTTAAGGAGAAGGACACATACAGATTGAGAGTGAAAGGATGGAAAAGGATATTCCATGCAAATGGAAAAGCCAAAAAAGCAGGTGTTGCAGTACTGATTTCAGACAAAATAGACTTTAAAACAGAGGCCATAAAGAAAGATAAAGAAGGACATTTTATAATGATTAAAGGAGTGATACAAGATAAGGATATTACACTCGTTAATATATACGCACCCAGTATAGGAGGACCTAAGTAATTACTAACAGAGATAAAGAGGGATACTGATGGGAATACAATCATAGTTGGAGATTTTAACACTGCATTAACATCACTAGACAGATCTTCCAGACAGAAAATAAACAAGGCAACAAAGAAATTAAATAATACAATAGAAAAACTAGATTTGATGGATATTTTCAGAGCATTACACCCCCCAAAAATAGGATATACATTCTTTTCAAGTGCACATGGAACATTTTCCAGGATCGATCATGTACTTGGGCACAAAAGAAACCTCAACAATTTTAAGAAGATAGAAATTATCTCAAGAATCTTTACTGACCACAATGCCATGAAACTGGAAATCAACAACAGAGAAACAAAGGAGAAAAAAAGGAAAGCATGGAGATTAAACAATACGTTATTGAAAAAACAATGGGTCAATGAGGAAATCAAAGCTGAAATTAAAAAATACCTTGAGACAAATGACAATGAAAGCACAACCACTCAAAATCTATGGGACACAGCAAAGGCAGTGCTAAGAGGGAAGTTTATAGTGATACAGGCCTTCCTCAAAAAAGAAGAACAATCTCAAATAAACAATTTAACCCACCACCTGAATGAATTAGAAAAAGAAGAAGAAAAAGCCCCAAAAGGCAGCAGAAGGAAGAAAATAATAAAGATCAGGGAGGAAATAAATACAATAGAGATCAACAAGACCATAGAAAAAAATCAACCAAACCAAAAGCTGGTTTTTTGAAAAAGTAAATAAAATCGACAAACCTCTGGCAAAAGTCATAAAGAAGAAAAGAGAGAGAGCAGAAATTACCAAAATAAGAAAGGAAAATGGAGAAATTACAATTACAACAAATAAAATAGAAATATAGTATATCATACGAGAATATTATGAAAAACTATATGGAACCAAACTGGATAACCTAGAGGAGATGGACAAGTTTCTGGAAACATACTGTCCACCAAAACTGAATCAAGAAGAAACTGACCACTTGAACAATCCGATCACTAGAAAGGAAATAGAAATAGCAATTAAAAACCTCCCTACAAATAAAAGTCCAGGACCGGACGGCTTCACCAGGGAATTCTACCAAACATACAAAGAAGAACTCATACCAGTCCTTCTCAAACTCTTCCAGACGATTGAAAAGGAGGGAATACTCCCAAACTCATTCTATGAAGCCATCATCACCCTGATAAAAAAACCAGGCAAAGACACTACAAAAAAAGAGAATTATAAGCCAATATCACTGATGAACATAGACGCCAAAATCCTCACCAAAATATTAGCAAACAGAATCCAACAACACATAAAAAAGATTATACATCATGACCAAGTGGGGTTCATCCCAGGGACACAAGGGTGGTTCAACATACGCAACTCAATCACTGTAATACATCACATCAACAAGAGAAAGGACAAAAACCACATGATCATCTCAACTGATGCAGAAAAAGCATTTGATAAAATTCAACACCCATTTATGATAACTCTCGCCAAAGTGGGTATAGAGGGAACATATCTTGACATAATAAAAGCTATATATGACAAACCTACAGCCAGCATAGTACTCAACGGTGAAAAACTCAAAAGCTTCCCACTAAAATCTGGGGCAAGACAAGGATGCCCACTATCACCACTCCTATTCAACACAGTCCTGGAAGTCCTAGCCACAGCAATCAGGCAAGAGAGAGAAATCAAAGGGATCTAAATTGGAAAAGAAGAGGTAAAAGTGTCACTATATGCCGACATGTTACTATATATAGAAAACCCTAAAAGGTCCACACAAAAACTACCAGAGCTGATTGAAGAATTCAGCAAGGTAGCAGGTTACAAAATTAACGTTCAAAAATCAGTTGCATTTCTTTACACTAACGATGAATCAACAGAAGAAGAAAGTAAAGAAACAATCCCCTTTAAAATAGCACCCAAAGTAATAAAATACCTGGGAATAAATCTAACCAAGAGGGTGAAAGAATTATACACAGAAAACTATAAACCATTGATGAAGGAAATTAAAGAAGACTTTAAAAAATGGAAAGATATCCCATGCTCTTGGATTGGAAGAATCAGTATTGTTAAAATGGTCACACTGCCCAAGGCAATCTACAGATTTAATGCAATCCCTATCAAATTACCCAGGACATATTTCACAGAACTAGAACAAATCATAATAAAATTTATATGGAACCATCAAAGACCTAGAATCGCCAAAGCATTACTGAAGAAAAAGAAAGAGGCTGGAGGAATAACTCTCCCAGACTTCAGACAATACTATAGAGCTACAGTCATCAAGACAGCATGGTATTGGTAAAAAAAAAAAAAAAAAAACAGACATACGGACCAATGGAACAGAATAGAGAGCCCAGAAATGAACCCACAAACTTTTGGTCAACTAATCTTCAACAAAGGAGGCAAGAATATACATTGGAATAAAGACAGTCTCTTCAGCAAATGGTGTTGGGAAAACTGGACAGCAGCATGTAAAGCAATGAAGCTAGAACACTCCCTTACACCATACACAAAAATAAACTCAAAATGGATCAAAGACTTAAACATAAGACAAGATACAATAAACCTCCTAGAGGAAAACATAGGCAAAACATTATCTGACATACATTTCAAAAATGTTCTCCTAGGACAGTCTACCCAAGCAATAGAAATAAAAGCAAGAATAAACAAATGGGACCTAATGAAACTTACAAGCTTCTGCACAGCAAAGGAAACCAGAAGTAAAACAAGAAGACAACCTATGGAATGAGAGAAAATTTTTGCAGATGAAACCAACAAAGGCTTGATCTCCAGAATATATAAACAGCTCATACGACTCAATAAGAAAAAAATAAACAACCCAATCCAAAAATGGGCAAAAGACCTAAACAAGCAATTCTCCATGGAAGACATACAAATGATCAAAAGGCACATGAAAAAATGCTCAATATCACTAATTATCAGAGAAATGCAAATCAAAACTACAATGAGGTATCACCTCACACCAGCCAGAATGGCCGTCATTCAAAAATCCACAAATGACAAATGCTGGAGAGGCTGTGGAGAAAGGGGAACCCTCCTACACTGCTGATGGGAATGCAGTTTGGTGCAGCTACTATGGAAAACAGTGTGGAGATCCCTCAAAAGACTAGGAATAGACTTACCGTATGACCCAGGAATCCCACTCCTGGGCTTGTATCCAGAAGGAACCCTACTTCAGGATGACACCTGCACCCCAATGTTCATAGCAGCACTATTTACAATAGCCAAAACATGGAAACAGCCTAAATGTCCATCAACAGGTGACTGGATAAAGAAGAGGTGGTATATTTATACAATGGAATACTACTCAGCCATAAAAACCAACAACGTAACGCCATTTGCAGCAACATGGATGCTCCTAGAGAATGTCATTCTAAGTGAAGTAAGCCAGAAAGAGAAAGAAAAATACCATATGAGATCGCTCATATGTGCAATCTAAAAAACAAAAACAAAAACAAAGTGTAAATACAGAACAGAAATAGACTCATAGAGAATACAGACTTGTGATTGCCAGGGGGGCGGAGGGTGGGAAGGGATAGACTGGGATTTCAAAATTGTAGAATAGATAAACAAGATTATACTGTATAGCACAGGGAAATATACACAAAATCTTATGGTAGCTCACAGAGGAAAAAAATATGACAATGAGTGTGTACATATGTCCATGTATGACTGAAAAATTGTGCTGAACACTGGAATTTGACATAAAATTGTAAAATGATTATAAATCCATTAAAAATGTTAAAAAAAAGAACCTAATAAAAGAGCTAATTAAACCTAAAGGAAATAGAAGAAAATAATAAATATAACAGCAGTAAGCCAGAAAGAGAAAGAAAAATACCATATGATATCGCTCACATGTGGAATCTTAAAAAAGAACATAGATACAAAACAGAAACAGACTCACAGATATAGAATACAAACTTGTGGTTGCCAAGGGGGCGGAGGGTGGGAAGGGACAGACTGGGATCTCAAAATTTGTAGATAATGACAGACGTATGCAGAATAGATAAACAAGATTATACTGTATAGCACAGCGAAATATATACAAGATCTTGTGGTAGCTCACAGAGAAAAAAATGTGACAATGAATATATGTATGTTCATGTATAACTGAAAAATTGTGCTCTACACTGCAATTTGACACAACATTGTAAAATGACTATAACTCAATAAAAAAAAGTTAAAAAAATTGCAATCAGTGAGATAGGAAAGCAGATGTGCAACAGAATAAAGATAACAAAGCCAAAATTTGGTGTTTTGGAATGGTTAATAAAATTCATAAACCTCTAGCACGACCGACCAAGAAAAAGAGGGAAAATAAAAATTTTCAGTACCATAACGTACTGGAACTAGAGGTGACAGTTTTACAACACTGAATATACTAAATGCCACTGAATTGTTTATTTTAAAATGGTTAATTTTATGTGAATTTTACTTCAGTAAACTAGTTTTTAAGATTAAAAAATTTTAAAAACACTTAAAAATTCTCACCTCAGAAATAAATGAGAGGACATCTTTGTATTCATATAATCTTGGTTAAAATACCATCTTTAAAGCATTCTCAGTCAAAGTGGCAAGGTCGCAATGTCTTGTGACAGTTATCTGATAAAGTGAGCACTGACCACAGAGAATGTACTGGAAATGTTAACATAATTACAAATATTCTGATCACAAACAGTACACAACTAACTTAAGGTACAACTGATTAATTTCTTAGTTTAGTTGTACTTGAGGGGAATCACTTGAAGTCTGGCTCATGAATTATCATGATCAACCTTGTAAGTATAGTTATATGGTAAAAATCCTTATTCTCCTCACTAGAATATATGATTTCCTTAAGAAAAAGGATGATGCCTTGCTTGTGTTGACTTTTCACATAAAACTAGCATGGTACATGTATATATTACTACTCAGTAAATGTTTGCTGAGCTACATTAAACTGCTTGATTTTCTAATAGGATAATCCCTCTTAAGTCTGATACCAGTTGAAACTATGCCCACATAACTATGACCAGGGAATGACTTTAAAGAATTACTAGTGAAAGAATATACTCTGGAGTCTGTCAGGCCTATATTTCATCTCAGCATGATTTCCTACTGACCAACTGTATCAACTTTGGTAAATTAACTAACATCCCTGAACTTTTCCTCTTTATAGGCAAGTTTCCTCATTTGCAAAATGAGGATGACAGTAATTTCTAGGGCACAGCATGTGAGGACTGTGATAATAAAACAGCAGCTAACATCTGTCATGTTCCTACATTTGCCCAGCATTTTTCTATGTGCATATATGAACTATCTTATTTAATCATGTAATCATTTCATCAACTTTTTATTACCCTCAATTTACAAATGAGAAAACTTATGATTAGAAACTTGTCCAAGTCCTAAGTGTAGTCACCACCTGGCTGATAGGCAGGCCAGGATTTGAAAATGAGCCTGTGGTCTACCAATTACTTGACACATAATAAAAGCTCAATAAATGGAAGCTATTATAATTAATTTCAACTACTAGATCAATCTAAATTATGATTATGATAGAAAGAAATCATCTTAAAGCCATTCCCCATTTGAAAATAGTAAAAGGAGACAACTTCTCAAAATAGAGAAGTTGGGCAAAGAGAAATCATCTGACTGGGAAACAGAGGTAAAACATATATAATTTTCTAATGCTGAAAGAAAAAGGACATATTTTATGATCAATTTCACCATGACCAAAGAGGCAGGAAAAGTACACAGGTGCATCAAACACCCTAGTTCATGGCTTGAGATACAGAAAGGTATCTAGGGGAAGTTTTATTAGCCTAAGGAGATTTGTGATACATATCTACAATTATATCTACATCTATATAGTTATACCTATAACTATAGCTACATCTGTATGTCCAAGGAAACTATGAAGCATTTAAAATTGTCCAAAAAAATTATTTTAAAACCTAATAGAAAGGGCCTAGGGATTAACATAAGCAGTGATTAATAACAATTAAGTTTGAAAAAGTTACCATTTTATTCCCAGGGGCTTTTAATTCTGAAAATATATCTCTAATTCTATATTTATAAATGTGGTATTTAGTCATTTTAGTTTCTTCTCATACTTGGCTGTTTCAATTTTTTTTAAATAATGATTTAGTTACGTTCTTAATTATTCCCATAAGAGATCTAGATATCTGGATCACAAAGCTATTTATGAAGTACTGTTATCTATCTGGTAATGACAGAGGAAATCAACAACTTTTTGATGACCACATTATATAAAAACAAAAACACCAAGTATACAGAGAAGTGCGATGAATGATGAGAGACTGGAGCATAAGGGAGAAGGGACTGAAAAATATGTTCCAAGAACAAGGTCTATCTTGATAAATGTGTGTTGGCAGAGAGGGAGGAAAGGGTAAGAAGAGGAAAATAGGCAATTCCAAAAAAAACAGCCATACAGAAATCCTGAGATGGGAGCAGGGACCTAAGCAACTTGGTTAGAATATAGATTTTGTGCAAGTAAGGTAACACATACCAAGAAAGGTGTGGTCAAACACTTACCTCAGCCCGTTGTAGAACAGCCTCTTGTAGTCAACATTTATTCTACTGATATTTTCTTTTGTAAGACGTTCAATGGTGAATAACCGGCCCACATGCTGAAAACCAGGAGCTGTGCTCCTGACATATTTCCTATCAAAACCTGGTAACCAAACAATCTGTAAGGAGAAACAGGATGTCTTTCAGTGGATAATCAGCAGTCAAGATACAAATAGCCCCAAGTAGAATGGGTACAGCCCCATTCCAGCACAGGTTAACAGTCCACATGGAGTAGAGAGATTCTAGCCCTTGGTGTCAACCGGGCCTGATATTGACTAATGAACTCTTATTATAATGGGACTTTCACCAGGGTTGTTCTGGAGCTGAGTTTTCCCAGTTAACATCATGGGACCAAGGCTCCATCATTGTCACCACACTAGCCAAAGTGGATGAGGAGCTGGAAGGTGTGGATGAAAGGTGGAAATCATAAACATCCCCTCTGGCTTATGATACTAAAAATTATCTTTGAGGGGTCATTTCCTGCCAACAGAATATGCTATTATGATTCATCTATGGAAACATTTCTATTTGCAAAAAGACATATCCTCATTTCACTCATAGCTTTCCTTCATATGCTTAGAATTCAAAAGATTTGGAATAACTGACTGCCCAAATGCAAAGAAAACATGATGAACAAATCTCTGCCCAAATAAGAACCAGATGTTCTTTCTATATCATTAATAAAAGCTGATCTTCAAAGCCTTAGCACTTTCTAATAGCTCTGTGTTGGTAATGGTACAGGTCACATCATACAGTCATTACACACAAGCTCTTTTAACAGAGTGATGACATTTCATTTGGTTTGGAACAGCAAACAGTCTCAATGTTTTTCCCCACTGATAGAAGTTTAACTGGGTCACTCTTTGATTGCCACATGTAGCTGTATAAGAAACTAACTCCATTTCTATAGGTAGCAAAATTATTTAAGGATCCCTGGGAAGAGCTAAAAGACAGATCAGGTTCAACTGCTATGCCCCTGGGACATGCTACCTATCTCCCAACCTCTACCATAAACATTGAGATAGACATACCAGATGTTGCTCAATTCCAGAGGCAAGGATCACGTTTACTACAAGGCGGACAAATTCTTTTCTGGCAGGATGTTTTGGTACAGGGCTATTAAGATCAAATATCACCAATTTTTTTTCCTTTTGTGCAAGTTCCAATAAATCAGTTAATTTTGGAATCTTCTGATTTCCTGCTTTTTCTTTATCAGCCTCTGATAGGGGTTTCATATGGTAAAATGGTTTGATCTAAAAATAAGTACATTAGAGAAAACATTGGCTCCTATCAAAAGCATCTTCCAATTCTCCTGCTCTTTATCCCCACACCCAGCGCTACGTCCATGTTGGTCCATTACTATTCAACCCACCAGGTCCTCTGAAATACTGGTCCTGAGATAAAAGTTTCAAAGAGAGAAATTAAATGTCATCTCCAGAGGTAATTATGGTACTTGGAATCATTTATTCTAAATCATAGAGCCTGTCGTATTCGCACTGAAGGTCCTTCCTGTTCTTGTCTTGAACTTCCTTTCTAACTCTTCTTTTTTTTTTCTATAACTCAGGGTAATACAATCCATTTCAGTTGCATGGGCTTCCCACATGTTCTCTCACTGTTCTAGTTTTGTGTAATGGAAAGAAAGTAAGCTTTGGCTTCAGACTGAATTGGATTCAATCCCAGCTCCAGTGCTCATTTGTCTTCCTGGCCATATCCACCTGTTAAAATCCTATTCTCATTTTCTTCTCCTTCCCTAGACATCCTTAGCAAGTGGCCCTTTCCCACTATTTTTCTCAAGGAGACTCAAGGAGAGTTTAAAACTAGGTTCTAGTTTTAAGAATGATATGGAGTAATCAAATAGCTTAAGTAAATCCAGCCTTATTTTAAAATATTTCATAAAGGACACATACTCAGAAAATAAGCTGGAATGGGACAATGACAATTTAGATGATCTATAACCTGTGGCTGAACATTTTCATAAAGCCCTAGTAAGTAACAAGCTAGAAATCAAGACAAACTTAAGTTCTCCACAAAAACAGCTTGTTACTTAAGTAAAACCAATACTAAAAGGTTCTCAGTTTTCTATGCCTATGCTTAGAGAAATTAAAAGTAGAAGGGCCACTGGATGATCCAATATATCAACTGGTTGAGAAATAGGACAATCAGAGGTGTGGCCAAGATGGCAGAGCAGAAAAACCCTGAGTTTACCTCCTCTGATGGGCGCACCATTGGCAGACCATCTATGAGAACAACTTAAAGACTAACAGAAAAGATTTCCCACAATTACAGACATAAAAAAGGAACCAAGAGAGAAAGTAAAACACCATATGGTATCACTCATATGTGGAATCTGAAAAATGACACAAATGAACTTACTTACAAAACAGAAACAGACTCACAGACATAGAGAATAAAATTATGGTTACCAAGATGGAAAGGGGAGGGCAGAGGGATAAATTAGGAGTTTGGGATTTGCAGATACTAACTACTATATATAAAATAGATAAATAACAAAGGTCCTACCATATAGCACAGGGAACTATATTCAATATCTTGTAATATTCTACAATGAAAAAGAATATGAAAAGGAATATATAGAGATGCATAACTGAATCACTATGCTGTACATCAGAAACTAACACATTGTCAACCGACTATACTTCAATTAAAAAATAATAAAAATAAAAATAACAGGTAAATAGATAAATACATAAAAACTATGCATGCTGAAATAAACAGAAAAAAGATTGATGGTGTTTAAGGGTTCAATCTTGTAACAAGTACTAAATAAGCCATAGAGATCTAACCTATAGTAAATTGAAGGCTGACAATATTATCATACTGTAAGTATGTTATGTGATAAATATCATTACAATAGCAACCATATTATAATATATAAATGTATCAAAGTAACAGGATACACACATTAAATTTACACAGCATGTCAAATTTATACAGTTAAAAAAAGGAAAAAAAGAAAAGAAAATGTTTGGGAATTTTCTAGGTATCTTTCTGTTAATGATATCTAGTTTAATTCCATTTTGGCCAGAGAACACACTTGGTACAAATCTATTCTTTTAAATTTTATAGATTTGTTTCATGACCCAGAACACAGTCTACCTTCTATAAATTTGGGTTTCTTTTCTGTCTATTTGTTCTTCAATTTCTGTAAAAAGAGTATTGAAATGTATAGTTGTGGAGTTTTTTATTTCTTCTTTAACTTCCATCAGATTTTCTTTATATAATTTGAAGTTGTATTATTCATTGCATACACTTTTAGGATTTTTATGTGTTCTTGATGAATTGACCCTTTTACAATTATGTAAGGTCCCTCTTTATCACTAATAATTTTCCTTGTTGTGAAGTTCACACTGCCAGATATTAATATAGCCATTTCAGATTTCATTTGATTAGTGTCTGTATGGTATAATGTTTTGCATTATTTTACCTTTAACCTATAAAACAGATTAAAAATAATATACAGGTTATAGTTGAAACGGGCTTCTTACAGATGTATAAAGTTGAGTGTTTTTTCAATCCACTCAGATTCCATCAGTTTTAAAACTGATGTTGTCTATTTGCTTTTAATGTAATTATTAATATGGTTGCATTTAAGTATTGCAATTTATGATTTTTTTTTCTGCTTGTCCCTTCTATTTCTGTTCCTCTGTTCTCCTTTCCTGCCTTCTTTTGGGTTATTTAAATTTCTTTTAGCATGCCATTTTAACTTATCATACATATTATATATTTATATATAAAACTATAATTTGGCTATATATCCTTGTAATACTTTATCATGGTTGCAATAAAGCTTACAAACTATCTTCCTACTCTGAACTTTCACCATCCATCTAGAGTCAACAGTTTAACACTTAAAGTAAAATGTAGAATTCTTACCGCTTTATAGGTCCCTATAGCTTCCTCCTTTCCCTGTTATGTTATAGTAATTATATATTACATCTACATACATGGAAAACCTCGTAAGAAATGTTATAATTTTCACTTTTAACAGTCATACATTTTTTTTCAAATTAAGGGAAGAAAAGTAGTCTATCCTATTCAACCTCGTGTTTACCATATCTGTTACTATTTCTTCAATCTTAAAGTTCCACGTTTCCTTCTGTCTTCATTCCTGAGGAATGTCAGCTTTTGCTACTGTCAGTTTCTTTGATTTTAGCCATTCTAATGAATGGATAGGGATATTACATTGTAGTTTTAACTTGCATTTCCCTAATGACCAATGATACTGAAAATCTTTTCATATGCTTATTTGCTGTTTGTTGAACTCATCTGATGGTAGAATACATATTCCCCTCATGTGCACTTGGGAAAGTAAAACAGGCCATATTCTGAACCACAAAATGAACCTTCATATGTATGAAAGAAAAGAAATACAAAGTATGCAATCAGACCAGAACAGAATTAAACTAGAAATCAATAAGATAACTGAAAAATCCTCAAACATTTAAAAATGTGAAAAAACTGAAATAACCCATGTGGTTAAGGAATAAGGCTCAAGGAAATTTAAAAGTATTTTGAACTAAATAAAAATTAAAATGCAACATATCAAAATCTACAACATGCAGCTGAAGCAGTGTTTAGAGGTAAATGTATTGTATTCAATGTTTATAATGGAAGAAAAAAAGACTTAAAGTAACCTAAAATTTCACTTTAGCAAACTGGAAAAAACATAAAATCAAATCCAAAGCAACAAAAGAAATAAAATAATAAAGATTTGAGCCACAATCAATGAAACCAAATACTGTCTCTGACAGATCAATAAAATTGATAAATTTTTAGTGGAAGGGAGGAGAGAAAACTACAAACAAGGCAATCTACAGATTTAATGCAATCCCTATCAAATTACCCAGGACATATTTCACAGAACTAGAACAAATCATAATAAAATTTGTACGGAACCACAAAAGACCTAGAATTGCCAAAGCATTACTGAAGAAAAAGAAAGAGTCCAGCCTTTCTGGAGTTATTCCCGAGGAATAACTCTTCCAGACTTCAGACAATACTACAGAGCTACAGTAATCAAAACAGCATGGTATTGATACAAAAACAGACACATGGACCAATGGAACAGAATAGAGAGCCCAGAAATGAACCCACAAACTTTTGGTCAACTAATCTTCAACAAAGGAGGCAAGAATATACATTGGAATAAAGACAGTCTCTTCAGCAAATGGTGTTGGGGAAAATGGACAGCAGCATGTAAAGCAATGAAGCTAGAACACTCCCTTACACCATACACAAAAATAAACTCAAAATGGATCAAAGACTTAAACACAAAACAAGACACAATAAACCTCCTAGAAGAAAACATAGGCAAAACATTATCTGACATACATTTCAAAAATGTTCTCCTAGGACAGTCTACCCAAGCAATAGAAATAAAAGCAAGAATAAACAAATGGGACCTAATGAAACTTACAAGCTTCTGCACAGCAAAGGAAACCATAAGTAAAACAAAATGACAACCTACGGAATGGGAGAAAATTTTTGCAGATGAAACCAACAAAAGCTTGATCTCCAGAATATATAAGCAGCTCACACAACTTAATAAGGAAAATACAAACAACCCAATCCAAAAATGGGCAAAATACCTAAACAAGCAATTCTCCAAGGAAGAAATACCAATGGTCAATAGGCACATGAAAAAATGCTCAATATCACTAATTATCAGAGAAATGCAAATCAAAACTATGATGAGGCATCACCTCACACCAGCCAGAATCGCCATCATTCAAAAGTCCACAAATGACACGTGGGAAAGGCTGTGGAGAAAAGGGAACCCTCCTACATTGCTGGTGGGAATGCAGTTTGGTGCAGCCACTGTGGAAAACAGTATGGAGATTTCTCAAAAGACTAGGAACAGACTTACCATATGACCCACTAATCCTGCTCCTGGGCATATGTCCAGAAGGAACCCTACTTCAAAGAGACACCTGCACCCCAATGTTCATAGCAGCACTAGTTACAATAGCCAAGACATGAAAACAGCCTAAATGTCCATCAACAGATGACTGGTTAAAGAAGAGGTGGTATATTTATACAATGGAATACTATTCAGCCATAAAAACCGACAACATAACACCATTTGCAGCAACATGGATGTCCCTGGAGAATGTCATTCTAAGTGAAGTAAGCCAGAAAGAGAAAGAAAAATACCATATGAGATCGCTCATATGTGGAATCTAAAAAAAAGAAAAAGAACATAAACAGAAAACAGAAACAGACTCATAGACACAGAATACAAACTTGTGGTTGCCAAGGGGGCGGGGGGTGGGAAGGGACAGACTGGGATTTCATTAATTCTTGTTTTCCTTTAAATCCTTGATACATTAGGAATAGTTTTTGAAAAGTCCCTTTCTGTTAATTCTATCAGGTCTGTCTTTTCTGCATCTTTTTTTAATGAGTAGTTTTTCTCATGGTTTTAAGCCATATTTTTCTACTTCTTTGTATGCCTAGTAATTTTATTATTGGACCTTGGACAATAGTATTTGATACTGTTGTGTCTTAAAGCGCAGTACATTTTTTTTGGCAGATGTTTATGTTACTAGCAAAGCAATTTGATATTTTTTAGAGTGGGTCTAAAAAAGCCTTTAATCTAGGGCTTGTTTAGCCCTATTACTAAGGTGTGACCTTTCTGAGGTTTTTACTGAAGGGTCCACATGTCCAAAAAAGTCTGTCTTCCAGTATGTCTAGTTAGAACTTGAATATTTTCCAGACCCACGTGAGTTCTTAGAATGGTTCAGCTAAAAGCTCCCTAGTAGTACTTGGCCCAGCCTTGTGGAGCTTCCCCCTACTTGTGTGCCTCTTAGATAGCAGCTACGTACTCAAGCAGACCCCACGCAGATCTCTGGAGGCCTTTCTCTAGAGAGTGCTCTTCTTTCTGATAATGCACCCCTCAAAATTCCAGTCACCTTGATATTCCCAAAATCCAATCTCTCTCTCCTCAGTTCCACAAGATTGCCATGCTTTGCTTAGATTCCTCCTGCTGTGTGATGGCTGGAAAGTGCCTCTAGGCAGAGCATGAGGGCAACCATAAGGCTCTCCTATCTACTCCCTTCTCTCATGGATCATAGTTCTGCACTGACTGTTGTCCAGTATGTGAGAATGGCTATTTCATCACTTTTGTCTGGTTTTCCAGTTGTTTATGGCAGCAGGACATGTCTAGCACCTGTAAATTGTCATGGCCAGAAGTAGAAATGTTCATGCTTCATCTATAGCTCAACACTATTATAAAAACTGCCCATGTATTAAGCCCTCAATATGGTAGAAGTTGTAAAATATAAAAAGAGAAACTTTACCTTCCCAGTTAATATTGTGCAGGTAAAACAATAATATAAATGTTTCAGAGTTTGACAATTTTTTCAATTTTAAAGAATGGATTGGAAGTACCAGGAGAGCTGTTAATATTCTCAATGCCAATAATATGTTCTTACCCTTAATGAAAACAGACCAAATTAAAAAAAATTACGTATTATAATCTAGCAATAGAATATCTTATTCTCCTTTGTGACATTGTTGTTTACTATAATAAATTAACCAAACATATTCAATTTAATCATCATGTTGTTTCTGCTTTATTCCCATGTTTGTCTGAAGGTTATTTCTATAAGATACAAATCAGAAATTGGAAAGGCTAAACTCAAAATCTTGTTTAAAAGGACTGTACAGATACTCTCTTATCTACTGATATGCAAGGAAAAAACTCAAGGAAACAGGCTTCCTAGAGTAAGCTGACATTGTCATCTCAATTAGACATCAATCAATCTTATATTAGGGGACTGAGTCAAATTTCCAAGATTAAATTTTACGGCAGGAGCAGATAACTCTGCAGAAGCACATTGATAACCTTAGATATAGCAGGACATTAACTATGCCAGATTGAATTAACTGATGAGGGCAAGCTAATCATGCTTATTCATTTTGGAATTTTATGGTATTCTTTTTAACATTCTATTTTCTGATGGACATATGAGAACACCAATTCTCTTTGGACTTTTTTCTGTTACACTTGTACAAATTATTTGGCATCTTGTTCTCAGCACCCCTCAGATCAGGTACAAATACTTTTCACTGAGTCCCTATGTTTCATAGCAATGTAGTCACTTGCATTAAGTTGAATAAAAATTTGTCCTCCTTTTCACTGGGATACAATTGGACAAACTGTGTAATCAATGCCATATCTGAAGGAGTATATTTGAGAATACATTTCATTCAATCCAATATGACAAGCCCCCAGTCCCGACTAAGGACACTGATGCCTAGGAGTCTTGGCTGTTGTACCTTGGTGTCTGTTGTTGTACATTGTCCCAGCATTACAGGTAGTAAGAAAGTCACTGATATGCAGAGAAAGGAGGGAGGGATTTGCCCACATTTGCAGGTACACATATGAAACCAGGTACAAATAAACTTATTTTAGAAATAATAATGATAAAAGAACTCTGGAGTGAGAGAGAATATTAAAAGTGAAGTTCCTGATTCCCTAAAAATTCTCCAGACAGAAACTAATAGCCTTAGCAGCTGTTCATCATGACCTGACTCTAGATTTCCTGATTATACAACCAGGAACCTTATGTGGGTTAACTGACCCTTTTTATTGCAGCAATGGAAATTAATAAAGCCAAATAACACAAAATCACGAGATCAGCCTCTAAATAGTCTATAAAAGTTATTTATGATCACAAGAGGGGGATGTAAATTATTCAAAACTTAGAAATAAGGCAAAAAGTTGACAGCCGGACCTTGTAATATCATGGTAATACACTGTTTACTAAGCACACTGATAAAACAAATTTTCACATGTTGAGATAGATATAGGGAAATCATTCTGACTTACACATGATTTAACTTGAATTATATGCTAACTAAAACAGCCTGTTTGTGGTCTATCAACATGCACTGTACATTTGCTTTAATTATTAAGGAAAAGCACACAATGAACCCAAGTAAAGAATGTCCATATTAAAAATAAAGATTAAATGCCTCCCATCCTGGGACACCAATGCTTGTAATTCCCTAGATAAGACTCCCCTCCCAGGTGCCAAGGCCATGCTGACTGGCTGTATATGTGCTGATCTGTGTGGTTTGTTTGGAAATCTTGAAGAAATGTATCCCTGACTTATTTAATGTTCTTTGTTCTGACAAGATATAAAACTGTGCTTGAAGCCATGCTTCACAGAAACCTCTTCTCAGAGTAATCTAGGAAGCAGGCTTCCACATTAGTCCTCAGTTTGGCTCAAACAAAACTCTTTTCTATTCTTATTATTGATTGTTTATTGATTATTTTTGTTGAAAACTCCTAAGGGTCATCTAACTCTTAGGGGAATGCACCTTTCTTTGAATTACTATTTATTACTGATTATGGCCAAAATAAAGTTAGATGTTGACTTGTAGAAAACTGATAAAAGTCAAAATGATTTTTGTCCAGTAGAGATACAAATGAGTTTGGATTGAGAAGACAACTCCAAAGGAAGGCCTTACCATCATAGAGTATATTAACTGAATTAATGTACTAAGTTTGTTTCCAACAAGCAATGTAATTTCATTATTTCTGTTGTATTGACTATATGCATGTTGGTTTCTCACTTTGCTTTTGAGTGTGTTTTGTCACCCTGCTTGTTTCCACATTAACAAGCTAAATATAACTTGTATTCTTCTATTTATATGCATGAAAATTATATATCATTGTAATTATGAGATCTATACTTTCACAAATGGATATAAAAATGCCCCATAAAAATGTTTTTGCTGGAGAAACAGCAACTCAGCTGAGCCTCCAGGGACAACTCCCAGAACTTTCATATCTATTTTTATTTCAGTGTTGATCAGATTAACTACTGAATTTTCAGAAATAATCTCAAGAATTAACTAACAAATCAATCAACAAAAATAATCAATTCACCACCATCATCAACTCATAATTATAATCAATCAAATGAAGAGTAATACAGAATAATTTTCACAAACAAAACCCATTTCTTTGCTATGGAAATTTATCCAAATATCCAAATCTTTTAAATTGTGTGCCAACACCACTTTGACCACCTATGACTACACAACATGCAAGTAAAGAAAGCTCCACAATCAAACCTAAAAATAAAGCCTCCTAGAAAACCATATTTGAAGCCAAGGTTTCAGGATACTCTGCAGGAGCCAGAGTATTATTATAAGTAAACACTGCAAGTGTACCATCTAAATATGCTAAAATAAAACTGTTAATCCTAAAAAAAAATCCACCAAAATTTATTACAATAACATATCCAACCCTACCACTTGCAATAAGTAAGACTTTTATGAGCCATACGTTAAACATTAGATACAATAACAGCCTTTTCATTCAGAACACACATTTGCCAAAACACGAGCTGTGGCTGACTAATCCAATATATACATTCTAATAAAGTATCCCTAGTTTGTATGCGTCTAGTTATTCATGTATGATGAGTCTTATATACACAGAAACCTGGAATATCAGATTGATCCCATCATTTTCACATATGGAAACAGCGTTTATGAGCCATGTACTCATGAGAATAAGTACTCTGAGGTGACACAGTAATTAAAAATCAACTTGCAGCTATCCCTTATATTAACACTAGTTAACAGAACGAATTTGAAGTGGCTAAGTCTATCTTTACATAATTCTTTAATTTCTACTATTTTAACATGAAAAAGGATCCAGTCAGTCCTCTAGATTAACATCAAATATAAATAAAATTCCATTTCACCCTTAGTACATAATCAAAAGTACCTTAAGATTTATTTTCCTAATTACACAGTTACCTGGTAACTGACCCCCAACTCTGCTGCCATAGGTGCTAGCAATATGAATGTCTGCTGTCTGTCCTGCTCAGATGTTTATCGTCAAAATCACACACTCAAAACAAGTATATCTGACTGATAAAACCTAGGTCACATGGATTTCCCCTAGACATGTGATAACCTGGAAAATGTAAGTTGTTATGTTTTCCTTAACCTAGCTTGAGAAGGCAGACTTGACTTTTATCACATGCAAATTTGACCCTTTGTTTTACCCACTTTAGAATACTCTGGATAATTATAAACTCTCTAACTTGTGATTTAAGCATTGCTATCCTCTCCTCTCAAGATGTTTTCCTGATTCTTCTCCCAATCTATCTCCCATCTCCTCCTAATATCTCTCCTCTCTCTCTCCTTCCCTTCCTCTCTTTTCTTTCTTACACACAGACACCTCCCCCCCTCCCATATCCCCTCTTGCTCCAGTGTACTGTAATCTCTGAAACAAACCACCATCACTGCCCACGGTTCCCCTTAGTAATGATCTTTCAGCTCAAATGATACCTCTGCATGAAGTGTTCTCCAACCCTCTCAGGTAGAACCATTTACACTTGCATCAAAATTACACTGTACACAGTGTATTTATCTCCAGGAGTAGCACATGACCTCCTACAAAAGAGGGATTCAATGCAGGTTTTCTGACCTGGGGAATGTGTCTTACCTGTGAATGTGAAAACCATTTGCCCGCATTCAGAGTCGCCAGAAAATCCCAATCAAATAGGCTAGGGTGTCGGAGGGAGGCATTTGGCAGGACCTCCTTGATATTGGTTGTTCTTCTCAGGCTAAGGTCATGCATGAGAAAAGGCACATGATCGTAACTGCAGGCAGAGGGGGAAAACAGGGGAAGGGATGAACAGGCTGAATTCAGTCACCTTGGCAGATAGGGTTCTGACCATCAAGGTCAGAAGTCTTACTAGGGTTCCTTTCTCCCTTTTAAATATCAGTAAAGGACTAAGTACCAGTCCTAATTTACAGTTGATGTCAATTTTTTTTTTTGCTTTAGGGATTAATCTTTTATGGTGTTCCCAGAGCCATACTAAGTGGGGACCCAGACAATCTTCCTGTGTTTCTCTGATCCATTTTCCAGCTAGGCACCTGACCTGAGTATTTCTTGTTCTAGACGGTTCAGGTGATATCATTTCTCATTCTTTTTTCTGATGTTTACCTTCAAGAAATTCTGCTTTTATAAGAATCTCTCTAAAGGTAGCACTAGAGAATTTTAAAATATATAACATATTTTCTAATCAAAAAAGAAAAAAAAAGAAGAATCTCTCTTCCTTTCTCATTAAAAATACCTATGAATAGAACTCTGCAATGGCCATGAGGGAGTAATAGGGTTGAAACTTAGCTTCCTGCCCATTAACAAGTAGAAAACTAGATAAAATAAAGAAATAACTTATTCAGCCAATGAACAACAAGGAACATAGCACGAAGGACTTGGAGAAAAGGCAAACAAATGAAATAAGCTCTACCATTAGCCAGGCTTCTTTCTTGTCAGTGAGTACTAGACTGTAGCAATGGGAGGGAAAACCTAAAAGGGACTCAGCTATTGTGCTGAAATGAGGAGAAAGATATCAGATGAAGGAGAAGTTAAGACAGCTAGAATTTGTGGATTAGAGTTCCACTGGGGATTGAACTATACTGGAAAAAAAAAAAAAAAAAGACTGCCAGGAAAATATGCAGAGTTCCCTTGCATGTATGGCTAAATATCAATGTGTAACCTTGCAGAGTAAGTAAAACTCTATGACGCCTGCCAAGAACAACTTCAAGGAAAAGAAAAATTACCAGAAAGTCCTAAGACAGTTTGGACATCTCACACTTAAGTTACATCCAGTGAGAGTAGAGATCTCAATAATTAAACAGGCAATCTCTAGAAACTCCAGGGGGCCATACCTTTAAAATGGGGATAATTTAGAAATGGAGTGACTTTAGAACCTCCAGTAAAGAGCATAAAAACACATCTCCAAAAGATTGAACTAATCTTCAATTAACTTAACTCCCTGCTAGAAAAAGTCTAAAATTCTTTCACGAAGAGCAAGCAAATATAGTATCCAGTCTGGTAACACCACAATGTCTGGCATGTAAACAAAATTTAACAGGCAGGTAAAGAAGCAGGAGAATGTACCCATAACCAGGAGAAATTACCCAATAATGGCAAACATGGAAATGAAAGAGATGACAGAATAAATAAGGATACTAAATTATGTAAAACATAAATGATATATATAACAGATATAAAGGAAAACATGAATATAATGAAGACATAAGAGTAAGAAATAAAAAATAAAGGGAAATTCTAGAGCTTAAGTAATAAGATAACTGAAATGAAAATTTCATCATATGAAATTATCAACAGATTTGATACTACAGATGATGCAAAGATCAGTGAATTTGAAGATGTAGGAATAGAATTTATCCAAATGATTTGTGAGACAGTATCAAGCAATACTATATATGTTGACTGGGGTCTTTAGAGGAGGGGAAGAACAGAAAAAAAATTATGAGGAAATGAAAGTAAAAAAATCTTCAAAATTTGATAAAAAATGTGCACCAACATATTCATGAATATAAATGAATACCAAGAAGGATAAAATATAAGAATTTACATACACATGCACACTCCCACATTAAGAATTATTATAATACAATCTGTCCAATTTTCAATCCTCCCCAAACCACAGGGCATAAAAAAACAGGAAAGTACAGCCCATTCAAAGGAAAAAAAAAAAATCTACAGAAACTGTCTCTAAAAAAGAGCCGATGTGAGATATACTAAACAGACTTTAAAACAACCATATTAAAAATACTCAAGGAACTAAAGGAAGATGTGGATAAAGTCAAGAAAACAATAAATGAATAAAATGGTAATAGTAATAAAGGGATTTAAAAAAAAAAAACTAGAAAGATACCAAAAAGAAATTCTGGAACTAAAATGAACAAGAAGTAAATAAAAAACTGACTAGAGGGGGTTCAAAGGCAAATTTAAGCAGGCAGAAAAATAGTCAGAACTTGAAGATAGGACAATAAAAGTTATTGTGTCTGAGGAACAGAATGGAAAAAGACTGTGGAAAAGTGAAGAGAATCTAAGTCTCCTGACACCAAAGCTAGACAAACACACTACCAAAAAAGGAAACTACAGTTTAATATCCCTAATGAAGAGCAAGGCAAAAATCCTCAACAAGATACCAGCAAGTAGAAGTCAGCAGTGTATTAACAGGATTATAAACCATGACCAAGTGAGATTTATTCTGAAATGCAAGAATGATTCAACATACCAAAATCCATCAATATAATACACCACATAAATAGAATGAAGAGGGAAAAAAACCCACATGATCATCTCAACTGATGCAGAAAAAGCATCTGACAAAATTCAACACGCTTTCATGATAAAAATACTCAACAGACTAGAAATAGAAGGAAACTACCCCAAGATAATTGAAGACACATGAAAAACCCAGGGCCAACATTTTAATTCAATGGTGAAAGACTGAAAGCCTTTTCTCTAACATTAGGAACAAGGCAAGGGTGTCCACTTTTGGAACTTCTATTCATAGTAGACCTGGAAGTTCTAGCTAGAGCAATCAGGCAACATAGGGAAATAAAAAGCATCCAGGCTAGGAAGGAAGAAATAAAATTACATCTGTTTTTAGATGATATGATCTTATATGTAGAAAACCTTAAGAATACTCACACACAATATAGACGAATTCAGTAAAGTATACAAGGTCAACACAAAAATCAGCTGCATTTCTGTACACTAAGATTAAATAATCCGAAAAGGAAATTACAAAAGCAACTCCATTTAGCATTCATTTAGTAAAAGAATAAAATACTTAAGAATTAACTTAATCAGTGAGATGAAAGACTTATACAATGAAATCTAGAAAACATTACTGAAATAAATGCAAGAAGACATACATAAATGGCGATACATCCCATGTTCATGGATTGGAAGACTTAACATTATCAAGATGTCAATACTACCAACAGCAATCTACAGACTCAGTGCAATCTCTAACAAAACCTCAATGACATTTTATGAAGAAACTGAAAAACTCATCCTAAAATTCACATGAGATCACAAGAAATCTCAAATACCCAAAACATGCTGGAAAAAAAGAACAAAACTAGAGGACTCACACTACCTGATTTTAAAACTTACCATAAAGCAACAGTAATCAAAACAGTATGGTACTGGCATAAAGACAGACAAATAGATCAATAGACTAGAGAGCCCAGAAACAAACCCTCACATATATGGTCAAATGATTTTTGACAAGAGTGCCAAGAACATTCAACAAGGAAAAGACAATCTTTTCCACAAATAGTGCTGTGAAAACTGGATATTCACACAAGAAGAATGAAACTGGACCTTTACCTAATACCATATACAAAAATTAACCCAAAATGAATCAAAGACCTAAATGTAAGAAAAAAATATTAAAACTCTTAGAAGAAAACAGGGGAAAAATCATGACATTGGATTGTTCAATAATTTTTTTTTTGCTTTGACAATAAAGGTGGAGGCAAAAACAAAACAAAATTTGACAAATTGTTTTCATGAAAATTAAAAATTTTATGCATCAAAATGTACTATCAACAGCCTAAAAAGGCAACCCACAGATTTTAAGAAAATACTGTAAATCATATATGTGATAAGGGATTAATATCTAGAATATATAGAGAACTCCCAAATCTCAACAACAAAAAACCAAACAACTCAATTCAAAAATGAGCAAAGTACTCGACTAGACATTTGTCCAAAGAAGATCTGGAATGGCTAATAATTACACAAAGAGGCTCAACATCACTAATCAGTAGAGAAATGCAAACCAAACTTGTAATGAAATGCTACCTCACAACCATTAAGATGGCTCCTATGAAAAATAACAGAAAACAACATAAGGTGGTACAGATCCTTGTAGAAAAGAGTATGGCAGTTCCTCAAAATATAAAAAACAGAATTACCTTATGACCCAGCAATCTCACTTCTGGGTGTATACCCAGATGAACTGAAAGCAGGGTCTCAATGAGGTATATATGCACCCATGTTCATGACTGCATCATTAACTATAGCTAAAATGTGGAAGCAACACTAGCGTCCATCAACTGATGAGTGGAGAAGAAAAATGTGGTATGTATATACAGCAGAATATTATTCATCCTGCTTAAGATGGAAATTCTGCAATATGCTACAGTATTGAGAACTTTATGCTAAGTGAGATGAGCCAGCAACATAAAAAAAAATACTGTATGATTCCACTTACATGGGATGCTTAGAGTAGTCAAAATCACAGAGGCAGAAAGTAGACTGGGATTGTCAGGGGCTGGGGTCAGGGAGGAGGAGGAAATGGGGAGTTATTCTTTAATGGGTATAGAGATTCAGTTTTACAAGATAAAAAGTTATGGAGATGAATGGCTGAAGGTTATGCAACATTATAAATATATATAATAGCACTGAACTATACATTTAAAAATGATTAAGAAGGTAAATTTTATGTTTTTTATTTTACCACAATTTTAAAAATTTGAAATAAAAAAGGCCACCATAATACATTCATTGGGAAAGCAGCCCAGACAACACTTGTTTTCTTGGTGAATAAGTGTATCTCAAGTGGAAAGAAGAATTAAATACATGTATGTTTAAAACAAGCATACCTATGTTATCACTATTGTACTTAAGGAATCTCTGGGTATTTAGTATTTTAAATAAATTTATATGTTGGCTCAGGTTACCTTTGTAATTCCAGTTTAAAATATGGAGTATGGCAACTGACCTAGATTTGTAAGTTCAAAACTCCGTACAGTTATAAAAGGATTTGAAAGATATAAAAACATTTAAAATCAATATTGTTATACATTTAACATGTTAAATTTTATATAAAAAATTACTAAGTTCTCTGAAAAGACTGAATCAGGCAACTGGAATACCTAAAAAAGAAAATTATTAAATCCATTATTGTCGTTTCAAACATCTAAAGTATTTAATTAACTAAAAAGGCATTGACTATTATTCAAAAGCTCTCAAAAATGATGGTTAAAATGTGAGACTTATAAGTGGAATAACATTAGTAAGCTAAATATAAAAGCTTGAGAACAAACTAGGGTTTGAATTTAATAAATAGAATATTTCTCTGATTTTAATCGAAGTAAAATGTTTCTGGCACACAAAATCACCTCAAGGCACAAAGCAAACTTACACTTAATTTTAAAAATGAAGGGAAAAGTTAAAATGCTTTCATACAAACAAAAGGTGAATAATTCATTTCCAGCAGACTTGCAGTATAATACAAATGAAAAGATGTTCTCAGGCAAAAAGTAGGTACCAACTGGAAGCTTAGATCTACACAAAAGAATGAAAAGTATCAGAAATGATACGAGTAAACAGTTAAAACTTTTTTCTTACTTAAAAGATTTCTTTAATTATCAACTGTTTATAGCAAAAATTAACAGCAATGTATTGGGAGATGACAGTAACAGGTCAAAGGATGAGAGAGGTGAAAATAGAAGTACACTGTTGAAAGATTGTATTTCACACAAAAATGTATAATAACCAAAAAAAGAGGTGATAGATTAAAGATCATATTGTAACTCTAGTGCAACCACTAAAAAAAAAAAAGAGGCATGGCTAATAAGCCAGCAGTGAAGATAAAATCCTAAAAAATACCCGTTAATCTAAAAGGTGGCAGGAAATGAGAAAACAAATAGGAAGATAGTAGAGCGCTCGCCTCAGGTGTAAAATTTAAGGGAGGTGCCAAAAAATGAATAATCCATATAAATACTATTTTAATGGAATATTTAAAAATCTAAATTAATGTAAAAATCCTTGATAAACAAAATACTAAATTTCAAATATAAACAGAATTAGTATTACTGATTTTTCCCTTTGCCTCAGGCTCTAATATGGCTCGGCATAGCACATCTTTACTGAAATGTCTGAAATCTTGTTCATCGTGGGTGTTAAAAGGGTAAGTAATTCTGACAGAAATGATTCATTTTGAGTTAATTTTTGTATAAGGTGTGAGGTATAGGATGAAGTTCTCCACCACTCCCGCCTCCACAATAGAAGTCCAAATGTTCCAACACCATTTATGCGAAAGACTATCTTTATTTCATTGATCTTTCACCTTTGTTGGGGAAAAGAAAACAGGTGTGGACTGGGGTCCAATTCTGGAATCTCTATTTTGTTGTCTGACCCTCCTCCATTTCTACATTGTCAGGATTACTGCTAGCTGTAGACAGGCTGGGATCTGGGACCTGGGACCCTGCTGCAGTGCTTGCACAGGTTGGGACCTGGGGCCTGGGAACCTGGGCTGCAATGCTTGCATGGGGACAAATGTTTCCTGTGATGACAGAGTGATAGACAGTTTCTCAAATTACCAGAGAGAGAGGTGCATACTGCCCAATAATAAGTCTTTGAAAGCAAAATTACAAAAGAAAACTAACATATTACTAGTTTTACATTAAATATCATTCATCTGATGCCTATGTAATGATAAGATATCCACTTCAAATGATAGGCTATCTACTTAAATGTAAATCTTGCCCACAATAGTCTCTCTATATATATCTTATTATTGAAAAAAATCCATGTATAAGTGGACCTCTGCAGTTCAAATTCACATTGTTCAAGGGTCAACTGTGTATCTCTTTATATAATTTATTGGTGTGGTTACCCCAGAGATTACTATATATATATGTATAATTTATCATATTCCACCGTTGTCAACATTCTACCACTTCAAGGAGAATGTATAAAACTAAACACTTTTTAGGTCCCTTTACCCTACCTCCTTCCTTTATATGATATAGATGTCTTAAATATCTCAAAATATATTGAGATTCATATCAGACAATATTATAGTTTTTGCTTTTAACCATCAAACATAATTTTCAAACTCTAGGAGGAAAATTGCCTTACTTATTTATATATTACCCTCTCCTTGGGTCTTTCTTTATTCCTGATGTTCCAAGTTGACTTCTTTTCCCCTGTATTATTGAGATGTAACTGACATAAAACATTTTATGAGTCTTAGCTGTACAACATAATAATTTGATATATGTACACAAGCTGACTTTTAAAATCATTTTGTCTGAAGAACTTTTATTTCCATTTGGTTCTTCCTTATTCCTTTTGTTTCTCTGCTAAGACATTCTACATTTTCACTTGTTTAACAAGTGTTCATAACTGTTTGTCAGAGACATTTTATGATACCTGCTTTAAATTCTTAGATAATAATTCCAACATCCATTTCTCTTGCTGTTGATATCTACTGATTATCTTTCCTCATTTAAGTTGAGATTTTTGCAGGTTTTGGTCTGATGAAAATTTTGGATTGTATCCTGGGCATTGCGAGTTTTAGGAGATTTGGTTCCCTATTAAAATCTATTTAAACAGATAGTTAACATATTAGGGTTTGAATACATGTCCTAGCTCACAATTATAGTCTGTGGCACAAATGCCAATTTAGTTTTCAAAGGCTATGCAGCGCCTCTCCCACCTTCACACTATGGGTTACCCAGAGGTCAATCTAAAACATGGATGGTGTTCCAAACAATTGTTCAGTTATCAAATCTTCTGCTATGTTGTTTCTGTGTGGTTTCATGCATGGGTTATACAAAGGTCTGCCAGGGATTTCATATACAGGTTTTCAAAATCCATTTCTCCAGCAAGGCAGTTCCTCAGAAAATTAAACATAGGTTTACCATGTGATCAAGCAATTCCACTTTTGGATATATACCCAAAGAACTGAAAGCAGATTATTAAGGATATCTGCACATTTACATTCATACGAGCATTATTCAAAATAGCCAAAAGACAGAAGCAAACCAAATGTCCATCAGTGGATAAACAGATAAGCAAAATGTGGTATACATATACAATGGAGTATCATTCAATCTGAAAAGGGAAGGAAATTCTGTCACATGCGACAACATGGATCAATTTTGAGGACATTATGCTGAGTTAAATAAGACAGTCACAAAAAGATAAATACACTGATTCGACTTATATGTGGTATCTGAAGAAGTCAAAGTCATAGAAACAGAATGGTGGTTAGCTGAAGTTGAGGGAGAAGGAAGAGGGAGTCGTTGCTTAATGACTACAGATTATCAGATTTGGAAGATGAAAAAGTTCTAGAGATTTTTTCACAACAATGTGAATATACTTAACACTATTGAACTGTACACTTAAAGATGGTTACAATGGCAAATTTTGTTACATGATTTTTGACAGAATTTTTTTAAAAAGAAAGAAATTCTGAGATATGCTACGAAATAGAAGAATACTGACATTATGCTAAGTGATAAGAACCAGACACAAACAAATATCGTATGACTCTGCTTATATCAGAACGAGAATAGTCAAATTCATAGAAAGAGAAAACAGGATGGTGGCTGCCAGAGCTTGGGTGGAGGGGAGATCAAGGATGTTATTTAACAGGTAGAGTTTCAGTTATGAGAAGATGGAAAAGTTCTAGAGATGGATGGTGGTAATGGAAGCAAAACAAGGTGAATGTATTTAATGCCATTAAACTACACTAAAAATGGTTAAAATGGTAAATTTTATTTTAAGTATACTTTACACCACAGGAAAAAAAAATCACTTTCTCTAGAAAACTTCTCAATATATCTCCCTTCACTCTTAAGTTGAGGGAGAAAGGAGAGGGGCACCATCTCTTACTACAGGGCAGAAATAGACAACAGGGACCTGCCCACAGTCTCCAGGACCGCAGCCCCAAGTGGACAGAGGGGACGGGGTGGCTTCTGTGTGCTGTTCACCTGAGTAGGACGGGTCTGGTCAAAACATTTATATCCTGCTGGACGACCCTTCTGCCAGTCCTTTGGCTAGAGAGAGCAGATTTTTTGTGGGGCTATTTTTGGCTGCAGCTACAGGTGTTTCTGGGTCAGGTCTCTCCAGAGCTCATGTCAGGATACATGAGGAAAAAAATAAACAACAGGAAACTTGCTCCCTAGCAGGAAGTTCCTTCAGTCTTACGAATCCAGCCAGTCTACCTTCTTTCTCTCATCTTTCAGAGTCTTCTGTCAGTTGCTTTGTGAATTATGTCCAGCTTTAAATTTTTTTGATATTTTTGTAATTCTTGGAGAGAACAGAGTGGAATGTGTAGAAGTTCCAGTAGCTGCTACCACAGCACTCCCCAGGGTCCTGTGCTCCTCTTAAAAGAGGAACTACTTAGTAAACTGAGGTAACTATTTAGTTACCTGACACTTCATTTCCTGTTCTAGTTACTGCTGTGGTACTGGTGTGCCGACTGCACTATGACAGATAAGCAATTTTTGTTAATGATGAAGCCTAAGCCACGATCATCACTGTGGATGGTGGAGGTATGTGGAGGAGAGGATCACTGTAAATGAAGATGTCAACACGCAGAGAAACTGGGGGTTGGGAGGATCATCTACAATGAACTTGAAGACACAGAAGTAAGAGAAGAGAGAACAACGTGCCAGGAGCTCGCTGGCTCAGCACCATTAGCACATTATGCCACGACCAACAGGCACTTGTACAAATGAACCCAGAAGACCTGCTAAAACATCCAGTCTCAATCCTGATCCAAATATGCTGCATGGAACAGTTGTCATTGTTGGGTAATGTCAAGAACCCCAGTCTGGGGTCAGGGAATCTAGTTCTATCCTGGTTTTACTGTGTGCCTAGGGCCTTATGTCCTTACCAATACATTTCCCTTCTTTGATTCCAGATTCAAACCACTCATTGTGACACAGGATGTTCATTTCTTCTCTGTTTGCCTCACAGAATGGCTGTGAAGGGAGTAGTACACACCACATTCACTACCACAGCCATGCTACAGTCCACTTCTGCTTCCAGCTTTTCTAATTCCGGCTGCTCAGGTACATAGATTATACAGAAAAGCATGTCTTTTTGTCCTCACCCCTGCTCCGATCCAAGTCTTCCTTTGTTTTCCCCTCGACACTGCTATAGTCTACTACCGAGACGATTCTCCCTCGCATTTGCTAGATGAGTCTTTCTAAAACAACAGGTAATCTGCCCTCAAAAACCCATCATGGATGCCCATCACACATTTCGGGATCTCCACGATCCAGTCTCAGTAAGTCCTGCAGCCACATTCCCCCTCACACAGCTCTCTCTTGTCTTCAAAGCGTATTACTTTCGCCATCCACGCCTGTTAGCTCACTGATCTACAAACTTGTTACTTCTCACTTAGATGCCTTTGAATGAGCTGTTGCCTCTGCCCCAGTTACCCTCTTTCCCCATCTCTGCTTGGTAAAATATTTTTCCTTCAAGGCTCAACCCAAACACAGTTCTGAGCACACAGATCTTTTTCACAGAGTAGGAGATGGCTTTTTCCTCCTCCACTGAGGTTCCACTGCGTTTGCCTTACTCTTCTCCAGAAGGCAAATAGTCTTCGACTGTGGATGTGTAAATATGCCATGTCTCCTTCACTGGCTGGGAAGAACTCTTAGGCAGGACTCTATCTTACTCATTTGCCTCTCCCCTGTACTCAGAAGAAGGCCTGGAAAATAGTAGCTGCCCAGGGAATGTTAGTTAAATACATTGCTAAGGTGGGGCAGGGGGACAAGCTGTACACATGTTTACAGTGGGGAGAAATTTGAATTCTATGTGGAGACTATACAGAGTATGCATGGTTTATGAGCCCGTGACTGAGCATGTAGGGGTACAGATGTACAGTCTGTAAAGGAGAAGTGGTTCATGTATGTGTGCGATGTGCAGATGTCCCACGTGAACATGGGGGAAACTCCCCAGGGCTTGCCCTCTCTACAACTGGGGCCAGGCTGGAGTCCTCCAGGGCACTGGTCTTCCCTCCTCCCACCCTGGCCCCTTCTTTCCTACCTTATATGCACATCACTCTCTAGGCCAAAGGCTCCATGTTCAACAGCTTTCTCAAAGGACATCATGGTATTCTCAGGCCCCAGCTGTGGAAGACAAGGACATCGGGCCCTTAATCCAGAGTCTTGTCTGTCAACGTCCCTTTTAGGGTAGAGAGGGAGCCCAGTAATGAAAGGGCTTTTAGAGCAAAGTTTGGCTCCACTGGCTCTTTCTCCAAAGAACCTGCCTACATTCTCCTTTACCCAATCTGATTTGGGATCTGCTCATCTGAGGCAATGTCACTGGGCAAAGTAAAGAGAAATGGACTGAGAATTATAATTGATTTGAGAATTATTTACATATATATGTAATTATATAATTGAGAAATATAAACAAGAGAAACAGATCTGGGTTCAAGTCCAATCTCTGCATTTAACTCCGTATCCTTGTCATCTCCAGCCCAACCCTTTACTTCTCTAGGGGTTCCTATGGTTCTTATGTGCCCTTCTCTCACCCACACACCCGTGCACAACTACACGCACCACGTCCATCATGCTCAGACCTACCATGGGTGCACCTCTATGTCCAAAGAAGCTCGGCTTGGGCCCCAATTTGTCCTTCTCTTGAATGCAGGGAGAATAATTCCCGAATGGCATCACATAGAGACACAAAAGGATAAGGAAAAAGGGCAATCCAACAGCCACCTGAAGAGCTGAAAAAGTTGGAAGGAGGGGAAAGTTACAAATAAAGAAAAAGAGAAATGGAGAACCATCCCAAGCAAATAACAGTCAGTAAATACCCAGTCCATGGGTTCACTGAATCTGTGGACTCACTGATCTACTCTCAATTTCTGTCACATCCCCACATACTTTCAGTGATTTGAAAGCACAGGACTATCCAAATACAACATTAGTATTGAGTCAATATTACTGCAAATACAAATTTACAAGGGATACATTGTACAGGAGGTGGGAAGGAAAGGAAGGAGAGGGAACATTAATTTAAGGAATATTATCTCAGAAGGAGGAGTAGTTTGGTCCTGAGAAAGCCCTGAAGTCCTTAAAGATCAGCCTAAAATGCCCCTATATTTAAGGCAGTGAGGTATAGTGGAAAGGATACTATTTGACAGAAATCTGAGTTCAAAGCCAGACTCTACCATTTTCTACTTTCGTGACTCAGACATGTTGCTTAACCTCTCTGGGTGTTCATTTTCTTCATTCTGAAAAATGGAGCTAACTTGCTTCTAACACCTACCTCACAGAGTTGACATGACAGTGCTGGCTCATCAGAGGTACTCAATAAATACTAGGTATTTCTCTCTCTCTCTCTTAAACACACAGACACACACACACATGGCCTGACCATAATACCTGTTATCACTGGCCATTCCCCAAAATATACTTTTTTTAGACCTCTGAGGATTGTACCCACTTTTTCATTTTAAAATTACTACCTATGTCACTTTCAAATTTACATCTCCAGCTCTAACCTCTCAACTTTGTGAGCATATTACACCTCTTGTTTCTTTTTCTCTCGTTACTTGTAATCTTGTATCTTCTGATTCTAGCTAAAATTTAGGAAATGAAAAAGAAAAGAGTTCATTATTGTCCCCATTAGGCTCTTGTCCCCAGAAACATTTCCTAAAAATCACCCTCCACGCATACACACACACGTGTACAAACACACAACGGCAACACTACCAATCGAGTCCTTCTCTTGCCTGCATCCTCATACAAGTCAGGAAGCCAGCACTCCTTGTTTAACCAGTAGTGAAAAAGAGAGACAGAGAGAGAAGATCCTACTGGTTTCTCAATAGGGGGCTGAGAACTACCTCCATTCTCAAAACATCGTGTGTACAGCTCTTTTCCTCTCTTGTTTCCATGATATTAGGGCAAAAAATGGAGAGGAAACCAGTGGCAGAAGCAGACATTTCTCATTCTGCTGGGAGTCCCAGGTGTGACACAGATTCACGGGGGGCCTGTTTTTAAGTACTAAGATGTAACCAGGGATAACTGTACCTGGTTCATTAGTTGAAACTAGTAATTCAATACAAACTGAAAGAACTGTGACTTGTGCCAACACTGGTCAAATAAAATTAAAACTGCCTCTACCTTCCCCTCAACCATTCCAATCCATCCCCAGACACTCAATGTGTAACAATAGAAAGTTGTTGTTTTTTTTCTAGAAGGAGAATGCCACTTTAGAAGAAAGAAATGCTATGACAGGCTGTGTAGGGCTGTGAGTTTGACCAGAAGGAGCATGCCTGAGTAACAAGGGAATGAATTTCAAAGAGGTATAGTGCTGGCAACCTGCCAAGATTCTTCTGCTCAGTGAAGTACATAAACTAAAGCCAGAGCTGAAAGGATCAGGCAAGGTTCCACCCATAGGACATACCTTCTCCTTCCAAATGAATCAAGTAGAAGGCCACAGGCCAGGAAAGGAGAACCATCACAGATATGCTGCTCAGGTGTAGGTAGGGAGCATACACCTGGGAGAAAACCAAAAGTCAGGCTGAACACATCTGGACAGATAGTGTTAGAACTAAGGATGATGCTTACCTGCAGTGAGAGCCCAATGGTGAGCCACCTGTCTTTCCAGTAAGTGCATAACAGCCAGAAAAAAAACAAGCACATCGAAATCACTATCAGAATCAGGATCTGGGGAAACAAAAAGACTTCTAGGAAGTAGGCTTGGACAAAAACTGTCCTTAGGAAATGTATTTGCCCTCACAGTTTCAGGGACCTCATTTCCTCATCCTTTTAATCTAACTATCCTTCAAACCCCCAATATTACACAGATCTAATCATTCACCTTCTTTGGTGCCAAATTTTCGTTGTGCAGCATGCCTGGAAAAAAAACTATACAGCTATGTAGCCTGATGCCTTTACTAAATTTATCACCTCCATGTCAGCTAGGCTCTTAACATTGCCTGGTATGTTTCATTCAGTTTCAACAACAGCCATTAAAAATATTCACTACTTTTTTTAAATACAACTCAATATACTTAAAGGTAAATAATACTTTATAATTGCATTTTCAATGTATGTTTTATCCAATAGACTATAAGCTTCTTGCGGTCAAGGACAATATGTGGTTATGACTATATTCTCACTGCCTTGTAGAATGTTACATCAGTAAACTTTCAATAAATATTTGTTGAACAGATGAAAAAAAAATCTGGCCACAAATCTATATATTATTCATAGGGAAAGGACATTGAAACTTTAACTTGTTTCACTTCCATAATTCTGTATCTATTAAAGCAACTGAATCCAAAATTAAACCTTACAGAATAATTCCAGGCCTTGCTGACTTCAATGGTTAATTTAAACAAACATTAAAGGAACAAATATTTCTGATCTTTAACAAATTCTTCCAGAGAACAGAAAAAAAGTGAACAAGTTCTAACCTATTTTTTTGTTTTTAATTTTTTTTTTTTTTTTGGTCGGGGCGAGATAATTAGGTTTATTTTATTTTTAGAGGAGGTACTAGGGATTGAACCCAGGACCCCATGCATGCCAAGCATGTGCTCTACCACTTGAGCTATATCCTCCCCCTACAACCTATTTTTTGAAGTCAACAAAACATTGATACTCAAACTCAACAAAGATATTACAAGAAAAAAAACAAAGACAAAAACAAAGCCCAATCTCTCCTATACATAGATGTACATAGATGCAAAAATCTTAAATAACCTATTACCAAACCAAATGCATCACAACACAAAGGTTTAATTATTAAAAAAAAGACTCACATGAACCTCATGTGATTCTGTGATCTTACTCAACATCAAACTTTACTAATGATTTAAAGGATATAGGCATTTATATAAAGTATAGATAAAACATCTTCCCTTGAAGAAATCTGATCCTGTCAAATGAAGCTACTTATAAAAAGGTCTTTCCCCTCCCTTATTAAGATACATTCTGTCTGGGACTTAAAATGTGAAGTGTGTTTTGAGCAAAGTATGTGGAAACAATGCTTCACAGAAGGAGTCTTTTGGACTATGGTGCATCCTTTTCTTACACATCCTGTTAATTGTACATTACCAGCCAGTCACCTCTCTCACCCTACAAATCTATAAATTCCAGGTTTATTTATAGTAAACAACCCAGATACACTGAATTATATACAGCTAGAAATTTTCATAAATAAGAACTCTCTATTATCTTTTGGTTAATACATACCATTAGTATGCTTATCAGGAGGTTGGGTTATGGGCATGTTTATAAAGAGTTTTGACTGAGGTCACACAGTGCTCTCAGAGCATGTCTAGGTAGAGGGAATACACTATAGGCCTGATGCTAACTTTTTCCTTCCAGCTTTATTCTTTGTACACTGACACTCCAAGCCCTAAAGAAACTTTCTTGCCGGGGGAGATCTGAAGGCCAAGGGTTTAAAGGCCCAACCAAGTTGGTCATCTTCTAAGGATTTGCCAATTCTTCTCACATCCAGCTCCACCACTCACCTATGATCAGCTAACTCATTCCATATCATGTTTCATGGGCAGTCAGAGTAACTGAAAAATCCATTGGTGAAGAAATGTCAGCATCTTTGAAAAGCACTGTAGTGTCTATCCTTTATGCTTGAATAAAGATGAGAGATGCTGCCACTGAACCTGGCTTCCTGATTTCAAAGGCAATGATGAGATCCTGCTGTGGCAGAGGCCAAGTAGCAGCACTAACTGCCAGAGGCAAGCTGCTCTCGGTTTCTACAAGAGGCACATGCTTGGAACGGTAATCTAAATGATTTAACCCATAGAGATTCTCGGGAGTGACTAACTGCTTATGGTATCCCAATTATGAAAGCCATGGTGATCTCAATAAGGCCTGTTATGTTCACTCTTCAATTTCCTCTTTCCCTATATGATCCTATGACTTCAATTTCCAACTATTCTAACTCTTTAATTTATATTTTCAGTTCATACTACCTATTTGAGTAAAAGAAAATTTAAGGGAATCACTCAGCTTGACATGTTTCTGGTTTGGAGGAAACACAAGAAATGGTGTCAAAACCATTTCTGAAAAAAAATCTGTAAAATCCAAGTGGCTGTGGCTGGAGATGCTCAAGCTCATAGCAGAACAAAACAAAGAAGGCTATGTTGAAAATGGGCTGCATGTCCTCAGATGTTGGGGCAATGATGCCTGCTTTCCAGGGACCATATTTGGATCCTTTGAGAGATACCATGTTGGTATCATTAAAGGACTCTGACAGAGAAATTTCAGGGGATATAGGAAGACTGGCATTGACTCCATCAAGAAAGTTGCAGTTAACGTTCTCAGTACATAGAAAAACCCACAGCTCCACAACGGCCTGGTCAGATGAAAACAGGAGAAGGGAAAAAAATCTCATAAAGTTGGAGTTAGTTTATTACAATAAATTGATACTTTAAATGACTGAAATGAGAATATTCTTGTGACTAGAGAGAACTGGGAAAATAATGGAATCTGCCTAAGATTTTATGGGGATGAGAAGAACAGTTACAGCCTGAATTTAACAAGAAGTGGTGAGAAAAAAGTTTGGGTTCAGCTTCATCAGTAAGTCAGTTACATGTGTAAGAAATTTAATGATTTCATTTAAAACACTGTAAGCAAAAAAAGAAACTCAAAATGGCATACAGACTTAAACATAAGACCATAAACCTAGAAGAAAATTTGGCAAAACATTCTGACATAAATCTTACCAGTGTTATCCTAGAGCAGTCTACCAAGGCAACAGAAATAAAAGCAAATATAAACATACAGAACCTAATTAAACTTATGAGCTTTTGCACAGTAAATGAAACCAAAAGCGAAACAAAAAGACAACCTATGGAATGGGAGAAAGTATTTGCAAATGATGTGACTGACAAGGGCTTTATATCCAGAATACAAAAACAGCTCATACAACTCAATAACAACAACAACAAAAAACAACCCAATCAAAAAATGGGCAGAAGACCTAAACAAACATTTCTCCAATGAAGACATACAAATGGCCAGACACATAAAAAATGCTTAATATTGCTAATTGTCAGAGAAATACAAATCAAAACTACACTGAGGTACCACCTCACATCAGGCATAGTAACTATCATTAAAAAGTCCACAAATGATAAACGTTGGAGAGGGTGTGGAAAAAAGGGAACCCTCCTACACTGTCGGTGGGTATGTAGTTTGTTGCAGCCATTATGGAAAACAGTATGGAGATTCCTTTAAAAACTGAAAATAGACTTAACCCTATGATCCAGTAATCTCACTCCTAGTATATGTCTGGAGGAACTTGGATTCAAAAAGATATATGCACACCAATGTTTATAGCAGCACTATTTACAATAGCCAAGACATGGAAGCAACCTAAATGTCCATTGACAGATGACTAAATAGAGAACACACATATATACACACACATACACACAATGAAATACTACTCAACCACAAAGAAGAATAAAATAATGCCATTTGCAGTAACATGGATGGACCTGGAGATTGTCATACTAAGCAAGCCAGAAAGAGAAAGAAAAATACCATGTGATATCACTTATATGCAGAATCTAAAAAAAATGATACAAATGAACTTATTTACAAAACAGAAACCAACTCACACAGAGACAAAAAAATCTCTGGTTTCCAGAGCAGACACGGGGTGGGGAGGGATAAATTGGGAGTTTGATATTTGCAGATACTACTATATAAAAAATAGATAAACAACAAGGTCCTACTGTATAGCAGAGAACTATATTCAATACTTTGTATTAGCCCATAATGAAAAAATATGAAATATATATATATATACCCAACTTAATCACTATACTTACTGTACACTAGAAATTAATACATTGTAAATCAACTGTACTTCAATAAAAATTAAACAATGTAAGCAGATGTCTTCTTTCTAAGGGAGACAAAGAAAGGGAAACTCTGTATTTAACACTGAGTGCCAAAAAGACACATTCAGTCTCAATCTAAGGTCTCCTATGAAGATTCAGATGTCCTACCTTATGATACCAGTGCAGGTAAAGTTCTTTTCCTTCCCAACACAACAAAAATCCAAGTACCTGAAAAAAAAAAAAAAAAAGTAGAAAATAGGAGGTTCCTACCCAAAGTACTGTTCTGAAGCTCAAAATTCCTTTTACAGTCTTGCGTTATATTCACTTCTTGCTACACCTGACCTTTTCAGCATCTAGGAGTTTGCCATGCTATTCCTCTGCCTAAAAAGCTCTCCCTCCCCGTAAGACTGACCCTTCAAAGACAGTTCAAACATCACCTCCTACTTGTAACTTTCACCAGCAACCTAGGAAGAATTTATAATTATCTTCCCTAGGATTTTGTAACAACCACCATACTAATATCCCTCCTAATTTCCTATCAATTTCTTTTCCCTGTGATGGACCTTACTCCTGGTATTTCTTAGAGTCACTATTGACAGATCAGAGGTCAGAGACCAGCCCTTCCAAGGGTCATTTAAAATCTCTTTCTTGAGGAACCAGTGCCACATTTACAACTGTTAACCACTGTTGCTAACATTGGTAGTAGCCAATACATTTTAATTAGATTTGAATCTAAATCTAGGTAATCACCAAGTCAGTGTGGAGATGAAGAATGAAAACTGGTGTTCTCAGATGCTTAGGCTATTTTTGAGAGTTTTAATGTATTAGGCAATTACCTTTTATAAAAATAATTTATGTATATGATTTTATTTGTTTTTCACCAAGTTCTACAAAATACCATTTAATTAAATATTATTATCATTTTCACTTGGAAAAAAGAGAAACTAAGGCTCAGAAGAGTTATATGACTTGATCAAAGTTACAAAGTAACCTAAAAATAAAGCAGAAATAGAATCCAGGTCTCCTCTACTGTTGACATTGTATGTGTCCAAAAAGAGGCAGGACAGAGTAGAAGCTTGTCAAAATACATTGCTAATTGGACACTAGAATTCATTCCCACATTAGAACTATACCATTTCATGTTTATTGTGTATGAGCGTAGTACAATTCAGTGGCCAGATTCTTGCCCAGTACACATCCTTCACCTGCTTTTTCCTCATTAAAAAGAAAAATTTCTAACTAGTTTCTGTCTATAGTCACCCTCCACACCATGTCTTCCAGAATTATTATCCTAACTAGAAATCTGATTTATGCCAAATGTCTTAGCTTACTTTTCAGGTCTTCCAAATCTGTCCAAGCCTATCTTTTTAGTCATGTTCCCCATTATTCTCCAATATGCCCTACATGATAACAGTACTGATCTTTCCATTTTATGTAGTCACACTCCATATTTTTCTGTCTTGCTGATGTTGTCATGATGTTTCCACAGTCTGGAATATTCTTCCCCATCCCCACAAACACATGTTCAAATTCAACATTCTTTCAAGAGCCCACTCTAGTGTCACCCTCTTCCGAGAAGCCTCACCTAATCCTCTTGGCTGGAAGTCACCTCTTCCTTCTCAGAATCCATGCAGAATCTTATTTAGGCCTCCCTAATGACAATGATAATGCTCTGTCTGTGTTGGTTATTTTTGTCTATGACTTAGTTCCATTCTAGTTCTAAATACATTGAATTAAGGACTATTGTAACTTTATATCTCATACTTATCTCTTTGAAGGACCCTGCATATAAACAGGAACTGTACATGTCTTAGTGATTTCTGTATCCTCAGTACTTATCACTCATATAATTATCAATATATTTTGCTGAAAGAAAAATTAATGCAAATGGCAGGGGTTGGGTCCTTCTGTATCAGACAGGAAATCAGTAGGGACAAGAAATTATGAAATCAGAGAAAGATGTATATGCCCTATGTATAAGTGGGCACTGAAAAACTCCAGTTACCTAAAAGTTATCCTCCAATAAGCTTTTGGCTTCTTCAAACTTCTCTATTGCCTGGCCTGAATTTCTCACACTGTATGACACTACTATGTCAGGAAACAGAGGCAGGGTCATTACTGTCTAAAGACTTTTGCTAAAATGTACTTTGCACCTGGATTGGGGACAAGCATTTGCACATTAAAAGAGGTTTAACACACAAGCTAATTTGTAAGGCCCACTAAGACTGATTCTCAGCAGATGATCTATGAAATGTGGTGGTCCATGCGTAAAAGGCAATGCCACGTGAAGCTGTGGGTGTTTAAAATGACAATACTGAGGGAACCAGAAAATAAGCAATGAAACAGGGGAAAAGGAAAGGGGTGTTCTGCTACCTTTTCCAAAGATCAACATGGTAAGACACAACCTCTAACATCGTAAGTCTTTTTTCCTCCATCTATCGCTCATGCCTAATATTTAAGTGGCTGATGTAAACCCTACCTCTGCAAAGTGATCTCAGGTTCTGAGGGCTCCTAGCATCAATTGGGAACTATATCAGAGATAGGAACTCCTCATGAGGCTTCTCAGGAAGGGTGAGGGAGATGTGGAAATACTACTCACCAACAACAAGGACGTGTAGGCAGCCAGGATTCCAAATAAACTCAGCAAGACAAGGGACCAGAAGAACCAGACTCCTGTACCTAGAAAAACAACCCTGGAAAAATGTGTTTCAATCCTTAAAATATAGTAGAAACTAGTATTGTCTGTGTCAAGGATAGAGGACAAGACTGGACTAGAGGAGGCATAAGAAAACAGAGGGGGACAAGACGAGAAGCAATTTGGGAACAGAAGTGTGAAGACCTTTGGGGATATTTAGTTGAGAGGTTTTAACTTTGTCCTCTAGGTAACTGGGTACTTTAATGGAGTTCTGTACAAGTTGCATGGTTTTAAGTTACTTGGAATACATACTGGAAAATTATGTACTCTTTCAAAAACAATATAATATAGAAATTCTGGAGTGCCAAAAGAGAAAAAGTCATCCATAAGTTCACAGCCTTCATAAAGCTAATACTTTCCATTTTGGCAGGTTTCTTGTCCATATAAATGGATGTTTTCTTACATAATTGTAAGACACCATAATAATCTCTTTATTCTATGTAAGAGATTTGGGCTCTTTAAAAACATCTCTGGCCTTTTCTGTTCTTAAAGTACTTTACGAGAGAAAACGGCTAACAGATTGATTTGCTAAGCTAAACAGTGTTATACTTAGTCTGCGTAATGTATGTCAAGGAATTTAGACTCTTCATTTCAAGATAACAGAAATTACTTCCTCTCCCCGTAAGATCTGGAGAAATTATATTTTAATGATATAAAATACAGATTAGTGAGCATACAACCGCATTAAAAATAAGACTGAAAAATTCTCTTTGATCAGGGGCTAGAAGACGCACAGAGAGAAAGAAACATGCAAGCAGCCATCCTAGCAAGAGTGATCCCACATTGAAACACTGGGAAGGGTATTCTTTTACAAAAGATGAGCTCATGATCAGGAATCAGAAAATGCGTAAGAAATTTTAACAAATTACCCCCAGTAAAGTAAATAGAATAAATTGCACACAAAAATATAATTAACAGAACATTCAGAAAAGACCCACAAAATAAATATATTCAAAATCTTTAGCGAGATAAAGGAAGGACTCATATCCACATATCAAGAATAGAATGTTTAAACACAAGCACAGGTATGATCAAAACAATGAAACAGATGTTGGGGGAAAAAAAAAAACCCTGCAAGAGGGATTTAACAGCAGTCTAAATCCAAAGAATCAAATGGCTTAATCAAGTAGAGATACTGACTTTAACTTCCAAATGAGAAAGAAAAGTTAAGTTCTGACATTTAATGGTGACTTTTTTATTTTTAAAAGTTATTATTTTTCAGTCATACCAACAAGTATGATTTATTATAGCAAAAGGATACAAAACAAATCAGCAAAAAGAAACGGCATATGTCAAGTCTGAGGCAAGCTAGACCTTTCAAGATCATTTCTCTGGCCACAAAGATTTTGTTTTAACTTCTTATCAACATAATAAACCTCTTTTGTACATTCCCTCACATGTAAATATTAGTTCAGCTCCAAATTCTCTCACCAAACTCAGGTGAAGTTCCCACCCACCTGTTGTGTACTGCAAACAAAGGAAGAACTGAGATATCTTTTCTTTCTTTCTCTCCTCCTACCTCTTCCTGTCCCATTCACCGGTACTCACTCTAGGTGGCGGTAGTGAGTTAACACAAGGGAGTGAGAAGACTGAAAGGAGTTTGCTCGGGTGATTGCCTACATACATCAGTGGAAATTGAGAAAGGAAGTCTTCCTTGGTCATCATCTCTTTAAATCGGGAATATACAGTTACTGAAGACCATGCAGTAGGCTCACTCTAGTTTGCCCGATCGAGGCTTCTTATGACACAGCATTTTCAAGTCGTTATTTCTATACTCTAGGCCACTGCTGTACATCCCTCTAGCAGAATAATCATGCTGCACTTTTGAAGTCCTTCTCATTCATCAGAGGCAGTGTTCTTGGGGAAGCCTAATCAATGCAAACTTCTAGTCTAAATGCACACACTCTGCACTAATATTTAAATAAATTTTCTAGGACCCCTTCCCCGCTTTCCCCTAGCAGCAAGGTCCAGCTTTCTTACATCTTCTTCTAATGCATATCGTACACAGTACAGTGCTTTATATCAGCAAAACCAATTGTCAGCTGACAGTAACTCTGAGGGAAAAAACACATTTTGTGATGAGGCCCTGAGTACATTTACCTTGCAAGGAATAATGAGGAAGACAAGTCTAACCACCCAATACATACAGGGAAAAAATCAGAAGTGACAGTTACTCCATCAAAACTTCTGCTCAATCTCACTCCAGCTAAGGGGAACATTTAAAATCTAAATGAAGGCATCAGAGAGCCACCTGGCAGTGAAGAACTAACAAACCAACATCCATTTCTACAACCAGAAGGAACTGGATTCTGCCAACATCATAAGTGAACGTGTAAGCGGATTCTCATTCAGAGCCCCAGGTAAAGGTAGGCCAGTCAATACCTTGATTTCAAACTTATGAGATCCTAACCAGAGTATCCAGGCAAGCATGTCTCACTTTTGATCAACAAAACTGAGAGATAACAAAAGTGTATTGTTTTAGGCTGCTCAATTTGTGGTAATTTCCTAGGGCAGCCATGGACTCATGAAACTTACTGGAGGCATTAGGACCAATGGGAACTCACTGTCATATTTACAACTTCTTTTTGATGATGGAGTATTGTTTGGGGACCAGGATTCCCCCTGGCCATGCAGCCAGCCATGCCATGGTCCAACCCTGCTCACCAGCAGTATGCATCTTCCACACATGCAGGACCAGGCAACCAAACAGAATGAGGGCCAGGAACTTCTAGAAACTGAAAGTAGATTAGATGATGGAAAGAAGCACATCAGAGACCTGAAAGAGCGGAAATCATGAAAGCTGAGCAAAAAAAGAAAACAACAAAAAAAATGAGGATAGTTTAAAAGACCTCTGGGAAATATCAAGCATACTAACATTCTCAATATAAGGGTCCCAGAAGGAGAAATGAGAGAGAAAGGGGTAGAGCACATATCTGAAGATAAAATAGCTGAAAATGTCCCAAAACTGGGAAAGGAAACAGGGCCAGGAAGGACAGAGAATCTCAAATAAGATGAACAAAAAGAGGTCCATGCCAAGACATATTATATTTGAGATGGCAAAAATTAAAGATAAAGAGAGAATCTTTAAAAAGCAGCAAAGGAAAGGCAACTAGTTATATACAAGGGAACCCCTAGAAGGCTATCAGCTAAATTATCACCTGAAACGCTAAAGACCAGAAGGGATTGTCATGATATACTTAAAGTCATAACAGGGAAGAACCTACAGCCAACAATACTCAGCAAGGCTTTCATTCAGATTTGAAGGAGAGATCAAATGTTTTACAAATAAGTATGAGCTAAAAGGTAAGAGTTGAGCACCATGAAACTAGCTTTACAAGAAATGTTAAAGGGACTTCAATAAGTGGAAAAGAAATGGCGACAACTAGAATTATGAAATTACAAAAGGAAAAATCTCATTGATCAAGGCAAACATATAGTAAGTTTAGTAGATCAATCACTTATAAAGCTAGTAGGAGGTAAAAAAAAAAAAGGTAGTAAGTCATCTTTATTCATAAGTGGTTACATCAACAAAAAATATAGATTAGGGGGTAAAAATATTAAACATGGTAGGGGGATTAAACATGCAGAGTTTTTAAAATGTGTTCAAATGTAAAGGATCAGCAACTTAAAATAATCACTTATAATACAGACTGCTCCATATAAAGCTCATGGTATCCAAAAATCAAAAATCTGTAATAGACACAGACACAAAAGTGAAAGGAATCCAAACCTAACACAAAAGATAGTCATCAAATCACAAGTGAATAAATTAACAGGAGAAAATAAAGAACTACAAAGCAACCCCAAACAATTAACAAAATGGCAATGAGTACTTACCTATCAATAATTACTTTAAATATATAAATAATTACATTTAAATATAAATGAACTAAATGCTACAATCAAAAGACAAACAGTGACTGAATAGGTACAGAAACAAGACCCATATACATATTGTCTATAAGAGACTCCAGATCCAAAGACACACAGATTAAAAGTGAGGGGATAGAAAGTCTTCTACGCAAATGAAAACGAAAAGAAAGCTGGGGTAACTATATCTATATCAGATAAAACAGACTTTAAAACAAAGACTATAACAAAAGAAACAGAGGACATTACATTATGATAAATAGATTAATCCAAGAAGAAGATACAACAAATGTAAATACATATACACCCAAATAAGACCACCTAAATAAATAAAGTAAATATTAACAGCCATAAAGGAAGATACTGACAGTAACACAATAGGGGACTTTAACACCCTCTTTACATCAATGAACATATCATACAGACAGAAAATCAACCAGCAAACACTAGCCTGAAAGGACATGTTGAACCGAATTAACTTAACAGATATATACAATACATGTCAACCAAAGCATTATATACAGTCTTTTCAAGGGCAGGTGGAACATCCTCCAGGACAGATCACATGACAGGTCATAAAACAAGTCTCATTAAATTTAAGATTAAAATCATATCAAGCGTCTTTTCTAACCACAATGATAGCAGGCTAGAAGTCAACTACAAGAAAAAAAAATGGCAAAAAATACAAACACAGTGGAGCTAAACATTATGTTACTAAAAAATGAATAGGACACAAAATAAATCAAAGAAGAAATAAAAAACATACCTGAAGATAAATGAATATGAAAACATATTGCTCCAAAAATCTATGGGTCACAGCAATAGCCATTCTAAAAAGGAAAGTTTACAAGGATAAAAGCCTACCTTAAACAACAAGAAAAATCTCAAATAAACAACTTAACCATACACTTAGAAGACAAGAAAAGAAGAAACAACAAAATCAAAAGTTAGTAGAAGGAAAGAAATCGTAAAGATCAGAGTGGGAATAAGTCAGAGACTAGAAAATAGAAAAGATTAGTCAAACTTAGAAGCAGTTCTTTGAAAAGATACACAAAATTAGTAAACCTTTAGCCAGACTCATCAAGAAAAAGAGAGGGCCCAAATCAACAAAAATCAGAAATGAAAAATGAGAAATTACAACTGACACCACAAAAATACAATGGGTCACAAGAGATTACTACAGGCAATTATACGCCACTAAAATCAACAAGTAGAAGAAATGGACAAATTCCTAGAAATGTACAATCTCCCAAGTGTGAATCAAGAAGAAATAGAAAATATGAACACACCAATTACTGGTAATGGAATTGAATTGGTAATAAATAAAACTCCCAACAAACAAAAGTCCAAGACCAATGGCTTCATAGGTGAATTCTATGACACATTTAAAGAAGATTTAACACCTTTCATTCTCAAACTATTCCAAAAAAAAAAAAAAAATTACAAAAGCAGCAATGCTTCCAAACTCATTCTATGAGGCAAGCATCATTCTGATTAAAAAAACAAAGATATCACAAAAGAAGAAAATTAAAGGCTAGTATCACTAAAGAACACAGATGCAAAACTCAACAAAATATGAGCCAACCAAGTTCAACAACACATAAAAGGATCATACACCATGCTCAAGGGGGATTTATCTCAGCAAAGCAAGGATGGTTAAATATCCACAAATCAGTGGGATACACCAGGTTAACAAATTGAGGAGTAAAAATCATATGATTATCTCAATATATTCAGAGAAGGCTTCTGACAAAAATCCAATATCCATTTATAAGAAAAAACTCTCAACAATGTGGGTAAAGAGGGAACACGCCTCAACATAATAAAGGCCACATAAGGCAAGCCTACAGCCAACATCATATTCAACAGTGAAAAGCTGAAAGCATTTCCTCTAAGACCAGCAACAAGACAAGGATGACTATTCTTCCCACTTTTATTCTATAGTTTTGGAAGTCCTATCCACAGTTATCAGACAAGAAAGGAAATAAAAGGAATCTAAATTGGAAAGAAAAAAGCAAAACTGTTCAGTTGGCAGATGACATGATACTATATAGAGAAAATCCTAAAGATGCCATCAGTAAACTACTAGAACTCATCAATGATTTTGGTCAAGTTATAGGGATAAAAAACTTACTATTCATAAATCTGTTGCATTTCTGTAAACTAACAACAAACATCAGAGAGACAAATAAGGAAACAAAAGCATTCACAATCAAAATGAAAAAGAAAAAAAATACTTGGGAATAAATTCAGCAAAGGAGATAAAAGACCTATACTTGGAAAACCCTAAGACACTGATGAAGAAAACTGAATGTGATACAAACAGATGGAAATACATAGCATGCTCATGGACTGGAAGAATTAGCATTGTTAAAATAACATTACTACCCAAGGCAATCTACAGATTCAATGCAATCCCTATTAAAATTGCATTTTTTCCCACAGAATTACAACAAATAATTCTAAAATTTGTATGGGAATACAAAAGACTCCAAATAAGCCACACAATCTTAAGAAGAACAAAACTGGAGTTATCATGCTCCTTAATTTCAAACTATAGCACAAAGCTACAGTAATCAAAACAGTACGGGACTGACCCCCCCACCCCCAAAACAGACATATAGATCACTTAAACAGAATAGAGAGCCTAGAAATGAATACACTTATATGGACAACTACTCTATGACAAATGAGGCAAGAATATCCAACAGGGAAAAGACAGCTTTTTCAATAGGTGTTATTAGGAAAAATGCACAGCTACAGGCAGAAGAATTAAACTGGACTACTTTCTCACACCATACACAAAAATAAACTCAAAATGTATTAAAGACTTAACTGTAAGACCTGAAATCATAAAACTTCTACAGAAAAACAAAGGCATTAAGCTCTGTGACATTGGTCTTAATAATATTTTTTGGTGGGTAGTATCTCCTTAGGCAAGGGCAACAAAAGCAAAAATACACAAAAGGAACTCTACCAAACTCAAAAGTGTTTGCACAGTGAAGGAAACTATCAACAAAACAAAACGTAGCATACCAAATAGAATATTTCAAATCATATACATGACTGAGAGGTTAATATCTGACATATATAAAGAACGCACATAACTCAACAGAAAAAAAAATCTGATTAAAATTGAGTAGAGTATTTGAATAGGTGTTTTTCCAAAGAAGACATATGGATGGCCAACAGGCACATGAAAAGATGCTCAACATCACTAACCATCAGGGAAATACAAATCAAAACCATAATGAGATATCATCTTATACCTGTCAGGATGGCTATTATCAAAAAGACAACAAAGGAGAAGTGTTGGTAAGGATGTGGAGAAAATGGAACACTTGTGCCTGTTGGTGGGAATCTAAATTGTTACAAACACTATGGAAAACAGTATGGAGATTTCTGAAAAAACTAAAAACAGACCACCACACACTCCAGTAATTCTACTTTGTGGTATTTTCCCAAAGAAAATAAAAACACTAATTCAAAAATATATATCCACCCCTATATTCATTGCAGTATTACTTTCCATAGCCAAGATATGGAAGCAACTAAGTGCCCATCAATAGATGAAAAGATGAAGATGATGTTGGGTGTGTGTGTGTGTGTGTATACACACATATATACACATACATACATATACACACATACATAAATACAATGGAATATTCTTCAGCCAGAAAGAGAATGAACTCTTGCCATTTGTAACATCACGGATGGACCTGGACAGTATCATGTTAAGTCAGACAAGGGAAGACAAATACTTATGATTTAACTTCTGTGTATAATCTAAAAAACAAATGAACATAACTAAATATAAACAGAGTCATAGATATAGATAACAAACTGGTGGTTTCCACAGAGGAGGGGAGTGAGAGGAGGAGAGAAATAGGTGAGGGAGACTAAGAGGTACAAACTTTCAATTACACAATAAAAGTGTCACAGGCATGTAATGTAGAGTGTGGGGACTATGACTCAATAATTATGTAATATCTTTATGTGGTGACAGATGGTAACTAGAATTATCTTGGTGATCATTTTGAAATGTACAGAAATAGCAGATCACTGTATTTATACCAGGAAATAACATAGTGGTGTAGGTCAATTATACTTCAAAACCAAACAAACAACCCAAAACTCATAGAACAAGAGACTAGATTTGTGGTTACCAGAGGTGGAGGTTGGAGGAGGGGGAATTGGATGAAGACAGTCAAAAGGTACAAACTTACTGTTACAAGAAAAATAAGTACTAGGGGTATAATACACAACATGATAAATGTAATTAACACTGCTGTATGTTATATAGGAAAGTTAAGAGAGTAAATCCTAAGAATTTTCATCAGAAGGAAAATATTTTTCTCTATTTCTTTAACTTTGTATCTATATGAGATGATGGATGCTCACTAAATTTATTGCTGTAATCATTTCATGATGTATGGAAGTCAAAACATTATTTTGTACACCTTAAACTTATACAGTGCTGTATGTCAATTTTATCTCTATAAAACTGAAAGAAAAAAAAAGAGCACAGAAATAAATTTACACATATAGGATTAATTTGCAACAAAGGAACCATCAGCCAAAAATAAATGATGGGGAAAGAACGTCACTTCAATAAACACTGCTGGGAAAACTGGACAGCTACATGCATAAGAATAAAACTGGACCACTATCTTATACCATATACAAAAAACAACTGAAAACGGATCAAAGGCTTGAACATAAAATCTGACATAAAACTCCTAGAAGAAAACATAGGTGGTAAGCTCACTGTCATCGGTCTTGGAGATTTTTTTGGATTTGATACCAAAAGTAAAGGCAACAAAAGCAAAAACAAGTGAGTGGGACTACAATAAACTAAAAATAAAAGCTTCCGTACAGCAAAGGAAATCATCAACAAAATAAAAAGGCAACATATCAAATGGGACAAAATATGTATGAACCATATATGAGATTAAGGAGTGAATGTCTAAAATATATAAAGAACTCATTCAACTCAACAGGGAAAAAATGATTAAAATTGGGAAGAGACTCTGAATAGACATTTTTCCAAAGAAGACATCCAAATGGCCAACAGGTACTGAAAACGTGCTTATCATCACTAATCATTAGGAAATGCAAATCAAAACCACAATGAGATAACACCTTATACCTGTTAGAATGGCTATTCTTGAAAAGATAAGATATAACAAGTGTTTACGAAAATGTGGAGAAAAGTGAACACTTGTGCGCTGTTGATGGGAACGTAAACTGGTGTAGCCACTAAGGAAAACAGTATGGAGATTCCTTAAATAATTAAGAATAGAACTACCATATGATACAGCAATTCCACTTCTGGGTATTTGCCTCAAAGAAGCAAAAACACTAGCTCATAAAGATATATGTACCCCCCTCATTTTCATTGTAGCATTATTTATAATAGCTAAGGCAGGAAAACAACCTTAGTGTACACTGATGAACTGATAAAGAAAATGTGTTATATACATAAAAGGGGTTATTATTCAGCCATATAAAAGAATGAAAAATGCCACTTATGACAACATGGATAGACCTTGAGGGCATTATGCTTAAGTGAAATAAGTCAAACAAAGAAAAATAACTACCATATGACCTCACTTATATGTGAAAGATAAAAAACAAACTGAACTCATAGATACAAAGAACAGACTGGTGGTTACCAGAGGAAGGGGGTGATGGGTGAACAAAATGGGTGAAAATGGAAAAAAGGTAAAAATTTCCAGTTATAAAACAAACATGTCCTGGGGATGTAATGTATACAGCACGGTGACTATAGTTAATAAACTATATTGTATATTTGAAAGTTATTAAGAGTATTTCTTAAAATTTTTCATTTCCTACAAAAAATTATAACTATGTATGATGGTTAATATTAACTAGACATCCTATGGTGATCATTTCACAATATACAGAAACAGTGAATCATTATGCTATACCTAAAACAAATGTAATATTATATTTCATTTATATCTCAATTAAAAGTTTTTAAAAACTGGGAGAAATTTTGTAAAGAAATGAAATATTTTTATATTTCCAACACTATGGAATAATTTAGAACTAATCCATAAATGAAAACTGCATATAAACTAATGAGAAAACTAAATCCCACAAAATAAAAATGCACAAAGGCAGAAAACGAAAAAGAAAATGAGTTAGTTAAATAAACCAGTTCTGATACTTAATCAATAATTAAAAGAAATTCCATCTATAAAATGAATAAAAATGATTCAAAATTAGAAAATTAATGTTGTCAATGGGAGATCAAAATAGAAACTCAAATATCTCTGCTTAGTGGAAACTGTTAGTACCTTTTGAGAAAGTACTTTGGCAATAGACATCATTAATTTTACTAGTTTTATTCTTCTTGACTGAATAATGCCACTTGTGGAAATTTCCTGTACGAATGTAGATAAAACACAAATTTCTTCTGTATAGCACAAGGAACTATATTCAATATCTTGTAATAACCTTTAATGAAAAAGAGTATAAAAACGAATATATGTATGTATATGTATGACTGGAACATTATGCTGTACACCAGAGATTCATAATTATAACTGACTGAACTTCAATAAAGAATGTAATTCAGAATTCAAAGATTTCTCTGCACTCTTATTCTATAAAAATAGGAAAATTGGAAACACTCATAATGCCTAACAATAATATGTGGTTAAATAAGTATACTAGAGTATCTTCACGTCAGGAAATATTTTTAAATCATTTTAAATGATTTTCATTAAGGGTTTTAAAAACTTGTCAAAATATTTGTAACCGTTTCAAGTGAAAAGAAAAACAAAATTATATATATGGTATGAGCATAATAATATAAAAATAAAAACAGGAAAAAAGACAGGGAAGTATACCAAGTGATTGTTACTCAAGAATAAGACTGTATTTTCTACATTTTTTGTATTTAAAACAACAAACTGTATTTTACTTCTATAAACAGAAAAATAAACTGTATTATATTTTTTACAAAGCCTCATACTCAAACATAACCCTTTCTCTCCCAAATACCAAATAATGAGTAAGATATGCAACAATCAGGTAAGAGAAACTGGAAGAGCTGAGAGCAGTCCAGGAGTAGGAGTCTGGCCAGAAAAGCTGCTGAGATGGGACACCATTTCTGTCTTCAGAGTTTTAGGAAGCCCCTAAGGACAGAAGGAAGAAGCAGGGGCTAGAGGTGAGGCAGAGACATCAGGGTTCATGGACAGAGATCATGAAGATCAACTAACGTAGGCATCAGTATTTCAGACAAGAAGACTGAGGAACAAGGTGTCAGGGAGTCACCTGAATAGAAGGACTGGGAAACTGGAAGCACAGAGAAAGTTCCCCACTGAGCCAGATTTGGTCTAAGCGTGAGGGTGAGCACAGGTGGAAGGGAAGCATAAGAGCTGAGGGTGCTGAGCATCCTTACCCCTCCTCAGATTCAGGCCTCTCATCCCCCAGCTGTAGAAAGCCCGATTTTGTCCACCCTCCCTTTTATGCCACCAGATCTTTTGAACTTGAGGAAGGATCCATGTAGCTATTACACCAAACAGCCCTTACACAAATGAAAATACAAAAAAAAAAAAAAAAAAAAAAAAAAACCTCTCACCAGTCAAAGCCATTGTATTCGTTGGAGGATTCTACCCACACGAAAACCAAAAGCACAGACAAGCAAAGTGCAGTAAGTAGCCATGGGTAAAATAGTATCTCCAACTGGGAAGAGAAAGAAAGTCTAATTTAGCTCCATTTACCCACGGTACCTTGGTGACACCTGTATATATTTGTTACAGGTCTGCATAGTTGCTTTGGTATATTACCCTTGCCGGACTGGAGTGACTATTGTATTCTTTTACCCCTATGGAATTTTGTATGAGCCTATTTATAATATTAGACTGAACTGGAATTATGTATTCACATGTTTATATCTGATCTGACAGTTTCTTCTTCGAGGAAAAGGAACTTCTCTTACATTTCTATGAACTGCCAATATCTATCATAGTTCCTAAAATGTAGCTGGCTCTCAACAATCATCTGTTGAATTCACTGATCTCTCCATTTACCAAATGTTTGTTAATTCATTGACTCATTCATTCATTCATCCATAATTCATCAATTCATTTAGTCATGTATCTACCTACATGGGAGGGAAAGCAGTGAGGGAATAAACCTTTTTTTCTTTCAGTAGCTATTTTGCACCAGTACAATGCTAGGGACTTCACAAACTACTATCGTTTACTTTATTTCTCGATACTTCATATAATTTGGTATTGTTAACCTCATTTTATGGAAGAAAGAACTAAATCTTAGAGAAGTAAAGTTCTTGACTCAAGATCACACAGCCAAGAAGTGGCAGGGGCATTGCCCAGATCTGTGAGCCCAAAGGCAAGAAGGAGGGTAACTTTGTGAAGAAGGTATACAAGTTGAACCTTGAAGACAACCCCCTGCTTCCCTGACTTGCTGCACTGAAAATCCTATCACAAATCAGCCAAGCCAGAGGTTGTCAAACCATTTCCAGGAACATTACCGTATCACACAAATAAGAAATTTTGCCTCTGGGTTACTGCTTTCAATCTGTTAAAATCCCTGCCCTGTATAAATTACAAGGTTATTGCGAAGACTAAGGATAAGGAAATAAAATGGAAACACAGAATACTCCAAAAAGATGAGAGACATTACAGATATTGAGGCACTAAACCACACTTCCTGAGTGTAGGAAAATGAAGAGCACAGGACCTGACTCCAGTTTATGCTCACTCTCTACACAAAACATGTGGGGACATCTAAAAACATGTAGCAGATAAAGTCACTTCTCTGTTCAAAACCCTCCCAGAGCTTTCGACTGCACTGAAACATCATCCAAACTGCGCCATGGCCCAAAGGTCCTACATCATCAACCCATGCCCAACCCTCACCTCATCCCCTTCTGCACACTGACTCCGTTTATGAACTCCAGCCACACTGACCTTTCTGTTTCTAGAACATGACCAAATCTGTTTCCAGCTCAAGAGCTTTGTACTTCCTAGTTCCTCTGCCTGGATTATTTTTGCCCTGAGATGTACACATGGCTGGCTCTACCTCTTCATGTAAGAGTTGCTCACATGTCACTATTTCAAAAAAGTCTGTTCTAACCACTCTCCCATCCACCTAGCACATTTTCCTATGTACTATCTCCAAAGCTCTCATCACTAAATGAAGCCACCTTTCTTCATTACTGTTTGTTACCTAACTCGTCCCACTGCAGGAGGGCCAGAGGCCTTAGTGGTCTTATTCGGTGTGGCACACATTCAATAAACTTGTTTTTGTTGAATGAATCCATTTCCTAATTTTGATTCTCATTGTTGCCACTCTTGCTCAAAAATGTCCAAAAGCTCCTCACTACTTACAGGACAAAGTTCAAATATTTTAGCTTGAAATAAAGATACTTCATAATTTGATTAAAATATTCCTTTACAACCGTATCAGTTACCATTTATCACATGTCCATAAATTCTACACTGGAAATGCATTTTTCCCTTAACACACCACTGTCCTTCTCTGTCTCTGAATTTTCCCCACCTTATTTCCTCTACCCAGAATCCTCTGCGCCATCATTTCTACATGTGGAAGACAACTTCCACAAGTCAGTGGCTCCAAGGACAGTAATAATAATAGCTAACATTTATTGAGTGCTAACCATGTGCTAAGCCCAATTCTAAGTGTTTTCCACTTTTTGCCTCTTCTTTCCTCATAACAAACCCTATTGGTGAGTACTACTGTTACCACTTCCATCATTCTAATGAGGAATCAATCACCAGAATGTTAGGTAACTTGCCCAAGTTCCATAGCGGTAAAGCTCTAATTTGGAGACAGTCAGTGGTGAAGCCATAAATTGATTCCAGGCAGTCTTGCCCCAGAACACAAGGTCTTCACTCTTGCTATATGCTATAATTCTTCCCTTGTGCAGAAATGATGCCTTAAGAATTATTTAGAAACCTTGAGAATTATGTAGTTTAATTCCCTAGCTGTGGAAAGAATCAGAGATACCACATAACCAGCCCAAAGGCTGACTTGGAAAGAGAACCAAAACATACTCCCATGCTCTGGTCTAGGGAGTGTTCCATTATACCACACTACCAGGAATGTCACCTTTCCCATGAAGCCTCCTTCATCTTTCACTCTATGTCCCTCTTCATATCTGTCTTATGACTTACTATATCATCCCTAAGTAATAAATATCTGTTGAATCAATTTACTCTTCTCCATTTTTCTTATCACTACGCTAGCCCAGAACACCATATCTCTTACTTTGAATACTGCTATTGCTTTCTCTTTGAAGGCAAAGACATCTCCCTGCATTACTCTTCTGCCTTCTAATGCATCTTCCACATGATCAAATAATCATTAAGAAACATAACTCAGGCAACAACAGAAGCTTAAAATCTTTAAAAAAACTCTATATTCCCTACATGGCAGAAGTCAAATCCTAAAAACCACACAATATCTGTCCCACCTCCCTCACCAGTTTCATTTTCCATCACTTCTCCATTCATATCCTCTGCTCTACCTAAAATAAACCTTACACCAATGCCCTCTGACTCCTCCTCTAACATATTTCTTCTGGATCCTCTATTCTTTATGTATCCAATTCTTACCATCTTTCACCTTCTAAATAAACTTATTTTCAGTACCGCCATTGCACATGGACGCAAGTATGCATACAGAGGCATACACACATACAATTAAAACACTTCTCTCATTGTCCATGTTCCCCATATCTAAAAAACTATGGTCCAGCTCCTCCCCATCTCTCTGTACCAAAGAGCAGCAGCAGAGTGGACGTCTAGATTTTCTCTGTTCAGCTTCCAACTTGCAGCTGTAGCAGCCAGTAAGGAAATTAAGATAGCATTCGTAGTTGAAGTTGCGTTTAATCCATGAATTGAAGTTTCTCCATCTTCCTGTCTCCTGGCTCTCAGTCTCAATGTTGTTTACGTTAAGCATGGTTCACCCTTTTGATGGAATGATAAATAAAAGTCAGAATCCCGTAGCTATTTTGAATGTTTCCTACCCAACCATTCTACAGAAAATTCCATCAAAAATAAATGAATTTTTGAAAGTTTATAATCTAGGATAATGCCCTGGATTTGGTTTAGAAGAGTAGAGCTCCCTCCCAACTTTCCCAGTAACTAGTTGAGTGTTTACTGCCATCATTTCACCAATGTTTAGTTTTCTCACTACTAAAATGGTATCATGTTCCCTGTTCTAGCCTAATAAAGGATACTGAAAAACATCAAATTAGATAATAGGTATGAATGTATTTTTAAAACTGTAGTATGCTATTGAAGCAACTTGAGAACCGAGGTATGGGTGAGGTATATGAAAAAATACAGTCCTTGAATGCTGTTACTCTGACACACAGATGCCTGCCCCTTCACTTTCTCTCCTCTCACATATGGCTTTTTTAGAGTTAGCCTCAATTAAAAATGATGGAATATCTAGAATAGCAATGGCTGAAAAAGACAAGTTTATCTTTGCTTTTGCCAACAAAAAATTTTCAAAGGTATAAAGAAAAATTATGTGGTATGTGGCTTCATAATGTCATTAGAACACAAACATCCTCCATTCTGCTCTTCCACTACAGCACATGACTTCCTTCTCAGGGTACAAAATGGCTGCTTAAGCTCTATCACTCCAAATTCTCAGTAGGAGGAAAGGACAGAGAAGGGTGGTCCCCCTTATTTTAAGGATATTTCAAGAAGTTGAACAAGACATTTCACTAGGAGGGATTTTCTCACTAGTAAAACATGAAAAGCAGATATTGAAAGACATCTAGCTGTCACTATTGCATTTTCTCATCCCACTGTTACAGGATGAAGTTCTCATACACAGGAACTTCCAGAGAATGTGTGGAACTGGGGGTGGGAAGAAAAAATTAAATCAAACAAAAAAGTTTTAAAGACCACTCCCAGGCAATATTCTCTGCCCCTGAAAACTTTCTGTTGTGCAACACTTTATTTTTTGCGAAAAGCACTTTAGTGTTGCAGTCACGAGTGCGTAGTCTGAACATCCACTTCCAGTGAAAATGGAGTAACAAGGCCTGGGGTAGAGCTCCCACATTAAGTGATTTTAAAACTGGGCAAAATATGAAACAACAGGTTTTGGACAGCATATAATAGTCAGTGAAGTATAGCAATCCTCAAGAGAGGGAAAACAAAGGAAGTGAGTGTTACGAATGTTCCACTCACAATCTGGTTAGAGTTTTCAGGGTGAAGTATGTGGTCTGAGCATGCAGTGGAGCCTAGAAGTATCCCAGAACTGAGTAGAAAGAAACTGGAGTTTGGGGAGTTAAGTGTCCCCTCTATGTATCCCCTAAGTCTTTGACTCAATACTAATCAATATATGCTCTCAAATAAATTGCCTGAGGGTAGGGAGAAAACAACACAAGAGGAAGTGGGGACTCAATCTCCAGGACTCACAAAAGATTGGGAATAGCTGGTGTTCCCATCAGAGCAGAAAAACCTTGTAACATGCAGCACCAGGTAGCATACTCAGAAGAGTATTGCTTCAGTAGTGGAAAAAAATGGGCCTATATTAAGGGCTGCTATGGTCTGGCCAAACTTAAAGGTGAGCTTCAAAATAATCCAAATATTTCCAAGTTACTTGACTGGGTTCTGGAACAAAGATTAAAAAAAAAAAATGTTTTTAATTAAAAAAAAGAAGCCAAGAAAGCAAAATCCACAATGTCCAGCATCCAATAAAAAAATATCAGGCACAAAAAAAGCAAAAATTTGCAACCCATAAATAGGAAAAATCAATGAAGAACAATTCAGAAATGTCTCAGATGACAGGTTTTAGTAGGCAAGGACACTGAAACATCATTACAAATATATCCCTTATGTTCAAGTCAGTAGAGGAAAGCAAACATTTTAAGGGAAGAGAGGAAGGTATTTTTAAAAGATGTAAAGTGAACTTCTAGAGATGAAAAATATAATGTCTAAGATAAAAAATACACTGGTAAGATTAAGAAAAGATTACATGCTTCAGAAGAAAATGTTAAGAGAATATGAGAATTTGAAAAAAAGAAGAGAGAAACTGTGAGCTGCAGAGCAACTATAAGCATTCTAAGATAAATGTGACTGGAGTTGCTGAGAGTTAGAAAATAAATGCAAAAATAGTACTTGAAGAATCAATGGCTGAAAAATTAGTTAAATTTGATAAAAATTTAAACCTACAGACCAAAAAGCACAACAAACTACAAGAAAAAGGCACATACAGAAAACTACAAAACACACCATAATAAAGATGCTTAAAAACACTGATAAAATCTCCAAATCAGCCAGAGAAGGACATGTAGAGGAATAAACTTTGGACTTTTGGACATTTTTCCAACAAGAATGACTTCTGTTGAAAAAATGAGAAGTCAGGAAACAGTAAAGCAACATCTTTAAAAAACTGAAGAAGTAAAAAACAAAACAAAATATGTTAACTTACAAATTGAGCACTCAGCAAAAAGGATTATAAAAAAGAGTGAAACAAAGATCTTTTCAGATATTCAAAACAGGATTAATCAATCAACAGGTGACTTCTAATACAACAAATGTTAAAGAATGTCTTTCAGAAAGAATTGAAAAGGTGCCAGGTTGGAATGAACATCTAAATTAAGGAGTGGGGTGCACTGGAAATACTAAATATATGGGTAGATATAAAAGAATATTTTTCTTATTTATAAAATCTCTTTAAAAGATAATTGAATGTTTGAAGAAAAAATTACAACCATGAACACTTCAGTTTTAACAACTGTAGAAGTAAAATGTGTAATAGTTAAAAGGGCAGAAGCAGGAAAATCAAAGTGTACTGTCTGTTGTAAAGCTCTTTACTATATGTGAAATGGTATAGAATTATTTAAAGGTAGCTTGGATAAGTTAAAGACATATACTATAGAAGACTTCCAGTCAACATAGCAGAGTAGTAGGACCATGAGCTCTCCTCTCCTCACGACAACAAAACCACAACTGACTGCTAAATAACCATTGAAAAATAAAGACTGGAAGCTAGTATATTATATATCTTTTTCAACTGTAAACATAAAGAGGGAACCACATCGGGACAGTACATCGAGACAGTAGAAGGGGTGTCCTCACAATATAATCGGGCCCCACATCCCCTGGGTAGGCGACCCACAGCTGAAGAATAATTAAGTCACAGAGGACCCTTCACAGGAGTGAGAGTTCTAAGCCCCATGTCAGGCTCTGCAGCCGGGGTTCTGGCATTGGGAGGAGGAGACCCCAGGACATCTGGTTTTAAAGGCCAGTGGGACTTAACTCCAGGACCCCCACAGGACCAGGGGAAACAGAGACTTCATTCTCTTGGGAAGTATACACAGAATCTTGCATGCACCAGGCCCAAGGGCAGAGGCAGTGATTTCATAGGTACCCAGGCCAGACCTGTCTGCTGGTTTTGGAAGACCTTCTGGGGAGGCTAGGGACGGCTGCGGATCACCCAGGGGACATAAAAGCTGGTGGCGGACATTCCAGGAGTGTTCATCTACGTAGCTTTCCTGGAGGCTGACATCTTGATTGGATCATTAGCTCCAAGACCTAGCCCAACCCAACAGCCTGTAGGCTTAATGGCTGGGAAGCCTCAGACCAAACAGCATACAGGGTGGGAACACAGCCCCACCCATCAGCAGACTTCCTAAGCCACAAACACCTCTAAACACAGTTCTACCCAACAGAGGTCCAGGATCAAGCTTCACCTAGTAGTGTGCAGGTACCAGCTCCTCCTGCCAGGAAACCTGCATAAGCCTCAAGTCCAGCCTCATCCACTAGGGGGAAGATACTACAAATAAAACAACAATCCCAAACCCTGTGGAAGGAATCCACAAACACAGACCAGACTCTACACTGGAACCAGCTGGACCTGGCCCTTGGGTGACAAGAGAGGGGTGTACTGCTGGGATACAGGATGTCTCCCTCAGAGGGCCACATCCCCAAGGTCGAGAAACGTACCTAACCTACCTAAAAATACTAATAGAAAGATAGTATGAGGCGGCAGAGGAATATCTTTCAGGCCAAGGCACAAGATAAAATCCCAGAAGAAGAAACAAATGATGAGGAGATAGGCAATTTAACTGAGAAAGAGTTTTGAGTAATGATGGTGAAGATGTTCAGAGAACTCAACAGTAATATAGATGTACAAAGCAAAGTTTTTAGCTAAGAGTTGGAAAATATAAAGAATACCAAAACAGAGTTGAATAAAATTACTGAAATGAATAACACTAGAAAGAACCAAGAATAGACTAAATGAGGCAGAAGAATGGATCAGTGAGCTAGAAGACAGATTAGTGGAAATCAATACTGCAGAACAAAGACAAAAGAATGAAAAGAAATGACAAACATGAAAATGAATATATGTATGTATATGCATGACTGGAATATTGTGCTGTACACCAGAAATTGACACATTGTAATCGACTATACTTCAATTTAAAAAAAATTTTTTTAAACTTTTTAAAAAGAAAAGAAAGGAAGATTAGTTTAAGAGAACTCTGGGACAACATGAAATACACTAATATTCACATTATAGGGGTCCCAGAAAGAAAAGAGACAGAAAGGACCTGAGAAAATTTTTGAAGAGATAACAACTGAAAAATTCTCCAACTTGGGAAAGAACACAATCACCCAAGTCCAGGTAGTGCAAAAAATTCCACACAGGATCGACCCAAAGAGGAACACAACAAGGCACATAGCAATCAAACTGACGAAAATTAAAGGTAAGGAGAAAAATATTAAAATAAGCAAGAGAAAAGCAACAAGTAACATACAAGGGAACTCCTAGAAGGTTATTAGCTGATTTTTCAGCAGAAACTCTACAGGCCAGAAGGGAGCAGCACAATATATTTAAAATAATGAAAGGAAAAAAACTTACAATCAAGAATACTCTATCCAGCAAGGCTCTTGTTCAGATTTGATGGAAAAAATCAAAAGCTTCACAGATAAACAATAGCTAAAAGAATTCAGCACCACCAAACCAGGTTTACTACAATTGTTAAAGGAACTTCTCTAGTCATCAAACCACAAGAAAAGAGAACAAAAAGAGAGAGAGAGAGAGAGAAAAAAAGATCTACAAAAACAAACCCAAAACAATGAACAAAATGGCAATAAGAACATAGGTATCAATAATTATCTTAAATGTAAGTGGATTAAAAGCTCCAATCAAAAGATACAGACTGGATGAATGGATACAAAAACAAGACCCATATATCTGCTGTCTACAAGAGACCCACATCAGAGCTAAAGACACATGCAGGCTGAAAGTAAGGGGATGGAAAAAGATATTCAATGCAAACAGAAACCACAAGAAAGTTGGAGTAGCAATACTTAGACAAAACAGATTTTAAAATAAAGACTGTTACAAGAGACAAAGAAGGACACTACATAACACTCAAGGGATTAATCCAAGAAGAGGATATAAAAATTGTAAATGTATATGCAGCCAACATAGGAGCACCTCAATATATAAGGCAATTGTTAACAGATATAAAAGGAGAAATTGACAATAACACAATAATAGTGGGGGACCTTAACACCCTACTTACATTAATGGTCAGATCATCCAGAGAGTCAATAAGGAAATACAGGCCCTAAATATCACATTAGACCAGATGGACTTAATTGATATCTATAAAGCATTGTATCTGAAAGCAACAGAATACAGTCTTCTCAAGTGCACATGGAACATTCTCCAGAATCAACCATATGCTGGCCCAAAAAGCTACCCTCAGTAAATTTAAGAAAATTGAAATCATACCAAGTATCTTTTCTGACCACAATGCTATAAGGCTAGAAATCAACTATAAGAAAAAAAAAACTGAAAAAACTGTGAACACATGGAGGCTAAATAATATGCCACTAAACAACCAATGAATCAGTGAAGAAATCAAAGAGGAAATCAAAAAATACTTTGAGACAAATGAAAACAAAAACACAATGATCCAAAACCTCTGGAATGCAGCAAAAGCAGTTCTCAAACGGAAGTTTACAGCAATACAAGCCTACCTTAGGAAACAAGAAAAATCTCAAGTAAACAACCTAACCTTACACCTAAAGCAGCTAGAGAATGAAGAATAAACAAAAAACAAAGTTAGTAGGAGAAAAGAAATCAAAGATTAGAGCAGAAATAAATGAAATAGAGACTAAAAAGCAACAGAAAAGATCAATGAAACTAAAAGCTGGTTCTTTGAAAAGATAAACAAAATTGATAAACCTTTAGTCAAGACTCATCAAGAAAAAAAGGGAGAGGGCCCAAATTAATAAAATCAAAATGAAAAAGGAGAAGTTACAAATGACAAAGGATATTAAGAAGATACTGTGAGCAACTATATGCCAACAAAAAGGACAGTGTAGAAGAAATGGACTATTTCTTAAAGAGGTACAATTTGACAAGACTGAGCTAGGAAGGAATAGACAATATGAATAGACTAATTACTAGTACTTAAATTGAATAATTTAAAAACTCCCAACAAACAAAAGTCCAGGACCAGGCTTCACAGATGAATTCCACTCAACATTTAGAGAAGAGTTAACACCTATCCTTCTGAAATCATTCCAAAAAATTGCAGAGGAAGGAACACTTCCAAACTCATTCCATGAGGCCATCATCATCTTGATACTAAAACCAGACAAAGCTATCTCAAAAAAGAAAACTATAGGCCAGTATCACTTATGAGTATGGATGCAAAAGTCCTCAACAAAATACTAGCAAATCGACTCCACAATATATCAAAAAGATCATACATCATAATCAAGTGGGACTTAACCCAGGGATGCTGGGATTTTTCAGTATCTGCAAATCAATCAACATGATACACCATATTAACAAACTGAAGAATAAAAACCATATGATACTCTTAATAGATGCAAAAAAAGATTTTTGATAAAATTCAACACCCATTTATGATCAAAACTCTCCACAAAGTGGGCATAGATGGAACATACTTCAATAAAGGCCATATATGACAAACCCATATAATAAAGCCCATATATGACAAACCCATATAATAAAGGCCATATATGACAAACCCACAGCTAATATCATACTTAATGGGGAAAAGGTGAAAGCATTTCCTCTAAGATCTGGAACAAGACAAGGATGCCCACTCTTGCCACTTTTATTCAAAAGAGTTTTGGAAGTCCTAGCTATAGCAATCAGAAGAAGAAATAAAAGGAATCCAAATGGGAAATGAAGATGTAAAACTGTCACTGTTTGCAGATGACACGATACTATACACAGAAAACCCAAAGAAGCGACCAGAAAACAACTAGAATTCATCAATGAATTTGGTAAAGTTGCAAGATACAAAATTAATATACAGAAATCAGTTGCATTTCTATACACTAACAATAAAATAGAAGAAAAAGAAATTAAGGGAACAATATCATTTACCATCACGCCAAAAAGAATAAAATACCTAGGAATAAACCTACCTAAGGAGGCAAAAGACCTGTACTCCAGAAACTTTAAGACACTGATGAAAGAAATTGAAGATGACATAAATAAATGGGAAGGTATACCAAGTTCTTGAATTGGAAGAATCAATATTGTTAAAATGGCCATAATACCCAAGGCAATATACAGATTCAATACAAACCCTATCAAATTACCAATGACACAGTTCACAGAGCTGAAACAAAAAATGTTAAATTTGTATGGAAACCTAAAAGACCCCAAATAGCCAAAACAATCTTGAAAAAGAACAATGGAGCTAGGGGAATCACACTCCCTGACTTCAGACTATACTGCAAAGCTACAGTAATAAAAACAATTTTACACTGGCACTAAAACAGACACATAGATCAATCGAACAGGATAGAAAGTCCAGAAATAAACCCATGCACTTATGGTCAATTAATTAATCTACGACAAGAGAGGCAAGAATATACAATGGAAAAAAAAAACCCACTCTCTTCAATAAGTGGTGCTGGGAAAACTGGACAGCTACCTGTAAAAGACTGAAATTAGAACATTCTCTAACACCATATACACAGATAAACTTAAAATGGATTAAAGACTTAAATGTAAGACCAGATAGTATAAAACTCCTAGAGGAAAACAGGAGAACACTCTTGGACATAAATCACAGCAATATATTTTTTGAATCAGTTCCTGGAGTAATGGAAATAAAAGCAAAAATAAACAAATGGGGTCTAATTAAAATTAAAAGCTCTTGCAAAACTAAGGATACCATCTACAAAATGAAAAGACAACCTACAGAATGGGAGAAAATATTTGCAAATGATGTGACCAACAAGGGCTTAATTTCCAAAATATACAAACAGCTCATACACCTTACTATCAAAAAAAAAAAAAAAAAGCAACCCAATTAAAAAATGGGCAGAAGACCTATATAGACAACTCTAGATCTAAAGAAGACAGATGGCCAAAAAGCACATGAAAAGATGTCCAACATCACTAATTGTTAGAGAAATGCAAATCAAAACTACAATGAGACATCACCTCATATCAGCCAGAATGGCCATCATTAAAAAGTCTACAAATGATAAATGCTGGAGAGGGTGTGGACAAAAAGGAACCCTCCTACACTGTTGGTGGGAATGTAAATTGGTGCAGCCACTATGGAGGACATTATGGAGGCTCTTTAAAAACTAAAAATAGACTTACCATATGATCCAGCAATCCCACTCCTGGGCATATACCTGGAGAAAAATATAATTCAAAAAGACACATGCAGGAGGTTGAGCCAAGATGGCAGAGTAGAGAGACTCACAGTTCACCCTCTCCCACAAATACACCAAGAATTACATCTACAAACCCACTGAATCACAAAGACCACCTACTGAACTCTGGGAGATTGTCTCTCACTTTGAAATACAGGAGGATTCTCACAAAATTCCATAAACATGTTTATACTATATAGCACAGGGAACTATATTCAATATCTTGTAACTTACAGTGAAAAAAATGATAACGAATATATGTATGTTCCTATTTGACTGAAGCACTGTGCTGTAGATGAGAAATTGACACAACACTGTAAACTGACTATACTTCAATAAAAATACATATATATTAAAAAAAGACACATGCACCCCAATGTTCATAGCAGCACTATTTACAATAGCCAAGACACAGAAATAACACAAATGTCCATCAACAGATGACTGGATAAATAAGATGTGGTATATATACAATGGAATACTACTCAGCCATAAAAAATAAAATGCCATTTGCAGCAACATGGATGGACCAGGAGATCATCATTCTAAGTGAAGTAAGACAGAAAGAGAAAGAAAAATGCCAAATGATATCACTTATATGTGGAATCTAAAAAAAAAGACACAAATGAAACTACTCATGTTATATACAACTTAGATGATTGATTTCTTGAATATGTGTAAGTACATTTGATTGCACTTTTTGATTGGATTACTGCATTTTGTTGATTCTTATTCTGTGGATGGCTTTATTCCTTTGATAAGAATGTAAATTTAAAAAGCTAAAGCTCTAAACTGTTCTTAGAAACAATAAACACTACATATATGTAAATTTTAAAATGGCTTTCTCTCTCAATGAGTTGCTCTTCCTAGAATAAATTTTGTTTACCCCCCAAAAAAGACATATACTATAAACTTCAAAAAGATGTACATATGTAATAAACAAAGGAGATAAAATATAATCATAAATGCTAATATAAAAAATGAGAAAAAAGTGAAAATAAACATGGAACAGAATAGAAAGCAAATAGTAAAAGTCAAATTTAAACGTAAATATATCAGTAATTCCTTTCAATGTAAATGGAATAAATGCTCCAATTAAAAAAAATTATCTAACTGGACTAAAAGAATAATATTCAACCATTTACTCCTTAGAACAGTTTGGTTTGTTGAGTTAGAAGGTAAAAGAATGGAAAAACATAAAACTTGTACATGTAGCAGTGTTCCGTTACCAGGATAATTCCAAGTACCAACCAAGGACAAAAACCTCAGTCATATATAAGAGTAAGTGTTTAATGCTAGCACATTTGAGCTGATCGACTGTCCATTCTGCTGATCTAGACTGGCTTAAGCTAGTTTGACTGTGGTGATTTGGTTCTGCTCCATGTGTCACTCAACCAGGTTGACCTAAGTATGTTCTCATGGTGATGGAAGTTGTCCAAGAGAGCAAGTCCCAATGTACAAGTCCAGTTCAACCTTCTGCTTCAGAGGATGTCTTCATGTCAAAGTCAAAAGCAGAGCATGTCAACTCATGGTAGGAGGGCACTATAAAGTTGCATGGCAAAGGGTGTGAACACAAAGAGTGTAATAAAGGAAGGAGAATTGGGGTCAAATAACAATCTACCTCACTATGTTACCAGCAGATCAAAGAACCTTGTGACAAAAAGTATTAGTAGAGACAAAGAGGGACATTTCATGATGATGAAAAATGACTTTTAAAAATGGAATTTTTCATTCATAGGCATACAATCACATAGACTCTGAAGGAGAAATAAACAAATCCACAACCATGGTAGGAGATTTACCACACTTCTCACATTAAATGATATAATTAACGGACAAAAATTCTGTAAGGAAATAGAGGATTTTAACATGATTAACAAACTAGTCTTAACATTCACAGAACACTGAACCCTGTACTCAATAACTGCAGAATACATATACTTTGCTAATGGAAACAGAACACTTACCAGTACTGATCATATACTGAGCCACACATCTGGTTTTATTAAACTTGTAAGAATTGAAGTTGAAACCATGTCCCATTGGGTTAAAAAATATTGCACTGCAAAACCATACACCATAAGGTTACCAGAAACTGTTGAGTAATAGAAATTCTTGAGCTTGTCTTATAGATTAGCAGATAAGGGAACAGCTTATTTTAAAAACAAACAAAAACTGCCTTCACTGGGCAAGCTTGCTTTAAATATTTTGTTGTAAAATGCACACCCGCCAAGCTTCACATAGCTTAATAACTTGGAGTCAGCTCTTGTCCAGTTTGAGCAGGCTTACACTAGTTAGGACCACCAGCCGTAAAACTGGACCCACACAAGTATCTGTTGATCTTTTGATGTCAGAGGGTCAAAAACTGTACTCTCAGATCATGCTAAGCACCTCCATTTTTAAATATACATCCTATAAAGAACCATGTAATTCAAATATGCCTGCACAGACCACTAACTACCTCACCTTTCCCTTACCTCCAATCACCTTTTTCCACACATAAGACCATCCTGCTTCTTTATCAAATAAATATCTCAAGCCCCTTGCTTTCAGGGAGCTGGATCTGAGATTTATTCTTGGCTCTGAAAATTGTTCTCTACTGCAAACCTTGGTGTCTTAAGTGTTTGGTTCACTGAACATCAGGCAAATGAACCTGACTGAGTACCAAATTTGGGGAGCCAACCAAGAGGTAAGTCCAGATGGACATTTTGCCCATGGTTTTTGGTTCCTTACTGGTATTGAGAGCCTGTGGATGAGTCAAAGCAGCTGCCTGTTACATCTATTCCAGGGACTCTCCCCAGATTTGCCCTGGCATGGTTCTGCTTACCTTTGGTGCATAATTTTGCTCTGCAGCTAAGAAACAGTCTCTGGGTATGGAAGATAATTTTGGGTGATTAATGTTATTAAAAAGTACCTGTGCCTAAACTGTCCAGATCATGGATTAGAGACTCAGCTGTCCACGTAGGATTTTCTTATTTGCTAATAAATGACTATTTGGGGGCTGAGAATTTTAAAAGATTTCTACTTTATATTAAAATGAAACTGAATGAAAATGGGAAATTATACTTTTAAAGCCTATAAGCTCCCAGACAGGCAGCCACCCACTGGAATTCTAGGTGGCTTCATGTACAACTGGTGTGGAGCCAACACTTCCAAGTACTTACTTAATTGGGAACTGAAGGAAATTTCACCCTGAAAATCATCAAGATGAGGTTTGGGTTGGTTTTGTTTTGTTTTGTTTCTTTTTTTGACATTCAAAAACTGGTTTTGGGAGTTTGGGGTTTTTTGGGTTTTGGGGTGGTTTTTTTTTTTTTTTTTGCATATGCAGTTAGAGAAGCTGGCTTGATAAAATATCTTTTCAAAATTCTGACTCTGTGGAAACAAATGAATTCCCAGGACAGTGCTTCAAGTTTTAACATTTATGTTCTTGAAATACAAACATAGCTCATATTGCCTAGACTATGGCCTTGGATTAATTAGTAGAACGTAAAATTGAAAAATAAGGAGGTGAAAATGTCTTTTAAGTTCAAGTGAGTAAATTTAACTTATTCCAACTGTTATTTACAAACTAGTAAGTTTTATTGTAACTAATTCTTGACTAAGTTTTAAATTGAAGCTATGAGGTCTCTGGTTATGTATGTGTGCACATTATAAATATGATATATCTTTACCTCTGAATGGTTTTACCAAAATGAATTTTTAAGTGAGCTCTATTTAATTGGCTTAAAGAAAATTAAGTGCTTATATAAATTCTCAGAAATATTTTTAAAAACTAACCTTAATGAATTTCAAATTCATGTGATCCAGGAAATATTTAGTATTAAATTAACATTTGGAATGAAAGAGTAGGAAACTAACAAAATGTCTTCCCTGATGCTAAAGCTGTTTGCTGATTCATTCTGACTTAAAATTCTTACAATTTGTTTTTCTCTTTTCGCTTGATAACCCCCCATCTCTCCTTCACTTGCTCAACTGCTTTTGTGCTAAACAGTCCCCAACCTTTCTATTAATCTCTTCATTCCCCATACATTCTTTATCCAGAATAGTTTATCCTTTAACCCTGAAGCTGTATTCCAGGAAGGTGGTCACGGGCTGATAGCTTCCGAAGAATGAATAGACTCTCTTGAGTTTCTCAATGACAGCAGGTCGATTCATCAAGATTAAGAATATAGGACCCTGGGAAATCACCTGATTATTGTCACCTTTCTGTTCTGTCCAGTTTTTCTATAAAACCTCAGAACAACGACCCCAAGATGGATTCACAGTCTAAGGCATTAGCCTGCTGTGACTCCCCTTCGCCTGGCAAAGCAATAAAGCTGTTCTTTTCTAATCTTCCCAATACTCTGCCTCCAAGCCTCAATTCAGCTATTGGGGTACAGAAGCCAGGTTTTGGCAACAGTATTAAAGCTAAAGATTGTTATTTTAATTAGTATAAGCATGTCTTTAGTGTTATCAACATTAGTAAAATACTTTTTGTACCTAGTTTAACTGAAAGTCAGTAAGTTCACATTACTTCTGTTGCAAAACTTGTCAGCAAAAAAATAAGTTTATACAATGAAACTTTTAAGTAAATTAAATGTAAATGAGGTGAGGGCTTTTTTCCATGAACTCTTTGGGAATGATTGTATTTTAGGACTATATACTTTAAAACAGTCTCTCCAGACAGTTGGTAACTTGAAATTTTAGGGTTTTGCTAAACTAAGTTCAATGATAGGAATTCATTAAATATCCAGATCATTTCCAAGCAAGATAAAATACTGGAACTTTAATTGCTAAACAAATCTAAGTTTACCTACATTTGTCTTCTTATGAAAGGAAAACTAAATGTGTTTGGGTCCATTGGATACAAGTCTTGTACAACATTGAGGAAAGAAATTATGCTGTAAGTAAATGTATGTGTCTAGAGGTTATAGAATATGTTCATAAGTTTGTCAATCAAGAAATTCTGGTATGCTCACAGTGCTTGCTTCTTGGTTTTCATTAGAGACTAAGGTTATGAAGAGGTAAAAACTGTAAAATACATGTAATTAAAGTTACTAAAAATAGTAAGAAAAACATCTATGTAGGAAAGTAAAATGTGTGTTTTCAGTGCAGAAGGGTATGAAAAATGGAAATGCATTGTTAATGGAAAACAAAGTGATTTTTTTGTCCTAAACCTGGTTATTTCTAATGGGAGAGAAAATAAGTGATAAGCTAACATGGATACAAAAGATTGTGGAAGCTTTATGGAAAAGAAACCCTGAGAAAGGAGTTTTGCACATGGTCAGGATTGGTTAAGACTAGATTGGATTTAAGTAGGCAAATAAATATTAAAAGTAAGCTAGTGCAAGACTGGAGTTTGGTGTTCTATCTATTAAGAGAACCAAGATTTCTTGGAATATTAAGCTGCTTTTGATTACAGATTGTAAGTTTCTTTATCTTTTAAGTCATCTATTATAACTTTCTGTATATGCCTCTGAAATCTTTTTGTGGCACTTTGGTTAAGTGACTAAGTATTATTTTACAATGACCTATGATCCTATTTAACTAAATGTTTTGAAACTGTCTTGGTATTTCTGACAAAATTCCAAAAATCAAATTCTAACCAAAGTTCTTTTGACTTCTAGCTAACTTTTAGAGTCTTCATAGGCCCCTGAAACATGAGAGAGAAATATTAAACTAATTAGGATTACTTGGTATGTTAAATTACATGGGGAGCATTGTCAGTTAGTGGTGATTAATCTTCTTATGTCATACTGTATGGGTAAATATAATATAAATGTTCTAGAAATTATGTGAAATTTCTAAGAATTGGATAGGTCCTGCTGTAACATTACCTATCAGTCATAAATTCTACCTATTATCTTAAAACATTGTATGTCACAGTGGCAATCAAGTTTATTTGTCAATTGCATTAAGACCAGATCTTTAACCATGCCCTTTAACTCTGATGCTTTTGCAAAAATCCTTCATCTTTAACAATTATAGAAAGGACTTTTCGACAAGTACGGGTTTCTGATAAGCTTCATATCATACTGCTAAACTGAACAAGAAATTAAAGAATTCTAATGGAAACCCTGATGGTTTCATAAAACTGTTAACAAAATATTATGATCAAGGATTAGGAATGTAGGATGAAGTAAACTGATGAATATGGTTATAAGTTTTATAGTTTTTATCTTTAATATTACTGGCTTTTCATGTGTTTTCCAGATATAAGGAAAGCTTTTCCCTTAAAAGATAATTAAGGCTTACAGCAACCTGGTAAATTATACCTTTGTCAGTAAAATTGAAACATTTATCTTTTTCTATCCCATCTCTCCATAATTTGGAAACTCTTAGTATTTAAATTTTCATGGAAATATAAATCACTTGCATGAGTTCAATAAGAATTTGTTCTCCTTATAATAGGACACAGTTGGAAATAATGGTAATATTAACATGGCTTTGAATGAAATGTCTTATTTGAAAAATACATAAAATCAAATATGACCAGACAGCATTAAAGAACTATGATGGAATTTATGGAACCATAAAGCCCCTTAAAATGACAAACCTGGTTCAGTAACAAAATCTTAAGGGTATATTTTCGACTACAGTGCAGTCAAGTGAGCAATCAGTCATAAAATGATAACTATAAAATTCCACATTTATAAATTAAACATCATTTATAATTTAAAAAATAGGTCAAAGGAACATAATCACAATGAAAATGAAAAAAAGGTTTAATTGGTTGATGATGAAATTGCAATGAATCTACAGGAACTGGTATGAACAGTTGCAAATATTGACCTGTCACATAAAGACATTGTGAACAAAAATTCTGTGACAAGGAGAACGGTTGACTGCTTAAATACTAAAAAAAAAAAAAAAAAAAAAAAGGCAGCATTTTAACCAGAATCATTACCATAACCATCTTCCACATATCTATAAATTCTTTACTTTCGGGTCTACCAGCCAGGGTAGCCAAATTCACATGAAAACTCAGTAACATTTAAGGAAAGACGAACAAACATGGTTTCCCTTTCATATCTCTTCTCTGGTTTCCAAACCCATATACCTAAAACTCTACTGAAATCTCCACTTGGATTTCTCACTGATATCTCAAAACTAGTATGTGCAAAACTGAATCCTTGACTTCCCCTCCAAAGCCTAATCCTCTTGAGGTCAGTCCCATCTCAGTAGAAGGCAGCACTCTTCACCCAGTTGCTAGAGGCAAAATCCAGGGCATGCCTGTTAGGATTGAGAAACTACAAGATTTACTTTACTACCATAAAAACACTAGAAAATTGGACACAATACAAGAAGTAACTATTTTCAGACGTTGAACAACAGGCAGCGTTGGGCAGTGATCTTTGAGAAGAGAAACAACAAGCCGCGCCCTTCACAGCTGTAGAGACTTCCGACTAAGCCCAGGACGCCCAGCCCAGCCACCGGGCTGCCCAGGGGCTGGGGGCTTCGTGCCCCACCCTGGATGGGGTCTGGGGATCGGTTTAGGTGGAAGCCCTTTGTCTCAGCGTCCTCCCTGGAGCAGTGGGGTAATGGCAGAGCCAGCTTCACCCGACGTGGTGAGCTGACTAGGCAAAGCACCTCAGGTGTGGCCGCCAACTTGACAGTATTTTTGGAGATGCTTAAGAGGGAAGCATAGGGCTAGAGATACTTACGGTGACTTCACAGCCCCAAACCTAAATCTGGAATTCAGATGCACAAGACCAACGTCTCTCAAGATGGAGGCCGTGCGGAAGTAGATGCGTGAGGTCAGAGGTACAGGTGGGCGTGTTCAGGGGCGTGGCCTCAGATGCCTAGTTAGACACTAAGACCGAATTTCAGGTTGACCCCCAACCTTAGCTCAGAGCATCCCACTATAAATATGTTTTAAGGTATGCCCTGTTTGTTTTGTTTTGTTTTGGTTTTCCTAAAAGTAACAAGTATAAACTTGGTTCCTATCAGTCATTTAGTTCCGGAATTAACTATTTTTGTAACCCCGTTATTCTGATTGTTTCCCTCTTCTTGTCTTTTTTTTTTTTTCCTACTAGTCTTTCTGTTCTGTTTTGTTTTCACAAACCTGCTTCAAAAATGGACTTGTTTTAGCTTTGTTTAATCTCTGATTTCTCTAGGCATTTGTCTAGCTCTGACCTCATTTCTGAGTTCTAGACTCATATCCAACTGCCTGCTGGTCATCTTCATCTTACTGTCTTGCTGTGCACACCTCAAACTCAGTAAACCCTAACTAGAATTATCTTTCCCTTCAACACCACTCCACCTGCTGTGGCGCCAAATTGCTAAAGAACAAGTCTGAAACCTATGACTCATTCTTAACTCCTTACATTCTTTTTCAAAATGCCTCCCACCTTATGCTGACCAAATTCTGTTTATTATACTTCCTATTCATTTCTATCCATTTCTTCTAGTCATTCCCTTGTTGATTTCAATGCCCACTAGGCCCCTAATCATCTCCAGGGTACCAGGTGCTCGGTAATGTTATGCTAAGTTTTAAGGTAGTCACTGAGTAGATTCCCAAAGAATCTCACTACTTCCAGTGTATCTTCTCCAAAATCTATCTTTCAAAGATCAGCTAGTGGTTTTTTTAAAATACAAACTTGACCATGTTTAAAATTCATTCTTAAGATTAAAGTTTAAGCTCCTTCAATTGAATCCTGCCTTTCTCTCCAACTTCATCTTCCCCCTATTCTCCTTCACTTGAAACTCCAGGAAAACCAAACGTTTTGTACTGCTTCCCTACACCATTATGTCTTTCTTCATGTTGTCTCTATTGCCAGGCTGACCCACTTCTCCCCACAACCCCCCGCCCACCCCCCAACTTTCACCTAGTTAACTCCTCTTGTTGGTGCTAAGACTCAGCTCAGGAAGGCTTCTTTGATCATTGCCACCTATTTGTCACCAACATACTTGTTTAAGTACTTCCTCCTCTTGTCCTAATGTCCCCTGAAATGACTGCACCGACTGAGATCAGGTAGCAATCAAGGGATTAAGCAATATTTTGTGATATGACAATTTTCTGAAACTTCATTCTGATTTCTTCTTGAGACAACTTTTCTTCTTATCAACAGAGAATGAAACAAGTCCTAAGGTTGGCCTCATGTTAGGGCAAATATAGGTCTTATCACTCCTGGTTTTTAAAGCAGAAGTGACAAGCACAACAGAAAATAGAAAAGGATATCAAAGAGCTTCTCAAATAAGTCTATCATATTCTTATTTCAGTGTATAATCCTAGACAAAAAAGTATGATGAGCTCACATAAGACTGTATTGGAAGAACTCAGTTATTTTTTAAAGACACTTTCAAACTTGCAAACAGAGATTGTTAGTCATTTTTCCAAAACTCCACCCTCTTGTAGAGTAGGAGCTCTTAGTCCAGCAGTTTCCATAAGGAGCAAGCTGACTTGAGATAGTAAAACAATAATCACTAGAAAAACAATTATCTTGTGGAGAATTCTAAAAACAACACAAGAGAGTTTGAACTTTGCTATAGTCTATAATGCCTATTTCAAATAACTTTCAAACATACATACCCCCCACACACATACACACAGAGTCATTTGCTATTTAAACATCTAGGATCACACAGAGTCATCTGCTATTTAAACATCTAGGATGGCACATGGTGGCTTAGGCCTTTGTGTATAGAAGTTTCTCAGAAACATGTAAGAAGCTAGTAATATAAAAACAGCCAATTCCTAAATTCCCCGTAGCTTACAGTCTAGGTAACAGCTATCTCAATCTGTTTTGTTTTGTTTTGTTTTGTTTTTTTGCAGCTTTCTAATTTTTATAAGAGCACAATTGTATCGCTTACTGCTTGGACTAAAGGATGAGTCGGGGTTGTTTTAAGTATCAGGTATCTAAATCTGCAAAATAATTAAACTGACAAAAAAAAAAAAGTGATGAACTGGAGACCTAAAGATACATGCATCTCACCAGCTGAGTGCCAGCCTCTGATTTCTCTTTCTTGGCTAGCCTTCTGGGCTTGATGCCAGACTCTGGTTAACTGTGCAGCAGCGTATCAAGCCCAAAGTTTAGACATTATCTCTGCTAAATATGTATGGTATTCCTGTTTTTAACATGTCCTTTTTATTAAAAGTAATGAATCTCCTTACTTTTCAATGAAAGATTATTGCAATCAATACTTTTCTTTTTAATATACCCACAATGAAGAAATTCACAGTAATCTGAAAGAAACAGTAAATAGCAGAATTGGGGCTTAACCCCTTAAAAGCTTGATAAGAAAAAAAGAATCCAATTATTTTGAAAAGCGTATCCTGAAGCAGCCTGAAGTAGATATAGGTTGTCATCAATGTTGACTGATCTTTAATTCTGTGAACAGAAACCAGCTATTAAGATGCTTGAGCATAGCTTAGACTCCTAGTTACTGATTCTTCTATAAAACCTCAATTTTAGCACTAGTAAGAGTTTGAGGCATAAAATCTGATAAACCAGGTAATTCCAAGCACTATAAAACAGGACTGCATTTGCTTTATGTCAGGGATTGTATAAAATGCATTGCATAGGTTATTTTATTTCCTCAGGGCCTTGGAAGTAGATACTATCATTATACACATTTAACAGATCTAGAAACTGAGGCTCAGAAAGGTTAAGTAGCTCCTCCAAGTCATACACAAGCCTCTGAAAGAACCAAAAATTAACCCAGCCCATTTCACTCCAATTACACTATGCAACTTAGTTTCCTTAGACTTGGGCTCCTCAGTTAAGTAGGTATGAGCCACTTGTAGCTACTTAAGTTTTAATTAATAAAAATTAATAAAATGTAAAAGTCAGTTTCTCAGTCACTAACCACATTTCAAGTACTTAGTAACAGTGTGTGGCCACCAGCTACTGTACTGGACAATGCAGGTAGAGAACCCATCATTGCAGACAGTTTATTGGATATTGCTAGTCTAGAGTCACAGGTAACTGGGATGACCTCTTTCTTTCCTGATAATGGAAATTACCTGGTCATTTTAACATCCAGGAAATTCGATTCCCAAGTTTAAGCTCAAGTACAGCAATATTTTAGCCCCTGTGATCAGTGATCAGCATATCTGTGCTCAACTTTTCTTGATCCTAATTTCTGTGTTTATTTATTAATAGTTTACTGAAAGAGTTCTTTTTGAAGGTTTTCTTAAATCATTCAAAGAGGGCAGAATATAAATGTAACTAAATAAAAATCAGGACACATGATCTGATTTTTGCATGACCCCCTGGTATAAGGTACAGAACAGGACTCATGAGCCAACTATATGCTTTCTACAAGAAACTCACTTCAAATAGAATAATATAGGCAGGATGAAAGTAAAATGGAAAAGTTACACCATGTAAACATGATTCAAAGGAAAGCAAAAGAAGCTACATTCGTATCAGATAAATTATATTTCAGAGCAAAGATAATTATTAGACACACAGAAGGACATTATATAATGATAAAAGGGTAAATCCACAAAGAAGACATAGCAATTCTAAATTTGTGTGCAACAGACAACAGAATGGCAAAATGTTAATGGAAAACTAATAGAATTGAAAGGCAAAATAGAGCCACAGTAGTTCAAGCCTTCAGTACCCAACACTCTCAAAAACTGATAGGACAATTAGATTGAAAACCAGCAAATACTTAGAGGAATTCAACAACAGCTATTGATAGAATCTAATTGATATTTATAGAACATTCTGCCCAACAACATCAGTATATACATTCATTTGAAATGCTTATGGAACATATGCCAATAGAGACCATACTCTTGGCCTTAAAATAAACCTTGACAATTTTAGGGAATTTAAGTCACATAGTGTGTGGATTGATACACTGGAATCAAACTAGTAATCATAAAAGAAAGATAATGTGAAAATCTACAAATATTTTGAAACTAAACCCCACACTTCTAAATAATTCAAACTATATTATACTTCAAACTATACCACAAGCTGCAGTAATCAAAACACTACAGTATTGGCACAAAAACAGACACACAGATCAACACAACAGAACAGAGAGCCCAGAAATAAACCCACACTCATATGATCAATTAATCTATGACAAAAAGGCTAAAATATACAATAAGGAAAAGATGGCCTCATCAATAAAGGATGCTGGGAAAACTGGACAGCTACTTGCAAAAGAATCAAACTGGACTATATTCTCACACCATATATAGAAATAATGGGTTAAAGACTTAAATGTAAGACCTGAAACCATAAAACTTCTACAAGAAAACTTAGGCAGTACACTCTGTGACACTGGTCTTAGCAATATTTTTTTGTGTATGTCTTCTCAGGCAAGGAAATAAAAGCAAAAATAAACTAAAGGGGATACATCAAATGAAAGTGCTTTTGCACAGCAGAAGAAATTGTCAACAAAAGGAAAAGGTAGCCTACTAAATGGGAGAATGTATTTACCAACAATATATCTGATAAAAGGTTAATATCCAAAATATACAAATAACTCATACAACTCAACATAAACAAAAACTCAATTCAAAAATGAGTATGCAAAAATAAGTGTCCATCAATAAATCAATGGATAAAGAAGTGATGTGTGACTCTGTGTCACACTCACACAGAGACAATGGAATATTACTCAGTCATGAAAAAGAATGAAATTTTGCCAATTGTGACAGCATTGATGGATCTAGACGGTATGATGCCATGTGAAATAAGTCAGACAGAGAGAGACAAATACTGTATGATTTCACTTATAGGCAGAATCTAAAAAACAATCATACATAACAAAATATAAATATTCATAAGTACAGAGAACAAACAATTGGTTGCCAGAGAGGAGACAGCTGTGGGTATGAGTAAAATGTGTAGGGGAGATTAAGAGGTACCAACTTCCAGTTATAAAATAAATAAGTCACAAGGATATAATGTACAGTATAGGAAATAAAGTTAATAATATTATAATAATTTTTCATGGTAACATGGTAACTTGAGTTATCATAGTGATCATTTTGTAATACAAGAAAACATTGAATCGGTATGTTGTACATGTGAAATTAATACAATGCTGTAAGTCAATGAAAAAAAATTATATCAGAAAAAATTGTCTGATATAAGCTTGGAATCAAAATTCTGCTACCTTATGCTCACTGCAAAGTGAAGACTGCCCCTGCCATTTCAAATGTAGAATTTTAACTAATTTACCAATGAAGATGATCCAGGACTCATTCCTGTTTCTTGTATGTATTCTCTCAGCCCATATTCTCTGTAGCTACTCTTACCTTACTAGGATTTTTCTCATCTACCTACATTAAGCTGTGGTTTCTTATACTCCAATCGGATTTTATCTGCTTTTTATCTTCTGTCAATTTTTGACAATGATCCTTGTATATCCTGTTTTTGTTCTAGAGCATTGTTTTGAATTTATTTTTAATGTATCTTTTCTGAAATTAAGAAATGTAGGACAGCAAAAGAGACAGACACATGAATTCATTCTACTACCCTGATCCAAGTCCTTTCTAACATGGCAGTTTAGAGTAAAATGCACGTTCTGCTGTATCAATCTCCTGTGTAAAATATACTTTCTTAGCTCCAGCACAAAGGTCAAGTTCTTTGGCCTGACATGATGTATCTTTAACTTGGCTTTTGTTCACGCCACCTCACAGGAGAAACCATTTGCCCTTTTCTCTGGCTGGTATCTGTGTGGTTCCTGTGTTTACCTGACACCGTATTATATCCTTGTTTACATGTTCTTAATCCTTACTAAATTGTGAAATCAAGAGCAAAGACCCTACCAGTCCTTGAGTCTTCAGCACCAAAAGAACCTATCACATAGTAGCTGCCTATTGTATAAACGAGAACTAAAGTGCTATAGAATCTGAGAGCCTTCTACACCCCAATGTCAACAGTAGGCCTTGGAATGAACCACAAATAAAAGAATTCTGGGGTTGGAAGGAATCCTAAAAATCATGTTTGCTAAATGAAAAAGCAGTTACCACCAACTCCATGCAAACTTCCTTGTACTACCAGACAGAATCAATCACTCCATCAAATATGACCCCCATTAGACATTAGTCACATATCTCTCTTGCAGCTGTTATCCCTCTATTCTGATGTTAATTTTTTTCTCAAGGACTAAGGTAATGCATACCCTTCTTGTATCACCAACACCTTGACAAAGAGAAGGTGATAATAAGTATTTATGGTACGAGGGAATAAATGAATGCTCAGGAGAACTGAATTTTGTATCAGTTCCCACCAGTAACTCACTCAAGGGTTATGGAGCAAGTCACTTAATCTCTGTGTCTCAATTTCTTAACTTGTGTCACGTAAATAACAATCCCATCCAATTATTTCACAAATCAAGTTGAGTAATCTTTTTGAAACCAATATAGAAAACAATGCCATGTTACCATAATACAAAACATACCTCCCCTCCCCAGTGTAAAAACTAGTAAGGAAGTAAAGAGGATTGAGCCACAGGGACAATGTTGTGAATTGGGGAGAAAATGTCCTTGACAGCCTGAGTGGTTTTAACTGTAGATACTAAACCAGTACAGGTTTTTACCAAGCAGGTGTTATCCCCTCTGCCATATGGCATAAGCCCCAGGGCTCCTCATCCTTGGTAACAAACAACAGGCCTAAGGCTTTCCTGCAGTCTCCTTTATAAGACCTTTCTGCCTTCTTCTTTCTCAGCTTCCTGCCACAGTGGAAAGAATCTTGGCCTGGGACTCAGAAGACCCTAATCTGGTTCTCCCATAAGAGCAATTACGAGTCTTTAGGAAAGTCTGTTTCCTTACCTGCAAAGTGTGGAGGATAATACTTCTTCACAAGATAACCGTGAGGACTAATTATGCTAACACATATAAAATTATCAGCACAGTGCCTGGCACATATCAGCTACTCAATAAATAACAGCTGTTACTCCTCCTATAAAAGCATAAAGGCATTTGAGCCACAAGGCACAGCTCAGCTTTGTTCAGGCCCCTTCTTCAATAATTTACAGTTGAATAAGGGGGAGAAACTCCCAAAGAGCTTAACATTTGCAAATTCTTCCCCATCTTTTCATTACATCTCTTGCATTTGATGAAAGTATGTTATCCGGAAAGTAATGCAGACTGGGAATCAGATACCTATTGCCATTAACTCCTCTAGACTTCAGTTTTACCTTCTATAAGACAAAGATAATAAACCACCTCATTAAATTCTGGTGAAGATTACAAGAGACAGTGAGTAAGAAAGGATTCACTATGCCACAAGGCACTGGATATGTGAACAATTTGTATAACTGATAGTGAATAAATGACTCAGAGTAAACCAATCCCCACTGCTGGAAGCATGGTTCAAAGTATTTGAGTGGTGACTCAGTACTGTGTTAGAACATACAACTCCCCCACTTAGAATTCTTCAATAGCTTCTCATTACCTTTAAAATAAAGTTAAAACTCCTACATGATCTGACCTGCTTACCCACTGCCTCATCACCCACCGCTAGTCCCTTCACACTTCACATTCCAATCATAACAAACCACTAACAGTTTCCTGTACAAGCACACCTCGTAAACCTCCTTGCCCTGGCATGTACTACTTATTCTCTCTCAATTCTTGCCCTAGATAACCAGCTCCTTCAGCTCAGACTCTTATCATCAAGAAGCCTTGTTTATATATCCATCCTTTCATTCAGTAACTGGTTACTTGCCTTGGATCTAGCAGACAAGTCAGTCACAGCCCCTGGGCTCATGAAGTTCTAGCACACTGCACTGTAACTGTGCCTTCATGTCGCTCACAAGACGGAGATTCACAGGAGTTGGGACAACGTCTAATTCATCCCTATACTGCCACTTCTCCACACAGGATCTGGCAGAGAGTAAGGGCCTTGCAAATGTTTAGTAAAGCAATTTGATGTAGTAAATCCATATAATCACCACCTTTGTACAAGAGACAATAGCGAGTATAAAGAATAGCAGCATCTCTCATGTATATCATAGCTTGCTATTTATAAGACCCTCTCAAACATATCAACAATTCATCTGCTCTGGAAAACAGAATTTGTAAGTTGAGAGCGACAGAGGGATCTTTGAGGTAATCTAATTTTACTTTTTAGCCAATTCATCAATGATTCCTATAATACCTCTTCAAGTGACAGGACATTCATTATAACTTCAGAGGATAAAATGAATGACCTTACATTAACAGAATCTGATCCCTTCAACAATTAGTCCTAATCCTGATTTTGTAGACCCTACTAACCCAAAACAAGGCATTCTCTTCTAACTTCAGCTATTTGAAGACATATTCAGATAAGGCAAAGTGTATCACCCTCATTTTATTGATGAAAAAACTCAAGCTCAGAAAGATAAACTGGCCCAAATTAAAAACACACCTCCATCACATGTCAGTTGAGTTGGTCTGACTAAATCACTTACTTTCCATGAGCCTAATTAATTTCTCTGAGTCTGTAAAATGGGGATAACAGTCTTTGCCCTGAAAATCCCCCAAGGCCATATGAGAACAAACTGAATTTATGTTATCATAATTAATAGTATGAGAAGAGGGGAACTAGAAAAAAGAAATACAGAACATTAAAAATATACTATGCCAGGTGGGGAAGGTATAGCTCAAGTGGTAGAGCACACGCTCAATGTGTACAAGGTCCTGGGTTCAATCCCCAGTACCTCCATTTTTAAAAAAAAAAAAAATTTAAATAAACCTAATTACCTCCCCCAACCAAAAAAATAAAAAATAGTAGAAATATACTATGCCAAATATCCAGTTTTACCCAGAGTTGGCCCTGGTCTTCAACTTCTGGAAAACTAAAAACCCCTCACATGTGTGCATGCATACACACATACATACACGTTTGCACAAATTTATACACACGGAGGTAGCTGAAGGAACACACATCTACATATACCTATACATATGCACACAATGTTATTCACTTACACACGCACAGATGAACATAACACAGTTACCTGAATGTGTATGTCTATACCCATATTCACTCATAACTACTTAAGTGGACTTTTAATTCCTAACATATGCAAACCCACAGAGCTATGTTTACATATACATGAACAGCACTTGTACATGTCTATACACGTCTATACACATAAAAACAGACTCTTCCAGACTTTGCTGCTGATGCTTTCAAAGCTTGCTTTTAATCTGATGTCTCTACGTAAACTCCTTAAAACACAAACCCTAATCTCCCGACTAGAAAACTTTCCTACCCAGCACCCGTAATCCCAATACCACCTTGGAATGAGCCAGTCCAATGCAAGAAGTGAGACAGACCCTGTGGGTGAGTCATCAGGAAGAAACTATGCTAGGAACATGAATGACCTTCTCCTGGCACCACCGTGCAGCATGAGCAAGGCTGCAGTCTGTCATCCTCACCATCTGTGCCTTTTGCTATGAGCCAGATACTTGCTGGAAAAGCATCCTTCAAAATTAGCCACTTCATCCTGGTCCTCAACAATACAGCTTCCTTCCCCAACAATACAGCTCTTTGAAAGAGACAGCATGAACACCAGAAACAGCACTGGACTCAGCTAAAACAGCGGTTAAGAGATCACTAACTTAGCTACATTAGAAAAGCATTTTGGGCTCTAATGTCTGCAAAACAAAAGGGGAACTGGAACTGGTATACACTAAGGATACTTCTTGCCCTAACATTCTAAGATGCCATATAAAAGGCAAGTTTAAAAAAATGTAGGCTCTCCTATCCTAAGGAAAGAAAACTCTCTCTCCTATGGAAGGAGGTGCTCCAGAGTTATTAGAAGCAAGTGATAAACTCAAAAGGTACTGGTCTAGGAATTAGAAGACCTGGATTCTAATCTCAATTCTGCTATTAAAAACACTCTGAAAAACATAGTCTCTTATAGACATACAGAGAGAGTAGATCTAAAGAACATTTATTATTACCAGTCCATTTTTCATTTGACTGGTAAAAATTAGTTCATTGAGGAAGAAACTGGGCTTGCCTACTTAAAAGATAACACATTAAAGGTGTTATCACAGAACTTACTGATAAGAAAATGATAATGATGGCTACATTTTTTGGTGCTATTTTACAACCTAGAAAGAAGCTCAGCTGCGAGCTCATTTATGCTCACTACAGCCTCTCAAGACAGGAATTATTACTCTTATTTTGAGGCTCAAGGGAAGGAAGTGACTGAGGAACTAGAGCGTCAGAATCTAGATCTTCTAGCACACTACCTTTGAAAAACATGCTGTTTCAACATTGTAAACTGACTATACTTCAATAAAAATATATATATATGAAAAAAAGACCCATGCTGTTTCAGAGTAAAGACTCAAGTTTGATGCAAAAAATCATCTTGGCTCTCAAATTTCAAAATTCCATCTTAGTTTAAGTGCCATCTCCACTCTTTCCAATACTTTCTTCCTTCACCCACATCAATAGACACGTGGAGCTTTTCTACCCAAATGAAAACCATTTTTTCCCTAGACTGTCCTGGACACAATCTCCATACCTGTAAAGCTCATGAACTTCCAGCCGTTGGAGGTCATCTTTGCATTATGAAATTCTAGTGCATCCAGAACAGCCTGAGGGTTTTTCTTCTGCTCTGACTTAGTGATATTTGATGTCTGAAGCAATCAGGCCCACTCTTCTGGCATCCCCTACGAGAGACATGCAAGGCAGTCAGCAAGGCACAGTCACAGGGGACCCTGGAGCAAACTCAAAACTAACTCACATAACTGGCAGCAGCTAAAGATGAATTTAGTCATTCCTTTCTCTCGCTACCCACAGAGCTCCACACAAGCCTCTCTAATAATTCCTATCTTACTGTATCAGTCATTTCTTGAGATGTTTGCTCCTTCACCAGGCTATTTCTCCTTTACAGCAGGAACCTTGTCTAAATTGTCTCCAGATCATCAATGCCCAGTACAGAGCCTGTGGCCAAGGGGCCACTTAACTGAGGTCTATTTACGGAATGGAGATCCAAAGTCTTTTCTGAAATATATAAGAAGATAATAATGAGGGTCTCGGGCAAAGACAGAGACATCAGGGAGACTAGAAAGGACTGAATCTAAGAGTGCACAGCCAGAACTCTGAAAGACCAAACCTGCCAGTGACAGCATCAAAACCAACGTGAACTGTGTTCTCAAATCTAAAGGAAGAGAAATTTCTGTCTGTTCCTTCTCCTTTTTGTTTGATGCAAGAGAAATAGGGAAAAGGAAATAAAAACAAGGACATTATTACATTTTTAGGCTTATTCAGCTCTTTGTTGAGCTAGAAGCTCCTTTAGAGGCCAAGGACTCTATACATGTGTATTTACAGAGCCCAGTGTCAGCCCTAGATTGGAATAGATACTCAATGCATGCTTAAAGGCTTAATTTTTCACTGATCAAAAATAAGGAAGGAGAAGAAAGAATATCCATCGGAGTTAACAGTCCTGCTTTTACCACTAATAAGTCAGCTGATCCAGGGCAAGTCACTTCCTTTTTTGAACCCTGGTTTCCTCATCTGCAAAATGAGAAGACTCAAGTAGATGGTCTATAATGATGGTTCCAGCCCCAGACATCCTACATTCTATCATCTTCTATAAGCTGCATCCCACCTTTCTGGTCCTTGATTATGGGCCATTCTAAGTTTTCTAAATTACAGCATTTTAGATTTAAAAGTTGTTCTAATAAAATGAATCACTAATATTATACCAGGTGCTGACTAGACAATGATTCAAGTTGTTCACATGTATTAATTTGCCTCAACCTCAAAGCAACTGTATCAGTTAGATGCTATCATCCTTATTATGCAGATAAAGAAACTGAGGCATATAGATTAAGTTACCTGCCAAAGATCACATGATTGGTAATTGGCAGCAGCCAGACGCAAACCCAGGCAGTCTGGCCCGGAGCCTGAGCTCTAAACCACGATGCTATGCTGCCTCCCTAGGCTACAACCTAAGAGTCACTAAGTCCAAATACTTGCAGTCTTTCCTCTCCCATCAAGGGTCTTCTGTAAAGTAGATGTTCACTAAGGTCCTAATGACCTGGCAGGAAAAGCGTCAATTTAAGGAGTTGTAGTGCTGAAGCACCCTGGTGTTCCCACCAGATTCATATGTCTTAACTCCCACTACCTCAGAACGTGACCTTATCTAGAAATAGGAACATTGCAGATGTAACTGGTTATTAGGTCATACTTGAGTAGAGTGGGCCCCTAATCTAATAAGACTGGTGTCCTTATTTTTTAAAAAAATTTGGAGACATATCACACAAGGAGAACACCACATGAAGGTAAAGGCAGAGATCAGAGTGATGCTTCTTCAAGCCAAGAAACACCAAAAATTGCCTGCAAATTACCAGAAGCTCAGAGAGAGGTATGGAACAGATTCTTCTCACAGCCCTCAGAAGGAACCAACACTACAAACACCTTGATCTTGGACTTCTGGCCTCCAAAACTGAAACAATAAACTTCTGTTAAGCCCCTTTTTGTGGTAATTTGTTGCAGCAGTTCTAGCTAATAAAACTCTCTTCCAATTAAAAAGTTTCAGGTTCTGCCTATTAGCTAGACCTCAACAGGCATCTGCAAATGCAACCCAGCTGAAACAGCCTTAAATACCTTTCAAGGCTCAGCCAGGTAATCTTTCTCCCTTGACGCGGACCTACAGACCCAGTATTTTAAACACTTGCAGAAACCCTTCCTCCAGCCAGGGTTCCTTCTCCTTCAGAGTCCTACGGAAGAGGTAGAAGATGAGTCCATGTAGTCTAAACTCCTAAAGAACTCCCTAAATCTCCTGGGGGATACTGGTTTCATAGGATAACTGCAAAAGCTACCATTTATTGAGCTCTTAGCATATGCTAGGCATGTGCTAAGAATTCTGTATGCATTATTTCACCAAATACTCATGCAACGCTGCAAAACAGATATTAATATCCCCACTTTATACATAAGGAAACGTTAAGTACTTCTTTTTAATAATTTGCTTGACCATTCCTGAGTATCAAGTTTGACCTAGAAGTATCAGACTTTACCCATCTAGGCAAACCAAAATACCTTGGAGGCCTGTGAGTCAAGATCAGATTATCCCCTCTTTAAGGCAAGTGAGGGAGGAAAGCCCAGGAGCCCTGAGTCTCTGGTGGTCCCCAATATCAATTTCTCAAAAAAAACAAACAAACAAACAAGCAAACAAAAAACCAGAGAAGTTATTCTCCATACTGTCATAATCATGGCACAAAATCCTTGGCTCCATGACAAGCTAAATATTTTCCCTCCTAGAAAAGCCCAGAAAAGGCTCAGTGTTGAAGACATGGAAGCCCAAAATTCACCTCTAAAAGAATTCACTGAGCAGTATCTGGGCTGGGGTCAGACAGCGGCTGAATGCCAGGCTTGAATGGGCCCATCCTTGGAGTTCATTTTAAAACTGCAGGCTGAAACCCATGGGCTAAAATTAGGCCCCCAAGTCCACAGTTAAGGCCCCAATGCCCGGAAAGAGCTGGACTACATTTATATGATCCACTTATTCTGCAACACTTGTTCTATTGCCTTTCCAGGTTGACGTGTCTGGGCCTCGCTACCGGAAGATTCCCGCAGGGCAAAGAAAGCATCAGTATGTCCCCCGCAGAGCCCATTAACAACTCCCGGGAAATACAAATACAGTCTGGGTAATAAAGTCTCACCTTTTTCTTCCCTTTGCGCTCCTTAGCCTAGCTTCACTCGCTCAGAGAGGGGTCCTGTGCGCAGAGGCCTCGAACCCATCCGCTCAGACCAGAGCTCCTTGTGGGAAATGGCCGCTGCTCACACTGCAGCTTGGGGCCGTGTGCAGAGATGCCCCGCCCCGCACTGCGGCCTGGAACCCGAGCAGCCTGCCTGCGCCTGCGCCTGTACCGCCCACGCCCGCCGCCCACGCCCGCCGCGAGAACTCCGCCCCCTCCCCGCTAAGGAGCACCTTGTTAAAGCAGCCCTGCCGCCAGCCTCTCGGGGAAAGTGTGCACTCGAGGGTGTGAGCTCACACCTCTCCATTCTTTGATCAAAGAATGAAACTTTCCTTGGCTTCTGAATCGAATTCAGTCTTGTTCTGTTGACTCGAACAACACCGGGCAGGAGGACGCTGACTGAAGCCTGACTAGAAAGGGTCAGTAACAGGTATACCCCATGGTACTTTAAAACAGATTTACATTCACAATAATTACCGTAATCACCTTCACTTGTATCATGCTCTTGTGTTTACAACACACTCCCATCTATATTAGTTCATTAGAACCTCAAAACAACTGTGTGAAGAGCAGGGCAGTGATTGTGGTGCCCATTTGACATAAGACATAGAGGCTCCAGAAGGTAAGCAGCCTGCTCAATGCTACAGAGTCAGTCAGAAGTAGACCTGGGGCAGGACCGAGGTCTTCAGACCCCCAGCCCCCGAACCTTCGTACTTACGCTGTCCCTTAGGGACAGCTGCTGCTCATGAGGGTATCTCTCCTCTCCCAATGCATTCTAGTCTCCAAGTAATTACTGTTTTTTTTTTCTCTATACAGTGACCAAATTTATCCACTTTTCTCCATCACCACCGCCTACATCTATTTCAGGCATTGTCATCTGTGGCCTGAATCATTCTAACAGTAACCTGTCACCTGCATTCTAGTCCCCACCAATGCAAAGAGCTGCAGGTGACCTGTAGCCTGGCTTTTCAAAGCAGCATCAGGATCACTTGGGAGCCTGCTGGAAATGTAGAATCACAAGCTCCACCCCAGACCTACTGAATCAGAATGTGAATTTTAGTAAGATCCCAAATGATTCACGTAACTTTTACATGTTATAAAAGTTTGAGAAGCAAGAGAATGAGAAGAGAAGCCAGAGATAGGAAGAAAATATTTGCAAAAGATATTCAGTTGGCCCTCCATATCCATGGGTTCCTCATCCATGGATTCCTCAACCTTGGATTCAACCAACTGTGGATCAAAAATATTCAAAAAATATTCCAGAAACTTTCAAAAAGCAAAAGTTGAATTTGCCACACCAACAACTACTTACATAGCATTTACACTGTATTAGGTATTATAAAGAATCTAGAGATGATTAAAGTATACAGGAGGATGTGTGTAGCGTATATGCAAATATTATGTCATTTTATATAAGAGACTAGGGCATCCACAGATTTTGGCATCCGAGGGGGTCCTGGAACCAATGCCCCCTGGATACTAATGGAAGACTGTATCTGACAAAGGACTGTTATCTGAAATATACAAAGAACACTTAAAACTCAGCAACAAGAAAACAAACAACCTGATTAATAAAATGGGCAAAAGACCAGAATAGAGACCTTACCAAAGAAGATATACAGTAGGAAAAGATGCTCAACATCATATGTCATTAAGGAATTGCAAATTATAACAACGGCGAAATACGACTTCACACCTCTTACAATGGCCGACATCCAAAACTGACACCACCAAATGCTGACAAGGGTGTGGAACAACAAGAAGTTTCATTCATTGCTGATGGGAATGCAAAGTGATACAGACCCTTTGGAAGACAGATTGGCAGTTTCTTAAAAATTAAACATACTTTCACAATACAATCCAGTGATCATGTTCCTTGGTACTTACCCAAATGAGCTAAAAACAATGTTCACCAAAAACTCATACACAGATGATTATTCATAATTGTCAAAATTTGGAATAAGCCAAGCCAATGTCCTTCAGTAGGTGAATGAACAAATAAACTGTAGTACATCAGAAATGGGATATTATTCAGCAGTAAAAAAAGGAGCTATCAAGCTATAAAAAGACAATGAGAAATCTTAAATACACATTATGAAGTGAAAGAAACCAATTAGAAAAGTCTACATACTATATGATTCCAACTATATGACATTCTGCAAAAGCCAAAACTATGGAGACAATATAAAGATCAGTGGTTTCCATGTGTCACGGGGAAAGGAGGGATGAATTGGTGGAGCAGTGAGGAATTTTAGGGCAGTGAAACTATTCTGTACAATACTACATTTGTGGACACTTGTCATTATATATTTGTCCAAATCCATGGAATGCACAAAGCCAAGAGTTAACCCTAATGTGAAATATGGACTTAACTTGAATATGGTGTGTTTATGTAGGTGCACTGATTACAACAAATCTATCACCTGGATACAGGATGTTGGCTGTGGGGAAGGTCATGCATATGTGGGGGACAGAAGGATTATAGGATATCTGTACTTTCCACTTAATTTTGCTGTGAACCTAAAACTGCTCTTAAAAAATTAACTCTATTTTAAAATAAATAAATTGGGGGAGCTCTGCAGACTTTTATTCTCTCCTTCATCTCCCATTACTTATGCTTCATACACTACATCAACTACATGGAACCAGGGATGGTTCACCAACAGAATGGGCTCTTTCACTCCTCTTCACATTGTTTCCCTTTGTCTATGAATCCCCTTCCCTTCCCTTGTTGCCTCACCACACAAAGCCTTTTATTTATCCTTTTCAGGTCTCAGCTTAAAGGTCACCGCTTCTGTGAAGTCCTCCTTGATATCTAGGTTGGGCGGTTCTTCACCCTCTCCTCTGTTCCCACAGCACCATTCTACTAATTGTCTATTTTAAGGGTTTATCTTAACCAGACTGAGTTCTAAGTTCAGAGGCTATGTCCACTTTACCATGAATCCCCAATGGACAGCAAATGCCTGGCATAAAACAGGTGCTCAGACAGTGAGTGAAGAAAGGACTAAATGACCAGGCACTGAACTCAACCTGGCAAGGAGTCTAAGGAATCAGCATAAGACATGCAAAGTCTCTCCAGGGCAGGAATAAATGTTTCATTTTTACCAGCTGATTTGACCTGATGCACAATCCTGTTTTAAAACCTGATCTATGGGAGCTAAACACAGTGGTCAAAAGACATTTTGAAGTCCACATGCCCCCACAGACCCAGCACAGTCCTGATGAAAGTAATTACTAAAGAGTATGTACTTATTTTTTTCCACCAAACTAGACCCTAAGTTTATTTATTTTTTTTACTTAAAAAGATTTTATGCAATTTTTAAAGGTTACTTTCCATTTACAGTTATTGCAAAATATTGGCTATATTCAGTGTGTTGTATAATCCTTGAGCCTATTTTACACCCAATAGTTTGTACCTCCCACTCCCCACCCCTGTGTTTCCCCTCCTCCCCTCACTGGTAACCACAAGTTTTTTCTTTATATTTGTGAGTCTGCTTGTTTTTTTGTTATATTCATTATTTTTGTGTGTTTTTTATATTCCACATTTAAGTGATATCATACTGGATTGTCTTTCTCTGTTTGATTTATTTCACTAAGCATCACACCCTCCAAGTCCACCCATGTTGCTGCAAATGGCAAAATTTCCTTTCTTTTTATGTCTGAGTAGTATTCCATTGTGTGTATATACCCCATCTTCTTTATCCATTCACCTGTTGATGGACACTTAGGTTGTTGTCATACCTCAGCAATTGTAAATGATGCTGATATGAATATTGGGGTGCACGTATCTTTTGGAAAGACTCTTTTGTTTCTTTCAGATATGTACCCAGGAGTGGAATTGCTGGGTCATATGGCAGCTCTATTTTTAGTTTTTTGTGAAACCTCCATACTATTTTCCACAGTAGCTGCACCAATTTACATTCCCACAAACAGTGTAGGAGGGTACCCTTTTTTCCACATCCTCACCAACATTTGTTATTGGTAGGCTTTTTGATGATAGCCATTCTGACACATGTGAGGTGATATCTCATTGTGGTTTGGGTTTGCATTTCCCTTACTTTTTAGTGATGTTGAGCATCTTGCCAACACCAGTGTCCTTGTGGTATGATGAGCTCCCCAAATGGCTGTCACCAGGGTCTATGTCCCAGGGGGCATCTCTGTTGCTTTCTGCCTCTCTGGGAGGCTCTCTAAGATCAGGAAGTGTGTCTCACCCAGACTCTCTTAAAATGACTGCCTTGGCACCCGTGAGATCTTGTTTGTGCCTTTTGAGAGCAGAGTCTATTACCTACAGTATTCTGGCTCTCCCATCACAAGCCCTGCTGGCCTTCAAGTCCAGATATTTTGGAGGCTCATCTTCCTGGTCCAGGACTTCTGAGCTGGGGAGCCCGATGTGGGACTGAGACCTCTCCCCCATTGAGGAGAACTTCCACAATTTGATTATTCTCCTGTTTGTGGGTCACCTACCCAGGGGTGTATGTCTTAACAATACTCATCTCTGCCCCTCCTACCCATCTTGTATTTTCTTCTTAATCTCTTAAGTTGTGGAAAATCTTTTCTGCAAGTCCTCAGGTCGTTCTCATCGATACTTTCTCTGTAAACAGCTGTAATTTTGGTGTGCCTGTGGGAGGAGGTCAGCTCAGGGTCTTCCTCCACCTTCTTGACCTACCTGGGCTACCTGGACTAGATGATCTTAAGCACTCTTCCAGCTCCTATAGTCCATATGTCTATGAAAACAGAAAGATCACCACTCTCAAAGTTCTGTAGCTATATTTCTTCTTGACACAGCATCCCACAGTTTTTAACAGGTACTTCATACATACACATCATCTTGTATAATCACCACAATCCTGAGTCAATTTTTACTTGGAGGTTAGGAAATTGAAGCCAGGACTTGCCTACAATTACTGATGTAATTGACATTCAAAATGTCTGGCATCAGACCCAAGGCCCTTTAAATTGTACTACTTTACTTCCCCTAAAGAATTTCAGGTTGAGTCAAGAAGATACACCGGTATAATAATAAGAAGAAAGAACATTAAAGAAAAACTTGTCTTGTATAAGATATTAATACACATTATTTTCCTTAATTCTTATAACCCTATAGGATATATATTATTACTACTGTCATTTTACAGGTAAGGAAACTAAAAAGCAGTTAAATAATTTGCTCAAGTTTATATAGCAGGTAAGAGCTGGAATTTGAACCCAGGTCTCATTCCTAAGGTTCTTTCCTTAGTATCTTAATGAGAACCATTTGCCTACATGACAGTTGCTAGGCTTTAAGCTATTTATACAAGGCAATCTCCTTTCCAGAAGCAGATGCTTTGAGAAAGAGAAGGCTAAGGGTTTATCAGAGCCCAAGTTAAGCAGGCACTTATGACATAAGCCCATCTGTCTTACTCACAGAATTCATGGGGCATGCTGCAGGGCTTGGAATTGCTTTCTGTTCCTAAATTTCCACTGACCTAGTCACTTAAAAGATTTTAGGAAAGAACAGTTATATTATTTTTGTGTTTTATTTAGATTTTGTTTTACATTTATAAACCTTATATTTTAACATATTATTTCTCTTATATGTTAATACATTATGTAATATACCATCATAGGCATGAAATACCAAATACAAAAAAATACACAAAGAACTTCTGTAATGAAGACAGGAAACAGAGTAGCTCAGAAGATGAGAAAAGAGCCCCAGGGAAATGAAATCACTTAACACACGAACATGCAGGGTAACACTGAGGCTGGCTCTGCTTCCACAGGCCACTGTCACCCCACAACTTTGCATACACCTCCCTAATGCCCACCTTTAAGTTTTTGCTTACTTTCTCTTCGCCTTGTTTTGAATGTTCTTCCTCTCATTCTCCCCATCAAACCCTCAACCACCTTTTAAAGACCACTTCAAGCCCCACTTCTCCCAGGAAGGATTTCCTGACCTCGCCTTCCTCTGTGAATTCCCAAGACACTGAGTCTGCCAAACCACCATGCACTTAGTCATTTCCTGTCTTGTGTGATTCTCTGACATCTTTAAGACTTACCTCCTTACCTAAAATATAAGCTTCTTGAGGACCAAAATCATGGCCGGCAATCATGACTTCTAACTGTCATCACTATACCTCTCAGTCCCCAGCAGGCCCCGCACAGAGCTTACTCAGTTCAGGGACACCCCAGAAAATATTAGGAAGTGAACTTAGGGACTCTGTTATTGTTATTCTCCCTGAAGAAAGAGGCCTGTGTCATAGAGCACATGGCGGTGATGCTCAGCTCACCTGCTCAAGTCTTCTCCCCTGTGGGATGTCCCCTGATCCCTACTGACTGGTCTGACTGGAAACAACTACTGGCTGAAACAACAGTTTAATATTGATCAGACCTGGGAAATAATAAGAGGAAGATCTTGGCTGAAGTGGGAGAGGAGGGAAGTGTCAGGGCAAAGGCAACCTAGCTAGCAGGGCTTACCATAAGTGCAGTGCAATTCAGGCTTGTACTTACTGGCTGGGGACCACCAGCAGAAAACAGGGTACCTGAGTCAGGAAAGCAGGTGAGAACTAAAGAAGCCATGCAACTGCAGAGCCATCTGGCACTCAGTAAACTTCTTCCTGGAAGTAACAATCACCTCCCTCTCATGTGTATAGCCCTGAACAAAGCCCATTTACAGTCAACTGCCTCCTCACAGAAACTCCAGGAACTGGACAGTGTGGATTATCCCCGTTTTTACAGCTAAGAAGACTGAGGCAGGGAATTAAAAGAAATATACCTTGCCTAACTCATCCATCTGGAATATTGCTGTCTTTCATTGTTTTGAATGATTTTACAACTCTGAAAATTGCAGCAAACTGATGATAATACAAATGATTCTTGTCCATAAACAAAAAGAAATATATCCTGGACTATGAGTCAGAGGAAGACAAATCCAGTATTATCTTTGCCTTTAACTTGCTTTGGGACCCTGGGAAAGTCCCTTTCTTTCTCTCAGTTCAAATCTTCTATCTGTAAAACAGGTCAATGATCCATGCTCAGGCTAGAGATAAAGGTAGGTAATAAGTCACCTCTCTGGAGAAGAACTACCTGAAAGGGCTCACAAAGGATAAATAGGAGCTGGTCAGACAGAGAGGGGGAAGAACATTCCAGAAAGAAACAGAATAAACAAAACCCAAAGGAGTAAACAGTGATCTTTGTCCCAGCTTTCCACCTGCCCAGCAGCCAACCAAGTTTTATAAATTCTTACTAGGAATATACTCTGGGCTTGGGAAGATACAATAAAGAAAGCAAACTCAGGCTCCTTGTGGTCCCATATTACAAGCCACAAATATCAGGATCCTTGGGACTACTGCTGCTGCTAGCAAATTTTTTTATGGTGACCAGAAGTATGAGTCTAGAGGAATCTGATGAAAACCTGTCTACACAAATACATGTAAGTGAAATATTCATAGCAGCGTTATTCAAGAGTCAAAAATATCCCTCAACTGATGAATGGATAAATCAAGTGTAGTACAGCCATAAAATGGAATGTTATTTGGCTATAAAAGAAAAAAAAGAAGTCCAGCTCCGTGCTACAACATGGATAAACCTTAAAAAACTGTGCCAAGTGAAACAAGCCAGTCACAAAAGGCCACATAGTATATGATTCCATTTATATAAAATGTCCAGAAAAGGCAAATCCATAGGCAGAAAGTAGATTAGTGGTGGCCAGGGGTAGGGGAAGGGGGAAATGGGGAGTGGCTGCTAACAGTTTCGGGGTTCCTTTTTAGGGTGATGAAATATACTGAAGTTAGATAGCTGTGATGGTCATAGGATCTTGTCATACACTAGAAACCACCAAATCGTACAATTTGAGATGGTGAACTGTGTGGCATGTGAATTATATCTCAATGTTTAAAAACCCATAAATGTAATTAATCATATTAACAAAATAAAGGAGGAAATGTATGTAATCAATTCAATTAAGGCAGAAAAAGGATTTGCTAAAATTTGACATCCAATAGTGATTAAAACCTCTTGGTAAATAAGGATTACAAGGGAATTTACTTCATCTAGTAAAAGTTAATTACCAAAAACGCTAGAGCAAATACCATACTAAGTGGTGAAATGTTGACAGTTTTTCCTCTGAGATAAGAAATAAAATAACAGTGTTTCCCTACCACTACTTCTATTCATCATAATACTGAATGTATTAGCCAGCACAATTAGGAAAGTAAAAGAATAAGGATTAAAAAGGAAGAAACAAAACTATTACAGTTTATGGAGAATATGATCATGTATACATAGAAAATTCTAATAGTAGAAAAATCTTCATACCTTAGAGTAGGTAAAGATTTCAAAAATAGAACAGAAAGCATTGAAATTTGCCTATATTAAAATTCTATCGAAGACACCATGTCATGCATCTATCAGAGATACCACTAAGAGCATAAAAGAAGATATCTGAACACATACAATTAACAAAAGACTTATATCAAGGTAAGAGTTCCTGTAAGTCAATAAAAACAATGGACAAAAGACTTGAACAGGCACCTCACAGAAAATTATATCCAAATGGCCAATTAATATGAAAAGTTGCTCAACTTCATTAAAAACTGACAATACAAAGCAATGACCAAAAAAGTGGAGTAACTGCAACTCTGATGCACTGCTAGCGCGAACATAAGTCAAATAACTATGTGCTTCAACTTTGAACTTTTGATATTATCAACCAAAGACAAACATAGGTATCTCTATGATCCAGCAATTTCATTATGTATATATACCTAACAGCAAAGTGTGAACAAATGTATAAATATATGCACTAGAATGGTCAGAAAACATTTACTCATTAAGACTCTATTACCGAAATCAGCCTTATATTCATCAATAGTACAATGGAAAATATTCCTATAAGAGAATATTATACAGCAATAAAAATGAACTAGATCTGTATGTAAAAAAAAAAGCAGATAAATCTTATAATCAATGTTAATCTAATGAAGGCAAAGAAGAGACTATACACTGTATGATTCTATCTATAGCAAGTTCAAAAATAGGCAAATTTATTTATGGTGTCTACCTTTGGAAAGGACGGAGATGTTAGTGCCTGGAAGGGAAAACATAGGGAGCTTATAAGGGGCTGGTTATACTTATTTGTTGGTCAAGGTAGTGGCCACACAGGTGTGGTCAATGTGATAATTCATTGAGCTGTACACTGCAGAAGTGGGCACTTTTCTATACAAAGATTTAACTTGGGGGAGGGTATAGCTCTGTGGTAGAGTGCTATGCTTACCATGCACAAGGTCCTGGGTTCAGTCCCCAGTGCCTCCATTTAGATAGATAGATAGATAGATAGATAAATAAATAAATAAATAAATAAATATCTAATTATGTCCCCCTCCAAAGGAAAAAAAAAAAGATTTAACAATGCAGTTGAGGAACCTATAAGAACCATGGTTCATGAGCTACATATACCATATAGAGCAGTATGTCCAGTTTATACATTTAAAAGATGAGAAAGAAATTGAAGCCCAGAGAAGTTTTTGGGGCTGTTACACAACAAATAAGTGGAAAAACTGCAATCGGAAAAAAACCCAAACAGAATACTTTGAAGTGTTACTTACTTAGAAAATCCTGAACACATAGTTGGTTGATAAAGACCACCTCTTAGTATAACATATGTATATATGCTTCCAACCCTGTTGACAACATCTGTGTAAGTGAATCAGGAGAACATGGAGGAAGAGAAGAAAGTGGGGGAGAAAGAAAAGGGAAAAGGGCGACGGTTAGAGTGAAAAAAGAAAGATTATCTGAGATTTGTAGTTTTAAGAGGGTTAACTTTTTGGCCTCGGTGTCAAATATATTATTTATTGCAGAGGTCCAGGGCCACATCCAGAGCTTCGAGTCCTGTTTCTGACATTACAGAGAACTCTTGAGAACTTATTGGGAAACCCTTCCTCAGGTCTGCTTAGTCTTAGTGCACAAAATTCTTTATTCTGGCCCTCCCATTAGCCCTGTCTAAACCAACAGGAAATACAGCTTTTATGTAGAAAGAGAAAGGCAGTTTACCCCAGGACCATTATTTAAGTCTATCTTGGAGGAACCTGGTTAAGAGTTGTTCTTTTTCTGGGGAGGGTATAGCTGCTCAGTAGTTAGAGTACATGCTTAGCATGCATGAGATCATTGGTTCAGTCCCCAGTACCTCCTATAAAAAGTAACCACCTAAATAAATAAACCCAATTACCCCCCCCAAAAAAAACAAAGAGTTGTTATTTTGTGCTTGATATTGCTAATTATCAGAGAAATGCAAATCAAAACGACAGTGAGGTATCACCTCACACCAGTCAAAATGGCCATCATTCAAAAGTCCACAAAGTTAAAATGCTGGAGATAGTGTGGAAAAAAGGGAACCCTCCTACACTGTTGGTAGAAATGTAGTTTGCTGCAGCTGTTATGGAAAATGGTATGGAGATTCCTCAAAAGACTAAAAACAGATTTACCGTGTGATCCAGCAATCCCAATCCTAGGAATATATCCAGAGGTAACATTAATTTGAAAAGATACATGTACCTTAATGTTCATAGCATTATGACTATGGCCAAGACATGGAAACAACCTAAATAGCCAAGACATGGAAACAACCTAAATGTCCATCGACAGATGACTGGATAAAGAAGCTGTGGTATATTTATATGATTGAATACTACTTAGCCATAGAAAATAATAAAATAATGCCATTTGCAGCAACATGGATGGACCTGGAGATTGTCATTCTAAGTAAAGTAAGCCAGAAAGAGAAAGAAATACCATATGGTATCACCTATATGTGGAATCTAAAAAAAGACAAATGAATTTATTTACAAAACAGAAACAGACTCACAGATATAGAAAACAAACTTCTGGTTACCAGGAGGGGAGGAGAGTGGAAAGGGATAAATTAGGAGTTTGAGATTTGCAGATACTAACTACTATACATAAAACAGATAAACAAGTTTCTTCTGTATAGTGCAGGCAATTATATTCAATATCTTGTAGTGACCTATAATGAAAAAGAATATGAAAATGAATATATGTATGTATATGTATGACTGAACTATTATGCTGTACACCAGAAGTTGACACAACATTGTAAACTGACTATATTTCAATAAAAAATGCAGTCTAAACAGAAAAAAGAGTTGTTATTTTGTAAATCCCATAACAGCTCAAGTGTTAATCACAGATTCCAAAAGAAAACGATGACTGCAAACAATATGAGCCAAAAAAATTACTGCAAATTCTTAATAAGACAGCAGTTTGCAAAACCTTTTTCATATCTTTAGTCTTATAATCCATTCAGCAACTCTATGAGACAAATATTATTATGTACCCATATTACAGATAAGACAACTGAGGTGAAGAAAAGTAGAGCAACTTACCAAAGCTCAGGGATGGTCAATAGTGATAATCTTAAGTGCCTTGAACTCCAACACAGCTTCTTCTACATGCACTGAGCCTTCCCCATATTGCAGACTATGTGAACATGAATGGTTGTCATTAAATACAAATTTATTTTAAAATAAGTTAAAAGAACTAACCAAAGCAGTTCTACTAGGGGCATTAGTCTGAACATCTCTAGGAGGGAAAACTTGAAACACTGCATCTGTAGGAGGGGAAACTTTAAACACTACATTCAGGAGGATGAAAGAGCACAGTCCAGAAGTCAAGAGACAATGGTTCAAATGCAGACTCCAGGCACTGCAACTATGTAGCATGTGACCTTGTGCAAGTCCTTGACTCTCTGAGCCCAAGAGTATCAGTGCTATACAGTGGAAACATTCCTTGGAATCATAGAGAAGACATGCAATTCCAGTTCAGCCAGTCCTAACTAGATGACCTTGGGCAAGTTACTTAATCACAATGAACCTCAGTTTACCATCTACAAAGTGAAATATTTATCTCTCTGAAAAAATTAATATATTTCACAAACATCAACGCTCTGAATATAATATATGGTAACTAACAGGCATTCAATAAACAGTAGTTTGGTCATTGCTCTTACTATTTTATGGCTATTATTATCATGTTACTACTATTTGTTATTATCATTCTTATTATTTTGAGGATCAACTAAGGTAAAGAAAATATATATGCTTTGTAAAAGCTAAGGAGCTTCACAAACATGACTTATCATTAATAAAAGAAAGTGTCAGAATACAATTTCCCAACCCACTCAATAAGACAGAGAAACTGGGGCTGAGGGAAAAAAATAATCCGATTCCATGAAATTAGAGATTATGAGCTTGAGGAAATAAAGTGGAAAATGAAGCTTGCAACCCCATCCACGCTAACTTTAACCCTATCTTTGGCCTCGTCCATTTGGCTTTCTGGTAGCATGGGAAATGAGGCTGACACTGCAAAAATCCCATGTTGCAGTAAAGCCACCCAAGTTTCACCAGCACAAATCATTGACCTTATTTTTTTTTAAGATTTATTTTTAAGAAGCCCCTCTCATTGGTTCAGCTGAGCTAATCTGAGTTCAAGGTAGTAAAACACTCCAAACTTAGAGAGATAAACACTGATGTAGTCCAGTTTTAAAATTAACTTTGCTAACCTCTTCCCAAGCTCAGAGAATTCTATTCTGTTGTGAAAATGCAGGCAGAAAAAGATTCCAAACTAAATGCTGCAGGACTTAGAATAAACCACAGGCTCCAGATCCTAGCCACAGGAACCAGACTTTCCCACGTGGAATTCTGCGACTCAGCGGCAGCTATCACATGCTCTCAATTACAGCTTCTTCCCATCATTTATGCATCCCCCACTGAGGCTATGCTGGAGGTCAGCATTAGGTAATGCCCACAGACATTCTACCCATTGCCAGCTCAAATCTCAACCATTAACGCAGCCCGCAGAGAACTCTTCTTTCTCATCTCCCAAATCTCCTTAAAGATCCAAAGCTACCCCTCTGGAAATTCTGGCTCCAAAAGTCTGGGTGGGACCCAGGCATGCATATTTTAGAAACACACTATGAGTCAATTGTTTAAGCTGAGTCGAGAACAACTCACAGAGATAGTATGTTATGATGTAACAGATACTTTAGGAAGACTTAGTTCCTCACGCATCCTTGACACTTTCCAGCTGTGAGACCATGACCGATTTACTTTTCTCTAAGCCTCAGCTTCCCCAATTGAAAATAAGTTGTGGGTATCATATAAAATAAGAAATGAGGTTTCATTTAAAAATAAAATATTTCAGTGTTGGAGATGGCCAAGATAATAGTGTAGGAAGACCCTGAATTCACCTCCTCCCACAGACACACCAAAATTACAAGTTACAGAGCCACTATCTGTGAGAACGACCTGAAGACTAGCAGAAAAGATTTATCACACCTAAAGATGTAAAGAAAGAACCATAACAAGATGGGCATAATAATAAGAAAGGGCAGAGAGATGCAGTACAGTCAGGACCCACCCCTCTGAGTCAGTGACCCACAAATGGGAGGAATATCACAAATACAGAGGTTGTCCCCAAGGAGCCAGGGGATGAAGCAGCACATTGGGCTCCCCAGCCTGGAGGTCCTGAACCAGAAAGATGAGTCCCTAGAAAGTCTGGCTTTGAAAACCAGTGGGTCTTCCATTCAGGAGAGCTGGAGAGCTGAAGAAAACACAGACTTCCCCCTTAAAGGACATGTTCAGAATCTCATACACTCCAAGTCCCAGAGCAGAGGCAGTAGTTTAAAAAGACCCTAGGTCAGACCCATTTGCTTTTGTTGGAAATCCTCCAAGAGAGGCAGGAGGCTACTGGGACTCTCCTGGGGGAAAGGGATGTTGGTGGCAGCTATTTTGGGGAGCATGTTCTACTGAGATAACAACAGCACTGGCAACCTCCATTTTTGAGTCCTCCATGTAGCCCATTAGCAACAGGGGCTTACTAATGCAACACTGGGCCGGCACTGACACCCACCCCTCACCCAGGCCATGCAGCCAACCATGCAGGAAGCCCTCCCCACCCTCCAGTGGGCTGGTAGCCACCAGGTCTGCTGGACGGCAGGGTAGCCAACTGGGCTGGGGGCCAGCCCTACCTACGAACACACTCTCAGTAGTCAGCTGTGCCACAACAGAAGGGCCCATGCAGCCCACAGAGGGGAAAACTCAGAGCATCTAGCTCTGGTAACTAGACGAGAGTATGCTGGTCAGCACCAGAGGATGTCTCCTGCAGAGGGTCATGTCTCCAAGTTCAGGAAATATAACCAACCTACCCAGCACATAGGGGAAAAAAAGCACAGAGAACTTGGAAATTTGAGATGAGAATATGTTTCAAACAAAAGACCAAGACAAAACCTCAGAAAAATAACTAAATAAAGTGTAGATAAGGAATCAACCCCATAAAGAATTCAAAGTAATAATCATTAAGATGCTCAATGAAGAATGGATGAACAGAGTAAGAAGCTGAACAAAGACTGAGAAAATAAAAAGAACCAAACGGAGCTGAAGAATACAGTAACTTAAATAGAAACACACTGGGAAGAAACAACAGTAGATTAGATGACACAGAAGCGTGTATCAGTGAATGGAAGACAAAGTAGCGGAAATTACCTGGAAACTGAACAGAAAAAAGAAAAAATAATTGTTAAAAATGAGACTAGTTTAAGAGATCTCTGGGACATCAAGTGTACTAAAATTTGCATTATAGGGGTCTCAGAAGGAGAAGAGAGAAGGAAAAGGGCAGAGAACTTATTTGAAGAAATAATAGCTGAAAACTTCCCTAATCTGGGGAAGGAAACAGACATCCAGTCCAGGAAGCATAGAGAGTCCCAAAAAAGATGAACACAAAGATACATTATACTTAAATGGCCAAAATTAAAGATAAAAAGAGAATCTTAAAAGCAAGAGAAAAGCAACTAGTTATGTACAAAGGAACTTCCATAAAACTGTCAGCTGATGTTGCAGCAAAAATTTTGCAGGTCAGGGGGAGTGGCACAATATATTAAAAGTAATGAAATGAAAAAACCTACAACCAAACATACTCTACACAGCAAAGTTATCATTCAGATTTGAAGTACAGATAAAGAGCTCTACAAGCAAAAGCTAAAAGAGTTCAGCACCACTATACCAACTTTATAAGAAATGTTAAAGGGACTTCTCAAGAGGAAAAAAAGACTACAACTAGGTATATGAAAATTATGAAAGGAAAAATCTCACTGCTAGAGGAAAACACATAGTAAAGGTAGTAGACCAACCCCTTAAAAGGTTAAAAGACAAAAGCAGTAAAATTATCTATACTCACAATAAGTAGTTAAGGGACACACAAAATAAAAAATGCAAAATATGACATCAAAAACATTAAATGAGGGGAGGAGATGTAAAAATATAGGGTGATTTGAATGCATTCAAACTTAAGAGCTTATCAACTTAAAATAATTATATGTATAGGTATATATATCATTATACTTGTCATAATAGCTACTATCAAAAAGACAGCAAATAATAAGCGTTGGCAAAGATGTAGAGAAAAGGAAACTCTCATGCCCTCTTGGTAGGAGTGTAAACTGATAGAGCCGCTATGGAAAACAGTATGGATCCTCATCAAAAATTAAAAATAAAACTGCCATATGATCTGACACATTCACTTCTGGGTGTTCACCTGAAGAAAATGAAAATGCTAATTTGAAAAGATACGTGCACCATTATATTCATTATATTCATTGCAGCACTGTTTACAATAGCCAAGACATGGAAGCATATACATATAAATACAATGGAATATTACTATGCCATAAAAGAGTGAAATAATGCCATTTGTAGCAACATGGATGGACCTGGATTGTCATTCTAACTGAAGTAAGCCAGAAAGAGAGAAAAATACCAAGTTTGGAAACTAAAAAACAAAAAACAAAAAACAAAACCCCATTTCCCAGCACAGACATGTGCCTCTAGGCAGCAGCTGGCTCCCAACAATCAGCCACCTCTGCACCAGGGGAAGACCTGCGCCATCCAGGCAGACTGACCACTGACTGCACCAGTGTGGCCTCTGACCCCTCTTCCAGTGAGGCGGCCTTGCTGGGATGCAGAGCTCCCCTCCATCCATCCCTGAAGCACCTGGTGGGTTCTAGTCCTGCCTTACTGAGACCTTCCCAGTTGTAAGAGCCTATGTTCCTTGGACACCATTCTTATCTCAGACCAGCCCCATCATGAGACCTCTTTTGACTTTCTGTGGACCACTGGGACAGGGAATCAAGAGGACAGCCTCATTTTCCAGAGTGAGAACAACCAAACCAAACTAACCAAATCAAGAATATTCTGAAATCTAAGGGGCTGGAATAATTCTCCTGGGTCAGGGAGCCTCCACTGGAGGTGAGGCAGACAGACCAGCTTTATACATTGCAGTGTGAGTGCTGAGCCTCTGCTCTACTCTCCTCGATCACCTCAGGGCATAAAGCATGTGTTTCATCTTCTGGACCTGTAGCGTCTTTGCTGGGGGAAAGGGAGGGGCAGAGTGTGGAGGCAGGACAGGGCCCTGTGGGGGAGTGGCCTATATAATTATATCCTTGGTCTCTGTGTGCAGGGTCAAGCTGATCTGGGTTTAGGGGTTGAGATGCCTGAGCCCACGGTGTGTGCTTGTAAGGGGCTCCAACAGGGACTGGCTGGGACCAGGGCAGGTTGCGGGGAAATGCTGGATGTCAGCCTGGGAAGTAGAGACATAAGTGTGGATGGGCTGGAGATCTAGGGGGGAACCAGCTTCTGGCCTTACCTAGAGCCATGGGTCCAGAGTGGCCCTTGCATCCTGCCAGAAAAACCTCCTTGGCTCAAGAAACCTCCAAGAACCCCAGAAACAACGCTGCCGTGGGTTAAATCCTTACGTCCGGTGAGTACCTGTAAAATATTACTTTGTGATGGAACAACCAAATTTGGACACAAAGTAATATTTTGGGACTCATCCCCTAGTCTTTGTCAGTCTGAGTGACCACAGAAGGGTCCAAAGAGTATATCACTTACCTTCTGGGTTCCTGAGGAGGTTGCCTTTATTTACATGCTGATGTTCACCCCAGCCACACATTTAGCCGGGAATATTACGAAGGGTTAGGATGAGATAAATCCAGTTACACCCAGAAAGCAACCAGCTGCAACTCTAAGACTGCAACAACTATTTATTTTTCTTTGCTCATCCCCTTGAGACATTCTTTATTTAAAAAAAGTTAGACCAAAATGGTTTTCCTGAGAGCCTCAATGGCTCTTCTGCACTCTTCTTAACCACTCTCTACCATCGTCACCCTTAAGCACAGAGAAGAAGGCAAGGTGTGGCTAAATTTTCTCCAAGGATATCCTGTAGAAGAGTGACGGCAAGCTAGTGGAGGAGGAATATACTGTTTAAAAGGATAACTGGGAGAAGGATTCAACAATGGGGTCTCAGGGTTGAATTTCAGGTTTGGAGCCTCTTTGAGTCCTACTTTCTTTGTGGCAGGGGGTCATTATGTTTCAGGGGAAGGGTGGTCTGTTTGATGACCCCTTGGGTGGGAACTTTGATTGATGGTCTTCTTGGGGGATGCTGGTGGTTTAACCTTCCCCTCAAGGGGGTGCTGGTGGTTTGACATCTCCCTTGGTGGACATTGGTGGCATGATCTTCTCCTTGGGAGACACAAGTGGTTTGATATCCCCCTTGGTGAGCACTGGTGGTACAATGTCACTCCTGTGGGACATGGGTGGTTTGACATTCTCCTTGGGGGACACCAGTTGTCTAATGTCCCTCCTGGGGGATGTTTGTCATGACATTCTCCTTGAGGGTCAGTGGTGATTTAATGTTCCCCTTGGGGGACACTGGTGGTTTGACATCCTCCTTGAGGGGCACTGATGATCTGATGTTCTTGGCAAGCCCTAGTAGAATAATGTTCCCCTTAGCAGGGTACTGGTTGTTTGATGGCTTCCTCCTTGGGCACTGCTGTGATACAGAGGGAGCTTGGGTCCCTGAGGGTTTTTTTGACCTAGACTTGCTGGAAGGTAGCCAGAGTCCAGGGGTCTTCCATGACTCTTTTTCTATGTTAGGGGCTCTTTCCTGAATGTTTATGGGGGATAGAAAAGATACCAACACAGATTCCTTAATGTCATACTACCCCAATCTACGTTTCTTACATGGTGAACTCACAGCTATCTATCAAACCACTCCCACCTCCTCAGGCTCATTCTTCTCAGCTCCCTCCCCCAAGATTTTGGGCAAACTTACATATGGCTCTCCAATTCTGCCCAGCATAAAGAAGTCCATTATATGAGGGTAAGGCTTATCAAGGAAGCTCTTAGAAAGTAAGGACTAACATTTGCTTAAAGATTAAATATTTTATAACAATTGCTTCCAAATCAACTTATATGGAAAAATGAACACATTTCCCCACTAGACTATGAGCTTCTTGAGGGAAGGGACTTTGACTTGCCACTATACCTCCAGTTCTCAAAAAAATGTCTGTCACATACTAGGGGCTTGGTAATTTTTTTTATACTAATTTATTGATAGAGAAACTGGTAGTACAGAGCTAGAGAATTCAGACCTATTCTAATACTGAAGACAAAATTTTAAATGGATAAAATAAAAAGAAAAAACTTATTTTAAGAGTTAACAATAATAGTGTGAAATTATGGAGCTCAAATCACAAAAAATAAGAGAATGCAAAGAAGCAAGCCCAGATTCAACGTCTACAAGAAACTCAATGTAGATATAAAGAAACACATAAATTAAAAGTAAAACGATAGGAAAAGATATATCATGTTAATTGTACTGAAAAGTAAGATGAAATTGCTGTTAACATTACAGAAAGTCGATTTCAGCGCAAAGAATACTACCAGAAAAAAAGATCATTTCATATTGATAAAGAGATCATTTCATCAAGAAAACAACAATTCTAAATATTTATGCAACTAATAACAGAGATTCAAAACACATGAAGCAAACAGAAACAGGACTGCAAAGATAATAAACAAATATACAATTATACTTAAAGATTTATATACTTCACTCTCAATAACTAATAGAACTGGGAAGAAAATCAGTTAAGATATAGGCTTGAAAAACATTATTAACCAACTGGATCTAATTGACATTTATAGAACACTCACCTAATAATAGCAGAATACACTTTTTTTTTCAAATGCACATGGGAAATGTACCAAGATAGATCATATTCTGGGCCATAGAAATAGTCCCAATAAATTTAAAAGGATTTAAGTCATACAAAGTGTATCCTCTGATGACGTAGAATTAAATTAGAAACTAGTAACATAAAGATATCTGGAAAATCCCCAATATTTGAAAATTAACATACTTCTAAATAACCCATGGGACAAAGAAGAACAAACATTATCTGATTTCAAGACTATAAAGCTATAGGAATCAAGGCAATATGATACTGGAATAAAGATAAACAGATGAATGAAACAGACATCAAGTCCAATAGTAGATCACAAATATACAGAGAAATTTTTTATAAAGGTGCAAAGGTAATTCAGTGCAGAAATAATATTTTTACTGAAGTATACTTGATTTACAATATTGTATGTTTCAGGTATACAGCATAGTGATTCAGTATTTTTGCAGATTATATTCCATTATAGGTTATTATGAGATAATTAATATAATTCTCTGTGCTATACAGTAAATCCTTGTTGCTTATTTTATGTATATATAGTAGTTTGTATCCAATTTGTATCTGTTAATCCCACACCCCAAATTTGCCCCTCCCTCCACCCTCTTCCCATTAGTAACCATGAGTGTTTTCTATGTCTGTGAGCCTTTGTTTTGTACATAGATTCATTTGCATTATTTTTTATATTTCCACATGTAAGTTATATGGTATTTGTCTTTCTCTGTCTTATTTCACTAAGGATAATATTCTGTAAGTCTATCTACATTGCTGCAAATGGTAATATTTCATTCTTTTTTATGGCTGAATAACACCCAATCATTTGTTCATAGCACTCGGTTTCTTCTATGTCTTGGCTATTATAAATAGTGCTGTTATGAACACTAGGGCATGTGTATCTTTCCAAATTAATGTTTTCTTTTTTTTCCTAGATATATACCCAAGAGTAGAGTTGCTGGATCATATGGTAGCTCTGTTTTTAGTTATTTAAGGAATATCCATAGTGTTTTCCATAGTGGCTATACCGATTTACATTCCCACCAACAATGTAGCTGGGTTCCCTTTTCTCTAAATCTTTTCCAGTGCTTGTTATTTGTAGACATTTTGATGATAGCTATTCTGACCAGTGCATGGTGATACCTCATTGCAGTTTTGATTTGCATTTCTCTAATAATTAACGATGAGCATCTTTTCATGTGCCTGTTGCCCATCTGTATGTCTTCTTTGGAAAAAAGGTCTTCTGCCCATTTTTTGATTGGATTGTTTTTACATTGAGCTTTATGAGCTGCTTGTATATTTTGGATATTAACCCCTTGTTGGTTGCATCATTTGCAAATATTTTCTCCATTCAGTAGGTTAACTTTCCATTTTGTTGATGGTTTCCTTTGCTGTACAAGAGCTTTTAAGTTTGATTAGGTCCCATTTGTTTATTTTTGCTTTTATTTATTTTGCCTCGGGAGACTGAGAGAAGAAAATATCACTACAATTTATGTCAAAGAATGTTTTGCCCATGTTCTCTTCTAGTTTTATGGTGTCATGTCTTACATATAGGTCTTTGAACCATTTTGAATTTATCTTTGTATATGGAGTGAGGGAATGTTCTAATTTAACTGTTTTACATGTGGCTCTCCAGCTTTCCCAGCACCAACTGTTGTTGAATAGACTGTCTTTTCTTCATTGTATATCATTGCCTCCTTTGTTGTAGATTAATTGACCGTAGATGCATGGGTTTACTCATGAGCCCTTCTTGGGGAGAACATTAAAAGATGAACTTCAACCAAGAAGAGATAAATGGAAAAACTAAAGCAAAAGGATTGTCTCAAATTAAGCAAAGTTGTAGAAATAAAGCCCAGAAAGCAGCAGAGTTGGTGCTGAAGATCCTAGTGGTGAGGACAGACCAGGAACTGCTGTGAAGAAAAGTGAAAAATGCAGAGAGGCTTTTGTGGGGATGGCATCTGGGAAATGTCAATAAAGATTTACCCTAAGAAGAAGAGATCTCATATTGAACAGGAACTACTGAGGGCAGGTCTGAATCCTGGCATTGAGAACACTGGTATTGAAAGGAAAAGAGTTTCAAAGTTCAGGGGACTGGAAGGAAGTCTTTGAAGACACTGCTGCTAATGGAAAGAGAAGGAGGCATACTGGAAAGTGGTGGCATCCTGCGAAGGCAGAAGCCAGTTTCTAAAGAAAAGTAAGAAGGTATTTAACATTAGAGATACTATTGCAACAAGACAGAATAGAAGGACCATGGGAAACCTGTTTCCCAAAAGGTCACTATACATTAAAGAAACTATTCTTTATTTTCAGCAACAAGAGAAGGAACCCTCAAACTAAGAAAAGTGGAAAGTGCCCAAGATTATCCTCTTCTATAACATTATAGAATTGCCCTGCTAATAACTGGTCCATGAAATTCAAAATATTTTATTATGAACAAGAAAAATTACACTGAAGTATTTTTACAGGGACACTGTGAGAACCAACATAAAATAATAATAATAACTTCTGGGCAAGAATATGCGTACAAACAATTATGCCATGAAGCAAAGTAAAACTGTAACATGCTAACATGAAGTAAATAAAAAATTTTAAACAAGCAACTACATATTTGAAAGAGTACTATGAAGCAAAAATTTAAAAACTCAGAGAGGATATGGGAAAGCAACAGAAAGATATGAAATGAAAACTGACAGGACTGAATGAAAATGAAGAAAAAGACAAAGACTACCTTCAAGAAATACAAAGGATAAAAGCTGAGTAAGTGGCATAGAGAATAGCAATGTCCAAATTCAAGAAAATCAAACAAATGAAGAAATCAAAAAATTAATTAGAACTTATAATGAACAATTCAAAAAGGAAATTAAAAATAAATCCATTTACAATAGCATCAAAAGAATGAAATAATTAGGAGTAGATTTAACCAAAGAAATAAAAGATTTGTAAACTGAAAAATATCTGCTGAAAGTAATTAAGGAAAATATAAATAAATGGAAATATATCCCATGTCCATGGACTGGAAGACTTAATATTGTTGAGATGACAATACTAAGTACCAAAGTACTCTACAGATTTAATGCAATCCCTAATAAGTTCTCAATGGCATTTTTTCATATATTTAAATTCATATGAACTAAAAGGGACCCTGGAAAGCCAAATAATCTTGAAGAAGAACAAAGCCAAAGGACTTTTACATTTCCTGATTTCAAAACGTATCACAAAGCTACAGTAATTACAACAGTGTGATACTGGCATAAATACAGACATACAGATGAATGGAATAGGACAAGAGAGCCCAGAAATAGCCCCCCAATATATGGTCAATTTATTTTAGGCAAGTGTGCAAGACCATTCAATGGGAAGAGAACAGTCTTTTTAACAAGTGGTAAATCCACATGAAAGAGAATGAAGTTGGACCCTTACTTAACTCCATATATGAAAATGAACTCAAAATGGATCAAAGATCTAAAGGTATGTGCTAAAAACTATAAAACTATTAGAAGAAAGAAAACATAGGGGGAAATTATGGCAAAACACTCAAAAGAATTAAAAGCAAGGGCATGAATAGATATTTGTGTGCTGATGTTTATAGCAGCACTATTCACAATAACCCAAACGTCTATCAGTTGATGAATGAACAAACAAAAGGTGGTATACTCATACAATGTAGTATTCAGTTTTAAACAGGAAGGAAATTCGGACATGTTACAACATAGATGAACTTTAAAGACATTATGCTAAGCAAAATAAGCCAGTCACAATAGGACAAACTGTATAGTTCTACTTATATGAAGTACTTAGTACAATCAAAATCATAGAAGCAAAATATAGAATAGCGGTTGCCAGAGACTGGAAGGAGGGGAGAAATGAGAGTTATTGTTTAATAGGTAAGGAGTTTCTGGGTTTTTTTTCCCAGTTTTACTGAGGTATAATTGACAACTAAAAATTTATATATTTAAGGTATACAACTTAATGTTTTGATATACCTATATATTGTGAAATAATCACCACAATCGAGCTAATTAACCTCATATAATAATCACTAATCACCTCAAATAGTTACCATTTTCTTTTCTTTTCTGTGATGAGAACATTTGTGATTTACCTTCTCAGCTAATTTCCAGTATACATTCAGTGTTGTTAACTAAAGTCATACTGCTGTATATTACATCTCCAGAAATTATTCATCTGTATAACTGAAACACTGAACCCTTTGACCAATATATCTCCATTTCTCCCTCCTTCTAGCAACTACTATTCTACTCTCTGCTTCTGTGAGTTTGACTATTTTAGATTCCACATATAAGTGAGATCATGAAGTATTTGTCTTTCTGTTTCCAGATTATTTCACTTAGCTCCAGGTTCACTTACAGTGTGGCAAATGGAAAAATTTCCTTTCTTTAAGGCTGAATAACATTCCATGCAAGAAAGTAACTGAGCTACTCCTACACTTTGGGCAAACAGGAAAAAACCCACATCAAATTGAGGAGAGGCTGAGACACGATCCCACCATAAATCTCAACCCCAGCACAGCAACACACAAAAAGGAGGGAACTCACAATTCCCAGGTTTTTCCTTGAGGAGCAAAGGATTTGGACCCCACATGTGATGCCCCAACTTTTAATATTTCTACCTAAGATATGGGTCCCTAAAATATTTAGCTTTGAAAGCCAAGGGGCCTTGCATCTACCAAACCCAAAAGGCTATAGTGAACTAAGAGATAGTTTCTAAAGGGTTCATACAGACTCACCATGGCTAATACCCATGACTCAGTGCAGAAGCAGCAAACACAAACATACCCAGTTTTTCCATGAAGGATATCTACTTGTTTATCTTAATAGCTATGGCCAGAAGGGCAGGCTTCAAATTTAACGCATAGCTAGGTGTCAGCTGCAATACTCTCCAGGGTCCATGTAGGCCAGAGAGCACCATCTTCACGTTCTCCCTGCCTCTCTCCAGGTCATAAATGTATCTCCCAGAAAGGAGTCTGTGCATATGTCTGCACCCCAATTTTTATAGCTGCTGCCCAGGGCATGCCCTTTGATCACCTGCCTCTGGTGGCCAGTGAGACTTATGTTCACAGGTCCCACCGGACTATAACAGAGGAACAGCTCTTAACTGGCTATGCCCCCAGGTCACAATAGAGGCAGCAGAGTGAAATGTTTGTTATTCTAAAAGCTGTAGCCTGAGGGGCAAGCTTCTAATTTAACACACATCAAGGAGCCAGTAATCCTTCCCAAAGACTAGGGAGACCAGCAAGTGCCATCTTTACTTTTTCCCTCTGCCCTGCCCCACATCGCCGGTGCAAACATCTGGTGACCTGGCTTTTGTGGTTGTCACCCAGGGGACATATCCCACAACAGCCTGGCTCTGGTGGCCAGTGGAGTTTGTGTTCACAGGTTTAATGGGATGGTAGCAAAGAAAGAAACAGTTCATAACTGTCAATTCCTCCAAAGTTCAATGCAAAGGGAACAGACAGAAACACCCATCTCCCAGCCTTTCCCTGAAAGAGCTATATTTGCATACTTTAAAAGCTGTTGCCTAAGGGTCTGGCTTCTAATCAGCAAGCATCTAGGTGCTGACTGAGATCCTCCCCTTTGGGACACTGACAGGTCTTGGCACTCCCTCAACGTCTGGAGCCACTGAGAACAAAGAAGCCTGCTTAAACAATCACAAAGGCATAAGAGACAAGGAAGAACTAGGACAGGGTTAAACAATAAGTTTCACCTCCTATACCACAACACTACTTCAAGACTGGGAGAGGTGACTGTTTTCTCTAATGCGTAGAAACCAACACAGAGTCAAGGAAAAAGAAGAAATAGAGGAATAGCTTCCAAAAGAAAGACCAAGACATTAATGAAAAGGAGGTAAGTGAATTACCTGAGAAACAGTTCAAAATAATGGTCATAAAGATGATCACCAGGTCAGGAGAACAATGCATGAATAAAGTGAGAATTCAACAGAGATAGAAAATATGAGAAAGTACCAGAGAGAAATCACAGAGCTAAAGAATATAATAACTAAGCTGAAAAATTCAACAGAGGTGTTCAACAGCAGACTAAATGAAGCAGAAGAATGGATCAACAAACTCGAAAACACAGCAGTGGAATTCATTCAATCAGAGGAGCAAAAAGAGTGAAAAACAGTGAAGATACAGCTTACGGGACTTTTTGGGCCACATCAAAAGAACAAAAATGCACATGATAGGGGTTCCAGAAGAAAAGAGAGAGAAAGAAGTAGAAAACTTATCTGAGGAAATAACAGCTAAAAACATCCCTAACCTGGGGAAGGAGACAGACATTTAGATTTAGGAAGCTCAGAGAGGTCCAAATAAGATAAACTGAAAGGGACATAGACCAAGACACATTATAATTAATTGTCAAAAGTTAAACATAAGGAGAGAATCTTAAAACAGCAAGAGAAAACAATTTGTTATGTAAAAGGGAACCCTTATAAGACTATCAGCATACTTTTCACTAGAAACTTTGCAGGCCAAAAAGGAGTGGCACAATATATTCAAAGTGCTGGAAAACAAACAAACAACGGCTGACCAAGAATACTCTACCCAGCAGAGTTGTCCTTCATTATTGAAGGAGAGTTAAAGAGTTTTCCAGACAAGCAAAGGCTGAAAGATGAAAGAGTTTAGCACCACTAGACTGCCTGTACAAGAAGATGTTAAAGGGACTTCTTTAGGCTGAAGCAAAAGAGCACTGATTAGTAATAGGGAAATATATAAAAGTATAAATCTCACTAGTAAAGGTAAATATATAGTTAAATCTAGATTAATCTTATGTTGTAATGGTGCTATATTAATTATTTATAAATCTAGTATGAAGGATAGAAGACAAAAGTAGTAAAAAATTACTACAATATTACATTAATGGATACACAAAATAAAAAGTAAATTGTGACAGCAAAAACATAAATCATTGAGGGGGAGAATAAAAATGTAAGCTTTAGCATGTGTTCAAGTTTAAGTTATTATCAACTTTATTTACTTCGTTTTTTCGAGGGGGGTGGTAATTAGGTTTATTTACTTATTAATGGAGGTACTTGGGATTGAATTTAAGACCTCTTGCATGCTTGACTATACCCTCTCCCTCTTATTATCAACTTAAAATAGACTATTATAAATATGTTTTATGTAAGCCTCATGGTAACTACAAAGCAAAAACCTATACTAGATAAAGAAAAAATAGAGAGGATTAAGCATGCCACTACAAAAAATTATCAAATCATGAAGAGAGAAGAAAAAAGGAACAAAGGAATTAGAAAACAATCAGAAAATAACTAACAAAATGATAGAAGCCCATACTTCTCAATAATTACTATAAATGTAACTGGACTAAATTCTCTAATCAAAAGACACAGAGTGGCTGAATGAATGAAAAAAAAAACAAAACACCAAGACCCAACTATATGCTGTTTACAAGAGATTCACTTGAACTTTAAGGAAATACTCAGACTGAAAGTGAAAGGATGGAAGTAGATATTCCATGAAAGTGGAAACCAAAAGAAAGCTGAAAGAAAAAAATTCCACTGGCAATTAGTAATTTTCTGCTTGGTGATAGTTTTTCCACTTTCTTACCTTAAAGACTTATTTAAACAGATATATAAACAGATTCATCTTGACTTGATAACTTGAGAATTTTGATGTGATAATCTTGACTAGACTATCTACACTAGATTATATCTCATCTGAAGGAGTGGCAATATTCTATTCTTGTCAGTCTAGAGGACAAGACTTTAGAGCTTATACCTAGGTTTAATTAATAACCTATTCTAAAATATTCCATTTTTAGTTCATTGCACCACTTCTTTCATTTGGTAGATCCTAGGCATTTCTTCTTTCAGATTATCCAGGCTGATAAAGCTCTAGACAATTGCTGTGGCTCTGATTTCTACTCAAGGCCTAGAATTATTGGGCTGGCATGGGATTAATGCCCATCACCCCAGCTAGGGAAATCAGCTAACAAGAAGCTACTAGAAAGCATCCCACTGCATACTGGATGACAGGGTGTATTGTGTGGGATGACATCTTTTGCCCCCAACTTATGGGATGACATCTTTTGCCCCCAACTCATGCTCATGCCACTTCTCATTCTCTGACTCAAGATGGCATTACTTTGGGACTCATCCCCTAGTCTTTGTCAGCCTGAGTGACCACAAAAGGGTCCAAAGAACACATCATTTACCTCTGAATTCCTGAGAGGTTGCCTTTATTTATATGCTGTTCACCGTAAATGAGATAAAACCTGTAATACCCAGAGAACAATCAGCTCTGCTCCAAGACCAGAACAAACATTTTTCCCTTGTTGATTCCCTTGAGATGCATTCTTTATAGAAAGGTTAGCCCACAATGGTTTTTCTGAGAGCCTTAAGGGCTCTTCTGCAAGCCCTTCTTGGCCACTCCAGACCATCACTACCCTCAGGCATGGAGAGCAAGAGGAAGAAGGGGGAAAGTTGTGGCTAATTCTTCTTTGAAGACAGCTCAAAGGAGTATAAAGACGGGCTGGATGTGGCAGAGAACAGAAAAGAGGATTCTTCGAAAGACTCAATACTTTCAGGGGGCTTTTCGGGTTGTGTTTCAGGATGAGGGACATCTATGGAGGAAACTGTTTCATTCACCGTCAAGGAAGGCAATGCAGTTTGGAAGCTGGGCTCTCTGCTGGCCTCCCAGATGGGTGCTTGGGTGGGTTTGAAGGTCTTTGTGGTAAACACAGGTTGGGTAACATCATCCTTGCCAAGCGTTAGTGTTTCCATGGTTTCCATGACTGGCTCTGATTTGCTGGCTGGATGTTTCCTTACATTCTTGGTTAAAGCTGCTAGACTCCAAGGGATTTCCATAACTCGGGTGGAAGACTCCATGGATAAATCTGGAGCTTCTAGATTCTCACTTTTTCCCATTCGGAGACTTACACTCTGAGTATCTGTGGGATAGAAAAGACAAAAACACAGATACCTCAAGTATTGGCTTCTGCAATCTCTGCCAGTGATGTGGTAAAATCTTAGTCATCTTTAAAATGTTAGCCTCTTACTTACCGTCTCAGACTCTTTCCCTCTAGTTCTCTCTCTACCCAGGCTTTGGACAGACTTTGTTATGGTCCTCCAATTCATCGTGGTGCTGGAGTTTAAGAGTCTATTGTGTGAGGTTCTGGTTCACCATGGAAGCCCTCAAAAGGCAGAGACTGACATTTGCTTTAAATTCATGCATTTCATAACCACTGATTCCAAATTAGGTTGAACAGAAAAATGAACACATCTTTCATAGAATGGGAGCTTTTTACAAACAGTTACTTTATCTTACTTGCCTCCAATACTCACTGCTTAGAAATATCTGTCACATAGTAACTGCTCAAAAAATTATTTTTATCTAACTGACAGAAAAAATCAGATGATGGAAAACTCTAGTAATGGAGCTAGGACAGTGACTCCTATCAAAGACAAATTAAAAATTGGATAATATATAAAACAAAGAAAACATCTTAAACTTATCTTAAGAATTAACAGTATGGTGAGAAACTGTGGGGACAAAATCCAGAAGAAAGTGAGAATCCAAAGAAGTAAACCCAGAACTCAGTTATTTTTGCTTTGAGTGTAATTTCATTCCTGAAGAAACAGCTGAACACATTTCTTATCAGCTTCACTGGAGGAAGGAGCTTTTTACTGCACTTGAACTGAATTTGTAAGTCAGTGCCATGGAAACCAATATCCATGATATTAGGGTTTTTAATTCATGAATGTGGTATGTTGCTCCATTTACTTTGGTCTTCTCTCTCTCAGTAAACTTCTGTAGTTTTCAGTGACCAATCACCTATCTTCTTCACAAGGCCCTGCAACATTTTCCTTAAATTTATTCCTATTTTACGTTTTTATGCTGTTGTAAATGATGCTATTTTAATTTTTTTAAGTTTCCAATTATTCATTGATAATACATATACAATTGATTTTTCTGTATATTGACATTGTATGTTGAGATACTGCATAATTCACTAATTAGTTCTAGTAGGTTTGTTGTTTGATTCCTTAGAATTTTTAACGTAAAAAATCATAAATGCAAATAAGGAGTTTTACTTCTTCATCTTATTGAACTGGCTATGATCCCTAGTAAAATGCCAAACAGAAATGATGAGAGCAGATATTGTTGTCTTATCTAATCTTAGAGGGAAAATATTCATTGTGTCACCATTCAAATGATATTGGTTGTAGGTTTTCTATAAATATTTTTTATCAGATTGAGGAAGTTTCATTCTATCCCTAGCTTGCTCAGAACTTTAATCATAAATCAGGTTGTTGATTTTCATCAAATATGCTTTATCTATTTTATTTTGTTAATATGGTGGATTATAATGATAAACTTCAAATGACATATTAATCTTGTACTGCTGAGATAAACCCCACTTGCTCAGGATGTATTATCCTTTTAATATACTGATGGATTCAATTTGCTAATACTTTGATTAGGATTTTTATATCTCAGTTCATGAAGAACAAGACAAAAACCTCAGAAAAAGAACAAAATGAAATAGCAATAAGTAATCTATCTGATAAAGATTTTAAACTAATAGCAATAAATATGTTCACCAAAGTCAGGAAAAAAGGAAGTATGAACACAGTGAGAACTTTAACAATGAGATAGAAAATACAAGATAGTGCCAAACAGAAGTTACGACTGAACTGAAAAATATGCTAAAAGCATTCAATAGCAGAGTAGATGAGGTAGAAAAACAAATGAGTGAACTAAAAGATAGAATGGAACTCACCTAGACAAAGCAGCAAAATGAAAAAAGAATTTTAAAAACGGAAGGCACTATATGGGACCTTTGGGACAATATCGTGTGGAATAACATTGGTGTTACATGGGTCTCAAAAAGAGAAGAGAGAGAAAGGGCCAGAAAAATTATTTGAAGAAACAGTGACTGAAAACTCTCCTAATCTAGGGAAGGAAACAGACATCTGGGTCTAGGAAACTCGAAGAGCTCCAAATTAGATAAACCCAAACAGATACACACAAGACACATTACAATTAAAATGGTAAAAGTTAAGAATAAAGAGAGAATCCTAAAAGCAGCAAGAGAAAAATAATTTGTTACATATGGAAACCTATTAGCAGATTTTCACTGGAGACTTTCAAGGCCTTATGGGAGTGGCATGACACATTCAAAGTGTTGAAAGGAAAAAAGCTTCCAAACAAGAACACTCTTGCCCACACAAATTATGAGATGATAAATTTGTGTTGTTTTGAGCTCCTAAATTTGTGGTAATTTGTTACACAGCAATAAAAAAAAAACAAATACATATGGTAATAGAATCTATCCAAAATGAAACACAGAAATTAGGCTAAAAATAAAAATGAACAGTGTCTCAGTAACTTATGGGATAATATAAAATGATCTAACTTCTACATACTTGGAATCCCAAAAACAAGGTAGATGCAGAAGAATATTTGAAAAATAAAGACTTAAAATTTATCCAATATGATCAAAATTATACTCTGACTGACCTAAGGAGTTAAAAAAACTGCAAGCAGGATACACACACACACACACACACACAAACCTTGATACACAGCAAGATAAACCATAATCAAATAACTGAAAACTAGTAATGAAACAATCTCAAAAAGCAGCCAGAGAAAAATGACATATTACAAGCAGAAGAACAATGATAAAAAAGATAGACTTTTGTGAGGATTTTTAATAAGAAGCAATATGAGACAGAAGACAAAGGATAGACTTCTTCAAATGGCTGAAAAATACATTCTAAAGCCAGAGAGGTGATGAAAGCCTTTTGGTGGCAGCAGCAGCAGGTGCAGCAGTACATGCCCATCCTGGAGGTGGCTGTGATGCAAGATGTGACACTATGCTTAGTGTTCAAAGCTCTATTTTCCCCAACATGAATGGATCTGGGTTGTGGTTTGGCTTCTTTCCAGTCTTCCTTGTTCATTCCCTGATTCTAAATTTGGTCTTGCCCCTTCTAGGTATCTCTTAAGAGATATTGAAACAGCCTTTCTTAGATTTATTAGATACATTTACATAGATTGGGCAAAACTGACTTCTGTTAACGGGCAATTAAAAACTCTTAAAACAGGAAAAAAAATCTTTATTTTCTACTTACCTTATTTTCTTATCATCATTCAACATGGTGGGAAGTTGTCAAGTTAACTGAGTACTTTTCTAAGGCATTATAGCCACCTTCTTCATCCAAATTTCAACAGTTCTTTGAACTTTCCTTCAAAAGTTCTCTCCCATCCATGCTTTCCTCACCATTTCCATATACTTTTCATTTCTTGGATGTATCACTGATTACTGCACTGAAATGTGTGACCCACAATTCATATGCTAAAGCCTTAACCTCCAGAACCTCAAAATCTGACTATATTTGGAAATTGGGCCTTTAAAGAGGTGATTAAAATGAGGCCATTAAGGTGGGCCCTAATCCAATCTGAACGGAGTAGAGAAAATTTGTACACACAGAGAGACACTGGGGGCGGAGGCGGGGTGCACAGAAGAAAGACTGTGTGAGGAAACAGCAAGAAAGTGACTATCTGGAAGCCAAGGAGAGAGGCCTCAGAAGAAATCAAACCTGCTGACACATTGACCTTGGACCTCTAGCCTCCAGAACTGTGAGAAAATCAATTTCTGTGGTTTAAGCCACCCAGTCTGTGGTATTTTGTTATGGTGGCCTCAGTTTACTAATGCAACTACTAAAAATCATAAGGCATCTGAAAAACAGAGCCAGTAGAGTGATCTTCTCAAAATTTGTGTAACTCAGAGTTAATTGAGATCTCTCTGTCCCTTAAGATATTTGAGTGACCTCGGTTTAAATCTTCAGTTTCACAGAAGGAAAGTCCATTCCCCTTCATGTAATTTATTCAAATTTCTTAATTTATTTTTTCATGGTCCCTATGGATCCATTCCTGCAACTCAAAGTACTGTATGAGTTTAACCCTCCACCAGCTGATACAAGGTAGCTCAGGATCTTTACCACTGTCCACAAGAAATTAAATTAATTCATGATTCCAACTTTACTTGAGGCTCCAAGAGCTACGGGAGGAAACTGTATCATGTACTGCACAGTCCTCTGCCTCCTAAGTGGTTTTCCCTTTGACACTGTACTGGGTGCTCAAACCAGAAACTCACTGTGTGATTATCCCCACAACCTCCTGAAAAATAAGCTCTGGCTTAGCCTCCCTTACTGGGCCCATCTCAATTCCTCAGCTCCTGAGTTATTCTAGTAAGTTATTCTTCAATTCCATCCTTTCACACAGTTGTCTAAGCATACTGCTCCCTTACTTGAAACTCATTTGCATCTCCTGGTTGCTTACACGCAGAGCCTAGGCTCTAGTCCAGCAGTCCAGGACCTGTGCAGTTTCCTCCCTCCACCTTCCAGCACACATCACCCACAACGGAAGCCCAATAAGGCACATTCAGCCCTGATGGGCATGGCAGCTTCTCTGTCCTGGACCTCAGTGCCTGGACCAACGGTCAGCTGCTATTCCTCTGCCTGCTTCCTCACTGCTCTCTGTGCACCAGCCCTCTTTTCTCTGGGGCCACCCTCCATAGACAGCTTTCTGTTATTAAATCTCTCTCAGAGTGCCTGGCACAAAGTGGTGCTCAGTAACTGTGTGATGAATGAATGTATCAACAAGTCAACAAATAACGAAGCTCAAAACCTTCCAAGGAGTCTCACTGCTTTAGAGATAAAGTCCAAAATGAAGCCTGATATCAAGGGCCCTCTACAATCTGTGCCTAGCCTATGTGTTACAAAACCTCACTGGTCTCCACCCCCTGATTTCAGACTTCTTCAGCTCTTGTCAGAAACATTAAAGGCAGGCCCTGTATGCTGGAGGCAATGTGTAGGGATGAGGAGATGGGAGTGGGCTAGGCCTCTGACTTACCCATGAATATGCTGGTGCTTTTGAGTAATTTTTCTTTTTTGCTGCTCTCTCTCCACCTGGAAGGAAGCAGACTATCCATGAGCCTCCTACACCTTTTCCAAAAGAGTCAATAATTCAGCCAGTGGCCAGAAAAGAACATTAACCAGTCAAATTCTTATTTAAGTAGAGGCTTTATAGTTTCCCACTTTAAAAGATAAGTCAAATCAAGAAATGATGGACATGATAAGGTCTAAACAACCATGGTCTCATCTAGCCAAAATTCTTTACCAGATATCCCATCTCCCACTTTGAACCTTGTAGTATTGTAGCATTTGCCTTCAAGAATTCCCAACTGTCATTTTCATGGACAGATTTAAAAAAAAGCAAAAAACGTGGACTAGAAAGAGGCAGTGACTTTCCCAGGGTCATCCAGCAATCAAGGGCAAAGCCAGGATTAAAACCCAGGTTTCCTGGTTTGTGAACTTGCTCTTTACACAGAACCCTGCTATGTGGAAGGCAGAAGATGGAGGCACTTGTTCTGAACAACCTTCAACCCCTGCCCTCCCCTAACTGATCCACAGAAATCTGTAGTAACAGACTTCGATCATACCTTAGTGAGAATCCTTCTCCTCTGAATATGATCTCAGATTGAGTGGGTAGAAGGGGTGAGGAGCTGCAGGCAGCATGAGAAGAAATGAGAGATTCAGATGATAAAACCCTGCCTCCTTGAGGATTTGCCATATGGGATTACAGGGAGAATGGAACTGTTTTTTCTCTAATTTCTGTCAAGAATCATTTACATTTTTATTTTAGGAAAAATAAAATTATAAATATATGCTTACCAATGAAAATAAAATATGGCAAAAACGAAAATTGCAGAAACAACATCCATAAGAATCCATATGAACATATAGAAACTTGGTGTCTGCAGAACGGAAAACAAACCATAGTTATAGGACTTTAGAGCTGGAAGGGATTCTAGGTCATGTGGGCCAAGTCCCTTGCTTGGCTGCCAGGGATGGAGCAGGGGCAGATCAGGCAGAGGAACCTTGATTGGTGGGGTTGGTCTCACACACAGAGAACACCTACCGCTATCCTATCACCCCTTACCTGTGCAGAGGGCTCTACAAGGGATCAGACACTTCACACCCTTCATCTCCCTGGACCCTCAAGACAGATCTCTGGGCGGGAGTCCCAGAGATGTCACATAGCAAGTCTATTCTGGACAGGACTACAGCCCATTTCCTGACTTTCCATGCTCTGTGTTTTCATGGATGGCTTCCCAAACCTGGCTATGCATCCAGATCTACCTGAGCAGCTTTCAGTAATGCAGGCTCCTGGGTCTCACTACAAACTCTGGAATTAGAATTTCTGCATTTTTAACAAGCTCCCCAGGAATGAGCAACTCAGCTGTGAACCAGCAGTTTAGGAATCACAGTCCTAAATCATCATGCTTCAAATAAGTATGTTGAAATTATAATTCTTAATTAACAGGCCCACTTCTCCAGGCTCCTTGCCTGAATCACCCATTTCACAGAGCTCCCTCTTCTAGGTTCTCTTGTATGACTTCCATATGTCCTGGTCTAATCCTCCCTTTCTACCTTCATTGTTTCCCCTCCAATACTACTTGATGGTCCAGGTCTGGCATTTTCATTCTTTCTTATCCACCCAATCCCAGGGTCTTTCTTTAGACTAATTAATAATGATAACAGCAGCAGCAACACTACTGACAATCAGGATAATGATGATAACAACAACTAACATCAGTGAGCACTACAGGAGCTAAGGCAGTGTTCCAAGCACTTTATGGGTATTTTCACAGCCAATCCTCACTACAGCTCTACTAGGCAGGTACCAACCTGCACTAAACTGAGGCTCGTAATCCCCTCTGGGAGCCTTACTGACCGATGCCTTGGCCTGCTCCCGGGTGCCCACCAGGTGAGCTGTACAGTCACCAAGAATCAGTTGTTCTTGCTCCCCAAATGGCCTGGAACAGTTGTACCTGTTGTTATAATTGTGCAGTGCAACTAAGTGCTACTTAAGTCTCTAGAATCTGATTTAAAATATTTGGTATTTTCAAGGAAACTAAGTTAATACTTTGGAAAACTCAATGAAGACAGAGTAGGTCTTTAAAAAATAAACTGCAATTGAATTATGTGTGAGTTAAACACTCAGAGACTGGGGAGAACGGAGAGAATTATAAAAATCTAGGTAGATTCCTCATTCAGTTCATTTCTCCCAGTGACTATAAGTTCTTGTTCAACTTTAAGGAAACAGAAGTTAGAAGCCATAGATGATTCATTTGGAAGTATACAGAAGCAAGAGAATACACAATTCAATCAGCTGAAATAGCCTCAAAAAAAGACTTTGTGTCTATGTCAAAAAGTGAATGAATATTATAAACTAAAATATGTGAGATATGTGTGTGGCAGATTGCCTATAAAAATGACCACATATTCCTCCCAATATAGGCCTGTATGAAGTGTGATTTTGCTGTTCCTCTCCATCAAGAGATAAATCTGTTTCTCTACTGCCCCACCTTGAATCTGGACTTAACCATGAGATTTTTTTTTGGCCATTGGAACATTAGCAAACATCACAATGGGAGATCCTTGAAAAGGCATGCACATTGGGGCTTGACCTCTCTTGCTACGAGGAACCCAATGCTACCAAGTGAATGTGAAATGAAGAAAGACCCGGTCACTGTAGGTAAGACCCCAGACATATGAATCAGACCATCCTAGACCACCTAGTCCAGTTGAGCTGGCTCAGACGGGAGAAACTAATCAGCTACCATACAGAATACGAAAAACAAATATTTGTTAGTTTTAAGCCACTAAGTGATTATGCTAATAGACCATATCTCATTTATTTCACAATTCCCTGTTTTTTCCAATTAACAGACCACTAAGCAGACCCAATTATGCTGAATAAAATTGCTTCTATGCACTATTTTTATCTCCGATTTACAAATAAACAAACTTTTTGGTGACTAAACTGTACTTTAAAGAATTATCTAAGAGTGACTAGAAATGCTAAGGGGTCTGAGTAAGATTTCATTCAGGGGCAGGGAAAGACCCAGGTCAGAGAGCAGTTTAAAGAGTCGGTGGAGAGAAATTAAGCTGTTTTCTGTTGTAGGCTACTGTGTGCCTCTCAGTCCACCTACTCCACACTGGTAAGACAGGCTGTGTAGCAGTTAACTGGTTAGCTGGGGCTCTCTTCACAGATAATAAGCGATGGGATTTAGCGGGGACTGTAACCCAGGTCTTCAGGTCTCCAAGCCTCCGGCCAGAAGCAGTTGCAGGACAGAAGGGGAAATCAAGCCTGGGGGCTGGACTCTCTCTCCTTTTCAAAAGCATTTTGCTCAGGACACACAGTTTTCACTTTGGATTCAAGTACACTTGGTTTTCTCCCCACACCTGGTGCCTCTGTCATTGCTGCCATGCCTCCAGGAAGGTGGGACCACAGGAACAGAACTCTGGAGTCAGACCTCAGTCTGAATCTTGTGATGATGTGTGAGGATCTTTATAGCTTCAAGCTCAGATTCCACATTGAGATAATAATAGTGACTAACTCAGAGGGTTTAATTACATAATGTATGAAAGGCACACTGTGAGGATTCAATAAACAGCAAGTATCATACCAATATTAATTTCTCCCTGAAATCACAAAAGGATCTGCGTGAGAGAAGGAAGAATGCCACATAAGTCTCTACCCTTAAGTAGCTGGGGACGGACAGTGGGAAATGCAGGAGTAGGGTAGGGGACAGACTCCTATTGCACCAGACTTGGAAGAACAATTTGAACAACCAGCTCACCATGAAGAAGTAAGGGTGATTTATCTGATTCAGGACCTGAATGTTGTCTGTGGTCACTGACTGAATCCTGGAGCACCAGGCCAGTGAGAAGAGCCAAGGTTCATTGACGATGTATAAATTGATGTTGATATTCGCTGCTTTATACTCTCTGAGAAGACAAAGAAACCACAGGGGATTTAAACTTAATCTCACTCTCACCATCTAAAGGGGAAACAGCCACCAAGTTTGTAAAAGGCTGTTTATTGTTAAGTCACCAGAAGTATCTGGTCCTGAAACAACTTATATGACATGCAGAATAGGCTCATGTTACAATGAGATTAAGAACTGGATTTGGGGAGAGGGTATAGCTCAAGTGGTAGAGTGCATGCTTAGCATGCACAAGGTCTTGAGTTCAATCCCCAGTACAGTCTCTAAGAATAAATAAATAAATAACCACCCCTCATTCCCCCCAAAAAACTAAATAAAACTTCAAAAAAATTATCTTATTTAAAAAACCCAATCTGTAAAAGAACAGGATTTAATATCTTTGCTCCTATACCAACAGTAGTATTTTAGTAAACTGGCTGTCCTAGGAGAAAAAAAGAAAAGAAGGAAGGAAAGGAGGAAAGAGAGAGGGAAGGAGGGAGGACTGGAGGGAAGGAGAGAGGGAAAGAAAAAAAGGAAAGCCCTAATTGTGGAATTTGCCAATTTCCACAATGTAAATACTACTGCAATAGCCAATTTTGAGCTACCACTGGTAATACAGGTTTGCAAATTTCCTGGATATTTAATAATTAGCTCAAATGAGCTGTTATCAACCAGGTCCAGCACACTATTGTGCAGCAAATATACTTACTTTCATCAGAGTACTTACTACCCTCTATGTATTTATCTGCTTTCCTATTGGTCTTCTTGTAAGCAAATTAAAATCAGAGACTGTGTCTTACTCATCTCTGTATATCCAATACCTAGCATAATACTTGCCTTCATGAACAGCTAATTGAAGAAATGAATAAATGAATATCAATCTGGTGAATATTTAAATTTTAAATATAAAGAATTTTTACAAGCATTGAGTAGGGGGAATGGAACCCACTATTCCCAATGTCAGTACTAAATGTCAGTAGATATTTCCGCACTGTCTATAGAACCAGTAGGAAAATAAGTTGAAGAACATCTAGTAACTCTAGTCAAGTTGTCAGTTTCAGGGATTAAATTTCTCAGAAAACACACCATGTAATAAATGCTTCAAAAACTGTTTTTTAAAACCTTAAGATGGTATAGCATATTAGAAACAGTTCTGTACAAGCCTGGGTTTGAATCCCAGGTCTGCTGTCTGTCAAATACTAGCTTCACAAGTTCTTAGGCTCAGTGTACAAACAGTAAATAAAAGTAACAGTACCACCTTTACAGGAGTGCTTGCAATTAGTTACCCGACATGTTATAACTGTCTTTAAGACAATTCCACAAATCACCTAAAGATAAATTTAAAAAATAAAAATAAGGAAACAGTTTTTTAAAAAGGTACTTTTTATACTTTCTGAAACCAACACACAAAAATCAATCACATTTATACTCATTAATAAACATACAGAAACTGAAATTTAAAACAATACCATTAACTATCACTCCAAAGAAAATTAAATAACTAGGTATAAACTTAAAACCAGCACAGGATCTTAAAGCTGTGAACTATATAATACTGATGAAAGTAATAAAAGAATATGTTTAAAACACAGGAGAAATCTTTGAGACCTAAGAGATAGATAAAGAGCTCTTAAATTCGACACTAAAAGTATGATCATAAAAGGTAAAATTGGTAAGTTAAGCCGCATCAAAATTTTTAAACTCTGTTCTGTGGAAAACTGTTAAAAGGATGCTACAGACCAGCCAGACTGGGACAAAGTATTTGAAAATAACATATCCAGCAAAGGACTAGTATCTATACTATATCAAGAACTCTCAAAACTAAACAATAAAAAAAAAAAATCAAGCAATTCAGTTAGAAAGGATACAAAGAGTCATTTCACTGAAGGGAGTATACCACTGGCAAATAATCACATAATAATATGTTCAACATCATTAACTATCAGAGAATGAAAATTAAAACCACAATGAGATATCACTATACACCTATCAGAATGTCTACAATGAAAAACAGTGACAATGCCCAAAATTAGTACAAGGATGTAGAGTGGACCATCATACACTGTCGGCAGGAATGTAAAAGGATTGGCAGTTTCTATAAAACTAGACAAATAATTACCATAACCCAGAAACTGCATTCTTAGGCATTTATCCCATAAAAAAATAAAAACTTATGTTCACAGGAGGGAATTCTTAGAAGGTGGCAGAGAAGAAAATACCAGGAATCCATCTCCCTACCTACACAGTAACTACACTAGTGAAATGCAACTATTTTGGAACTACTGAGTCTATTGAAGGCTTTTGAGATCCAGGGAAGGTTTGGATGGTAAGTTACAGCTAACTTTGGTCGATTTCATCACTAGGTATAGTAGCAGTTACAGTACACCAGCCCCTAGCCCCACGGCAGGCAGATGTGCACTTGTTCCTGAAGCAGCTTGCACACAGCTTGTAGAAGCCAAGGTGGGCCAAAAGGACCCTATCCTTCAAATATCAGGGATCTGTGCTCTAATCACTGGTGCTTCTGATCACGTAGGTGTAGACAAAGAGGAGGGAAAACATGATTGTTGCACTTCCCCTCATTGCTGCAAACCTCTCCCATCCTCACTGAAATGACTGTCAGGGAATTTAAAGGGCCAGCACGCTTTCCTATCCACCTTTTATTTTTCTTTTTCTCCCTGTTTGAGAGCCATACATTATAGACTAGGACATGTAAAAGCAACTGCATACATGAGGAAAATCAGAAAGTGACCATGTATAACCAGGGAAAGGAACAGAAAAGACCTGAGAAGACCTTAAGTTTAAACCTCAGAGTCTTAACACAGAGACAGCCAACAAAAACAAATATACAAATAAGTAAATAACAAATAGAAGCATACGTTGAGGAAGGAAAGATTCTGATTTCCAGAGTTACCAGATTATTAGATTCAAATATCCATTTTTCAACAAAAAATCACAAGGCATACAAAGACACAAGAAAGCATGGCCCATTCAAAGGAAAAATCAACAGAAATTATTCCTGGAAAAGAGCTGTTTGTGGATATGCTACTCAAAGACTTGAAAACAACCATCTTTAAAATACTCAAAGAACTAAAGGAAGATGTAAAGTAAAAAAACGTATAAACAAAATGAAATATTAATGAAGAGACAGAAAGCTAAAAAAGAAACCAAAAATAATTCTGAAACTGAATAGTACAGTAACTGATATGAAAATCTGATTATTAGGATTCAAAGGCAGACTTGAGCAGTAGAATAAAGAATCTGTGAAGTTGAAGACAGGACAATAGAATTTAACCAGTCTGAAGAACAGGAAGAAAAAAAACTTTAAGAAAAGTGAACAGAGAGTAAGATATCTGTGGGACACCAACCAACAAATCAGTATTTGCATTGTTGGAGTTCCAAAAAGAAAGGAGAGAGATAAAGGGACAGAGAGGTTATTTGAAGAAATGATGGCTGTAAATTTCCCAAATTTATCAAAGACATGAAAGTTCAATATCCAAGAAAATCAACAAACTCCAAGATGAATTTAAAGAGACTCGTACTGAGACATACTATAATAAAACTTTCAAAAGTCAAAGAGAAAAAGAGAATATTGAAAACCCAAGAAAGAAGCAATGTGTCACATACAAGGGATCCTCAGTAACATCACCAGTGGACTTATAATAAATTTTGGAGGCCAGAGGCAGTGGGTCCACACATTTAAAGTGTTAAAATAAAACATGGTCAACCAAGGATCCTATATTAGCCAGCAAAACTGTCATTCAAAAGTGAGGAACAAATTAAGACATTCCAGATAAACTAAAGCTTAGGGAGTTCATGGTCACTAGACCTGCCTTGCAAGAAAAGCTCAATGGAGTACTGCAAGGTGAAATGAACGGACACTGGACAGTAACTCAAAACTGTATGATGAAATAAAGATCTCAATAAAAGGAAGCATGTGGCAGTTATAAAACCTAGTACTACTGTAACAATAGTTTGTAACTGTACTCTTTGTTTTCTACATGATTTAAGAGACTAATACATCTAAAGAAAAAAATAATTGTGAGTCTAAAAGCTAGTATTATGGTAACTTTGGTTTGCAACCCCGCAAGTTTTTTCTACATGATTTAAAACTAATGCATTTTTACCCTCCTACACTGCTGGTGGGAATGCAGTTTGGTGCAGCCACTATGGAAAACAGTGTGGAGATTCCTCAAAAGACTAGGAATAGACTTACCATATGACCCAGGAATCCCACTCCTGGGCTTGTATCCAGAAGGAACCCTACTGCAGGATGACACCTGCACCCCAATGTTCATAGCAGCACTATTTACAATAGCCAAAACATGGAAACAGCCTAAATGTCCATCAACAGGTGACTGGATAAAGAAGAGGTGGTATGTTTATACAATGGAATACTACTCAGCCATAAAAACCAACAACATAATTCCATTTGCAGCAACATGGTTGCTCCTGGAGAATGTCATTCTAAGTGAAGTAAGCCAGAAAGAGAAAGAAAAATACCATATGAGATCGCTCATATGTGGAATCTAAAAAACAAAAACAAAAACAAAGCGTAAATACAGGACAGAAATAGACTCATAGACAGAGAATACAGACTTGTGGTTACCAGGGGGGTGGAGGGTGGGAAGGGATAGACTGGGATTTCAAAATTGTAGAATAGATAAACAAGATAACACTGTATAGCACAGGGAAATATACACAAAATGTTATGATAACTCACAGAGAAAAGAATGTGACAATTAGTGTGTATATGTCCATGAATGACTGAAAAATTGTGCTGAACACTGGAATTTGACACAACATTGTAAAATGATTATAAATCAATAAAAAATGTTAAAAAAAATAAAATAAAATAAAAATAAATAAATAAATAAATAAAACTAATGCATTTTTAAAAATTACTAGTCTATGTTTTGGGGCACAGAATATATAAAGATGTAATTTTCAGACATCAACAACCCAAAAAGATAGGAAGAGCTCTATAAAGGAACAGAATTTTTATATGTTATTGAAGTTAAGCTGGTATAAATTCAAATAAGGGTGTTAAAACTTCAGGATATTAAATATAATTCCCATGGTAACTACAAAATAGATATAGAATATAAACAAAAGGAAATGAGAAACGGATTTAAATGTTTTACTATAAAAAGTCAACTAAACACAAAAGAAAACTGTAATGCAGAAACCAAAGGTACAAGAAAGCTATAAGGCATAAAGGAATTAAAAAATAATAGATGACAGAAATAACAAATATTTACAAAAATGACAGAAGTAACAGCATAACAAAATCCCTCCTTGTATGTAATTATTTTAAATGTAAATGAGTCAAACTCTCCAAGCAAAAGGTAGAGACAGGCAGAGTGGATAAAACACATGTTTCAATTCAATGTCTATAAGAGATTAACTTTATATGAAAAGACACAGACAGATTACAAGTGAAAGGATGGAAAAAGATACTCAATGCAAATAGTAAACAAAAAGAGCAGGGGTGGCTATACTGATATCAGATAAAAGAGGATTTATAACAAAAAAGGTTATAAGAGACAAAGAAAGGCATTATATATTAATAAAAGATTTAATATAGCAATAATATGTAATAATTCTAAACATTTACGTGCCTAATGACAGACCAGTAAAATTGACAAAGCAAACACTGACAGAATTGGAGCTGTATAACAACGGTAGGAGATTTTAATATCCCACTCTCAAAAATGAATAGAACAATCAGAAGGTAAGTAGGAAAACAGAAGACTTAATCAACACAAGAACTAACTATATCTAATAGATATATATAGAACACTAAACCCAACAATAACAGCATACACATTTTTCTTAATTGCACATTTCCAAACAGACCATATGTCAGGCAACAAATTAAGTCTCAATAGATTTAAACAGATTGATACCATACAAAGGGTCTCCTCCAACCACATCAGGATGAAGTTAGAAGCCAATAACAGAAAGAAAACTGGAAACTTCACATATTTATGGAACTTAACAAACTTTTAAACTACCAATGGATCAAAAAAGAAATTGCAAGGGAAATTACAAAATATTTGGAGATGAACAAGAATGAAAACACAACATATTAAAACTATTGGCATGCAGTAAAAGTGGTGCTAGGGGGGAAATTTATAGTCATTAATGTTGATATTTAAAAAACAAAAAAAAAGATCTCAAGTCAACAACCTAAGTTTACAACATAAGAAATTATAAAAAGAAAAACAAATTGAGCCAACAAAGCAAAAGGAAGAAAATGATAAAGATTAGAGCAGAATTAAATGAAATTGAGAACAGAAAACCAACAGAGAAACTCAACGAAACAAAAAATTAGTTCTTCAAAAAGTTAAACAAAATTGATAAACCTTTAGCCAGAACTACTAATAATAAAAAGAAAAACTCAAATTATTGAAATCAGAAATAACAGCAGGGCTATTACTACCAATTTTACCAAAATAAAAAGGATTATAAGAAAGGACTATGAACAGTTGTATCCCAACAAACTGGATGATCTAGATGAAATGGACAAATTCATGGAAACACAAAACCTACCTTCTAATCATGAAGAATTAGAAAATGCAAATAGACCTATAATATGTAAGGAGATTGAATCATTAACCAAAAATCTTCTAACAAAGAAAAACTCTGGACCCAACGACTTCACTAGTGAATTCCATCACACATTTCAAGAAGAACTAATACCAAACCATTAAAGATGGCAACATTAAAAAACAGCAGACCTGGCCCCCAACAGAGCTGTGACAACCACAGAGCAAACAGGAGGCCCCATTAAACATCCAGTGCAGGCACTGGTCACCACACCAACCACACACCCTATCAAGGGGATAATAGCCAGCACAAACAGAGGACAGACATAGCAGCCATCAATAGTAAAAACAGTCCTTACAACAAAAATATTAGATACATAGAGACTACACAGGGAGACTCCCACATAAAAACAGCCCATCAAGACCACAGTAGATAACTGTTAACCCTAAATTCTTAAGTCAGAGAAATATAGGTAAAAGGAAAAAGAAAGGGAACCATTCCCAATTAAAAGAACAAGAGAAATCCCCTGAAAGTACAACCAATGAAATACAACTCTCCAGAATATAAGAGTTCGAGTTCAAAAAGGAGACAATAAAAATACTGAAGAAATTAAGAAAGGCTATCGATAGAAATACAGATTATTGTGAAAAAGAACTAGAAACTATAAAGAGCCACTTGAAATCAGAAAACTCAGTTGCTGAGATGAAAGTAGAGCTAAAGGCAACAAATAGCAAACTAAATAATGCAAAAGAATGAATAAGTGACCTGGAAGACAGAATAATGGAAATCACCCAATCAGAACAGCAGATAGAAAAAGAAATGAAACCATAAGGAAAAGAAAACGACAACCTATGGAATGGGAGAAAATTTTTACAAAAGATGAAACTGACAAAGGCTTGATGTCCAGAATATACAAGCAGCTCATACGACTTAAGAAAAAAACAAACAACCCAATCCAAAAATGGGCAAAAGACCTAAACAAGCAATTCTCCAAGGAAGAAATACAAATGATCAATAGGCACATGAAAAAATGCTCAATATCACTAATTACCAGAGAAATGCAAATCAAAACTACAATGAGGTATCACCTCACACCAGTTAGAATGGCCATCATTCAAAAGTCCACAAATGATAAATGCTAGAGAGGCTGTGGAGAAAAGAGAACCCTCCTACACTGCTGGTGGAAATGCAGTCTGGTGCAGCCATTGTGAAAAACAGTATGGAGATTCCTCAAAAGAGTAGGAATAGGCTTATCATATGACCCAGCAATCCCACTCCTGGGCATATATCCAGAAGGAACCCTACTCCAAAAAGACACCTGCACCCCAATGTTCATAGCAGCACTATTTACAATAGCCAAGCCATGGAAAGAACCTAAATGTCCATGACAGATGACTGGATAAAGAAGAGGTGGTATATTTATACAATAGAATACTATTCAACCATAAAAATGACAACTTAATGCCATTTGCAGCAACACAGATGTCCTTGGAGAATGCCATTCTAAGTGAAGTAAGCCAGAAAGAGAAAGAAAAATACTGTATGATATCACTCATATGTAGAATCTAAAGAAGAAAGAGAAGGAGAAGGAGAAAGAGAAGAAGAAGACAAATGAATTTAAACATGAAACAGAAACAGACTCACAGACATAGAATACAAACTTTTGGTTGCCAGTGGGGAGGGGGGTAAGAAGGGACAGACTGGGAGTTCAAAATCTGTAGATACGGACAGGTATATATAGAATAGACAATCAAGTTTATACTGTATAGCACAGGGAAATATATACAAGATCTTGTGGTAGCTCACAGTGAAAACAAATGTGACAATGAATATATGTATGTTCATGTATGACTGAAAAGTTGTGCTCTGCAATGGAAACTGACACAACATTGTAAACTGACTATAACTCAATAAAATAAAATTTTTAAAAAGAGATGTAAAAAAAAAAAGAAAAAGAAATGAAAAAAAAAGAAAGGAATATAAGAGACTTAAGGGATAATATAAAGCATGACTATCTATGCATAATAGGGGTTCCAGAAGGAGAAGAAAGAGAAAGGAGGATAGAAAATGTATTTGAAGAAATTAAGCTGAAAACTTCCCAAACCTAAAGAAGAAAACAGATATCCAAGTACAGGAAGGACAGAAGGTCCCAAACAAGATGAACCTAAACAAACCTACACCAGCACATATTATTATTAAAATGGCAAAAGTTAAAGAGAAATTTCTAAAGGCAACAAGATTAAAACAAAGAATATATTACAAAGGAACCCCCATAATGCTATCAGCTGATTTCCCTACAGAAATGTTGCAGCCCAGAAAGGAGTGACAAAATATATTCAAAGTCCTGAAAGAGGAAAACCTGCAACTTAGGATACTCTATCCAGCAAGATTACCATTTAGAACAGAAGAAGAGAGAAAGAATTTCTCAGACAAGCAAAAACTAAAAGAATACAGCAATACTAAAAACTATCCTAAAAGAAACATTGATTTTCCCTAAATAGAAAAGAAATCCAGCAATGTAGAGAAAAAAGAAAATCACTATAGGAAATGTGATAATAACTATAATAAACAGCAAATAATAAACACTAAGATGTAAAAGAGGACATCAAAATCATACAATGTCAGGGAGGGGAGTAAGAAAATTAGATTTTTTTCTTTTTTTTTTTTTAAGAATGTGTTTCAGCTTATATAATTACCAGTCTAAAGTAAGTATATATAGTAATGGTTTAACATACTTGAAAAACAGGGTAACCATAAGTCAAAAACACAATAGAGACACAAAAACCAAAAAGAAAAGAACTCAAGCAAAATACAAAATAAAATCAACAAGGTAAAAAAAAGGAAAAAACAAAAACAAAAAGAAAGAAACAGAAAAAATACAAAATCCCCTGGAAAACAAGGTTTAAAATGGCAATAAATACATATCTATCCATAATTACGTTAAATGTCAATGGACTAAACACTCCAATCAAAAGACATATAATGGGAGACGGGGTAATAAAACAAGAGCCTCAAAATGCTGCCTTCATGAGACCTACTTTAGGACAAAGAATACACATAGATTGAAAGTGAGGGGATAGAAAATGATATTTCATGCAAATGGAAATGACAAGATAGCAGGGGTTGCAAAACTCGTAACAGAGAAAACAGACTTTAAAACAAAGGTCATAAAGAAAGATAAAGAAAGACACTATATAATAATTAAAGGATAGATGCAAGTAGAGGATATTTTACTTGGTAACATATATGTACCCAATATAGGAGCATTTAAATGCATAAAACAAATACTGACAGACATAAAGGGAGAAATTGACAGGGATACAGTAATAGCAGGAGACCTTAACACTCCACTAACATCATTGGACAGATCTTCCACACAGAAAGGTAACAGAGATACTAAATGATACAACAGAACAGTTAGACTTAATTGATATCTTCAGGACATTACAACCAAAAAACAGAACATACATTCTTTTCAAGTGCACATGTAACATTCTTTAGGACAGACCACATACTCAGACACAAAACAAGCCTCAACAAATTTAAGAGGATAGAAATTATTTCAAGCATCTTTTCTGACCACAGTGGCATGAAACTAGAAATCAAACACAGAAAAAGAAAAAAAGACTGAAGACTAATCAGCATGCTACTAAAAAACCAATGGGCCAATGACGAAATCAAAGAGGAAATTTTAAAATACCTTGAGACAAATGACAATGAAAACACAACCACACAAAATCTATGAAATGCAGCAAAAGCAGTCCTAAGAGGAAAGTTCATAGCGATACAGGCTTTCCTCAAAAAACAAGGACGATCTCAAACAGACAACATAATCTACCACCTAAAAGAATTAGAAAAAGAAGAACAAACAAAACCTAAAGTCATCAGAAGAAAGAAAATAATAAGCATCAGGAATGAAATAAATAAGAGATTTAAAAAACACTAGGAAAAAAATCAATAAAACCAGTAGTTGGTTTTTTGAAAGAGTAAACAAAATCAACAAACCTCTGGCCAGGCTCACCAAGAAGAAACAAGAGAGGACATAAATAAACAAACATTAAGAAGTGAAAGAGGAGAAATTACACCCAATATCACAGAAATTAAAAAAAAATAAGAGTAAACTATGAACAATTATGTATCAACAAATTGGACAACCTAGAAAAAATGGACAAGTTTCTAGAAACATACAGTCTACCAAAACTGAATCAAGAAGAAACAGATAATTTGAACAGACTGATCACTAGAAGTGAAATAGACTCAGTAATTTAAAAATAAAAAGAAACAAACAAAAAAACTCCCTGCAAACATAAGTCCAATACTGGATGGCTTTACTGAGGAATTCTACCAAGAGTACAAGGAAGAACTTATACCAGTCCTTCTCAAACTCTTCCAAAAGACTGAAGAATAGGTGACACTCCCAAACTCATTCTGTGAAGCACCATCACCCTGATACCAAAACCAGACAGAGACATTACCAAAAAAGAAAACTGCAGGCCAATACATTTTTTTAAAAAACATTTTTTTGAGTTATAGTCATTTTACAATGTTGTGTCAAATTCCAGTGTAGAGCACAATTTTTCAATTATACATGAACATACATATATTCATTGTCACACTTTTTTCACTGTGAGCTACCACAAGATCTTGTATATATTTCCCTGTGCTATACAGTATAATCTTGTTTATCTATTCTGCATATGCCTGTCCATTTCTACAAATTTTGAAATCCCAGTCTGTCCCTTCCCACCCTCCAAGGCCAGTATCTTTGGTGAATATAGATACAAAAATTCTAAGCAAAATATCAGTAAACCAAATCCAACAACACATAAAAAGATCATACACTACAATCAAGTTTGATTCATCCCAGGGACACAAGGATGGTTTACCAGAAGCAAACCAGTCAATGTGCTACACCACATCAACAAAAGAAAAAATGAAAATGACATGATCATCTCAACAGATGCAGAAAAATCATTTGATAAAATTCAGTATCCATTCATGATAAAAAAAATCCTTTTACCAAAGTGGGCATAGAGGGAATATATCTTAACATAATAAAAGCTATTTATGATAAACCCACAGCCAACATAATACTCAACAGTGAAAAACTGAAAGCTTTCCTGCTAAAATCTGAAACAAGACAAGGATGCCCACTCTTAAAACTTCTATTCAACATAGTACTGGAAGTCCTAGCCACCTTCTATTCAACATAATATTGGGAGTCCTAGCCACAGCAATCAGACAAGAAAAAGAAAAGGAAATCAAATCAGAAGTGAAGAGGTAAAATTGTCACTGTATACAGATGACATACTATATATAGAAACCCCTAAATATCCACACAAAAACTAAAAGAGCTGATAAATGAATTCAGCAAGGTAGCAGGATACAAGATTAACATACAGAAATCTGTTACATTTATTTACACTAATAATGAAACATCAGAAAAGGAAAGCAAAAAAACAACCCCTTTTTAAATCTCATTTAAAAATACTTAGGAATAAACTTGAAAAGTGAGGTGAAAGATTTATATGCAGAGAACTATAAAACATTAAGGATATTAAAGATGATTTAAACAAACAGAAGATATCTCATGCTTTTGGATTGGAAGAATAAATATTGTTAAAATACCCATAATACCCAAAGCAATTTACAGATTTAATAAGATCCCTATCAAATTACCCAGAAAATTTGTCACAGAACTAGAACAAATAACCCTAAAATTTATATGGAATCACAAAAGACCCACAATTGCCAGACTAATACTGAAGAAAAAGAACAAAGCTGGAGGCATAAGTCTCCCAGGCTTCAGACAATTCTACAAAGCTACTGTAATCAAACGTGTGGAATTGGCACAAAAATAGACATATGGATCAATGAAACAGAACAGACAGCCCCAAAATAAACCCATACACCTATGGGCTATTAATCTTAAACAAAGGAAGCAAGAATATACAATGGAGAAAAGATAGCCTCTTTGGTAAGTACCTTAGGAAAGTTGTACAGTATATCAATGAAGGTAGAACACACTCTCACACCATACACAAAAATAAACTCAAAATAGCTTAAAGACTTAAATATAAGACAAGACACCATAAATCTCCTAGAAGAAAACATAGGCAAAACATTCTCTGAGATAAATCATTGCAGTGTTCTCCTAGGCCAGTCTACCATGGCAATAGAAATTAAAGGAAAAATAAACAAATGGGACCTAATAAAACTTATAGGCTTTTGCACAGCAAAGGAAGCTATAAACAAAACAAAAAGATACCCTACAGAATGGGACAAAATATTGTTCAAATGATGCAGCTGACAAGGGCTTAATTTCCAGAACATATAAACAGCTCAAACAGCTTAATAACCCCCCCAAAAAAATCAAAAATTGGGCAGAAGACGTGAACAAACATTTTTCCAATGAAGATATACAAATGGCCAAAAGGCACATGAAAAGATGCTCAGTATCACTAATTATCAGAGAAATGCAACTCAAAACTACAATGATGTATCACCTCACACAAGTCAGAATGGCAATCATTAAAAAGTCCACAACAATAAGTGCTGAAAAAGGTGTGGAGCAAAGGGAACCTTCCTATACTGTTGGTGGGAATGTAATTTGGTGCAGTCATTATGGAAAACAGTATGGAAATCCCTTAAAAACTAAAAATAGACTTACCATGTGATCCAGCAGTCCTACTCCTAGGCATATATCTGAAGGAAACTCTAATTCAAAAAGATACATGCACCCCAGTGTTCATTCCAGCACTATTTACAATAGCCAAGACATAAGCAGCCTAAATGTCCATCAACAGATGACTGGATAAAGAAGTTGTGATACATACACACATACGCAGACACATACACACAATGGAATACTACTCAGCCATAAAAAGAATGAAATAATGCCATTTGCAGCAACATGGTTGGATCTGGAGAATATCATTCTAAGTGAAGTAAGACAGAAAGAGACAAATACCATATAATGTCATTTATATGTAGAATCTAAAAAAGATGACACAAATGAACTTAGTTGCAAAATAGAAATAGACTCACAGACATAGAAAAGAAACTTATGGTTACCAGTGGAGAAAAGGCGGAAAGGGATAAACTGGCAGTTTGGGATATGCGGATACTAACTACTATACATAAAATAGATAAGCAGATAAACAAGATCCTATTGTATAGCACAGGGAACTATATTCAATATCTTGTATAAATAAGCATATATATTTAACTGAATCACTGTACACCAGAGATGAACACAACATTGCAAATTGATTATACTTCAATAAAATATTTTAAAGCCTTATGTTCACATGAAAACCTGTACATAACTGTTCATAACAGATTTATTTATAACAGCTCATAAACAGAAACAATCTCCTTAAGTTAGTAAATGATTAAAGATTAGTACACCCATACAATTTGGAATACTACTCAGCAACAAGAAAGAACAAACTACTGATGCATACAACAACCTGGATGAGTCTCAAAGGGAATTACACTGAGTGAAAAAAAGCCAATCACAGTAAGCTACATACTCTATGATTCTATATGTAACATTTTCAAAATGACAAAATAATAAAAAGAGGAGTTAGGGTTTGAGATGAGTAGAAACAGATGGAAGGAAGGGGAGTGTGGTTACCAAAGGGCAACAAAAGGAATAATTCTGCTGATTAAACTAGTTTATGTCTTGGTTGTGGCATTGGATCCACAAACCTACACATGTAATAAAGCTGCACAGAACTATATATACAAAACATACACAAAATGAATATAAGTAAAACTGGGGAAATTGAAATAAGATTGGTGGATTGTATCAATGTCAATATCTCGGTTTTGATACCATATTAAAGTTTTGCAAGTTTTACCATAGGAGTAAACTGGATAAAAGGTACACAGGATCATTTTGTATTATTTCTTACAGGTTAACATGCAATTATCTCAAAATAAAAAGTTTAATTTAAAAAATACTATTGACTATTTTTTAAAATGTAATAAAGTGTACTCTAGGGTTTAAAATAAAGGCATTATTTATAACAATAAGCACAAAGGGCAGCAGGTAGTAAATGGAATTATGCTGTCTTAAGATTTTAGTATTCTGTACTGTAGGATAATTAAATTCAAGGTGGACTGAAATAAGCTAAGGATACTTTTTTATTTTTTTTTATTTTCTAACATTTTTTATTGAGTTACAGTCATTTTACAATGTTGTGTCAAATACCAGTGTAGAGCACAATTTTTAAATTATACATGAACATACATATATTAATTGTCACATTTTAGCGAAGGATACTTTTTATAATCTCTATAGGAACCTGTAAAAAATAATTCAGAAATGTATAAACAGCCAGTAGAAGAGATAGGAATACTAAAAAAAATAATCAATTAACTAAAAAAATAAAAGGCAGGAAAAAAATAACCAAAATAACCCACTATAATAAAGAGGACGAAAAGAAAAAATATGATATAACATAAACACAAGTATATCAATTGGTAAACTAAATATTAATAGGCTAAACATTCCCACTAAAAGACAAACATAGTCCTAATAAATATCAAAGTAAGATCCAGTAACATTCTGTTCAGAAAAGATGTACTTTAAAGATGCAAAGTAGTTGAAAGACAAAGGACAAAAAAAGAAATATTGCACAAACACTAATTATAAGAAAGCCAATGTGCAATATTAATAAAAGTAATCTTTAGACAAGAATTATAACCAGAGACAATGGACATTTCATAATGAAAGGGTGGATTAACCAAGAAGACCTAAAAATTCTAAATGTAAATGCACGTAAAAAACGTGTTTAAAATAAAGGAAGCCAAACAACTACAACAATAACAATAACAACAACAGAGCTAAAGGGAGAAATGCACAAATCAATAATCATAGTTTGAGATATTAACACCTCTTTCTCCATAATTAACTAGATGAGGTATAAGGAGCCCTTAATTTCTCTCTGACTGGGGAGGCTGCTCCCAGCACTAAGAATACAAAAGACGTGGTCTAATCTCCTTGTTAATATGACATTTTTCTAAATAGAATAGTAATATTTCCTAGGAAGAGAGGCCTTATAAATAGAACATGTTTTTTTAAAGGATGTTCCTGGTTGAGTATTTCATTATTATATATTTTGTAAATAAATACAGAATGAGAGTTTTTAAGGCAGGGGTCCCTGGAGAAGGTCACATAAGCTATACAACTCTCTGGGAGTAGTAAATGGAGAGGTTTTGTAACTCAAAAGCTCCCCTTTAAATGAATAACCCTGCAAAAACTCACTTGTAGGCCTTGTCTATTACTGTGAGCCTTAGAATATGTGTCCAATAAAGGAAGAAACCTGCAAAGCTGAAATCCATGTCTCTGAGCTCTCCTTGTTTGTCTGATCTGCTTGATTTTCTGCTGTATCTTTGAAATTAATAAAGCATCACAGTAGGTAAGTTCTATGATGTATGTGAGTTTGATCTGCAACATAATGCTTTGTGTTAACTCAATAGAAAAAGCAGGGGAAAAATACAGTATAAAATGTTGAAAAAAACCATCAACCAATTTAAACTAACTGATATCTATAGAATACGACACTCAACAAGTAAAGACAGCTCATCATTTTCAGGTGTACATGGAAAGTTCACCAAGATAAATAATATAGTAGTCCATAAGACAAGTTTAAATACATTTAAAGTATTGAAATTATACAGAGTTGTTCTCTGGTCACAATGAATTTAAATCAGAAGTCAGTAACACTAAAGGTAGATGGAAAATCCTCAAATCTAAATAATCCATGAATCAAGTGGGAAATAAGAACATTTTTTAATGTTTTAAATTGGATGATAAGACAGTATGTCAAAATCATTTGTGGAATGCTACTAAAGCAATGCTTGCAGGAAAATTTATAGCTTTAAATGTTTATGTTAGAAAAGAAGACCTAGAATCAATCACCTAATTTTCTATCTCAAGAAAAGCAAATTACACATAAAGGAAATAGAAGAAAATAATAAAGATAAGAAAAGTCAATGAAATAGGAAAGCAAACGTGCAACAGGATAAAGCTACAAAGCCAAAATTTGGTGTTGTGAAATGGTTAATAAAATTCACAAACTCCTAGGAAGACTGACCAAGAAAAAGAGAGAAAATAAAAATTTCCAGTGCCAAAATGTACTGGAACTAGAGGTGACAAGTAGCACAACAGTGTGAATGTACTAAATGTCACTGAATTATTTACTTTAAAATGGTTAATTTTATGTGAATTTCACCTCTGTAAGTTTTAATAAATTAAAAGTAAATTTAAAATAAAATTTAAAAATTAATTAAAAAAAATTTAAAACACTGAAAACTTCCCACATCAAAAATGAAACAGAGACTACTCTGTATTACTTAATTTTGATTAAAGTAATGTATTTACAGCATTCTCAGTCAAAATGTAAAGATCGCAAAGTCTTGTGATAGTGGTCCGATGGAAGTAAGCACTGATCCATAGATAATGTTTTGGAAATGTGATCATAATAACAAGTATTCTGATCACAAACAGTATACAAATAATTTAAGATACATTTGCTTAATTTCTTGAAGTTAGTGGTTCTTGAGGGGAATCACTTGAAGTCTGGCTCATGAATTATCACAATCAACCTTGTAGTGTAGGTATATGGGAAAAATCCATATTCTCCTTATTAGAATATATGGTTTCCTTAAGAAAAAGGATGATGCCTTGCTTATGTGCTTATGTTGACTTTTCACATAAAACTAGCATGGTGCATGTATATATTACTACTCAGTAAATGTTTGCTGAGCAACATTAAACTGCTTGATTTTCTAACAGGACTCAGGATATGATCTCTCTTAAGTCTGATGCCAGTTGAAACTATATCCATATAACTATAACCAAGTATTGACTTTAAAGGCTTACTAGTTAAAGAATTTGGACTTTGTAGTCTATTTACATCTCAGTGTAATCTTGACCAACTGTATTAACTTTGGTGAATTAGCTGATGTCCCTGAATTTTACCTCTCTAGAGGCAAGATTCCTCATTTGCAAAATGGGGGTGATAATAATTTCCTGGGCACATCATGTAAAGATGGTGATGAAAAAAACAACAGCTAACATTTATTGTGTTCACACATTTTCCCAGCATTATGCTATGTGCCTACATGAATTATGTCAATTAATCTGTAAACCATTCCATCAGGTTACGGTTATCCTTGATTCACAAATGAGAAAACTGATTATTAAAAACTTATCAAAAGTCCTATGTGTAGCTGATGGGTAAGCCAGGATTTCAAAAAGCCTGTGAGCTACCAACCACAGAACTTGACATATAATAAATGCTCAATAAGTTGAAGCTATTATAATTATTTTGCAACTACTAGATTAATCTAAATTATGATTAGGAGAAAAAACATACATAATTTCCAATGATAAAAGAAAAAAGACATATTTATGATCAACTACCCCGTGGCAAGAGGCAGGAAAAGCCAGAATATGAAGAGAGATACATCCAACAGCCTATCTCATGGCTTAAGACACAGAAAGGTATCTAGGGGAATTTTTACTAGCTCAAGGAGATTTTAGAGATATGGATACATATATGAATATATATGTAAATATATATATTCAGACTGTCTCTGAAGCATTTATAATTATCTGAAAAAAATATTTTTAAATCTAAGAGAATGAGGATATTGATTAAATTAAGTAGTGATTAATAACAGTTAAATTTGAAAAAGTTACCATTTTATTTCTAGGTACTCTTAATTCTAAAAATCTGTTTCTAATTATATATTTATAAGTGTGGTGGTTAATAATTTGTTTCTTCTCATGCTTGGCTGTTCTAAGGGTTTTTCTAATGATTTAATTACGTCTGAATTATACCTATAAGAAATCTGGCTATCTAGATCACAATGTTATGTCTAAGGTACTACAATCCACTTGGTAATGGAAGAAGGAAATCAAGAACTTCTTGAGTTCTGATTTTATATGATCACTTTATAAAGAAACAAAAACATCAAGCATACAAAAAAGTGTGTTGAATGGTGAGAGCTTGAAGCATGAAGGAGAATGAGCTGAAGGAACTTGATAAATGTTTGTTGGCAGAGGGAAGGAGGAAGACAGGAAGGGAAAGGTAAGAAGGGGAAAACAGATTCAAAAACGATAACCACACACAGAAATCCTGAGATGGGAAGAGATAAGTAGCCTGGTTGGAATGCAGATTTTGTGCAAGTAAGGTAATACATGCCAAGTGTGATCAAACACTTACCTCAACCCATTGTAGAACAACCTCTTGTAGTCAACATTTATTCTACTGATATTTTCTTTTGTAAGGCGTTCAATGGGGAATAACCGGCCCACATGCTGAAAACCAGGAGCTGTGCTCCTGACATAATTTCTATCAATACCTGGCAACCAAAAAATCTGTAAGGAAAAACAGGAAGTCTTTCAGTGGATAATCAGCTGTCTAGGTACAAACAGCCGCATGTAGTATAGAGGGAGCCCCATTCCAGCATGGGTAACAGTCTGTGGGGAGCAGAGAGATTCTAGACCTTGAAATAAATTTCCCCACTGATATTTAATTGGGTCATTCTTAGATTGCCAAATGTACCTATATAAAGCAATCATCTCCATTATTATAGGGATAGAGGTGATAGAGTCAACCTGGCCTAATATTGTCTAACTCTTACTATAATGGGACTTTCACCAGGGTTGTTCTGGAGCTGAGTTTTCCCAGTTAATATTACAGGACCAAGGGTCCATCGTGTCACCACACTAGCCGAAGTGGATGAAGAGCTGGTAGGTGTGGATGAAAGGTAGGAATCATAAACATCATCTTTGAGAGCAGTCATTTCTTGCCAACAGGGAATGCTATTATGACCCCATCCGTGGGAATAATTCCATTTGCAAAAAGACATACACTTGTTTCACCCATAGGACTCTTCCATATTCTGAGAATTTAAGGATCTGGAATGACTGACTGCATAAAACACAGAGAGTTGCTTCTGAAAAATATGATCAACAAATCTCTGCTCAGATAAGACCTAGCTGTTCTTTCTATATCATTAATGAAAGCTGGACTCCAAAGCCTTAGTGTTCCATACCCAGGTTCTTTCTAATAGCTCTATGTTGGTGACAGTGCAGGTCACATCATATAGTCATTATATACATTCCCTTTTAACAGAGTGATAACATTTCATTTGGTTTGGAACAGCAAACAGCCTCAATGTTTTTCCCCACTCATATAAATTTGAGTCATTCTTAGATTGCAAAATGTGTCTATATATAAAGCAATCATCTCCATTTTTATAGGGAGCAAAATTACTTAATGATCCCAGAGAAGACCTACAAGGTAGGTGAGGTTTAACTGCTATGCCCCTGGAACATGCTACCCACCTCCCAACCTCTACCATAAATACTGAGATGACACATACCAGATGTTGCTCAATCTTCGAGTCAAGGATCACGCGCACTAAATGACGGACATATGTGACTCTGTGAAAATGTTTTGGAGTAGGGACGTTAATATCAAATATCACAAATTTTTTTTCCTTCTGTGCAAGTTCCAATAAATCAGTTAGTTTTGGAATCTTCTGATTTCCTGCTTTTTCTTTATCAACCTCTGATAGGGGTTTCATGTGGTAAAATGGCTTGATCTAAAATAAGTACATCAGAGAAAACACTGGCTCCTATCAAAAGCATTTTCCAATTCTCCTGCTCCCCACACCCAGCCCTACGTCCATGTTGGTCCATTGCCATTCAACCCACCAGGTCCTCTGAAATACTGGTCCTGACATAAGAGTTGCCAAGAAGAGAAATTAAATGTAATCTCCAAAGTTAATTATGGTGTTTGGAACGATTTATTCTATATTGTAGAACCTGCTGTATTTTCACTGAAGGTCCTTCCAGTTCTTGTCTTCAACTTCCTTTTCAACCTTTTTTCTATAACTCAGAGTAATACAATCTCTTTTCAGCCATATTGGCTTCCCACATTTTCTCTCACTGTTCTAGTTTTGTGTAATGGAAAGAAAATAGGCTTTCAGGAATATGTCTGTTTTACATGTTTCAAAAAAAAAACACAAAAATTGAGATGGTGGTCCTCTACTAATATGTGTAGGCTATTAACCAAAGAACTATACCTCATTTTCTAGTACTACCTAACCCTAACATACTCTCTTTTGGTCCTATCTTAACTTTCTTTTATGTCCTAGCTGATAAAGATGTACAATATTTATCACCTTCATCAAAGCAAAATCAACAATTTTCCTGGAAAGTTATGTTTCAGGCATTTAGTGAAGTCCCATTCTACTTTTCTCAAATCTTAAACCAAGATCTTAAGGATGTGCAGTAATCCATTTTGAAATTCTAAGATTGACTCTATAATTCTATTCACATAACTTCTAAGGAGAAATTTTAATTCTACAAAATAACAGTTCATTATCCAGGGTTCAGCTAACTTATTCTGTGAAGGGCCATACACCACCTATTTTTTACTTTAATAGAAACATAGTCTCTGTCATAACTATTCAACTCTGCTATTATAGTGCAAAAACAGTCTTAGACAATTCATAAGTGAATAAGCATGGCTGTATTGTAATAAAACTTCATTCATGGATAATGAAATCTGAGTTTTACATAATTTTTACATGTCATGAAACATTATTCTTTTGATATTTTTTTCCAACCACTTAAAAATGTGAAAACCATTCTGAGTTCACAGGCTGTACGAAAACAGCCAGTGTGGGCTGGATTTGGATAGCAGGCCATAGTTTGCCAACCCCTGATCTAAACCATGATATACTGGCTAAGCAGAGACATAATCTAATGAGATTACAAATTACCCAAACTTATCCAAAGCCAAACACTAAAGACAATTAAGATGATTTCTCAGATAAACTGGGTGTTATACAGTATAGCAAGCAAGCTTTTTTTAAATAGACAGGTTTCTATATGATTTGACTTACTCAAATATCTTGGAACCATTCTCACAAAACAACCAAAAAGACCTTCAGTGATCTCAAAATATTTCTTCAATAATCATCTTTGCTGATCTTCCAGATCTTCATAAACCTTCTTTTTGAAAGTAAAAGGGAAGGCCATGGTCTATTGGTATTAATTAAACAACTTGATGTATATCAAAGATTTTGCCTATTAATGCCTATTCCCTGATCCAATAGCAAAGCTTTTTATCTTTGCCGAAGAAGGAAAAAAAAAGGTCTTGGCTAAATTAATCTAATAATTTTCAGATCTTGTACTAGGTCCATCTTTCTATTTTATGGTACTAATTCAATATAATCCCTGTTGTTCACTAAAAATATTCAATATTTTTATGTTAGTTAATTAATCACAAAATAGCTACCTTTTCTTTCTCATTTCACCATTCACCAATATAACAATCTCAATACAGCAACTGTATTATCCTTACCAGTGAAGGAGAATCTCATCATTTCTATAATCTAAGAACTGTTCATAACCAGAACAGATCTTTTGGATGCTCCTATATCAAATCTTAATATTATTTACTGATAGGCTGAACTTAAAAATGAAAAAAGGTAATAACAGACTGATCATGCAGTAATTTTTCCAGATTCTCTTATAGAATCAAATTAAGTGGCTAAAATTATGGCCTTCTCTAGGGCATATGGGATTACTAAAAATAAAAGGGTAAATACACTCACTGATTGCTTGTTTGCTTTTGAAGTAGTTCACAAGTTTGAAATGCTATGGAGAAAAAAAGAGGTTTTTAACCTCTTCAGTTATCTGTATTAAAAAGTTAACAAATATACATACTACTTAGTGCTTTGGAACTCCCTCAATGAATTGCTGTCTTAGAAATAGAGCTCCACAATAAAACAGACATTAGGGGAGATGTTTTGGCAGATCATCATACTAAACAGAATGCTCTGATTAATGTCCTTAGACAAGGGCCTCTTATAGAGAAGACTAATCTAAGGAACTCAAGAATTCCATCATAAATGCAAACTTGGTGACTTAAGAGAAATTTATTCTCTCACAGTTTGAAGGCCAAAAGTCCAAAATCAAGGTGTTGGCAGGGCCACACTCACTCTGGTGGCTCTGGGGGAGAATCTGTTCCTTGCCTCTACTAGTTTCAGGTGACTGCTGGCATGCCTTGGCCTTCCTTGGCTAAAAGCGACATCATTCCAATCTCTGGTCATATTGCTTCTCTTCTTTCTGTGGTTTCCTCTATTTGTGTGTCTGTTTTCCCTTTGTCTATTACAATGGTAACAGATAATTGTATTCAGGGCCCACCTAGATAATCCCAGATAAACTCCTTCTCTCTAGATCCATAACTTAATCTCATCTTTTGCCTTATATGGTAATATTCACAGGGTCTGGGGATTCGGATGTGGCTATATATTTTTATGGGTCACAATTAACATAATATACCAATTTTATTAATAAGGATAATTTTTTAAAGTAATATCTAAATGAAGGAAAATATCCTTGAGCTAGTAGTAGAAGATAAAAAATTCTTGAGATGTAATAGTGAATGTTTATCATGACAATTCTCATAGAAAACATGTGTAAACTCCACCAAGGTTGGGTGTATAATTCCTGTGTTCTTTTAGTATGTGGGAATCAGGTTTCTTGACATTAACCCAGGCCAAGGTTAAATATTCTGTGGGCCTCTTAGACCTCTCAAATCGAAGGACTCCTCAAACCCTCAGAAAACAATATCTGCTTATAAAGAGTGAAAAAATGGCATATTTCCTAGGAAAGAGCCTTTTAGGGATATCAATCCCATCAACAGGAATTGAATAACTTGAGGAGGTAACTACCAAAAATTTGTCTTCCACTTTTGCTGATATGATACATAGCATAGCCCAAGCCCTTGGTATACAATATAAATGTTAAATTCTTTAGCCTGAGTAGTTATGGAAAATAAAAAAGCCTGGGATTTACTTTTGACCAACTAGCACCATTGTTAACACTCTGTATTGTACCTGATTAAAGATAAATTTTGGCTTGATTAGTAGGGGCGAGGTGGGGTATTAAATGCAATTACAAGGACTTGCATTGGACTTGGCTTTGTGGCAGTGGATGCTACTGGAAACACAGTGTTTTAGGGAAATTAACTTATCAATGCCATTAACTGTACATTTTCAACGACATGAGAGAGAAGAAATGAGTCTAACACTTGAATTTGCTTACTAAGCCCTGGATACTAGATAAGCATTCATTCAGCAAGCTTATGCTGTGTGCTCATGAAACAAGAATTCTGCTCTCAAAATATTCACAGTTTAGTAAAGGGGATAAGACAGACAGACAAAAAAATTGCATTTAATTTGCCCTCAGAACACTACTTTTTAAAAAGGAAAAAACTGAAGCTTAAAAGGACAAGTGACATGCCCAATGATTCAACTAACAGGTAAGTGAAAACTGACACTGAACAATTCCAGGCAAAAATCCAGCCAATGCTAGCATTCTTTCCTTGGGTATATTATTTCCCACTACATATATCATGCGAGAATAAGAGCACTCAGAGCTGGTTAGTAACGAGATGGGGAGTTAGTACCAGAATGTATTTTAACAAACTACTTTCTTCACCAAGAAAATCTTGTTATGGAAAGATAAAAGCTGACTGAACTAAACAGTGTGTTTAGTGATACAGCTTCATTATTGGTCATCTGCCCACATAGCAGATGTCTTGTATTTCCCCAAAATAACCGTGTGCTTTGTGCTAACTATGGTATGCCCTTTATTATTTTTAAATAACAGAAACAAAAGTTCCTCACTTCTGAAGGAGCTCAAATTCCTTAAATTTATGTTATCTTCTGCTATTTTTATTTTAAAACATTGTATTATCAGTCTACTTAAGTGTAGTAAAACTATAACCATTCATTGTTCTCAAGTACTTAATAGTCTTAAGTGATCAATCCACTACGATAACATTTATTGTGTTGTCTTTTCAACATGGGATTCTAAACACATAAAAACAGAGCTCCTTGAACAACACAGGAGTTAGGAGTACTGACCCTCACATAGTCAAAAACCTGAGTATAACTTTATAGCTGGTCTTCTATATCCAGAGTTCTGCACCTTCAGATTCAACCATGGATGTTGTAGTACTCTAGTATGTATGTATTTTCTTTTAATCTGCATATAAGTGGACCCATGCAGTTCAAACCCATGTTGTTCAAGGGTCAACTGCGAAATTATTAAATGTTTTCGCACCCCAAATTATGTGCTGTTTCTTAGACACCAAAATTTCATTCTTCATGCTATAAACCATATTATAGTGCTTACAAGCAAGAAGGACACCAGAAACAATTAGATATGTTTGGTATGCTCCGTATTGTTTTTAATCTTGGCACTATCCCTTGTCTTGAAATCTATGGTAAGTGTACGTTTATCTTTGTAAGAAATAGCCAATGGTCTTCCAGAGTGGTTGTATCATTTTGCATTCCCACTAGCAATGCATGAGAATTCAACTGATCCACATTCTTACTACTTGTTGCTATTCCCAAATCTTTTTAAAAATTCATCTACAGGTTCTACAATAGTATCTTACTCTGGTTTAAATTTGCATTTCTTTAACAATTAATTAAATTGAGTATCTTTTCATGTGCATGCTTGCCATCCATGTACTTCTTTGGTGAAGTATCCATTCAAATATTTGGCCATTTTTCAAATGGGCTATTTTCTTGTAAGTTTTGAATTTTCTTTATATATTGTAGATAAAAGTCCTTTGTCAGACATATGACTTGCAAACATTTTCTCCCAGTCTTGACTTGTCTTTTCATCCTCGTGACAATGTCTTTCACTTGAGGCCCAATTTATCTATTTTTTCTTTTAAGAATCGGGCCCAACAATTGAGGCCCAATTTATCTATTTTTTCTTTTAAGAATCATGCTTTTGTTATTCTAAGAATTCTTTATCTAATCTACAGTAATTGCAATTTTTCTTCTACATTTTCTAACAGAAGTTTTATGCTAAATAAGAAAAATAAAAGAATTTTTTTTAGTGTCATTTATTCCCTTTCTGCTGCTGTTTCTTTCATGTAGATCCAAGTTTCTGACCACAATCATTTTCCTTCCCTCTGAAGAACTTCTTTAGATATTCTTGCAAGGCAATTCTCTTGGTGACAAATTATCTCAGTTTTTGTTTGAGAAATTATTTTTCGGTTTTGAAAAATAACTTTTCTGGATGCATAATTTTAGGTCAATGGTTTTTTTTTTCTTTCAACGCTGTATATAGTTTCTTATTTTCATGATTTCTGAAGAGAAGTCTGATGAAATTGTTATCTTTGGTCTTCTATAGGTAAGAATCCCTCTCACTCTGATGTCTATGGATTTTTTTTCTCTTTGGTTTTCTGCAATATGAATATACTATGCCACAGTATAGTTTTGTGTGTGTGTGTGTGTGTTTATCCTGCTTGGTGTTCTCTCAGCTTCCTGGATGTCTGGTTTGGTGTCTGCCGTTAATTTTGGAAATTTTTCCACATTAATACTTCAAATAGTTCTTCTGTTCCTTTTACTCTTTCTTCTCCATTTGGAATTCCTATCACATGTATGTTATACCCTTTTTAACTGTCCTCCAATTCTTGGCTATTCTGTCTTCTTCTTTTCATTCATTTTTCTCTTTGCATTTCAGTTTAGGAAGTTTCTAGTGACATACTTCAATATCATTGATTTTGTCCTTATCTTTTCCCAGTCAACTGATGCATCCATCAAAGGCATTCTTTATTTCTGTCAAATGTTTTTGATTTCTAGTGGTTCCTTTTGATTCTAGGAGTTTCCATTTTCTGCTTACATTACCTACCTTTTCTTGAATGGTGTGTACTTTTTCCATTAGAGTTCTTAACATGTTAATCATAGTTAATTTAAATTGTCTGACATTCCCAAAATCTGTGCTGAGTCTGGTTCTGAAGCTTGCTTTGTCTCTTCATACTGTGTTTTCTCTTGTCTTTTTAGCATATTATAATTTTTATGTTGGACATGATATAATCAATAATAGGAACTGAGTAATATGAACTAATAGGAACACATTAGTGTTCCTTTTAGTGTCAGGTTTCATATTAATCTGGCTATGACCTGGACTATGTTTAATGTTTGCCCTTGCTATAGGTAACACAGGATGCACTTTCCTTATTTTATTTTGTGTCCTACCCTACTTCTTTGGGTTCCTTAAGAACTCCTTCTTAAACAGAGTCTGTATTGCAGCTCTCTCTGAGTTGTAATCCACTATCATTATGCTGAAGCTCTGTTTATGTAGTGGCAAAGTATTGAGGAAGGGAAGATATTACAATCTTATGATTAAATCTTAGTTTCTTAGTGGGTCTGAGTTTCTGGGCTATGACTTGTAAAAGCATTTTATAGTATTTTTTTAACTTTTTTTTTTTGAGTTATAGTCATTTTACAATGTTGTGTCAAATTCCAGTGTTCAGCACAATTTTTCAGTTATACATGAGCATACATATATTCATTGTCACATTTTTTCACCGTGAGCTACCACAAGATCTTGTTTATACTTCCCTGTGCTATACAGTATAATCTTGTTTATCTATTCTACATTTTGAAATCCCAGTCTGTCCCTTCCCACCCCCTGCCCCCTTGACAACCACAAGTTTGTATTCTATGTCTATGAGTCTGTTTCTGTTTTGTATTCATTTTTTTTTTATTCCACATATGAGCAATCTCATATGGTATTTTTCTTTCTCTTTCTGGCTTACTTCACTTAGAATGACATTCTCCAGGAACATCTGTGTTGCTGCAAATGGCATTATGTTGTCAGTTTTTATGGCTGAATAGTATTTCATTGTATAAATATACTACCTTTTCTTTATCCAGTCATCTGTTGATGGACATTTAGGCTGTTTCCATGGCTTGGCTATTGTAAATAATGCTGCTATGAACATTGGGGTGCAGGTGTCTTTTTGAAGTAGGGTTCCTTCTGGATATATGCCCAGGAGTGGGATTACTGGGTAATATGGTAACTCTATTCCTAGTCTTTTGAGAAATCTCCATACTGTTTTCCATAATGGCTGCACCAAACTACATTCCCACCAACAGTGTAGGAGGGTTCCCTTTTCTCCACAGCCTCTCTAGCATTTGTCGTTTGTGGACTTTTGAATGATGGCCATTTTGACTGGTGTGAGGTGATACTTCATTATAGTTTTGATTTGCATTTCTCTGATAATTAGTGATATTGAGCATTTTTTCATGTGCCTATTGATCATTTGTATTTCTTCCTTGGAGAATTGCTTGTTTAGGTCTTCTGCCCAGTTTTGGATTGGGTTGTTTGTATTTTTCTTATTAAGTCATATGAGCTGCTTATATATTCTGGAGATCAAGCCTTTGTCAGTTTCATTTGGAAAAAATTTTCTCCCATTCTGTAGGTTGTCGTTTTGTTTTACTGGTGGTTTTCTTTGCTGTGCAGAAGCTTGTAAGTTTAATTAGGTCCCCTTTGTTTATTCTTGCTTTTATTTTTATTGCTTGGGTAGATTTTCCTAGGAGAATATTTTTGAGATGTATATCAGATAATGTTTTGCCTATGTTTTCTTCTAGGAGGTTTATTGTATCTTGTCTTATATTTAAGTCTTTGATCCATTTTGAGTTTATTTTTGTGTATGGTGTCAGGGAGTGTTCTAGTTTCACTGATGTATGTGCTGCGCTCCAGTTTTCCCAATATTATTTGCTGAAGAGACTGTCTTTATTCCATTGTATGTTCTTGCCTCCTTTGTTGAAGATTAGTTGACCAAAAGTTTGTGGGTTCATTTCTGGGCTCTCTATTCTGTTCCTTTGGTCTATGTGTCTGTTTTTGTACCAATACCATGCTGTTTTGATTACTGTAGCTCTGCAGTATTGTCTTAAGTCTAGGAGAGTTATTCCTCCAGCCTCTTTCTTTTTCTTCAGTAATGCTTTGGCAATTCTAGGTCTTTTGTGGTTCCATATAAATTTTTATTATGATTTGTTCTAGTTCTGTGAAATATGTCCTGGGTAATTTGATAAGGATTGCATTAAATCTGTAGATCGCCTTGGGCAGTATGACCATTTTAACAATATTGATTCTTCTAATCCAGGAGCATGGGGTATCTTTCCATTTTTTTTAAGTCTTCTTTAATTTCCTTAATCAGTGTTTTATAGTTTTCCATGTATAAGTCTTTCACCTCCTTGGTTAGATTTACTCCTAGGTATTTTATGCATTTCCTAGTATTTTTTTTTTCTCTACCTTTACATGAGATGGAAAGGCCGGAGAGGAACTTGAGTTGACTAATCTCCCTTCCCATGTATCAGATAAGGTTCTGATAAAGTGGTTACCCCTGGAGGCAAAGCCTGTAATGGAGAACACTCTGCATGTATTTCAAAAGGGTTACTTTTCTTCTCCCTCTACCCAAAACAGGAGATGATTTTTCTCTTGATCTTTACTATGAGAACCTGACGGAGTTCCTGGATACACAATCCACAAATGTGTGGGGGCCTGTATAAATTAGGCCTCCAAGAATTTTTATGTCTCAAGATAGTCCACACTCAGCCTCTAGAAATTAGTCAAAATTACCACTTACTTAAACTACTTCAAGCAGTTATTGGCTCCAATGGCTTCTGTTTCTTGTAAGCTGATCTTGGCTGTGATTTTCTGCACTCACCTGTCTCTCCAGATTTCATAGTGATGGTTTACCCTGTGACTTCAATTCTCAGATGGACCTAAGAAAAGTCACTGAATTTCAGTTTGTTTCATTTTTTTTTTCTTGTTTTAAGAATTGGAGTGACAACTTCTACGCTCTTTACATATCAAAGTTGAAACTGGAAGTCCTCTCTGATTAGATTAATGGGTTTTGGTTTTCTTTAAATATTGACCTTGTATCCTGTGTCCATCCTAACCTAATCTAGTCATTCTTGAATTTTTTTTTGTAGATTTCTTGAGGTTTCATACATAAATAATCAGGTCCTCTGCAAATAGAAATAGTTCTATTTCTTCCTTTCCAAACCATTTGCCTTCTTCCTCACTTATTGCACTGCCTAGGACAATAATATGCTGTTGAATAGAGTGATGAGACATCCTTCCTCTTTCCAGGTCTTATTTGGAAATGAGCTCAGGCTTTCACCATTCAGTACAATGGCAGCTTTAGGTATACTGTAGATCATCTTTATCAAGTGAAGGAAAGTTCCTATTTTTAGTTTTCTGACAGAATTTATCAAGAATGGAAGTTGAATTTTATCAAGTGATTTTTCTGCATGTATGGAAATGATTATATTATTTTCTTCATTATGTATGTTAACATGATAAAATTCATTGATTTTCAACTGTGAACCAGCCTTGCATTCTCAAGATAAAACCCCTCTGATCATGACATATTTCCTTTTTATATAGTGCTGGCTTAAGTTTGTTAACTTTTTGTTCAGGATTTTTACATTTTTATTCACAAGGGATATTAGTCTCAAGATTTCTTAAAATGCTTTTTAATGGATGTGTTATTTATTGTGATGTCAGAGAAGTGCTGACATCATAGAAATGCATTAGGTATTCTCTTTCTCCTTCTATTTTCTGGAAGAGATTTGTAGAACTGGTCTTGTTATTTCCTTGTGCATTTGGTAAAAGTCATCATGAATACATCAGCACCTGGAATTTTCTGTTGGAAATTTTTCCACTATAAATTCAACTAATTTAATAGATATAAAACTATAAGTTATGTATTTCTTTCTGAGAGAGTTTTGATAGTTTGTATCTTTAAAGAATTTTTCCATTTCATCCAAATTTTCACCTTTATGAGCACAGAGTTGTTTATAGACAATGATATGCTGGTAAATAATTAACAGCGGGCTCTCCAGGAATATAAAGACCTGATTTGTAGTGTTTTCCAATTTTTGTAGCTTAAATAATACAACCACGCCTAATTTCATAACTGTTTACAACTGGTTTCAAAAATTCTGAAATGTAGTACTGGCTCTTGTGAGCCAATGTGAGGCAGCTCCACTGTCCACACTACTTCATTATTACCCTTTTTAATGTCTAGAGGGTCTGTAATGAGGAACATTCTTTCTTTCCTAATAGTGAAAATATGTGTCTTCTCTGTTTTTGTCTTGGTCATTTGACTAGAAGTTTATCAATTTTGTTAATTTCTTCAAAGAATAAGGTTTTAATTTTCACTGACATTTTCTATTTCTTTGTTTCTACTTCATCAGTTTCTGCTCTTTATTATTTCTTTCCTTTTGCTTATTTTGAGTTTAATTTGCTCTTCTTTCTCTAGTTTCTTAAAGAGAAAGCTTAGATTATTGATCTGAGACTCTTCTTTTCTAATATAAGCAGATAATCCCAGGGTTTTTCCTCTAAGCACTGGTTTAGTGGTAGTCCACCACTTTTACTATGTCACATTTCAATTTTCATTCAGTTCAAAGTATTTTCTAACTTTTCTTGAGATTTATATTTTATCTATGGGTTATTTAAAGCTGTTTTTAAAAATACTTGGGATTTTTCCAATTCTGAGAGAACGAAATAGAAATTCTGGTATCAAAGAACTCAACAAATAAGATGGAGAATGCATTAGAAAGGACTGAAAACGGAGCAGATCAGATATGAGACAGAATAAGTGAGCCGAAAGGTTGGAATCTTGGAATGATTCAGGTAGAAAAGGAGACAGAACTAAAGTTTAGTAACTCCATTATTAGAGCCAACATAAGGATAATGGATATACCAGAAAGAGAAGAACAGAAAAAAGGGGCAGAGAGTTTATTTAAGGAAATAACAGCTGAGAACTTCCAAACCTGGGCAAAGAACTGGACATACAAGTCCATGAACCTAATTGATCACCTTATTATCTCAATGCAAAAAGACCTTCTTCAAGACATTATAATAAAGCTGTCAAAAATCAACAATATATTAAAAATCTTAATGACTGCTGGGGTGTGAGGAGAGAATAACCTTAAAAAAAGAAAAACCCAGTAGACTATCATCAAATTTCTCAACAGAAACTCTACAATCCAGGAGAGAGCGAAATGACAGACTCAAAATATCAAAATATCAAAATCACCGTCTCAAAATGTCTATTCAGCCAAGTGATCCTTCAAATATGAAGGAGAAATAAAGAATTTCCTAGACAAACAAAAGCTGAGGGAGTTCACCACCACTAGATCTGCATTATAAGAAATGTTGAAAAGAGTTCTTCTATCTGAAACAAAAAGGCAAAAGTACACAAAACTCTGAGTAAGGTAATAAATAGACAGAATCAGGAAACTAGAACTCTATTTTAGGAAAGGGTGTTAAACATTTAATTATAGCATAAAGGTTAATGGAAAAGAACACTAAAAATAACTATAACTACTATAATTTGGTAATAACCTCACAGCATAAGAAGAGAGAATTTCTGGCAGCAAAATTTTATAAAAGGGGAAGAGTAGAAGGACAGTACCTGCATGAGCAAATGAAGATAAGTTGCTATCAGTAGCAAAAGGACTAATTTATCTATGAGACATTTTATGTAAACCTCATGGAAACCACAAAACAAAAATCTAGAGCAGAGACACAAAACATTAAAAAGAGGGGAAAGTGAGCAAACTGAGAAAACTACCAATTTTAAAAGGTATAATGAGAGCTTGGCCAAGACGACAGAGTAGGAAGATTTTAAGCTCAACTCCTCTCATGGCCACACCAAAATTACAACTATTTACAGAGCAACTATTAATAAGAAAGACCAGAATCTAGCAGAAAAAAACTTCTACGATTAAGATATAAAGAAGAAATCATGAGACACAAAGGAGGGATGGAGTCACAGTATACTTAAGACCCATACCCCCAGCTAGGCAACCTACACATGTGAAGTGAACCACAATTGCAGAGGTACTCAGCAAGTAGCAGTCGTTCTGAGCCCCACAATGGGCTCTCTGGCCCAGGGGCCCTGTGTCAGGAAGATGATCCCCAAATGTTCAGCTATGAAGGCTGGCAGGGCTTACTTTGAGGAGACCCAGAGGGCTGTGGAAAATAGAGACTCCATTCTTAAAGGGTAAACACAACAATCTCACGTGTCCCAGGACCCAGGGCAGAAGAAGTAATTTGAAAGAAGGCTCATTCCAACCTGCCTGCTTATCTTGAAGAGTCTCTCAGAGAGGCAGGAGGCAACTGGAGCTCATCCTGGGAACACAGACACTGGTAGCAGCCATTTGTAGGAGCTCATTCTACCACCTGGACACTGGTGCTGGCAAGGAACATTTTGGAATCCTCCTAGCTTATTAGCCCCAGGACCCAGCCCACCCACCAGCCTGTTCGCAGCAATACTGAGACACCTCAGGCCAAGCAACTACCTGGATAGAGACAGAGCCCACTCACTAGCAGGCAGGCTGCCTTAAGACCTCCTGAGCCCACAGGAACACTGGGACATGTCCCATACACTAGTGCACAAGCACAAGTCCCAAGACACTCACCCACCAGAGGGTCTATACAAGCTTTTGAACACCCCAGACCACAGAGCCCACTGTGTAAGGAACTGGATCCACCAAATAGCGGGACACACTAGCTCCAGGATCTCTAGGGCCTGTAGTCAGAGATCCTAGGACCTGGCTCCTGCCCACCAGTGAACCAGAACTCACCTATGATGCCCAAGGCCCTGGCGCCACTCACCAGCAGGCCAACACCAGTTTTGGGGACACCCTAGAAACCACAACAAACCATGTGAAGAACCAGCAACACTCACCAGCAGGCAACAAAAGCAGTAATATCATCTACATCTGCAATAAGCAGTTAAGTAATACAAAACAAAAAGATGTAAAATATTATGTCAAAAACAGTAACTATGTGGAAAGGGAACTGAAATGCAGGGTTGTTAAAATGCATTAGAAATTAAGAGATTAGCAAGTTAAATATCATAGATGTAGATATAGATATTTTGCTATTATAAACCTCATGGTAACCAAAAACCAAAAATCTGTAACAGATATACATGTAAAAAAGAGAAAAGAATCCAAACACAACACTAAAGATAGTCATCAAATATCAAGGGGAGGACAAAAGAAGACAAAAGGGATCAAAAAAATCTAAAAACAATTTACAAAATGTAATAAGTATATAGTTATCAGTAACTACTTTAAATGTAAATGGACTAAATGTTCCAATCAAAAGACACAGAGTGGCTGAATGGATACCAGAACAAGACCCATATGTATGCTACTTACAAGACTTACTTCAGATCTAAAGACACACACAGATTGAAAATAAGGGGATGGAAAAAAAGTATTCCATGCAAATGTAAACGAAGAGAAACTCAGGGTAGCAATACTTATATCAGATGAAATAGATGTTAAAACAAAGACTGTAATAAGGGACAAAGATGGGTATTACATAATGGTCAAGGGATCAATCCAAGAAGATATAAAAATTGTAAATATATATGTACACCCAATATAGGAGCATCTAACTATACAAAGCAAGTATTAACAGACAAAAAGGTAGAAAATGACAGTAACATAATAATACTAGGGGAATTTAACACCCCACTTACATCATTGAACAGGTCATCCACAAAAAATCAACAAGGAAACACTGAACTTAAATGACACATTAGACCAAATTGACTTAATCAAGAGTATGTAGGCAATCTATAATTTCACCTTTTTAATAGTCCTTATCATTCCAGAGCTGTTTTTATCACTATTATTTACAAAATGAATGGATCACTGAAGAAATCAAAGAATAAATTAAAAGGTACCCAGAGACAAATGAAAATAAAAAACACAGCAAGCCAATATCTATGGAACATAGCAAAAATAGTTCTAAGAGGGAAGTTTATAGTGATACAAGCCTACCTCAGGAAACAAGAAGAGCCTCAAATAAACAACTTACCCTTACGCCTAAAGAAACTAGGAAAAGAAGAACAAGTAAAACCCAAAGTTAGTAGAAGAAGAGAAATAATAAAGATCAGAGCAGAAATAAATGAAATGGAGACTAAAAAATTTCAAAAGATCAATGAAACTAAGATTTGGTTCTTTAAAAAATAAACAAAATTGGTAAATCTTAAGCCATAATAATCAAGAAAAAGAGAGGGCCCAAATCAACAAAACCAGAAAAAGAAATTGCTAGACTAAGGGAAAAAATTACTCAAATAAATAAAATTAGAAATGAAAGAGGAGGAGACATTACAATTGATACTACAGAAATACACAAAATTATAAGAAAGTACTATGAACAAATATGCCAACAAATTAAATAACCTAAAAGAAATGGATACATTTCTAGGAACATACAACCTATCAAGACTGAATCAGGAAGAAACAGAAAATCTGAACAGTCCAATAATGAGTCAAGAGATTGAGGCAGTCATCAAAAATCTTCCAATACAGAAAACTCCAAGACCAGACAACTTTATCGTTGAATTCTACCTATCATTTAAAGAATTAACACCAATCCTCCTCAAACTCTTCCAAACTATCAAGGAAAACACTTCCAAATTCATTCTATGAAGCCAGCCTTGATACTAAAACCACAATAAAAGGAAACTATCAACCAATATCCCTGATATATATAGATGCAAACATTCTCAACAAAATAACAGCAAACTGAATTCAAGGATACATTAAAAGAATTATACACCATGATCAAGTAGAATTTATCCCTGGGATGCAAGGATGGTTCAACATATGCAAATCAATAAATGTAATTCATCACATCAACAAGATGAAAGATAAAATCACATGATCATCTCAAAAGACACAGAAAAAGCATTTAACAAAATACAACAACCTTTCATGATTTATAAAAAAAATTTAACAGTTTGAGTATAAAAGGAACATACATCAACATAATAAAGGCCATATATGATAAACTCACAGTTAACATTATACTCAATGGAGAAAAACTGAGTGTTTCCTCTAAGCGCAGGAATAAGACAAGGATGTTCACTCTCACCACTCCTATTCAACATAGTACTGGAAGTCCTAGTTAGAGAATTAGGCAAGACAAAGAAAGAAAAGGCATCCAAATCAACAAGAAAGAAGTAAAATTGTTGCTATTTGCTGATGACATGATCTTATATATACATAATCATGAAAAGTCAATCAAAAAACTGTTGGATTTAATCAATGATTTCAGTAGAGTAGCAAGATACAAAATCAACATACAGAATTTGGTTGCATTCCTTTACACTAATGATGAAGCATTAGAAAAAGAAATAAAGAAAACCATCCCATTCACAATAGTATTAAAAGTAATAGAATACTTAGGAATAAATGTAACCAAGGAAGCGAAAGATCTGTACAGTAAAAACTATGAGACTTTGCTGAAAAAAATTGAAGACACAAACAAATGGAAAGACATGCCATGTTTATGGACTAAAAGAATTAATACTGTTAAAATGTCCATAATACCCAAAGCCACTTATGTATTCAGTGCAATCTTCATCAAAATACTAAAGGCATTCTTCACAGAAGTAGAAGAAACAATCCTAAAATGTGTGTGGAACCACAAAAGACCCTGAATAGCCAATGCAATCCTGAGGAAAAAAGAACAAAGAACAAAGCTGAAGGTATCACACTTCCTGATTTCAAGCTACACTTCAAGTTATAATACTACAAACAGTATGTTACTAGGACAAATATAGATACATAGACCAATGGAACAGAATAGAATGCCCAGTACTAAATCCTGGAATATATGGCCAACCAACATTCAATAGGGGATCCAAGAACTCTCAATGGGGAAAGGACAGTCTCTTCAAAAATTGGTACTAGGAAAACTGGAAAAACATATGCAGAACAATGAAATTGAACTCCTATCTTATAGCACTCACAAAAATTAACTCAAAATGGATCAAGACTTAATTAAACAAAAGACCTGATACCATAAAACTCCCAGAAAACACAGAGAAGAAGCTGACCAATATTGGTCTTGGCAATGACTTTTTGGACACAATGCCAAAAGCACAAACAACAAAAGCAAAAATCAACAAATGGGACCACATCAAATACAAAAGCTTCTGTGTAACAAAGAAGAAAGATAGCCTAGAGAATGAGATCAAATTTTTACAAACCATGTATCAATCAGATAAGGGGTTAATATCCAAAATACATTAAGAAAGTATACAAGTTATTAATAATAAACCTGATTAATGGGCAGAAGAATTAAATAGACATTTTCCAAAGAGGAAATCAAAAATGGCCAACAGGCACAGGGAAGATGCTCAATATCACTAATCATCAGGGATGTGCAAATAAAAACTACAATGACATACCACCTCACACCTGCTAGAACAGCTATCATCAAGAAGACAAGAGACAAAAGAAGTGGTGAAAAGGTAACCCTTTTATACTGGTGGGTAAATTAGTTCAATCACTATGGAAAACAATTAGGAGGCTCCTCAAAAAATTAAAAATGAGGTCTAGCATACCAATCCAGCAATTCAACATCTGGGTATATACCCAAAGGAAATGGAAACAAGAGTTCAATGTGATATATGATATACCCACATTTACTGAAGCAGTATTCACAATAGCCAAGATACGGAAACAACTCAAATGCCCACCAATGGATGAATAGATTAAAAAGATGTAGTATATAGACATAGTAGAATAGTATTCAGTCATGAAAAAGGAGGATATCTTGCCATTTATGAGAATATGGATGAAACTTGAGTATATAGTCTAAGCAACGTAAGTCAGACAGAAAATAAGTACTGTATGATATCACTCATATGTAGAATCTAAAACTGTCAAACCTATAAAAAGAAAAAAAACAAAAAAACAAAGAGTAAAACAGTGGTTACCAGGGGATGGGGTTTAAGGGATAAGACTGATGGTGTTCAAGGGTACAAACTTGTAACAAGCACCAAATAAGCCATAGAGACCTAATACACAGTATATTGAATATAGACAATAATATTGTAGATGCTTGTAACATGATAAACATTATTACAATGACAACTATATTGCAATAAATATATATGTATCGAAGTAACACGCTATACACCTCACATTCACACAATGTTATATATCAAACTTATCCTATTTAAATAAGTAAATAAATAAAATATTTGGGAAGTTTCCAGATATCTTTCCATTAATGATTTCTAGTTTAATTCCATTTTGGTCACAGAACATCCTTGGTATGATTTCTATTCTTTTAAATTTGTCAAGATTTGTTTCATGTCCTAGAACATAGCTGATATTCTATATATTTGTTGATTTTCCTGACTGTTTGTTCTGTCCATTACTGAAAAAAATGCTGAAGTGTCTAACCCTAGATTTTTCTATTTCTGCTTTAAATTCATCAGATTTGCGTCATGTAATTTGAAGTTGTATTATTCAGTGCATACACATTTAGGATTATTACATGTTACATGACTCATTTAGTATTATGTAATGTCCGTCTTTATCACTAATAATTTCCCTTGTTTTGAAGGTTATTTTGCCTGTTATTAAAACCAAGCAGGACCCTGTGGGGTCCTCCCGGGTACAAAAGCTTTTCTATTACTAGTTTGTGGGGAAAAGATTTCAGCCTCCTAGACCTTCCCTGAGTTCCATCAAATAATTACTGATTAGGGGAGTAAGGAAATGCAGAAAGAAATAATAGTGCAGCATGGGTCAGGGTCCTGGTTCCCCCTTGGGGAATGTGCATAACAACCTGATACATATATCTGAATTCCTCTCCAGGAACTAGGGTGCCCACCCAGGTGGAGGATGGTAACTACAAGCTGAGCACAAGTACAGGGACCCAGACTGCTTGGAAACAGAAGGCTAAAGACTCAGATTCTTGGAACACCACCCTGTTACCTCACCACTAACCAATCAGAGAAAGGCGACACACCCTGAAGCCTTCCCCACAAATTTTGCCTATAAAAAGCCTTCCCCAAAAACTATCAAGGAGTTTGGGCTTTTTGAGCACAAGTTGCCTATTCTCATTGCTTAGTCCTGCAATAAATCTTTCTCTGCTCCAAACTCCGTTTTGGTTTGTTTGGCCTCACTGTACACAGGAAACAGAAACTTGGGCTCAGCAACAATATCAATATAGCCACTCCAGATTTAATTTGGTTAGTGTCTGTATGTTTTTGCATTATTTTACCTTCAATCTGTATGCAGTCATCTGCATAAATTGAATAAAAATCTGTCCTTCTCTTCACCGGGATATAATTGGACAAATTGATTGTGTAATCAAGGTCATTTCTGAAGAATCATATTTGAGAATATACTTCATTCAATCTGATACAACAAGTGCCCAGTCCCCACTAAGGACACAGAGGTAACTGGTATTTGGAAACAATGCTTACAAGCGTTCCTAGGCAAACTGTCTGGTGTCCATTGTTGTACACTGTCCCAGCATTACAGGTAGTAAGAAAGGTCACTGACTAGCAGGAAAAGGAGAGAGGAATTTGCCTACATTTCTAAGTATGCGGATGAAACCTGGTGCAAATAAATTTATTTTGTAAATACTAGTGATAAAAACAGCTCTGGAATGATAGGGACTATTAAAAAGGTGAAATGCTAGATTCCCTACATACTCTTCAGTCAGAATCTAATTTAATGACTTTAGCAGTTGCTTAACATAATCTAGCTCTAGATTTCTGGATATACAACAAGGAACCTTATGTGTGTTAACCATTCTGACTGTTCCAATGTAAATTATGAAGCCAAGTAGCACAAAATCACAATGAGATCAGCCTTTAATTAATCTACAAAAGTTATTTACAATCATAATAGGAGATTTAATTTATTCAAAACTTAGAAATAAGGCAAAAGTTGATTGCTGGACCTTGTAATATCATGGTTAGTACATTATTTATCACGCACAGCTAAGGGTCATTTGACTCTTAGGGGAACATACCTTTCACTGAATTACTATTTACTATTGATCAAGGCCAGACTATGCAAAGTTAGATGTTGCCTTTTAGAAAACTAATAAAAATGGAAATGATTCTTGTCAAGTAGAGATGTAAATGATTTTTGGTAGAACAGATAACTCCAAAAGGATGTCCTTATTGCCACAGAATATATTAACCAAGTTAAAATACTAGGTTTGTAGCCAACTTAGCAACGTAACTTCAGCATTTCTTGCTGCACTGACTACATGCATGTTGGTTTCTCACGTCTCTTTTGAGTGGGTTTTGTCATTGTGATTGTTTCCACATTAACATGCTAAAGAAAACTTGTACTTGGCTCACAATCTGTATGCATGAGAATTACATTTTTATAATTTTGAGATTTATACTTTCACAAAAGCATATTAAAATGTTCCATAAAAATGTCAATTTTGCTGGAAAAACAGGAACTCAGCTGAACTTTCAGGGACAATTCTCAGAACTTCTGTACCTATTTTTATTTCACTATTGATCAGATTAACTACTCAATTTTTACAAGCAATCTCAAGAATAATAAATACACTAACAAATAATAATCAACTCACCATCACCATCAATCCCTAAACATACCCAATCAATAAAGAGTGACCGAGAATAACTTTTAGAAATAAAACCAATTTCTTTGCTATGAAAAATTAAACAAACATCCAAATTTTTAAAATCATGTGCCAACACCACTTCAACCACCTCTGACCACACAATATGCAAGTAAAGAAAGCTCCACAGTCAAACCTAAAAATACAACCCCCTAGATAACCATATTTTAACCCAAGGTTTCAGGATACTCCTCAGTAGCCAGAATACAGAATAATAGTATAACTAAACACTGCAAGCATACAATCTAAATATGCTAAAATAAAACAATTAACCCTAAAAAAACCCAAATTTATTACAATAACGTATCCAACCCTACCACTTAAAATAAGTAAGACTTGTTACAAGTCATACATTATACATCAGATATAACAACCTTTTCATCTAGAACACGTATTTGCCAAAACATTACCTGTTGCTAAATAATTCAATATATATATTCTAACGAGGCATTTCTAGTTTGGATGTGTCTATTTATTCATGTATGGTAAGTCTTATATACAGAGCCTACATCCATACAGAAACCTGGAATATCAGGTTGATCCTGTTATTTTCACATATGGAAACAGCGTTTATATGTTATGTACTCCTATGAGAACAAATATTCTGAGTTACAGTAATTACAAATTCTCTTTCAACTAGCCCTTATACTAACACTAGTTACTAGAATGAATCTGAAGTGGGTAAGTCTATCCCTATAGATCCTTTACTTTTCACTATTTTCACATAACAAAAGATCAAATAAGTCCTCAGGATTAATATCAAATATAAATAAAACTCCACTCCACCCTTAGTACATAATCAAAAATACCTTAAGATTTATTTTCCTTATTACCCAATTACCTGATAAGAGAGCTACTACCACAGCTGACTCTCACACCGTGCTCTCTCCACTGCCACAAGTGCTAGCAGTGTAGATGCTTGCTGTTTGTACTGATCAGATGTTTATTTTCAAAATCAAAAACTCTAATAAGTTTATCTAGGTCACATGGATTCCCTCTAGACATATGATAACCTGGAAAATGTTAAGTTGTTTTGGTTTCTTTAACCATCTTGAGAAGGCAGACTTCACTTTCATCGAATGCAAATCTGACCTTTTATTTTATCCACTTTAAAATACTCAGGATAATTCTAAACTTTCTAACTTGTTATTTAAGCATTGCTATAATCTCCTCATAACATGTTTTCCCAGATTCTTGTCCCAATCTATCTCCCAACTCTCCCCTACCCCTCCTTTTGTCTCTCTCTCCTTCCCTCCATCTTTCCTTTCTTCTCTTTCTTTCCTTCACACACACAGACACCCAAATCCCCTCTTGCTCAAGTGTACTGTAATTTCTGAAACAAACCACCATCATTGCTCATGGTTCCCCTTAGTAATGATGTTCCCTCAGTTCAAATGATACCTTTGCATGAGGTATTCTGCAACTCCCTCAAGTAGAATCATTCACTCTTGCCTCAAAATTACACTGTACATAGCAAATACTTTCTATTTTACAACAGCTTTATTAGCCTATCCATCTCCTTCTTCCAGAATCCCCCATCCCCATTCCTCAGACTGAGTTAGAAATTGTTCCTGTGTGCTCCTGAGCAACCTGAAATTAACTTCAGCATTTATCACAATGTTATTGCAATTGCCTCTTTCTTATACTAGTCTGTGAACTCCGTTAGGGCTGGATGTGTATATATTCACCATTGTATACTATATGTCTAGTGCCCAATAGGCACTCAATAAATATTTGTTGAATCATAAGACAGAATCAATAATAAATGTTTCCTAGCCTGCCCCATTGATTGTGAGCTATTCAAAATGCCCAGGAAAATGCTACTTACATGGTAGGTACACTGTAAAAACTTTATGAAATACTTGGATAAAAAGGAACTAACAAGAGTTAGGTTTACAAGTTTGTCTTCAGAACTTTGAGTGAATGTAAAAAGCAGCAATTAGACTGACTGCATTATTGGAACAGCCCTCCTACCAATGCTATCTATAGCCCTGCTACCAAACTGGGATGAAAGTGTGTGTACACTTGCCTATCTTCATTTAAAGCCTTTATCTCCAGGAGCAGCACGTGACCTCTTACAGAAGAAGGAGTCAGTGCATGTCTTGAGCTAAGGAATGTGTCTTACCCGTGAATGTGAAAACCATTTGCCTGCATTCAGAGTCGACAGAAAATCCCAATCAAATAGGCTAGGGTGTCGGAGGGAGGCATTTGGCAGGACCTCGTTGATATTGGTTGTTCTTCTCAGGTTAAGGTCATGCATGAGAAAAGGCACATGATCGTAACTGCAGGCAGAGGGGGAAAAGAAGGGAAGAGGTAGATAGGCTGAATTCAGCCACCTTGGCAGATACAGTTCTCAGAAAGCCCATCAAGGTCACCAGTCTTAATAGGGTTCCTCACTCCCTCCCAAATCTCATCAAAGGAATCAGTACTAGTAATTTATACTTCCATGTCAATATTTTCCTGCCCAAGGAGGCAATCTTTTGTAGTGTTATTATAGTCATATCAGTCATAGTAAAAGAGTAGCTTCCCTACTCAGGGAATTTTTGGATCAAAAAAACAATGGGTAGAGTAGTGATCTGAGAGCAAGGTGAGTAGGGTGGAGATGGGGCAAGGCTCTGAGGACCCCGGAAACACACTAAGCAGGCACCCATACAATCTTTCTTTGTTTTGCTGACTCATTTACCAGTTGGCACCTGCTCTGAGTATTTCTGGTCCTAGACTCTTCACATCAGATGGCACCATTCTAGAAGTTCATTATCTGAAAATTCCTGTTGTCTCTTTGCCTTGAAGAATCTCTGCTTTTATGAAAAATCTCTCTTCCTTTCTCATTAAAATACATATGAAAAGAACTCTGTAATGGCCATGAAGGAGTAATAAGGGTTGAGACTTAGCCTCCTGCCCATAAACAACTAGACAATTGGACAAAATAACAGGATTAAATTTTTTAGGAAATAGACAGCCAGAGCACAATATAATGATCTCTGAGAAAAGGTAAAAAAATTATATAAGCTCTACCATTACCCAGGCTTCCTTCTTGCTGCTAAATACTGGAATGTGGCATGGGGCAAGGAGGGGGACATCTAAAAGGAACCCAGCTACTGTGCTGAAATGAGAAGGAAGAGATAAAATTAAGGAGAGGTCAAGACAGACAGAATTTGTTGGCTAGAGCCTCACAGAGAATGGAGCTATGCAAAAAGAAAGCATTTCCGGGAAATATGCACAGAGGTCCCTTGAACTATGGCCAAATAACAATTTGTACATGTATAGAGTAAAACTCGATGAAGCCTGCCAAGAATAACTTCCAAAAAAAGGAAAAACCAGAAAGTTCTAAGACAATTTGCAAAGATCACACAGAGGTGTGACTCTTTCAAGTTCTATCAATGATAGAGAAGAGACATCAATAATTACACAAGAATTCTTTAGAGACTCCAGAGGACCACACCTTTGAAATGGGGATAATTTAGGATTGGAATTACTTTAGAGTTTCCATAAAAGAATTTAAAATCAAGCCTCCACAAGATTACTTACAGGTGGAGTAGATAAGGATAGCTTCCCAGAGCAGGTGGACAGTCAGTTTGGATGGAAGTAGCGAATGGGGGAATGATGGGTGAAACTTTTCAGGGAGGGGTACCAGTGTGAGTAAACTCACAGGGGCAGGAAAGCCCAGGGACTACCCCTGAGACAATGAGTGGGACTTGGGCAGCAGTATTATACGGTATTAGGCAAATCCAGGACTAGGGTGAGGTGACTGAGGCACTCACCTCGGGTGCAAAAGTTAAGTTGCCATCAAAAACTTTAGTAAACAAGATAAATAATATTATATTATTAAAAAATAAAAATCAATGCAATGTATAATGAATGAAACATCAAAATTTTATATGAAAAAAATTAATTATTCAATAAAGACAAACTTGGAAATGATAAAGATGACAGAATTAGTAAACTGATATTAAATCATATAAAACAAAAATATAAATGATGTATATAATAGATTCAAAGGAACACATGAATATAATGAAGATATAACTCTAAGATATGAAAAAGAAAATGGAAATTCTAGAGTTGAAAAAATATAACTGAAATGAAAATTACACTGTATGAATTTAACAGCAGATTAGATATTACAGGTCATGTAAATATTAGTGAATTTGAAGATGTAGCAATAGAACCTATCCAAATGAACTATGAGACACATCAAGTGATATTATATATATGATTGAAATACTAAAAAAGAAAACAAACAGAAAAAAATGAAGTAAAAGTAAAAAACCCAAAATTTTATAAAAATTATGCATCAGCAGATCTAAGAATGTTAATGAATACACAAAAATAAGTATGAGTATACATACACATGCATATACCCCACAGTAAGGATTACTATAACCAAATTGGTGAAAAATTGAAAAGGAAGAGAAAATTGTAAACATAGCCACAGGAAAAGAAAATACATATTTAGAGAGAAATATATATAAGCAAAAAGCAGACTTCTCACCAGAAAACATGAGACATAGAAAAAAATGAAACAACATATTTTAAATGGTGAAGGAAAACAAGTGTCAACTTAAAATTCATCAAAAATGAAAGGAAGAAGAGATGATGCTGGGAAAAAGGCAGAGTAGGAAGCACAAGGAATCTATCTCCACACCTAGACAACAATTGCACCGGCAGACTCTGCCTGACGTAACTCTTCTGGAAATCTAGAGTATATTAAAGGCTTCCAAATTCCAGAGGAAGGCTTAGATACATATTGGGGTTAATTTCACTCAATCTGAGCTCACAGCACAGTAGCAGCTACTCATGACCCACCCCCAGCCGCATGGCAAACAACTGTGTACAGGTTCCTGGAGTAACGTGCACCACAGTTGGTGAAAGCCAGGATGGCAAAAAAGATCCCTTGTATCCCAAATATAGGGGATCTCTGCTCTGGCCTCTGATTGCTACTTCTTGTCACAAAAGGGCAGAGAGCTGGGCAACTATTGTTATTGAAACTTCTTCCACTGTTGCAAAGCCCTCACCCTCCAAATAAAGTGACTTCCACAAGATTTAAAGGGCCAGCACCCTTTTTACCCTCTTCATTATTTTCCTTTTCCTCTTTTAGAAGCCAGACATTAAAGACTAGCATGTTAAAAACAACTGCATATACGAGGGAAAATGAGAAAGTGGCTATATATGCCCAAGGATAAGATCAGAAAAACCTAACAAAACCTTAAGTTTACACCTCAGCCTGATCCATGGCACAGAGATATCCTACAAATTTCAAATAAAAAACAATAACAAAAAACAGCAAACCCTGGAGAAGGGGGAGAGTCTGATTTCCAGTGTTACCACATTATTAGACTCAAATGTCCAGTTTTCAACCAAAAAAAAAAAAAAAAAAAACCACAAGGCATACAGAAGAATCAAGAAGGTATGGTGCATTCAAAGAAAAAAAAAATCAACAGAAACTGTCCATGAAAAAGAGCTGATGTCAGATATACTAGATAAAAGACTTCAAAACAATCATCTTAAAGAAACTCAAAGAACTAAAGAAAGATGTGGATGAAGTCAATAAAACAATGTATGAACAAAATGGAAATATTAATAAAGAGATTTTTAAAACCCTAAAAATAAATCAGAAGGAAATTCTGGAGCTGAAAAGTATAATAAATGAAATGAAAAACTGACTACAGGGATTCAAAGGCAGATTTAAACAGAGAGAAGAATCAGTGAACTGAAAGATAGGACAATAGAACTTAACTGAGCCTGAGAAACAATAAAAAAAGATGGTAGAAAAGTTAACAGAATCTAAGAGATACCCTTACACCAAAGCCAGACAAACACACTGCAAGAAAAGAAAACCACAGATCAATATCCCTTATGAACATTGATGCAAAAATCCTCAACAAATTATTAGCAAACAGAATTGAGCAGTGTATTACATGACCAAGTGGGATTTATCCCCAAAATGCAAGAATGTTTCAACAGAACAAAATCCATCAATGTAGAGGAGATCAAGATGGCAGAGTAGGACATGAGGCTCACCTCCCCTTACAAATATATCAAAAATCTATCTACATATGGAACAATTCTCACAGAATACCCACAGAAAACTGGCAAAAGATCTCATACAAAAAGCTGCAAGAAAGAGCCCTACATAACTGGGTAGAACAAAGGGAAAATAGAAAAGAAGAGGAATCCAGGATGGGTCCTGCAGCCTAGGAGGGAGCTGTGAAAGAGGCAATGTTCAACCACCCTGGGAACTTCCTTCACCAGCTGGGAGGTCCCTGGGATGGATAGGGAACTGCAGGCCTGGAATTTTCCCAAGAGGAGTATGCCCAGGCTGGCTTGATGCCAAGCAGGAAAGAGAGGGACAAGCACTGATAGCTGCCATGTTGCCACATTTTCCAGCCTGGGGTCTATTGGTGTGCACAGCACCTGGGTGCTGAAATTCAGGCTTCAGCAGATAGGAATGGGGAGAGGACTTGGTTTGGCCTAGAGTGTGGTCCAGGCTGCAATTGGGGGTGCCCACAAGATGGAGGCTGATCCACATAGGAGCCCCATTATCAACATGAAGGGTGGGCATGGGCCCACCATAGAAGCCTCATTGTCATAGTGCTCATGACCAGGTGTGGCTCAGGCCAATGCACACACCAGGACTGACCTCCAAGTGGACTGTCGGCATTCCCGCAGCAGGGCAGTTTCCACAGGCTTTGGGAGCTCACCCTTTGTGAGTGCACACAGGTTGAAAGCAAGTGGGGCTGAAGCACTAGTTGATTATCAGCGTTCCTGCAGCAGAGACAGATCCATGGGTTGTGATCTGTCACAGAGTCACACGTCCCAATTGACAGCCCCTGGGGAAGTACACACAGAAGAACCTTTCCAAGAAGGAGTGCTCCAGCCCAGCCTACCTCACACTGCAATTTAGAACCAGATCTGGGGCTTCTACTCCCAACAACTAAGTAGGAGATCCTGCCTTTGAAAGTGCTGTGATAACCAGAGAGCAAAGAGGAGGCTCCACTCAACATCCAGTGCAGGTTCTTCTTGGTGTTATCACAACACCAAACACACCCCTTATAAAAGGAATGATAGCCAGCATACACTGAGGAAAGACATGGCAGACATCCATACCAAATACAGCCTTCACACAAAAAATACTGGATGCACACAGTATACACAGGGATGCTCCCACATAAAAATAGCCTTTCAAAACCATAGTAGATAACTGTTTCTCCTAAACTCAGAGTCAGAGCAATAGAAGTAAAATGAAAAAGCAGAGGAACTACTCCCAATTAAAATAACAAGAGAAACCCCCTGAAAGAACAAACAATGAAACAGACCTGACCAGTCTATTGGACCCTGAGCTCAAAAAGAAGGTAATAAAAATGCTAAAGGAACTAAGAAAGATTATCAATAGAACTACAGATCACTGTAACAAGGAACTAGAAACCATAAAGTGGAGTCAGTCAAAATTAGATAACTCAACTGCTGAGATTAAAAGCGAGCTACAGGCAATAAATAGCAAACGAAATAACGCAGAAGAACAAATAAGTGATCTGGGAGACAGAATAACAGAAATTACACAGTTGAAACAGCAGACAGAAAGATAAATGAAAAAAAAAAGAAAGCAACATACAAGGTATATGGAATAATATAAAGCTTTATATATACATACACATATATAAAAGAATGAATCACTATGCTGTACACCAGAAATAAATACATTATAAACCGACTGCACTTCAATTAAAAAAAAAGAATTTATGTAACATAATTTTTCCATTCTTTATTTTTAACCTATCTATATCATTATATTTAAGATGAATTTCTTCAGCATATATCAGTGTCTTTTTAAAATCTATTTTGCCATCTCTTGTAATTGGTATATTTAGGTCACTTGCATTTAATATATTTATTAATGTTATGATTTAAATCTGCCATTTTAATATTAGTTTTATATTTGTTCCCTCTGATCTTGTTTCTCTGTTTTCTCTTCTAGCTTTCCTTTTTAGTTATTTGAACCCCTTTTTTTTACCTACAGTGTTTTTTAGTATTTCTCCTTGCATAATTTTTGGTGTAGTTGTCCTAAAAATTATAATAAATATAACTTATTACATTCTACTAGTGTCAACATTCTACCACTTCAAGCAGAATGTAAAAAACTGAGCACTTTCTTGGTCCCTTTACCCTATCCACTTCCTTTATGATAGAGATGCCTTAAATTCTCAAAATGTATTGAAACCAGTATCAGACAATGTTATGATTTTTGCTTTTAATCATAAAACATAATTTTTAAACTCTGAAGGAGTAAAATTGTCCATTTTATGTATTTATTTATATATTATACTCTTCACTGCTCTTTCTTTATTCCTGATGTTCCAAGTTGACTTTTCCCCCTTGTTTTATTGAGATATAATCGACAGATAAACATTGTATTAGTTTCAGGTGTACAACATAATGACCTGATACATACATATAAGTTTACTTTGCAAATTATTTTCTTTTGTCTTTTTTCTTTTATTTCCATTTGGTTCTACCTTATTGCATCTATTTCTTTACTAAGACTTTCTAATTTTTCACTCATTTTATGAATATTCATAATTGTCAAATACATTTTATAATAGTTGCTTTAAATTTTTAGATAATTCCAATATCTGTTCCTCTTGGTGATGACATCTATTGATAGCCTTTTCTCATTCAAGCTGAGATTTTTGTAGGTTTTGGTATGATAGGAACTTTGGATTACATCCCAGGCATTTGAAGTATTAGGATATTCTGGTTCATATTTAAATCTATTTTAGCAGTAATCAACATGTTCAGTTTCAGAACACATGTCCTGGTCCATGTCTGTGAATTGTGCTTCAAATGCCAATTTAGTTTCCAAAGGCTTTGCAGTGCTTTTCAAGCCTTTACCACTATGTGCTACCCAAAGGTCAATCTAAAACCTGGATGGTATTCCAGACCACAATATTCAGGTATAAAATCTTCTGCTGTGCTGTTTCTATGTGATTTCATGTATAGTTTATACAAGGGTCTTCCCAGGATTTTATAAACAGGTCTTAAAAATTCCTTTCTGCAGAATGGCAATTCCTCAGAAAATTAAACATAGAATTATTATGTGATCCAGCAATTTCCACTTCTGGTTACATACCCAAAAGAACTGAAAACAGGGTTTTGAAAAGATATTTGTATACTCATGTTCATAGCAGAATTATTCAAAATAGCCAAGGAAGCAATCCAAATGCCCATCAGGGGATGAACAGATAAGCAAGATGTGGTATATACATACAATGGAATATTATTCAGCCTGAAAAAGTAAGGAAATCCTGCCACATGACACAACATGGATGAACCTTGAGGACATTACGCTAAGTGAAGTAAGACAGTTGCAACAAACAAATACTATAAGATTCCACTTATATGAATAAAAGTCACAGAGACATAAAGTAGAATGGTGGCTACCAGGGGTTAAGGGGAAAAGGAAAAGAGGAGTTGTTTAATTGATATAGAGTTTCAGATTTGCAAGATGAAAAGTTCTAGAAATCTGTTTAACAACAATATGAATATACTTAACATTACTAACTATACATTTAAAAATGGTTATGATGGTAATTTTATATTACGTGTTTTTAACACAATTTTCAACATGGCAAAAAAGGAAGGAAATTCTGACATATGCTATAATACAAATGAACCTTGCTTGACATTATGCTAAGTGAAATGAGCCAAACACAAAAGGTCAAATATTGTACAATTCTACTTATAAAAGATAACAAGAGTAGTCAAATTCATAGAGACAAAAAATAGAATGGTGGTTGCCATGGCTTGGGTGGAGAGGAGATCAAGGAGTTACTACATAATAGGTACCAAGTTTCAGTTTCAGAAGATGAAAAAGTTCTTGAGATGGATGGTGATGGCCATAGCAAGACAAGGTGAATGTACTTAATACCATTGAACTATATAACTACGATGGCTAAAACTGTAAACTTTTTTCAGTTTATTTTACCACAAGGAAAAAAGGACTTTCTCTAGAAAACTCCCTCAATAATTCTCTTCTCAGTCTCTAGCTGGGGGAGAAAGGAGAGGGGTACCACCTCTTAAATGAAGGCAGAAATGGAAGACAGGGATCTGCCCATTGTCTCTGGGGCCACAGCCCCAGGTGAGGGTCGGGGGTGACTTTTGTGCAGTGTACACCTGAGTAGGACTGACATAAAACATTTATACCCTGTTGGGCTACCTTCTCCCAGTCCTTTGGCTAGAAACAGCAGATTTTTGTAGGGGCTTCTTGTGTGTGTGTGTGCAGCTATAGGTGTTTCTGGGTTTCAGATCTCTCCAGAGATTCACACCAGGATATACAAGGGAATAAAACAAAACAAAAATAAAACAACAACAAGGAACTCACACCCTATTAATTAGTTTCTTCAATCTTAAAAAACCCAGGCAGTTCATCTTTTCATCACCTTTCAATGTCTTCTATCAGTTGCACTATGAATTTTGTCTTTTTTAATTTTTTAATCTTTTTGTAATTCTTGGAGAAAATAAAGTGAAATGTACTTTATCCACTTCATCTGGAACAGACATTCCAGTAACTGCTACTTTTGCACTCCCCAAGGTTCTATATTAACTCTTTTAAGTTAACCACATTTTACTACTTAGTAATTCTTGATATTACATTTCCCTGTTCTAGTAACTGCTGTGGTTTTGGTGTCCTGACTGAACGATGACTGATAAGCAATTTTTGTTAATGATGAAGCCTAGTGCTATGACCATCAATGTGGATGGTGGAGGTATGTGGAGGAGTCAATCAGTGGAAATGAAGACGTAGAGAAACTGAGGGTTGGGAGGATCATCTACAATGAAGTTGAAATCACAGAAGTATGAGAAGAGAGAATAACAATGTGTCAGAATCTTGTTGGCTCAGCACCATTACTGCATTATGCCATGACTGCCAGGCACCCAGAAGCTCTGACAGAACATCCAGTTTCAATCCTGATTCAAATATGCTGCATGGAACAGTTGTTATTGTTGGGTAATGTCAAGAATCCGTCTAGGGTCAGGGAATCTAGTTCTATCCTGGTTTTACTGTGTGCCTAGGGCCTTATGTCCTTACCAATACATTTCCTTTCTTTGAATCCAGATTCAAACCACTCATTGTGACACAGGATGTTCATTTCTTCTCTGTTTGCCTCACAGAATGGCTGTGAAGGGAGTAGTACACACCACATTCACTACCACAGCCATGCTACAGTCCACTTCTGCTTCCAGCTTTTCTAATTCCGGCTGCTCAGGTACATAGATTATACAGAAAAGCATGTCTTTTTGTCCTCACCCCTGCTCCGATCCAAGTCTTCCTTTGTTTTCCCCTCGACACTGCTATAGTCTACAACCCAGACGATTCTCCCTTGCATTTGCTAGATGAGTCTTTCTAAAACAACAGGTAATCTGCCCTCGAAAACCCATCATGGATGCCCATCACACATTTCGGGATCTCCACGATCCAGTCTCAGTAAGTCCTGCAGCCACATTCCCCCTCACACAGCTCTCTCTTGTCTTCAAAGCGTATTACTTTCGCCATCCACGCCTGTTAGCTCACTGATCTACAAACTTGTTACTTCTCACTTAGATGCCTTTGAATAAGCTGTTGCCTCTGCCCCAGTTACCCTCTTTCCCCATCTCTGCTTGGTAAAATATTTTTCCTCAGAACCCAAACACAGTTCTGAGCACACAGATCTTTTTCACAGAGTAGGAGATGGCTTTTTCCTCCTCCACTGAGGTTCCACTGCGTTTGCCTTACTCTTCTCCAGAAGGCAAATAGTCTTCGACTGTGGATGTGTAAATATGCCATGTCTCCTTCACTGGCTGGGAAGAACTCTTAGGCAGGACTCTATCTTACTCATTTGCCTCTCCCCTGTACTCAGAAGAAGGCCTGGAAAATAGTAGCTGCCCAGGGAATGTTAGTTAAATACATTGCTAAGGTGGGGCAGGGGGACAAGCTGTACACATGTTTACAGTGGGGAGAAATTTGAATTCTATGTGGAGACTATACAGAGTATGCATGGTTTATGAGCCCGTGACTGAGCATGTAGGGGTACAGATGTACAGTCTGTAAAGGAGAAGTGGTTCATGTATGTGTGCGATGTGCAGATGTCCCACGTGAACATGGGGGAAACTCCCCAGGGCTTGCCCTCTCTACAACTGGGGCCAGGCTGGAGTCCTCCAGGGCACTGGTCTTCCCTCCTCCCACCCTGGCCCCTTCTTTCCTACCTTATATGCACATCACTCTCTAGGCCAAAGGCTCCATGTTCAACAGCTTTCTCAAAGGACATCATGGTATTCTCAGGCCCCAGCTGTGGAAGACAAGGACATCGGGCCCTTAATCCAGAGTCTTGTCTGTCAACGTCCCTTTTAGGGTAGAGAGGGAGCCCAGTAATGAAAGGGCTTTTAGAGCAAAGTTTGGCTCCACTGGCTCTTTCTCCAAAGAGCCTGCCTACATTCTCCTTTACCCAATCTGATTTGGGATCTGCTCATCTGAGGCAATGTCACTGGGCAAAGTAAAGAGAAATGGACTGAGAATTATAATTGATTTGAGAATTATTTACATATATATGTAATTATATAATTGAGAAATATAAACAAGAGAAACAGATCTGGGTTCAAGTCCAATCTCTGCATTTAACTCCGTATCCTTGTCATCTCCAGCCCAACCCTTTACTTCTCTAGGGGTTCCTATGGTTCTTATGTGCCCTTCTCTCACCCACACACCCGTGCACAACTACACGCACCACGTCCATCATGCTCAGACCTACCATGGGTGCACCTCTATGTCCAAAGAAGCTCGGCTTGGGCCCCAATTTGTCCTTCTCTTGAATGCAGGGAGAATAATTCCCGAATGGCATCACATAGAGACACAAAAGGATAAGGAAAAAGGGCAATCCAACAGCCACCTGAAGAGCTGAAAAAGTTGGAAGGAGGGGAAAGTTACAAATAAAGAAAAAGAGAAATGGAGAACCATCCCAAGCAAATAACAGTCAGTAAATACCCAGTCCATGGGTTCACTGACTCTGTGGACTCAATGATCTACTCTCAATTTCTGTCACATCCCCACATACTTTCAGTGATTTGAAAGCACAGGACTATCCAAATAAAAGTATTATTATTGAGTCAATATTACTGCAAATACAAATTTACAAGTGAATAAACTGTACATGAGATGGGAAAGAAAGCAAGGAGGGGGAACATTAAGGAATACTCTCTCAAAAGGAGTAGTTTGATGGTTCTGAGAAAGCTCTGAAGTCCTTAAGGATCAGCCTAAAATACCCCTGTGTTTAAGGCAGTGAGGTATAGTGGAGGGACCACTATTTGACAGAAATCTGAGTTCAAAGCCAGACTCTACCACTTTCTAATTGTGTGACTAAGGACATGTTGCTTAACCTCTCTGAATCTTTCTTTTCTTCATTCTGAAAAAAGGAGCTAACCTACTAATAACATCTACCTCACAGAGTTGACATGACAGTGCTGGCTCATCAGAGGTACTCAATAAATACTAGGTATTTCTCCCTCACTCCCTTTCCTTTCCCCCTTCCCTTTCCCTTTCTCCCCCCCCCCCACCTCTTTCTCTCACTCACACACATACACACATAAAGCCTGACCATGGTACTTGTTATCACTGACCATTCCCCCAAAACGTACTTATTTAGACCTCTGAGGATTTTATCCATTTGTACATTTTTAAGTTACTACCTATGCTTCAGTAACTTTCAAATCTAGATCTCCGGTTCTAACCTCTTAAGTTCATGAGTATATTATATATCTTGTCTCTTTTTCCCTTGTAACATGTCATCTGGTGTCTTCTGATTCTAGCTAAAATTTAGGAAATGAAAAAGAAAAGAGTTCATTATTGTCCCCATTAGGCTCTTGTCCCCAGAAACATTTCTTAAAAATCACGCTCCACGTATACACACACACGTGTACAAACACACAACGGCAACACTACCAATCAAGTCCTTCTCTTGTCTGCATCCTTATACAAGTCAGGAAGCCTTGTTTAACCAGTAGTGAAAAAGAGAGACAGAGAGAGAAGATCCTACTGGTTTCTCAATAGGGGGGCTGAGAGCTACCTCCATTCTCAAAACATTGTGGTGTACAGCTCTGATCCTCTGTTGTTTCCATGATATTAGGGCAAAAAATGGAGAGGAAACCAGTGGCAGAAGTAGACATTTCTCATTCTGCTGGGAGTCCCAGGTGTGACACAGATTCACGGGGGGCCTGTTTTGAAGTACTAAGATGTAACCAGGGATAACTGTACCTGGTTCATTAGTTGAAACTAGTAATTCAATACAAACTGAAAGAACTGTGACTTGTGCCAACACTGGTCAAATAAAATTAAAACTGCCTCTACCTTCCCCTCAACCATTCCAATCCATCCCCAGACACTCAATGTGTAACAATAGAAAGTTTTTTTTTTTTTCTAGAAGGAGAATGCCACTTTAGAAGAAAGAAATGCTATGACAGGCTGTGTAGGGCTGTGAGTTTGACCAGAAGGAGCATGCCTGAGTAACAAGGGAATGAATTTCAAAGAGGTATAGTGCTGGCAACCTGCCAAGATTCTTCTGCTCAGTGAAGTACATAAACTAAAGCCAGAGCTGAAAGGATCAGGCAAGGTTCCACTCACAGGACATACCTTCTCCTTCCAAATGAATCAAGTAGAAGGCCACAGGCCAGGAAAGGAGAACCATCACAGATATGCTGCTCAGGTGTAGGCAGGGAGCATACACCTGGGAGAAAACCAAAAGTCAGGCTGAACACATCTGGATGGATAGTATTAGAACTAAGGATGATGCTTACCTGTAGTGAGAGCCCAATGGTGAGCCACCTGTCTTTCCAGTAAGTGCATAAAAGCCAGAAAAAAAACGAGCATATCAGAATCACTAGCAGAATCAGAATCTGGGGAAAGAAAAAGAATCTCCTGACTTCTAAGCACTAATCTTGGATTAGAACTGTCATTGGGAAAAGTATGTGTATCCCTACAGTGTCAGGGCCCTCATTTCCTCATCCTTTTAATCTAACTATCCTACAAATCCTCAGTATCAGATGGATCCAATAATTTATTTACCTCTTTGGTCCCAAGTCTTTGTTGTGCAACATGGATAGAGAAAAATTACACAGCTATGTAGTCTGATGCCATTACTAATTTATTATCTCCAGTTTCAGCTGGTCCCTCAACACTGCTGGGTATCTCTCAGTTTCAACAATGGCCTTTAAATACTCACTACTTTTTTATATGACTCAATACAGTCACAAGTAAATAATATTCTGTAATTGCTTTTTCAGTGTATGTTTTCCCCAACCATAAGCTTCAAAATGTCAAGGACAGTATTTATTTATAATTGTATCTTCACTGCCCTGCAGAATGTCTGACACATAGTAAACATCCAATAAATATTTGTTGAACAGATGAAAAAAATGTGTTGGCCAGAACACTTTTTAATATAATTTTTAAATTTTACATTCATTACTTATTCAAAACATTCTTCTTTTTCTTTTAACATTTTTATTGATTTATAATCATTTTACATCAAAACATTCTTTAGCTTGTTTTATTTTTAAAAATTTTTTATTGAAGTATAGTTGATTTACAATGTGCTAGTTTCAGGCATACAGCAAAGTGACTCAGTTATATACAGCCATATTATATAGATATATATCTTTTTCATATTCTTTTCCTTTATGGTTTACTACAGAATATTAAATATAGTTCCCTGTGCTATATAGTAGGCCCTTGTTATTTATCTATTTTATATATAGTAATTTGTACCTGCTAATTTCAAATTTCTAATTTATCACTCCCCTAACCCCTAATCCCTTTCCCCTTTGGTAACCATAGGTTTGTTTTTTATGTCTGTGAGTTTGTGTCTTTCTAATAAGTTCATTTATATCGTATTTCAGATTCCACATGTAAGTGATATCATATGGTATTTGTCTTTCTCTTTCTGACTTACTTCACTTAGTATGATAATCTCTAGGTCCATCCATGTTGCTGCAAATGGCATTATTTTACTCTTTTTTATAGCTGAGTAGTATACCCTGGTATATAATTATACCACATCTTCTTTATCCATTCATCTGTCGATGGACGCTTAGGTTGCTTCCACATTTTGGCTATTGTAAATAATGCTGCTATGAACATTGGCGTACATGTGCCTTTTCAAATTACAGTTTTCTCTGGATATATGCCCAGGAGTGGGATTGCTGGATCACATGGTAACTCAATTTTTATGTTTTTAAGGAACCTCCAGACTGTTTTCTATAGTGGCTGCACCAATTTACATTCCCTCCAGCAATACAAAAGGGTTCTCTTTCCTCCATACCCTGGCCAAACTTTTTAATGATGTCCATTCCAATTGGTGTGAGGTAATACCTCATTGTAGCTTTGATATGCATTTCTCTATTAGCAATGTTGAGCAACGTTTGGCCAGAACACTATTTACTTTATAGAGAAAGAACATTAAGACCAAGAACATACAACTTTAACCTTTTCCCCTTCTAATGTAGTTTTTCTACATTTGCGTTGCCCTCTAGAGAGGGCTTGGTTCCCTCCCTTCCATAACTCTGTATCCACTAAAGTAACTGAATCCATAATTAAATCTCACAAAATAACTCAAGGCATTGCTGCCTTCAATGGTTAACTTTCCCAAACATTTAAGAATGAAGTATTTCCAATCTTTAACAAACTCTTCCAGAGAATAAAAAAGAAGGAACACTCTCTTATGAAGCCAACAAAACACTGATACCCAAACTCAATAAGGACATTACAAGAAAGAAAAGTATAGGCCAATCTCTCCTATACATAAATGTATATAGATGCAAAAATCTTAAATAATCTTTTAGCAGACCAAATGCTTCACAACATAAAGGTTTAATTGTCAAATAAGAGTCACATGAATCTTACCCCACCCCAAACTTTACTAAATGATTTAAAGGATACAGGCAATTATAAGGTACAGACAAAACATTTTCCTCATGGAGAAATGTGATCCTGTCAAATGCAGCTACTCATAAAAAGGTCTTAAATATCTTTAGTATATTTATCAGGAGGTTGGGTTATTAGCATGCTTATGAAGAGTTTTGATTTGAGGTCATTCCTTTCATTCTGAACATCCTAAGTAGGAGAATAGGTTATAGGCCTGGTGTTACCCCTTTCCTTCAAGGTTTATTCTTTGTACACTGAAACTAAAACTCCAAGCCCTACAGAATCTCCCTTGCCAATAGAAGCAATCTCTCTTCCCAAGTCCAATAAGCCTAATCCTTCATGGTTTAAAGCTCCAATTAAGGTAGTCACTTTACAAAGGTATGCCCACTCTTCTCATATTCCATCTGCATCACTTCTCATTGCTGACAGACTCATAACCAGAATTAGATCCCAGAATGCCTCAAGAGATGAAGCCTTTGTTAAATTTATTAACAAAAACCCTGTAGAATATGTGTGGGAATGAATTCTAAGGGTGCTAGACAAGGATAAAAGAACATAATTTTAGGCCTAAAAAATTGATTGACACTTATCAGAGATTCTGAATTCAATATGCCAGAATCCAGATATTATACATCTTGAAGTAGTTCTAACTGTTTCATTTTCTGAAACCTTGGCTCAGTAGTGGCCTATGCTTGCAAAAATATACAGTGGGGGAAAAGACAGTCTCTTCAATAACTGGTGTGAATAAAAATAGTTAACCACATGTAAAAGAATGCAATTAGAACATTTTCTCACACCATATATAAAAATTAACTCAAAACAGATTAAAGACCTAAATGTAAGGCTGGAAATCATAAACTCCTAGAAAAAAACATAGGCATGATACACTCTTTGACTTAAGTCTGAGCAATATTTTTTTAGATCTGTCTCCTCAGGACAAAGGAAACAAAAGCAAAAATAAATGAGGGAGGCCTAAACAAACTTAAAAGCTTCTGTACAGCAAAGGAAACCATCAACAAAATAAAAAGACAACCTACTGACTGAGAAAAGATATTTAGAAATGATATGCCTGATAAGGGGCTAATATTCAAAATATTTAAAGAGCTCATACAATTCAATATTAAAAAAAAAACTCCAAACAACCCAATTTAAAAATGGATAGAAGATCTGAATAGACATTTTTCCAAAGAATACATAACAGACAGCCAACAGGCACATGAAAAGATGCTCAATTAATCATCAAGAAAATGCAAATCAAAACCACAATGAGATATCACCTTACACCTGTCAGAATGGCTATCATCAAAAACACAACAAATAATAAATGTTGGTGATGATATGGAGAAAAAGGAACCCAAGTACACTGTTGGTGGGAATGTAAATTACTACAACCACTATGGAAAACAGTATGGAGGTCCTCAAAAAATTAAAAGTAGAACTACCATATGATCCAGCAATTTCATTCCTGAGTATGTATCTGAAGAAAATGAAAACACTAATTTGAAAGGATATATGCACCCCAATGTTCATAGCAGCATTATTTACAATAGCCAAGATATGGAAACAACCTACATGCTCATCAACAGATGAATGGACAAAGAAGGTATGGTATGTGTGTGTATATGTATATGTATATATACACAATGGAATATTGCTCAACCATAAAAAAGAATGAAACTTTGTCATTTGCAACAAGATGGATGAACCAGAGGATATGTTTAGTAAAGCTAGTCAGATGGAGAAAGACAAATACTGTATATTTTCACTTATATGTAAAATCTAAAAAATAAAAATAAAACAAACAAATGAATGTAACAGAAACACTCACACAGACTAGTGGTTACCAGTAGGAAAGGGGTGGGGGGAGGGTCTAGATAGGGGAAGGGGATTAAGAGGTAGAAACTACTAGATATAAAATAAGTAAGATACAAAGATGTAGTGTACAACATAGGGAATACAGCCAATATTTTATAATAATTTTTAATGAAGTATAACCTATCAACATATAGAATCACTGTTACATACCTAAAACTAATATAATATTATAAACCAACTATACTTCAATTTTTCAAAAGTGGCCAATGCTTAATAAACTTGGGATGCCAGCAAGTTTTTGGTGTAATACCAAAGAAAGAATGCAAAGATTTTGTGAGAAAAGGTTGCTAGAACTCTAATCACCTACGATCAGCTAACCCACTCCATATCATGTTTCATGGGAGGTCAGAGGACAGTGAAAATACACTGTTAAGGAAAATTTGAACATCCATGAAAAGCACTGTAGTGTCTATCCTGTTTGTCATTAAAGGTGAGAGATACTGCCACTGCAACTGCCTTCCTGATTTCAAAGGCAATGATGAGATCCTGCTGTGGCAGAGGCCAAGTAGCAGCACTCACTGCCAGAGGCAAGGTGGGCATGGTTTCTATAACAGGCAGAAGCCTGGATTGGTAATCTGAATGATTTAACCACTGGGTTATAACTTGGTATTAACTAACTGATCATAGTGTCCCAGTTCCAAAATAGATGGTGATTTCAATAAGGCCTATTCATGCACTTCCCAATCTAAAGTCTTTCCCTATAAGTTCTTACAACTTCAATTTCCATTTATTCTTATAATTCTTAAATTTATATTTCTAGTACATACTTCTCATTTGGGTAAGAAGAAATTTAAGGCGACCACTCAAAGTCTGGCATGCTGTGCGATTTAAGGAAACACAAGGAATGGTATCAAAACCATGCCTGAAAAAGTCCATAAATAGCAAGAGGCTGTGGCTGGAGATGCTCATCCCATGGCAGAAAAAAACAAGGGAGGCTATGCTGAAAATACACTATGTGTCCTTAGATGTTGGGGCAATGATGCCTGCTTTCTGGGACCAGACTCAGATCCTTTGGGAGAAATCATACTAGTGTAATTTTAGAGGGCTCCAAACTGAGGGATAGTCAAAAAGGACTTCCTCAGAGCAATTTCAGCAAGTAGAGGAAGACAGGCATTGACTCCACCAAGGGAGTTACACTCAAGGTTCTCAGCAGAAGGGTGTCTGAATATATACACAGAAAAATCAGTGCAGTAAAGAACCAAAAACTGTGCATTTACCTGGTTCTGATGGAATCAACCCCAGTGGACCCTCGTGCCCCTCCTTGCAGGGACTGTGTTCTTTTTTCCTAACTCCCCTTCCCCTGGACCCTATCTGGTGGAAGAAAGGTAAAAGGACAATCATGCTCTCTCCATGCGGCACTACAGTCCTGGATCATGTGAAAATAGGGGAAGGGAAAATTCTCATAAAGTTGAAGTTTGGTTTATTACAACGAACTGAAATTTTTAATGACTGAAATGAGAATGTTCTTGTGACTAGAAAGGACTGGGAAAATAATGGAGTCTACCTAAGATTTTATGGGGATGGAAAGAACAGAGTCACAGAATAAGTTTAACGAGGAGTGGTGAGAAAAAAAATTAAGTTTGGGTTCAGCTTCTTCAGTAAGTCAGTTATATCTGTTAGCAGTTTAATGATGAAACAGTTTAAGCAGATCCCTTCTTTCTAAGGAAGACCAAAAAAAAAAAAAAAAAAAGGGTTGGGGGGGACTCTGTATTTAACACTGAGTGCCAAAGAGGCACATTCAATCCCCATCTAAGGTCTCCTATGAACATTCAGATGTCCTACCTTATGACACCAGTGCAGGTGTAGTTTAATCCCTTCCCAACACAACAAAAATCCAAGTACCTGATAAAAAAAAAAAAAAGGAAAGGAAAAAGAGATTATTCTGAAATTACCAAGATGCTACCCAAAATACTGTGCTGGAACTAAAAATTCCTTTCACAGTCTGGAACTACATTCACTTCTTGCTACACCTGCACTTTCATCCTTGGGGAATTTGCCATGCTGTTCCTCAGCCTAAAAAGCTGTCCCTCCCCATGCCACTCACCATTCAAAGCCATTCAAATGTCACCTCCTGCTTGTAACTTTCACCAGCAACCCCAGGAAGAATTTATTATCATCAACTCTGGGATTTCATAACAATCAGCGCACTGATATCCTTCCTGTGTCCCTACCAATTTCTTTTCCTGTGATGGACCTTATTCCTGATATTACTTATAACCACTTGTGAGAGAACAGAGGTCAGGGACCAGGCATTCCAGGGTCATTTAAAAGTTCTTTCTTGAGGAACCAGTGCCACTGTTACACTGTTGCTAACACTGGCATTTAGTCAATGTATCTTGGATAGATTTGAGTCTAAATCTAGCCAGTCACCAAGTCAGTGTGTAGACAGAAACTGAGAACAGGAGTTCTCAGATGCTTAGGATGTTAATTAGTTTGGTAAAATGTAGTTCACACTTGTATTTCCATATCAGACAGGTTAACACACAAGCTAATTTGTAAGGCCCTGAAAGACTGATTCATTTCATAGTTGAAATGAAATGAATAGTTCATTGTGTAAATGCAGTGCCACGTGAAGCTGTGGGTGTTTAAAATGACAATACTGAGGGAACCAGAAAATAAGCTACGAGACAGGGGAAGAGAAAAGATGTTCTGCCATCTTTTCAAAGGGTCAAAGTGGTAAGAAACATCCTCTAACAGCACAAGTCTTTTTTCCTTCATCTATAGCTCATGCCTAATATTCAAGTGGCTGATGTAAACACCAACTCTACTAAGAGTGATCTGAAGTTCTGAGGGCTCCCAGCACCAATTGGGAACCATACCACAGAAAGGAGCACAGCATGACGTTACCCAGGAAGGGTGAGGGAGATGTGGGAAACATTACTCACAAACAGCAATGATGTGTAGGTAGCCAGGATCCCAAATAAACTCAGCAAGACAATGGACCAGAAGAACCAGACTCCTATACCTAGAAAAACGACCCTGCAAAAATGTGTTTCAATCCTTAAAATACAGTAAAAATTGGCAGCATCTGTGTCAATGATCAAGGACAAGACTGGACTAAAGGAAACATAAGAAAACAGAGGGATAAGATGAGAAGTAATTTGGGAACAGATGTGCAAAGACCTTTGGAAATATTTGAGAAGTTTTAACTTTGTCCTCCAGGCAACTGTGGTGTGTGTACTCTAATGGGGTTCTGTATAAGTTGCATGGGTTTTTTTTAAGTTATTAGAATATATACTTCAAAATTATATTCTCTTTGAAAAAAAACAATATACTACTGGAATGCCAAAAGAGAAAAAGCCCACTGCCTTAAAAAAACTAATACTTTCCATTTTGGAAGGTTCCTTGCCCATTTGAATGTATGTTTTCTTACATAATTCTCAGCCACCATATTAATTTCTCTATTCTGTGTAAAAAAATTGGCCCTTTTAAAAACAGTCCTGAGGTATTCTATTCCTAAAGTATTTTATGAGGAAAAAACTAAGAATTATTTGCTAAGAGAAGTAGTGCTACACTTTATCTATATATTGTAGATCAATAATTCAGACTCTTCAAGTTAATAGAAATTACTTCCTCTCCATATAACACCTAGAGAAATTGTATTTTAACAATACACATATACCTCAACTTATTGTGCTTCACAGATACCGCATTTTTTACAAGTTGAAGATCTGAGGCAATCCTGCACCAAGAGAGTCTATCGGGATAATTTTTTCAATACCATTTGCTCACTTCATGTCTCTGTGTCATATTTTGGTAATTCGCACAATATTTCAAACTTTATCATTATTATTATATTTGTTATGCGGTCTGTGATCAGTGATCTTTGATGTTCCTACCACCACTTGATGAAGGCTCTGATGATGTTTAGCAAATTTTAGAAATAAAATATTTTTAATTAAGGTATATATATTGTTTTTTGAGAAGCAATGCTATTGCACACTTAACAGACTACAGTATATAGTATAAACATAACTTTTATGGGAAACCAAAAAATTTGTGTAGCTCGCTTGATTGCAATAATCACTTTATTGCCATGGTCTGGAATTGAACTCCTAATATTTCTAAGGTATGCCTGTATAAAATATAGATTAGCAAACATATAACCACATTACAAATAAGAAAGTAAATTCTCTTTGGTCAGTGACTACACACACCAAGAAGAAACAGGCAAGCAGCCATCCTAGCTAGAGCTATCCCAGATTGAGATACCAAGAGTACTCTGTAAAAGATGAGCTCACAATTAGGAATCAGAAAACAAGTAAGGAATGTCAACAAATTAACCCAATAAAGCCAACTAATAGAATAACCTGCACTCAAAAAGTATAATAGAATATCAAGATTACAACAAAATATATTCAAGATCTTCAGAAAAATAAAGGACTCACATCCATGTAACAAGAATAGATGTTTTAAAACAAGCATAGTAATAAATGTTTTAAAACAATGAAATAAAGATCTCAAAAAAAATGCATGATGGACTTATCAGCAGTCTAGATATAGTCAAAGAATTAATCAAACAGCTTAACCAAGAAGTGATAATGACTGCTTTTTTTTAAACATTTTTTATTGAATTATAGTCATTTTACAATGTTGTGTCAAATTCCAGTGTAGAGCAAAATTTTTAAGTTATACGTGAACATACATATATTCACTGTCACATTTGTTTTCACTGTGAGCTACCACAAGATCTTGTGTATATTTCCCTGTGCTATACAGTATAATCTTGTTTATCTATTCTACATATGCCTGTCAGTATCTACAAATTTTGAATTCCCAGTCTATCCCTTCTCTCTCCCCTCCCCCTTGGCAACCACAAGTTTGTATTCTATGTCTATGAGTCTGTTTCTGTTTTGTATTTATGTTCTTTTTTTTTTTTTAGATTCCACATATGAGCAATCTCATATGGTATTTTTCTTTCTCTTTCTGGCTTACTTCATTTAGAATGACATTCTCCAGGAACATCCATGTTGCTGCAAATGGCATTATGTTGTCGGTTTTTAGGGCTGAATAGTATTCCATTGTATAAATATACCACCTCTTCTTTATCCAGTCATCTGTTGATGGACATTTAGGCTGTTTCCATGGCTTGGCTATTGTAAATAATGCTGCTATGAACATTGGGGTGCAGGTGTCTTTTTGGAGTAGGGTTCCTTCTGGATATATGCCAAGAGCAGGATTCCTGGGTCATATGCTAAGTCTATTCCTAGTCTTTTGAGAAATCTCCATACTGTTTTCCACAGTGGCTGTACCAAACTGCATTCCCACCAGCAGTGTAGGAGGGTTCCCTTTTCTCCACAGCCTCTCTAGCATTTGTCATTTGTGGACTTTTGAATGATGGCCATTCTGACTGGTGTGAAGTGATACCTCATTGCAGTTTTGATTTGCATTTCTCTGATAATTAGTGATATTGAGCATTTTTCATGTGCCTATTGATCATTTGTATTTCTTCCTTGGAGAATTGCTTGTTTAGGTCTTTTGCCCATTTTTGGATTGGGTTGTTTTGTTTTTTTTCTTATTAAGAATGACTTTGCTTTCTAATTGAGAAAGTTAAGATTTACCATTTAATGGTGCCTCTATATTTTCTAACCATTTCTCTGGTCACATTAGATTTTTTTTAAACTCTCAAGCTACAAGGTCTTCTTTTGTATATTCAATCACATGTAAATATTATTGTTAGCTTAGTTCAACTCAAAACTCTCCCACCAAACTCAGGTGAAGTTCCCACCCACCTGCTGTGTGCTATAGGCAAAGGAAGAATTGTGATATTTTTCTCTTTTCCTCCCCCACTCCTTCTATTTCTTCCTGTCCCATTCACCTGTATTCACTCTAGATGGTGGTGATTGGGGTAACACAAGGAAGCGAGAAGAATGAAAAGGAGTTTGCTTGGATGACTGCCTATATATATAAATGGGAATTGAAAAGGGAAGTCTTTTCCCGGTCATCATTTCTTTAAGCTGGGAATATACACTTACTGATGACTATGCAGTAGGCTCACTCTACATGGATTATCCAATTAAGGCTTCTTCTGACACAGTATTTTCAAGCAGTTTTCTCTCTGCTCCAGGTCATTGTTTTGCATCCCTCTAACAGCATAATCGCACTGCCCTTTTGAATAAAGTTCTCATTCAACAGAGACAGTGCTCTTGGAGCAGCCTGCTCAATGAAACCTTCTAATCTAAATTCATATTCTCTGTACTAACATTTAAAGAAAATTCCCAGGACCCCTTCCCTGCTTTCCCATAGCTGCAAGATGTAGCTTTCTTGCATCTTCCCCCAATACATATCCTATATACCTCAATGCTTTATATCAGGAGAACCAATTGTCAGCTGACAGTAACTCTGAGGGAAAAAAAAGACACATATTGATGAGGCACTGGGTACATAGCAAGGAATGAGGAGACAAGTCCAACCTCACAACACATATGAGGGAAAAATGAGAAGTGACAGTTACTCCGTCAAAAATTCTGCTTAACCTCTCTTGAGCTAAGGGGAACAACTAGAAAAACGAGATGATTTTTTTTTTTAAATCTAAATCAAGGCATTAGAGAGTCACCAGGCAGTGAAGAACTATGGAACCAACATCCAAATAAGAGAGGAAATCCAGAGACATAACTTGACACTTGGAATCATTTTTCTCTAGAAGAAATAGCTGAGATATAGGAAAGAGGGGTTCCTGTATCTCACATAGATAGGAAGACAAAAGGGGTAAGGGGTAATCTGGTAAACACTATAGACTTTGACGTGGGACCTTTGAGGGCTACATTCTAGAAGTAAGCACAAACTGGAAATAGACTGCTTTTGGGGGACTGAATCTTAGCTTTGAACCATCTAAATATGTGAAATTGGATTAAGAGGGCTAGGATTTGCTAATATCCCTAGTTACATGTAAGAGTAATTCTCTGAGAAGATATACTATAATTCAAGGTCTCGAATTACCTATACAACTTTTTATATACAATGCCAGGCACTCAAGCAAAACAATCTGGCACACTAGGAGAGGAGACCACATAATGAATGCCAAAAGAAACAGTGGAAAACATAAAAACAACTTCAGTAAATCTAGATAATACAGGTATCAGACAGACTTCTAAATAACTACCTTGAAAATGTTTCGACTGGGATAAAATTAGGAATTTCAGTAGAGAACTATTAACAAGAGGACTAATTAATAATTCTAGAAAGGAAAATAGAGCAATAAAAATTAAGAACTCAGTGAATGGATTTAACAGCAGGTAAAACAGAGCCAAAAGAAATTTGCTAAATAAAAGACAGGTCAGAAAAAATACCAAGAATGAAACAAAGACACATGAAAAAAATTCATGAGAAATACAGAAGAAAGGTTAAGACACTTTGGGGATACAGAGAAAGTGTCTAATATTCATAAAATTGAAGTAGAGGCAATAGAAAATGGGGTAAAAGCAGTATTTGAAAAGATATTGGCTGAGAACTTTTCCAAAATGATTAAAAATACTGTACTGGTCTGGGATCACTCAGGAAAGGTTATTGTAGGGATTAGACCTTAAGCTATTAGAGAAGCTGCTAGAGAAGGCTACGTAAGGCTGTTACATCTGCTCTGATATTTGGCCTAAAGTTTTCAGACGTCAGATAGGCCAGGAGTTGAGAAGGAAAACTGAACCCGATAAATGGGAGAACTAAAACCCATGAGGATGAACTAGAATCCCCAAGGACAAACTGGAACACATGAGACAGAATGGAACTCATGAGGACACACACAAACCATGGAACCTGAGTCTGTCTATCACTGTGGCAAGAGTTTAGCTAAGCTACTCCATAGTACTGCTACCTTGGTATCCATTTTGTTTGTCCAGGTGGATTGCAGAGACCTTAAACTGACACTAACGCCCTCAGGGAAGCACATGCCCTGGTAAGCAACCCTCAGTAATAAGCAAATGTGAGTTCCTGACATGACTCCACCAACAGCTCTTGTGACCAATAGTCTACCATGCTTCCCAGCATCTGTATGCCTATGTGGCCCTTAGACAAGAGCGGCATTGCTTCAGGCCATTGAATTTGTGGTAATTTGCTACAGCAGCCATGCACAATTGTCCATGAAACTCACTTGTGGCTTTAGGAACAGTGGGAGCTCATTCTTACATTTACAATTTTTATTTGATTGCTGTGGGGATTCTGTCTACTTCCAAGTATGTATATTTCAACTATGCATTTGAGAACTAGGGAAATAACCACAGGGTTAGTTTGGGGACCCAACTGTAGAGATAAGCCTGAAAAAAACGCCATTGATTACCTATCTCTAGTGATTACTCTGCCTCGTCAATCACAGTGCTGTTTCATATCTCCAGGATTTTGTGTCAGTTCAGAGTCAGTGCCCAGTAATTCCCCTAAAAGTATTTCTTCTTCCTCAAGGCACAACCACCATGGTAAATGTCCAGAGGTTCTTTGGGCAAGGAGGGGGTAGCAGGGACTGGGAATAAGACTGACAATATACAGTTTTGTACAGTCAGGTCCTTTTGCATACCAAGGTCCTTCCTCAAGGACTTCTCTTCATTCAATAGGTTGTTTATTCAGTAAATAAGTGAAATAGAGATTAGGAAAACAACAGAAAATATTAACAAAACTAAGAGTTTCTTTCTTTATACACAAAATTGACAAAACTTGAGCAAGACTAACCAAAAAAAAAAAAAAAGAGGATCCCATTTTAAATTAAATTTTAGATGAAAAAGGAGTCATTACAACTGAGACAACAGAAAGGACTTCTATGAACAACTCTATGCCAACAACTTGGACAACCAAGAGAAAAAGGCTAAATTTCTAGAAGATACAACCTACCAAGATTGAATCATAAATAGAAAATCTGAACAAATAGTGAGGATGGAGATTCAATCAGTAATCAAAACTTCCTGAAAAAGAAAAGCACAGGACCCGTCTGCTTCACTAGTAAATTTTAAACATTTAAAGAATTAATATTAATCTTTCTCAAACTCTTACAAAAAAGTTGAAGATGAGAAGATGCTCCACAATTCATTTTACAAAGCCAGCATTTCCCTCATATAAAAGTAAGATAAGGATACTATAAGAAATGAAACTAAGGCCAATATCCCTGATGAACCCTATAGATGTGAGAATTTATAACAAAATACTAGCAAGCTGAATACAGCAGCACATTAAAAGGATCATACACCATGATCAAGTGGAATTTGTCCCTGTAATGCAAGGATGGTTCTACACATATATCAATAAAAGTGATACATCGTATTAATAGAAAGATAAAAATAATTCAATCATCTCAATAAACATAAAAATAGCATCTGACAAATTCTGGCTCCATTCATGATTAAAATTCTCAACAAACTGGATGTAGAAGGAATATGCCTCAACAAATTAAAAGTCACATATGACAAGCCCACATCTAACATCTTAATGGTGAAAGGTGAAAAACTTTTCCTCTAAGATCAGGAATAAGACAAAAATGCACACTCTCACCAATCCTTTTCAACATAGTACTAGAAGTCCTGCCAGAGCAATCAGGCAAAAAAAAAAAAAAAAAAAGGTATCAGAATTGGGAAGGAAGATGTAAAACTTTCTCTATTTGAAGATGACATGATTTTATATATAGAAAGTATTAAAGACTCCATTAGATCTAATTAATGAATTCAGTACAGCTGTAGAATACAAACTCAATACACAAAAATCTGTTGCATTTCTATACAATGATAAATATATAAAAAAGAAATTAAGAAAACAATCCCAGTTACAATATCATTATCAACAATACAATACTTAGGAGTAAATTTAACCAAAGAGGTGAAAGACCTATACACTGAAAACTATGAGACATTGATGAAGAAATTGAAGACACAAAAAAACAGAAAGATACCTCATGTTCATGGATTGGAAGAATTAATCTTGTTAAAATTTCCATACTACCAAAAGCCATCTACAGATGTGACGCAATCCCTATCAAAATTCTAATGGCAATTTTTACAGAAATAGAACAAACAATCCTAAAATTTTTATGGAATAACAAAAGACCCCAAATAGCCAAAGTAATATTGAGAAAGAAGAACAAAGCTGGAAGCATCACAGATAAATGGAATACCATAAAGAGCCCAGAAATAAACCCATGTATATATGTCAATTATTTGACAGCAAAGGAGACAAGAACCAGGATATACAATGAGGAAAGGAGAGTCTCTTCAATAAACAGTGTTGAAAAACCTGGACAGCCACATGAAAAATAATGAAACTTGACCAATATGTTACACGACACACAAAAATCAACTCAAAATGGATTAAAGACTGGAACATAAAACCTGAAACCATAAAACTCCTAGAAGAAAACAGGAAGTAAGCTCCTTAACATCAGTCTTGGCAATGATTTTTTTGGATTTGACACCAAAAGCAAAGGCAACAAAAACAAAAACAAGCAAGTGGGACCACATCAAGCTAAAAAGCTTCTGCACAGCAAGGAAATCATCAACAAAATAAAAAGGCAAACCTACCAAACTGGAGAAAATATTTGCAAATCATATATCTGATTAAGCAATTAATATTCAAGATATATAAAGGACTCATACAACTGAATAGCAAATAAACAAACAATCCAATTAAAAATTGGGCAGAGGACCTGAATAGACATTTTTCCTAAGAAGACACACAGGCCAACAGGTACATAAAAAGCTGCTCATCATCACTAACAATCAGGGAAATGCAAATCAAAATCACAATGAGATATCACCTCACACCTGTTAGAATGGCTATTATCAGAAAGACAAGATATAACAAGTATCTGCGAGGATAAGGAGAAAAGGGAACTCTTGTGTACTATTGGTGGGAATGTAACAAGTGCGGCTCTATGGAAAACGGTACGGAGGCTCCTAAAAAAAAATTTAAACAGATCCAGCAATATTACTTCTGAGTATTTATCCAAAGAAAATGAAAACACTAACTGGAAAAAATATACGTACACCTATGTTTGCTGCAGTATCATTTACAATAGCCATGATTTAGAAACAATCTTAAGCAGTCACTGACATAAATGGATAAAGAATATGTGGTATGTATATACAATGGAATATAATTCAGCCACAAAAAAGGAGGAAATCTTGCCATTTGTGACAAACTTGATGAACCCGTGTGGACATTATGCCAAGTAAATCGGACAGAGAAAGACAAATACCAAATAATCTCACTTACATGTAGAATCTAAAGACAAAAACAAAAACAAAAAAACAAGCTCATAGATAGAACATATTGGTGGCTACCAGAGGTTAGGGTGGGTGATAGATGAAATGACTGAAGACAGTCAAAAGTTACAAACTTCCAGTTACTACATAAATAACTCATGGGTGTCATGACACCATGACAGCATGGTGACTACAGTTAATAATACTGCATTATATATTTGAAAATTGCTAAGAGAGCTGATCTTAAAAGTTCTCACCACAAGAAAAAAATTGTAATTATGTGTGGTGATGGATGTTAAAAAAGATTTATTGTGATCATTTCACAACATATACAAATACCAAATTATTATGTTGTATACCTGAAACTAAAATCATGTTATACATCAATTTCATCTTAAAAAGTTTTTAAAGACTGAGACGAAATTTACTTCAAAATGAAATATTTTTGTATTTCAAGTGCTGTGGAATAATTTAAAATTTGTCCATAAATAAAGATTATATATAAATTTATGAAAAATTAGTAAAGATCACACAAAATAAAGTCAGAGGAATAAAACTAAAAAAAAAAATAGTTAAATAAACCAGTTGTGAAACTTAACCAAAGATCAAATTAAAACAAAACAAATTCCATCTAGAAAATTAATTAAAATGATTCAAAATTAGAACAGTTAATGCTGTCAATAGCAGGTTAAAATAAAAACTCATATACCTCTATTGTGAATGGAAATTGCTAAAATCTTTTGAGAAAGTACTTTGGCAACAGGCATAATGAATTTTACTAGTGTTTGTTCTTCTTGACTTGGTAACACCACTTGCAGGAATCTATTATAAGAACATAAATCAGAACCCAAAGATTTCTCTGTGCTCTTATTGTATAAAAACAGAAAAACTGGAAACACTCATAATGCCTACCAATAAAAAGTGGGTAAGTAAGTATATCAGACCACTTTCATATCAGGAAATATTTTTAAACCATTTTAAATGATGTTCATTAAGTTTTAACAATTTATCAAAACGTTTGCAACTATTTTAAGTGAAAAGGAAGAGCAAAATTATATAAATGATATGAGCATAATAATATAAAAATAAGCATAGAAGTCTGGGAAATATAACAAGTGACAGTCACTCAAGAATAAGACTAAGTGCATTTTAATATGTTCTACCTTTCAGCATTTTTTACATTAAAAAAACTACATTTTACTTCTATGAAAGGAAAAATAAACTGTATTTCATTTTTTAAAAAGCCTCATACTCAAATATACTCTTTTCTCCCCTAAATACCAAATAATGTGTAAGATTTGCAGCAGACAAGAGAAATTGAAAGAGCTGGGAGTAGTCCAGAGTAGGAACTAGGCCAGCAAAGCTGCTGAGATGGGACACCATTTCTGTCTTCAGAGTTTTAGGAAGCCCCTAAGGGCAGAAGGAAGAAGCAGGGGCTAGAGGTGAGGCAGAGACATCAGGGTTCATGGACAGAGATCATGAAGACCAACTAACGTAGGCATCAGTATTTCAGACAAGAAGACTGAGGAACAAGGTGTCAGGGAGTCACCTGAATAGAAGGACTGGGAAACTGGAAGCACAGAGAAAGTTCCCCACTGAGCCAGATTTGGTCTAAACGTGAGGGTGAGCACAGGTGGAAGGGAAGTATAAGAGCTGAGGGTGCTGAGCATCCTTACCCCTCCTCAGATTCAGGCCTCTCATCCCCCAGCTGTAGAAAGCCTGATTTTGTCCACCCTCCCTTTTATGCCACCAGATCTTTTGAACTTGAGGTAGGATCCATGTGGCTATTCGACCAAATAGCCCTTACACAAAAGAAAATACAAATGTGAAACTCACCAATCAAAGCCATTGTATTCATTTGAGGATTCTACCCACACGAACAGCAAAAGCACAGACACGCAAAGTGCAGTAAGCAGCCATGGGTAAAATAATAGCTCCCTCTGGGAAGAGAAAGAAGAAAGTCTAATTTAGCTCCATTTATCCATGGTACCTCGGCGACATCTGTACATACTCACCAAAGGTCTGTATAATTGCAGCTCTACATTACCCTCCCCAGGTTAGAGTGACCACTGTATTCTTTACCCCTATGGAATTTTGTATAACCTACATATATAACATTTACACAATGAATTACAATTATGTGTTTATATGCTTGTACCTGATGCAAGTTTCTTCTCTGAGGAAAAGGAACTTTCGTTACACATCTCTGTATTGCCCGTATCTAGCACAGTTCCTTAAATGTAACTGGCTCTCAATAATCATCTGTTGAATTCATTCACCTCTCCATGTACCTAATGTTTGTTCATTTATTGAGTGATTCATTCATTCATCATTCATCAGTTCATTTAGTCATTTATCTACCCACATCTGGGGGAGGGAAGAAGCAGGTTAGGGAATAAACCTTTTTTTGACTAGCTATTTTACACCAATACAATGCCAGGGACTTCACAAGCTACTTTCATTTGCTTTATTTCTCAGTGTAGCCTCGTAAGTTAGGTATTTTAAGCTCATTTTGCAGAAAAAAGAACTAAATCTCAAGGGGTAAGGTAACTGACTCAAAGTCACTCAGCCAAGAATTGGCAGGGGCACTGCCCATGTCTGTGAGCTCAAAGCCAGGATGGAGGATATCTTTATGGAGAACTTGTACAAACTGAGACTTGAAGATAGCCTCCATCACTGAAAATCCTATCACACACCAGCCAAACCAGAAGTTATCAACTCCTTCCCAGGAACATTACATTTGGGTTGCTACCTGAGTTATAATCTAACATTTCTACATCACATAATGAGAAATTCTCTTTGGGACACTGTAATCTCTAAAATGTGGGTAGAATTATCCCTGCCTTCTCTAAAATATGGGGTTATTGTGAAAGTAAGAATAAAAAAATAAAATGGTAAACATAGACAGGGTATTGACATAACCAGTCTGATAAAAGATATTATAGGCAATAAGGCACTTTAACCACTTCCTGAGTGTAGGAAGATGAAAAACACAGGATCTGACTCTGGTTTATACTCATTCTCTACAGAATACGTGTCAATTTTTAAAATATGTATCAGATAAAGTCACTCCCTGCCCAAAACCCTCCCAGAGCTTTTGACTGTACCAGAACATCATCCAAACTGCCTGCCATGGCCCAAAGCTCCTACATGATCAACCATGCCCATCCCTCACCTCATCCCCTTCTGCACACTGACTCCATTTATGAACTCCAGCCACACTGATCTTCTTTCTGTTTCTAGAACATGACCAAATCTGTTTCCAGCTCAAGAGCTTTGTACTTCCTGGTTCCTCTGCCTGGATTATTTTTGCCCTGAGATGTACACATGGCTGGCTCTACCTCTTCATGTAAGACACTGCTCACATAACACTGTTTCAAAAAGGTCTGTTCTAACCACTCTCCCATCCACCTAGCACATTTTCCTATGTACTATCTCCAAAGCTCTCATCACTAAATGAAACCACCTTTCTTCATTACTGTTTATTACCTAACTCGTCCCACTGCAGGAGGGCCAGAGGCCTTAGTGGTCTTATTCGGTGTGGCACACATTCAATAAACTTGTTTTTGTTGAATAAATCCATTTCCTAATTTTGATTCTCATTGTTGCCATTCTTGCTCAAAAATGTTCAAAAGCTCCTCACTGCTTATAGGACAAAGTTCAAATATTTTAGCTTGAAATAAAGCTGCTTCATAGTTTGATTAAAATATTCCTTTACCACCCTATCAGTTACCATTTATCACCTTACCTGTCCTTGAGTTCAACAGTGGAAATTCGTTTTCCCCTAAACACACCACTGTCCTTCTCTATCTCTGAATTTTCCCCACCTTATTTCCTCTACCCAGAATCCCCTGCACCATCATTCTTACATGTGGAAGACGACTTCCATAAGTCAGGCACTCCAAGAACAGTGGCAGTAATAGCTAACATTTGAGTGCTAACTGTGTGTAAGCCCAATTTTAAGTGTTTTCCACATTTTGCCTCTTCTTTTCTCGTAACAAACCCTGTTGGTGAGTACTACTGTTACCACTTCCATCATTCTAATGAGGAATCAATCACCAGAATGTTAGGTAACTTGCCCAAATTTCATAGCGGTAAAGCTCTAATTTGGAGAGAGTCAGTGGTAAAGCCATAAATCCAGGCAGTCTTCCCCCAGAACAAAAGATCTCCCCTCTTTTGTTATATACTATGCAGAAATGGGGCCTTGAGAATTATTCAGAAACCTTGAGAATTATGTAGTGCAATTCTCCAGTTGTAGAGAGGCTTGGAGATGTCACTTAACCAGCCCAAAGGCCGAGCTGGAACGAGGACCAAAACGTACTCCCACGCTCTGGTCTAGGGAGTGTTCCATTATACCACACTACCAGGAATGTCACCTTTTCCATGAAGTCTCCCTTCATCTTTCACTCTATGTCCTTTTTATAGCTCTCTTGTGACTTACTATATCATCCCTAAGTAATAAATATCTGTTGAATCAATTTACTCTTCTCCATTTTTCTTATCACTACTCTAGTCCAAGACACCAACATCTCTTACCTTGACTACCACTATTCCTTTCTCTTTCAAGACAAAGACATCTCCCTGAATTACTCTTGTACCTTTCAATTCATCTTCCACAGGATCATTCCAGAACATCACTCAGGAAACATCAGTAGCTTGAAATCCTTAGGGATTCTTTATGCCCTACATGGCAGAAGTCAAACTCTTAAAACCACACAATATCTGTCCCATCTCCCTCTCCAGTTTCACTTCCCATCATTTCTCCATTCATACATATCCTCTGCTCCACTTAAAATAAACCTTACACCAATGCCCTCTGACTCCTCCTCCAATACCATTTCTTCTGCCATCCCCCATTTTTTACCTATCCAATTCTTAATCACCTTTCACCTTCTAAATGAAGTTATTTTCAGCCCTTCCCTTGCACATGGATGTGTGACTGCATGTAAACGCATAGACACATACACACAATTATAACCCTTCTCACTGTATTGAGATTAAGTGTGTACTTGTCTTTTCCTCCAGTAGACTGTGAATTCCTTGAGAGCAGGAACTATGCCTGAAGCACTTGTGTTATCCCCACATAGAAGCCAAATATCTGAGCAGGAAAGATACAGGGACAGAAGAACACTCTGCTTAATCCAGGGAGGACTCCCATTTCCACTGCTTTCTTTGTGTTCCCCATCTCAGACATTAGAAACTAGTGATCCAATTGGTCAGAATCTCAGACCCTAGCTATTCTAAGTTTATGATTAAGTGGAGTCATGATGTGGCTTTCTTCTTCCCACTTCAGTGTGCACAGCATTTGGTGTCTTACATCATACAGCCCTCAAAGGGTCCCAACATATGGCTTAAAGAAAGAAAGAGGCCCTCAATGAGGCTTGACCACATACCATGCCACCACTCAGCCTTATCAGTGATCTCCACTTAGGGAAAGTCAGGTGTTAGCCTGATCAAAAATAAAGGAGCACCCTGTTTCCCACTTGCTATTTCTTCTCATAGTGTAACTCTTTTGGGAAACTTACACTGAAGAGAGAATTAAAGATTCAGGCACTCTTCTACTCCCTAGCCAAAAACATCTAATGGTACCTAAACCTCACTTTTTCTTTAAGGTTCATTTATTCATAAAAGGAAAGTTGAATAATTAAATAAATGAATGACAAGAAAGAGGAGAAATGAAGAATGAACGTGAAAGAGAATGAAGAAAACAGGCACATGTTTCAGCAAAGTTAACTCTGGCTCCAGAATTGTGGCAGTCCTTTGATGGAAGAACTAGAGCCCTGGCATGCCCAGTCCTGAAGACTCTGACGAGCCCTCATGGGGACAGGAACCAGCCCATGTTCCCAGATCTAAGAAGGTGTGGTCCAGCTCCCTCCCATCTCTCTGTACCCAAGAGCAGCAGCAGGATCCAAGTTCAGATTTTTTCTCCTGTTTGACTTTCCAGTGGCAGCTGTAGCAGCCAGTAATGGCAGCAACATAGCATTGGTGGCTGAAGATGTGTACAATCCATGGAATACCCTTTTTCCGTCTTCTTGTCTTCTGGTTCCTAGGCTTAATCCTGTTGGCCTTCTTAGGCATGGTTCACCTTTTTGCTGTAATGACAAATAGAACAATCAGGATCTAGTAATTCTGTCAAATGTTTCCAACCCAACCATTCCACAGGAAATTCCATCAAAATAGATGGATTTAAAAGGTTTTTATAATCTAGGATAACACACTGGATTAGGTGGAGAAAAGTAGACCTTCATCTGACATTTCCCACTAACTAGCTGAGTGTTTACTGCAGTCATTGTACCATTCAATGTTTAGTCTTCTCACTTCTAAAATTGTACCATATTCTCTCTCCTGGCCTACTAATAGATGCTAAAGGAATCAAATTAGCTAATATATACAAACTTTTTTATAAACTGTAATGTGCTCTTTAAATAACTTAAAAACTTAGAGACATGAGGGAGACATATGAAAATATGTAATCCTTGACTAGTAAGTGACTCAGACACACAGCTGCCTGCCCCTTCCTTTTCTCTCCTCTCCTATAAGGAATTAGTTAGGGTCATCCTCAATTAAGAATTATATTTAAAATAGCAATGGCTGAAATAAGATAAGAGTTTTTTAAATTTTGGCAACAAAAAATTTCAAAGGTAGAAAAAACAAATTATGTGATATGTAACTTTACAATGTCATTAAGAACTCAGACCTCTTCCATCTTGCTATTCCACTGTGGAACAGGACTTCCTTCTCAGGGTCAAAAATGGGTCCATATTTTTAAAAGATATAAACTGAACTTCCAGAGATGAAAGATGTAATTGTCTGAGATGAAAAATACAGTGCTGGGATTAAGAACAGATTACACATTGCAGAAGAAAAGATTAGAGAACAAGAGAATTTGAAAAGAACAGAGAGAAAATTGTGAGCTGCAGAGCAACTATAAGTATTCTAAGATAAATGTGACACAGTCCCTGAAAAAGAAGAAGGAGAAAGTAAGGAACAGAAACAGTATTTGAAGAATCAATGGCTGAAAAATGTCCAAATTTGATGAAAACTATAAACCCACAGACCGCATAAACACAACAAACCCCAAAGAAAAGGCACATACTAAAAACTACAAAACATATCACAATCAAGATGCTTAAAAAACACTGATAACAAAAAAAATCTCAAAACCATCAGAGAGGAAAGACATATTACATGTAGAGGAACAAACATAAAAATGACCTTTTCACATTCTTTCAACAATGATTTCTCGTTGAAAGCAATGCAAGCCAAAAGACAGTGGAGAGACATCTTTAAAGAACTGAAGAAAAAACATGTTAGCCTAGAATTCAGCACTTAGCAAAGACAGTTACAAAAAAATAAAATAAAATCTTCCCAGATATTTGAAACCAGAAAAATTAATCAATAGGTGATTCATACTATGAGAAGTGTTAAAGAAAGTAATTCTGTATGAAGAAAAAAAGCGTACATGAGAATGAATGCATATCTACATAAAGGAATGAGGTACACTGGAAATATTAAATACATCGACGGATATAAAATAATGTTTTCACAGTTAAAAAATTACTTCAGAAGATAACTGACTGAAGAAAAAGCAGTAACAAAGGATATTGCATCTTGTAAAAATTGTAGAAGTAAAATGCATGATAATAGTTCAAAGGCCAGGAGGAGGAAAATTAAACTGTACTGTTTGTTGTACAGTTCTCATACTATATGTGAAGTGGTTTAATATTACTTGAAAGTAGATTGTGATATGTGAAAATTGTATACAATAAAGTTACCTCTGGAAAAAGGTGTACATGTGTAATAAACCAACAAAGGAGATAAAATGAAATCACAAATATTACTCAATTAGTCCAAAAGAAAGCAAGAAAAAGTGAAAAAGATACATAGAACAGGAAAACAACTAGAAAGCAAATAGTAAATGCCAGATTTAAACCTAAATATATCAGCAATTCCTTTCAATATAAATGGACTAAATGCTCCAATTAAAAAAACAATAATAATATTGTCTAACTGCTAACTGCATTAAAAGAACAAACCCAATATGATATCACTCATACGTGGAATCTAAAAAAAAAAAAAGATAAATGAACTTATATATAAAACAGAAACAGACTCATAGAATACAGACTTGTGGTTACCAAGGGGGAGGCGAGTGGGAAGGGATAAACTGGGAGTTTGAGATTTGCAGATACTGATTGTTACATATAAAATAGATAAACAAGTTTATACAGTATAGCACAGGGAAATATATTCAATATCTTGTAGTAGCTCATGGTGAAAAAGAATATGAAAATGAATATATGTATATTCATGTATGACTTAAGAATTGTGCTGTACACCAGAAATTGGCACAACATTGTAAACTACCATAACTCAATTTTTTAAAAAAGGAAAAAAAAAGCCAATGATACGGTCCTTATGAGAGTTTGGTTTGTTTATATAGAAGGTAAAAAAAAAACTGAGAAAGATATACCTTGTACATGTATCAGTATTCCATTATCAGGATAATGCCATGTACCAACCAAGGACAAAACCTCAGTCACATGTAACAATAAGCATTTACTACTCATACATCTGAGCTGATCAGCTATCCATCCTGCTGATCTAGACTGGCCTCAGCTAGTATGATTAGAGAACTCTGCTCCACGTCTCATTCAATCAGGATGATCTGAGTACATTCTTATGGTGATGGAAGTTGTCCAAGAGAGCAAGTCTCAATGTACAAGCCCACTTCAAGTTTTTGCTTCAAGGGATGTCTTGAAGTCGAAGTCAACTCATGATAGAGGGCACTGTAAAGCTGCACGGCAAAAGATGTGACCAAAAAAGGGTATAATTAAAGGAGGGTGAGAATTGAGACCAAATGATATAATCTACCTCACTATATTACCAGCAGATCAAAAAACCTTGAGGCAAAAAGCATTAGCAGAAACAAAGAGGGACATTTCATAATGATGAAAAATTATTTTTAAAAAAGAATTTTCCATTTATAGGCACCTAATCACATAGCCTCTGAAGGAGAAATAGACAAATCCACAATCATGGTGGAAATAAAGGATACAATACATAGTCAAAAAGCCTGTAAGGATGTAGAAGACTTTAACAACTTGATTAACAAAATCGTCTTAATTAACATTTATGGAACACTGTACTAAATGACTGCAGAATGTATATTCTTTTCAAATGTAAATGGAACATTTATCAAAAGTGCACTTATGCCAGAAAGCAGTAAGAAAAAGACAACTAGAAAATTCCACATTTTGGAATTAAATATCATATTTATAAAAAAAAATACCCATGGGTCAAAGGCAAATAAACATAATTGAAATGAGAAAAGAGTTTGAATTGGATGATAATGAAACTACATGAACTTGAGGTGATTAGTTGCAAATACTAGAGAGTTCAGGAAAGATGTTGTGAACAAAAGTTCTGTGATTGGGAGGAAGGTAAACTGCTTGAGTCTGAATAAAAGACAACATTTTAACCAGAACCATTAGTACAACCATTTTCCACATATGCACAGATCTTCTAACTTTGTGTTTATCAGAGTAGCCAAGTTCACACGAAAATCAATAGTATTTAGGAAAAGTTCAATAAAGAGTTTCTCTTGATTTCCAAACCCACATATTCAACAGACTTCTGAAATCGCCACTTGGATTTCTCACAGGCACTTCAAAAGTATTATGACCAACATTCAACTCTGCATTTTCCCTCCAAAACCTATTCCTCTTGAGGTCAGTCCCATCTCAGTAAAAGGCACCACTCTTCACCCAGCTGCCTGAGGCAAAAACCCGGGCATGCCTATCAGGATTGAGATACCAGAAAAAGACTCACCCTTCCCTCATAAATAACTAGAAACCTGGACATAATACACGAAACAACTATTTTCAAACGTTTACTACATACAGGTAGCGTTGGGCAGCGATCTTTGAGAAGAGAAACAAGCCGCGCCCTTCACAGCTGCAAAGACTTCCGACTAAGCTCAGGACGCCCAGCCCAGCCACCGGGGTGCCTAGGGGCTGGGGGCTTCGTCCCCTTGTCCGATTGGGGCTGGGAATCAACTTAGGTGGAAGCCCTTTGTCTCAGTGTCCTCCCTGGAGCAGTGGGGTAATGGCAGCGCCAGCTTCACCTGACATGGTGAGCTGACTGGGCAAAGCGCCTCAGGTGTGGCCCCCAACTTGACAGTATTAACGTAGCTTCTTCTTTCTAGAGATTTTTAAAGGGGAAGCACAGAGCGGGACACAATACTTACGGTGACTTCACAGCCCCAAACCTAAAACTAAAATTCAAGCTGGAGAAGCCAGCGTCTCTCAAGATGGAGGCCAGGCGGAAGAGGAAGCCAGACACTGAAGGTGCCGGTGGGCGTGGTCAGGGGCGTGGCCTCAGATGCCCCTTAGGACGCAAGACTGAATTTAAGGCTGACCCCCAACCTTAGCTCAGAGCACCGTCTTTAAATGTCTTTTAAGGTATGTCTTGTTTGTTTTGTTTTGGTTCTTCTAAAATAAGCACAAAAGAAACAAAAAGAAAAAATTCTTAATAAAATTAAACATAAACTTAGTTCTTGTTAATCATTTAGTTCAGGCATTAACTATTTTGTAGCCCAGTTATTGATAGTCTCTTTTTTCTTTTTACTTTTTTTTTTTTTTTTGCCTTTTTTTTTTCTGTGCAGTGTCTTCCAATTAACTCCTTCCCATCTCACTGTCAATGAGGAAGATTGTTTCTTCACAAAGGAAAAGGTCTAAAAAACAGTATGGCTGCCTGACAAGGGCTGTGATCCAGTAGAGGCATGGCATGGCAGAACCATGGCTTCAAGCCCAGCTCACCACTTTATTGTACATTAGGTAGGAGCGCACAGGCTCTTTCCTGATAAGACAGGGAGCAAAAAGTCATGTCTTGATATGCCAGACAAGAAATATAGTAGAATTTATTTCCTTAAGCATTCAGCTGTAGCTGGTTTCCATGGAACTCAAAGGCCAACTCCTTTTCTGGGAGGCCAGTCTGCAGAGAATCTTGAGCAAGTCAACCCTTATTTCTCAACCACTGTAATTCTCCAACTCCAATCTCAGTGTGGCCTTTATGCATTATACCCCATTCCACCAGTAATATATACCACTTCAATCTATAGGGAACCCTGGAGAATGGTTAGTACAGTGACCACAGCAGGAGTTCTCAAAGTTGAACTGTTGGAATCACCTGGAGGGCTTATCTGCAGACTGCAGATCCATGGAGGTCCTTGAGAGCTTGCATTCCTAAAGAGTCCTCAGGTGATGCTAATGTTGCTGGTGCAGGAACCACACTTGGAAAATCACTGGAATACAGAAAGCCATGAATAGCCCTTCCCTAAACCAGGGGCTAAGGGAGCTTAGACTTAGACAATAAATGAGGTACCAGAGTTCTAATTTGGGTACATTAGATAACCACACTGCTTTTCCCTATTTCCAGAATACTGATTATTTTACTTGCCACTAATCATGATTGTTAAAAATAGGATGTGTTGATTAGGGCACAGGACAGCACTCTGGCTATCAGATTATGAAGGTCAATTCTGTGATCTAAATCCACCCTGGTTAAAATAACAACAACAGTAATAAATAAAAATAAAACCATCCTGGCTAAGGAATCCAGGCTAATCCACTCAGTGGCTAGAGTGGGCTCATTAGCTATTTAGCCTGGCATAACTGGCAGATTTCCTATTGTCTTCAGTCTCAATTACCCTTCACCCAGGAGTAAGACTTTGTAGTGTCTCCTAGTCCTCCCTCCCCACTGCCAACTGGGAAGTTTCCTCATTTACATGTAGGTCAAGTGGTGGCTATGGGGGCCTAAGAATCACAGAAAGCACAAAACATCTGGGTAATCACCTCGGGTTATAGGTCATGGTCAGAGGAGGCAAACATGTGAAGGCCATTTGACCACACAGGAAGTTAGCCAAGAGGAACATATTATTGCAGTCCAGAGTCATCTGTGTGGGGGTACATGCATTGTGTAGAGTTAAGGCCAACATTCACAGATACAGGGCTTGAATAAAGACTAACCAAGGCCTATAGGATTTGCTCCCACATCTTTTCCTAATGACCAAAATCCTATGTCATTGCAGGAGACAGAGAAAGAACTAGACATGGAACCTAAGAATCCATTGTTACCAATCAATTTCATAGGCAGGTAGTGGGTAGTATAATTCAATGGAGTAGAATAGGAAACTGGGAATAGAAAAGTGTTAGGAAACACTGGAGTGCTTCAAGCTCTCCCTTGCTGCATCCAGTAATTGATGACTATTCAGTGTTGTGACAGATCAGCAAAGGAGCCAGTGTCAATAAGAGATGCCTGGAAGAATGGGGTGGCCTAGGTGACAATCCTCCTGGAGGGATCCAAGTATAAGATAGCATATACCTCCTCCAAATGCCTCCATGGTTTTAAGTATTCCCTTATTTCTGATGAGAGGCTTCTTCTGAAAATATCTCTAACTGGCCCAGCACAAATACTTTAACAGGAACCCAGAAGTAGCCCAAATACCACCAATCTCCTTCCTCCATGGTCCCATAGTAACTGGACCACATTTACTTACACCCGAGGGAGGACACCTAGCACAGTGTTCACGTAGCAAGGTATACAGTACCATCAAATGCAGCATTAAGGTATTAGTGTGACCTCAGTTTGGGCCACCACTAGCCAGCCTCACAGCACTAGCACTGCCCTTAGGTTTGCTCTACCCACTCTTGGTTTAGGGTATCATGCAGACTTCCCAACTGCCAAAGACAATCAGGTTAGGAAAAAGTGCAGAGGTATAGAAAGGAATATCTAGGTGCAGGTCCCTGCACTACAATTGTACTACTCCAGTTATTTCCCCAGCCCCTAACTCCTGGGTCCCTAACAGATGGCTAGGAGCCAGGTTTTGGGGGCAGAATTCTAGGATGGCTCCTGCTATGGTCTGAATGTGTCCCCTTCCCCCAAATTCATATGTTGAAATCCTCATGCCCAGTGAGATGGTATTAGGAGATGGGGCCTTTGGAGATACTTACGTTATGAAGGTGGAACCCTGATGAATATGATTAGTGCTCTGATAAAAAGAAATCCCTTAGAGCTCCCTAAGCTCCTTCCACTATATGAGGACACAGAGTGAAGTCAACAGGCTGCAACCTGAAAGAGGGCCTTCTCCAAAACCATGAGAAATAAATTTCTGTTGTTTATAAGCTACTCAGTCTGTGGTATTTTGTTATAGCAGCCCAAACATACTAAGACAGCCCTCCAAGATTCCCAGCCTTTGTTATACACATACCTTTTCCCAGTTGTTCAATCACACAGCAATCTAGGTACTATTGTGAAGGGATTTTGCAGATGTAATTAAGTTCCCAAATCAGCTGACCTTGTGTTAGGGTGATTATCACGTGAGCCCTTTAAAAAGCTTTCTCTGGCTGGTTGCCAAAGTAGAAGTCAAAGAGCTATGTTCTGGCTGATCTAGAAGAAAGCAAACATTCATTTTGTGAATTGACTATGGGGTCCATGTGGCAAGAAACTGCAGGCAGCCTCTAGGAGCTAGGTCCTCTGCTGATAGCTAGCAAGAAAAAGAGGGCCTCTGTCCTACAACTACAAGGAAATGAATCCTGCCAATAGCGAGCCTGGAAGATGACTCCAAGCCCCATGTGAACCACAGCCCCAGCCAATGTCTTGATTTTCGGCCTGATGAGACCCTGAGTAGAAAATCCAGCCATGTCATGCTGTGACCTCTGACCTATAGAAACCGTGAGGTAATTTGTGTTGTTTGAAGCCACGATGTTTGTGGTAATTTGTTCTGCAGCAATAGAAAACTAACACATGGGGGATAGATGTGTTCAGGACTCACAGAATTAGACCAGCAGCGATTGTTTATGGGTAGAGTTTCAGAGTTCTCTTACTTCCACACTCTGCAGTCAGTAAAAGGCATGGAAATATGCTGCCAAGCTGCCTGGGCATGAAGAATGTTCCATTATTTAAGTGGATGTCTAGATATCCCAATATTCTGTATTCTGTTTAGATCTGTGAGGGTGTTTCCAAAAGAGATGAGCATTTGAATTAGTGGACTGGGTAAAGCACATGTCCCTCCCCAATGTGGGGAGGCATCATCCAACTAGTTGAGGGCCTGAATAGAACAAAAAGGTGGAAGAAGGCTGCTCTCTGCTTGACTGTTCAGCTGAGACATTGATCTTCTACCCTCAATGTTCCTGGTTCTTCAGGCATCAGACTTCGACTAGAATCTACACCATGGCTCTCTGGCTGTCTGGTCTTCAAACTACACCACTGGCTTCCACGGGTCTCCAATTTGCATGTGCAGATCATGGGATTTCTCAGCCTCCATAAATGCCTAAGCCAATACCTTATAAAATACAAACATTTGGGGCCCATTTCTCTTAATTTATAATTAAAATAAAAGTGTTAAGAAATACATAGTGGTAAAGGGGCATCTTATTTGCAACTTAATCTCAAATGGTTCTGGAAAAAAAAGAGGAAGGGAATAAGGAAAAGAAGAAAGGCATACTTCAAGTAAAGTATTTTCAACTCCTTTTATTGAAGGAAATAAAACTTGTGCTGCAGAGGCAATGGTACCTCAGAGCATGACAAGGTAGACACTGGGCTGACATGACAAGCCACAATGTTGGCCAGGGGTCCTACCACAGTGGGAGGACCAAAACCACAAAGATAGCAGGAGGTAGCAAACATCCCCAACACCTAGTGCAAGCATTTCCATTTGCAGAGAGCTTGGCCATGCATCATAAAAACAGGGTCCCCTCAAAGCTGGCAGAGTGTCATCTCAGGCTGACAAATCCATCTAAAACTAACACATAGTCTCAGATTTGGAGATCTTTCCCTTTGACCCAAAGATTCAGGCCATCAGAAGATCTGAATTAGTCTTTCAGCTCCTTATACCAGATGGAAAAAGAGACTGATTTCTTGAAACATCACGTAGATATAGCTGGACAGGTGCTGATGTCCAGCCTTATTTTAAAATCAGCTGAATTTTCTTCCCTGACTTCTCATGCTGCTCTCACCTAGCATGTGCCCTAGGAAACTTTTTAATGTTCTAAATAAGGACAGGATGGGGGCAGCAGCGTAGGGGATTTAGGGACTCAAAAGCTGCTACATAGCCAAGACCATTTCACAAGAAATAGCGTAGGGAACACTATTGGGTCAAGATCCTCCCAAAGAGCTGCAAGAAGCACACACAAAGAAAATTGTGGTAGGTCTGTCTCCCGTATCAGGATCAGTTGTACCACAGTCATGGTCCAAGAAGAAGAGCCATTTCATGTCCTTGGCAGATTATCAATCTCCATGGCTTTTCTCAAGATGTTTCAATTTTCAGTGCAATAAGGTGTTTGGGAAGTTTTGTAACCAAAAAGCAAGCACTAAAGAAATCTCAATCGACTGCAAATTGATAATATTATAAAGCCCAAAATTTACATAGTTAAGAATTGACTGGGGAGAGGGATTCTGCTATATAGAAATAGGAGTTCAAGGGTTTATTCATATAAGCCCTTAATTATAAATCATCCTTATATCCACAAATTGGGAGCAGATTCCTTAGTTTTAAATGGCCATCATCTGATTATTCAGTTGCAGTTCTCTTCAACGCTGGACACATGGTTTTCAAAGACCAAAGCCTTGAGAGCACTAGACCAGAAAATGGGAGGAGCAAGACAAGGAAGAGAGGGCATCAGGGGTTGGAATTTCCGAAATGAGCATTTATTTCACAGAAGGCTTGGCACAATGAGGCTGGGGTGATGTAGTTTTAGTGATTGTTCTTGGTTGCCTCCTTTGCTGCAGCAATCAGTGGAGTGAGACTGGAGAGGGGCTTGGCAATCTTCAGGAACTGATGCTAAAAAGGAGAAAAAGAACAAAAGACACATGACTATTTACCATTCTTCCTCATTACAAGATGTTAAGGGCATCCATGTTTGCACAAGGTGCTGCCTGGAAAGCCTCAGGTCATCCTCAAATTGAAGAACATCTTTAAAAGATAACATACCATTTTAGAGAACTGTTCGGCAATATCTACCTCCAGCTAAATACACATCTATCCTATACCCCAGCAATTCCAATTCTAGGTATATTTCCAAGAGAAGTGAGCTTGTGAATCCCCACCAAAAGATACATACAAAAATACTCATAGCAGCTTTGCTTATGATAGTCATAAATGAAGAGAACCCAATGCCCAAGAGAAGGGAAGAATGAATAATATTAAATTCATACAAACTATACAAAATTACACAACAATAAAAACGAATAAATAATTGATACACTGACAACAGGATGAATCCCACAGACATCACGTTAAGCAGCCAGACACAAGTGAGTTCATATTGTATGATTACATTTTATATTAGTAAGACTTAACTATGGTGATAATCAGAATAATAATTAGCTCTGAGGGAAGGTTATTAATTGATCATGATCCAATGGTACACTGCAATACTGCATTTCAGGAGCATTGATCTAGGAATCTGTTGTTCTATCCTTGAACCTAGTAAGGCTAATTAATTCAAGTAAGAACTTCAATAGCTTGCTCCTTTTCCAAATCACTTTCATTTGGGCCACATCCACAACTTATTAAAGACCATTCTGGAGAAAACACCATATGAAAACTACTTCTATATTTTCAGTAAAAATGTTATGGAATGTTATATAACTCAAGAGCCTCATAACTAAAAATGACTTTTCTTACATTTACCAATGAAAAAGTCTTATGTCTTGAGGATGTGGTATATTTCTTCCATTTGATAAGAAACATAGGAACTAACACATTTCCTTTTCTGTCCTGGCTACCAGGAAACTAAGAGCCAAATCTGATGTTTAAACACAACTATTTTACTCAAATTATTAGTATATTTGATTTTTCTACCATCTTAATAAGTCCCTTTTATTAATCATACTGTATACATGTACAGACACACATATTTACACATATTCTATGCTAGAAGTACTTCAACTTCGTTTTGGACAGAGATAGGATATAAAGAGGTACTAAAAACAAGAAGTTACTATTACTACAAAAGGAATAAAAGATCTCGGCTAAATCATGAAGATACAAATTCCCACATAACATCCTACGTATTTCTATCCACAAGTGTGTTCTCACAGGAGAAACAGATGTGAAGCTTTCATGATTTAAGATTCTGAAAGTCATGGTTTTGAATATTTACAATGTACAGTAACAAGTTAAAGGATCAGTGTTCTCATATCACAGTTTATACAACTCCCCTCCAAGTTAAGAAAGCAGCATGATCCAACACCCAGCTGGGAGGCTTCAGTTTCCTTCTCTGGGTAATGAACAACATAGACTAGATAAGCCCTAAGGCTCTTCCAGTTTTAACACTCTGAGCCAAGGAGTGGCCAAGAACATACACACTTGAGAGCCAAAGAGACACAGGCTGAAATCTTGGATTCACTGCTTATTAGCTACATAATCATGGAAAAGTTACTAAACACTTGAAACTGCAGTTTCCTTGCCTGTAAAAATGGGAATAACAGAACCTATAAATCACAGGGTTATTATAAAGAATAGGTTAAAAAAACCAAATATATATATATTTATATTATATATATATATTGCTTAGTGTCAAAAATTGGGTAAAGATTCAACATAATGCATTTATTATTAGTTACATTATTATATGAGGAAGAAAACTCTAGAGGGTATTAGTCTTTCAATACCTATGTTAATACCTAATTAACAATATCATCTTCACCAGTCATAGGTTTTGCAAATTATTTGCACATTTCCCAATGCTTAGGGTTTCCAGAGCAAACCCCATATGAAAGGAAAGGGATCCTAATTGTACTGCTTGTTATAAAGGGCCTTAATTCCCAAAGTATGCTAGAAACTAATGGATTACACTTGGCAGAACCAAGATCTCATATATAATAGACCAGGGCCCTGCAATCAGTAACCCTGATTACAAAGAGATGCTAAATATGTTCCAAAGGGTAACATTTCAATGAAGGTAAATAATTTAAGCAATTCCATTCAGTTCAACAAATATTTTCTGAAAATCGATTTTTTATTGTGGTTGAGGTACAATATTATAGAAGTTACAGGTGTACAATATAGCGATTCACAATTTTAAAGGTTATATTCTATTTATAGTTATTATAAAACATTTGCTATTTTCCCTGTGTTGTACAATATATCCTTGTGGCTTATTTTATGCATAATAGTTTGTACCTCTTAATCCTCCATACTCTGTTGTCCCTTCTCCCTTCCCTCTCCCCATTCGTAGCCACAAATTTGTTCTCTGTATCTGTGAGTCTATTTCTTTTCTGTTATATATCCTCCAAGTCCACCCATGTTGCAGAAAATGGCAAAATTTCATTCTTTTATGGCTGAGGAGTATTCCATTCTATTCCACACACCACAGCTTCTTTATCCACTCATCTGCTGATGACCACTTAGGCTGCTTCCATATCTTGGCAATTGTAAGTAATGCTGCTATGAACACTGGGGCTGCATGTATCTTTTCAAATCACTGTTCTTCTTTCTTTTGGATATATACCCAGGAATGTAATTGCTGAGTCATATGGTAGTTCTATTTTTAATTTTTTGAGAAACCTCCATACTGTTTTCCACAGCAGCTGCATCAATTTACATTCCCACCAACAGTGCATTAGGGTTCCCTTTTCTCCACATCCTCGCCAGCATTTGTTATTTGTGTCCTTTTAGATGATAGCCATCCTGACCAGTGTGAGGTGATATCTCATTATGGTTTTGATTTGCATTTCCCTGATGGTTAGTGATGTTAAGTATCTTTTCATGTGCCTATTGGCTATCTGCATTTCCTCTTTGGAAAAATATCTATTTGGGTCTTCTGCTCATTTTTTAACTGGGTTTTTTTTTTTTTTTTGAATTGTATGAGCTGTTTATATATGTTGGATATTAACCCCTTATCAGTTACATCATTTGCAAATGTTTTCTCCCACTGAACACCTATTTTCAGTCAAGTCTTAGGTATAAGAGGAGACCCAGAGATAATAAAATAGAGTTTATAACCTAGTGGGAAAGACAGAATTGTTCATAACTCTTTAATGTGGGGCAGTAGGGTAGGTCCTCCCCTGCCCTGCCCTGCCCTGCCCTGTTCAGTTGTGCCTGTCTTTGTAACACAAAAGTAACTGTGCATGCCTACAGATTAATCACTGTCATAAACTTGCATGTGATACTTATTACATCACCAGTCGGCAATGTAGTAAAGTGACACTAGTAATAAGAAACTGTACCTGAGACATAAATGTTAAATACAAACAACGTGGACAGCTAACAGCAGCTTTTGCAACCATGTGAAGTAATTATGTTGTAACTTTAGGATTAAGCAGGTAGAATATAAAAGGCTTGGTAAAACCCCAACTCTGGGTTCCCTAAAAACCTGACAGGATCTCACTCCAAACAAGCAGACTATCATTCTCACCATTTGAGAGTGTTTCCAATGAAAAAACTGGGAAGACTTGAAAAGCAGCAGTCACTAACTATCCTCTGATAGCCTTTACTGAAAAATCTATCTTTTGAGCTTATCCCAGTAGAATATAACTTCTATAAGATTTACATGTCAAAGAGCTTCTTCTCACCAAGACTCAGACTCTTTCAGACTAATTCAGGCAGAACAAAACAAGTGCTAACGGAAGATACAGGCAAAACTCAATAGGAACTCAGAAAGTAGCTTTGTAAGATGGAGCCTAGGAGAATGTACAAAGTTTTAATAGGCTGAGGAAGAGCCCAAGGAAATAACATGAAGAAAGGCCTAGGGATGAAGATTAGTGAACTAGGAATACAAATTGAGCATGGGATGTGGTAGCAGAGAAGACTAATTCTAAAATAGCCAGCACATCACACACAAAAATGAAGCAAAAAAGCCTTGGTTTAGTGATTCTTCAAATTAGGTGCTTCCCTGCACAGGGAAAGTTACCTGCAGTAGCTCTTTAGCTGAACCTCTCTTCTCCACATCCATCTCAAGACAGCGGTTCAGAAAGTCTCGGAAGATAGCTGACAGCTTCTCTGGATTCTGAAGCTCTGGGGTCCCATTGGTGGCAATGAGGTACAAGGCCTGGCAATAGAAACAGAATTGCCTTAGGCTCCAACTGGGGTTCTCTCTTGGTCCCCAAACAAGCCTTTAGAAATATGGTCAGCTGCTTTCTGCCTCCAGAACACAGAGGCAGCTTTGGTATACTGGAAAGACTATGACCTAAGGGCCAGGTTTAACATTTAAAGGTCATGTGACCATGTGCAAGCCAGTGAACTTCCAACTTCCTCATCTGTAAAACAGGGATGACAACAGTGCCTATCTCAGACATTTGTAAAATAAAACAACATAGTATACTGTAAGTACTATGTAAGCTTATGAAGTGTGTTTAGACCCAAGGGTTTATTATTAGTCTTGATTATAGATCTAAACAGTTTATTATTCATTTAGCCTGATGAGTTAAATATCTGCCCATTTGCTGAAGGAAATTATTCCCGGTGCCTTCACTTCAGTCATCTAAAGACCATCTCTTCAAGCAGGAGAGTACTATATAAAGGAAGTGTTCTGTAAAGGAGCAACCTGTTTCACTGTTGCCTCCCTGGTCCCCTGACATGAAGCATGTCCTGGGAAAGGTAAAGAAAAACATAGTCATACTAAAAAACCTTTTCAAGCACTCAGCACTTTAATTCATAAAGTACTTACACAAACACTATCTCATTTGATGACCACAATAACTCTGGGTAATAGGCATGGCAAGAATTATCATCCCAATTTCACCATGAAGTCCAGAAACATAAAGAGATATGCTGGGATCAAGCTATTTATACAAGCTCATATCCTCTGACTCTAATCCCAGTCTTATTTCCATCATGCTCTACTAATCATCATTTTCAAGGCCATTCTAAGGTGGAGGAAAATGAGTGGTACATGGATTCACAGGGCAAAACTGGGCACCAAGGGTAGAAACTACAGAAGGTAGTTTCAGTTTGGTACACTAAAGCACTTTCCAATAATCAAGGCTATCCAGGAGATATGCAGCTAAGATTAGATGACCATCTGTCAGCGACAACACACAGGGAATTCCTGCACTGAATGGGAGGTTGGAATGAGTAACAAAATAAAGGCAATCAGAATAACTCATATTTGCCCATGACCAAAATTACCTACCTACTTGCATCTGTACTCACATATTCTGCTTTCCTTCTCCTATTACAGTGGGTTAGTTGCCCATATTCTAATTTAATGCTCTTTACTTCAGTACTTGATCCAACCCCTCTCATCTACTTAAGGATATCACTCCTACAGATGTCTCTTCTCTGTGGTATATTACCATTTTCCTCTTCTCCACTAGAACATTCCCATGAGCCCAAAAACATGCTATAATGATATCTTTTAAAAAACCCTCCCTTCACTCCATTTCAAGATATTGCTCCATTTCTCTGTTACCTTCACAGTAAAACTCCATTAAAACAAACAAACACAACGAAAAATAAAACTAACTGCTTATACATGCCATCTCAACTTCTTCTCCCACTCTGGTGGATTTACTCTAATTAGGCTTTCATTCCCATCACTCCAGTGATATTGATCATCAAAGTCATCAATAACCTTCACATTGGCAAATCTAATGATCGTTTCTTAGTGTTATCTTACATGCAACCTATCAGTCACATTTGACACAGTGATCTAGCCTACTTCTCAAAACACTGCGTCCTCTTGGCCTCCAAGACATTTCTCTCAGTTCTCCTCCTATCAGGAAGGCCATTCATTGGTCTACTTTGCTAGTTCCTCCAACCTGTAAACATGAGAGTATCCCAGGTCTTAGTACTCACATCTCACTTCCTAGGTGATAACTATGTAATACCTACCAATAAATTTACATTTACAGTCCTGACCTGTCGCCTTTGAACTCTGAACTCTCATGTGCAGCTCTACTCAGTATCTCCACTTGGATGCCTAATGAACATTTCGAATTAACACAATCAGAACCAACTCTTTATTATCACACACTACCTGCACTTCAAACTTCCCTGGCAACTGAATTTTTTTCTGCAAATAAAACCCCAAATCTTGTAGTTATTACTGATTCCTCTTTCTCTGATATCCAGTTCATCTTGTCAGCTGCACATTCAAGATATTCCCAATCACTCTTCACTTCTAGTCCTGCCAGTATAGTTCAAGCCACCACTCCTATCTGAACGATTACAATAGTCTCATGGTCTAGTTTCCATAAAAGCAGCCAAAATGATTCATTTACAACATAAATCAGATCATATTACTCCTCAGCTCAAAATCCTCCATGGCTTCCAATCGCTTACATATTAAAAGCCGAGTTCTCACAATGGCCACAAGGTCTTCCCGATCTGGCCCTCTGTTAGTTTTCTGATCTTGTCTACTACTCTCCACGCTGCTCACTCACTTCAGAGACATTAGCCTCCTTGGTTTTCCCCAGGATACAACAAGCGTGTTCTCAGATCAAGTTCTTTATATACTTGATACCTGGAAAACTCTTGCATCAGACGAATCTCACGGCTCACTCATTTATTTTCTTCAGGTTTCCGCTCAAATAACTTGTAAGAGAGGACTTCATTCTCTACCCAGGATAAAATAGCACACTTCTCCCTCCTCCCCCCTATTACTCCCTTAAGCCGCTTACTCTGCTTTTTTTCACGGCACTTATCTTCTGTTACTATATATTAATTTGCTTTATCATCATTAGAACAGTTTCTTGCACATGATAGGAACTCAAATATTTGTTCAATAAATTAATGAGTGAGTACTAATATACCTTTTCTTTAATAATTTATATTTTAAATTCAACAGGGTCTATTTTTATCCAAAAAACAGAAATCAAACAGCCCAAACATCCTGCTTTGGGACTAATAACACTCACTCTCAGAGGGTTTTCATTCAGGTATGGGGGCTCCCCTTCGATCATTTCGATGGCCATGATGCCCAGGGACCAAATGTCAACCTTGGGACCATAGGCCTTCCGTGTCACAACCTCTGGTGCCATCCAATACGGGGTTCCCACCATGGTGCTCCGTTTGCTCTGCTCTGGGGTGATCTGGGCACAGAATCCAAAATCAGCTAGAAAAAGTAAAGACAGGAAGAATTTATATGTAGGGTATTCCTTCAATAAGTATCGACTGTGTGCCTCCACTTAGGGGTCAACCTCTGCCTGGCTCTAAGCCAACACAACCCCTTCTCTCCAAAGCTGAAGTCACGTAACTGCCACCTTTATGTTCAGCTCCTAGCCTGTCTCCTGCTCAGTCTTGAAGGAGGAACATAACAAACATCATCTCTGGCCTCCTACCCCTCCTCAAACTAGGACCGGGCATTAAAATCCAAGCTGCCCATTTTGACCTTGATTACTTGCCCCAATTCTTCTTGAAAACAATTCCCATGCTCCTATATCTGGTAATTTGCTTTATTTCCTGGCATGAATACTGGACTTAAATTGTAATCACCTATAACTACGCATGGCCGTGCTTTCATCAGCTCCTCACTCTATGCCCCAGGATAGAGACTGCTAATATCTTCCCATAAGTTGCCCATCCACCTGTGATACAACTGTTTGTCTGGGTTACTGGTCCTTAAATTTTTGAACAAAATGTTCTGCTTACAGTACATTCACATGATATTGCAATGATATGTTTGCTTAATTATGAGGCCTTCAACAGGAAGGACTATGTCCTCTTACTCATTTTTTTCATTCCAAAAGGCCCAGCATATAACAGACATTTAATACAAGTCTGCTGAATGAATGACTGAGTGAGAGAAATTACACTAAACTCTTTTTTCTGATTAGTATAGGAAACACAAAATACTTAGATTGAGAACTACTTGAACACAGGCAAAAGTATCTTCAGCACCCATCACAGGACCTAGCACATAGTGGGCATTCAGTAAATTTTTTTCACTGAATGCCTAAATGAGTGGGAAAAAAAGAGAAATGACATCCTATATAGTGCTGAGCAATATAAAGTGTCCACATATCCAAGGGAAAAAATAAAGATCTTTGGTGAGTCCTACAGATACTATTATATGATTACCATCCCAGAGAAGACAGGGCCCCACAGCAAAGAGAAGTATTATCACTTTCACTCACTTAGCTTGACAGAGCCATCCATTCCCAACAGGATGTTGTCACTCTTGATGTCTCTGTGAATAACCTGGTTTGAATGCAGAAACTCCAAAGCCTGCAGGCACTATTGAAGTAGGCAAAGGGAGAAAGAAGGGACATATAATATGAAGACTTAGAGAAAATCACTAATCCAACCTCCTCATTTTATGATCATGAAAGCGAGGCCCCAGTGAGTAAAAGAACTTGTTCCAAATCAGTGGCAGGTATAACACCTTCTCCTGTCTCCTGGCATTCTTTTAACACTGTGCTGCCTTGTACCTTTATTATAATATACCTGATCATACCTTATTATACATTATAATCATTTTATTTAAGTACAAGAGTTCCTCCAAAGTATTTTAGAGTTGTTTACAGAACATTAGATCTTTGACAAAGAACCTGATGCCTAAATAAATAAATAAATAAATAAATAAAGTACTAAGGAAGAATGGAAAGGATTTTGTGATGATTAAACTGGAAGAAAATGACAAATGAGAGTCATATTTGGGAAACTAGACAAATGGAAATGACATTAGAAGCAGTGAATTTAGGAGGATAATCTTATTTTGGTGAGGAAATAATTTGTACTGTTTTAGGTATGCTGAACTTTATATCCCTATGAACATTTGCAGACAAATGTTTAGTAGGCCACTGAAGATATGAGTCTTGAGTTCTGTACAGAGGTCTGGACTTAAAGCAAATGTTTACAAGTCATTCATGAACAGATTTTTTTCAAGTTATAATAATGGCTAAAACTGGCAAATGTTATAGAAGATAAGAGGAGGAAGAAGAGAACCTTGGAAAACACCTAGATTTAGGTGTTTTCTCTGGGCTACTGTTTTTCCATCTATAAAATGTGGGGATCAGAAAAGATAATCTCATGTTTGTTACTAACTCCACTAGTTTAAGTTCATAAACCAAAGTTAAAATTTTAGAAGCTTCCACCCATTGAAAAAACACTAAAGATGAAAACCAATTAGAAAAAAACTATTTAAATGTTCTCAACTTATTAATACTTCACTTTCTAAGAACATACTGATGGCTAAATAAAAAAAAACAAAAGCCAGAAGTCGATTATCTCTGGAAAAGTAAGAGTTGCTTTCTTATGGAGGCTAGAGATCGTGGCCTCTGGATGTCAAAAACCGTAATATAAAAAGATGATTTCAAGAAATTGGAACTTCATACATTGCTGGCAAGAATATAAAATGGTAGAGGCACTTTGGAAAATAGTTCAGCCAGTCCTCAAAATGTTAGGCATTGATTATATGACCAGAAGTTCCATTGCTAGGTATATACCCAAGAGAAATGAAAACATATATCCAACAAAAACTTGTATGTGAATGTTCACAGTATTATCCGTAATAGCCAACAAGTAGAAATGACCCAAATGTCCATCAACTGATGGACAGATAAATAAATAGAATCTTATTTGCTAATAAAAGAACATATGCTATAACACAGATGAATCTTCAAAATATTATGTTAAGTGAAAGAAGCCAGTTAGAAGCACATATTTTATAAAATGCCTACAACTAGCAAATCTATAGAGACAGAACAGATTAGTGGTTGCATAAGGCTGGGAGGGCTGGGAAATGGAGTGGGTAGGGAGTGACTGCTAATGGATATGGAGTTTCTTTTTAGGGTAATGAAAATGTTCTAAAATTGATTAGGGTGATGGCTGTATAACTCAATATACTGAAACCCATTCAATTATACACTTCAAAAGGGTGAATAACATGCTATGTGAATTATATCTCAATAAAGGTATTTTTTAAAAGGGGGATGATCTCTGTGAGAACTTAAGGATAACAGTAATGCCACCTATTTAGGTTACATTTAAATGTTTTTCCAAATGCTTTTTGATCTATATGCTACCCCTAAGGTATACAGTGTGAATATTACATTCCTATTTTAAAGATAAACAATTTGAGGCACACTGATTTCACCAAGCAGACATATGGATGTATTCTCAACCAGTGACAATAGGTCCCTGGGGTGAGTGAAAAACACCTTAGACATTACAATGGTTGTGGCTTTCCAAAGGTTCACAGTACATAAACAGGCCTATAGTATATTTATGGTATTAAATTTCATGGAGTGAAGGTGATTAGGAAAAAACGTCTTAAAAGGCTCCTGGTGGAGGAGGGAGGATAATGAAACACAAGTTGAGAAACACTGCCTTAGTGGTACAGCCAAGAAAAGAAATCATCTCCTAAGAATCCCATTCCATTAACCTGTGTGTGTGCACATTCTAGATCACAAGGTTTTTAATGCAGAGGTGATTGTATTGATTTCACATGACTTTATTTTTCCTAATATTATTATAAAACTAAATAATTTCATCTGTATGCCTCCAGATCTTGCATCATCAAACCTCAAGCATTCTATTAGACTCACTCCCATAAAACTCTCAAGCTAGTCTTCCAATCACTTAATCTTCTACTCTTCCCCTAATTCTCAAACTTTTCTATTATTAGGCTATCAGAAAGTTCCAGTCTCTTATCAGCAAAGCACCCGAGATGCTCAGTTTCTCCAAATATTCCCTTCATCTTCTTGCTCTAATGAAAATGTGGCTATTCCCTAAGGACACTGCTTCTCATAGAAGTCTTGTGGAGGTTTTACCCCCTCTTCTTTTGTCAGCATTTTACAGACCTTAGACATTTAATAGCAATGAGGAGAAAGGAGAATACCTATTTAAGCTTTGTTCTTATTTCTTTTGCCTGGAAGTACTTTACTCTAGATTTTTTTTTTTTTTTTTTTTGGCCGGCTTTTTCATATTCAGATCTATGGCAAAACCTTCCCTGACTACTCTGTCTGAAATTGTACCTCCTCTGTCATTACCTTCTTATTCTTCCTTATTTCCTTCATAGCACATGAATAAAGCAGGAAAGCAAAATAAAAATGATTAAAATATATATCCATGTAAAATATATAAAGGAGAATAAGTACTCACTGCAATTATTTTTAAGAGGTTGAAATTACGAGTGACTTTATAATATATATATATATGTATGTATTTTGGTACTTTCTAATTTTTCTACAATGGGTATATAATTTTACAATCAGAATTTTTATATAGTTATCTCTAAAGAAAAAATAACGGTGATACAAATTTCAAAACAGGTAAAATAAGAAAATGATGGGATAGTCCAACTAATTTCTCCCATCTCTCACAGTACCCAGGCTGAAATCCCATCAGGTGCAGAACATTGAGAGACATGGATATGGAGGCCACGTCCTGCTCAAGGCTGGTTGGCCATGGGCCTTACCTCACGACACACAGCTGCAATCTGGCCTTCATCCATGCAGGTTTCTGTCACCACATCTGTCAAAGAACCTCCAGCCAAGTATTCCATGACAACCCATAGCTCATCTCCCACAAGGTAGCTGCAGGGGTGAAAATAAAGAGTAAGAAGGAACAAAAAACACTGAGCCACAGCAGTGGGTTTCAAATGCTAAGCATATGCACAGAGTGACTCTGCATTTCCGTCAGCTCTGGAAGAGTCTAGGGTTCTTTTTTTGAAAGAAAAGCTGAACCTAGGGGACAGAATCACTAACTTGACATCTCTTTAGGATTTGCCTGGATAAAACAAAGGAGACTGTTCCGTGAAGCCCCAAAGGGCAGAACTAAAATCACTATGTTGAAGATATAATCGGATTTTATTTCAGCACAACACAAAGTATAATTTCCTAAAGTTAGGCATGATTCTCACACTTCTGTGAGGCATGAAGCAGACAGCATCCAAACATTTGACAAAGGTGGGACTTGAAATCCATGTTACCAACATTGGAGAAAGTCACCAAACATCCCTGAGAGTTCTACTAGATCTGAAATCCATGAGATCTGTACTGGTTCCTGTTCAAGACTCCATCCCCAGAGAGTCCAGCACAGTAGATGTCAATATTTACTGAATAATCCAATGAGTAAAATAAAAGAGAATTATTAATATTAAATGTAATAAGGACTATAAAAGCCATTTAAAAGCTGTAGAGTTTTATATACATACTCATTATGCTGACAATGATCTCCACCTTGAATGTCTCTAATTCTAGGAATGGAATGCATTCACTAAGGGCTGCATTGCCACAGCTTCTTTTGGAAGCCAAGGGCCGCTGTGTAGTACTGTATTGCTAGAGAGACTTGGGGGCTGACAAGAGTTAAAACTGGTAGTTTCATTCAGGGACCGGATCACTCAGCCCTGTTATGTAATAAATAAAAAGGTTACTTAGCTTGTCTGGTCAGTTTCCTCAGCTGTAGAATAAGACAAATAAAAACAAGGATAGTCCAGAGTCTTACAGTCTCTTGTGCTAGCTTTAGACAAAGAAGCTAGACTGGATTGGCTTGAGCTGTGTGCATGCCATCTTATCTTCATCCTGATATGGGGACTATTGCTGGGCAGCTGGGGAGATTGTTGGAAAAAACAAATAGTCTCAAGTAAAGAGTAAGATTTGAATCCTATTCTCTTGACTATGAAGCAATCCACTCTTCCTTCCATAAGATTCTGCATACTATGTACTTGAAAGTCTTGTTTTTTAATGACCATAAAGAATAAAAGTGACATTAATTTTTCCTTCAATAATCACTTTTGATAGAGAGGACTATGGGCACTTGGACCAAAAGAGAATTCAGGAATGGGTAAAAAGCCCTCCTCTAGCATGAGCCTATTTCCTTACTGATAAAGTGTAAACATTTATGGCCTCGTACCCAGCACATGAAGAAGACATCTGTCAACCTGGACTGACTGGGGGGAAAACATGAGCGTATGGAAGATTACATGGATACTAACAAAGCAGAGTCCCTTTACCTTGACCCAACATATCACTGTCAAACCTAAGACAATGCAAGATCAGATTCAGGTTGTCTCACTTTGTGGGTACACACTGTGCCAAGATACCTTCAAAAACTATCTCAAGGTAAAGCCTCAGAGCATCACATATTTGGAGTAGAATAAATATGAATGGAGATATCTTCTGGGACAACTCACAAAAGCCATGGACTCTCAAATGCAATACATTCACTGAGTGCTCAGCTTAAGAGCACCCACCTTGTCCTCCCACAGGAGCTCCCAGGTACTTACTTTAAAAACAGACAAGGAGCTATTTGATGTCAGGGACCGAGATTTATTTACTTCTGATTCCATAGTATAAACCTCTGGAAACACCAGCAAAGGCATGATCAACAAACAACTTGTAAGTCTTCTAATTCTTTTTCCAGAACACAGATTCCTTCAACCTGGTCCCGCACTTTACTGTTGAGATAACTCCAGTAATGGGGAACTATTTTATCAGACAGATCATACTCTTATTGGACAGCTTATCCTGAACAAAATCTGGTACTGTATAACCTTCAGAAGTTTGTGCATGGTTTATTCTCCATACAATAAGTTCTTAAGAGACATGGAGGGTGCACCGTAACTTACAGAGGATTCTTCAGAGCCAGTCATGACCCACATCATGGAGAGACAATCATTCCTAAAAAGGAGGCGGCTTTATTCTCTATAGCTAATCAATATCACCTGTTGGGAAGGTCAAAGTCCAACTCCTTTCCTCTTTAAAAAAAACGGAAGCTTACTAAAGTTTTAGATTCAGAACAAGAAATCTGGCAGCAATGAAATCTAGCTGGCAATGCAATATAAATACCAAAAAAATTAAGAGTCCAGGACCCAGTTCAGTATCACCTCCACCTGTGTTGTCTCTGAAACCCAGACAAGAAGTTCACTTTCTTTGTTCAGATATGAAAGAAAAGAACATGATATGATGGAAAGGGCATGGATGTTGATGCTACGAATATTCAAATCCAAAACCCTCATTTGCTACTTACTGGCTTACTGGTCTTGGACAAGTTATTAACTTCTATGAACCTCAGTTTCTTTATCTGTAAAATATAGATAATAAACCCTACCTCACAATCAGATACTATTATTCATGAAAATGCTTAGTACAAAGTAAAGTATAACATAAATCTTAGCTACAACCCTTATTATTATGTTGAAGAACAGAATTCTGATGGGCTGGAATGATGGGCTAAAATAATCAAAATGGGATTTAATGAAGTAACTAAACAGTTCTGTTACCAGTTTAAGGCAAGTGTTCGTAAAAAAAAACCATAAATAAAAAGGATAGGATTTGAATTGACTACAAACTTACTAGGGGTCAACAATGAAACAGGGCTCTTTTAAAAAATAATTAATAAAAAAAAGAGTAAAAGCATTAAGTTCTGTTGAGCTTAGAACAAAGGAAGGGTCCCACTTTCTCCATACTGGTCAAATCTCAAATGAAACTACTGACTGTCACATTTTAAGAGAATACAGAAAAACTAGAAGTTATTCAGGGGAGTGAGAGGGGTAAGGAAAGATTTGGGATGCAGAACGATTTCAAGACCTACATATTTGACTCAGGCAGATGGTCTGAAATGCCTCCCTGGGCAGAATAAACAGTACTAGGACCAGATGTTAGAAGCTACAGGGCAGTAGGGTTCAGCCTAACCCAGAAAGATTGTGCAGAAACAGAGGTGTCCAGCAGTACACAGGGTCGGAGGCAGAGAGTCGAGCATCAGAGAAGATCCTTAAGTGGAGGCAATTTTGAGCGCTGGTATTGCCTTCTCTTCTAACAGCTCCACCATCCATCAGTCCCAAAGGCCCCATCTCTCTGATAGGACCTGGCACTCCATACCTGTCCAAGTAGTTCACAATATTTGGGTTCTTGTTTTCCCTCATGACCAGGATCTCATTAATAATCAGCTCTTTCTTTGGCTGCTGCTGAAGGTTCATCTGCTTAATGGCCACCTGAAATCAGAGTAGATTCAATGTGTATCCAGAGTCACTTATCATTTACTGATCATTTACTAAGCACCAGACTATAAACACTCAGGAGACAGAGTTGAGTAAGATATGGTCTTAGCCCTTGAGGAATTAATAGTTTATTATCTGAGACCAGTGGTACAATGTGAAGTCCCCAGGCCAGCAACATCAACACCATCTGGGAATGTACTGGACATGAAAAATTTCAGGTCTCAACCAGACCTACGGAATCAGAAGCTCTATGTTTTATTTTAATAGGTCCTCCTATTGAGGATTAAACTTGCTACTAAATAAAATATTTATATTAGAAAAAAAACTTCTAACATTCACAACATAGAAGAGGTACGCTATAACAGAAGTCCATATAAAATGCTATAGAAACATAAACCTGGGGAAGAACTCTCAAACTGGCAAGGGAGGTGACTTTTCGAATTTGGTGTGGAGAAATAAATCACAGGTGACCAGGTTAAGAGAGTAAAGGGGGATCCTTAATGTTTATATATGAAAAAAAGACCTTGATAAGCTTTTTGTCTATAGAAATAAACAAATTTCCACATAATACAAACATAAAGTATACATAAGTTTCCAAAACACTTTTGCATCCATTTCTTTTGTGTGTCAAGTACTATGTAAAGTGTTCTCAAATTGATTTTATTTAATCCTCAGAGACACTCTATGAGTTAAGTATTACTATTGATCCCCTTTGACAGATGAGGAAATTGTGATTCAGAGAGGATATATGACTTGCATACACAGCTATTCAGTAGCAAAGCCAGGATTAGAATCCCCAAAGGAAATACCCATTTATCCCACACACAGAGCCAGATTAATCTTCCCTACAGCACACATTTGATAACAATTTCCCCAGTTCAAAGCAGAAATGTATACTGCTTGCCTAGAGATCCTCCTCAGCCCAACATTCAAAGTCCTTATGATCTGACTCCTATCTCACTTCTCACTGTATTCCTTTACATACTCTATGATCTGAGCTCCTCTCCACTTGGAACATCTTCCTTTGTTTTCACACATTCAAAACCTTCCTATACGTTGTACTAGGCCAAAAGAAACCTCATTCTCCAAACCAGATAGGTTTTTTCCTCTTCTTTAAAGCCCCAGAAGATCATATTTATACATCTGTTGTGGAACTTAACACATACTGAATTGAATGATGACCAATTAGGATGGGTATCTCTAGAAGCTTGAGAGCTCATTTGAAAGCTCAGAATCCCTGGTGCCAAGCACAGGGCCTAACACACAGTGGGAGCTCAACACATGCTTGTGGAAATGAAGAGAGAATTCAGTGGGTTGATAAGTATTTTGTTTTTAAACCACAAAAAGCACCAGTAGTAGGCTATTCTAACCCACAGGAGTAGACTTTAAATTATTTGCTAAATGTTTATTCCCTAGAGGTATTTTTCTCTTTTTCCTGCTTAACAGACAAGAACAAGAACACCTAAAAGAGCAACTGAATTAGTCTTTCCAGAATCAGCAAGAAGTACAGAGGATGAATAACTCATGAATAATACAAATTTTTATGGGAAAACCCTGGACTCTACTATTTCTTCAAGCCAAGCATGGAAAATCTCTGGCCAAGAACCAGTTTATCAGTAAGAAATGATTCTTTAAACATGCTGACCACTCCATTCCCTACCCCAAGTGTGAAAAAAATTGCTCTGGAGCAGGGTCTCCTATCAGGTTAGGATTCTAGTCTGGCTACAGCTTTCTATATCTGCCGATGATTAGCTTTGTCTAATGTCTGGAGAGGAACACATTGATCTAAAGACCTATTACATTAAGATAGCAAGCCCCTGGAGCCAAAGGAGTGCCTTTGGAGTTCTTCTGGCCATCCTGGAGGATGAGACCATGCTTACGAACCTCACAGAGGTCACTGCCGGCAGCAGCAAGGGAGAAGAGAGGCAGGCTGTGGATGACACAGAACCGGCAGTGAGACACCAAGAATCCTTTTCAATAGCTACGGACTAACTATGGACTAGGTTAAATGCCCTTCACCTAATTAGATCCCTCCTATTCAGGCCGGCAGATAGCAGTCCTATAACAGAGAAAGAACTGGACCTGAACTCTGAGGACCTAAGCTCTGGGGCTGAGTCTGTCACTTACTAACCTTGCCCAATCACAAGCTCTCCAAGCCTCAGTCTCTTCACCAATTCTGAGGATATAATCCCAAACAAACTCTGATGCCCCTCCTCACAGGACTGTTTTGAGAACTAAATGAGATGGTGGTCAGTGTGTTACCCATATATAAGAAATTTAAATAATATTGTAAGACAACAATGAAATGCTGATCATTGCAATACTGCATTTGATGAGTACTTGGAACAAAAGCAGCTAGAATGAAAACATCATCAGCAGGAACGATAGCAAAAGCCAACCACCCTCCCACCACTGCTGTTCACTGAATGCCTACTGTGTGCCAGTGCTGTATTAGGTGCTCTATTTACATCATCTCAGTAAAACCTAACAACAACCCTGCCAAGCAAAAATCATTATCTGCATTTTCAGTTAAGAAAACTCAGACTGAGACTTATAAGATAGTTGCCCAAGGTCATAATCAATGCCTTCAGGTTCATAGAAGACTTCAAAGCCTCCTCCAAGTTTACTATTTCTATTACACACATTCCCTCTAAAAATAGGCTTGAAAATTAATTGTTAGATCTGTAACTGGAAGACTTCCTCCCACTAACATGCTAAATCTTCCTTTATGTGACAGACAATAGCTTTCCTCTTCCCAGCAGGGTAACTCCCAATAAATACTGACTCACAAAGACTAAGAGCATCTCTCCAGCTCCATTAAAGATTTATACTCCCCAGGGCAGGAAATGAGGCCTTCCTGAATACACTGCATTAGCCACCCTAATGGACTCCCTTCTCATTCATAGTTTTGTAACCACAAAGCAGGCACATAGTGAAGTCAAGTTTGTTCCCTGTGGCCAGTTTCTCCTACACGCAGCCTTCAGGCCTTCCAGGAACCACTCAGCACCAGCCTGTCTCCCATCAAGGCCTGTGAGGCCCCAGAGGCCAGAAAAATGACAAGAGGTCCTAGTGTCTAACCTTAGCTCTGCTGTGGCCTTGTGGCCCAGAAAGTACCAGTTTAGGTTTTAGAATCAAGATTTAATTCAGTCTTTGCTAACTGCTGGTAACACATTGTTGCAAAAGTTACTTAAACTCCCAAGTTTCAAATTCCTCATCAGTAAAAAGGAAATAATATTACCTACTTTGTAGAGTTCTTTTTAGAATTGGTATAACCTCCCCTTTTCTATCTCTGCCTCCAATACACCATATTTAAAATTGGCAGAATGATACCATCTTTCCTTCTTCACCATTATTTCAACACCAGTTCTTGTCAGCACTACAAGTTTTATACATACACAATGGAAAGGATGGTTTCTTATATTTGTATATATGATTATAATGTCTGAATCTTTCACATAGTTCATAGCACAAGGTGTAACATAAAGGAAATGTTCAGTAAACATTTTGTGGAATAAATAAATATGTACAAATAAAATTAATATATATCGTAGTTTATGATGTATGCCACATGTGTGGCTTTACTCAACTCTTTTTTGAGGTATATGCTATCATGCATATTTTATAAGTAAATAAATTTCAGGCTCAGGAGGTCAAACAACTTGCCCAAGGTAATATAAGTAGCTAAAGGTAAGCATCTAGGTTACTGGATTCTCACCTAAGAACAATTAATAAATCCTTAACTACAATGATAATTTTTTTAAGTTGACTTACCCTTGATGGGGCCTCAATATTCAGCTTAGAAACTCATAAAACCCTGACCAGAGCACAGTGAGATATGTGCTTTCCATAGTAACCATGACTTCTCTGGTATACCATGGGGTTTCAACCACCAAACATAGATAAGCAGGTCCTAGTAGCCTCCCTCAGAGGAGCCCAACTCTGTTTTCATTGGAACAGGAGGTGCCTTGCTTAAGCTGTGAGCCGCAGTACTCTTTGAACTAAGAACTCCCTCAGGCAACTCCCATCCACCTGACAACATTCTTGCTCTGCAACCAAAGAGAACAATGCAAAGAAACCTCAAGTACTCTGTACTCCCTTCATGGCTTCCTTCTGCTAAAAATAGGATTTTGGGTCATCAGATCTTAGTAGTAAGATCAGAGTTCTCCCAGCTTATAAAATGTGAGAGATAAAGAGATGCCTCCAAATAAGGACTTCAGTGTCTCCTGGAATCCTGGCCACAGAGTAATGGAAGGACCACTAAATTAGGAGTCAAGAGACGTGTTTAAATCTCTTCCATATCAGATTTCTCTCTCAAGCACCAAACTTAACAAAAATAATTGTCCACCAAGCAGTTTCACAAGGAGGTCTCTCATGCAATATCCACCTTCTTCAAATGTATAACTCCTCCTTTTTCCTTTCTCCTTGACTAATATCACTCACTTGTGAATTATCCTCACATTCACCAAATTCTGCAAAATCTACTTAAGTACCTCTCAAATCCATCCACTTCTCCCCATTCATACTATGTTACCACCTAAGTCCAAACCATGAACTCCCTCCTACCTGGAATTACACAATAACCTGTTCCACTCTTATCTCCTCCAATCTGTACTGCACTTTGTAGTCACAGTGACTTTTTCCAAAATCTGTAAGTTTCATCATGTTAAAGAGCTCTAGTCTGCAATAGAAAGAAACTGGAAGTGTCCCTATTGAGCTAATAAAGTCTAAAACTTAACAAAAAATAAAAAGAAACAGTGGAACTGAAGGAGTAGTAGTTAGTGGTGGATACTTACTTCCTGTCCCGTGGCCACATCCATTGCAGTATACACAGTGCCCGAAGCACTGAACAACAGATAGGGAAGAGAAAATAAACAGGTGTTAGTGACATGTATCAAATGCAGCTCTATACACAATCTGGCAATGCAAGTGTTAATAACAATAGCAGCAGATATAATACTCCCCATTGCCTCCCCGAGTCTATTCTCACAAGAGGCAGTATGTAGTAAGAGAATACAGGCTCTAATGGCTAACAGGGGGTGAGGGAAGAAAGGAGGGACGGAGGGAGAAAGGCAGAGAAAGACTAGGAACAATACTAGGAAAGTCATCATGTCCATTCTAAATGATTACAAACCTCATTTTACACCTTTAACCATGAACCCCATGTATTTGTGAGTTATATGCAATAATATTTGAAATCTTATATGCCAATAATGTCAGATTTATATGATGTTATTGAAAGAAACTTAAAATTCCATGTACTGAAAAAATTTATTCTAGGCAAGCCTGTCATTATGCTTCCCCCTGAACTGACCTGACTTTAATTCAGGGGGAAAAGATCACTCTTAAGTTTGCCTTGAAGCCAGAAATTATGGTCACCAGCTTCCCAACTACCACTCTTTAGTTGGGATCCTAGCTACATGCCAGGAAATTTGAGATCATAAGATATGGACAAAGACTGGATTATTTTCATTGGCAGTTATTTCCCCATTGCCTGACCATCCTACCTCTAGCAACCTTTTGTGATAAAGCTGATGTCTACATTCTTATCCCCATCCTCCCCTATCCCACCACATGTCCCGTTCTTACAGGGCAAATACGCCCGGGCTTCGGGGGACTGGACACTTTGAGACTGTGCCTCCATGATTACAGGGGCCCAGAGAGCTACTCAGGCTCACTGATTAGGACTTGACTGTTTCTACCTCAAACAGATATATGATTAGACATATGAATTCCAGGTTTAAAAAAATTTTTCAGATCTTAAAGGGGAAAAAAGCTAGCAAAAATTATAATAGTACTAATTTATCATATTTATGCAGCATTTATAGTTTTAAAATCATGGAATGTGGAAACATCAGCATAGGTGCTTAACAAATACTGCATTCTTCCCTTAGCACTAACAGACTTGTCAAATAAGCAAGGACAAAAACATTTTGTAAATGTTGCCTATTAATGGCCCTCACACACCTATGTAAAAAAATTTATATGTATCAGAAATTTGAGAAGTGAAAGATACTGAATTCATAATCTTCTTCCTTAAATTTACGGATGAAGAAACTCAAATCCTGAGATAGGACCTGACTTGCCCACACTTGTCTGTGTATCTTTCTGCTACATTCTTAGTATCTCAATGTAATTAGCTAAAGGAAATACTATCCCAGATTACTCTACTTATGCTTTCATCAGTCTGAACTGGTGTATGTAGTTGAAAAAGCATTGAACTAGGAAAAAATGAGATCCACTCAAGTCCAGGGTTGTTTTGAGGATTAAATTAAATAATAGATGCAAATAACAGATGTAAGTTGTAGAATACTGTACAAATACAGCATTAGTATATTATGCAATATTTTATCTTATTTCAGAAGTTCTTGGATGAATAAGAAAGAAAACTAAAACAGAAAACTTCAATAACTTCATTAACAACAATGCTTTCATTAAAGTAACACTGTGAGTGTTCTATAAACCAGATACTTTTTTCATTTTTTAAAAAAATTTTAGCTAACTGGGTGTATCTGTAGAAATCTCATTATTTTTCTTTTTTATATAGAAGTGTAACTTACCTAAAGTAATCTGCACAAATCTCAAGCATACAACTTGATGAGTTTTCAATATGCATACACCTATGTGTTCATCACCACGATCACCCCCAAAGGTTCCCTGATGCCACCTCCCAACCAACATTCCGCTCCTAGATGCAACCATTATTCTGACTTATATTAGCATGTATTAGTTTTGCCTGTTGTTGAACTTCACATAAATAAAATCGTATGGTATCTGTTCTTTTATCTGGCTTCTTTTGCTCAAAATAATGGCCAAACATTTTTAAAACTTATCACAGTATATTATAATTTTTTGTTTGACTATCTCCTTCTGTAGACCTGGGGTCTCTGAAGGCAGACTGCCTGATTCATAGCTATATTCCTAGTGTCTAGCACCTAACAGGAATTCAATTAAGATTTGCTGGGATCAGTACATTTACAGCAGAATACAAGATTCAGAGAAGAAATCAAAGAGCAGAAGACACAAATTCTTGCATCCACCTAGAAAAACAGTCCCATTACACTAGCAGAAGAGTCTGCAGTTCTGAATCTTCCATTTCATATTAGTGCTAGTAGGTCTCAGCACCAGGTAAACAGGGTTAATATGGAAAAGTAGAGCTATAATTTTGGAAGCAGGTTTTGTGCTAAGAAAATAAATGGTTTTTTTCACTCTCACTGCAGGGATATTTTTAGAAATATGGTCAGCTGATGATACATCTGTCACATTAAGCATAATTCTGCCAAACCTGAAGTCAGCCTAACAAAACACCTCCAGATGGGTGAGGGGCAAGGTGGAGAAAGAAGAACAAGGTTTATAAAAGGCAAAACAAAAGCAAAATCATATATACTAGCACACACAATTTTAAGTCATTTCTCTAGGTAAAGAAATGCCCCTACTAACCCTTGTCCAATCTTCTCAAACCGTGTGTATTTCTTCTTCGGATCGCCCACACTCACTATGCTCCCTTTAAAAGAAACAGAGTCCATAAATCATTTTTTCCCAGATCAACATACAAAAGAGGCCCTATGTTTCCTCAAACTCTGAAATTAGCAAGGATTGAAGAACTACCTCAGTACCTGGAAGTCACACTAAGCAGATCCTTAGCTTTCTCCCTTAAGTTTCAATCAAATGTTTCACCTCCTTACAACTTTGATTCATAGTAATCTAATCCATTTCTAAATTCCTAAAAGTTACTCATTTGTTTTTAATTCCATATATTCAATAAACATTTACTCATTTTTACATGCTCACTTACTACATACCAAGCCCTATGTTGAGTGCAACAAATAGAGATAGATGAGACACAGTTAAGACACTCTCTGCTTTCAAGAAGCTCTAATCTCATGGAGAAGATGGACAATAAGCATAAAGTTTCATGAAAACATAACAATTGTTGTGATACAAAGACAGGCAAAAACATAGACTGGAAAGACTTCAGAAGGGAGGTGATATCTGGACAAATTTTTACAGGGTAAGTAGGAATTAGTCAGGAAGAGAAAATCAAGGGGTTACAGCAAAAAGTACTTCAAGTGCAAGGACAAAAAGGTATGAGAGAGTTCCCTGGATTTCACAAATAATGTGAAATGGAGATGGTGAAACTGAGGCTCACAGAAGGCAAGATATGTCCCCAGCAAACTGGTGTCAAGCTAAGGTTAGGAGTCTGGTTTTGCTCTCCCAGTTCCAAGTGCTTTACATTAACGAATTACTAGGATTTGGGTACTTCTACGTACATTAATTCATTTTATTTACAAATGAGACAGATAATAACCCCCATATTTAAAAGATGAGAAAGGGGGGGGGGGCAGGAAACAGTAGGAAATTGCCCAAGACCCAAGTCAGTGGCAGTGCTGTGGCTTCAACCCAAGGGTCCTTAACTCCCAGGCCAGTTTGCTTTCCACAGTTGTATGTTTTAAGTATTATTGTTTTAAAAACAGATCTAATTTGATGAAAAAGACTAAATATAGGAGTAAACAGATGGCTAGGTAAGTGGCTTTTCTTATTTCATCATTTCATAAGGGCTCTGGGCAAGGGCAACTTTTAAAAGAGTGAATTTTTTTTTAAAAGTCAAATAAGAATTATCAAGAAGAAATCAAGAGCTGCTAAGTTGGAGAATCAGAAACCTCAGCTTTAGAATACAAAGCCAGTGTGCAGACTTGGCCAAATCAATCACATCAAATCCTCTTTAGTAGTAGGTAAGTACAAAGAATAAATCAAAGGCCTTTTCAGACTCTTCCAAGCCCAGAGACCAACCCAGTCCTTCCTTTTCATCTGAACTTCTCTGCAGGTTACTAAAACACAGAAACAAGCTACCCTAATACACCCCACTTCTGGCCACTAAAGAAAGTAAAATGGAAGTTTCCACCTGAGAGCGAGAAACAGCATGTTCTGATTACAGGAGCACAAGCTGTGCTCCAACCCCAGCCCTGTCACTTTTTGGCTGTGTGAATCTGGGCACAGTGTTTAGCATCCCTAGCCTCAAATACCTTAACTGCAAAAAATGAGGATTATAATGTCTGTCTTCGCAGGGTTAAAATGAGGAATAAATGAAAAAAATCAAGAAAATGCTTTGTTTGTCATTTGACACATAGCACAGGCTCACAAATGTTAGTTTCCCTTCTCTCTTTCCTACAACCAAGGCAGATCTATCATCTGTAAATGGCAAACATCAATAACCAACATAGCATTCTCCCCCACCAGTATACACAAGGCCTCAGTCTTTCTCAATACAACATTCCAGACTACTCCCTAGGTAAAAACTATTCGTCATCTCCATAACCCATGCCTAGGGGTAAGTGATGGCCACAAAGTGGGCCATCCACACTCTCTCTCTTCACACTCCCATCCTACTGTGGCATCGAGTCAGGGCTAGTGAGACAGAAGTGGGTGCAGGGACAGGGTGAGGAGAAGTACAGTCTGTGGCTGAGATGTAAAGCATAACCAGCCAGCCACATACACCAAGGGTAAGACCAAGATCTCTACAGCAATAGAATTCCATCTTTGTGCCCAACCAGTCACATACCAGAAGGAAATTCAAAAAGCTACAAAGTGCTTACGCAATTTCTCCAAGATCTCCTCATCCGACATTTTAGGCTTCTTCTTCTGCTTCTCAGTGTTCCGGGTCAGAGCATCTGGCGGAGTGGTATTATTCTCAGCAGGCGAAATGGGAGACGTAGCCACATCTCGAGTTGGAGTAATAGGAAGTGGTTCAATCACAGACCGTGTGTACACCTGCATTATTGGTGCAAGAATTTGGCAAGGCCAGTCTCTCTTAGATGTGTGTGTTAGAACATCCACAGAAGAACAAATCCCAGTAGACTCATCCCTTCTTCTAGATCAAAATCTGTGTTCTTCCTCCTCTGTGCCCAGACTCTGAGGGTGGAATGGCCTTCCTTGCTCTCACTATACACAACAGGGGTTAGTGAGAGTCTGAGCACTGAAGATATTCAATACAAGTTAGATAAATCTCAACAGAAATGATTTAAAAGAGACCCAGTGCATTCCCTTCATCTGCAAAATTCTATCCTTTCCTAAGCTGAAATGAATATCCTGTATTCCCACAGTACTTTGCACAGCTAATACAACACTCAACATTATCTTCATTTGAGTTACTCCCTCCTTAAATCTTGAACCCTCACAGAGAAGAAACTACAATTGTTCTTCTTTAAGAGGCAGTAGGGTATAGTCATTTGGACCACAGACTCTGGAACCTGCCTGCCTAGACTTAAATCCCAACTTTTATTCTTACTATCTGTATGACTTTGGGCAGGTTACTTAACTTCTCTATGGTTTAGTTTCCTCATTTATAAAATGGTGATGTTAGTGATATCTATCTTATAGGGTTCTTGCAGTAATAGATTACTTAATGTGTGAAATGAGTAGCATCATACCCAGCAAATACAAAGCTTTTAAATTTTGGCTAATACTATTATATTTCCTATTCACTCACTTACTTAACAAACATTTACTGAGAATCTGTTCTTTGCCTCCCTGTAAAAATGCTGCTCCATCCTCTACTCTTGTGAAGGAAGTCTTAGAGAAAGATCTAACTGCAAGCCAGAAAGGGATAAATGTCAGAAGAAATGAGCAAACTATATACTAGTGAAGTTCAGAAGAAGTGATCTTAAGTTATATGGGCTTTCCCCTGGAGACATTTCACTTTTTTTTTCATAAAAATACCACCACAATTTTTTGGCTAGTCTATAAGCTGTATGAAGACAGGGAATGTGTGTCATTCACCCCTGAGCTCCTATATCTAACCAGTTGCCTAACAAAAGGCAAGTATACAGGTAAATGTTTGATGAGTCAATGAATAAATGGGATTCTTCAGCTGGATCTTAAAGGATGGATGGGATTTTAATAGGCGGCAATGGGTAAGAACTTTCCACGTAGAGGAAACATCAACAAATCAAGACATTAAGATCAGAGACTGTAGATTTTTTTCTTGACTACTCCAGCATAATGATTTCTTAATTTTCTATTCTTGTACCCGCAGACAAATTATACCCCTGGCACTTAAACCTGTACTTTCATGCCTTGACCTCCTTCTTCAGTTCTCCTGACATAGCCCCTTGAAGATACAAACCCTGCCTTCTCCCTCTCTAAAATTCTCCTTCTCTGGCTCCAGGGTCTGCTCACACAAAAAGGCCATTGTGCTAAGTGGAATAGAACCTGGACTTGGGATCAATTACCTGCTTTCAATCCTGGCTCTTTACTTACTAAGAGACTCTGGGTAGATCAATTTACCTTCATAAATCTCAGCTTCTTGTTCTATAAATTAACAATGTCTTTTTTAGAAAGGAATGCTATGAAGATTAACTTGAACTCATTTGTTCATTCAATACTTACTGACTTTCAAGACCTGCCAAGAACTATGTTAAGCACTGCAATATTTGTATATTTCCTCTACTTTTGAGTAATTCATGGACTAGTGGGAAAACATTTTTAAATGAACATGCTTATAACCAAAAAAAGCCATACCAATGTGAGACACCTTGACAACTCTCCACCTGTGAAGCTCATTTTCCTTAAAGTGATTTTGTAACCCATAGAAAGGGTGATTTCACAGATTCGGCTTATAAATTCTCATCCTAAAAGGTCATGTAATCCCTTTGAATTTCCTCTGCAGCATCTTCCATAGTCAGTCAACAAACTTCTGCTTGAGTGCCTACACGAATTCTCTACTCCAGGGATTGTTTTTGTATTAGCACAGTTTAAGCCCTAGGTAATTCTTTCATTTTAAAAGAATCATTCTTGTCATAATTAAAAAGCCCAAACAAAAAACCACTCATAGACTATCACTTGCTGATAGGTGAGTGCTCAATAATTTTAAATCAAGTAAAAGGCAGATTGTGCAAAGCTGGGCAGAGGGACTGTGGCTATTCTGAGATGCAAGAACCTTAAAGGAAGTTGAATAAAAATCACTGTCAACATTCAGCATCAAAATGCAATCCTGATGTCCAGCATATTAATAGCACTAATGTTTTTATAAATTCTCTTGGGTCTTTCAGTATTATCACTGATGGACTAAGAAACGGAATACTGCACATTTAACAGAGAAGAAAAGATCTACAGCAGGCTAATTTGTTGCATCCCAGGAGACTAGAATAATTTATGTTAGTCTTGCGCTAAGTAACATTAATTCTGTATATCTTCCTGTCTGCGGAGAACAGGCTAAGTGAACTAGAGTTTAGTTGGTAGAAACACCAATTATCTAGGACACTTTGGGACTATCTGCAAACCAGTGATAAACAAATATATCACTTCTTGTCTTTAATCATACAGAAAGTACCTTTCAATCAAGGTGGTTTGGTGATCTCACCACCTCCAAAATCTAAGGACCCATACCAGAGTATTAAACCTCTAGGCCTCAGCACTCACCCCTCATTCCCCCTGCAAATTCTAACAAATCACAAAGCTGTCCACGTCCCCAAAGACTTACAGATTTTGTGTGCTCTGGGCGTGGAGCAATCACTGGAGGTGGTGTAGCGTCATCATCATCATCTTCATCTTCTGAAACTGGTGGCACTGCAGGGGTCTCAGACACCGTCTTCACATTCTGTACAATGCAGAAAAGCCAGATTTATCAGGTCCAGGTGACCTGGAACTGAAGCTACCGGGATCACCAATCCCCCAGAAGAAACTTTTCCTGATACACCTTCTGAAACTCACGTTAGCCTCCAAGCTCTCCACCTTTGTATAGCCAGTCTCAGGAACTCAGCCACCTCCCTTCTCCTCTCTGAGCTACCACTCTCCACTCAGCCCCTTAGGGACTTCTGTTTCCCACCCAAAGACTAACTGTGGATTAGGAAACCAGCTTACAGCTTCTCTACCTGTCTTCCCCAATCCAAATCCTGAAGACAAGCTCATAGTTCTTTCTTATTCTACGAACTTTATTCTCTGTGCTGAACAGGCAATAAAATACAAAATGCAGGGAGAGAATCAAAAGTCTGGAATTTTACAAAGTTTATCTCTGTAATTCCTTAGTCCTTTCTGTTATGGTAAATGGAAGTCCAGGCAGGCTTTGGCCTCTCCTTAAGCCTAGTGCACCCATTAGGTCATCAGGTGCCTCTGCCTCAAACTGAAGATACAGAACATCAAGAGACTCTCGTCTCAAGAGCACAATGACTTTCTCCCCAGACTAAACGCTATACATTTCACTAAGCATTGGCTCTATTCTGGAATGAATCTTACCAGCACCACCAATTGAATCTGCTCTAATCTCAGCAATTTGATTTTCCCAAGCAAATTGTAATAAAGCCAAGAGTAGCAGGTTTTAGGGCAGGTCCAGGCAAAAATATCATACCATTACTGTTATAAATAGAGACAAAATAGCTCTAAAATATGATATTTCTGATAGAGATTAAATGATGACAATATAGGTTCAGTGAAGAAATAGGGATCTTTTAGTATATTGATATAATTCAGCAGTTTCAGATATTTTCAGAGTACCTACTCTGTGCTCAGGAAGATACTGTGATGGATCCTGTTGACATAACATACAAAATTGGAAAAGATGGCCCATGTCCTAAAGCAGATCACCATCTAATGCAGAAGACAGAGAGAGGAAGAATTCCCTTCCTGTCTGCTATTTGGGGCCTCTGCAGAGAAGAACATCAGCAGTCAGAATGACAGGGGACAAGTGAAGAAAGCTATCTAGTCCAATACTAGACTAGAGCTACTGTGTAGCACACTGGCCTTTACCACATTTGACATACTAGGGTAAGGAAAACTGGCAACCTCACAGATTCTAAAAGAACCTCTAGTGCAGGGTATAACTTAAAAACTGCTAGTGACAAGCATATGTAAGCAACTAGCTTTGGAGACCACAGGCAATGAAACTATCCTCTTGGTCTCAAGTTTCATCACTCAAGAAATGTGGAAGAAAAGGACTCGTACAATCTGAGGGGTGACCTGAAGTAACATTCAGTTCTAAAATCCAATAGAGGTTCTTTCCCTGTCAAAGCACATATTTTGATATTTCTCTGCTCTAATTTCTTTTCTCCCCACTATTCCACTCAGCAAAATTTAACTGGGAACCCAAAATGGAACTGAAGTTAACTCAGCTGCCTCTTCATCATCAGGTGGCCCTAACTACCCAATGTAGACCATAAACACTAAGTTTGTTTACTCCCTGAAACTCTGTAGAAAAGATGATTTCATCACCTTCCTTAGCACCACATTCTGAGTGGTAGTATTAACAACTACCAGAATCAAGAAACACAGGTTTTTGTCCCAGATTTTACTTCTTATCCCCGTGTTTTCAGCAAGGCTATTCCACTCTAAGCCACAGTTCTCATCTATAAAATGGGGGTGATGACAGCAGCTCTCTGTCTCATAGGGCCACTGAGAGGAAGAAATAAAGTGAAGTAGGTATAAAAACACTTTGTAAATGGCAAGGAGCTAGAAAGATGTAAGAAATCAATTAAATTATCATTATGTCTAATAACCACAAACCACTTTTTAAAAAGCCAATGACTTCAATTCATTCACTCATTGTGTATCAGACTCCATTATAGGCTCTGGGGTTACACTGAAGAACAAAACAGGTAAAGCACCTGGTCCTGTGGCTTACATTCTAGAAGAAGATACAGTTAAAATTAATCACCAGACTGCCAGGCAACAATAAGATAAATATATGAGACTTTAGATTGGTTGAGGGTGGGAAAATAGTACTTTAGATAGAGCAGTCATGGAAAGTCCTAGTAATGGCCCAAATGAAATGAGAGAAGAAACTATCTGACCCTCTGAGAAAAGAATATTCCTTGCAGATGGAAGAAGCACAATGACTCTAAGATGGGAACATACGTGGTTTGTTCCCAAAACCTCCAGGTGCCTACCTATGCTACTGAGAAGTGCCTATGATCTTAAAACTGCTGAACTTTGGGTAAAGTTTGTAGGAATCTCTGATGTTCTGGCTCAGGGTTGCTCCTATCCATCCCACCCCAGTTTCATCAGAGTAGGGGTTCTTCCAGGGAAAGGCAGGCTGTAACTACGTGGTCTAAGAAGGCTCACTTTCATTTGGAGTGGTGGGTAATGCCCAGGCCCAGTGGTGCGTCAGTGGAAGTGACCTCCTAGAGGTGTTGGCAGAAGGCAACTGCTATTAGCCTGAGGTTACCAATCCTGGATAGGACAAATTCAGGCTAAGGCTGCTCAAAGGTATAGCGGATACTAGAGAGGCTCCAGACTAGTCATACATGCGTGGCTCTGTGCATGTACATAAAAGCTTCAAAAGGGCCAAGCAAAAAGTAAAAGTTGGGACAGACCTGAAAGAGGTCTCAATAATTAACAGAACTAGAATGAAATTAGCAAGGATATTGATTTGAACAACTCTATCAGTTAACTCAACCTAACTGACATATATAGAACATTCCACCCAAGTTCTGCAGAACACACATTCTTTTTAACCATTTACGGATCATTCTTCAGGATAGAACATATACTGGGCCATAAAACACATCTCAATAAATTTGAATAATTGAAAACACAGAAAATGTATTCTTTAACCACAGTGGAATTAAATTAAGAGATCAACAACAAAAAGGAAATTTCTCCAAAGATGATTAAAAATAGCCAATAAGCACATAAAGAGATGCTCAACATCATTATGAGAAAATGCAAATCAAAACCACAATGAGGTACCACTTCACATCCACTAAGATGGCGACAATCCAAAGAGAGACAATAACAAACACGGGGGAAGATATGGATAAATTAGAAGCCTCCTAATGCTGATGGAAGTAAAAAAATAGTACAGCTACTGTGAAACAGTCTGGCAGTTCCTCAAAAGGTTATACATAGAGTCACCATATGACTCAGCAATTCCACTCCTAGGTATATATATATATATTTAACAGAAATGAAAACACAGATCCAAACCAAAATTTGGACATGAATGTTCATATGAACATTATCCATAATAGCCAAAAAAAAAAAAAACCCATCAAGTGATGAATAGACTAAAAAACACAGTATATTAATACAACAGATTATTACTCAGACATAAGGAATGACGTGCTGACACATACTACAACATGGATGAACCTCACAAGCTTTACATTAAGTGAAAAAAAGCTAGACACAAAAGACTACATGTTTTATGAGTCCATTTTTAGAAAATGTTTAGAAAAGGTAAATTTATACAGACAGAAAAAAGATCATTGGTTTCCTAGGGTTGGGCATGGGAGTTTGAATGAAGTATAAAAGGGTACAAGGGAACTTTTTGGAGTAGTGGGAATGTTCTAAAACTAGATTGTAGTGATAGGTACACAAGTCTACACATTTAATAAAATCACTGAATTGTACAGCTAGCATGGGTTAATTTTACAGTATGTAAATAATACCTCAATAATACGTCTTTTTGGGGGGGATAATACTGCTTTTTAAAAGTGAAATTTTTAAGTTATATGTAAAACCAGTTGACTCTCATTATATATTTTATATAATAAAGATATATAAGGAATTAAAAGTTAAAATTCCTCAGGAATACTTGATAAAGATGGCAGACTGAACATGGGCATCTGTTTCTTAAAATCTCACTGGAACTATAATGAAGGAATGGTCTTTTATAGGCATTAAACCCACAAGATTGGGGAGAATAGGAAAGAAGGCAAGATTAGCAAAGGAGGTAATGACAGACAGATGAGCAGTAACTGTCAAAGAGGCTGAATCCAAAACTGATGGGAGCTGGGTGAGGGGTGGGGAAAGTTGAAAACCTATCTATGTATCTGTGCTGCAAAATCAAGGCAAGAAAAATAGAGCAAATATTTTTTAAACGAATCAGTCCAGGAAGTCCAAAATCTAAATAACAGGAGTTCCAAAAAGAGAAAACAAAGAAAAGACCAGGGAAGAAATTGTCAATGAAATAATTCAAGCAACTTTCCTAAAACTAAAGGTTGAGTTTCCAGGTTGAAAGAGTCCACATAGCTCCTCACAAAATAAATAGGTGAATACTGGCATGTAAGTATGAAATTTCAAAGCAATAATGACAAAGATTATGCTGCAAGCTTCCCAAGTTAAAAAGAAATAAAAAAGGTCAGATACAAAGAAGCAGGAATAAAACAGCTTTGCACTTTAATAGTCAATGCTAAAAGCTAGATGACAAAAGCGGAATTTTTCCATATTCTAATGTAAATTTATCTCCAAACTAAAATTCTCTACTCAGCAATATATCAATCAAATGGTAGGGTAGAAGAAAGACATTCCATTCATGAGACATTCTGAGATGTTAAATATTTACTTCCCATTTACTTTCTCAAAGCTACTGGAAGATGGGCTCCACTAAACTGCAAAGGCAAACTAAAAATGAGGAAGGTATGGCATAGAGAAAATAGAAACTTCAACACAAAAATGTGAAGAAACTTCAAAGGAAGATCTCTAAAGCTGACTCTCCTAGTTGACTTTTTTATCTAATATTTGTGTAAAAATAAGTGAATATTCTTAGTTACCATCAACCCAGGAGGTAATTACTGTTACTATTTGGTATTTAGACTTTCCAAAGGTTATCTGTGGGTGGTAAACCTAGATCTTCACATATCTAAATATGTCTTTATGTTGACCTCATGTTGAATGTTAGTTTGACTAGGTATACAATTCTTAGTTCTAAATAATTTTCCTCGTAACTCTAAAGATACTGCTTCTTTGTCCACTATTGCTAATGAGGTACATTAGCTGTATATTGGCTTTGAAAGCCTTGAAGATCTTTCTCTTAATCCTTGGGTCTCTTTTCAGTTATCTGACTTGGTAACTGGCAGGCTATTTCATGAAGACTCATGCCTTTCCTGAGCTGAGAGACTTTTCTTCCATTATTCCTTTGATTATTTTTTTCTAGTCTAGTGCCTTAATTCTCTAATTCTTCCTGAATCTCCTTGACAAATCCTGTGTCCTTTTATTCTCATATTTTCCATATGTTTTTATATTTTATATCATTAATCCACTCTTATGTGCATCTTTAATCATATTTTTAATTTCTAACAATTCTTTTTTACCCTCTGATTGCTCTAATTGCAGTGTATTTTTATGGATGCAACATCTATAGAACCTCTCTGAAGATACTAGATTTTTTTAAAATTCTCCTTTCTGAATTATCAATTTCCTCTGGGGCTGGTTTTATTTCTTTATCTTGGTCTTTCTCTTTAATGCTTTATTTCCCTCAGATTCTCGGCTGTCACTTTCATAAGTGAAAACCCAGATTAGTTCGTGTATATGATTAGCATGAGTTTCCTCTGCAGTTGTGTAAGTCCATTTCTCTGCTGTCCCCTCCTCTGAATGGGAGGCCTGATGCAATCTGTATGTGAATTATGCAGATGCGGTTACTGGCAAGCATCACTTGGTGTGTGTTGGTATGGAAGAGCATGTAGCGTAGAGATTCCTCTTCTTACAATTATCTAAAGCATAAAAAAAATTATCCTTGGGATGGAGAAATTAATGCATTTTCTTCTACTGCAGAGCTATTTTTCCTTTTTCCTCTATTCATGCCTGTCGTAAAGGTCTATAGTTAGCTCAGGTTCTGCTCTGCTCATCTCTCAGATCCCTATACCCACACCAGGCATTCTCCTCAAGTAGGAAGTTCACATTCATTAGAAAAGTATCTGGTTTAAGTTTAGAATAAAAAATTCCAGTACCTTTTGCTCACTGTAACATGGAGACTGCCCCTGCTGTTCCAAATACAGAATTTTAATTAATTTATTGTTGAAAATGATCCAGGACTCCCTCCTGCTTTTTATATATATTCTCTCAAACCACCTTCTCTGGAGCTACTCTTATCTTCCTAGGATTTTTCTCTTCCATATACATTAAGCTGTGGTTTCTGCTGAGCTGATCAATCTGATCTTATCTGCTTTCTATCTTTCATGAATCCCTGACAATGGTTCATTTATGTTCTGTTTTTGTTTTGGAGCACAATTTTGAATGTATTCTTTAAAACAACATTTCTGAAATTAAGAAATTCAGCATAGCAAGAGAGACAGACACACAAATACATCCAACTACAGTGACCCAACTTCCAAAAGAATCTTTCTAATATGGCAGTTTAGAGTAAAATACATCTCCAACTATATCATTTAAAATACATCCTATTAAAATACTTCCTTAGCTCCAGGATGAAATCCAAATTCTTTGACCTAACATGATGGATCCTTAACAACCTGGCTTTTGCTCATGCCACCTCACACAAGAAAGCACTGCCCTTTTCCCTGGCTGGTATCATTACTTGTGTTTACCTAACGCTGTATTATAAATTCTTGTTTACATGTTCTGATTGTTTACTAAAGTGTGAGATCAAGAGCAAATACCTTACAAGTTCTTGACTCTCTGGAATGCAGAGTCTATCACATAGTAGGTGTTCACTTGATAAATAAGAATTCAGGCACTAAAGTGCTATTCAATCTGAGAGCCAGATCTCAGACCAATGAGCCACAAATAAAAGAATTTTAGAACTAGAAGAAATCTAAAAGATCATGTTTACTAAGTGAACAAAATATTAGGGTCCAACAACCTTGTGCAAACTTCCTTGTACTACTAAACAGAATAAATCATTCTATCACATATGACACCCATTGTACATTATTCATGTACATCTCCTGCAGCCTTTATCCCTCTATTCTGTTAATTTTTTCTCAAGGGCTAAGATAGTGTATACCAATCACCAATATGTGGGCACAAAGTAGGTGCTAAGTAAATATTTATGGTCTGAATGAATAATTGAATGCTCAGGAAAACTGAATTTTGTATTGGTCTCTACTAGTAACTCATTGAAGGGTAAGGAGCAAGTCACTTAATCTGAGTCTCAATTTCTTAACCTGTGTTAAGACAACAATTCCATCCAATTATTTCATAAATCCAGTGGAATGATCTGTGGGAAACCAATAAGGATAACAATGCCATGTTACGAAAATACAAACTATAGATCTGCACCCTGCCTCATGTAAAACTAGTAAGGAAACAAAGAGGATTGAGCCACAGGGACAATATTCTCAATTGGGGGAGAAAATGTCCTTGACAGCCTGAGTGGTTTTAACTGTAGATACTAAACCAGTACAGGTTTTTACCAAGCAGGTGTTATCCCCTCTGCCATATGGCATAAGCCCCAGGGCTCCTCATCCTTGGTAACAAACAACAGGCCTAAGGCTTTCCTGCAGTCTCCTTTATAAGACCTTTCTGCCTTCTTCTTTCTCAGCTTCCTGCCACAGTGGAAAGAATCTTGGCCTGGGACTTAGAAGACCCTAATCTGGTTCTCCCATAAGAGCAATTACGAGTCTTTAGGAAAGTCTGTTTCCTTACCTGCAAAGTGTGGAGGATAATACTTCTTCACAAGATAACCGTGAGGACTAATTATGCTAACACATATAAAATTATCAGCACAGTGCCTGGCACATATCAGCTACTCAATAAATAACAGCTGTTACTCCTCCTATAAAAGCATAAAGACATTTGAGCCACAAGGCACAGCTCAGCTTTGTTCAGGCCCCTTCTTCAATAATTTACAGTTGAATAAGGGGGAGAAACTCCCAAAGAGCTTAACATTTGCAAATTCTTCCCCATCTTTTCATTACATCTCTTGCATTTGATGAAAGAATGTATCGGGAAAGTAATGCAGACTGGGAATCAGATATATTGTTATTAACCCTTCTCAATTTCAGTTTTACCATCTCAAAGATAATAAACCACCTCACTAAACTCTGGTGAAGATTAAAAGAGATAGTGAATAAGAAAGGACTTACTATGCTACAAGGTACTGGACATATGAACAGTTTTTATAATTGATAAGGGTATAAATGACTCGGAGTAAACCAATCCTCACTGCTGGAAGCATGATTCAAAGTATCTGGATGGTGACTCAGCATTGTGTTAAAATGTACAACTCCCCCACCGAAAATTCTTCAATAGCTTCTCATTACCTTTAAGATAAAGTAAAAACTCCTACATGATCTGACCTGCCTACACTCCTCATCACCCACCTCTAGTCCCTTCACACTTCACATTCCAATCATAACAAACCACTTGCAGTTCCCGTACAAGCACATCTCTTGAACCTCCTTGCCTTGGCATGTGCTATTTACTCTCTGTCTGGAACACCCTTGTCTCTTCTTAATTCTTCCCCAAGATAACTAACTCATTCAGCTCAGACTCTATCATCAAGAAACTGTCTTTTTATATCCAACCTTTCATTCAGTAAATGGTTACTTGTCAGATGCCATGGATCCAGCAATTAACCAGTCAGACATAGCCACTGGCCTCATGAAGTTTTAGCATGCTGTATTGTAACTGTGCCTTCACGTCGCTCACAAGACTGGGAGATTCTTAGGAGATGGGACAAGGTCTGTTCAACCCTATACTGCCACTTCTCCACACAGGACCTGGCATAGAGGAGGAGCTTTGTAAATTTTTTTTTAACATTTTTTATTGATTTATAATCATTTTACAATGTTGTGTCAAATTCCAGTGTTCCGCACAATTTTTCAGTCATACATGGACATATACACACTCATTGTCATATTTTTTTCTCTGTGAGCTACCATAATGTTTTGTGTATATTTCCCTGTGCTATACAGTATAATCTTGTTTATCTATTCTACAATTTTGAAATCCCAGTCTATCCCTTCCCACCCTCCGCCCCCTGGCAACCAAAAGTCTGCATTCTCTGTCTATGAGTCTATTTCTGTCCTGTATTTACACTTTGTTTTTGTTTGTTTGTTTGTTTGTTTTTTAGACATATTTCACAGAACTAGAACAAATCATAATAAAATTTATATGGAACCATCAAAGACCTAGAATTGCCAAAGCATTACTGAAGAGAAAGAAAGAGGCTGGAGGAATAACTCTCCCAGACTTCAGACAATACTATAGAGCTACAGTCATCAAAACAGCATGGTATTGGTACAAAAACAGACATATAGACCAATGGAACAGAATAGAGAGCCCAGAAATGAACCCACAAACTTTTGGTCAACTAATCTACGACAAAGGAGGCAAGAATATACAATGGAATAAAGACAGTCTCTTCAGCAAATGGTGTTGGGAAAACTGGACAGCAGCATGTAAAACAATGAAGCTAGAACACTCCCTTACACCATATACAAAAATCAACTCAAAATGGATCAAAGACTTAAACATAAGACAAGATACAATAAACCTCCTAGGAAAACATAGGCAAAACATTATCTGACATACATTTAAAAATTTTCTCCTAGTAGAAATAAAAGCAAGAATAAACAAATGGGACCTAATGAAACTTCCTCTGCACAGCAAAGGAAACCATAAGTAAAACAAGAAGACAACCTACGGAATGGGAGAAAATTTTTGCAAGTGAAACCGACAAAGGCTTGATCTCCAGAATATATAAGCAGCTCATACGACTCAATAAGAAAAAAATAAACAACCCAACCCAAAAATGGGCAGAAGACCTAAACAAGCAGTTCTCCAAGGAAGACATACAAATGATCAAAAGGCACATGAAAAAATGCTCAATATCACTAATTATCAGAGAAATGCAAATCAAAACTACAATGAGGTATCACCTCACACCAGTCAGAGATTTGTAAACTTTTGGTAAATCAATATGAAATGACAACCTTTGCACAAGAGACAACACCGGGTGTAAAGAATAGCAATATTCTATTAAATAAATAACATTTTGCTGGTTATAACACTTTCAAATACATCAACATCTCATCTCATAATCTGCTCTGGAAAACAGAATTTTTAAGTTATGAAGGGCAGAGGGAACTTCAAGGTCATCTAGTTTTACTTTCCAGCTAATTCATTAATGATTCCTAAACTTCCCTTCAAGTGACAGGGCATTCACTACAACATCAGAGGACAGAATGAATTGACCCTAAGTGAATAAAATCTGCTCCCTTCAAAATCAGTCCTAATTCTGGTTTTGTAGATCCTCCTAACAAAAATGAGAGAATTCTCTTCTAAATTCAGGTATTTGAAGATGTGTCCAGGTAAGGCAAAGCATATCACCCTCATTTTATTGATGAAAAAAACTGAATCTCAGAAAGAAAAACTGGATTTCCTAAGGCTCTAAGTCACAAATGAAAAGTGAAGCCTGGTAGCCAATTCTTCTGGTTCCAAGGTTAGGATTTCTAGATCATTAGTAAATTAAAGGTGGAAGGGATACCTACTGTTTATTAAGTCCAAGTCCTCTACTCTGAGGCCTGGGGTTGGGAGTGACCAAGATGAGTGTCTCCCAGCCCAGGCTCTGCATTTACCACACTGACTTGATCCCTAACCACCATACCTGCCCATATTAGAATAGAGGAAATAAAGACTTACCAAAGTGTTAGAAGAACTATAATCCTCAGCTGATTTATCTGCAAAAGAAAAAAGACAAGGGACTTAGTAAACAATTACAGTTAATCCTAACTTGAGAGGTAAGGAAGCCTGTTCAGTCAAGCACTTTCTAGGCTCAGAGAATAACATTAGCAGTGTTATTGGTACTATAGGTCTAACACCATGCTAAGCACATTATACACAATACCTCCTTGAATCCTCACTACAGCTTTGAGTACTACTATTATGTCTACTTTTATAGATTTAGAAACTGAGGTTCAGAGAAGTTAAGTAAACTGACCACAAATTACTTAACATATAGATTACTAGGAATGAAGATTTGAATCCTGATCTAATTCTAAATACTATGCTAGAACTATATCCACATCAACTATATCATCATCAGGGTTTAATGGTCAGGGAAATTTACTGCATTCTAAGAGAAAGGGAAAGAATTCATGGCTGTCTTCATCCTGAGACATGCATAACAAATTATGACCAGCCTGTGGCTTCAGCTTTTAGAAAGGATCCTCCTATATCCATGCCTATTCCCCACAGGGATAGGAAGACTAAGGCTGAGGAAAAGATGTGTTAGTCATGTCAAGTATAATTAAAAGTAGGATCTTATTTCTAAGAATAGATCCAAGCTTCCTTAGTCAGATAATTACCATATTTTACTGATTCTGAGATGCACATTTTTTTCACATTAACATCTTTGAAACAAAGCTGGGTCCTACAATCAAAGGTATTTCATAGTTTAATTGGCAACTTCTTTTTTCTTTAATGGCATATAAAATAATGGTGCATCTTACACTCAGTGATATCATAGATTTGATGAAATATGAAACACAGATCCAATGAATATCTTAGCAAGAAAATAAGTTTAAAGACCAAGTATTGTGTTTGGTATTACTCTTAATTTCTAAAGGTCTGAAAAGAAACTGACTTCCCCAGTTCACTACTAATGGAATTAAGGAGAGGAAACAGTCTATCAAATCCAACATCTCCCTCACCAAGAACCAAGCCCAGAGAACGCCCAAGATCTCAATTCCATCATATATGAAAGCTTCTTTGGTACTGTGACAAATCATGAACCCATAAGCTGTGACAAGATGCTCTTAAAACAAACTCTGACTAGCCAGCTGCATCCTGAAGAAATTACTTCAGCATATAGTTTAAACATAATTCACTTGTTTTTCTTGTCCAAAAGAACATTCTATATTAAGTGCAATACTGTGCCTTCTTGCACCACCCCCAACCTTATGCACTGCTAGTGTTTTTGAGGACTGGGTATTCTGGTAATAAATGTATCTCCACCATATAAAAAATAAGTAAGGTTGCTCCTTTTAAATGGGATTTCTATATACTATAGAATATTATAGAATGACAGGGCAAAAGTACTTTTAATCCCTTCACTTTACAAATAAATAAAGATTCAGAGGAAATGAAACTGGCTCAAGGTTACATAAATCAGTGGCAAAATAAGGCTAAAACCCAGGACCTAGGGTTGTCAATCTAGTTGAGGTTTTGTTTATCACATTAAGTACTAACTGGTAGAGAAAATAAAGTGCTGATAAAAATGGGAAACTTCACCAAAAATTGGCATAGAGGATTGTGCTTGGGTTATAGATAGCAAACGGTTTAAAGGTCCAGTTGAAAACACACTTCCGTCACTAGTATATTACTCAACTGATATGCTGAGTCACTCTGAGTAAGTCATTTACTTTCCTTGAGCCTAATTAATTTATTTGAGTCTGTAAAATGGGGATAAATAGTCCTTGTGCTGCCAACCTATGGCCATGATGAGAATCAAATGAGATAATTCATGTGCAAGTATACACAAATTGAAGTAGTGTTAGTAATAGCAAAAGAAGAAGAGAAACAGGAAAAGAAGAGATAGGACATTAAAAATAAACTGCGCTAATACACAATTTTGCCTGCAGTTGGTCCTGATCTTCAACTTCTAGGAAACTAAAAATCCCTCACGTGTGTGTACATGCACATATACACAGGTTTTCACAAGTTTACACAAACAGAAGTAGCTGACGGGATACATATCTATACATTCTATACATATACACTGAATGTTATTCACTTACGCATGCACAGATGAACATAACACAGTTACCTGAATGTGTATGTCTATACCCATATTCACTGATAACTACTAAAGTGGACTTTAATTCCTAACATATGCAAACCCACATAGCTATGCTTCCATATACCTACACGGCACTTGTACACATCTATACACATACACATTAAAAAAAAGATTCTTCCAAAGACTGTTGCTGAGCTTCCAAAGCCAGCTTCTAATCTGATGTCTCCAAAACCAACTCTTTAAAATCCAAGACCTAATCTCCTGACTAGAAAATCTTTCTACGCAGCACGCCTCATCTCCAGTATCACCTTGGAATGAGCCAGTCCCTGAACAGAATAAGTGAGACAGACTCAGCGGGCCAGATATGAAGATGAAAATACATTAGGAACATGCATGACCCTCTCCTGGGCACCACTGTGCCGCATGAGCAAAGCTGCAGTCTGTCATCCTCACCATCTGTGCCTTTTGCTATGAGCCAGATACTTGCTGGGGAAAGCATCCTTCAACATTAGCTACTTCATCCTGGTCCTCACCTTCCCCAACAATACTGCTCTTTGAAAGAGACAGCTTGAACACCGGAAACGGCAATGGACTCAGCTAAGACCAGTGGTTAAAGAGACCACTAATTTAGCTACATTAGAAAGGCATTTGGGGCTCTAATGTCTGTAAAACAAAGGGGAACTGGAACTGGTATACAGTAAGGATCCTTGCCCTAACATTCTAAGATGCCATATAAAAGACAAGTTTCCAGAAATGCAGGCCTTCCTATAACTTACCTAAGAAAGGAAAAACCTTTCCTATGGAAGGAGGTGCTCCAAGTAGAGTTACTAGATGCAAGTGGTAAACTCAAAAGGTACTGGTCTAGGAATTAGGAGACCTGCATTCTAATCTCAATTCTGCTATTAAAAACATTCTGAGAAACATAGTCCTGTATATATAGAGAGAGCACATCTAAAAAATATTTATTATTACTGGCCTGTTTTTCATTTGACTGACAAAAATTAGTTCCTTGAGGAAGAAATTGGGCTTGCCTACTAAATGTGTTACCACGTAACTTATTGATATTAAAAACATGATGATAACGATGGCTACACTTTCTTCGTGCTGTTTTACAACCTAGAAAGAACTTTTACATCAGTGAGCTCATTTATGCACTCACTACAGCCTCTCAAGGTGAGAATTATTATTCTCATTTTGAAGCTCAAAGAAATGAAGTGACTGTTAGAACCTAGTGAGTGTCAGAATCTAGGTGTTCTAGCAAAAGTCTGGGTTCTTTATCTATAATATCACTACTTTTAAAAACTATGCAGTTTCAGAGTAAAGACCCAAGACTGATGCAAAAACCTATCATCTTGGCTCTCAAATTTCAAAATTCCAACTTAATGTAAGTGCCATCTCCACTCTTTCCAATACTTTCTTCCTTCACCCCACATCAATAGGCACATGGAGCTTTTCTACCCAGATGAAAACCATTTTTCCCCCAGACTGTCCTGGACACAATCCCCATACCTGTAAAACTCATATACTTCTGGCTGTTGGAGGTCTTCTTCGAGTTATAAAATTCCAGTACATCCAGAACAGCCTGCGGGTTTTTCTTCTGCTCCGACTTAGTGATATTTGATGTCTGAAGCAAGCGGGCCCACTGCTCCGGCATCCCCTACAAGAGAGACATGCAAGGCAGTCAGCAAGGCACAGACATGGGGACTCTGGAGCAAACTCAGAATTGACTCTGATAACTGGTAGCAGCTAAAGATGAGTTTAGTCATTCCTTTCTCTCTCCACCCGCAGAGCTCCACACAAGCCTCTCTCATAATTCCTATCTTACTGTATCAGTCATTTCTTGAGATGTTTGCTCCTTCACCAGGCTCTTCCTCCTTTACAGCAGGAACCTTGTCTGAATTGTCTCCAGATCATCGATGCTCAGCACAGAGCCTGTGGCCAAGGGGCTACTTAACTGAGGTCTACTTAAGGAATGGAGATCCAAAGTCTCTTCTGGTACAATGCTGGAGGTGAGGCAAGAGTCCCTCTCAAGAATATCAGAAGATAGTAATGAGGGTCTCAGGCAAAGACAAAGGCATCAGGAAGACTAGAAAGAATTGAATCTAACAGTGCATAGCCAGAACTCTGAAAGCCCAAAGGTCTTCCTATGAGCCAGGACTTACTGTAAACTCGCCTGTGACAGCATCAAAACCAACATGAATTGTGTGCTCAAAATCTGAAGGAAGTGAAATTTCTGGCCGTTCCTTCTCCTTCTTTTTATTTGCTGCAAGAGAAACAGGGAAAGTGAAATTTTTAAATGAGGACATTATTACATTTTTAGGCTTATTTAGCTCTTTGTTGAGCTCTAGGCTCCTTTAGAGGCAAAGGACTGGCTACTTCACATGTGTACTTATATAGCTTGATGCCAGACCTCAATTGGAATAGACACTCAATGCATGATTAAAGCCCTAATTTTTCACCAAACTGAAGTAAGAGAGTTGCAGAAAGAACATTCATCAAAGTTAATAGTCCTGGTTCTACCATTAATGAGTCCACTAATCTAGGGCAAGTCACTGCCCTTTTCTGGACCCTGGTTTCCCATCTACAAAATGAGGAGATTCAAGTATGTGGTCTCTAAAGACCCTTCCAGCCCAGACACCTTATATTTTACAAGCTTCTATAACCTACATCCACATTTTTGGTCCTTGATTATGGGTCACTTTAAGGTTCTCTACTTTAAAGAATTTTAGATTTGGAAGTTGTTTTAATAATATTAATAGCCAATATTTTATCAAGCACTTACCAGGTAATGATTCAAGTTTCTTTTTTTTTTTTCCTATTAAAGTATAGTTGATTAACAATATTACATTAGTTTCAGGTGAACAACACAGTAATTCAATATTTTACAGATTATACTCCATTTAACATTAGTATAAAATATTGATTATATTCCTTGTGCTGTACAGTATATCCTTTATTAATTCAAGTTCTTTACATGTATTAATATTCACTTTAGCCTCACAGCAACCCTTTCAGCTAGGTACTATCATCCTTATTTTGCAGATAAACTGAAGCAAAGAGATTAAGTTATTTGCCCACGATCACATGGTTACCAACTGGCAGTAGTCAGACCCAAGCCCAGGCAGTATGGCCCAGGCCCTGCGCTCTAAACCACTATACTATGCTGCTTCCCTAGGCTAGGACCTTAAAGAATCATTAAGTCCAAATACTTGTAGTCAACAAGGGACTTGCATTAAGTAGGTGTTCACTAAGTTCCTGCTGATCTGACAGGAAAAGTTTCAATATTTAATTAAGGAGTTATAGTGCCGAAGTACCCTTGTGTTCCCCGCAAATCTACATATCCTAACTCCCAGTACCTCAGAATGTGACCTTATTTGGAAACAGGGCCACTGCAGATATAACTAGCTAAAATGAGTAGGTCACTGGGACCCAATCCAGATGAATCCAGCTAGAGACAGATGCACACAAAGAGAACACCAAGTGAAAGTAAAGGGAGAGAAGAGAGTAATGCTTCTTCAAGCCAACAACACAAAGATTGACTGAAAATCACCAGAAGCTAGGGAAGAGGCATGGAACAGATTTTTTCTCACAGCTCTCAGAAGGAACCAACCCCACAAACACCTTGATCTTGGATTTCTAGCCTCCAGAACTGAAACATTAAAATTCTGTTGTTTAAGCCCCCTAATTTGTGGTACTTGGTTACAACAGCTCTACCAAACTAATATAACCCTCTTCTAACTAAAAAGAGCTTCAGGTTCTTGCTATTAGCTAGACCTCAACAGGCATCTGCAAGTGCAACCCAGATGAAACCTTCCAAGGCTCAGCCAGACATCTTTCTCCCTAGATGGGGACCTACAGAGCCAAGATTTTAAACATCTACAGAAACCCTCCTCTTCCTCCAGCCAGGGTTCCTCCTCCTTTAATGTCCTAGAGAAGTATAAGACAGGGCCATGTGGTCTAAACTTCCAAGGAACTCCCTACGTATCATTTGGAGTCTGGTTTCAGAGAGTAACTGAAAAAGCTTCCTTTTATTGAGCTCTTAATGTATGCCAGGCATGTGCTAAGAATTTTGTATGAAATCTCACTACACATTTATTAGAATGGCCAAAATCCAAAACTGACACCACCAAATACTAACAAGGATACCAAGCAACAAGAATTTCTATTCGTTGGTAATCCGAGTGCAAAATGGTACAGTCACTTTGGAAGACAGGTTGGCAGTTTCTCATAAAATTAAGCATAGTCTTTCCAGACAATCCAGCAATTGTGCTCCTTTGTTATTGATCCAAAAGAGCTGATAATTTGTTCACACAAGAACTTGCATGGGAATGTTTGCATCAGCTTTATTCATGACTGCCAAAACTTGGAAACAACCAAAGTGTCCTTTAGGTGAATGAATTAATAAACTGTGATATGTCTAGAAAATGGAATATTATTCAGCACTAAAAAGAAATGAGTTATCAAGCCATGAAAAGATAATGAAGTGCCTTAAATACATATTACTAAGTGAAAGAAATCAATCTGAAAAATCTACATACTGTTTGATTTCAACTATCTGATATTCTGGAAAAGCCAAAACTATGGAGACAGTATAAGGATCAGTGGTTGCCAAGGGTTAAAGGGAGAGGAGGGATGAATTAGCCGACCACAGAAGAATTTTAGGGTAGTGAAACTCTTCTGTATGATACTACAATGGTGGATATATGTCTTTATATATAATTTGTTCAATCCATAGATGTACAATACCAAGAGTGAACTCTAATGTAACATATGGACTTAAGGTGAATATGATATGTAGATGTAGGTTTATCATTTGTAAAAATGTACCACTCTGGTATAGGATGTTAATAATGGGGAAAGTCGTGCATATTGTGAAGGCAGGAAATTTATAGGAAATCTGTGTACTTTCCACTCAATATTGCTGTGAACCTAAAAGCACTCTAAAAAAACATACTTTATTTTTTAAAAAAGAGTTTGAGAACTCTGTTCTACAGACTTGTATTCTCTCCTTTAACTCCCACCACAGGCACACCTCACTTTATTGTGCTTTGAGCCATTGTACTTCATAGGTATGTGTTCTTTACAAATTGATAGTCTGTGCCTACCTACCATTGCCAGATGATGGTTAGCAATTTTTAGCAATAAAGTATTTTTGAATTAAGGTATGTACATTGTTTACTTAAATGTAATGCTATTGTACACTTAATCAACTAGTGTAGTATAAATATAACTTCTATCTGTGCTTAGAAATAAAAAAATTCAAGTGACTCTTTTTATTGTGGTAGTCTGGAACCAAAACTCACAATATCTCCAAGGTATGCCTGTACTTACATTTCATACGCTCTATACCCAATACACTCAACTAGTGATGGTTCATCAAACATAATGAAATCTTTCACAACCCTTCACATTGTCTCGTTACTTCATCTTTGAATCCTGCCGTTCCCTTTTCCTTCCCTTCTCACCTCAACAAACAAAGCCTTTTATTTATTTTTTTAAACTTTTTAATTTATTTGAGGGGCAGTAATTAGGTTTATTTATTTATTTATTAATGGAGGTACTGGGGATTGAACCCGGGACCTCATACATGCTAAGCAGGCACTCTACCACTGAGCTATGTCCTCCCCGCCAAAGCCTTTTATTTATCCTTTTCAGGTCTCAGCTTAAAGGTCATCCCCTTCTGTGAAGTCCTCACTGATCTCTAGGTTGGGCAGTTCTTCACCCTCTCCTCTGTTCCCATGGCATCATTACAGTAATTGCCCATTTTAAGGGTTTACTTTCCCAAACAGACTGAGTTCCAAGTGCAGGGACTATGTCCAACTTATCATGAATCCTCAACAGCTGGCAAAAACGTGGCATAAAACAGGTGCTCAGACAGTAAGTGAAGAAAGGAACAAAGGACCAGACACGTAACTCAACCTGGCAAGGAGTCTAAGGAATCTGTCTAATACATGCAAATTCACTCCAGGGCAGGAATAAATATTTCATTTTTACCTCTGACCTGACTTTAACAAATCTGTTTTAAAACCCTGCTCTGCGGTAGCTCAGTATACTGGCTAAAAGATATTCTGAGGTCCTCATGCCTCCATAGACCCAACACAACCCTGATGAAAGGTGGCAAGATAGGGGGGAAAAACAAGAAGGTTTAGAATCCAGGCCAGTTTTGGCTCTACTACATCATATAGCCCAGGTTCTCAGTTTTCTCATCTGAACAATGGAGAGAATGAACAAGATGACCTTATGGGCCCTTTTGGCTCCTAAATTCCAGAAATCTATAAAAATAGAAAGATCAGCACTCTCAATACTCTGTAGCCACATTTCTTCCTGACACAGTATGCCACAGTTTTAACAGCTATTTCTTCATGCACATCATCTCATATAATCACCACAATCCTGAGACAATTTTACTTTAAGATTAGGAAACTGAAGCATGGACTTGCCTACAGTCATTCAAGTAACTGAGATTCAAAAGGTGTGGCTTCGGAGCTAAGGCCCTTCACTTTATACTACTTTACCTCCCCTAAAGAATTTCAAGTTGAGTCAAGAAAACACACTTTGGTATAATGAGGAAAAGAGAACATTAAAGAAGAACTTACCACGTACAAGATACTGTAACACAGATCGTTTTCCTTAATTCTTGCAATCCTATGGGATAGATTATTACTACGGTCATTTTACAGATGAGGAAACTAAAAAGTAGTCAAATAATTTTCTCAAGTTCATACAGCTAGTAAGAGCTGGGACTGGGACCCAGGTCTGATTCCAAAGGTTCTTTCCTTAGTATTTTAATGAGAACCATTTGCCTACATGCCAATTGCTAGGGTTTAAGCTATTTTTATACTTGGCAATTTCTCTTCCAGAAGCAGCTGCTTTGAGAAACGGTTGAGTTTACTAGGGCCCAAATTAAGCAGTCATTTATGACATAAGCCCATCTGTCTTACTCATAGTTAGAATGCACGGGACATGTTGCAGGGCTTTGGAATTGCTTTCTGTTCCTAAACTTCATCTGATCTAGTCACTTAAAAGATTGTAGGGAAGAACACATGCTATTTTTATTTTTTATTTAGATTTTTATTTTATAGTTATATATCTCACTATATTTTTATATATTATTTCTATGATATGTTATTAATATACTATATACCACCATAGGTATGGAATGTCAAATACAAAAGGAACTTCAGTAATGAAAATGCAGAAAGAGAGTGCCTCAGAGAATAAGTACTCTATAGAAAAGAGTCCCAGAGAAACAAAATCACTTAATACATGAAGAGATAAAGAGTATCTGAGATTAGTAGTTTTTAAGAGGCTTACCTTTTGGCCTCAGCTTCAAATATATTATCTGTTTCACACGTCCAGGCCCATGTCCAGGGCTTAGAATCCTGCTTCTGACAGTATAGATAACTCTTGAGAACCTTTTGGGTAATTTGTCCTTGGGTTTCAGTGCACAAAACTGGCCTTTCCATTAGCCCTGTCTAAACCAACAAGAAATACAGCCTACATGTAGAAAGAGAAAGGCATTTTACTGCAGGACCATTCTTTAATTCTATCCTGAAGAAACCTAGTTAAGAGCTGTTATTTTGTAAATCTCATAGCAACTCTTAAGTGTTAATCACAGATTCCAAAAGAAAACAATGACTGCAAGCAAAAAGAGCCAAAATAGTACTACCAACTCTTAACAAGGCCACATTTTGCATAACCTATTCACAACTTTAGTCTTATAATCCATTCAGCAACTCTATGAGATAAATATTCTTAGGTACCCATATTCAGATAAGATAAACTGAGGTGAAGAACAGTAGAGGAATTTACCAAAAGTCATAAACTAGGGATGATCAATAGTGATAATCTCAAGCACCTGAACTCCAACACAGCTTCTTCTACAGGCACTGAGCCTTGCCCACATTGCAGACTAAGTGAACATGAATGGATGTCATTAAATGGAAATTTGTTTTAAAATAAGATAAAAGAACTAACCAAATCAGTTCTGCTAAAGGTATTTGTCTGAACATCTTAAGGATGAGTACCTTCAAACACTATATGGTGTGGGAGAACTTAGAAGGTTGAAAGAGCACAGTCCAGAAGTCAAGAGACAATGGTTCAAATGCAGACTCCAGGCACTGCAACTATGTAGCATGTGACCTTGAGCAAGTCCTTGACTCTCTGAGCCCAAGTGTATCAGTGCTATACAGTGGAAACATTCCTTGGAATCATAGAGAAGAGATGCAATTCCAGTTCAGCCAGTCCTAACTAGATGACCTTGGGCAAGTTACTTAATCACAATGAACCTCAGCTTACTTTCTACAAAGTGAAATATTTACCTCCCTGAAAAAATAAATTTCACAAACATCAAAGCTCCTAATATAATATGTGGTAACTAACAGGCATTCAATAAATAGTACTTTGGGTATTGCTGCTACTATTTTATGGCTATTATTATTGTGTTATTACTATTTATTATTATTATTATTGTTATTATTTTAGGATTAACCAGGGTAAAGAAAATGCATGTGCTTTGTAAAAGCTAAAGAGCTTTACAAACATGAGTTATTGTTAATAAAAGAAAGCGTCAGAGTACAATTTCCCAATCCACTCATTAAGACAGAGAAACTGTGGCTGAGGGAAAAAAAAAAAAAGAACAAATCATCCAATTCCATGAAACTAGAAATTACGGGCTTGAGGAAATAAAGTGGAAAAAGAAGCTTGCAACCCCATCCATGCTAACTTTAACCCTATCTTTGGCCTAGTCCATTTGGCTTTCTGGTAGCATGGGAAATGAGGCTGACACTGCAAAAATCCCACATTGCAGTAAAGCCATCCAAGTTTCAGCACAAATCATTGACCTTATTTTTTTTTTTAAGATTTATTTTTAAGAAGCCCCTCTCATTTATTCAGCTGAGCTAATCTGAGTTCAAGGCAGTAAAACACTCCAAACTTGGAGAGATAAACACTGACGTAGTCCAGTTTTAAAATTAACTTTGCTAACCTCTTCCCAAGCTCGGAGAAATCTAGTCTGTTGTGAAAATGCTGGCAGAAAAAGATTCCAAAGTAAATGCTGCAGGACTTCTTAGAATAAACCACAGGCTCCAGATCCTAACCACAGTAACCAGGCTTTCCCACGTGGAATTCTGCGACTCAGCGGCAGCTATCACATGCTCTCAATTACAGCTTCTTCCCATCATTTATGCATCCCCCACTGAGGCTATGCTGGAGGTCAGCATTAGGTAATGCCCACAGACATTCTACCCATTGCCAGCTCAAATCTCAACCATTAACGCAACCCACAGAGAACTCTTCTTTCTCATCTCCCAAATCTCCTTAAAGATCCAAAGCTACCCCTCTGGAAATTCTGGCTCCAAAAGTCTGGATGGGATGCGTATTTTAGAAACACACCATGAGTCAATTGTGTAAGCTGAGTTGACAACAACTCACAGAGGTAGTATGTTATGATGTAACAGATACTTTGAGAAGACTTAGTTCAATACTCATCCCTGCCACTTTCCAGGTGTGAGATCTTGATCAATTTACTCTTCTCTAAGCCTCAGCCTCCCCAACTGAAAATGAGTTATTACGGGTATCAGATCAAACAAGAAATGAGGTTTCCCTTTAAAAAAAAAAAAAAACCTTCTTATTTCTGTAGTATTTTACAGTTTAGAAAATGCTTTTATACCCACTATGTCAAATGACAAAAGCCTACTAATGATACACTTTACAGATGAGGATACAGGGATTAAAATAAATAGGTAAAAGGGGAAAAAAAAAACCAGTGTTAATAAATGTTAGCAGTAGGGCTCAATCTAGGTTCTCTAAGTCCAGTTCTAGACCATTTCTCTGTGTAGCTGGTATAAATTCTCAAATACTTTATGAAGGGCATACCAGTTCAAAGACTGCCAACATTGCTATTTATCCTTCTAGAACAAAGTTAAGCACAAAGCAGCAGGTCAACAGATGCTTACTGGCTGAGATAACATCAACAAGTACAAAACCAAGCTGAACAAAAAATGTTCCAAACAAAAGGGAAAAAAAACTCTTTTATTTCATTTTGATGTATGCATTAATTATAGCTATCTAAGGTCTTAAAGCAAAGGAGTGAAACCTATGTCCCCAGGGTACATAAACAGGAAATCTGTAACTAGGGGATGAAAGAGAGATTACCAGATCATTTCACAAGAACTTCTTATAACTCTATACTTTCTACCTTCATGCTTTGAATTTATAGAGATGTAGCTTTGATCTTGAGTTACAAGATTTATTTTCAGACCAGATTTGGCCTAGGGTTACTCAGCAAGGATTTCCAGGAGAATCTCTGCATCTACAGCTTTATCACTGATCAAAATACTTCACAATGGCCTAGTTTCATTTCACATACATATATAACCTGACCCAACTTCATCTTTATGTCTCATTTATGTAACTACAGGATTTTCAAAGCTATAAAAGACTGTGTATGTCTACTGGTTTGACTCTAATTTTTTAGATGAAGGCACTTAAGCCCAGAGAAATGTAACTGACTCAAATGAGGCAGCCAATCTACAATGAACCAAGACTAGAATGCAGATATCCAGACCCCCACCAACCCATTCAATACATAAGATCATTCCTTTAGTTCCCAATGATGTCTAAATGCTTCCATCTGCTGGTTTTTTTTTAAGAGTTTTTATTGAGATATAATTCACATACCATACAATTCATTTATAAGGTGTATAATTCAGTGGCTCTTGATATATTCACTGAGCTGGGGAACCATCCTCACAGTTTAAAACATTTTCATCACTCCAAAGAGAAACTCCATACCTCTTAATCCCATCCCTAGTCCCATGCACCCTAGTCTGATCCACCTCCTCCAACAATCACAGGCAACCACTCTTCTACTTTTTATCTATGAATTTGCCTAGATAATTCATATAAACAGAATCATACAATATGTGATCCTTTGTGGCTGGCTTCTTTCACTAAGATGTTTTCAAGGTTCACCCATCTTATATTGGATCAGGACTTCATTTCTTTTCATTACCAAATAATATTTCTTTGTACAGATATACATTTTATTTATCCATTCATCAGCTGATGGATATTTAAGTCATTCCCATTTTTTGGCTATTATCAATAATGCTGCTGTAAACATTCATGTACGAGTTTCTGTGTGGTTATGTTTTCATTTCTCAGTCATATGGTAACTCTATATTTAACCTTTTGAGGAACTGCCAGACTTTCCTACAGTGGCTGCACAATCTTACACTCCCATCAGCAATATATGAGGGTTCCAATTTCTCCACATTCTTGTCAACACTTGTTATTATGTGTTTTTTATTACAGCCATCCTAGTGGGTTTATAGTGGTATCTCATTGTGGTTGTGATTTGCATTTCCCTGATGGTTAATAACTTTGTGCATCTTTTCATTTGCTTCTTCGTCATCTGTATATCCTCTCTGGAGAAATGTCTATTTGAATCTTTTGCCCATTCTTTAATTATGTTTTCCTTTTCTACTGAGTTGTAACAGCTCTTTTTATATTTTTTATATAAGTCCTTTATTAGTTATACGATTTGGGAAATTTTTCTACCATTCTGCGGGTTATCTTTTCACTTTCTTGATGGTGTCCTCTGAAGCACAAAACTTTAACTTTTGATGATGCTTATTGGGTGGGAATTCATTATCCTCCTGGTTTGCCAGCAAGAACAATTCCAACTTTTTATTTTTTAATTTTAAAAGTCCTCTTTACTACATGTAGAAACTCAGGGTGAAGGCCTACTTATTTATAGAGATCAAGAATTATGATTGATGAAGCACAGTATTAAAAATGAGCACACACCTAGACTGAGGTATAAACAAAGTGGTTATATATGTGGGAGAAGATTCTATAGTAGAGTAACATCACATAGCCCCTGTATCTAGAAAGTTGGCAGCTACTACATAAGTGAATTAGCCAGAAAACAAAAGTGAAGCAACTTCCATATATCTCTTCTATCTAGACCCCAAAAGAGATCACAATGAAGGTGGAGTAGAAAAGGGTAAACACAAAGATACATGTCCAATGTACTCAATAAAAGTCCTCAATAGTTCTCATTTCAGTTATTCAACAATCATTACCTATATGTAAGATCACTCTCTATTAAACATTTCTGTGTCAAGACAACTCAAAAGCAGTGTCTAAAATTATCTTTTTACTGCAAATGCAGTGTGTTTAAAGTCATCATCTTCCCTGCACTCCAATCACCAACTTCTGACTTGTTCCTCTTCCTGTGTTCCCTATTTGGTTAATGATACTATTATCTACCATCTCCCCTGGTCTGTATTTATGCAGTTACATTTTTCTGCAATGTAAGTTATGTTCTGCAATTTACCACTGTACTTGGTATATTTGGTCTACTGTTTCGGAATCCCAATTCTCATTTATTATGTAGTCTACTAGTTATGTCTCCCAGTTTCAACAAAGGAGTGGGAGAAAGGGTACTAATGTTTCAGTGTCGACTGTGCAGTAGGTACTGTATTAGGAACTTTGCATGTAATCTTCACACAACAACCCTGTGAGATATTATCCCAATTTTAGAGATAGATAAGCCCCATCTTTCTTGGAGATAGAAAACTAAAAGTCAAAGGAGGTAACTGACATACCTAAGGTTAAAGAGCTTGTAAGTGATGATTCCAGGATTTGAACCAGGTCCACCTAAATCAGAAGCTCAAATAGCTATTTAAAGATAAAAGGTCAGTTTCTTCAGCATGCCACAAGAACAAAGCCCTGTAAGCATGACAGACAACTTTACTTCATATTAACAGCCACTTAGATATTTGGAGGGTTGAACAAAAGTCATTTATCCATGTGGACATCTAAAACTCTATTTCACAATCTTGTCCATAGGATCTCAGTGGCTTTTATCAGACACTGCTGAAATCCTGATTATTCTAGAAATTTAATCAGTAAAAAGGAAATGAGCCCCAGCTTAGTATGACTTATTCTTAATGAACTAATGTTAAGTCCTGCTTCCTTTTCTCAACTTCCTTTTCTCAGCTATTATTTGTCTTTCTTACTGATATTTAATCCCCAAATCTGGGTTTAAGATCAGGACATATGAATAAAGAAGAGGCAATCAAGAATCTGGAAAGAAGACATTTCAAATGAAACTAGTTGGGGGAAAAAAACATGTCTGAACAAAGATATTTCAGTATCACTTATATTTTGTCAGTTCATAAACAGTTTAAGAACTTAAAAAGTAAGTAAATATATGGCTTCAGATTGACCAAAATATGGCAAAAGCATAATTATTTTCCTAGAATTTTGCTCAGATATAGTTAATAGAGTTTAAAAATGGGTCTATTTTCCATTTGACTTCAGCCACTTCAGGAAAAAAAGACAAGGAAAATATTTAATGAGAATTAAGTCAAGGAAGGGACAAATCCTTTATTCAGCTGACAAAAAAAAAAAAAAATTTAAGCATACAAATGGCGAGAAAGAAATGAAATACTATACTTTTATCTCCAGGTAAGATGGATCGGTAAAATCGGTCCTTCTTTTTCTTCTCCTCTGGGTTTGGAGGTAGAGGTTTGGAACCGTGGTTCAAGGTTCCAGCATCTTTACTGCCAGCTCCAATCATAGTGCTGGTGTTTCTCATCGGAGGGGCTGGGGGTTTGTCTTGAATGTCTAGGCCGTTATTTGACATTGTCACCACCACCAGCAGCTACTGAAATCAAAAAGAACATAACTCTTTTATTATTTTTGAGCAAAAAGACATATGTGCTGAAAATTTTTAAAGAATCCAAATTATACAATCTCTTCTCCAGGACCCACCTCAAGCCATTCCACTGCATACTATGATTACTGCTATCGTATTCTGTCAATATTCAAAAATGTAATACCTACTCTGTGCCAAGCACTGCTAGAAATTCTCAATGTTCTTGCTTTTCCCTGTATTCTTCTATCTAAGGCATCACAAAAAAAACCATCATGATGTGGTTAAAAAGGCAAAAATTTGGCCCAGCTAAACTGAGTATTAACCCCAATGCTGCTTACTAGCTTAAGAGAAATTCCTTAACCATTTGGATTCCATTTATTCATTCATATAAAGATTAAATAAAACTGCTAACAGCATTCCACATTGCAATTCTAATTTTGTAACCTTAGGAAAAATCATGCCTTCTCTGGAAGGGACTGTATCACTATACCAAGGGTCAGTAAAGCTGCTGGTTTTATAAATAGTTTTACTGGAACCCAGTCACACCCATTCATTCACATATTGCTTATGGCTTCTTGCACATTCCAATGGCAAAACTGAGTAGTTGCACCACATCTAAAACAATTAGCTTGTCCACAAATCTAAAAATATTTACTATCTAGTCCTTTACAGAAAAAGCTTGCTGACCCCTGGTCTGTATCAGCTCTCCAGTATCTCCTTCCACTAAAATTTAACCTCCTTCTATATAGGCAATCTACAATGCTTCTGGAAAATAAAAGGAATAAAATCTTTTTAAAAAGGAGGGGTGGAAATCTCTATCATAAGGTACTAACAGTTTTAGTGAAAACAGATGATATTACTTTAAACAAGTGTTCTGGACAACGGATAAATATGAATGTACCCAGAGTTAATAAAGTTTCTCATTATTCTTCCATGCTACAATGGAAATTATATCTTTAACCATGACTTTTTAGAATGTAAGCTCCTTGGAGTCAAACACAAAATGCTTTGGAGGCTAAATTTTCTAATTAAAAAAAAAAAAGAAAAACAGTGTAATAATCACCAAGAGCTTTTTAGAAATATAGATGTCCTTGTTTGACCTCCATAAACTTTGATTTAGTATAGGTAGGTGTTAAGATCAAAATTCTGTAATTTTATTACCAAGTCCATAAAACCTAACAACTCCGCACCTCGTGGTCGCGCTCTCTCTCTCTCTCTCTCTTGCCTTCTGAGGCAGTCCACACTCTGTCTATGGACTGTGCAACACTTTCACGTTTAAACTAAACACTCCATACCTCTCAAACTCTCTCCGTCTCACCTTTCTGAGAAGGCCCACCTTCTGCCTATGGCGTATGTATCTCCTAAGCTGTTTTGCCTTCTGAGTGAGACAGACCGCACTGCCTATGGATTGTGTATCTTTCTAAATAAACTTGCTTTCACTTAAAAAAAATTGGTAACTTTAAAATTTAGATCCCAATGCCTGCCGGAATTGAATACCACTGTTTTAGAAGTCAAATACTTAAATGTTATGAACAAAATACATAGAAGTTTTTCTTTTTTTTTTTTTTTTAACATTTTCTAATAAAGGACTAAATGATCCCCTGCATTCATTTCTTTCCCTAAACCTTTCTCCACATGCCATCAATGATCTTAAAGTACACCACTCCTCTACTTAAAACCCTTCATTAACATCTCAGAATAAAAGCTAAAGTTCCTTGGCTTGCTTTTGAAGGCCCTACCATTATTTAACCTACCCCACCCATCAACCTCACTTCCCACTACTACCTTTCTTTCTAACTCCCCTTACATTCTAGCTACACCCAACTTCTCCAAGGTCTTCAAATATACTGTAGCATTCACATTTCTATTCCTTTGCACATGCTATTCCCTCTGCTTAGAATGACAATTTCCCTCCCCTTCCACTGCTACTTCTTCTATGAAGCCCTTTGGAATTGTTTTCACCTTTGAGAAGTTAGGGTCCTCTCCTCCAGATCCCAAGGCAAAGGGTATATTTCCAGACTTTCACATTTATTTTTACTATGTTATAATTATCTTCATCAGGAGCCAGAATGTTCCCCAAAGGTCGGGCACAATTTTGTCACCTTTGCAATCCAAAAGAGCCAGTACAGTATCTAACTCACAGTGGAGTCAATAAATATTTTTATTACTCAAAAGTTGACAGGGATATTTACCTTGCCTTTAAGGAGTTCAGCACAGATGAAATTTTAAGGTCCTTCACAATCTGATTGATACTGAACTGCCTTCCAAACTAAGCCACTACATCTGGACATAGCCTACATTCAAACTACACTTCAGAAATCTCTCTGTTCTCCCAAATTTGCCAAGTAGTCTCTTGCCCTCCTCTTGCCCCAGCCCAGCCCCCAGTGCTTCCTGTCAATGATTTCTCTCCCCCTACAGATGAAAATCTTACTCATCTTTCAAGGCCAAAATAAAACTTCATCTGTTTATATAAATGATCCTGACCTACCCCTGGCAAACCAATAGCTCCTTAGTTCTCTTTTTGGACAAAAGAAATCAAGTAACAAGGCCAATCTTATTAATCTAGATTAATTCTCTGGGTGGTGTGCTTTTTATCCATTTCTTCCAGTTTCACTTTGCAGCTTTGTCTTTGCTTTCCCTCCCAGCCCCAACTCAAGTCCCTCAGCTCCCCAAAAGAGAATTTCTACTGGCTCAGTTCTCAAGTGTACCTTCCCACTCCAGATTGCCAGTTCCAAATTTATACTCCCTGCAGCCACCTGATACCATAAGCAGGCCCTTTCTCGCCTCTTGGGTCCCTTCAGCCAACAGTTTCATTGAATGTAACTCCTCTTCAAGACCACAGCTCAGGATTATACCAAGAAAGACTTTATAAACCTTTCTGACACAAGCTTTTCTTCATTTCCCAATTCTTCCACTGTGCTTGGAGAATTCTAGGTGGTACATCTCCACTTTCAAAAAATTCCAAATTATTAAAACCTAAAATCGGTTGTTGGAATACAATATTCGAATCCTCTGTACCACATTTCAGCCTAGATCACCAGTGACAGGAAATCTAGTCTCAAAAGTCAGCCTATTCTATCTTTGGTGACCTCATTTAGACAGTTATCACTTATACTAAGTTTTATCTTCTCACACTACATTGCAATTATTTGTTTATACATTTGTCTCTCCCCATACTGTCCTTCCCTGCCAGGCTTAAGACTATAAACTCAAGAGAAAAGTTCAATCATTTCACAATCCCCAACACCAGGCCTGGCACAGAATAGGTAATCAATAAAGATCTGTTGAAGAAATGAACAAACAAATGAACAACTAAAAGAACAAGTAAATAAGCAAACAAACAAATATGACTTCCATCTATTACTCCTAAATCCTGTCTCAGGGCTACTCAGAAAAGTCTACTGCCTCTTCCCCAGACAGAACTTTAGATACTTGAAATCATCTTTCAAGACCTCCCAACTCTATTTTTTCAATACTAAACAATGCCAGTACCTTCAACTATACTCATAAAACACAATTTTGTGCCTTCTTGATCCTTCCCTTTGAATTTACTTGGACTTAACTGTTTCTATACTACTTTCCAGTTTCCCTGCAGCCCTTCAACCGCCCTTTACTATGGTTTCTCCACAAGTGTTTACTCTCTTTACATTTCATAGATCCACTCACAGGTCATTTTGTCCATCTATACCTAGCACAGTAATCAGCACATTTTAAAATGTACACTGTCTTAAACTTTGTTTATAGGAAAACAAGTCCAAAACTTCAATCCTGACAAAGAAAAAAAGAAATACACTCAACTCTTGAATAAGGTGACCAAATATATCTTAAATCTTCTAACAGTCTCTGCAGGCCAAAGATTTGGGAGGATGACAAGCCAATGCCTTCTGACATGCTGTGTATAAACTAGGCCCAAGGCCAACATTTAGAATGATAGTTCAGATGGCACCCTTTTATCCATCCTAGACAACAAACTGATACAACAGAAAGACCATGTTTTACCAATGCCGCAGAGGCTCAAGGTGCCTAATAATCTATAAGCAACTAATTATAATGAAGTGTTAATTATAAATCAATTGAATAACTCTGTAATAAATGCAGGATCGTTGGCAGGGTAATACAGTTTTTAAAAAAATTACTGGAGTTAAAATCATGAGACCTGAGTTTAAATCCTGACTCTGCTATTTACTAGCCATGGTCCTAAATAGAAGTCTCTTTACCTATGAGTTGCAAATTGTTGTTTCCCACTACGGAGTCCCTAGACAGATACTGGTCAAAAGGCAACCAAGAATGGGAAGTTATTTGTGTCTCTTTTTCTGTAAAAAGCATAAAGCATGCTATAAAATATATAAAGCTATTAATGCTATTGTAGAAAAAGGGAAGGAAAATACTTTACAAGTAGGCATTATGTGCAAGGTACTTCACACATTGAATAAAATCAAACGGATTCAGGGGAAGGAGTGTGTTCACCAACAACTATTTCTTTCCACTTTATCATATCTGGATTCCACAGCCACTAGTGTAAAACATAGCCAAAACAACTAAAGATTTTAAGATGCGTATAACATCAAAGCAAGAAGCAATCTTAGAGGTCATCTAAACTAATTCCCCTCACATAACAGGTAGAATACAGAGGTCCAAAAAGCAGAAGGAAATTTCCTGAGATCACACAGAAATTTAAAGGAGGGGACAGAAACCCACATCTCCAAACTCTCTGCCAAAGGATTTTCCAACTATACTTGAGGTAATTCTAGCCTGTTTGTACCTTTTCTGACCTGAACTATGCTACTTCTGATCTAGGTTTAGGCCAGTCAAATGCAGCCAAGGGCAAATATAAAAATGTATAAACACATTTGGGCTGGATTTAAGAATGATATTTACTAAATATCTGCCATGAGCTAAGCACTAGAGAAGACAATTTCTTGGTCCTCAAATCGACCATGTGTTGATGTGCTGAAAGTTATGTACACCTTTTACCGTAGTTGCAGGTTCTTCATCCAACTACATTTCAAATCAATAAATTTTTATTGAGTACTTACATGTAAGGTGCTATGCTAGAAACCAGAGCTACAGAGATAGATAAATGAATAAGTGATGATCCCAACTCTAGAGGTTCTCACAGTCTGGTAAGCAAGATAGACAGGACCTAAAAAACCACAATGTCAGGACAATTGTGAAGAGTGCTATAAACAGTACAAGTAGTAAAATGTCAGAATAAACAGAAAGGAAAGTATATACTGAACTGAGGTGATTAGTGAGGCTTCATAGAACTGGTATTAAGAATCGGGGCTTAATAGATAAACAAGTTGATACTGTATAGCACAGGGAAATATATTCAAGATCTTGTAGTAGCTCATGGTGAAAAAGAATATGAAAATGAATATATGAATATTCGTGTATGACTGAAAAATTGTGCTGTACACCAGAAATTGACACAACATTGTAAACTGACTATTACTCGATAACAAAGAAAGAAAGAGAAGAGAAAAGAAAAGAAAAGAAAAGAAACAAACGGGGCTTAAAGAATAAACAGATCAGACTAGTGGTCCTCGACTCTGGACTATTAGAATTTCCTAGATGCTTTGTAAAACATCAGCTGAAGTACTTTGGGGAAGTATATTAATATCTGCAATTCACTGTGAAAAAAAATTTTTTTAAATAAGATATATTAATGTTGAGCATAGGGATGTGATATACATGTTGATATATAATGGATCTGATGAAGCAAGTATATAAAAATGTTAATGGTAGAAAAATCTAGGGAGTGGTTATACAGTTATTCACTATAATTCTTTCCATTTTGCTGTACATTTGAGATTTTCCTAATAAAAAAGGGGGGAGACGGAATACCACTGCTTGAACTCTGATTTTAATTGGTCTGGGATAGGCCCAGGCATTGGTATACTACCTTGACCAAGGAAAACAGACAATAAATAAATTAATGATTTTGATAGAGGACAATGATGGTAAGTATATCCCAGATCATAGGAACAACAGAAGTGTGAGAGTACAGTGTGGAAGAATGCAACATGAAGGTGGAAAAGTAGGACATAGTGATCACAGAGGGCCTCTTCTTTTCTGCAACACATACACAGCACCAGTCAAAAAATGGTCCATTTTAAGCAGTTCTAGATCTGTACAATGAATGTTCCACAATAAAAATAAAAGATGACATTGTTGATTTAAAAAGGCTGAGAGAGGACAATGAGAAAAGAGGTGTTGCCTGGAGGAGGGGACCAGCTGTCATCCATGTGCACTGAGGAGTCTGTGATCCCTTAAGGTCACACAGTGGGACTTGGGAGTTTAGGAGAGTCCTCAAAATTGCCTAACAGAGTTGCTAAAATTCTTTTAAAAGTATCCCCATAGAACCTCCTGGACTAACCATCTTTACAAATAGAATTCCAGCCCATCACTTGAGGCTGATATTTTAATAACCACTAACATTAGTGGAGCTTACAAGAAAACTTGGAAATCTATTTGGTTGGCATCATTTTTCTCATTCATTCATGCAAATATTTATTCCTCAACTTACTGTTTGCCAGGCTGTGCTAGGTACTGGGGATAAAACAGTGAGCAAGTCAAAAGAAGTAAAATCTCAAGAGACGCTGCCCATCACCCAGGGTCAGACAGCTAGTGGGCAGCAGAGGCAGGGACCTGAATGAAGAAGTCTGTGCGACTATAGAATCACCTCTTTTTCCACTACACCACACCTCACTGTTCACTCTAGAAGCAAAGTGATGTACTAGATAACCTCTAACAATGCCTCAGGCCATTGTTTAATTGAAGAAGAGAAAGGAAAAAAAGAAATTAAACCTATTTCAAATATTAATCACATTTCTCAGTTTCAGCAACCCGAGCGGCTGAGACTGGCATGACCAACACCCCACCCAAGACTGGGGAGTACTGCATGCCCTTGACACCTGGTTATGAGAATTTGATCTTTAATTAAATCTTGCCAGGACGTTTTCGTTGGCAGGAGTCTGGAATGCTGTAGTCTTGAATTTGCTGAGGGATGTCCTTCTGACAAGTCAAAGACACTCCCGCCATGTAGCCTCCAGCCACTTACACTGGTTTACAACAAGAAAGCAACTAGCAGGGAGGAAAACGGGAAGCTGTTTCTGGGCTGTTAGGAAAGCTACTTTAATTTTGGACCCTCAGTTTCCTCTTTTGTAAAATACAAGTAAGACTATCTACTTTATAGAGTTATCATGAGAATTAAAAAGCGTATACAAAAGCACCTAGCATGCTGCCTGGCACAAAACAGAGATTCAATAAATATCTGTTCTCACCCCTTACTCATCTATCCAGTTTCATCTCTTCTATTCCCTAAATTTGTCATTCCAGCTCAATCTGCTTTCATACCCCTACATTTGCCCACACCATTCTCTCTGCCTAAAATGTCCCAAGTTGTATGTTATGCAAACTCCTACTCATTCTTCAAGACCCAGCTTGACTCACTTCCTCTATGAAACCTTCACACAAGCCCTCCTACTTCTACCTTCCCTCAAATTTAATAGCATTTTATACATAATTCAATGCAGCAGGTTCCATATTTCATCATATCAACCTCATCAGACCATGAGCAAGTAAGGGACAAAACTGAGTCTGATTAATCTCTATGTCCCCAAGTCTCACCCAGCACAGACTTGGCACAACTAGATAATTAGTAAAGGTTCACTGACTAAGGCAGTCTGGTTTAGAGGAGAAAAACATAGGAGCTGAAAGGATCTGGAAGAATCAGCTAGTTCTAAAGCTTTATTTCATAGTTTGAACATGAAACCCATAGGTGTATGCAATTTACCTAAGATCACTCAAAGAAATATTGAGGATATGACTAGTCTCTGATTATTCTGATTCTCTTAAAAATACTCATTCCCCTCTAATTACAATTTGAGACAATGAACAAAGGGCTGTACCTGAAAAACTTCCTGCAATTGGAGAGGAATGAGAAGCAGCAAAGTGAAACAGAAAAGGCAGAGATTTGGAGTCAGAGAATTTAAATTCACTTAGACTAACCCTGTACGTTCACCCTCTCCTCCTCCCACCAATCATACTACACATCTTCCTCACTCCTACTACCCCTGCAGATAGTCACTAGAGTGACTTGCAGAAACCAGCACTAAAGGTCTCATAATCCTCCTTCCACCATCTCGGGAAACTCCTGACCTGCAGCCCCAAGTAAGCTATTCCCAACAGTTAGGAATAAAATTCAAATTTAAGCTTCAAACCTCCATCCCTCTCCATGAATGGCCTGCACTGAGAAAATCATCACTAAACCTGAGGCTCATACAATCTGAGGGCTGAAAGAACCAATAAGGCCACCTGGTTTAACCTCCCAAGAAACACTGGAATCATGTCTCCTAAATAGATGACCCTTCAGTCAATCTGCCTGAAAATACCCTATGATTTCCCACACTGCCTCAGATGAACATAATCTCTCAGAAATGTTAGGAATTATACCTTGAAAATGGACTGCCCTCTCTCCTCTAAAAGAGAATCAGGACTAAGTTAGTCAAGTTTCCAGTGTTCATTTACTTCAGTCATCCTTGATCACCCAAACTCGCATACCAATCTCTTCTGTATGCCTTCTAATCTGACCAAATTCCTCACCCCTTTCCCGACTCTGGATCCCCTCCACTACTTCCTCTGGAACTTCCCATTTGTCATGGGCTAATTTCACTCATCTCCTTGCCTTAAAAGAAATTTGGCTACCTCCTAAGAAAGGGATTTCTCCAGCAGCCCTCCCAGCTGGAGACTGTCTTCTCTTTTATACCCAGCCTATTAGTGGGGTCCTGAATTTTCAGTGCCATTTCCAAGCCACTCCTTTTTCTTCTTGTGAAACCTCTATTGCTTTGAGTAGCCTCCACTGACTGCTATCACACTTCCCTGTTGCCTAATACCCACTTCCTGGATACCCCACTCAAAGGCTTTTGTTCCTAGATCAGTCTTCTTCTGTACCCTCAGGTGTCATTCCAGGTGACTTCAATAACCACAATGATGACGCTTCCAACACTGACCATTTCACTTGCTGACCTATGGTCGAAGTTAGGTCATAATACTCCCATGATCATACCTTGGACCTTATCACCAAATGTTCATTGACCCCAATATTCAGAACGAATCATATATACTCCAAATACAACCTCCTATCCATGCAGCTCACTTGCTCAGGAACTTCCACCACAATTCCTAGACTTTATTTTGAGCCCCAATCAACTATCTGTTAGTCTCTGCTGCCTTCACATCTTTTTTTCCCTAACCATAGCCTGTCAAAATCACTCAAACATCAAAACACACTCAAACATGCAGCAACATGGATGGACTTAGCGATTGTCATTCTAAGTAAAATAAGCCAGAAAGAGAAAGAAAAATACCGTATGACATCACTTATATATGAAATATGAAAAAAAAAAGATGAACTTACTTACAAAACAGAAACAGACTCACAGACATAGAAAACAAACTTATGGTTACCATGGTGGAAGCAGGGTTGGAAGGGATAAATTGGGAGTTGAAGATTTGCAGATACTAACTAATATATGTAAAATAGATAAATAACAAGTTCATACTGTATAGCACAGGGAATTATATTCAATATCTTGTAGTAACTTGTGGTGATAAAGAATATGAAAACAAATATATGTATGTTCATGTATGATTGAAGTATCATGCTGTATACCAGAAATTAACACATTGTAAACTGACTATATTTCAATAAAAACATATACACAAAAATTAAATAAATAAAAAGCATCAAACCTCTAAAACTCAACAACAAAAAAACAAAAAACCCAAGTCAAATATGGATTAAGGATTTGAACAGATATTTCTCCAAAAAAGACATAAGAATGGCCAATAAGCACATGAAAAAAATGCCCCCAACATCACTAATCATTAGGGAAATCAACATTACTAACTATTAAGGTAGTCCAAGTCAAACCTACAATAAAATACTATCTTGCATCCATTAGTATGGCTACTATCAAAAAAAAAAAGAAAAAGAAAAAACAAGTGTTGGTGAGGATGGAGAAACCGGAATGCTCGTGCACTATTGGTAGAAATGTAAGATGGAAATGGCGCAGCCACTATGGAAAACAGTAGAGCAAGCAGTTCCTCAAAAAATTAAAAATACTGTAGAATTACCATATAATCCAGAAATTCCACTTCTGGGTATATACCCAAAAATATTGAAAGCAGGGTCTTAAAGAACTGTATGTATACCCATGTTCATAACAGCATTATTCACAATAGCTAAGATGTGGAAGCAACCCAAGTGTTCACCAATAAATAAAAAGATAAGCAAACTGTGGTATACACATACAATAGAATATTTTTCAGAAAAGAAATGAAATTCTGCAGTATGCTACAACATTGATGAATCTTGAGGATGCTCAGTGAAAGAAGCCAATTACAAAAATACAAATACTGTATGATTCCACTTATATGAGGTACTTAGAGTAGTCAAAATCATAAAGGCAAAAAGTATAATGGTGGTTTCCAGGGGCTGAGGGAAGAATGGGAAGTTGTTGCTCAATAGATATAGAGTTTCAGTTTTACAAGACTAAAAGAGTTATGGGGATGAATGATGGTGATGGTTGCACAATAATGTATTTAATACCACTGAACTGTATACTTAAAAATGCTTAAGATGGTAACTTTTTTTTTAATTGAAGTATAGTTGATTTACAATGTTGTGTTAGTTTCTTGTGTATAACAGTGATTTAGTTGTGTGTGTGTGTGTGTGTGTGTGTATATAAATAAATATATATATTCATATTCTTTTTCACTATGGACTATTACAAGGTTTTGAATATAGTTCCCTATACTATACAGCAGGACCTTGTTGTTTATCTATTTTACATACAGTAGTCAGTATCTGCAAATTCTGAACTCCTGATTTATCCCTCTCCACTCCCTTTCCCCTCTCTGGTAACCATAAGTTTGTTTTCTATGTCTGTGAGGCTGCTTCTGTTTTGTAAATAAGTTCATTTGTGTCATTTTTTTAGATTCCACATGTAAGTGATAACATGGTATTTTTCTTTCTCTTTCTGGCTTACTTTACTTAGAATGATGATCTCTAATTCCATCCATGTTGCAGCAAATAGCATTATTTTATTCTTTTTTATAGCTGAGTAGTATTCCATTGTATAAACAGACCAGAACTTCTTTATCCAGTCATCTGTCAGTGGACATTTAGGTTGTTTCCCTGTCTTGGCTATTGTGAAGAGTGCTGGTATGAAACTTGGGGTGCATGTAAGATGGCAACCTTTATGTTATATTTATTTATAATTTAAAAAAAGAAAGAAAAGAAAATGAGAATTTACCATCTAATAAATATATTACAATGTGCCGAAATTATCAGCAGTATCAAGTCATATTACCACAGAAGCCTATGAATGCTGGGGTAAAGGCCAGCAAACTGAGACTTAAGATATTAACTGTGGACAATGACTGACTCTCGTTAAAATCTGTAGGATAAGGTGGCTTATAATAGACTTTCACTGTACATATATAAACTAAACAAATCTGATAAAAACAAAAACAAAAACAAAAACAATCAACCTCCTTCTTTCCCTTTCCAAAATTCAGTTGGCAAAATCCCAGCTTCGGCACAGTTGAGTTCAACTCTCTCCAAACTGTCTCTATACTAAAAGAGCTAAATATCCTAGAGAACATTACCTGGCTAACTGCTTTAGCTTGAAAATTATCATTCTCCCAATACTTATGATTACCTTGCCACAAATGGGCATCAACCGGGCTTCTCATTCACCCCTTTCCTTAGCCAATGAGCCAACTTTCAATGAGAAAACAGAAATCTTTGCAGAACTCTATCTTCCCACTCCCAAATCTATATGCTTCCCTGTACCTGAAACACCCAGTTACAATGAAGAAGGTGTCCCCTCTCCCATCAAAAGCCTTTCTCTCATTCTCTCTTTTCCTTCCATTCCTTCACTTTTACTCCCTCTCACCTGGAATGATCTCCTTCAGTTACATTAATATCTCTTTATCTCTCTCTCTCCCTCTCTACCCCCCACCATACACACACACACACACACACACTCAGTCATACAACAAGTATTTATTTAACATCTACAATGTACCAATACTAAACTAGCTGAATAAGACAAAGTCCCTGTGTTTGTGGGTTTGCAGACTTATAGACTAGCAAGAGAAGCACACAAAGAAATAAGCAAACAAATATACAATGTCAAGTTCATAATGAAAATTAAAGAGTAGTACATGTGAATGCAGAAGGGACAGAGCTGGGGATGGTACATAAGAGCTTACATACCTCAGGATAGGCTTCTCTGAGGAAGAGACACTTAAGACCTGAATGAAATGAGACAGTAAATCATAGTAATATCTGGAAGCACTGTTAAGCAGAGGGAGCAGTAAGTACAAATGTCCTAGATGAGAATTTTGGGGTGTACTGAACAGCAAAAAAGCCAACAAGACAAAAGTTAAGTGAACAGGAGAAATGTGGTAGGAGACTAAGATTAGAGATGTACCCAGAACTCAGATTATGTAGGACTTTATATGCCACAATAAATTTTGAGAATTTTGAGCAGTGATCTGATTTATGTTTTAAATAGACCACTCTGGCTGCAGAGAACTGACTTCAGGGGAGCAAAGAAAAAGCAGAGAGACTATTAAGAAGTTATTACAATAACTCATATGAGAACTAATGGTGGCCTAAATGTATTGCAATAGGCAAAGAGAAGTATTGCAAGGGCAGATATTTTGAAGGTAGAGGCAAATGGCTTATTTAGAGGTTGAATACACAGTGTGAGAAAAAAGGAAAGATCAAGATGATCTCTAAATTTTTGGCCTGAGCTGAGAATATTGGGTGAATATAAACATGCTATAGTGTCTTCTATTCAAAGACACTCATACACACACACACCCCTTTTTACACCCACATCCTCCTCCAAACACCATTCATTTCTTTGTTCCCCTCCATAACACAGCTTTTCAAAAGAATTGTCTACTTACACTAGCTCCACTTCCTCGCCTTCTATTTGCCAACTACCACCCTACTATTTCACCAAAAGTAGTCTTGTCGAGACTACCAGTCACTTCCCTGTTGCCAAATCAAATGGTCACTATTGTGTCCTCACCCTACCCAACCTCTCAGCAGCATTCCACGTAACTGACCTCCCTTCTCTTTCGAAGGCTCTATTTTCTTGGCTTCTGCAGAAGCACATTCACCTGGCTTTCCTTCTTTCTATCTACCTGTATCTCCTTTGCAGGCTCTTCCTTCACTAGCTATCCACAACATGTCCAATGCTAGGAACCTCCTTTCCTCATGCACTACACTCTGCCCCAGATGAACATCTATTCCCATGGTTTTACAGATTATCTATATGTTGATGATGCCCAAGTTTCTATCTTTAGCCCAAAAGCTCTTTCAGACTAATAACCATCTGTTAGACAATCCACCTGCATTTCTCTTAAGGAACTTAAACCTGACAAGAACAAATGAAACTCTTGGATTTCACAGCGTCTACCATAAATTTTAATTATATTCACTTACTTATTACACATTTCCCTCAATAAACAGTAAGATTCAAGAAAGAACACTATTTCTGTTGTGTTTACCAATGTATATCTAACAACTAAATAGGGCTCAGTAAGAGTAGACACCAAGATTTACTAAACCCTCTGTGTCCCCAAAATATTCACATGCTAATAGGAGAGGCATACATAAACCACAATGACAGTTCGACAGGGTAAGTGCCACTATGAATGGTAAGAGGAAGCACATGAGAGCTACATGAATCCAAAAGAAGGGGCCCTTACCAGGCCAGAAGTCAAGATTTTCTTAAGGTAAATTCAAAGTTTATTTTTGCAGGATAAAATAAATATAGCTTTTAAGTGCCTACTATATATTTTTTCTTTTCTAATATATAATGATTTTCAAGCTTTATAATAACCTTTTAAGGTATGTATAAATATCTTCCATTTTATATATGAATATTAGAAAGATTAAAAACCAAGTAGTTAGTAAGTAGTAAACCAAAATTTGAACTGAAGTCAGTCTGGTGTTGAATCCCTCCCCCTTTCTTCCTCTTTTCCTCTTTGTGTGTGTGTGTGTGTGTGCGCGCGTGCACGCTCTGTAGTTCAAGACGTCACTAAAAAAATTCCTTTTATACTTGCCACCTACTATTTGTTTTGATTTTAAGGAAAACACTAAACTTCTTGACCCCAGTTTTCAGCATGGGGTCCAAATTACCAGTCTCTAAATCATACTCTTTCTAGCCCCCTCTTTTCCTTTAAGGATTGAGGCTCAGTTTTAAACTAGTCAGAAAGCAACCCTAGGCATTTCTCCCAGGCTGCAGCATCTGACCATTTTTCATGGCTGAAAATACATTCAGGAACAACCACAGTAACATCTGTACAGCACTTCACAGTTTACAAAGCAGTTTCACACATTCATTATTTCATTTGATCTTCACCAACCCTATGAGGTGTTAAATTCCTATTTTACAGAGGCCAATGGAAATAAAATGCCTAACCTAGCTCCATCTGGTCTCTGGATTCTAGTCTGCCAGAAATTGAATTTAAGAAAATTGAGGGGTGCAAAAGGGGAGAACGAGAGCAAATGATTCATAGACAGCACCGAGTCACCCAAGTGGCCTAGAGCCAAGTGAAGTTAACAGGGACCAAGTCTGTTTCCTTTCCAAGGTAATGAGTTTGGAAATGGCATAGTGACCTACCACATGGAACTGTTCTTTTTTCACTTCAGCAGTACCTAAAGTCTAGCCCAACAGATAGATAGAAAATACAACATAAGAAAACTCTTTGTACACTATATGTACATACAGGGTTAGAAGATAACACAGTATAAGAGAATAGATATCACCTTTAGAGAAGTCTTGAGTTTAGCCCCCAGCTCTTCTACTTTCTTACTGAATCAAAAGGTTCCTCCTCAATGTGCAGACACTAACTACTATATGTTAAATAGATAAACAAGGTCCTACTGTATAGCACAGGGAACTATATTCAATACCTTTTAATGGCCTATAATGAAAAAGAATATTCAGTATAACTGAATAACTATGCTGTATACCAGAAATTAACACAACATTGTAAATCCACTATTCTTTAATTTTAAAAAATTCCATCCTGTGTTATCACAGTCCCTTATGCTTCTCTTTTATCACATATACTTATCACATGCGGTTTTAGATTCCCATACTCCTTGACTTGCACTGGAAGGCAGCAACTGAGTCCAATTTCCATTTTTGTATCCCCAACACCTGGCACCACAACTAACATAGACTAGATGATCCAGAGAATGTCTGGTGATGAATAGATGCCATATTCAAAGCTTTTCGTCTAGACAGTGAGTACCAGGATAACAACCATCTTATCTTCTTATCTCTGTTTCCCCTCTTGCTCTCCTAGAGGACACTGCTCAAGAAAAGTTTGCTGAGAAGAAACAAACCAACCCAAAAAGTTAGTCTTCAGAGGAAAATTAACCTAAATGATCCTCTTTCCCTGACTATAGTGTTTCCAGCACACCTACCTCTACCCACAAAATAACCCCTATCTTACCCAGTTCACTTTCTTCTTTAAAAGAGCACTATTCTTCTCCCTCAGGACTTCTTCTCTCCCTCTATCCGACTACCGCTATCCTCTTCTTCTTCCCTAGGCTCACAGGTCTGCTTATTTACCTCCAGGTCCGCAAGGCTTCAGAGCTGCCAAAGAGTCTTCATTCCTCAAACAATGTCTGAGCCTCTGGACACTCTTGCTCTCCTCCCACTCTAGTTTGCAAGCCCTCCGCTTCCCACCTTGCTTACTCCCTATTGCCTGCTGATGCCCACCCACTAAACCCCAGGAAGGAGGTGGGGGACAAATCTAGGAAGAATGCTTATTTGAGGGCCCAAAGCAAGGCACAGAGGCAGTAAGAAGAGAGACTGGCACTTGGGGAAGATAAAATTTGTAGGCAAAAGCTGAAAGTAAGGGAGTTAGGGAGGAAACAGAGTATTTGGACCTCACAAACACTAGCAAAGGTCCCTGCAAACCAGTAACCTACTAATAATGGAAAAGTTTAACCAAAAAAATCTAAGAGGAAAAGAGAAGAAAGCCTAACCAAGAAAAGAAGGATCCAAAAGAGGGAAGGAAAAACTGGCTATGAAGAAGAAAGGATAAGGAAGGGAAGTATGAGGGGAGCAAGAAGAAGGGAGAAAGTGGGGATGGGAGAAAAGTTACGTAGGAAGCAGGACAGGAAAAATGATGAGAAGTAGGAAGTAGAAAGGAAAGTGGGGAGACAGAGATAAGGAGGTGGGTCATAGAAAAACTGACTGGAAAAAAGAGGTCCAAAATAATCAAGGTAGGTTAGCATGAGGCCTGACATGTGTTTCTTGGTCCCAGATGATCAAAAAGGAAAGAATTATAGTGATTAAGACATTACATAGCCCCCAAGGTCTATCATTAGCTTGGCAGAGTAAGGAGGAGGCTCCAGATAAGACAGCCAAGTTTAAAGCAGCTTTATGCCCAAGTATCCAAGAATTGAGCAGTCTGGAGAAAAACCATTAACATACCTTGACCTGCTTCTTCCCAGCTCCACCTCCCTACTCAAAATATCTACACTCAACACTAAAATAATCAGCATTCTCAACCTCTGCCTTGTCCTTTAAGTCACTGGGTCCTGAGCAGCCCAGCAAGATGCCATCCACAGGGCTACAAGACAGGATACCAGGATCTGCTTCCCAAGTTTATCTGTCTCCTAGTGTTGACAGAAGTATTTCTATAATCTGTTCTAGGGCTTTTACCAGCTCACCTGTCCAAAAACAGTCTAATAGCCTGAGAAAGCCAGAGTCACAAACAAAATGTCAAGCCCTTCATTGCACAGATAAGGAAACTAAGGTCCACAGAGGCTGCCTGAACAGGACCAGTCTCACGACCCTAGGTCTCCTATCTCTCAGTTTACTCCACCTCTTAGCGAGTCACTTATAATTCCCCTCCCCAGCACCCAAGAGAAAAGCCCTATGGTCCCAGAAGGCCAGCAGCTAATCCAAGGCAGATGAAAGGATCACCCTAGCCACCAAGCAGAAGGGTGCTTGCAAAGGAACAAGGCTCCTGTGGCAGAGCAAACTGCCCCCAAATCAGCTTCCCCTTCATACCCTTCCCTAGCCAGAGCTCTGATTCCAGTGCTGGCCTAACCCTGGGTGGGCTCATCTGAGTGTTCCACCCTAAATCCCTTCTCGCATTTAGGGTCTCTTAGGGGAAGAGATCCTAAATCTACCGGACCCGCGTCACCGGAAGCCAGCAGAAAAGCCCCCTCCCCAGCACCGCCCAGGATGGTAGCCTTACCTGGTGGAGGGAGTCGGCCCCGGCATCTCTGCCTAAGGTTTTTGCCGCAGAGCCGCACCTCTATCACGCCTGGCGGGCCGCGCAACGCCCTGGCTCCACCCGTGCTGCTGTTCTACTCAGTTGGGGCCGGGCTCCCAGCAGCTCAGCTGCCCCAGCTCTGGCTCCGGGGAGCAGCACGCTCCCGCCCTCGCAGGGCGCAGCGAAGGCTCTGCTTTGGGGTTGGCGAAGCAGAAGGGGCGGGGAAATAAGGGAGGGAAGGAGGCGGGAGGAAACCGCGCTTCTCCTTTCTGCAAAGAAGCAGAAGCGCCGAGGGAAGGGGAGACAACTACATTCCCATCTCCTCAGCTATTTTCTCCAAACTAGTCTTCAGCAGCGGGTAGTCTCTCACTGAATCCAGGCTTTCCAGGGGCTGTCAGAGCTTCCTGGGTGAGTCCCAGAGTCAAGGAAGAAAACCAGAGCTCCCTGTGCCTTAGTTTCTCCAGCTGGGTCTGAACTCCGGACAGCTCACCTCAAACCTAGCATTCTAACAGATGAGGCCTCAGGAAAAGATCTCTTCCCACTCAACCACCGCCTCCAACACAGGTGTCAGGTTTTAATTCTAATGCCCCAGGGAAAACATCAGCCGCTTACAGGGGCTTCTAAGCAAAGAAAATTCAGCAGCAGCTACCATTTATTAAGTGCCATTGTGTACCAGGTGCTTTACAAAATTTTATGTCTATCTCAGTTTATGAAGTAGACACACTTCCAATTTATATACGTCAAAAGTGAGGTCCAGGAAGAATATGGCTTTGTACAATATGTATTTCTTAAACACATACTGTGAATCAGGCAATGTAACAGGCAATGTAATGGCCCCTGAGCAGAGCAACGCATTACAGAAAATTTATAACCCTGGCCCAGACCTCCTAAATGATAGCAGTGCCCCCCCAATGACTGAAACTATTAAAAAAAAAAAAAAAACACTTCACACATTTCCAAATGCTCCCTAAGAGGTAATACTACCCCTCTATGCCCTGCTCTTGAGAGATATGCCAGGAGTCAGATTATGCAGGGTCTCTTGCAGGTTATTACCAGGAGTTTGGGTTCTGTTCTAGGTTTTAGCAATAGGAAAGCTTTGGAAGGTTACAGGCAGAATGAAAAGCTCTAATCTATATTTTTAAAGGATCACTGCTGAATGGAGAACAGAGGGGAGGGTTATGGAAACAAGAAAACAAATTAGTAGATTCTTTTCAGAGCTCCAAGCAAGAGAAGATGGCAATGACTTAGACTAGTAATTGGAAGAAGAAATGAAAAGAAACAAGCATTATTCTAAAGACACAGCTTGGAAGAAGCAGCAGCAGAACTTGTTGAAAGACAGGAGGTGATGGATGAGAGAAGGTAGTGACTTCCTCAAGATCTCACAGCTGGTAAATGGTCGAGTCACCCCAACTTTGGTCTGACTCTTAACTTGTGCTTTCTGTCATGTCAGTCATCTTTATATCAACTGCCATATCCCTCTCCATACTGCCTGCCAAAGAGCAGGTAATCAGTATCATGTCTGATCAATGATTGACATGTGCTAGAGAGATTTTATGGTATTTAGCCATCTTCCCTGACAGATGTCTACACCGCCATTCAATGTATCGAAAGTAATCTAATTATAGAAGAATGTAGGGAAAGAATTCCATGAGGACAGAAAGAGCTCTTCTGTTAAGTATCTTTCATCCCTCCCAGACCCTGAGTACTTGTGCTATTCTAACTACCAGAAGTCTCAAATTTAGTGGAAATAGGGAATTTCTTGAAGACTCTCCTCCCAATATAGAGAGAACTGCTCAATAATATAGAGTAGGGTATCTGCTGCACTATGAGAAATCAGCTTCAAAGTAGTTTTACGATGTTCTTTTGACCTTTCAACCTTACCCTTCATCTCAATGTATGAATAAGATAAGATCAAGAAAGAGTCCTCAACCTTGGTCAGTTTTTCAAAATAATGATGAATAACCAAATTATAGCATCTGCTCTTATCCAACTTCCCAACCCATCCAGCAGCCCCTCTTACAGATAGGCTCTGCTGGAACACATTCAGGAACAGAAAGCTCCCTTGCAACTTGCACTATGAGACAGTGCTTCCTAATATTCAGCCAGGTGCCCCTCTGTAAACTTCCAATTCTGCCTCCTGGAGCACTCAGAAAACATCCTTCAATGCCAAGTCATATTAAAGGTCTTCAGATATGTGTATATGCACATCTATCAAGGCCATGCGCTTTTCTCTTCTCTAGGATAAATATTTTCAGTTCTCTTTAATACTTTGTTCATTCAATAACTATTTAAGCATCGTATACAAGCCACCAGAGACAGACACATCATCAAACAGGACCACACCCTCAGCGAGCTTATGGTAGTTCTAGTATGATGGTTTTCAACTCCCACTGTGCATCAAAATTACCTGGGAAGCTTTAAGAATATATAGTGAATATATAGCAGAGACTATGACTCAATTGTTCTGGGACGTAGCCTAAGCAACATATCTCTAAGGATATAACTACAGTTATATATAGGTGTCTATCAGAGGACTAATACTATCTGACTTGAAGACTTAATATAAAGCTACAGCAATAGGAAAGTCACATGTAAATCAATGAAATAGAAGACTCCCTTACATTATACACAAAAATAAACTCAAAATGGCTTAAAGACTTAAACATAAGACAAGACATGATAAGCCTCCTAGAAGAAAACATAAGCAAAACATTCTTTGACATAAATCTTAGCAATGTTCTCCTAGGGCGTCTATGCAGGCAATAGAAATAAAAGCAAAAATAAACAAATGGAATCTAATTAAATTTATAAGCTTTTGAACAGCAAAGGAAACTATAAACAAAACAAAAAGACAACCTATGGACTGGGAGAAAATTGATGTGACTGATAAGGGCTTAATTACCAGAATATACAAACAACTCATACAACTTAATTAAAAAAAAATCCAAAAATGGGAAGAAGAACTAAACAAGCAATTCTCCAAGACATATAAAGGGCCAATAGGCACATGAAAAAATGTTCAATATGGCTAATTATCAGAGAAATGCAAATCAAAACTACAGTGAGGTATCACCTCACACCAGTCAGAATCGCCATCATTCAAAAGTCCACAAATGACAAATGCTGGAGAGGCTGTGGAGAAAAGGGAACCGTCCTACATTGTTGGTGGGAATGTAATTTGGCGCAGCCACTATGGAAAACAGTATGGAGATTCCTCAAAAAACTAAAACTAGACTTACCGTATGAGCCATCAATCCCCCTCCTGGGCATATATCTTGAGGGACTTCTAATTTGAAGAGATACATGCACCCCAATGTTCATAGCAGCACTCTTTACAATAGCCATGACAGGGAAACAACCTAAATGTCCACTGACAGATGACTGGATACGGAAGTTGTGGTATATTTATACAATGGAATACTACTCGGCCATGAAAAAGAATAAAATAATGCCATTTGCAGCAACACAGATGGACTTGGAGATCATCATTCTAAGTGAAGTAAGCCAGAAAGAGAAAGAAAAATATCACATGATATCACTCATATGTGGAATCTAAAAAAAAAAAAAAAAAAAGAAGAAGATACTAGTGAACTTATCTACAAATAAACAGAGTCACTGACATAGTAAACAAACTTATGGTTACTGGGGAGAAAGGAGATGGGAAGGGATAAATTGGGAGCTCGAGATTTGCAAATATTAACTACTATATATAAAATAGATAAACAACTAGTTTTTCCTGTATAGCACAGAGAACTATGTCTAATATCTTGTAGTAACCTATAATGAAAAAGAATATGAAGAATATATGTGAAACATTATGCTGTGCACCAGAAATTGACATACTGTAAACTGAATATACTTCAATAAAAAGAAATAATAAGAAAACAAACAACCCAATCAAAAAATGGACAAAAGATCTGAACAGATACCTCACCAAAGAAGATACAGAGATGGCAAAAAAAACACATGAAAAGGTAATCAACATCATATGCGATTAGGGACTTGCAAATTAAAACAACAATGAAATACCAATACATACATCCCAGAATGGCTAAAACCAAAAACACTGATAACACCAAATGTTGGTGAGAGTGTGGAGCAACAAGAATTCTCATTCACTGCTGAGGGAATGTAAAACAGTACAGCCACTTTGAGAGTTTGGCAGTTTCTTACAAAGCTAAAGATAGGCGTAAATACCATATAATCTAGCAGTTGCACTCCTAGATATTTATCAAAATGAGTTGAAAATTTATGTCTACATAAAAACCTCTCCACAAATATTTACTGCAGCCTTATTCATAATTGTCAAAATTCAGAAGTAACCAAGATATCCTTCAATAGATAAAGAGATAAATATCTACACAGTAGCATATTATTCAATGAACTATCAAGCCAAAAAAAAGACCTAGAAAAAACCCTAAATGTATACTGCTAAGTGAAAAAAAAAGTCTAAAAAGATTGATTCCAACTATATAATATCCTGAAAAGGAAAAACTATAGAAGCAGCAAAAAAATCCGTGGTTGCCAGGGGTTCAGAAGAAGGTGAGGGTAAAGTTGAACAGGTGAAACACAGGCATTTTAAAAGTAGGGGAACTATTCTGTATGACACTATAATGGTGGATACTTGACATTGTGCACTTGTCAAAACCCACAGACCTGTACAACACAATGAGTGAACCTTAATATAAACTATAGGCTTTAGTTAATAATGATCTATCAATATTGGTTATCAATTGTACTCTCTAATGCAAGATTTTAATAATAGAGGAGGTTCTGGGGAGAGTGGGAGAGACGGATTATACAGGAAGTCTTATATACTTCCTGGTCAATTTTCTATAAGCTTAAAACTGCTCTAAAATTAAAGTCTATTATAAAATTTTAAATGAAGAAAAAATATCAAGCAAAAGAAGAAGACATACAAGATAAAGCTCATTTATCGTGCCTGGTACTCTATAGGAAACGTGATACTCTGAGTTTAGTCTAAACTCTGGAACATAGTTAACTATCACCTCCATTAACTATACTTAGTACTTCCAATAATTCAGTCCAAAGCTGCATTAGCTTTTAAGCCACTGCACTGCCTTTGACTGACATTGGGCTTAGGTAGCCAAAACCACAATTTTCATGAGAAGAACATCATGCTAGGGCTCCCTAGACTGCCCATATGTTGCCATTTCTTTGAGACTTAAAATGTAGAACTTCACTGTTATCCTCCTTATATTTCATCTTGTTGGCTTCAACACAAGTGCTTTCATGCTCTCTCACTCTGTCTGCACCATCTAGCATAGTAGTATTTCCTTCCAGTCTTTATCACCTACAAAACTGGTAAGTATGCTATTTCTTCACACATTTATCAAACATCTACCATGTGCCGTAGTCTGTACTAGGTTACAAGGATTAAAGATGACCTAGAAATGGCCTCTGTCTCCAGAAATCACCACTAATAAGGGAAGCTGGCATGTATAAAACTGTAAAAAGTACTGTACTAGAAAAAAGAATAAACAAAATAAACAGGATAAGGTAGAAGAAACTACAAAATATGTACCATACAGTATAAGGCAGGGCCACTAATGTCTTCAGCAAGAAAGATCAAATTCAAGCATCTTCTATTTTAGATTTCAGTTCTCAAAAACCAGATGCTGGTTTGATTATAGAAGGCTGACCAGCTGGCTCACACACTCTTTCAATGGTGGGTACAGCTGTAGAAAGCGTGGTTAACTGTGGCTCCCTCTGAGGAAATGCAAGACTCATGAAATTGAGGCATATTAGTAAGAAGACAGCATTTTATTTATTACTGAGGGTTAATAGGTTAATCAAGGAAGAAACTACTAGCTAAAGAAATGAAAAAGCAGAATAAAACGAGGTAGAAAGGGCTTTAAGAGATGAAATTGTACAAAGAAAGAAAATAAATTCTAGCGATATCAAATAACTTGCCCAAGTTTACCCAAGTTAGCAGTTAACTTGTTTTAAGTGCAATTATTACTTGCATTTATATAGTCCTTTGGTTTTACAAAGTAAATAATTTACAAATGATTCTTCCAAGCCATGGACTCTGACCAGCAATGTTTTGTCTACGTGCTCATTTCAGGCCTAACTTGGCCCTTTCAGGTCGCTCACGTGACTTCTATAAGCATATGAGTTTGCAACCACTGTTAACACTATATAAAGTCTACTGAAAAGTAATAATTAGCACGTTTTGTTTAGACACTACAGGTTTTAACCAATAGTGCCTATAGCATTTGAAAATGATTGTTTTTCTTTGATTCTTCTGCAACTACAAATAATTTTAAGAATAACATATTTACTGATTGAGAATTACAGCCTGTGGTATTACCAGTTAAATATAGGAAAGAATCAGTCACCAATGATGATTTTAGCTATACTAAAATAGTCAACTAATATATCATTCTTTCTCGTAATCAGATGGCAGGGCTAGTTGTCTATTAAGAACTATGAAATGAGATGGAGTATGAAATAAATAAATAACAATATTAGCTTACCAAAACACTTCAAGAAAAGAAATAAGCAATGGAGGGATAGAAATCGTGGGGAGGGGGGGCGCAAAATCTATTCAGTGGCAGTCAGTTACAAAGCAACTAAATTAAAACATACTTGAAGTTCAAACAAGCCAAAAAAGTACAGAGAAGGGAGATATCGATTACATCCGTAGAGCTGGGGGAAGCTTTGTGGAGGAAACAGTATTTGGGTTGGATATTGAAAAAGGAATAGAATATTCATAGATAGAGGTACTGAGATTGAGGGAAAAGGAGAATTCCCTTGAGAGAATCACAAAAGCAAAAGCCCAAAGGAGGAAAAAGCATGAGCTCTGTTTAGGAAATAGTAAATAATCTAGTCATTCAAGAAACAGCGAATAATCACATCATTCATTCAGCATTTACTGAACTTGATCTACATGCCAGACACAGTACTGTCTTGAAGGTTGAAACAAGAGGAGACCTACTTCTTACTTTCAAGAAACAAAGCATTTTTAAAGACAATAGAAGACAAAGCTGTGACACTGACAGCCAGACTTCACAGGTCCAAAATCTGTTCCTTTTGCATTTGTCCCCTTTTTCAATAAATGGCAATTCCACTCTTCCAGCTACTTAAGCCAAAAATCTGACTTGTCTTTGACTCTGCTTTTTCTATGACCTTTAGATCAACTCCATCAGCAAATCCTACCAACTCTATCTTCAAAATATATCTATAATTCAATCATTTCTCATCACATTTACTGCTACTACCTTGGTCCAAACAACCAGCAACTTTTACCTGGAACAGTGGTACTCAATATTTGGAGGGTAGGGGGAGAAATTTTGCTCCAAAGGATAACTTTGGCAATGTCTAGAGAAATTTTTTTTGAAATAATTGGGGAGGTACTACTGGCATCTAACAGTTAGAGATCAGGAATGCTACTAAACATCCTATAATACACAGGACAGCCCATCACAAGAAAAAATTATCTGGTCCAATATGTTAACAGTGTCACCGTGGAGAAACTATGACTTATAGAGTATTGCAATAGACTCTTAGATCCACTCTTGCCTTCCAGAATGATCCTTTTATAACGTAAATCTCAGATCGAACCAGTCTCTTCTCATAATCTTCCAGTGGCTTCCCAAATCACTCAGTGTAAAAGCTGAAGTCCCTATGAAGACCTACAAGGCCATACATGATCTTACTTCCATCCTCCTCCTGCACCCCTACTTACCCTGCTACATCTCTGACCTGGTCTCCTAATTCTTCCTCCTTCACTCAGTCTACTCCAAGCATAATGGCTTCCACCAACAGGCTATGTACACTTCTATGTCTGGGCTTTTGTACCTATGGTCATTCTGCCTAAAAACACGTTTTCCCCCAAATATCTATATAACTTGTTTCCTAGCTTCCTGTAGGTCTCTACTCAAAGGTCACTTAATCAGAGGTCTTCCCTGATCACTCTTTAGATGAAACAACAAAAATCTCTCTTCACTCCATCTCAGCACTCTTTATTCTCTTCTATCCTGCTTTATTTGTATCCACAGCACTTATCATCAACCAACATATTTATCTGCTTACTGGCTGACTCCTTCCAGTAGAACATATGCCCTACAAACAAAAACTTTTCCTTTATCTCCAGAATTAAGAACTATTCCTTGCACACAGTAGGAAACTGACAAGTAATAGCTGAATGAATGAACAAGTGAATGAATAAAGAGAGCTGAATAGACCAGTCAGGAAGAAATCAGAGAGAACCATAAATACCACAAAAGAAATCTGAATGTAATCTTAGAATTGGCCTAAAGAAGTGATTGCCCAAGAGTAATTATCTTGTCATCATGTCATACAAATGACCTTGTGTTCTCTACTAAATAGACAGTAATGAGAAATTCTATTTTGTATTAATATAAGAACATTATAATAATCAGACATGTCCAATAATGAAATGGATAATCTTTAAGGTATTAACACCCCAACCAACCTCTCAGCAGGGAGGATGTAGTAACAATATACACTCCTATAATTTTCCCCTCTGCTTATCCTTCTGGACTCAGTTCCAATGTCACCATCTCTACAAAGAATCCCTCAAACAGAATTAGTCACCCCTAACTTTATAACCCTCAGAGCAGTCTTTCTACTTATCCCAATTTACTAAAAGTGTTTGTTAATATATTGCTATGGAACCCCCACCTCTAAAACTCGTATGTTGAAGATCTAATCCCTCCAGTGACAGTAAGTAATAATGAGAAGCTTCTAAGAATTCTGGGGGAAGGGTGCTTTAATTATAAAATAAGACACAGGAGAAGCACTAGTTCTCCCTTTCCCCCTTTCTTCTTCCTCAAACATTCTTCCTGGAACTACAGTAGCCATCTTCTAACTACAAGGTCATAAGCACAACAGTTGAAAGCAAACACTCTAAGGCTACAGAATGGAAAAACAGAAAGAGCCTGGGTTCCAAATGGTATTGTGAGCATCTGAACTCATGCCAGCAACCATCCACTTCCCTCCAAACTTCTTGTTAAGTGAAGAAAGTTAATCCCTACACTTAAAGTCATTGTTAGGTTTTCTACCACTTACATTTGAAGACATTCCTAGTTAATACAAACAAGACACATACTAGAGAATCAAGAGGAAGAGGAGTCTTACTAGTCTCAATCCTCTATTCCTTATCAGCCACTGGTCCCTAACCATAAATGAATTCCTCTTATTAGCATAAGATTGGAGATGGTCTAGCAAATTTAAAAGACACAGAGTAGATATGAAAGGAGAACTGAAGAGTCCCAGAAGTCAGGCAATCACTCTCCCTAATAAGTCCTTACTTTTATAAGATAACAGTATAATCCTGTCTTCTTCAAAAATAGCTTTCAGGTTGTTTGCACAAATAAAGATAGAGACAGACATACAGACATCTTAGGACAATGGTAGTCATCAATGGGATACAAATCATAAAGTAGAAGAAAATCACAGCAAGTACCAAAAACCCACATTAAAGGTAGCTATTGCAATTTGTGACCAAATTTTGCTCTGTGCATCCTGAAAGCCAAACCAAAATCAAAAAGAAGAGAATGAAGTTCAAAGTACTAACTCTTACTGTCTGATGGAAGAAGTATTTCAGTTCTGTTAAGGGACAACCATTATCAGATAAAACAGGGGTTAGAAAATTTTTTCTGCAAAATATCAGATAGTAAATATTTTAGGCTTTGCAGGCCATTTCATTGCTGTCTCAACTACTCGACAACTGCGTAGTACAAAAGCAGCCATAGACAAATATGTAAACAAATGAATATGGCTGTATTCCAATAAAACTTTATTTCCAAAAACAGTGAATGGGCCAGATCTGTCCTACAGGCTACAGTTTGCTGACCCCTAAGTCAGAGGATTGTTGGATGTAAGCACCAGACCACTTCTGGCAGTGAGGGAATTTGACCTGAGTGCAACAGCATCAATGCCTTTTTAGTGCCAGGAACTCAACCTTGCAGGTGATGCTACCAAAGAGAGAAAGTTTTCTCCCCATTACTTTCTCTCTCATGTCATTAAGTCCTAAATCCAAGTGTGGTGTAGGAGCATGGTATTGATGAAACGTAGGTCACTCACTGCCTATGCTCTGGAAGCAGGGAAGTCTGAGAAGCAAGTATCTAAATTTTTATCTCCTTTACTGGATAGCAACTTTGCCACCAAGAAGACTCATAAAATGGGGGACATATAAAAGACCTAAACAGACATTTTCCCAAAGACATACAGATAGGCAAAAGGCACATGAAGATGCTCAAATCATTAATCATCAGAGGAATGCAAATTAAAATCATAATGATATATTGCCTCACACCTGTTGGAATGGCTATCCTCAAATAACAAATGTTGACAAAGATGTGGAGAGAAGAGAATTCTCGTATACTGTTGGTGGGAATGAAAACTGGTGCAGTCACTGTGGAAAACAGTATGGCAGTTTCTTAAAAAACTAAAAACAGAACTACCATAGATCAACAACTCCATTCCTGGGTATATATCCGAAAAAAATGGAAACACTAATACAAAAAGATAATGCTCCCCAATTTTCAAAGCAGCATTATTTACAATTGCCCAGATATGGAAGCACCCTAAGTGTCCATCAACAAGATGTGGTATGTGGTATCTCTATAATATATGACAATCTCTAACATTTATGCAATTCTTTACAATCAATAAAGCATAGTCATGCCCATCATCCAATTTAATTCTTACATACAATCCTGTGAGATTTCTCCTCACAAGCAAAGCCCAGTCCCAAAGCCATCTCTCCTGGACCACTACCATCACCAGGGCCACTGCCTCAATGTAATCACACATACACACATTTGCTGTAGCTCTTCTCACTCACACAGATAATCTATTACCCATAGTGAAGTGTGAACAGCCTGAGGGAAGGAACCAGGCATAGCACAGTGTACAGCACAGTAAATGCTCAATAACTGTATGCTGAAAGAAAACAGACTGAAGTGAGTTAGAACAGTCAGCACTTTTGTTTTAATAAAGTAGAAACTTTTCCAAATTCTCCTAAGTCAGGGTATTCTTGACTCTCAGGACTCTTTTTACCATGTTTCCAAGGATTGGTCAGTATACAAAAGAAGGAGACTCGAACTGGGACTCAGAAGTCCTGGTCCTCAGAACAAGACACTTAACTTCTCTGAGCATCAATTTCTTCATTTTTTTTAAGTAGAAACAATCCCAGTGTTTTCCTCTCTGAACACATGGTGAAGATTATTTAAGATAATGTGAGTAAAAGTTACTTGAGAAGTGTGAAATGATACAGCAGGCCAGGGACAATGCTTAGGTTGATGACTCCCACTTTTCCCTGACAAAGTCAAAATCAGAGTATTTCCTAGAAGAAACATATTTATCCTAACAGCTCTAAAAAATCATCTTTACTATCCTCATTTGCAGAATGACTGGAAAATGAGGTAAGAAAACAGACATGAAAGTGCCTTGCATACAGCTAATTTCCTGAGACACTTATTTTCTCTTGATAGACATTTTTTGTCACTAGTTTTACTGACCAAAATAATTGAAACAAGGAGAGGACATTTTTCTCACCTAATTTAAGTAATTTTGTGGCTTCTTCCCACAAGCTAAAAGGAAAATGAGCAGACCCCAAAATTACAATGAAGAGTAAGAAAGCTCTAAAGTTATGAACATAGGCACTCAGCATGCGGTCCTGAATAAAGAAGCAGGATAAGTAGATACCCCAACTGCCTTCTTCCCCTACAACCTAAACCTACTTTCTGTTTCAATCCCTACATCCTGACCACCACATCACCACTGAAATAGGAAGTAGCTGTTTAGGAGAGATTCCTAGTTCTAGGTTGGCAAGGAGTCTAAGGCTTCCCTGGTCCTCAGTCAACATTTATCCTGTGGTTAGAGGCCACACCAGGACAACACCAGTGGGCAACCAAAGATGAAAAGGAGAAAAGAACTGCTGTTTAATACTTCCGCAGCAAGGCCATATAGTCCCAACTGTATGATAGGTATATGGCAAGCAGTAAAAGCCTCACAAAGAATTCTAAGACTGAAGATAGGAAAAATTAGATCTAGTCCCAAAATTGCTACCAAATTGCTGTCTAATCTTGAATAAATCAATCTGACTCTCAGCTCCCTTTTCAAGTGCCTCCTGATTCAGAAATTTCACAAATAAAAGTAACTACTGCACACAAGGCACTGTGCTGACATAGTGTGGTGAACAAAACAGAGTCTGTTTATAAAGAAGTCTGTATTTATGGAGCTTACAGGATAGAACACTCAGAAGTCAGGTATTAAAAAAATAAGCAAGCCAATTATAACATAATTACAACTTGTGATACATAGCCAGTGTCAATCAGGAAGTAAGAAGTGGGTAGGAGAGCACATATGCAGAAGAAAACCTCACCAACAAACTTCAGATTAAAAATCAGTAGGAGCTCCTCTCAGCTCTCCCTCCATCCTAAACAGGGGCTCAGTATTTCTTTGCCACACATTGTCACCTGACTGCCTGCTGCTTTGTGTAGCTGGAAGCATCATGGTCAACCATAAAAAGCATAAAACATACACACAATAAATAACAGCCAGTTCCACCAGTTTCTGCCCCTTTCTCTGAGTCTCAGTGTCTTCAGCTATTTAATGGTGGTAATTCTATCTATTTCAGAATAATGTTCTGAAGATAAAATAGGAAAAAGTATTCTAGAACCTAATCTATTCCAGTGTGCCGCCAGTGCTCAGCACAGAGTTAGACACAGTACAGATTCCCCATTTGTAAAACTGCAGTAACATCTGTGCCCATTTCAAAGAGTGACTGTGAGGGTTAAATGAGCTAACATATAGGTAAGGTATTTAGTAGAGTCCGTGACACGTAGTAATTCATAAAAACATTAGCTGCTATTAATTCACTTAACCTTTTCCCCTCAGTTTACTCATTTGTAAAAGAGGGACAATATTAGTACCTACCACATAGGATTATTATGGCAATTAACTGAGCTAATATATTTAAAGCCTTAGAAGAGTGTCTGGTATATAGTAAGTGCTATATAAGTATGGGATGATGATGATGATGGTGATGATGATTAAATTTATCTTTTAGCTGTTCCTACAAGTTGCACATATATAGACCAGCTGGTTCTCAATCAGGGCTGATTTTATTCCCTAGGGGACATCTGGCAATGTCTAGAGACATTTTTGATTGTCACAACTGGAGGGGGAGTAGAAGATGCTACTGGCATCTAGTGGGTAGGGGAAAAGGATGCTGCTAAATATCTTACAATATACAGAACAGCCTACTAGCCCCCAACATAAAATTATATGACCTAAAATATCAATAGTCTCAAGGTTGAGAAACTCCAGTATAGACCAAATAAATCAAACAGAAATTTTCTCTTCCTCCTCCTCTAAACTCCTGGAGTATTTTACTTGGATCCTTCTTCTAGACTTCATTAAACAGGTATAAAAGTTTTAGACCTGAAACAGGTTTTAGAGAGCTCCTTACTTTACCAATGCGCAAGTAGCTTACAAATGAACAGAGATTCAATAGGAGGTCCAGAACTGGAACCCAAACTTCCTGACTCCCAGACTGATGGTCCTTCCACAAGCTAAGTCAGATACCTTGCAAGCACTTCCTCTTTCCCTTCCCCACTCCCTCTACCCAAATCCCTCTTTTCTCCCCTCCTCCTCCCCAGGTTTGGAAACAGAATCTATTTCTTTTCTAGCACCATGAGAAGACAGAGAAGTGCTGACCACTCTCCCCACCTTTCTGTTACCTTCCTTCTCAAGGACCTACCCTATCAAGCTCCAGCCTGCACTTTGGATGAGAGGCTAAAATCTCTTCCTATTTACCTGTCCTGGGTCGTTTTTTGCAGGGGCCAAGCTGAAGCTGCTTTGGTCACTGCTCTCTCCCGAGGTTAGGCAGATGTTCTGCCTGAAAGTCTAACTTGAGTCAGAAAACTTAGATAAATCTCCTTTACCCTGTCTGTGGGAATGAACTGACCTCTTGGAGGAGACAAAGGCAAGTTGTAACAGCTTACACTGGACTTTCTCCCCACGAAGTGGTTCTAAAGAGAAAAAAAGACTGTGGGTATCTTGGTAAGGAAAACATGGAGAAAGGAAACGTAAGAGAAAAAGACACTAAGGACTGTAACAGAGTACTCAGCTACACGCAGGACTTCACAAACATTTCCTATATCTAATTCTTACCAGCACTTCAAGGAAAAATGCCTGCCTTCTCAAAAAAGCCTCCCATTACCACTTCAGTCCGTGAAAATATTAAGCAAGCACTCATTATGTGCCGGCCACTATAGTAATTTTATCTCATTTAATCTTCAGAACCTGAGGTAATTATTATCCCCATTTAAGAGATGAAGAAAACGCAGATAGGAGAGGTTAAGTAACTTGCTATTGCCTTAGTCAGTAAGTAGCAGAGCAACAATTTACCCCTAGATATTTCAGACACCATAAAACTAAACCCTCAACTATTTTACTAAACTGTTTCTCAAGACATTTTTCTCTTTCTTTGAACCTATATTGCATTTACTAACTGTATCATATATTAAGCAATTAATTTCAGGCTGCCTTTTCTTAGTTACGTGTGCATCAGATTTGTTCCAGGCTCTGTGCTAGGTCCTGTGAATAAAAGATATAAATAGCAGTCTATTCCCTAAAGCAGAGTTTTTCAAACTGTTTGACTACAACCTACAACAAAAATACAATTCACACAGAGACCCAGGACACACACGCACACACATGCACATGTGCACATAGACACACCTATAAATATAAAATTGAGACAAAAATTTCAAAAGACAATTCTTATTCTTCCCTATGCAGTATTTTCTATTGTTTCTGATGTATTATATTCGACTTTTTAAAACTTTTTTAAAAAGCTGCTCTAGGATACTATATTAAATTCACAATCCATGGGTTATGACTTAGTGCTTAATAAAAAACATTGCCCTTGAAAGTTCCTAGGTTAAACGGAGAAATAAGACATGAGTAACAATAAAAATAATTACAGTAACAGGAGCCAAAACTTCAGGAACCCTTCTTGTGTGACAACTCTGATAAGCACTTTACATGAATTATAGGAACCAAGATCCCACATAGGTTTGCTTGTTTGAAGCCAATGTTAATATTCTTTTCACCACATCATATTGCCTATGCAGCATGCAAAGTTCTATAATGAGGAATATTTCCATGAAGGAAGGGGGTCAGGGGAAGGAACAGTTTGGAAGCTTCACAAAATAAAGATTTCTGAGTTGTGCCCTGAAGTTGAAATTTTCAAGAATTTCGTGCATGAGCTCCAATAGGTGCTTTATAAATATTTGTGGATGGAACCCTTCTACCTTCTCTTACGATGTTGAAAAATGGCATATTTTTAGATGGAAATCCATGTAATTTTTAGCTGATGCTGCCTCTCCCAATAGAAATCTCAAGGTGCACAGCCACATGGCACTTAAAAAAAGTTTTAGAGTTTGGTAACAGCTTCTCTAGAAGAGCTGAAAAAGACATCCAGGACTGGCTACCAAGAGACCAGGGTCCTAATCCCAGTTCTGTTATAGAATTTCTGTGTGTGACTTTGGGCAAATGTCTTTACCTCTCTGGGACTCAGTTACTAATCTATAAAATGATGATGAAAACAGACCATAAGACCAACAAATTTCTTTCTAGTACTAATAAATTCTAATAACAATAAATTCTAATGATTCTAGTACTAATAAATTCAGGAAGTCCATGAAAAAGAATAAAAAATTTTAATAAGAACCATTCACCCACAAAGACACAAGAATAAATTTGAAGCTCCAGAACTGAGCTCCTGGGTCTCTGTCGTGCCTGATCCCCTTAGCTGGAGATGGAAAGGAAGATGTACACTCAATGGCCAGACATGCACCATTTCTTCTGCCTGAGCCTAAACTTCCCCATGTGAGAGGCAAGTGAAGTCACAGAGAAGTAGATTTCAGTTTTAAGGACCAAAATATCAAATCATGAGAATAACTGTCTCTAGCAGTAGACAGCTCTCCATCATGAAAGTATGCAAGCAGATAGTGGAGAAATACTTAAGAGGAATTTTGCAAAAGGAAGTTAAACAGGGGGTAAATGTGTTAGATGCCCTCTAAGAGAAATTTCAGTCTTAAAATTCTACTATTCTCTTTTCACACAACAACAGAAAGAGTAGCACTTAGCAGATTCTGGAGGGCAAAAAAATACCCAAGGACTTTTATTTTCCATTCTCCTTCCCTCTTTCTGTGTTTCCATCCCAGCACACGACCTCATTTACTCCCAGGGACATCATGGCTATAATTTCCTCCTCTTTTCAAGATTTGTTTTTAGTTTATGAAGAAGAAAGGAGGGGTTAAATTGTCAAGGAAAGACCCACCAGGAATATCTACATGGGCCCAGGTCCACCCCAAGGGATACTTCTCAGGAGAGTAGGAAGTTGTAAGATTGGCTCTACCTAGCAATATGCAAACTCAAAGCAGCCACTGGTTTCTCAGGGCACACATATTAATGGCACTCAAACCATGAAGTTAGGAACCTAGTGTGAATAACTGATCTAGCCCCCGCCACCCAGACTAGTCTGATACTCCCATGATTGGAGAATCAGGTGTTATAAACTGAGTCCCTGATGCTATCACTGGGTGATCTTGAGCCATTCGTGGCTTCACTCTGAACCCAAACAATTCCAATTATAAAATGTACTAACTGTAAAATGAATATATAAGATGATCTGTAAAATTTCTTCCAGTATTGATTTTGTTATTCTAACAGAAAATAGTATTTTTATAAATTAATTAGCATCTATCCTAAATTCTCAAAGAGATAAGTACAAAAATAATAACAAAGACTCAGCAATTAGTAAGCACACATTATAGGGCAGACGCAGTACTTTCCATGCTTATCTCCTTTAATCATCTCAGCAACTCTAGTTTACATATGAGGGAACAAACTGAGAAAGGTTAAGAAACTGTCCACAGTCACACAGGTAAATAGGAGAACTAGAATTTCACTCAAAGCTACGGATTCTAAGTCCAGTTCTTTTCCCACTAAACAATTCATTTCCAAGCTGCCACTCCAAAAAGAACATTGACCTAAAAAGTAAGAGAGCAGAGAATAGGGAAAAGACAGCTAGAGACCAGCTTCAATCAGCTGGCAAAGATCTGCTTTCTTCAATGAACAGGAAAATAACAAAGTGTTGGAGTCACCAAAACATAAGAGCCCTTCCAGACACTGGAAGCAAAATTCATCTCAATACCTCCCATGTCTACCCACTCCATTAGTTTAATCTACAAAAGATTGATGGGTTTGGGGATAAATAAAAGGCCAGGAAAAATTTATTTACATCAAAATAATTCAAAGGAAGCAGAAGCCAACTTAGAAAACCAGCCCTTCCCACTTGTTGCTGACTCACTCAGCCCCTTTCTGTTCTAGGAAGTGTGTTCCATGACCTCTACCTTTCCAAAGAAAGCCTTCACTCCTCTAGATCTAGATCCTGATACCCAAAGAAGCTACACCCCTTAGAGATGGGAGATGCAGCCACCAGCAATGAATGCCCACCAATCCCAACACTGGTTTTAAAAAAAATCTAAAGAGGAAAGGATGAGAAAAAAGTCTAGGTTTCTAGGAGACATCTGGGTCCACTGCTCTGCTAGGGAGCAATGTCTTACAGAGCAGACGTCATAGGAGACATCTAGGTCCACTGTTCTATATGTAGAAATGTAGACAGGAGGGTACTCCAGCACCCTTGAGGCAAATGCTTACCTAATGGCATCAGAAAAATCAACCCCTTTCTTAACACAGAGACATCCTTTGAGATTACTCAATCCAATGATTCCAAGATTTTTAAAAAGAATGTCAACCTCTTCTTCCAATCAAATCTTACAGAAACATGAATGTTTAAACAGATAAAAAGTAGAAATGCTCTGGCTGAAAAGGAGGTGGGGAAGTTCCACTTCCTCAGCATCTTCCCACTTCTCAATCTCACCCTAATATCCTGTGAGGTTACACTTCAAAACTCTGAGACTCTAGATTAACACCTCCATGTTACACTTAAGGAAACTGGGGTCCAGAAAGAGAAAATGACTTTGTCAAGATCACATAGTCAGTGCTAAAGCTGAAAGTCAAATTCAGATGTATTAACTTAAAGGGCAGTCGATTTCCAATATCATCACATTACTACTTTGGGATGATCACATGAAAATGAATGTGAAAGCATTTTTAAAAGCACTAAGTGTGGAAGCCTGTATAGTTCCCTCACCTAATTTTCTCCACATGTAAAAGAATCAAAATGCTCAGACTTTCAGGGACAACTTCACCAGGTAGCACCCAATGGCAAAGAGATCCTCTCATGCTACTAAACCCTCAGTAAAGTATCTGACTATCTGTAAAAACATGCATGATTATATTACCAACTTAGAAAGATTTATAGTAGATAAATGAGACTCAGGAGACTTCTGATGGATTCCCTGATCACTGTGTCCTGAGAAACCATCCCTTAATGACATATAGGAATTCTCCTAGAACCCATCATGCCTGAAACATGGAATATAATCAACACCTATGTATCAAGGTTAACTCCTTAATAAATGATGTATATAACTTGGCCTCAAAGATTCTCTACAACTGTGGTAGTCAGCCTCCAAGACAGTACCCAATGATCCCTGCCTCCTGGTATTTGCACCCTTGTGTATCCTTTCCTACTTGGTAGAAGGGTCAGTCTGTGTGATCAAAAGAATAAGTGATTGCAAGTCATTTCTGAAATCAGATTATAAAAAACACTGCACCTTCTGTTTTGGTTGTTCTTGCCTTTCTCTGATTACCCATTGTGGGGAATTCAGCTGATGTACTACTGTAAGCTGTATGGAGAGGCCACATGGCAAGGAACTGAAGCCAGTTAACAGCCAGCAAGAAACTGAGGCTGGCCAAAAACCAGATGAGTAAGTGTGGAAGGGGATCCTCTAGGCCCAGTTGAGCCTCCAGATAATTGCAGCCCTGCATAACAGCTTGACTGTAACCTCACTAGACACTGAGCCAGGACCACTCAGCCTGGCCACGCTAAGATTCCTCACCCTTAGAAACTACATGAGGAATAAAATAAAAAATAAATTTTATAGGCAATTTATTTACACAGCAATAGATAACTAATACAACCACAAAACTAAGGTTTCCTGGGTTTACATCACAAAGCCCCTGTTATGAAACCAAAAGTCCAACTAAAACAGAACCCAAGGCCTCAAGGGTTGGTGCTTCCCCTGAAACATTAAGTGTCTATATTGCTTACTCATAAGGTGACCAGTTATAAGTCACTTCATCTCTCTTTGCTGAGATTTCCTTATTAAATATATAGGGACATTTTCCTTGCAGAGTATTATGAGGATTAAATGAGAGTAGTTTGTAAAAGCATCTTTAAAATAGTCTGGAACTATTCAAATTAAAGTTGTTACAAAGACTCTGGAAGGTAACACCAAGCCCACTCCCAACAGTAACCAAAAGGAGATGACTCTGCTCCGTGAAGTCAAATGGAAAGACCTCTTCTGTACCATTTATCCAACTGTGTTAAAAGCATCCTCTTCTATCAGTGCCTCTCATAATGACAATAAGAAAAAATTACCAGTGCTTGATACTACATATCAAGCATAGTGTTAAGTGCTTTCACGTTATTTTCTCATTTAATACTCCATTTAACCTACAGAGAAACTGATATTTGGAGAGGTTAAAATGATTTGGTTAGTAATGGAGCTAGGATTCAAACTCATATCCATGCAACTCCAAAGACCATGTTCTTTCCAATACACAAATAAGCTGTTCACTACACCAAGGAGCCTGAAAGTATCCAATACAGAAGACATAGAGGCACAACTTAATAAAAGAACTGAAAAAATGAACAAGAATGGAAGAAAAATCACTTTTCAAGTTAATGGTAAAGTAAAAAGACTCTGGAGATGTGGAGTCTGGTCCTGCCTAGGGCACCAAGGCAGTTTTAATACCTTGGACAAGTTACCTGTCACTGAAAATTTTTAAAACCCTCACATTTGCATAGTGCTTTGGAATCTACAAAGCATTCTGAAGTACCTGCAATTATTTGACTGTCACAGTAATCCTGGAAGGTAATTTCAATAATCTCCATTCTATAAATGAGAAAACTGAGACTCAAAAAGATTTCCAGTAACTTGGTTATTAAATAGCTGGTACATGCCAACCTGCCAGAGGTAACATACCTAGATTTCTTTATTCTCAGAGGTGACTCAAAAGTTTAAGGGAATGCCCAAAGGTCACAGCAAGGACAAGAAACCAGTTTCCTTCTTATCCCCCTAATCCAGTGAGCTACAACTAGATATGCAAACCTGGAGAGCTTTTAAAAAACACATCTGGGCCCCCTAAATAACCCCACCCTCAAAAAAATTTTTTTAAATATATTTGGTCCCAGGTGAGATCTGAGTATCAACATATTTTTAAGCCTTCTAGGAGTGGCCACTCTCAAGAATTACTGCCCTAACCCCAAGAGTCAGAGGTTAAGAAATGTCATGATCCACCTTCAGTTTCTAATGTGAAATTCTCTGAGTGAGAATTTTGGTAAATTCACTACATTTCCAAAGCAAAATATCTTCTATTATTATAAATAACTATCCAAATTAAAACAATTTAATTCCTATAAATTAGAATACATTTTCGGGGCGGGGAGGTAATTAGGTTTATGTATTTATTTTAAGCAGAGGTACTGGGGACTGAACCCAGGACCTCCTGCATGCTAAGCATGCACTCTACCACTTGAGCTATACCCTCCCCCTAAATTCTTATGCACTATGCAATCACATCATTTTTAGCTTGCTTATTGCTGTTCTATTTTTTAAATTTATTGACGTACATTTGATTTACAGTATTTCAGGTACACAGGAAAGTGATTCAGTTTTATATACATATAAAAATATATACATTCTTTTTCAGATTCTCTCCCATCACAGGTTATAACAAGATAATTGACTTGAATATAGGTCCCTGTGCATCTATACAGTAGGTCCTTGTTGTTTATTTTATATATTGCAGTGTATGTATATCTGTTAATCCCAAATTTCCTAACTTATCTCCTCCCTTTCCCCTTTGGTAACATAAGTTTGTTTTCTATGTCAGTGAGTCTATTTCTGCTTTGTAAATAAGTTCATTTATATGATTTTTTTAGATTTCTCATATAAGTGATAACATATGATTTTGTCTCTCTCTGACTTACTTCACTTAGTATGATAATCTCTAGGTCCATCCATGTTGCTGCAAATGGCATTATTTCATCTTTCTTTATGGCTAATATTCCATTGTGTGTATATACCACGTCTTCTTTATCCATTCATCCATCGATGGACATTTAGGTTGCTCACGTGTCTTGGCTACTGTAAATAGTGTTGCTATGAACACTGGAGTGCATGTATCTTTTTGAATTAGAGCTTTCATCCTTTCCAGATATATACCCAGGACTGGGACTGTTGGGTCATATGGTAGTTCCCATTTTTAGTTTTCTGATAAACCTCCATACTGTTTTCTACAGTGGCTGTACCAATTTACATTCCCACCAACAGTGTAGGAGGATTCCCTTTTCTCCACACCGTCTCTAGCATTTGTTATTTGTAGATTTTTTAAGGATGGCCATTCTGATCAGTGTGAAGTGATACCTCATTGTAGTTTTGATTTCCATTTCTCTAACAATTAGTGATGTTCAGCATTGTTTCATAAGCCTGTTTGCCATCTGTATGTCTTCTTTGGAGAAATGTCTGTTCAGGTCTTCTGCCCATTTTTTTTATTGTTTGCTTTTTTTTTTTTTTTTTTGATATTGAGCTGTGTGAACTGTTTGTATATTTTGGAAATTAATCCCTTGTTGGTCACATCATTTGCATATTTTCTCCTATTCCATGGGCTTTTTCCCTTTTGTCTTCCATTCCCTAGGTTTCCTTTGCTGTGCAAGACCTTTTAAGTTTAATTAGGTCCTATTTGTTTATTTTTGCTTTTGTTTCCATTATTTCAGGAGACAGATCTAAAAATAAATATATATAGCTGTGATTTATGTAAAAAAGTGTTCTGCCTATGTTTTCCCCTAGTAGTTTTATAGTATCTGGTCTTATATACTTGGGTCTTTAATCCATTTAGAGTTTATTTTTGTACATGGTGTTAGACAATGTTCTAATTTTATTCTTTTACATGCAGCTGTCCAATTTTCCCAGAACCATTTATTGAAAAGACTGTCTTTTCTCTATTGTATATGCTTGCCTACTTTGTTGTAGATTAACTGACCATAACTGGTTTTATTTCTGGGCTTTCCATCCTGTTCCACTGATCTATGTATCTGTTTCAGGCCAGTATCATACTGTTTTGATTACTGTAGCTTTGTAGGATAGTCTGAAGTCAGGGAATGTGATTCCTCCAGCTTTGTTCTTCTTTCTCAAGATTGTTGTGGCTACTCAGGGTCTTTTGTGTTTCCATACACATTAAAAAAAATTTTTGTTCCAGTTCTGTGAAAAATGCCATTGGTAATTTGATAGGGATTGCACTGAATCTGTAGACCTCCTTGGGTAGTATGATCATTTTAACAATATTGATTCTTCCATCCTAAAAACACAGTATATCTTTCCATCTCTTTGTGTTGTCTTCAGTTTTTTTCATCAGCATCTTATAGTTTTCAGAGTACAGGTCTTTTTCCTCCCAAGGTAGGTTCATTCCTAGGTATTTTATTCTTTTTGATGTGATGGCAAATGGGGTTATTTCCTTAATTTCTCTTTCTGGTATTTTGTTATTAGAGTATAGAAATGCAACAGATTTCTATATATTAACTTCAGGAATCATTTCTATAGTTCTTTGCAATCAGCATCTTAATGGTCAAGACTGCTTACATGGTGTATGGCAATAAAATTGCTTATAGAAAAAGAAAAGCTGCCCACAATAGTATACTGTGAACAAAACAACTAAGAAAAAATTTTAAGTAATCTTTTCTCTTTAAATGCCTCTGCTTGGGGATCTCAGAAATCCTTGGTTCCACCAAGATGAATTTGCTGGAGCATCCTCTAATGAGGGTTAGGATACCGCAAAGACTTGTCTCACAGTATCTTCACTTCTCTCTGTTAATTCAAATCTTCCCTGATCAACTTCTTTCTTTAACCATCAAATCCACTGCTACGGGTTTATATTGTGTCTCCCCCGAAACAGTCCCAATGCCCAGTACATCAGATTGTGATTTTATTTGGAAATAGAGTCTTTACAGAAGTAATCAAGTTAAAATGACATCATCAGGGTGAGCCCTAATCCAATACAACTGGTGTCCCTATAAAAAGTGGAAAATTTGACCCAAGAGACAGACACACACAGAGAGAACACTGTGAAGAGATATAGGGATAAGACATGCATTAACAAGCCAAGGAATGTTTGAGACTACCAGGAGCTAGGGAAACGACTGGAACAGATCCTTCCCTTCTACTTTCAGGGGCAGCATGGCCTTACCAACAGCTTGATTTCAGACTTCTGGTTTCCAAAACTGTAAGACTGTAATTTTCTGTCATTCTAAGTCAACCAGCTTATGTGACTCTGCTGCAGCAGACACAGGAAACTAATCATCTACCTTCCTTTAAATTCTTAAAAGTTTGTACCCAGTTTATTTAGCAGAACTATTTAATTTTTTAGCACATGCATCCTACATTCCTAATGAAATCAAAGCCTCTCAAGGGCAGGAACACCATTCTATAGTTCTTTTTTGTATCATCTACCACTCAGAGAAAGACTGACCCTGGAAAAGATATTCAGGAAACATTTGCTCACTTGATTATGTTCTGGAAAATGTTCAACAAACACTGCTGGTTCTTTCAGAATTTGATGACCAGAAAATCACTTTTTCTACTTCCATAATTCTGTCACATTGGAGTTAACTATTTTAAAATCAATACTCTTCTTCATGAGCTTTTTATATAGATAATACCACATACTCTCTAGTATCCATAAATAAAAAATTCACAGAATCATAGAATCATGTACTGTTTGGGACTGGGAAAGAGCTTCCAGATCATCTCGTGCAATCCTGAAGTGATACTTTCTTCAATATACACAATATCATTTCTCTCTCTTGTATGGTAAATGTAACATTCTCCCTTGGCCATCATATTAGCTATTGGTTTACAAGGCTCCTTCTCACCACCAACCCACCACTAGGCACAAGCACATCAAGGGTTGAGATCCCCATTCATCCCCAGTGTTTATCACAGGTCACAGCACATGCTCAATAAACAGTTCCTGAAGTATTATTTTCTCTTTCTTTGCCACTACACCATGAATTTCTTCAAGAGAAGAACTGGATATTATTCATCTTTGCATACCTAGGGTCTAGCACAGCATGTAGCATATAAATAAATAATATTTGAAGTTCATGCAGTAAAAATGTTATACTCATTATCTCTATTCTAGGCTATTCTGGTCTATGTGTACTAAGAAGCTTAGGTGTCTAACAATCAAAAAACAAAGAGTAGCAAAGTCAAAATAGAGTCAACTTTTAGTCAAAAGGAAAAATATATTGGCGATATACTTTAAGAAATTTAAACACTGGGGTACCTAAAATAGGTTAAATCCTAAAGACCTCTACTTCCTGTTATCCTGGGATTCCAAACAGTTCTCAGAAATTCACTCCAGTAGCTCTCAGAGGGGCAGACATAGCTTTCTGCTTAACTGACATACATGTATTAATAGTACCCAAACCTCAAACAGACTAAGAACAACAGTCTGGCCAAGTATCTTGTTCCATGTCGCCACTAGTATAAAGAGAAGTCCAAGTCAGCATCAGAAAAACACTAACTCAGACTTCCAAAGAACTTCTCAGTTCCTATAGGCTCCAATGACTTCCTAAAGGAGTCCTCTAGGTTGTGCTTAAGTCCAGAGAAATGGCAGAGCAACATAGAAAGACAGCAACACATTTTCAAACTGATGAACTTCTGTTCATTCTTTCACACTCAGTGTCACCTCCTCTACGGAGTCTTTATTGCTTGTTCCCCTCCTTTCCCCCTTTTTGCTGAGTTAATAATTCGTATATCCCTCTACTATACATTCATCACTTTATGTTACAGTAGTGTCTCTCTCTCCTGCTACAGCAGACACACAATAATTACAGCTGCAAAAAGCTGCTCTTTCCCATGCTAAGACTTCAGTTATTCTAGCTTGTTTCAATCCCATAAGGAAAAGGAAAACAGGTGAAATATTTTCAAATAGCTGCCTATTTACTGTGTATTTATTTTCTAAAAGCCACAGGTTTGTACATTGGGATTCTTTTTTGTTCAAGTATCATGCTCCGGCTGGTATGGTAGGCAGATACAGACAGACTTTAGAACACTCAATCCTGTTTGTCTAAAGTCCTAGGCCTTAATCATTCTAAACAAGGAGCTAGAAGTTAGAATTAAATGACCAGTGCTCTTCAGGAATCAGGAAAATCTCAGACTGCTTAGAACAGCAATGGTAAAAAGACCTTAGAGGGCACCCAGCCAACTTCCTCATTTTACAGAGAGGGAAACTGAGGCCCAAAAAGAGGAAAGGATTTGATCAAGGTCCCACAGTCTGCTAAGCAAACTCATGTTTTAACTCCTATGTTAAAGCAAATTCTGGTATATCTCTTCTCTTTCCAAAAAAAATTTCAATCCCAAAAATGAGGCTTATGGAGGTAATTTGTCCAAAGCCATATACCTAACAGATGATGAAGCCAAGATTTGAATCCAGGACATCTCCCAGGAAGGTCTATCCTCTCACTTACTCTCATGGTGAAATTTTTGCAACTCCAAATACAAATGCAACTTCACTTTCTGTCCTTTAACTTCCTTTGAATTTACTTCTAGTTAAATTTTGCAGATCGAAAACACATTTAACTTATGTTCTCACCCAAAAATCACACTAAAATGACAGTAAAGATATAAAAAAAAAAAGGTATAAATCTAAACAAAGAAGGGAATGGGTGAGGGGACATCAGAAAACGAGAGAGTTCAACAAACTTTTAGACTATCCATAGTGAATGGAGGATTTGTAACAAAAAAAGCAGGAGGAGGAGGAGAAGGAGGGCAAAAGAAGCTGTAACCTAGAGCCTTGCATGGTCCCCAGGCAGTAGAGATATGTGGTACCTGACAGCAGGGTCACATCCCCTGGAAAGAATAACTAGATTAAAACACATAAAGGAATAGGCCTAGGAAGCATAAATCACTTGCTCAAAAATCATATAGAGCTAACAAAAGCTTAAAGCCAGGTCTTCATATTTTTGTTACCTTTCTGTAATACATTTGCTATTAGTCAGACTTCAGAGACTAATAGGATAACTCAAATAGTCCATGTCACAAAACAAGAAGGCAGAGGTGTTTCCCAAGGTCTACTTTTTGCCATCCTACACCAACTCCAAAAAAAGTCCTTTGTGTTTAGGCTCTCCCTGGTGAGAGCTTAGGCTGTTCAGACAGTGGGGGTAAGAACCCCATATTCCAATTCATGTTCCAATTATCTGATTCTATAGCTCTGAAGATGTAAGTTACCAGCACTTGACAAAAATATGACAAAGCCTGGAAATGAAAGCTTTCAAAAGCACTCACACTGTTTCAGGTCAAAGCTGAGCTCATCCTCCTTGTCTATAATGGGTGAGAGAGGCAGTTTTTCATTCCTTTTTAGAACAGAACATGCCCAAAGGTAGGTGTTGTTACATCTGTCAACCAGCTACAACAGATTCATTTTTAAATGCCAAATTACAGGACTGCCCACAGAACCAATTAAGGCATTTATGAATCTAAGGCCATTTCTTAACACACAGCAATAATGTGAGTGCCACAGCTATTCACACCCTACTCCCATTTGAACTCTTGTCCACCACTTAATTAAACATAACTATATACTCAATTTGTGTTCTTCTGATGTGCACAGAAAGTATACTGAACTAAGAGTCAGAATACTTCTAAATACAGCTCAAGCTTTGGAATCAGCAAATCGATTTGAATCCCAGTCCTCTGAATCCTAATCTCTCTGGGCCTCAATTACTTCATATGTAAAATGGGCATAATGAGAAACCTGCTGTAAGGATTGAGAGTATCCATAAGGCAACTTTGCACAGCAATAAGGCATTCAATAAAAGTTAGTTTCTTCTTTTACTGATCACCTGCTAAATATCAGGTACTTCCAACCTTAGAAGGGCTGATTGTTTTGAGGAAGTGTTTAGAGTGAGACAGGATAGATGAATGAATAATTACAATACAACACAGTACAAATAAATACAATACAATAAATGCTGCCATAGCCATTGGAACAAAGTATCACATAAACACTGAAAAAAGGGGATATTACTTCTGTCTGAAACAGGAGAGTTTCACAGACGGTATCAGAGACATAGACATTTGAACTTGGCCTTGAAGGTTGTTGAGTAGAAGTACAGCAAGCAAAGGAAAACATCTTAAACAAAACGAACTACGAAAAACAAGTTAGGGAGACATGAAAGAGAACAAATGGCTTATTTAAGCAACAGTGAGAAAACTTAGAGAAGAAGTGAATGGGTTACAAAGGAGCAGAAGATCAGCATAAAGAAGAGCCTACCCATAGGAATTTTTTGTGGAGAGAAAACTGGTATGAGAGGGAAGGATAGGCAATCATTTAAGAAAATCTTGAAGAAAATATTTACCAGAAAAGAACAGAAATAAAAATCACCATTATGATTATAAAGGATTGTAATGTGGAGGAGAGCTTGAATTTATTTTGTATGATTCAAGCGTCAGACTTAAGAATGTGGATGAAAATTAAAGACTGACACAGAAACAGCCTAGGAATACTAGTCACATACAGAGCAAAGAATTTGGAATTTAAAAGGAAATGTCTCTTCTTTAAGGGGTCAAATTAGCCCAGAAAGCTCAACGAAGAAACTCTTATCTACTAGCTAAGGAACCAGGCTTTCTCTTCCTCTCTGGGGACAGGACTTGGCTTGATGGGCTTTTGGTGCAACCAGGTTTGAGGAAGGTGCTTCCACCACTTCCTGAAGCCTTACACAATTCAGTTCAATCTCAAAAGGGAACACCAGCTCACACAGAAACAGCATAAAAAAGAAAACTAAACTAAAGCAGGCAATAGGCTTTAAGGGAAACTAGACAGTGAGCTTAAAGAAAGAGGGGCAACAAGACTGCAGAACATCAGAGGCATCAATTATCTGTTACTATGTTAATGGAGAAAGTAAACAATAGAACAGCTGCAAGACCATTATCTAAATGTCTGAGTGGTAGGAGCCACAGAGGTCTTCCAGTTCAACATCTCACTGTACAGTGAAACTAAACCAAAGAAGGGATAGGGCAGGGAAAGCTAGACCTAAAACAATTTAACAGACATTTACACTTCAGGCACACTCTTTTACTTGTATTATCTCAATTTTCCTGAAGACAAAACAATGAAGGAGGTGTTATTTTCCCAATGAGATTATAAATTCTTTGAACCATCATAATGTTTGTGTTAGTTACTCAAATGGATTTATAGAGTGAATAATGCTTTCCTTTTTGATCCCATGAGTTATAAAGAACTCACCTTGAGGAACGGGGGTTCTCTCCAGGCAAATAACATAGACTAGGAAACAGTTTCTCAATATCTCATCCCAACCACCCTACTCTCTGAGTCTGTGACTTTCCAGTGTATTAAATATTCAAAAAAAAGTATTCTATTTCAGTTCTAGTGCTGAGAACAGGAAACAGATTTGAATCAAATAAGACCATTGTCTTCAAGAAGCTCCTGTTCTAGTAAAGAAGACAAACATGGCAATCAGTGATTATCTTTGAGTCATAAAGGGTTCAAACCCTGGATCTACCCTTTGCTAGCTAAGGCAAGCGATTTCCTTTATCTAAACTCCATATTCCTTCCCTGTGAAACTGAGGGTAATATCATCAGCATAACTCAAAAGGTTATTTGCTAGTATTTGGTAAGATAATGTAGCTAAAGCACCCAGAAGAATGTGGGATCCATAGTATACATGCTTACTATGCATTAATGAATTAATGACTTATATGAGACTATCCCTTTCGTGGAAGAAGAGAGAACCTACCCAGCATTATGCTTTCCCGTAATCCTGGAGGCTTAGAAGAAATGCTGTCTGCCTGACCATGAAGATCTCATGTTCCCCAGCTCTTTGCACATTAGAACCACAAACCCCATCCCAACACTAAAAACCAGAAAGAGGAACCTGGCAGGAGCCACACAATGACTAGGGTTGAAGAAAATAGTTGTCTGGCCTGACCAAGATTGCAAAAGGAAGTCAGCAGTAGAGGAAAGCTTAAAAAACCCAAGACCTGAAATCCTACAAATGCTTAAGGTTAAAGACTAGAAAAATCTGGTTAAATATAAATATCTCTGCAAGGTAGAGCTATAATGAGAGATTGGGGCCACCAGGGATTTACAGACCCCTATGGGCCACAGCAGTTCTCCATTTCAGAGAGTCATTCTTTCAATAAAAAATATACTGCATACCTACTGTAGGTCAAGAGTTGGAGCAACAGAGGAGTTAGATATGGTCCCAAGACTTTGAAGCACTAGTGTCAGAGACTGAGATCATAATGAAAAAAGGTTTCACCACTAAGGTCCTCACAGTACTGATATTCTGCGGCTGCTGGCAGTGATGACCAAAATAGCATTACTTTTCCCATTTCCATTCTTCTCGCCAAGTTTCCCAGCCACCAAGCTTCCTCCACCTCTTCTTCAATCAATTCACCACATTCAGAGCCTGTCATCTCCAGAGGCCCTTCCCTGGGTAGAAAAGCCTGACCATGGGCCACTGTAATTTAGAATGGAAACCTGACTAAGTAACAGCAAAGCCCATAACTGACCCTACCTACAGCCTATGAGTCAAACTCTACAAAACAGTTTTAAAGACACAGAACAAGTTCTGCTGTATCTATGTTAAGCCTTTAAAGAACAGTTCTCAGAAGACAGACTTAAGTCATCTGAGATCTCAAATACTGAACACCTATTATGTGCCAGGTAACATTTTGAATACTTTACATATGCTAATGTCCTCAAAACAACTCTGCAAGGAAGCTACCATTGTCCCAATTTTACAAAGGAAAAACTGTTCACAGAAATTAAGTGACTTGCCTAAAATCACAGTTTACAGATGACAAAGCTGAAATCCATAAACAAATTGACGATGTCGGCTTTAGTCTTACTTTTTTCCACTGCCTCTCACATTTTATTCTAATAATAACCCTGTGAGGCAGGAAAGAAGGTATCAGCATATCCTATTTTACAAATGAAACTGGTGCTTAAGGAAGTGATATTACTTTCTCAGGAACAAGTCAGTAAGTGGCAGAGCCATAGCCTATATCCAGATCTTTTGCCTTCAAATCCATGCTCTTCCCACTACCCACCATTTCCTCTTATACTGTGCCTTGCAAAATGGTGTAGTGGAAATACATTTAACAGAGAGTGAGAAGTGCTGATATGTGGTCGACTCTGTAACTAACTTATGTACCACATTAAGTGAGTAATTTTCCTTCTCTTAGCCTGGGTGTTAGACTGGATAGCCCTTAGGTTCCCTTTCAGTTGGAAATCTAGGTTTTAATTAGTACCAACAAGACTGTTGGAAGTAGTTTCTCTTATTTCCTTGCCACCCAACAGTAACTCTCTGAAAGAAAAAAAAATTAACTGTTATTTATAGTACTGATAAGGTGAGAAGTGCTCAGCACCACAGAGTAGAAATTACCCATTCAATTTCATTCCTTCCTCAAACACCTAGGAGTAAACATAGAAAAGGCCACAAGCCACCTAATAACACAACATTGGCACATTCAATAAGTGGTACATCTACCAACATGCCAAGTACATCTAGGACTGAAGACTGTGTTCATGGTGGGGCCCTTCTTCCCACTGCTGTATTCACAAAACATCTATTCACTAGCTAATTTTCTGAGGTTGGGACATCAGCTCTACTTCATTTACAGCAGACCAGGCTTATTGACTTTAACTAAATCACATCAGATATAAATAACTTACAAGTGAATTTTGACTAATTAATATTATAGAATAAAAATGAAATTTAACCCCAGATGTAAACTCTTCCATGCCAAGAAATAGAAGAGGGCAAGAAGCAGGATACATGACTTTGGACAAATTACTTCCCTGTCTTGGTTTCTTTATATACAAAGTAAGGGAGAGAACCCAAACCAATTCTTAACACCTTTCCCACTGTAACCTGATAGGAGTATATAAATATTCTATATTTAGAGAATGTGAAATATGTAAAAAGCAAAAAGGAGGGAAAAGGCATCATGTTACAAATTAAAACGACCTCACAAAAGAAAAGGAAACGAGTTCACTGCCAAGGCAGAACATAAAATATGTATGCTCACATCACCTCAAATACATATTAGTTATAAAAGCAAAAAGAAACCACTATACCCCTGTGACAGCTGAAGTAAATAATTCACATAATTCCCCCAGGATAAGACTGTGGAGGCAGAAAACCATTGCTCCTGCAGTTAAACCAGAGCTGATCTGAATATGATCAAGGATCCGAGATCTGAAACAATTACTGAGAACCAGGCAAATGTCTTAAGAGGAAAGACAATACTAAGGAAGTATGCCTCCCCTTGACCTTGAAATAAAGTTCACACTGCTTTAGCCAAGCATCATTATTATCGCAAATGTTTACTTATTAATATGCTATATGATGAACTAAGCACTTCTACATACTTCATTTAATTCTCCCAACACTCTAGTAGTTATATTCCATATTTTACAGGAGTTTGAAGGTCAAAGAGCTTCAAAGACCAACATGAGAACCCCTTCTTTGACTCCAAGTTCAATGTGCTACCTCATCCCTAGTAATAATCTACCCCCCTCACTATACAGGTCCCTCACATATACCTTATCTAGTTTGAAATCACAACAACCTTGTGAGGCAGATGTTTAAGATTCCTCATGAACTGACCCCTACTCACCTTTACAATTTTGAAACGGATGCTACTGGCTACCTACCCAGCATCCACTCCCCTCTTCCTCCCTCTTCACAGATCCCTGGTTTTTGTCAGGTATTCACCCCTCAGTAGCCTGTATAACTAATGCAGTTCTCAAATTTTAACATACTACCAGAGTCATAATCACATGGAGAGCTTGTTAAAACAGATTCCCGGGCCCCAACCTAGAGTTTTTCATATAGTAGGTCTGGTACATGCCCCACGAATTTGCATTTTTATCAAGTTTCCAGTGACCACTTTTTGAAAACCACAGTCCTAAGGAAAAACTGACCCCAAACCTAGCTCCAGGGGTAGGTCTCCATCCTATACCCAAACCAAACATGGTAACCCCATTCTCCTTGCCGGTGACTAGCTCAAGGGGTTAATCACTTAGCATCTGGCACAGCCCTGCAAACTCCTGTAATTTAGAAATGGGCAAGGGGCCTAAGGCAGCCCCACAGGACTAAAGACAAGAAACTTTCTCCATTTTGAGAGAGGAAGTCGGTATCTATTTCTCTCTCTCTCTGCCTCTTTCTGCCTCTCTCCCTGTCTCTGTCTTTCTCTCTCCCTCCCCGTCCTCTCTGTATGTATCTGTATCTTTATCTCTCTCATCTGTTGGTTAACAAAGAAATTTATCACCTCCAACTGTTTCTATCAATTTACCACCACGATGGAAGGCAGCCTGGGGATAAAGGTAACGCAAGCTTTTACTTTTGTGTTATAATTTTCAATTGATATAAATTTCAATATCATATAAGCCAAATTTGAGTCAGAAATGCTTTTTACAGAATTCCAAATGATACAGAATTTGGTATTAGAAAAGGATACAAGCCATATGAATATTCTCCATAGCAGAATCTGCAAATTGGTTTGCTCAACACCTATTTTGTTTTTAAATTGAAGTATAGTTGATTTACAATATTGTGTTCATTTCTGGTATAGAGCAAAGTAATTCAGTTAAATATATACATCTATATATTCATATTTGTATTATTTTCCATTATGGTTTATTCCCTGTACTATACAGTAGGACCTTGTTGCTTATCTTTAAATCTAGTAGTTTGTATCTGCTAAACTTCTGATTGATCATTCCCCCACCCCACTGCCTCTCTGGTAACCATAAATCTGTTTTCTATGTCTGTATATGTTTCTTTTTTATAAATAAGTTCATTTGTGTCATATTTTAGATTCCACATATAAGTGATATATGGTATTTTCTTTCTCTTTCTGATTTACTTCACTTGGTATGATAATCTCTAGGTCCATGCATGTTGCTGCAAATGGCGTTATTTCACTCTTTTTTATGTCTGAGTAATATTTCATTGTATGTATTCATTGTATGTATATATATACATACATACATACACACACACACACACACACATACATATATACCACATCTTCTTTATCCATTCATCTATCAATAGACATTTAAGTTGCTTCCATGTCTCAGCTATTGTAAATAGTGTTGCTATGAACACTGGAATTCATGTTGCACTTAAATCTTTTCAAATTACAGTTTTCTTCAGATATGTGCCCAGGAGTGGTAACTCTATTTTTCTGGTTTTTAAGGAACCCCATACTGTTTTCTACAGTGGCTGCACCAATTTACATTCCCACCAACAGTGCAGGAGGGTCTCTTTTCTCCACACCCTCTCCAGCATTTGTTATTTGTAGATTTTTTAATGATGGACATCTGACCAGTGTGAAGTGGTACCTTACTGTAGTTTTGACTTGCATTTCTCTAATAATTAGCAATGCTAAACATCTTTTCACATGCCTGTTAGCTATCTGCATGTCTTCTTTGGGGAAATGTCTATATAGGTCTTCTGCCATTTTTTAATTGGGTTACTTTTTTGTTATTGAGCTGTATGAGCTGGCTCAACACTTATTCTAACCCCTTGCTACCTTTTGGGTACAACAGAGGTTGGAAGGCAAAAAAACAAACAAACAACAACAAAAAAAAAAAAACAGGGGAGGGGATGGTTCAATGGCAGAGTGCATGCTTAGCATGTACAAGCTCCTGGGTTCAATCCCCAGTACCTCCATTAAAATTAATTAATTAATTAATTAATTAATTAATTAATGTAATTGCCTCCCCCCTCAAAAAAACAAACACACACTATATTTCATAGACTCTCTTCTAAAAGTCATTTAGGTTCTGCCAATCAAATGCTCTCACACTAGATACTGATTTGGAACTACAGTGAAAGAGTGGAAAGGCTGGGCACAGGACACCCCTTTTGTTGAAAAAAGCTGCAATAGAGGCAGCATAGTTTTAGATCAATCTAGCAGTTGTAACAACAGCTTCCTGATTCTGTAGCTTCTAGATTATGGCAAAGATAGTAGTATCCTTGAGAACTTTGTTCTTTGGTACAGTTCAAAAGAATTGTTCCTGGAAGCTCAGCCTGGGTGCATTTCTTCTGCTCTCCTGAAGACTCTTAATCTCTCTGGTACCCTTTAATAAATCCTTTTTCCTTCAACTTGTTAGAGTAGATTCTGTTCCTTGCCCCTATTAGTAAGAACCTTGGTGAATAAACTGCCTTACACTAAAGATAACATATAATATTTACCATCACATTTCCATAACATCTGACCCTTTTCTTCCTTGTCTTTGCATCAACTCTTCCCTCAGTGTGGAATGTCCTCCTTCGAAATCGTCCCATATGCAAAAGTTGCCCACTTTCTCCATGAAGAGATTTACATAATGAGAAGTTAATCCCAGAAGAAAGGAAGAAAACCAGTTTGACAGAGGAGACTGAGCCCTGAAGAATGAGCAGTATGACTTCTGGGAGTGAAGGGGCAAGGAGAAAGGAGGAGGTACTTTAAGTGTAAAGAATAACATTCACATAGGCAATAAAGTACCTCTTGCCACCAAGAGTTGACTAAAAATTCAGTTTCTTAGAGCTGGGAATGATGCTATAGCATATACGAGTTTTGCTCAAAAAATTAATATTGAACACAGGTGATTTTTACAGTCAGTTGTCAGTAATTACTAAACACTAATAAATGTGCACAAAATACCACATTAGGAGATACAAGAAAATTCTCAGAGCAGAAATCACAGTCCTCCAATCTTAAAGATTTACAATGTAGAAGGAAAAAAGACATCTTTAAAAAGATCAAGGACACAACACAAGTACTATAAACAAGTGCAAATTCACATAAACAATTGTAAAGAAAAGTTTCAAGTCACTGGAGTATCTAAAAGTAAGTGTTATTCAGAGAAATTTTTCCTAAGAGAATTCATTAATTCACCAAATACTTACTAAGCATCTACTATATGCTAAAAACTGTTTTAGGTGCTGAGGATACAGAGAAGCAAGCAGACAAGGTCCTTGCTCTTATAAGGCTTAAATTCTAATCCTTAGAATTAGGAACAAAGGTTTCAAGCAAAGGGCTGTAAATTAATGCACTGGTCATTAGGCTCATTTTCACTTCCCTACTTTGTAATAATAATGATAGCGAACATTTACTGAGCACTTGTTATATTCCAGAATCTGCTAAGCGCTTTACAATTATTACCTCATATAATCCTGGTAACAAACCTATGAAGCAAGTACTATTGTTAGTACCATTTTAAGGATAAGGAAACTGAAACTACAGAGCTTAAGTAACTGCCCCCAGATCAGTCAGGAATTAACAGGGCCAGAGGATTCAAAGTTAGGTTAGTGGAAGAGATTTTGAGGTTTTAACTGTTACAAAATATAGAGGACAAAATCATATTTACATGAGATAGAGCTTTGTTAAAATGGAAAGCATGGAATTATTAATTTGGCATAAGCTTGATCATCTTTGAGGTTTTTTTCTCCTTTTCCCATAAAATGAGGGGTTAGATTCCCTAAGCAATGGTCATTTTCAGCTTCTGTTTCTATGGTTTCAGAAACAATGTGAAAAGGTATTCAGGTGCCTAGTCCACTTGTTAGTGAAAAGGTACTTTGAAAGATAACACTACACAGTTCTTACCCACCAGCTGGGACCATGTGTTTCCATGCCCTCATTAAGGGGTATATTAGCATTATATTAATTGGTATAAACAGCTGTAGCATAAACCTCCTGCAGGATAGAAGGCTGGAGGCATGAAGAACAAAGGGAAAGGCAGGAAAGCAATGATTGGCTGACCTGGATCCATCTAGGTCAGGCATGGCATTTGGTCCCTCTGCATTTCAATTTCTCATGAATGTGGATACCCAGGCAGCAGCCCAAGCCTTCCTCATTTCCATCTCAATCTCCAGGAAGAATTACAATGGGAACAAGAGCTATTGAGGCAGAGAACAGACTCTGAATATTAAAGTGCACACTAGACAGGAGCTAGCAAAAGGAAGAATGAGAAAGGTTCTCCATTTGGACCTAGTCAAACCCTAATCACTCACCTGCCATACAAGCTCTGTATCAAACAGCATCCTTTCAAAGTGCTTTCCAAATGTCTTCTATTATTCACTTCTTTCTAACCCTTTATCAGATATCTCCTATGCACCAGACTGCGCTAGGCCCATAGGAATATAATGAATAATGCACAATCCTCAACGATAGGGAACTAAATCTAATGAGGGACAAGTATATACAAAGGGATTCTTGTTATATAAGGATAACTGATATCCAAAAATGCCACTTAAGTTAACTGACGAGGGACTAAAATTTCCTAATTAAAAAAAAGGATAGATTAAAAGTTGACTGGGCCTTTAATTTATTAAGATATATATAAAACAAAACTTTGTAATTTGTAATTTAACAAAATTTAAGCTGTAATTGCCACAAAGGTAATTCTTAAACCAAAAAAATTTGTCATTTCACATTGGGCTTTCAAAACACATTGATAAAAGGGTCAATTTTGTAAACGTACTCAAGAGTTTCACCTACTTGTCCCAAAGGACTTTCTTAATCCTTTTGTTGCTCAAATCACTGTCCTCTGAATCTCCTATTATGTTATTACTCACGTTAATTTTCCCTTCAATTTTAAACTGGTCTAACTTTACCTAATCTTCATTTGTCAATGATTCATGTGTGTGTGTGTGTGGTTCAAGCCATTCTCCAATATCACTTTATTTCAAATTCACTACATTTTTCATGTTTTGCACAAATTTCCGCTTTCATTTTAAAATCTACTTGCATCATATTGTTGGATGTTAATTATCCTACCATTAGAAATGCACTTACTGACAAAGAGGGTGAAGTGGACAGAGCCCAATGGTGAGCAAGGAGGGATGTTTGATTGGGAACTAAAATCAGTTCCTATGGATAACAAATGAGTATCTATGCATCTAATTATAGTGCAAAGGATGGAAAAGAAAGCTATGGAAAAAAATTTTTTAAGCTTAATACATATTTGTTGAGTGGGTAGATGAATTATTTTACTCAATAATTCAACAAGTATTTATTGAGGGCCACTACATGCCAGACACTGTTCAAGATACTGAGTATATGGTAAGGAACAAAACAAAGTACTACGCTGTCTTAGTCCATTCAGGCTCCTATAACAGAACACCACAAACTAGGTGGCTATAGACAACAGAAGTTTACTTCTCACAGTTCTGGAGGCTGAGAAGTTCAAAATCAAAGCACCAGAAGATTCAGTGTCTGGTAAGAATTCTTCTCCTGGTTCATAGAGAGCCACTTTCTCACCATGTCCTCACACGGTAGAAGGGGAGAGGGAGCTCTCTGGAGTCTCTTTTATAAAGACACTAACCCCATTCATGAAGTCTCCACCCTCATGACCTAATCACCTCCCAAAGGCCCTACCTTCAAGTATCACTACATTGGGCATTTGGATTTAACATATGAATTTGGGTGAGACACAAATATTCAGTCCATAGCATAACTTCAAGGAATTTATAATCATGAATGGGCAGCTGAAGGCTGGAAGCCTATGTGGAATAAATGGCATCCCAACTGGATCTTGACTAGCATAGAGGAAAAGTGAATTCTAGGCTGAAGGAACAGAGTGATACGACATTTGAAAGTGAATTAAACTTAGTCGTTTAGAGAAGGATTAGGGTCATAATCTGGATAGGCTTTATCCAATCAGTTGAATGACCTCAAAAGCAAAACTAAGGCTTCCCTGCCAAGGAATTCTACTAGTTCTGTTTCTCTGGTAGAAAACTGATACAGTGATTTTAGGCAAATTATGGAATATCATCTTAAATTTTATAATGAACACTAAGGAGTAACATGGGGGAAATGTTTGTAAGTGAAGAAAAAAGGCAAATGACAAATTTAAATCTACACTGTCACTATAATTATATAAATAGGTATGTTTACATAATAATAAAAAAAGGAAACGAGTTTATTCATTTGAGTGATAGAATTGTGCCTGAATTTTAAATTTATTAACAATGTTACAAAATAGAGTTCTATTTTTAATGGAAGACAGTAACATTGTATGTGTTAAGCTTTATTAGGATTATGTGGTACTTTAAAGAAACTCATACTAATCTAAAAGAAAACTGCCAATTTTGAAATGTTGCTTTGCATCGTACTAAAAAGAATGAATTCTATGCAATGAAATATGCCAACAAAGGCCTCAATACAATGCCATTTTTCAATAACATGTAATTCCTCAACTCAAATGAAATGAAGAAAGACCCAAAATAGCAAAGGAGCTGGTGATCAGCTTAAGATTTTTTCACATCCTTAGCATCAGGGCATGCATTCATCTTTGACTCAGGTCAGAGATACTTGCACTAGGCAGCTAAATATTTAACACAGTGAGGTTTCTTCTCTCCTTTCCTCTCCCAACACCAGACATTGAAAGGATTCTTATATGTTTGCTAAACTTAAGTACAGAAGTCATATGGACCTCAATTTAAATGCTGGCTCCACTTTCATTCATTCAATCAAAAAACATTTACAGAGTGGCTACTATCTATATGCCAGGAACTGTGAATACAACAGGGATCAAAAAAAGATACTTTTTATTTTAAAGAAAGGGATACCATGTTAAAACTCTTTCTCTTTAGGGTGTCATGCCTTAAAAAAAATGATTCTCCAGAGCTTAGGGTCTAGCATGGTAGACAGACATTAATCAAGTAATGCCACAGAACAGTGGGTAACAGTATGAATGTTAAAGTGTTTAAGGGTGAAGTGTAATGATGTCTGCAACTTATTTTGAAATGCTTCAAAATAAGATGGATTGATGACTAGATTAAGAGATGGATAGTCAATAAAGCAAATACAGCAAAATAGTACAGAATCTAAATGAGTTTATAGATGCCCACCATACATACTCCCCTCTCAATATTTTATTATAAAGAATTTTTAGATATACAAAATAGTTTAAAGTGTACGTGAAACAGTTTCAAGAGGAGTCAACCTAAAGGAGGAATTTTTTTTCTCAATAAAAAAATTCAACCTTTGACCTAGAGTTCTACTTAGATATTTTAGATATCCAGAGACACTCTCAAAACCACCTGAAAACTTGGATTAATCAATTTAGTCAATTTATTCCTCAATATTTATTTGCTTGTTGGTTTTAGATAACAATGATAGAGAACATTCTACACTCAAGACATTATGCTAAAAGTACTGGTTCATCTCCTCATTCTAGCACCAAGGGGTTGGGGATTCAGGCAGCCACTATTTGTCTCTGTCTATAAAGTCAGATTTATTAATCCCTTCTCAGTCTCTCAGGATTAACTAGGATATTGCATAGGGTAGCATTTTGAAAGATCTCTTCCAACCACTCCAACTTCATCTCCTACCATTCATTCTTGCTCCCTCTATGCACCAATCATAATGTCTTTTGTTTAGTTCCTCTATGTTGAGGTAAACCAGTGCTATCCAATAGAAATATAATGCAAGCCACTAACACAAGCTACATATGTAATCGTAAATTTTCTAGTAGCTATGTTTTTTAAAGTTAAAAAAGAAAAGCACAGTTTGCTCTCATCAGATCAGCTGAAAAGCCAAATTTGAAGAAGGGTCTCCTGGGGAGGAATCCAGAGCCCTGGGAGAGCATTCTGCTGCTCAGGTGGGACCCCCCAGGCACCTCCTACCTCCTTGACCATGGGGTCCAGGATGGCAGAAGATGGGGGCAGCTGCCTGGGTCTTGGGAGTTCTGGAGGGGAGGAGAATCCTCTACAGTGCCCTAAACTCAGGAAGTCTGGGAAACCCCAGCACAGGGGGAGGTGGGAGAAAGAAAATTAAAAAGAAAAGGAAAAGAAAAGGGGGGGGGGAGGGGAAGGGAAGGAAAGAAAATTAATTTGAAAATATATTTAACCCAATTTATCCAAAAGATTAGCATTTCAACATATAATCAACATAAAAACTTAATGAGTTATTAATTAAGTTCCTTTTTCAGTACTAAGTCTTCAAAATCTGGTATGTATGTTACACTTATAGTGCATTTATATTTGAATCAGCCACATTTTAAGTGCTCAGTAGCCTACTAGCTCGTAGCTACCATACTGATCCTCATAGCTTTAAATTTTTCCCTACTTTTAGGGCCTCTGTGTGCTTAAAATGTTCCCTCTGCCTGACATGCTCTACACTCTGCTCTCTGCATGACTGATATATACTTATCTTTCATATTTTATTCTAAAAGCATCATCTCTACAATGAGGACTTCCCCTTATCCAAAATTCTCTATACTATTCCTTTATTTATCTTTTGCAGGACTTATCAAAACCTGCAACTACTTAACTGTACATTTAATGCTTTTCTCTGTACTCCCCTCGGGAATGTAAGCTTTATAAAAGCAATGTCAAGGACCATTTCTGTATTGTTTATGATTGTACCCCAGTACTAAGCACATGCTTGGCACACAGGAAGCAATTAACAAATATCTGTAGACTAATTAAGGAATAGATAAATAGAAGCACTGTAGAGATGCATTAGATTTGTAAGCATGTGAAAGTGTGTGTGTTTTGCCCCTACTCTACCAGCTTACACACAAGAGTATACTCAGCAGCCATTCCCAAGTGTCCTGGGATTTTTACAAAGCAGTCAACTTCAGATAATTCTCTGGCAAGGGGCAATAGATAGAAACATGATTTTTGGAAAGAGAGTGAACTGCAGATAGCTTTTAACATTCTCCAAGGAAACCAGGAATTTATTTAAAGTCAAGAGAAAATGAAGAAAGTGCCACTAGTCAAGGCAGCATCCAAAGGATCAGGAACCAATACCAGATTTGGAGACAGAAAAATGGATTAAAGAGTCCACTTTGCAAACTCCCAGCTGTATTATCATGGACAAGTCACTTAACTTTGTTCCATCTATAAAAATATGATGCCTTAAGGGTAGAATTAAATGAGACTATATATGAAAGTGTACTAAAAACAGTAAAGCCTAAATATATATTAATTGTCTCTAGGCTGCTTAGGAAACTTAGACTTTCAAAAGTCTGTCATTGTGAATTTTTCCTCTTTGCTCATCTAGTTTCTTGCTTTAAGTTACTTTGCAGATTATATACAGACAACTTCTTGAACTGATCAAGCAAAATCTATCCAGATACCAAAAAAAATCTCAGACTCTGGACTAGTCAGATAATTACACATGGGAAAATAATCTTGAATGAAAGAAAATGTTATAAAATAGTAATTCTCCAACAGGTGAATTGTTGGAGACTCTCTTAGGGAGACTAAGAATCCTTTCAGCTATACCAGGTCCCTCTGTACCCATGGCCCAAGCTGGAAACTTAAATTTTGTTCCTCTAGCCCACTGAGAATTGTTTCCGTAGTGAAACATTATTACTGATGGGCTACGGTGCTCATGGACTATGCTACCATGGACTAATGGTGAGGGCAAGGAGGAGGAAGAGAGGAGGTAAAAAAAAACACTGTCATGAAATATTTGAGCTGGGAAGCTAGCATCAAATTTAATACATCTATGTGACACTTAAGGAAATCTGAGGCTCTTGGTAGTTAAATGACTTGCCATGGTTACACAGTAACAATCATAAAAATTCCAACTTGATCTCTCTGCTCCTAAACTTCCTCATCTGTGAAATGAGTAAAAATCAGCATCTCTCTTATAGGATTATTCTGAGGAGTAAATGAAAAATCAGATGTAAAGTACTTGGCACTGTGAAAGTCCCCAGTAAAAGGTCAGCTGTAATGATGCTGAGGATGATTTGTTCCTGATGTCATTTATCCCCAACATACAGTGAGGCTGGGGGGAGGAGGTGAGAGGCAGGAAGATTACCACCCCGAACTCACTTTTAAAAAAGGTTAGAAGGAAATAGACAAAATGCTACTACTGGTTATCTTTCTACAATAAAACTCTGATAGATTTGTTGTTGTTCTTGTTTTACCTTTTATTCTTCTGTATTCTCCAGGTTTTCCACAAGAATCATGTATTACTTTCACAATAAAAGAAACATAAATGTATTTAAAAGCAAACAAGAAAGTTTGGGTAGACACTCAGAAGTGGAAGTATGACTGTCTTACACGACTTTAGCTTGCTGGACCCTAGTTACCAATTCCTGAAAATATATACATATCTTTTTCAGTGTTTAAGGAAAATCCTAGAAAATGCCCACAGAATCTTAGAGCTAAAAGCACTTTTATAGGTCACTTAGTCCAAACTCCCAACTAATAGCCAACATCAGTATAAAGCACTTTACAGCTTATAAATTGCTGTGCATTTATCTATGGCACTCACCTGATCCTCGTAACACTGTAAAGGTATAAGATAACTATGGTGTATTATAAGAAGATGAGCTCAAGTGAGAAGTACTGGTCTTTGAACCATAGCTATGTTGTACAGCCTCAGGCAATTCAATTAATTTCTGTTTTCTCTTCTATAAAATGGACATAAAACAAAACCTGTCCTAGCTAAACTAGGAGTTGTTGAAAGAATAAAGTGAAACAACATTAGTGAAAGTACTCTGTACACTATCCTAATGGCCCTTCATCACCTGGGCCTTGCCTTCCTCTCTGTTCTTACCACTCCCCACCTTACCCCCCATCCTCTAAGTGTACAAACTACTCAGGGTTCCCCAAACATGCTCTCAGGCCTTCCAGCCCTCAAACTCCTCTCTTTCAGGAAGGTCCTCCTTCTCCCTTCTTTCTACCCCTCCCCCACTATCTTGGTTAACCCCTGCTCATCTCTCAAAACTGAACTTAGATGTCATTTCCCTCGAGGTTTGCCAGGCCTCTCCCATTTCAGGTGAAGTAGATGCCTTTCACATAGCACCAGTATATATTTTCATGTCTCATTTTTGTCTCGATATGGTATAATTGTCTACAGACATGTTTGTTTCTCAAAACTAAACTTAAAGGTAGAGACCAGGTATGATTCAGCTGTTTCTTCAGAGCCCATGACAATGCCTGATGTGTGTTTAGCAAATGAATGCCTTAATATGTGTTTAGCAAATGATTGAACTTTAAGTAACAATAAAATATTAGTTTTCATATAATAAGTACAAAAGATGTTTATGCAAAATATTATAACAAAAGGCAGTACTTTTCAATGTTGGCTGCATATCAGAATCATCTATAAATCTTCAAATATAGGGATTCCAAAACATTTGATTAAGGTAGACTTGAAATAGAGCCCAGGCAACTGTAATCTTTTCAATATCTTCACAAGTAGTTCAAATGCATAGCCAAATTAAAAATCACTGCTATACATAACTGTAATCATAAAATTACAACAATTTTACCTAACATCTTACAATTCATTTTCACATACATTATTCGTTTAATCTTCACAACAACCCTGAGAGTTAAGTATTATTTTTATTTTCCAAATGAAGAATTAGAGATTTAAATAAGCTAAGTGTCCAGGTAGGTCTTTGCCTAATTTCAAACTTAGTGCTCTTCCTTCTACATCTATCCCCTTCCCTAGAAAAATGATAAATAATACTGCAGCAATATATAAAGTACTATGGGGACAAGGGTTCAAATGAGAAAGCCATCAATCCCAGCTTTGTGCAAATCAAGGAGAGAATAAGGAAAGCTGGGCCTTGAAAATATAGGCAAGCAGATGAGGGTGGAAGCCACACATATACTATCACTGTCATTTATCATCCCAAAAGGTCCAGAAGGCTGGTTCTATAAATTAGAAAAATGTTCTTGCCAGTCTCAGTTAGTACTTATACAGTATAAAAGCGAAAGGGACATTGGAGAGGATTAGAAATAGAAAAGTAGAAAAAAAACCCATAAACAAGAATGAATGTCTCAATGCTGCATGCAAATTACCACACCTTGACTCAAAGAATAAGAGCCAAAACATAATGTACTTTTTATAATAAAGACTTAGATCAATTTCAGAGAATTAATCAACACCAAACAAAATCATAATAAGGGAGCAACGAACCTCTGGTTCTTTCTGGACTTATTACTATACTACTCCTCGAGAAAGGACAATCTCAAGGATCTTAGCACATAGAAGATTTCTCCCATCTCACAGACTGGATGGGAGAGTGGAAGAAGTTACTTATGAGAGATTAGGCTTAAGACAAGAGCAGAAAAATGTATTTCATTACGTTATTAAGTTTATGTTGGCAAAGGAAAATGAATATTCAGGTCAGAATACTGGATAAAGTCTGATCTCTCGACTTCAGTAGAGAAGTGTCACGCTGTAAGTCTGCAACATCATGACCATCTGACAGTTTTATTAGCAATTGTTTTTGTAGTTCAAACCATGCACTTTAGTCAGGATTTTCTTAGGGAGAAGAGGTTAAAGAGGCTAGAAAGCAATCTAAAAGGACATTTCTAGTGCCCAAAGTTTAGTTTGATAAAGTTTAAAAGGCAATATTATATAGTGGCAAAAATAAACTACTACATTTAGATTCAAAAAAATGTAGTTTTAAACCAATAGTCATTTCCTAACGATGTGCCTTCGAGCAAGCCAATATTTCTATGATCCTAACTCATAAAACAGAAATATCTATCTCACAGAGCTGTTGCGAAGACTGAACAAAAAACACCAGGTAAAGATGCTACTCCTTTCCCTGTATGAATGATAAATGTAAACCTATGTAAATCTTTATTCACTAGTCCTTCTACGCACAAAAAAAAAAAAAAAAAAAAAAAGAGAGAGAGAGACAGCAGGCTAAATGAAGGAAAATCTTAACTCTCACAGCAATATACTTGCAAAAAATTCCTGTAGAGAAAAATTAAAGCAGCCAGGATAAGGAACATAACACATAACTGCTGGTATCAGATGGATATGGACTAGAACTGAGGTTCACCAATTATTTTCAGCAAAACCCTGAACAAGATCCCTTTGCCAGTCTGAGCCTGAACTTCCTAATCCATGAAATAGAGATACTAGCAATCATTTTACATGCTTATTTCGAAGACTAGAGAAATCTCACATCTCACATAGTATATGGTACATAACAGTTGTTCAATAATGTAAGCTGCTATTAATAAGTTTACCACCACCTAACAACTAGGTAACAATATATACTTCTCAAAGGTGTCTTTATAGTCAATGTTTCTGTTGTTTCATAAACTTGTAAGCTTGTCATAATAGTTGTTACTATCCTCATTTTACAGTTAGGACAAAAGGCACAGAGATAAAATTACTTCCGCAAAGTCATGCAGTGATACAGAGACTAAATTAAGATCTGACTTTCTCTAGGTTTAATTATCCCCTCCATCCCAAATTATAACATTAGCCCTTAGGAATTAGAATGATATCTGTGAAAGAGCATATTCTTTTTGATAACCTTAAACTTCTCTCTTTACTGTAAAAAAAGTTTTTCTCATTACTTTCTAGTTATGGTTTGGAAAGATAAAAAAAGGGGAAAAGGAAATTCATTAAAACCAGAAACAACGAAATTGAGAATTACATCAAAGTAGCAACTGCTAATTCTATCTTGACTTTTGTTTTAGTCTTCCCCAATAACAACATCAACCTCTGAGTTTAAAAAAAAAATTAAAGTCTGCTTATCAAAATAATGTTTGCTTGATAAACTACTGAAAAATTGAGGGAAAAAATTAGAAAGACAGCTTTCCCCCAGGTTTATGAGTATACATCACTTTATCCCTCTATTTAATCTCTTCATTTCAGCATTTATCATACCATGTTACAATATCTTTAACTCCTTCAGGACTTGAACCACATCTTATGTATATCTGAACATCCTGTCCCAGCATAAGACCTAGCACATGGTAGAGAAAGACTCAATAAGTGTTCGTTTATAAATAAATGAATCAACAAATGAAGCCAATCTCCCTGAGGGAAGTAAGGAAAAGAAAAAACTGGATATGGTATCTTAGCGCTAATAAGAAAGTGAAAGAAGTAAAATATTAAGAGCTTCATAAGGAAGAAAAATCTTTGTGTGGAGTCAAAAGGCCCTTGTATGGCTTTAAGTATCACTAGAGAAAGACAAAAAGCACAGGAGATCCGGAAGAGATAGTTTCAAGTTAAAAGGTTCAAAAGTTAGGGTGCTTTATTAGACTTGCAAAACCAAGTTGCAAATTCCCAAGAAACTATCCTGGGCTAGGATATTTCAACTGCAGTTTTCAGATCTTGGCTGAAAGAAAAAAAACTGGAAAAATCCTACAGGCTTTGGTGGACAAAATATACACTAAAAGGGAAGAAAAGCTCAATCTAAAATAAATCCTTCAAAATGTTAGAATCCACTTGGATTTGCACATTGGAGTGTGGTTCCTCTTCCTCCTGAGACCTATTCTTGAATCAACCCCCAGTGTAGCAGCTGGCAGTAAATGGGATTAAATCATTTTATATTATTCACTCAACAAATATTTGAGTGCCTGGTATGTGCAGGCACTGGTATTCTAGGCCCTGGGATTAAAGCAGTAAACAAAACAAAATTCTTTGCTCTCAGGAAGCTTTCAATCTAGTGACAAAAAATAGATGATATGCAATGGAATGGACTGGACTGGAGTGGAACGGAATAGAACAGAGTGGACTGGAATGGAGCGGAACAGAACGGAATGGAATGTCAGGCAGTCTGTGCTATGGAAGAATAAGGAGGAAGGGAGGTGGCAAGGAGCTGGTGTTATCAAAAGCAGATCTTTGAGTCCAGTGATTCTGAAAAATTTTCAAGCATCAGAATCACCTGGAGGGCTTGATTAAAGCCGAGATTTGGGGTCCCCAATCTTAAGAGTTTTTCATCTGTAGATCTGAGATGAGACAAATGATTTGCACTTCTAACAAATTCCCAAATTATGTTGATGCTGTTGATGCAGGGACTACACTTGCAGCTAACTGTTCTAACCCAAAGCAGTAGGTAACCGCTAACTCATGGCTCTTGACTTGCTTCTTCATTCACACACTCATTTCAAACATTTATTCAGTGCCAGGGACTTTGCTAGGCACTAAAACTAAACAGATCCTGCCCTCAAGAAATGAACAAGTTAATGGAAAAGACAGGTACAAACTCAAATATTTGCAACAGAGTGCTATAGACACCTATAAGAGTGGTCTGTATGTGAGCCAGAGGATGGCAAAGCCACTCCTTCTACGGAGGTAACAGGCAGAGAAGAGACTAAGGGACTGACTCCCAGAGATCCAACAAGCACTTATCCACACGAAGGTAGTGGGTGACATTCCAGGCAGAAAAACAGCACATGCAAAAGTACAGATGAGAAAAGGGTGGCAGGGGAGTTACAGAAAGCAAGGCTGTAAAGGCAGGCAGCACTCTAATCTCTGAGAGCTTCTTTTTTGTGTGAAAGAGTTTAAAATTTTATCTTTGGGCAATACTAGTTGGGGGTGGGAAGAAATTATTAGGTATTGTTTTACACAGATCTCTCTGGATATACATTGCCCTCTTTTTAGAAAGCACTCCTTCCTCTAAACCTAGCACAGGGCCTTGTAACATACTCTTATTAAATATACATTGAATTGAACTGAACTAAACAAACTTTTTGTCAAGTGCTATCTTATGGATGAAAGGCAGGTCACCACCTCCCCTGCAGGAGTCACTTTGGCCAGCACAAGACTTGTAAAACAGGTCCAGCAGCCTCAATTATTGCAAACTACTCCCTGTACAACTGGAGTCCCCCAGAGACTAGGGCAGGACTTCATTGTTTACCTGTCTACCTCACCCATTAGACTTTGAGCTCTTTGAAGACAGGGAATGTCTTAATAGACTGTGAATCCCCAGAGCGTTAGCTGGAGACCTGAAACATGATAACTCTCCAGAGCCAGTTAAATGAATGACTGAATAAGCAAATTAACCAGATAGACCCATGTGCTCCCATAAGTAAGAAAATGGATAAGCTTCAGGAAATGTTTCAGGGTCCGTGATTCAAAAACCCTTTTTGAGAAGGAGAGTTTCTAGTTGAGGTGAGGTGGATTTCAATATGCACTTGATTTAGGATTTCCCAAATAGGAAAAAATTGTTGTAAGTGCTGTGGTAGAAATGCTACCAAGCCTCTGACAGACTCAGTGAGAAAGTTTTGCCTGAGAGGAGTATGGGGGAAGATACCAGCAAAGACTTCACAGTGTGGGGGATTCTTCAGTGGAGTCTTGAAAGCCAAGTAGGTGGTGGATACCTGCTTGCCTCTAGGGCATAAACTCCTGGAACCTTAAGACCTGCTCAAGGTCACACAGGAAGTAGGTGAAGTCACAAGGTAAGACCAATGAGGCATCTGTGTACTACTGACTCCTGTTTTCTCCTGACAAAGTTGAGAGTGAGCCCAAAGACATAGTGGGCAAAGTTAAAGATTTTTTCTCAGGTACAATTCTTAAAATAATGCCTAGACTAGTGAATTTGAATTTTTATTGGTAACTAACTAAGTACTAACCTTTCCCTTCACCTTTCATAGTTCAGGGGGAAAAGTGTAAGATAGTTTTACCATACAGCAAGCACTTTGCTCCCAACACCCACAAACACCTCAAACTTTTCAAGTATTCTCGCAAAACACTCCCAGCAATGTTTATTGTGAAAATATTCAAGACAGTAAAGGCTATAATAATGTCCTTTGAAATGGAATAATGCACATAAAATAACTGTAATTCTCCTTTCCCTGTTTGTTTCCTAACTTCACAAGTTAGAGTATTCCCGGGGTGGGGGAGGGGCAGCAGAAGTCAAGCACTATCCAGTCGTATTTTGGAAAGAGTTGACTCCTATAGGTGATCCCCCTCCCGGCCTGGACAACTGTGATTTTTTTTTTTTTTTCTGTACACAGTGAATCCGACGCCGCCCTGCTAGGGTTCCTCGTCGCGGGCCAAGGCTGGGCCCAGAGGACCGCAAAGTTCGGGAGGGAGTCGCTCCCGGACGGGACCTGTCGGGTCTCCCGGCCGCTCCCCTCCCGCCCTCCCCCGGGACCCCGGCGTCTGAAACCGGCGGCCGCGCCGGTGAGCGCACAGGGGGCCTTTGTTGGTCCGAGAGAAGCGGCCAGCCTGGCGGGGCGACGCGGCCAGCCTGGCGGGGCGACGCCCCCGCCTCACCTCACCTGGCGCCGCCGTCCGCCCGGCCCCGCCGCGGGGAATGAATGGGCCCCGGCCCCCAACCCCGCGCCCCCCCCGACCCCGGCACCCCAGCCCCGCACCCTGCGACGCCAAGGATACCGGGCGGGAGGCTGGCTCTCACCTTCCGCGCTCGCTCCGCTCGACTCGGCTCCTCCTCCTCCTCCACCCCGGTGGCGGCGGCCCAGCCGGGGAGCGAGCGCGCGAGTGTGCGCGAGGGGCCGCTTCACTTTCTCCCTCCAGCAGCAGCAGCCGCCGCCGCCGCCGCCGCCGCGCGCTCGGCGCCTCCCCCACCCGCTCGTGCCGGGGAGTCCACTCAAGACAGGGCGTGGGTGGGAGGATCAGCGACGGTCAGGGGGACCCAACGGAGCTAGGCTACGCCGCTGAGGGGCTGCGTGCTCGGGGAGTGGGGTTCGAAGATGTGATGGGGCTCGGGTGGCCTTTGGGCGAGGAGGTAGGGAGACAGAGTTCTTCGAGGAGCTCCTGAGTGCGCGGGGCTCCGCGAAAGAAGGGCCAAGGGTCAGAGGGAAAGCGTCTGTGGAGTAAGACAGCAGAGCCTGTGAGGGAGGCGGCGGGAGGCGCGACGGACGAGTCGTGGAGGAGGGGTGTGTGGGGGAAGCCGTGAGGGGGCGTCTACAGTACTGCCCACACCTTGGACTCCAGCTGCGGTTACGGCTGGGCCACCTCCCGCGCCTCAGCCCAGCTATTGTAAGCCTCCGGGCCTGCGGACCGCCTCTCTCACCGGCCCCCGCCCCCTCCCCCGCGAGGCGGAGGCGCCGGCGGAGCCGGGCCGGGCCCGCCCCGCCTCCCGCAGGTGGGAGGGGGCGGGGAGGGCTGGACGGACCCACGTGAGCGAGGCCAACCCAGGAGTGGGGGAGGGCGAGCTCCTAGGATGACGTCATCGGCGCGTGACGCCAGCGGCAGGGGAATCACTCGGCTGCCGCGTGATGTCATTGTGCCCGAGTCTCTTTTCGAGTCTTTTTTCCAGACCCGCGCTCCCTGCTGCTGCAGGGTGCTTTGACCCAGCCTTTCTCCAGGAAGGTTTTGGAACGGTTTCAGGGGGCGTCAGTAGTGTAGTCAGGGTCGAAAAAGACGGCTGACCCCCTAGTCTTGGGGTCCTCTTCAGGTTACAGAGCACCACCGCATCCGCTAGCTCCTTGCCAAGCGTTGAATTTGGAAACTACCCCATCTCCAGTCACCTCAGAGCCAGACATTTATTATACGGGTTTTTTTTTTTTTATGGTGGGGGGGGGCAAAGAAATGATAATGGAAGTTTCAACTATTGTGAACTGACCGAAAGGGGGGCTTCCTTTCCCGATTTTCTCTACCACGGAGGCTACATTCAACGCAAACCTTTTTCCTGAGCTCATACTGTTTTCCAGTGTCTCCAACGTGTTTCCCAATGGAATGCTTGCATACTCCACCGGTACCTCAAATTCCACATGCCCAAAACTGAAACAACACGAGAGACTAAGGGTTTGGAATCAGATTACTTTGCGTCAAATCCCAGCTGTACAAATGTTAGTGATAGGACCGTAACATTTCTAAGCCACAATTTCTCCCTAAGTAGTACCTGTATACCCTTAACTTGATCTCTCTAACATAAGGATAGTAAGTACAATTTAGCATGTATTATGCCCTTTGGAATGTTGGTTATTCCTATTACCATTTTACCCCAAACTTGCGTCTCTTGTTACTTCCTGGTCTTTGAATGGACCACCATCAAGCAGTCCACTAAGCCAGAAACGTGACTATAGCCCCCATTCTTCCTCTCACCACACTTAGCTAATGGGTCACCAGTTCTTGCAGAGTCTCCTAAATATTTCTCAAGCCCTTGCCCTTCTCTTCACTCACTACCATCAACTAGACAACTGGAGCAGCTTTCAGCCTCTCCAGGTTCAACCCATTCATTCTTCCTGGTAACCAGAGTTGCCTTTTAAAACTACAAATCTGATGCCTTCCCCTGATTAAATACTCTGAAACACTACTGTTGCTTTAAGGATGAAATCCAAATTTTTTAACTTGACCCTGTACAACCTTGGTGACTTTCTAACTTCGTCTCACATGGTATATCTTTTGTTCCAGCCACACTGAAATGCTACTTAATGTTCTTTGAACACATGTTTCTTCATGTCTCTGAGCCCTTCTCTATCTCACTGGCCAACATCTATTCATTCTACAAAGCCCAACGCAAACGTCCTGTTCATTTGTTCATTCAACTAATACTTTTTAAATTTCCATGTGCCTTCACAATGCTGTAATCTTACATTACTTCCATGCCTTTTATGGCATGTAGCACATAGTGTAGCAACTGTATTTGTGTGTTTGACGCCCTGAGCTCCTTGAGAGCAAGTCATATTCCTACCCATGCTATCCGTATCCCCGGCATCTAGAATAGTGCCTGACACATAGTAAGAATCGGTGTTATAAAAATGTATTTAATAAATGCTAGTGTAATGCTTATCATGTGCCAGATACTGTTCTAAGCACTATCTCTTCTAAGTATCTAACAACCCTTTGAGATAGACTCCTGTTCCCCCTCCCATTTTATTGGTAAGGAAACGGAGGTGCAGAGGGGTTAAGTAATTTAACCCAAGATCATAACCCAGTAAATTAATTCTAATCTAAACTGTTATTGCATGGTCTCGGTAGTGGGTAGAATAATGGCTCCCTAAAAATGTTCACATCCTAATCCTCAGAACCAATGAATATGTTACTTTCCATGACAAAAGGAACTTTGCAGGTGTAATTAAATTAAAGATCTTGAGATAGGTAGGTTATTCTGGATTATACAGGTGGATTCAGTGTAATTACATGGATCCTTAAACAGAAAAGGAAGCAGAAGAGTGAGGAAGAGGTAAATTAGATTACAGATGTCAGGTGTGATTAATGTGAAAAGCACTCCACCCACCTTTTGAAGACAGAGGAAGAGAGCTACCAGCTAAGGAATAAAAACAACTCCAAAAGCTGGAAAAGGCAAGAAAACAGATTGTTCCTTGGAGTCTCCAGAAAGGAACAGAGCCATTCTGACACCTTAAATGTGTGTTGTATCAAGCCACTACATTTACATCTGTGATAGTGACAGCAGCAATAGGAAACTAATACAGTCTCAAATCAAGGATGACTGCTCTATGCTAACAAGTAGGAGGAGTTACTTGCTAGAGGTGCAAGGTTCATAGTTGCATCCACCCAAATGTCTCCATCCCAGGCCTCAGGGTCCCACTCCCTACCTGCAGGAACCCTGGCTTTAGCATGAGAGAATAGTCAAGGGATCTCTGACACCCCAACTATTACATTCTGGGCCTGATTTTCAGTATATTCTGTCCTCCAGTGCAGGAAAAGAGGGTTTTAAAAAAGTCTTCCATGGAGGTCTTCTGCATCTCATACATGTCCTAAATTGATATGTGGATGACCTGAGCCTGAAATTTTTTGTCTTCAGGGCTTTTAAGATAGTTAACAAAATCCAGCCAATTCCATGAATTCTAATTAACATTACCCTCATGCCAGTATATTCAAGTGCTAGAGCATGCATTCTCATTGAGGACGATATCCTCTTCCCATTCCCCCAAGAAAGTGAAAATTTGTTCTTAGGTGGGCAGAAAACATCTTAGATTTTACAGTGGTTTGTGGCCTCCAAAGCTCAACCCTGTTTGACAAAATCTTATTCCTTAGTGTTTCATTTCTCTGGCTAGGGACAATTTATTGACTTATAATTTGTATATAACATTGTATTCATTTTGGGTGTACAACAAAATGATTTGATACATATATATACTGCAAAGTGACTGCCACCATAAGTTCAGTTAACATCCATCTGTATAGTTACAATTTTTGTCTCTTGTGATGAGAATTTTTTAAGTATTTTATTTATTTTTATTTATTATTGCATTATTTTATAATTTTTTGGCCAGAGGGGAGGTAACTAGATTTATTTGTTTTCAGTGGAGGTACTGGGGATTGAATGCAGGACCTCATGCATGCTAAGCATGTGCCCTATCCACTTGAGCTATACCTTCCCCCCGATGAGAACTTTTAAGTCTACTCTCTTAGCAACTTTCAAATATACAAAAACAATATAGTCACTATGCTGTATATTATATCCCCAGGATTTATTTGTCTTATAACTTGTACCTTTGGACCACCTTCACCTCTTTTGCCCACCTCCCCACCCAAGATACATTAAATTTAATTTTTCTCCTTAGAGGGGGCAGTATTTTTTTAAATAGTTAAGAATCCCTGTGCTAGAGCTACTACACAATCTGATGTACCCCTTATTCTTGTACTTCCAGTCTTCCACACGTGAAGACCTTAGCTGTTGTGACAGCACAGCATATCAGGGGCTATCACTGTTCAACTTACTACCAATAGAGTCCTTGTTGCCATTGTTCAGTGAGTGATTTGGTTCCAGAATCCCATCCTGAGGGTGTACACCTAGGGTCACTCCTGGTACCAAACACCAAGTTTAGGTTTCCCACAAAGCAGAGCCTGAGATAAATACTTGGGTTCAGGTAGTTTATTTGGGAGGTGATCCTAGGAAACAGAAACGAGACAAGGGAAAGGTGTTCTGTTCTGGGAGGCATTCTGTTATTGAGGGTCTCACTTCTGCCAGAACCTCAGAGAAACATACAGAATGCCTCCCAGAACAGAACACCTGAAAGATGAGAGCTTTTATCCACTGGTTTGCATCCTTCACTGGATGACAGTTGTCCCCAGGGCTGTTGATTCCCATGGACCTAGTGGCTTTGCTTGCAGGTCTACAGATGTCAGAGGAGGTCCTGAGGCAGAATAAAGAAAGATGTGAAGTGTATACTGGAGGTGACACACTAGCACCAAGAGGAGAGTTGGAACTGTTTACTGCAACTTCATCTGAAATCAGAAGTGGGCTAAAGGAATGTGACAAGTACCAAAGCTATCTGCCACAGACTAAGCAGATTTCTTTTATAGTTTCACATTATAAAACCAACTTTAGCAGATAATGCCAAACCAATGTTCCAAAATAATTGAACCAATTCACACTCCCACCAGCAATGTACTAGAGTTCCAGTTGTTCCACATCACCACTGATACTTGCTATTATCGGCCTTTATTATTTTAATCATTCAGGTGGGTATGTTGGATTATCTCCTTATTATGTTAATCTGCATTCCTTTGACTACTAATGAGGTTGAAAACCTGTTCAGAAGTTTGTTGGTCATTTGGATATCCTCTTTTGTAAAGTGTCTGTTCAGAACTTTTGCTCAAGTTTTTAAGATCAACTTTATTGAGATAAATTACATGGAGTAAAAATACACCTATTTTAAGTATTTATTTTAGCTTGATGAGTTATGACAAACGTATATCCCTTGTAACCACTACTACACCCCTTCTGACCCAGCAAGTTCCCTTGTGCCCTTTTACTCTCAATCCTCTACCTACACCCACCCCCCCCAAAATCAATGACCTGCTTACTATCACTATAAATTAATTTTGCCTGTTCTAGAATTTCATGTAAATGGAACCGTATGTACTTCTTTGTGCCTGTTTTCTCTCATGCAGCATAATGTTTTTGAGATCATCCATGTTGTTCATGTGTCAGTCAGTACTTCTTTTTAATTGCTGAGTAGTATTCCATTGTATGTACATACTACCATTAGTTTATCCATTTAACTGTTGATAGACATTTCAAGTTTTTAGCTATTGTGAATATAGCTACTATGATCATTCATGCACAAGTCTTTGTGTGGATATATTTTTTCATTTCTCTTGGGTGTGAAATGGACAGGTTGTACGGTAAATGCATATTTAACTCTGTAAGAATTGCTAAACCATCTTCCAAAATGGAATGAAAGTTTGGGAAGGCAGAAGTGAGGCAGAGATCATCTTCCTGCTACTTTGGCTACTGCTTTGCTGGGGAGAACAGTTATGGAGACTTTGGGTTTTTCTGTAACAGTATCTTGGTGGCCAGTCACTAACTTTGTGAGTGTCTAAAGGTATTTGTCAGAGCAGCAGCAGCCGCCGCAGCAGCAGCCGCAGCAGCTGCAGCAGCAGCAGCAGCCTGACCCTTCAGTTGCAGCTATGTTGTGTATTCCTAAACATCAGTATTTCCATTGGTAGGCTTTATACAAGAGGTGGCAGTTCCACTGGCAAGTCAGTTTGGCAGTGTTGTTCTGAGAGTTATTCCTGGAGGTCCAGCCTACAACTCACTCCTCCTAAATTTGCAACAATCTTGTAAGTACCTCATTCCTCTTTAAATCTTTTTCCATTTACAATAGCTAAAGTGATTTCTGTTTCCTGCACCTGAAGCTTAACTGATATATTAGTCTTTGCTTGGGCTAGTTTAGAAGTTTAGAAGGCTTCCTGTTCATTGTAGCCAAGTGATCTCGGTCTAAGATACCAATGGGGGCATTAAGAGTTGATGATAGTTGACAAGGGGTGGGAAACTAAGGAGTCCAGAGATGCAGGGCGAGGGCTAATTCATTCAACCAACACATTTCACTCATCGTTTACTCTATGTCAGGGCCTGGAAATAGAGATGGATCAAGAACACCCCTGCCCTCAAAGAGCTCAAAAGCTAGTTGGGGAAACAAACACATATATGAATAAATCATAGTACAATATGTTATGAACTGTAAAGGAATTAGTTAAATTCAGTGAGACCCCAGAGAAGACAGCAATAATTCTACCTACCCGGGGGTATTAAGAGATGGCATTTGAGCTGGATCTTACAGGATAAGTGAGTTTAAAAAGAAGGAAGAGAAAAAAGACCTACCACTCACAAGCCTTGTTGAACCCAGCCCAGAGTGAGTCAGTCACTTTGAATTCATCGTTCCATGTAACCCTCTTTTTTATAAATAAGGAAGCTGTGACTCAAAGAGGTTAATAATGTGACAATGTCACACAATTTCATACAATAGGAAACAATCCACAGGATCCACTGTAGACAGTGTAAGCATAAAAATATTTATTTCAGGGTATGAAATCACATGAAGGATCACTGGGAATTCTAAAGATAAAAACTACAGGCTGAGCTTTCAGGAGTGACCCCTAAGTCCTACTGGTGGGAGCCACCAAGGGAACTGCAGCCCTCCCACAATTAGGAAGCCTCTCTCAAGGCTGCTGACTCCAGAACCCTGCCATCTTCTGCAGTTCTTACCAGCACAAATGGTTACATTCTGCACTGCCCCTCGCCCCACTAACTCAGTTCCAAACTCAGGTCTTGCAAGAGTATATCTGACTTGTGGACCCTCACTGGAAACAAGTCTGGGAAATGTGATTTGGTTTTCCAGGCTCCAGTACAGGAAGACATACCAAAAGGCAGTTGCACTGGATGTTAAGTAACACCGTACAACACTTCTGCCACATTCAGTTTGATGGGCTTAAGAACATTGATTAAGAAACACTAAAATGATTGATAATGCCAATTGTATGGACACTCTTATACACTAGTGGTGGAAGTCTAAACTGATATACACTTATTGGAAAGTACTTTGACAGCATCTACTAATATTAAAAGCATATTTCCACTATGACCCAGCAATACCACTTTTACGAGTCTATTCTATCAAGAAAAAAAAATAGCACAAATGCATGAAGTTCAACAATGTTTACTGCAGTCCTGTGGCTACACAAATCTGGAAGCAGACTAATGTCCATCCATAGGTGACTAATTAAATAAACAAATGATACACCTATATAGCAGAATACTATGCAGGTGTTAAAAGGAAGTAAGTGGATCTCTATGTACTGTCCTAAAAAGATGTCTTTCATATGTTGTTGAGCACAAACAAAACAAAACACAAGTTGCAAGTTTGTATAATATGATCTCATTTTTTGTTTTTTAAAATGGAGGCAAATATGTCAACATAAATATACGAAAATTTGTTGAGAGTGCTTATTTCTTGGGAACTGGAAGGATGAAGATAGCAGGACTTTTGTAGACTTTATATAATTTTTTAAAGCTGGGGATTATAGGTAAGATTTGCTTTTCTTGGTTGTGATTTTCAGTATTTTACTTATACATGTATGTGTGTGTATCTGTGTGTTTTGAACTTTTTTTAAAGGATAATCTAATAAATTTTAAATTTTTTATTGAAGTATAGTTGATATATAATACTATGTTAGTTTCAAGGGTATTACATAGTGATCTGACAATCAAATACATTACAAAATGATCTCCACAACAAGTCTAGTAACCACCTGCCACAATACAAAATTACTACAGTATTACTGACTGTAGTCCCCATGGTGTATATTACATCCCCATGACTTATTTATTTTATAACTGGAAGTTTGTATCTCTTAATCCCCTTCACTTATTTCACTGCACTTCCCCACCTCTAGCAACCACCAGTTTGCTCTCTGTATCTATGTCTGCTTCTGTTTTGTTTTGTTTGTTCATTTGTTTTGTTTTTTAGATTCTACATATAAGTGAGATCATACAATGTTTTTAGATTCTACATATAAGTGAGATCATACAATAGGTCTTTGTCTGACCTATTTCATTTAGTTTAATACCCTCTAGGTCCATTCATATTGTCATAAATGGCAAGATTTCATTCTTTTTTATGGCTGAGTAATATTGCATTGTATGTATATACCACATCTTCTTTATCCATTCATCTATCAATGGAAACTTCCTAGAAATAAAAATAAAAACTGAAGTGGGTGGCTCTCCAGTAGGTAAGGTAGAAGGTCCATGCTGAGATCCAAATCTGCAGGACCAGTCAGAGCTGATGTACCTCGACCCTGCCCCGCTGGGTGGAGGACCAAGACCAAGGTGGGATGCCTTTGAGATGCGTGAATATCTGCAAGTTCATGGAGGGGAAGGTGTGGCCAGGTCCTATCTCTCCATAAAGATGAGTCTGCCACGAGAGCCTACTGTGGGCTGAGCATGGTAATAGGTACTAGGGTTATAAATATAATCCTTGTTGTGAAAATGTTTACTGTCCAAAGAACAATAATAGCAATGAAAATTTATATCTGAAATCATAATTTTTACATAGATCTGTATAGTCCTTAACAACTTACAAAAACACTTTTCTTCTTTTTACTTGATTCTCTCAACAGCCCTGTGAGGAAGCCGGGGCAAGAGTCATGTTCGCATTTTACAGATTAGGAAACTGAGCCCCAGAAGAGAAAGTGCGTATAAAAACAGCATTTTACCAACCACTTCATAACTATTAATTAGTTCACTAGGGACAAAGCTGGGCCTAGGAGAAGGGCCTGGGGAGAGCAGTACAGGGCTCGGGCATTGTGTGGGGGGAGTTCCTATGATGCGTTCAGCTGCTTGATCCAAGAATTCCATGTAACTCAACAACATGAAGGGGGCCAGTATATTCTATTCCAAAGGACAAGGCTGTTCAGTACATCAGTATGAGAAGAATGAAAGGATGTCTACCTTGCTATGCCCTCTGACACTTAGTCCTACTGTCCTGTGTCATTTTGCATTTTCTGACTTTGAACTAGTGTTCACATTGTTGTATTTAAGTGTTTTGTTTTGCTTTTCACTCGAATATTAATCTCTATGATGGCAAGAATACTTAATCCTTTGGTGTCTTCTAAGACTGTGTCTCTTTTATTTTTTTTAACTGCCACCTTCAGTAAGACTACAACTTATGTATACAGTGGAAACAAGTCTTATACAACAGTGCTTATCCTTAATCTGTGCAATGTACCTTGATATTTTCTATTGTATTCTATATAATTTCACTTTTTACTAGTCTCTTAAAAGCAATCCAGGATTGGATCCTAGAACAGAAAAAACATATTAGTGAAAAAACAGGAGAAAGCCAAATAAAATCTATAGTTTAGTTAATAATCTTGTGCCAATATTAATCTCTTGGTTTTGACAAATGTACCAGGTTATGTAAGATGTTAACATTAGAGGAAGCATGGGTGAAAATAGGTAGGAACTTTCTGAGGTATCTTTGCAACTTATCTGTAAATCTGAAGTTATTCCAAAAGAAAAAGTTTTTAAAAAAAAACAACCAAATGCAGGGTGTAGGAGATGGTGAAATGCGTGAAGGGGGTCAAAAGGTACAAACTTTCAGTCATAAAATAAATAAATCATGAGGATGTAATGTACAGCATGGCGACTATGGTTAATAACACTGTATTGTATATTTGAAAATTGCTAAGAGAGTAAATCTTAAAAATCCTCAACACAAGAAAAAAAATGTGTAGCTATGTATGGGGACGGATGTTAATTAGACTTATTGTGGTGATCATTTCACAATATATACAAATATTAAACCATGATGTTGTACACCTGAAACCAATACAATGCTATATATCAATAATACCTCAATAACAAATGAATAATTAAATAAGTAACCTACATAAACATGAAAAAAAAAGTTCTAGCCTTGATGATTTAAACTGATTTCATGAAACACTACTCAGGGGTTGCAGTTCACACTGACAGTTGCAGGTGTTGGCTCTCGTTTTGGATAATGCTGATGGGAACAGTCGTGCTGATGCATGAAAGCCCAGGATGGCTCTTTCTCTACTTCTTATCCCTCCCATGAGCCATAGCCGACCTCTCTCCGAGCCCTTGGCCATTTCTGTCTTGTCTTCTGCTCATTTTTATCTATATGGCCTGTCTTTGAAGGGCTCTTCTTGCCTGAATCATCGTAGACCTTTAAAGGGATACATGATATATATGTGTTAAGTAAATGTCGGAAGGAATGGCTGTTTTAACACCCTTGCCTGTTAATTTTTCTGCCTCTTCAAATTGTAAGAAATTTTGGACTATACATAGAAATCTAATATAAAGGCTTTTCTAAAAGTCTTAGGTGAAATAAAAATTTTCAAACTTGGCAGACAGTCTTCCTTGATAAAAGCCTTCGCGATCATCTTTGGGACTTTCAATAACAAAAGAACAACTCCTATGAAAAAGGTTTAAAATTTTTTTAAACTTAAAACTTTTATTATTATTTTATTTCATAAGTGACACTCATTCACTACTGGAAAAAAATTTAAAAATGGATGAAAATAAAAAATCTAAAAGGTCACCTATAATCCTACCATAAATAACTATTATTAAAATTTTAATACATAACCCTTTTCATTATCTACACACACTTAAATAAATAAAACTATTTTAAAATAAATGGTCATATTATTCATACAATTTTAGAGGTGTCTTTCCTGAGGCTGTTCCCTCATCCTGCAATGCATTTCCTCCTCTTGGTCATCACCTGAATATGTCCTGCTCATCTTTCTAGACTCAACACATGATCCCCACTCTGGAAACCTTTTCTGCCCTTTCTGCCTTCCTCTACCCTAGATAGATTAGGTACTACCTTGGCTTTCCAATGAGTCTTTAGTTACCTTTTTATTACACTTTGTGTCTTAATTAGTTGTTTACATGTCTGTCTGTCTCAACAGTCAAGGAGCTCCTCAATAGCAGGGATAATGGCCACAGCAGGTTTTGTTGAATGGTATAGGGATGGATGGAGGGATGGAGGAACAGTGCACAGTGAGAGACACGTGACTTTTCATCTGCTGTGAAGAACATCCTTAGCCTTTTAGCCCTGCAGCCTCAGCCTCAGCTACGTTGCCATGGAAGAGTGACTGGGAGAGGGAATAAGGACGATGCCATCGCCTCATTACTGGAGGCTACAAAGATAACTCAAATGCCGGTCATCTCCACAAGGAAATTTTCCAAGTCCCATCAAAGTTTTGTGCCAAGTCCTGGACTCTGGCCCCTCATTCATGGGAGAGGCAGCAGACTGGCCCAACTATTCTGAAAACTAAGCATCAGGGGACCCAATTTTCAGCCTGTTATGTGATAAACTTGCTATGCATGGCTTTGCACATGCTACTCCCCTGCCATGGGTCTTGTTTCCTCACTTTACAATACAAGGATTAGAATGGGTGGTCTCTCATTCTCCTTTCAGCACTCACCTTCTGTGGTCTCATGATTTACTCACCATTGATCTCACTCAGAGAAGACATGGGACAGAGTTCATAGGCAGTGAACATTAACCACCTTACCTAAACTGGGCTCACTGCCACTATCTCACCAGAAGCCCTTGGGCAAATCTTACGTCCCAGGGCCTCAGTTTCCTCATCTAGAATGGAAAGATTGGGCCAGGTTTTACACGATGAATTCACACCCAGGGGACTATAAATGCAACCTATACCAGCTCCCTAATACAAAGAGAGTATTCTACTTAAAGGTGAGCATTCAGAGTCTCTGAAACTATACTAAGGCTGCATTAGTTGATGTTCTTTGCTCAATGTATTCTCAGAGGCCACCATTTTGCACTGAAATGTTTTAGTTTTTACAAAAATCACTCTGACTTTGGGCAAAGCAGTTCCCAAACTCATTCCATAGGTTACTACCAGATCACAGTGATTTTCAGAGATGCCAAAAAATAAGAAAACTATTAACATCAATACTGCAACTGCTGCTAAATTCTCAATTGCTTCAGAACTTTTCACCTTTACTCATAAAATGACATAGTTTAGAGTTATCTAATGGTTGGAACTCACTATAAATATTACTGTACCATCAAGCTTGAACCTAATTTTCCATTAGAAAAACACTATAGCTATTGCATTAGTTATAGTGGAATTATTAGCCACCAATATGAAATTTCAGTAATGAGCAAAAGTTTGGGAAAGCATTTTTCCCATAACAAAGGGTTAATATATATACATATAAAGAACAGGGAGAAGACAGGAAGGAAATGCATAAAAACATTAATAATATATGAAAAGTTGCTCAATATCATTAGCCATTAGGGAAATACAAGTTAAAACCATTATGAAATATCACTACATACTTGTTAGAATGTAAAATACTAAAAAGACCAAGCCACATGTTAGCAAGAATTTAGAAGAACTTAAATCTCATATACTACAAATTGTAATGTAAAATGTACACTAGATTGGAGAATGGTTTCTTAAAAGACAGTTTGGAAGTGTCTTAAAAAGTTAAATATATCATATACTTACAATATGATCTAGTCATTCCAATTCAAGATATTTGCTAAAGAGAAAATATATGAAAGCTATACATCCATAGAAAGTCTCATACATGAACATTCATAGCAGCTTTATTTGTAACAGCCAAACACTAAAGATAAACTTTTGGGAGTGATGTGTATCTTGGTTGGGGCAATGGCTCCATGTGTGTATGTATATGTATGTCAAAACTTATCCAATTGTACAAATTCTCATCAATGAGTGAATGGATGAACAATGGATAAATACTGAGGTATAGCCATACAATGGGATACTAGTCAGCAATAAAAAGGAATGAACAATTTACGAATCTCAACATAATTATGCTGAGTGAAAGAAGCCAGACAAAAAAGAATACATAGTGTATGATTCCACTGATAAAAAAAATTCTAGAAAATGTGAACTAATCTGCAGTGACAGAAAGGAGGTCAGTTGTTGCCTGGGGATGGGAAAGTGGGAGGGAGAGATCACAAAGGGCACTGAGCAGCTTCAAGGTGGTGAAACAGAAGAATGCAGAGCTCATCCTCTCCCACAAAATACATCTACATGTGGAACAGTTCTCACAGAATACCTACTGACCTCTGGCAGAAGATCTCATACAAGTGGAAAGGAATGAAAATCATCACGAAATCAGATAAACAAGGTCTTAATGCCTATAATGAAAAAGAATATGAAAAGGAATATATATATGTATAACTGAATCATTATGCTGTACATGAGAAATTAACACAACATTGTAAACCGACTATACTTCAATAAAAGAAATTTCTAGTTAATTTAAGAAAAAACAAAGGGCACTGAAAACTTTGGGAGTGATGGATATGTTTATAGTCCTGATTATGACAATGGCTTCACCTATATATACATATATATATGCCAACACTTATCAAATTGTACACTTTATGTAAGTCTATTTAAAATAAACTATGTATTAATAAAATTATAAAAAACATATGATTATAAATATCAATACATAAGCATATTATACATTATATTTATTATGTATGTATATCAACATCAATACATATATAAATAAAAATATAATAATAAATATAATAAAATATTAAATAGGCTTATTTAAACTAAACTGAAGTTTCTTTTATTATTAACCCTGGTTTAAAAACAAAAGACAGAGGGAATAAGAGCTCAACCATTCTCAGTGCTTATCTGTGAGGAAAATACAATAATGCAATTTACATATTCTTGCAGAGGGGCTGCTCCATGGGACAACTCACACATTGACTTATGAAACAGGAGTATTCATCAAAACAGCCAGGTAAATGGGAATGTTAATTTATGTTAGCTGATATGGTCCTGAGTCTATACTGCTGCCTAAGACATTAAGTTGATATATACTGGCACCACACACACACACGCATGCATGCATGCACACACAGCACTGGGCTTTCAGGCATTTTTGTCTTCTACAGACAAAAGAGACACATCCTGGTTAATGTATCTTGCCCCCTTGACTTTTTCTTGCACTTGCTTTGCAAATCCACCGCTCTGCATCAACCAACACTTCCAGTCTCTGTTTCTACACCTGGGTCTGAGAGTGACTGGAAAACCATTAAACACACCTATATTAGATAAGCAAGCTCTGACCATAAATGAGTGAAAGAAGTTTGTTCATTTAGAAAAACTAGTTGTAATCAGTTCATAAAAGTGAAAACCTGTGAACAGAGATTCATATAGCAATGTGAATGTAGGTAACTCAGATTACATACATCTGGGGACCCTCCTCCTCTGAAAGGTTGAGATAAAATTGGCTTGGACTCCTCTCCAACTCTGTATCTTGTGCAAATCCAAAACCCACTCAAGATTGCAGTTCTTTTCTAGTGACCTTCTGTTACCATAATCACCTGGCCTCTGGGCTCCTGGCTCCACATCCTTCCCTCTGTTCTGTGTGCATGGATCCAAATCAAACCTATTTTGTTTCAACCCCAACTGTTCCAACATCCTCTGGTGTGCTGCAATTCTGACACTAAGCACAGAGGTATTGTCAGATTCCACAGCTTTAAGGGCAGGGTCCCCAACAAGACTTCCCCCACTTCAGACACCAGTAGCAAATGGGGTCCCTGGTCACCCATACTTCTGACTATAACTGGCTACAAAACCAAGGGGTTCCTAGAGCCCTCCTCAGGTTCTATAACTCACTAGACTGACAAACAACTGAAGACAGCACTATGCTTACAACTACAAAGGATACAAATCAGCCCAGCCAACTGAAGAGACACAGAGCAAGGTCAGGGAGAGTCCTGAATACAGATGGAATGAGGGCACCTCATCTTCCCAACATGTATTTACCAACCAGGAGCTCCACTGACTTTTGCTGTCCAAAGTTTTATTGCAATTTCCTTGATTAAATCATGGACCATGTGCATGAACTCAATCTCCAATCTGTCTCTCTTCCCTGGAGGTTGAGCTGGCTCCAGATCCCAACCTTCTAATCAGTGGCTGGTCTTTCTGGTGACCAGTCTCTGTCCTGAAGCTAGGTAGGGTCCCACCATGAGTCCTCTTATTAGCATAAACTCAGGAGTGATCCAAGGGACTCATGAATAAAAAAGGCACTTTTGTTTCTCAGGAAACTCCAAAGGTTTTAGAAGCTTCATGCCAGAAACCCTGCAAATTACTTTTGGAACTTCTCAATGACTTGAGCAGGGCTGACCCCATCCTATTACAGTGATCCAAACAAGTGACTAAACACAGATAATCCCTGCATTCCATCTCCCTGGCCAGACTGCTACTTGGGGACAGGCTTGTGGGAACTCTCAGTGAGTGAAGGACGCTTGCCCCTGGGGTCACTGAGCTGACAGAAAGGTCAGCCTAGCATTGCTAGTGCCCATCTTTGCCACTACAAGTGAAGAGCCTGCTTCAGAGTGAATCAAGACAAAGGAAAACATAATCAAGAGATGGTGAGAGAACTAACGTGGATGCCGAAGGCTGAGTCCCTGAATCCAACCATGTCTAACTAGATAGCTGGGTTTTTCCCTTAAACCAGATTGAGCTAAATTTCTGTCATTTGCAGTTGCAAGAGCGCTGACCAATACCTTCTTTCTTCCTGCTCCTTTTCACAAGGAATAAACCACATTCCTCTCTTTGCTTCTCCAAAGCAGCTTCCCCTTGTCTAAGCTGGGCATCTGCTGACATCTGTGCCTGCAGGGCATTTCAAAGACTTTTCAGAAAGACAGCTTCCTCCATATGACATAGATTGCTGCCAACCATTATGAAAACCTTTTTTACTTTGTAACAAAAATATTTATATAATTGAGACTGTACTGTATGTACCATTTCTTATCTGCTTTTTTCAAATTTCAATCGACAAATATTTTTAAAACTGTATGCTAGTCATATACTAGGCAACTAGCATTCTATGTTAAGAATTTTCCCATGTCATTGAAAAGATTTTACAAATGTCATTTATTATTTTTAACCAGCACAAAATATACAAGCATATATACTTTTTTTTTTTTTAAGATTTCATTCTTTTAGAGCAGTTTTAGGTTCACAGCAAAATGGAGGGAAAGGTACAGAGATTTCTCATATACTCCCTGTCCTCTTACAGATAGTTTTTAAACTAAACCTTATTATAGAACATTTAGCTTGTTTCCAAGTTTTATGAATAATGAAAGACACATAATGCCATTTAAATCTCTCATCATTTCCTTAGTATAGATTCTCAGAAGTAGAATTTCTGTGAAAACTTCATGCTTTACCCCCCATAAAAAATGCAGAAAAAAATTGACCAATCACTGCTGTAGTAGAGCATCTGACCCCACAGAGCCTGGAGAGATCTGGCCTAAAGTGCCTTCAGATAGCACAAGAATCATGCTGCTCGAGAGCTTCCTGTTTCCTCTGAGTGCCCCTCCTCAGCTGTCCTTAAGAGGCTAGGGACTGACCAACAGCCTCCAACCTCTACCATGCAGCAGGCAGCCTATCAACCCAAGATACCTCTGGCAGCCTAGTACACATATCTGCTTGTAGGAAATGTTTGAAAAAAATGGTGTTCAGGGCAAGCCTGAAAGGGAATAGATGCCAAAGCATGATTAGTTGGGCTAATCAGGATCCAGTTTTCATTTTAAAGTCTTTTTTCCCCTACTTTTCTTTATTCTCCTTAATAAACATGTGTGATTTATAATGAAAAAAATAATTTATTGGAGAAAACAACAACAAAATGAGTTTTTCAAATTCAGTATGAGACTGGAGGTAATCTTCTGGTTCCTGGAAAAGCAGCTGTGAGCTATCTGGCTTGGCAATGCTTCCTACAAATCACTGGCTGACTCAGAAAAATACATATGCACTTTAGTCACCCAAAGGACAGGCTGATTCCCCTGGGGCCACCACAAAGGGGAATTGATGACTGTCTTCCAGACCTAGAAGATGGCTCCAAACTGCAACATGTGAAAATAAGGGGTGGGTCTAACACCAGATAGTGGGAGACTCTGAAACAAAGATTTTTGACTTATTGCCAGAACTTCCTAGCAGTCAGAGTAGCCCAAAGAGAAAACCAGCTGTTCCAGGAGGTGATGACCTCCCCATCCTGTGAAGTGTTAAAGCACACGCTGGAGGCCAGTTGTCCTGGGTGGTGTGGCAGGGATCCAAGTGCAAGACAGGACAGTGGTTCTCAATCTTCTTGGTCTCAGGACTCTTTTACGCTCTTAAAAATTACTAAGGATCCCAAAGAGCACTGTTTATACAAGTTCTATCTATCAATATGTACTATATTAGAAATTAAAACTGAGAAAAATCTAAACACTAACTTATTTTAAGATAACCTTAGTAATTCCTTTGCACATTAACATAAAGGACAGATTTCTATGGAAAATAGCTATATTTACTCAAACAAAAAATTAGCAAGAAGAGAAGCATTGCTTATTCTCTTACCTCTTTACTATCTTGATTAATAGAACACATCTGGATGCTTATATCTACTTCTCCACTTAATCCGTTGCAGTGTGTGCTTTGGGCTTTAGTATAATGAAGAAAATCCATCCTCCTATATGTAATTGGAAAAGGGAGGTTTTAACTGCTTTTTCAGAGAAGTATGGATATTTTCCTTTGATGTTACACCCAACATTTGTCTAGTGCGAGTTTCTTCAAGGTTGGTTGCAATGTGGAACCACATCAATGAACCTTTCATGCTCTGTACACTTAAGTGATGATGAGACTGACAGAAGCAAATAACATCTTGGTATTATTATGAAAATAGTTTTGACTTCAGAGACATCCTGAAGGAGTCCTAGGGACCTCTATGGGTTCCTGGGTCATATTTGAGAATTGCTGAAGTAGGGACTTGAAATAGGAGACTGTTGAGCTGTTTATTCATTGCATACCCATGCACTGAGCACCTGTATTAAGCACATGGGATTCAACTATAACAGAGATACAGACCCAGTGCCCAAAGAGATCACAATTGAACCATAAAAAAGAAAAAACTCTTACTGAGTGCTTGCCATTTTCCAAGTTATATATCAAGTATTTTACATACATTACTTCAAAAAACTTTTATAAAGTTACCTATTTTTTCAGATGAAGAAACTGAAACTTAGAGAAGTTATATACCTTACACCAGGTCACACAGCCTGGTAAAGCCAGGATTTAGAGTCAAAATTAGAACAATTAGGTTAAGTTCCTTCTCTTTATATTTAAAAAAGTTTCTTTCATGGTAAAATATAAATAACTTAGAATTTACCATTTAAACCATTTTTAAGTGTACAGTTTAATGATATGAAGCACATTCACAGTAGTTATCTTTTAGTATCTGTCAGGATTGGTTCCAGGAACCCCTTCCCCAGGATACGAAAATCAAATCCCTTATATAAAATGGCATTATATTCGCATATAACCTATGCACATAGTCCCCTATGCTTTAAATCACCTCTAAATTACTTATAATACCTAGTACAATGTAAATGCCATGTATAGTTGTAAGTACAATGTAAATGCTATGTAAATAGTTGCTGGGGTCGACATATTTATGGTTTGCTTTTTGGAACTTTCTGGAATTTTTTTTTCAAATACTTTCTATCCACAGTTGATTGAATCCATGGATGCAGAATCCATGGATGTGAAACACACAGATACAGAGGGCAACTGTATTATACGAACATCATCTCTATCCATCTCCAGAACTTCTTCCATCATCCCAAACAAAAACTCTGTACCCATCTCCCTTTCCCTTAGCACCTGGTAACTAGTATTCTACCTTGTCTCTGAATTTGCCTATTCTAGGTACTTCACATAAATGGAATCACACAACATTTGCCTTTTGGTGTCTGGCTTATTATACGTAGCATAATGTTTTCAAAGTTCCTCCACAAAGTACTTCATTTCCTTTTAAGGTTGAATAATATCCTATTGTATGTGTATATCATATCACATTTTGCTTATTCATTCATCTGTTGATTCAAGATGCTTCTCAGTACATCTTAAATAAACAATTACAATGCTCTGTGATAGAGGTAAGTATAGGTTCTAAAAGGGAGTGACAGAGGAGAAGCAAAAATACAGCTTGGGCTGGGGCAGTCAGAAACTGGTGCCTGAGCAGAGGTTTGAAGGATGGTTGGGAGACATCCAGGAAAAAGGTAGGAAAGGGAGGAACCAAGGCCTGGAGGTATAAGAAAGAGAACTACAGCCAGCCACACGGGGCTGAGTCAGGTGTGTGTGGAAGAGGGGCAAGAAGTGAGGCTAAAAAGGCAATAGTATTGATGTCACAGGCTGGGTGCTGTGCAAAGCCTCTTAGATGTTTTAACTTATTTAAACATTACAGCAACCCTATGAGAGGAAACCAGCACTTCTTAAGTATATACCAAGTGCCAAGCACTGTTCTTAGTGCCTTGTGTGCAATGACAAATTTAATCCCCATAACAACTCTATGAGGTCAGTACTATCCCCATTCCCACTGGATAGATGGGAAAGTAAGGCATGGAAAGGATTTTTTAAAATTGCCCAGGGTTACACTAGTAAACTGGGATGTGAACTCAGGTTTCAGCAGCTATGCTCATGACCTGACAGCTGAGAACATGAAAACAAAGTAAGGAATTTAGACTTTCATCTGGCAGTGCCACTGGACAAGTTTAGGCAGAAAGCAACTTGTTCTGATTTGCACTGTATAGTCATTGTAGTGGCCGTATGGATAGTGACAGGCTGGAAGAAGCCTGGAGGCAGAGAGACCAGTTAGTAAGCCAGATGAGAAAGAATAACAACAGGGCAGGGCAGTGAAAATACAGAAAGGAGAGGGCTTTGAGAGGCATTCAGGACACAGAATAGTCAGCCTATGGTGTTTTATTGAAGAGGGGTCAAGTCTGACTCTGAGTTTCTGAGAGGATGACAGTGCAATCACAGAGATGGGGGATGCAAGGGAAGACAGGCTGGGGTTTGGGAGAATCAAGGGGCGAAGATAATGAGATCATTTGGGACATACTGAGTCTTCGTACACACAGGGAGAGTGACCTGGCCACATAAGCTCCACAAAGGCAAAGGACCTTGCTGTTTCATTCACTGACATGGCCTAGTGCCAAAAACAGCACTTGGCATAAGACGACACCCAGTAAAGACAACACAGTAAATAGCTGTTGAATGAATACGAGTTTTGAGTTAGAAGAGCAAAAAGCTGTGACTTGGAAATTAGGAAACTGTGTTGGGAGCTGGAGCTACAGAGAGTGTCAATAGCACATAGAGAGAGGAGAGTTATAAGGACAGAATTCTGGGGACATAACACTTACAAGACAGGCAGAAAAGCTAACCGAACCCTAGAGAGACTGAGGAGTGGCCAGAAAGAGGGAGAAACTAGCCAAGGGCAGGTTGTCAAAGGCATCTCAGATTTCTAAGGTAAAAGAGACTCTGCAGCTCTGTGTTGTTTAAGCTTGGTGCATAAGAGCAACCGAGTTTTGAACAGTGCTCTCCAGTGTATAAAACATACCTTCTCAGATTCTTCTTTTTCTTTTAATTTCAACCCAATATACCTTTTATGAAATTTTTTATTGAGGTAAAAAGTACTTTTATTATAAGGTACAATCATCTTAAGTGTAATGCATTTTTGCATCTGTAGGCATCTGTGCAACCCCTATCCAGATCACATCCAGCTCACAAGACAGAAACACTCCAGCACTCAAATGTTTCCTCCATACCCCTTCTCAGTCACCACTACCCTCCCCAACAGAGATAAGCATTCTGCCTTCTATAATCTTCCATCAGTTCTTGAACTTCTATCAGTTCTTAAATTTCGTATAAATGGAATAACACAGTATGCATTATTTTGTGTCTAGCTTCTTTCACTCAATTTAATAACAGTGAGATTCATCTGTAATGTTTTGAGTTTCAGTGGTTTGTTCTTAGGTATTTCCAAAACCATAATTATCCTTGAGGATAAAAATATCTACCTCTAAAGGCTGCTATGGGAATTCACTGTGACCATGTCTAGTAGCCACCCTACAAAATGAATGTTTATTGACTACCTGGCTTAGGTTCAATATTAAAACAATTTAATCCTCATAGTGGAATCATTATTCCCTTTTCACAGAATTTAGTGGTATTTTGGAAGGAGTGAGGAATAAAAGAATGGTATGCTGCTAAACCAGTTTTCTGGAGGGAAAAACCCCTGACTTGGAGAATCTAAACAGACATTCTTCCAAAGAAAACAGACAGATGGCCAATAGGTACATGAAAAGATGTTCAACATCACTAATTATCAGGGAAACTTAAATCAAAACCATAATAAGATATCACCTCACACCTGTTAGAATGGTCTATTATCAAAAAGACAAGAAATAACAAGTGATAGGAGAAGATGTGGAGAAAAGGGAACCCTTATGCACTGCTGAAGGGAAAGTAAATTGGTGCAGCCACTATGAAAAACAGTGTGGAATTTCCTCAAAAAATTAAAAACAGAATTACCATATCATCCAGCAATTCCACTTTCAGGTATATATCTGAAGAAAACAAAAACATTAATTCAGAAAGATACATGTGCTCCCATGTTCACTGCAGCATTATTTACAACAGCCAAGATATGAAAGTACCCTAAATGTCCATCAACAGACGAACGGATTAAGAAGATGTGGTACATATGTGATGGAGTACTACTCAGCCATAAAAAAGGAAAAATCTTGCCATTTTTGACAACACAGATGGACCTTCAGGATATCCTAAGTGGAATAAGACAGACAGAGAAGAACAAATACTACATGATTCCAATTGGAATCTAAAAACCAAAACACATAAAAGAAAACAACATTCATAGATACAGAGAACAGATTAGTGGTTAACAGAGGTGAAGGGGGTTACAGGGGTGGAAAAAAATGAATAAAAGCAGTTAACTGTATGGTGACAGACAGTAATTAGACTTATTTTGGTGATCACTTTGTAGTATATATAAATACTGAATTAAAATGTTTTACACCTGAAACTTATATAATGTTACATACCAATTATACCACAATAAAAAAAAAACAACTTTAAACCACCTAAAAAATATCACTGATTTGTAGTGTTTGCTGATTTTGTGGTATAATACTCTCATTGTGGCTGGTATCAAACTACCAAAGGTTTAACAATTAGCCTGCAAAATTCCTGGAAATTTAACAATTGGCTTTCCAACACTGATATGAGCCAGTTCCAGCACACCACTGAGTGATCTGCAGACTCTGAAGCTCAGTCTGGCTAAGATTCTTACTCAAGGTCTCACATCTGGAAAGGCCAGCCTTTTAAGACCAGCATTTTCTGACCCTAATTCTTTGTGCTTTTTCTCCCTATATAAGGGATCCTTTTAAAATGAGCTGGCATATACTGATAGGCCTGAGTCTTACTGATGGGGCTCAAAGTGCCCCCAAAGTTCATAATTGTCTAAACTTTCCTTTCTAGTAGTCACCTACTAAGTGAATTATCAACTAATAAAACATTATATTCAGAAACCACAATTGGGCTGCTACTAGAATTTATTAAAGATTAATTCTAAATTCACTATTCCACTAAGAAGTCTGGCTGCCAGGTCAATCCTCACAGTCCCAATTTGCCTTCTACTGTTCATTTTCTCACCCAGATAGATGGAATGCACTTAATTTGGGGAATGGACTGTCTGTTGTCAGAGTATTAAATCCTCATACTAGCATGGTCTTTGGTTTGTTGTGATTTTCAATTGCTGATGATCTTTCTCTTTAATTTAAAATTACTGTTAGTTTCACTTCCCCTTCTTTGTTAGTTAAGGTTGTTAAGTGTTATAGAACATTCAGTGGCACATGTTTGCACCAGCAGCATTTTTGTTCTATAATTTTCTAATAACTAGACTTTAAGATATGCATACATGTGGTTCAGTTATGACTCATTCATACCCCTACTGCTGAAGCTGATCTAAGTATTATCTCTCTAAATTTTATTTTTGCACTCACACTTCTGTGGTGATGTGTGGCTGCCTCTGAAGTGGTGCTGCTTAAACAACTTGCAACATGCTCTCAATACAAGTGCATTTAAATTACTGGGTTATTATTAATTTACAAGGTATTGTTTATAATATAAAATGATTTGAAAGTACATGTTCCCTCATACGGAAATAATAAATGTAAATCCAATTATACACATGCCTGTATTCTTATATGTGGGATCAAGAGACTTGGGGAAGTTTATTGAGATTTAGAAACAATTTCCACACACCATACCAGAAGGTAACATGACACAGGTGAAGACACAGGTTTTGGAATCAAAATGATTTGAACAAATTCTAGCTGTGTGACCTAGGGTGAAACATTTCTCTCTGTCTCAGTTTTCTTATATTTAAACGAAGCAAATGCCAACTATCACAGAAAGATATTTTAAAGAATAAATGCATAAAAACAGGCTCATAGACCAATGGAACAGAACCAAGCACCCAGAAATAAACCCATGCATGTATGGTCAACTAATATTTGACAAGAGAGCCAAGAATATTAAATGGGGAAAGGATAGTCTTTACAATAAATGGTGCTGGAGAAACTGGTTATTCACATGTAAAGAATGAAATTGGACCTCTATCTTCACATCATTGACAAAAATTAACTAGAAATGGATTAAAAACATAAATTAAAAAAAAGAAAAGAAAGAAAAAATTTTGGGGGGTGGGTACAGTTCAGTGGTAGAGTGCATGCCTAGCATTCATGAGGTCCTGGGTTCAATCCCCAGTACCTCCATTAAAAAGGAGGCAGGGGGGAGAAAACTTAAATGTTTAAGACCTTAAACCGTAAAACTGCTAGGAAAAAAAACATGTGTACAAAGCTCCTTGGCATAGGTCTTGACAACAATTTTTTGGATATAACACTAAAAGCACACAATCAACAAAAACAAGAACAAAGTGGAACTAAAAAGCTTCTGCAGTAAAAGAAATGATCAACAAAATAAAAAGGCAACCAGTGAAATGAGAGAAAACATTTGCAAACCATATATCAGACAAAGGTTTAATATATAAAATATATAAGGAAATCATATAACTCAACAGTAAAAAGACCCATAATTTGATTTAAAATGGGCAGAGATCTGAACATTTTTCCAGAGAAGACACACAGATGGCCAACAGGTATATGAAAACGTGCTCAACATCACTAATCATCAGGGAAATGCAAATCAAAACCACAATGAGATATCACCTCACACCTGTTAGAATGGTCTATTATCAAAAAGACAAGAAATAACAAGTGATGGGAGAAGATGTGGAGAAAAGGGAACCCTTATGCACTGTTGGTGGGAAATGTAAACTGGTAAAGCCACTACGGAAAGCAGCATGGAGGTTCCTCAAAAAATTAAAACTAGAACCTTTGTATGATCCAGCGATCCTACTTCTGGTGATATACCTAAGGAAACAAAGTCACTATCTTGAAGCGATATCTGCACCTTAATGTTCATTGCACCATTATTTACAATAGCCAAGACATGGAAATAACCTGAGCGTCTGTCAATAGATGAATGGATAAAGTGTTTATATATATATAAATTCAACCATAAAAAGAAAGAAATTCCGCCATTTGCAACATGATGGACCTTGAAGGTATATGCTAAGTGAGATAAGTCAGACAGAGAAAGACAAATACTGCAGGATCCAACTTACATGTGGAATCTTTAAAAAAAAGCCAAAGTCATAGAGACAGAGTAGAATGGTGGTTTCCAGGGGCTTAGGGTGGGGAGGAAATGAGGAGATGTTGGTCAAAGGGTAAAAAATAAATTTTTTTAAAAATTAAATGAGATGATCAGATGCCCAAAACAAAGTAAGTGGCGCCTATTATTATTTTTCCCTACGTGGCTTCTTATCAAGTAAAATCATGGACTTCCTTTCCCTATTGCTTCTCTAAGATTTTACCAGATATACAAATATTGTATTAGCATATTGACAATACAATCTGTCATGCAACCAAGATATATCTTTTCTAGAAAATCTGAGAATTCATTCTATTTTAATAACTGGACACTCTTATGGACTCAAATTATTTTCTTACCCCAAATCCAGAACTTAAAGATCCCACTTTTTTTCAGTTGGAAGATGCATCATACACTACAAATAACTGGCAGAGAGTTAACTCTCCAAAGGAGTATGTTTGAAGAGAAAGTCGTAGCTTCAGAAAAAAAAAAAAAAGATTGAGAATTGGATATAAGAAATGATGTTGAATAGGAAGAGAATAACTTTGTTGAGCACTGTAATATGGTGATTGAGAGTGAGGATCATGGAGAGAAAAGTGGTGGTTACCAGGGGTTGGGATGGGAGTAACGGGAAAATATTGCTCAAAGGGTACAAAGTTCTAGAGATAAAATTAACAAGTTTGAGGATCTAATGCACAGCATGGTGATTATAGCTAATAATACTATTTCATACACTTGAATGTTGCTAAGAGAGTGGATCTCAAATGTTCTCACCAGAAAAAAGAAATGGTATGTGACTAGAAGGAGGTGGTAGTTAATACTATGGTGGTAATTATTTTACAATTTATAAATGTATCAAATCAACATGTTTTATACTTTAAACTTATACAATGTTATATATCAGTTATATCTCAATAAAGCTGGGGGGAAATTTTTTTTCTTTTTAAAGAGTGAGGGTCATACTGCCAAATAACCTGGGTTAGAGTCCAGATCTGTAAAATCTAGCCTTGTCTGTGCCTGTTTCATCATCCTAGAAAATGGTGATAGTAATATTTAATAATAATAATACCTAAAACAGTTGACATGAAGACTAAATAATTTAATACATGTAAAGCTCACAGAAATGCCCAGAATATAATAAAAATCCAGTGAATGTTAGTTATTACTATTATCCCTCAGGTCTGTTCTAGGTGCTAGGGCACAATGAGGTATAAGATAGACAAGGTTATTGCATTAAAGAACATACCTTCTAGGCAAGGGGTGTGCCAGATTTGTTTGTTCCCCAAATCCACTTTCCACACTTCTCCACCCTGCTCTGTGCCTCCAGAGCTGACTAAAAGACCACATCAATGGGCTCTCTTGTCTTCTGGTTCTGTCTCCCTTCTTGCCTATATCCCTGTATCAAAACTACAAAACCACAACCACAATTCTGTCAGGCAGTCCACTCTGGGTTCAGGCGACGAAACCCCCTTCTCCCTTTCAAGCTTGTGGGTAGTAATGCTTACCCCTATTATTAGGACAAGATACTGCACTATCCCTTGTTGGTTTCCTAAAACCTCACCCACATTTGTCCTCAAATTATCCAATCTGAATGTGTCTTTTGCGCAAGGATCCAGACCAATACAAGGAAAGACAGACAATAGGTAAACAAACAAATAAACAAGATAAGTTTAAATCAAAACAAAGTGAGGTAATATTATAATAGAAAAATTTTAATTATGTTTAATTATGGTAAATAAACATGACATAAAATTTACCACCTTAACCGTTTTTAAGTGTCCAATTCAGTATTAAGTACCTTCACTCTGTTGTGCATCTAATCTCCAAAACTTTTTTCATCTTGCAAAACTGAAACTCTATACCCATTACACAGTAACTCCCTTCAGCCCCTGGAAACCATGATCCTACTTTCTCTATGAATTTGACTGCTCTAAGTACATCATATAAGCAGAATCATACAGTATTTGTCTTTTTGTGACTGGCTTATTTCACTGAGCATAATATCTTCAAGGTTCGTCAATGTTGTAGCATGTGTCAGGATTTCCTTCATTTTTAAGGCTGAAAAATATTCCCTTATATGTATATACCACTTTTTGTTTATCAATTTATTCATAAATGGACACTGGGTTACTTCACATTTTAGCTATAGTGAATAATACTTCCATGAACTTGGTTGTACAAATATCTTTTCAAGACCCTGCTTTTAGTTCTTTAGGGTATACACCCAAAAGTGGAATTGCTGGATCATATGGTAACTCTATTTTTAGTTTTTTGAGTAATCTCCATACTTTTTTTCCTTAGTGGCTACACCATATTACATGTCCACCAACAGTGCACAAGGATTCCAAGACTACTTATTTCTTAATATATATTAAAAATTATAGTACACACTACTAATTTCCAAAAAGTAGTAAAGTGAGGGGAGTGGGCAAAATGGGTAGAGGGGGTTAAAAGGGACAAACTTTCAGTTTTAAAATAAATAAGTCACAGGGAGGTAGAAGACAGCATGGTGACTATAGTTAATAACACTGTATTGCATATTTGAAAGTTGCTAAGAGAGTAAACCTTAAAAGTCTTCATCACAAGAAAAAAATTGTTACTAGGTATGGTGACAGATGTCAACTAAACCTATGGTGATGATCATCTTGCAATACTATACAAATACCAACTCATATGTTATACACTTGAAACTAACATAATGTTATAGTCAGTTATATCTCAATTTAAAAAAAGAGAGTAAAGGATAAATAAGAAGACATTGTTAGTTTCTTGAAGATTCTTCAGAGGTAAACTAGACACAGGCACATGTTTTCAATTTTGGAGTCATTAGCATATAGACAGTATTCAAAACCATGAGACTGGATAAGCTCCCCTAAGAAGAAAATGTTAATTAAGTGCTTACTATGTGAGGCACTGTTCTAAGTGCTTTACAAGTATTATCTCATGTAGTCCTTATAATAACCCTACAACATAATTATTATCTTAACCCTCATTTTAGAGTAAGTTACCTAAAGTCCAGCAGTTTTTAAGTGCTGGAGCTATGCTTGGAACCAAAGCAATCTGACTTCAATGCCTGCATTTGATTTGCTGTGAAGCTTACGGAGCTGAAGCTTCATGGCTCCTCACTTGTACAGGCCCCTTCCTAGAGTAGGAGAGCTGAAGCAATGTGGTTGCTTCATCACATACTTTTGAAATTTTGCAAAGGCAAAATAGTTTCATCACTATTAGACCACTTTTCCTTTCCACTGCAACTATTCATCTTGTAGAGTACTGGTAGAATGGCCATAGACATTTTCGAGATTCTAAGGAGAAGATGAGGATATCTTTAGTTTGGACTTAAGTGGATATATTTATGTGGCTCATAGTCACTTTCATGTATACATTTTTTCTTTATATATACATTTAATTTTTTCTTTATATATACATTTAATTGAAGTATAATCAGTTTACAATGTTGTGTGAATTTCTGGTGTACAGCATAATGTTTCAGTCATACATATACACATATATTTGTTTTCACATTCTTTTCCATTATAGGTTACTACAACATATTGAATATAGATCCCTGTGCTATCCAGAAGAAATTTGTTGTTTATCTATTTTATATACAGTAGTTAGTATCTGTAAATCTCAAACTCCCAAACTTTCACGTATAATTATTATCAACATTCTGGCGTAGAAATGGCTTCCAAAGAGAATTCTACTATCCACTGTACCAACAGTACCAGCATTGCGACATGGTGGTGCAGTCATCAATACTCATCAATATTCAATATGAATGCATCTTACCGTGCCCAGCACAGCAAGTATGTGGCGGGGTGGAGGAGAAACAAGGGCTGCTGATGAGGATCCTGAGGTTAGTCTATGGAAAATTCTTTCAATCATCAGATGTATAAAATTAGAAGAGGATTTAGTTCTCATTGACAGCTAATCAAAATAGAAGTTCTCTCATGTCAGGACTATACTCATCATATATATATTTTTTCTTTTTTGACTGAAGATGTGTAAAATAGAATTCATTAAAATTTTTGTTTGTAGAGCACTTAACTGCAAATAGCAAATGAGTCTATGGTATCTTCTGACTCAAGATATGTGCCATTTTTCCACACCAATTTTCCTACAACTGGGTGTGTAACAATTCAATTCAATCCTGACACTAAGTCACAGAGTTAGCACTGACCCCACAAGACTGCTTCCACTTCAGAAGCCAGCCACAAACAGGGTGCCCAGGCTACCCACACGTTCTCCCAGCAGACTACAAATGTGGGGGTTCCCACAATACCCTTCTCAGGTTTGATAATTCACTAGAATGACTCATAGAATTCAGAAAAGTGCTATACTTACTATTATAGTTAATTATACAGGATACAAATGAAGATGAGGAGGGACATAGTTTGAGGTCTAGAAGGGTCCTGAGCATAATAAGAGCCTCTGTGCCCAGGGAGTCAGAGTTTGCCACCCTCTGGAAACACAGCTGTGTTCACCAACTCAGCAGCTCTCTGAATCTTGTAGTTCAAGACTTTTAATAACCCAATCTCCAGTCCCTACCACATTCCAGGACATCAGAGGGTAAGGATGAAAGTGACTATGAAAGTATTTGCTCTTTCTGGTACCAGCCCCTATTCTGAAGCTATTTAGGGGCCCCATTCTGAGTCATCTCATTAGTATAAACTCACCTGTGGTTGAAAGGGGCTTCTAATAAACAGCAAAAGACAATCCCATCACTCAGGACAGTCAAACGATTTTAGAAGCTCTGTGCCAGGAACTGGTGACAAAGAACAAATACATACTATACCACAGTCTGTATGAAGTTGCATACACATCCAATCAGGACTCTTAATTTTTTACTTATTTTATTAAAACTTCAAAAATTTTTTTTCCAAATTTCAGTTAAAATGATACGTTAGAGGTTCATCAACCTTTTGAATAAACTTTCTCCAATTTTGCGTTCAAGTTTCCCTTCCAAGTTTTAAAACTATATTTTAGAATTCTGAAATGTTTCCATAAATACATTGCAAGATTTGAACAACTTTATAATGGGTAGACTTTCTCATTACACTTTGACTCTTTAAAGAAAAATCCACATTAGTATGTGTGCTGAAACTACCCGGTCTACAAACAACACACACAGAATCAACTGCTATAATTCAAACCATTTAATTAGTATTCTCATAGAAGGCAGAGCATCTACAAAATAAAAACAGGATGTTATGAAAAAGCAGGAAAAATCTGGGAAATTAAAAATACAAATGCTAAAATTTTTAACAGAAGGATTGGAAGATGGAAATCTCCCACAAAATAGAAAAAGAAAAACCCCGCATAAAAGGTAAGACAAAAATAGGAAGTCTAACATTGGACTAACTGGAGATTCAGAGAGAGAACAGAAATGCGAGGACATAATCGACAGAGAACTAACAGAAAAACACTTGGAGCTGAAGGACATCAGTCTTCAAGTGAGAAAGTTCACAAAAATCTAGGATGATGAAGGACTCAAAGTCCACATTCAGATAGATTGTTGTGAAACAGTAGGACCGCAAGGGAAAAGAGGGGGAAAGCAGGTCACCTGCAAAAAATGGCATCAGACTGGCATACGATCTGTCATGAGAAATACTAGATGCCAGAAGACTGTCAACAATACCTTCCAAATTCTGAGGGAATCTGACTTTACAACTGTACAATTTAAATTGAAAACAGAAAATCACCAAGAATAAAATAATGCCCATGTGTCTACTATTCAAAATAAAAATGTTACATTAAAAAAAAGAAATTAAAATAAACAAATAATTGTGTTAACATTTTTTTCATTTTTGCTTCAGAAAATAAGTAAAAAATAGAGTACTCTATACTCCAAAGCAACTATTCTCATGAACTGGGTATGTATCTCCTAGTCTATGTTTTCACACTTTCACTACCTATATATGTAGCTATAAACAATAGATAGTAAAGGTCATGTATTTGAAAAGTATAAGAATTGAAATCTTATAGTATAAATCCTTCTGCAGATTGCTTGTCATCTTCTCTGTTCTATCTGCAAGCTATGTAGGGGGCACTCACTACCAAGGGCATATCCAGGCTTTGTGGGGTCTGAAACTTAGACAATTGAGGGGGACTTTTTTAGTAAAAAGAATATTAAATTACGAATAAAAAACTATATGTGAAAGTAAATTTTTATTTAGAGTGAGAAAAGAAATTACAACTTTTAAAAAGCTCTATATACGTTTTTCCCTACAGCTTCTAGCTACTTATTTTTTGATAAGCTCTTCATAGGACAGTGATTTTGTAATGTCATTTCCAATAGAGAGAAAAGATAATTCAATCTTATCTCTGTGGTTGATCAAAATTCACTTTTTTGTAGTTGACAGTTTGTAAGTTTTCTTTCTGCCCCACACATCATTATTGGTAAGGTCACATAAATTATCAGGATTATTGTCGACTGTGGGAAAGCCTCTATTTTGCACGCTTACTTTTTCTTTTTCATAGCAACCTATTCTTACTTTGTGGATGCACGATCTCCTGTGAGGATACTAACTATATGATTCTTTTAAATTTGTTTGTTTGGTTTTTTGGTTGGTTCCCCTGAGCCATCTCTGCCTCCTCCAGTATTATTATTTCATCTGCTGGTTTATTTTGTCCTTTATGTCTAGTCATCTTTGATTGTTTATAGATGCTTGAGAATGAGGAGAGAGGAGAGCTTCCTCTGACTTCTGTGTGAGAGGGTGGTTGGGAGGCTGAAAGCTTTGTTTCATAATGAGCAGGCAGAGAACCAGCCATTATATTTGGAAAGCCTAACAGCCAGACACAGAGGATAGTCCTAATTCATTCTGTTTCTTTAGAATAAATCACTCACTTTCTTCCAAGGTTTGAGGGAGGATCCTGGCACCCAGACCCTCTGCACAGTGTTGGGATGGGATTAAGGTTTCAGCTCTATAGCTCACTTCTGTCATGAGGGCAGTGGTGGCAAAAACACTGAGAGCACAACATGAACAACCTCCATAACTACTTGCTCCTAAGCTCATCTATTTGAAGAGATCTATCTTGCCATTTTCCTTTCAGCATGTGAAGGTAAATATCAGTGAGAGCTACACCTCTGGAATTTTGCTCGAGGGCTGGTCAGTGCCCTGGGCCTCAAGGCCCTTCCTCCTCCATATGCTCACAGCTTAGAAAACACTTCTCATCGTTCATCTTACAAAAGTGTGTGAGCAAGGCGCAAAGACTTGACAAATACCAATGCCATATTTTTAATTTTTAAAAACTGGGTCAGTCACAGATCTGAATAGCACCAAAACACAGCTGCTTTCAAGTTTTTTTTTTCCCCCTGACAACAAGGTCTAATTATAAGCTGCAAGAACAACTAAATCAGAAGTGTGCATGTGATTACAATATGAGCATCAACTTTGGCAGATGAATTTTGCATTGACTATATGGGTCCCAGTTCAGAGCCTCCAGTTTGACTTTGAAACACAGAGTCCTAAATCCATAGAGTTTGCAATTTGCAACATGCATAACAAGGTGGGGTGTTCCACCATCATCCCAACACAGAGGCCAGGTCAAACTGGTTCTGTCCAGTCTCACTTTGACAAGGGTGTAAGGTTATTCCTTCAGGATTTTATAACCCCTCCAGGACTTTATAACCCCTCCAGGAGGCCATATCCCCTCACCTTATGTTTTGGGGCTGACAAGAGTCAATGTTGCTAATATGTGAAAGGTCAGATGGAGAAGGAAAGCTTGCCAAGACCTCCAGGGCAAAAGAACTCATTCCAACAAATCAGATGCTCAGGGACAGCCCAATTCTGCAGGTAGAACATGGTCCACTCCAGGCAGCAGCACGAAGGACAGCTGATCACCGAAGCGGTTCCCACATCATGGTTCCTTCTCCCTCCAACCCTTCCTAACCACCTCCACCCATTTCAGGTTTCTCCACCTCTTCCTCTTCTGTGGTCCATGCTGAGGGCCACCCCCACTTTCTTCTCCTCCTACTCTGGCCTGTGGTCATTTATCTGGTCTCAGCAGGAAAAGCTGCAAGGTTGCCAACCAAACCTTATGTGTGGAGCAGTATTTCTAGCCTTTGTAGGTGGTGATTCATGTCTATCAGACAGGCCAGGAGCAGAACTAACAGGTTTGATACCTCAGTGGTACTGGTAGGGCATGGTTAGGGAAGGGAAGACTGCATCTTCTTTTTTTTTTAAGATTCCCTGCTTTAATAAACTTTCTAAATTAATTGACCAACTTCTAGTTCAGACAAAGGCCTCCTACTATACTATAACTAGCCACAGTTCACAGAGCACTGGTGAGTATCCATACTGTCTTACTTGCTTTTCATTATTTCTATTCCTTTCATCATTCGTGCAAGGTAGGCACTTGTATCTGCATGTTATAAATAAACTGAGGCTCCCAGAGGCTGATTACCTCACTCAGGACAACCTTGCAAGTTAAATAATGGATTAAGAATTTGAGTATTAGTCATTCCCACTGGCAGACTAAGAAGAGACTGTGTGTAGGGTCAGACAGACGGGCTATCACGACTAGAGTCTGTGATAGTAACACAAAGAAAGCGTTGAAGAAAGGCCTGCCTGCAATTCCTTGGCTCATAGGTTAGCTGTGTGCCCATCACATTCCTACTTACTCATATTTTCACCTACTAGAAACTAACATTTATTAGGTAATAACTATACACCAAGTACTGTGCTGGACACTTGACACTTCATCTCATCTGCTTCTTATTACCTTCTATGAAATGAGAATCATTACCCCTGCTCTCCTGATGAGGAAATTGATACTCAGAGTTATTATGTAACTTTCCTGGGGTCAAAGAGCCATGATTTGAACCCAACCTGGAGAAATTCCAGAGCCTGCTCCATGTGGCCTCCATGATTTGCAATCTGGTCCTCCTGAAGCCATTCCAATGACTCCTTTAGGCTTCAGGACAAATCATTTAGTGACTATATATAAGAAAGATGTAGCTGGAAAGATTCTGTGCTGATGCATTCCAGGCCCTCAGGATGAGTTATTAAAATGCTGAGAACTTAGATGACATAATGGTGCCAGTGTCTGAAAACATCTAGAAGAGTTTCCATTTACATTTGTGAAAATCTGCTTCCCCTCACCACTGGCAAGTGCAGCCAAAAGCAGGCAGTCAGTCTGTGCCAGGCTTTGGCTTCTGGAGGCAGGGACTATCTCGTTCATCTGTTTCCATAGCCCCCAGCGTAAGAACAAGCACACTGTAATTTTTGCAGTTTGTTGAGTACTTACCACAGGCCAGATAACCTCATTTAATTTCTAAGACAATCCTGCAAGGTGAATATTATTATCTCCATCTCACAGATACAGACTCTAAGGCTCAGAGAGATTAAGCAACCTGCCATGAGTCCCAGAACCAGTAACATTCAGACTACCTAAGCAGGCTTCCCAGAGGAGATCAATCTGAAGGATGAGTTTGAAGGAGGAAAACATGAGAAAAAGTCTTCTAATTAGCAGCTGCAGGCCCAGTCAGAGAGACACAAAAGAGCATGGTCTTGCTCATACCTAATTCAATAGCAATCAAGGTTTTCCAAAACGTTCAATTCAGTTTTCATAGAAATGATAGCTCAATCTCTCTTTACACTCATATTTCATAGGTTTACAATTTAATTAAATTATACCATGTGTGCCTGGCAAAAACTGGTTAGCAAACATTAACTCCTGGCAAGCATCTAACTCAAGAGGTGCTGAGTTAATTAACTTCTTCATGCCACATTTTTCTCACCTGTAAAATGGCGCTGTTATAAGAATTTGATAAATTACATAAAAAGCTAAAAAAGATAAAAAGCTTGGCAAGCATTCGATAAATGTTTGGGTGCAGGAACACAGAATTACGTCTTCTTTGACAAGTTTTCCAGAAGGAATGGAAAGCACTGGTTAATTCCTTAATCCCATGAGTTGGTTACATGGAGGTACTTTAAGAGCTTCTCCTGCATTGGGGTGGTTTTATCAGATAAAAACGCCTGTTAGGGATAATAGAAAATCTCCCCCACCTCCAAATACTGCCTTCCCTTCCCTGGTTTTCTAATTAAATGTGCACTGTGTCCTAAGGAAACCTGACACATACCTTATCTAAGAGCCTTGTTGTCCACAGGTCTGGTCTGAAGGCAGGAAACAGAACAAAAGAAAGTCGCTCCTTCTTCAACATTTGAATGGCTGCCACAAAAATAAATAACATCCTTTTTATTCTCCCAAAGGGACACTTACTTACAATGAGTTTCTTAATCTCTCCCCTACTACAGCAGATATATTTTCAAAAGTATCAGGTTGCAAAGCAGATACAAATTCCAAGACCTCTGCTGTGAATAAAATGTGCCACACTCTGGTGATAGAGGACTCCCACTGTTGGCTCCATTTCCCAGTCACCAGCTGCCAGTCATGAGCATCTCAGACAGGCTGCACCTCTAGGAGAAAAGCTGGAAGGTAAGGTCCTTGAGAGAAATATGAAAGAAAGAGCCAAGGCTTTGGAAGCAGACAAGATTGGATACAAATTCGTGCTCTGCCACTTGCTAGCTGTGTGAACTGGGCAAGTCACTTAACCTCTCCGAGCCTCAGTTCCTTCAACTATACAAGAAATAATCTTTGCTACATTAAATCCTCAAAAATATTTAGTATGTTAAAGCAGGAATGTACCTAGCACAGGGCTGGGCACACAGTAAGCAGTCAGTGAATGGCCATTATTATTGATTATTCTCCAGGATAACTCCAACATTGACCTTTCATATAACTGAAGCTCTAGAATATGGTGGTTAATAGCCAAGCTAGCTGGGTTTTAATCCCAGATCTTCTACTTCTGAACTGGGTAAACTGTGGCAGTTCCATTAACTTTTCTGTGCCTCATTTTCCCTATTCTAAAATGGAAAAAGTAAGACTTAAACGTAAGACAAGATACAATAAACCTCCTAGAAGAAAACATAGGCAAAACATTATCTGACATACATTTCAAAAATTTTCTCCTAGAAGAAATAAAAGCAAGAATAAACAAATGGGACCTAATGAAACTTACAAGCTTCTGCACAGCAAAGGAAACCAGAAGTAAAACAAGAAGAAAACCTACGGAATGGGAGAAAATCTTTGCAAGTGAAACCGACAAAGGCTTGATCTCCAGAATATATAAGCAGCTCATACGACTCAATAAGAAAAAAATAAACAACCCAATCCAAAAATGGGCAGAAGACCTAAACAAGCAATTCTCCAAGGAAGACATACAAATGATCAAAAGGCACATGAAAAAATGCTCAATATCACTAATTATCAGAGAAATGCAAGTCAAAACTACAATGAGGTGTCACCTCACACCAGCCAGAATGGCCGTCATTCAAAAATCCACAAATGACAAATGCTGGAGAGGCTGTGGGGAAAGGGGAACCCTCCTACACTGCTGGTGGGAATGCAGTTTGGTGTAGCCACTATGGAAAACAGTGTGGAGATTCCTCAAAAGACTAGGAATAGACTTACCATATGACCCAGGAATCCCACTCCTGAGCTTGTATCCAGAAGGAAATCTACTTCAGGATGACACCTGCACCCCAATGTTCATAGCAGCACTATTTACAATAGCCAAAACATGGAAACAGCCTAAATGTCCATCAACAGGTGACTGGATAAAGAAGAAGGTGGTATATTTATACAATGGAATACTACTCAGCCATAAAAACCGACAACATAATGCCATTTGCAGCAACATGGATGCTCCTGGAGACTGTCATTCTAAGTGAAGTAAACCAGAAAGAGAAAGAAAAATACCATATGAGATCACTCATATGTGGAATCTAAAAAACAAAAACAAACAAACAAACAAAAACAAAGCATAAATACAGGACAGAAATAGACTCACAGACAGAGAATACAGACTTGTGGTTGCCAGGGGGGTGGAGGGTGGGAAGGGATAGACTGGGATTTCAAAATTGTAGAATAGATATACAAGATTACACTGTATAGCACAGGGAAATATACACAAAATGTTATGATAACTCACAGAGAAAAAAATGTGACAATGAGTGTGTATATGTCCATGAATGACTGAAAAATTGTGCGGAACACTGGAATTTGACACAACATTGTAAAATGATTATAAATCAATAAAAAATAAATAAATAAATAAAATGGAAAAAGTAAAGAACCTATCTCAAAGAGTTGTAGTAAGAATTAAATAAGTCAGCACATGTCAAATGTTTAGAATAGTGCTTGGAACATATTAAGCACTATGTAAGCATCACCTGTTAGTATTGTATCATAACTGCCTCTAACGGTAGACACACTGAAACAAGGATTATCTTTCTTTCTTCTATCTCCAGGGTGTCAAAGTGACTGCAACAGCTTAATAAATGTTAATGGAATGAATGAAGCAATTCACATGCCATGCTAATCAAGACTTTCCCTGGAAATGCACTAACCCAATTCAAACTAACTAAGGAAGAGAAAAAGGCAATTTATTGTTGCTTATATTTAAATTATCCAGGGGTTACTGTTGTTTCGAAGCACACTTAGAACCAAAGGCTCAAGTAAGGAGGGCTTTCTTTTCAACTGTCTCCAGTGCTTCAGTTTTGTTGGCTCTCTCCATGTGAAGGGCACTGTAGCCACCAGCAACCCAAGCTGCACAGCCAGCCATTTTATCATCTCAATGCTTTTTCTTCAAAAGACCTGGCTGAAAAATTATGGGTGTATTTTAAGCTATGTATTAAAGTCTGTGGTCAAGGAAGTGGGGTAATCCGATTGGCTAGGTCTGCTCATCCCATGCAGAAGAATCTGTCCATGCAAACAGATTTCCTCAAAGTAAAAAATATTCTAAGGAGAAGGGGAAATGGATGCTGGGCAGGCAAAAACACCAGTTGCCCTGACATAGGCCAAAAAATGGCTGTCCTCATTAGTCCTTAACCATTCCAGGCAATAAGAATCTGCTCAGTTTTAATAGGTCTTTAAAGAAAAATATGTTAATCTTTATAAGTAATTATTTGCAGATTTCAGCCTCCTCACATGAGACTCTTCCTCAAATCCAATCTAACCTAAATTCCTTTTGTTTCTATTCAAGGTATGTTTCTTTTTATTTGTCTTCTTCTTTGTAGAAATTAAAAAATACAGCTAGGCAAGGACTTTTCTCTATAATCCAGTCTGAAGATGTTTTGAGTAGGAATTATTTTGTAACTGAGCAGGACCCTGTGGGGCCCTCCTGGGACAGCCCCTCCCGTGCCTTCTGCCTGCCACTTGTCTGTAGAAAAACTTTAGCTTCCTAGGTCTTCCCCAAATTCCAAAGAATAAATTTAACCAGAGAGGTGAGAAAATACAGAAAGAAAGGAAAACAGTCAATCAAGACAAAACAATAATAGTTTAGCCATTAAACAAAGTCAAGGAACTTCAGTTCCTCCCCAAGGGCTATAGATAATATTCTGAGCCATATTGTTTGAGCTGTTTTGCAGATACTGAAACCCCCAGGAGGTGGAAGAAGGTAACTGTATGCTGCCCGTAAGCAAATTGACCCAGACTGTTGGAACCAGAAGGTTGATGATGTTGCTCTCAATTACCTCACCACCAACCAATCAGAAGAATGTCCATGAGCTGATCACACACCTCACAGACCCCTCTCTCATCCTGTCTTTAAAAATCTTTCCCTGAAAGCCATCAGAGAGTTCAGGACTTTTAAAGCACTAGCTGCCTGGTTTCCTTGCTTGATGCCCTGCAATAAATTCTGCACTTTCCTTCACCAAAACCCAGTGTCAGTAGGTTGGCTTCACTGTGCAAGGGCAAGCCGACCAAGTTTGGTTCCGTAACAACTTCATCAATACGGTGATACCTGGAGTAGTACAGCAAGAAGAGTCCGGAGGGAAACAAAACTGTGATCAATTAGTGTGATCTGCCTGCCCCGGGTTCTGGAATGGAGAGTGGTCACACACTTAGCTGCATTCACATCCTTGATTTTTTTAATCCTTCATCTGAAAAAAAAAAAAAGAAAGAAAGAAAGAGTCTTCTTCTTTCACCCAGCACCCTTACTCAAACAGGGCAGGCAAGGAGGAACTGTCAGGAGAAGTGGGATAAGGGTAACATGCTTGTTAAATTCCTCCAAGTTCCCCTTTAAATCTTGAGATCCACTGACAGGACCAAAAATTATTCCTCAGTGAATCAGCAAGGACACTGAGTGTGATTAGCAGTTTTTGGATGCAAAAGAACATTGCAAACCACTCTACCCTGCTTGAATGTGCTGAGGTGCCACCCCAGGTGTTAGCAAAAAAGAGATGTGTGAGAGAAAGAACTGTTACACCCACCAACAGCCCTTCCTTCCACCACGATCACATCATCCAAGGTGTGATCACTGACACTGGAGGTGCTTTTACTGCATAGTGTGAACTGACAAATAAAAAACAGCAAGTTAGTCTCTTTTGCAAAACCTTTTTCTATTTATTTGTTCCATTGGCATTCAAGAGCTAGGCTGAATTGTCATCCAGAAGATTTCTATTTTGCCTTTCTGTGAAAGTATTTTAAAGCAAACCCCAGAACTCATGTTATTTCTTCTCTATATACTTCATTTTGCATCTCTAAAATACGAGTACTTTCTTATATAACCACATTGCCAGTAACACACCTAACAAAAGTAGTAACTCCTTGATACCACCCCAATCTTAGGACATTTTCAAAATTCCCTAATATCTAAAGAAATATATATTTTTTACAGTTGGCTCATTAGCATCAGGATCCAGGTGAAGTCCATGCATTGCATTTGGTGGCTATGTCTTTTGAGTCTTTTAAAATTCTAGAACAGTCTCTCCCCACCTTGCCCCAGCTTGTTTTTCATATTATTGACTTCTTGATGAAACTAGTTTAATTGTTGTATAGACTGTCCTATATTCTGGATGTATCCATTTATGTCCTTCTGGCATGACTTAAACTTCAGCCTCTACCTCCGCTAACCTTCATGTAAACTAGAGGTTAGTTCCAAAAGGTTTGTTAGATTCAGGTTCTGTTTTCCATAAGAGGGCATCTCAAGAAGCACATATTGTCTGATGGTCCCGCTCTTAGTGAAGTTAAGATTGATCAGCAGATTCAGATGGTGTCAGCTAGATTTCCTCACTGCAAAGTTCTCCATAAGCTGTTTTGTCTAGGGAAGGCCCAAGATGGCCAAGTGGGAAGACCCTGAGCTCACCTCCTCCCATAGGCATACCAAAACTGCAACTATTTACAGAGCAATTGTTGATGAGAACTACTTGAAGACTAGAAGAAAAGATCTTCTACAATTAAAGATATAAAGAAGGAACCACAATGAGACAGGTAGAGGGGATGGAATCACAGTATACTCAAGCTCCACACGCCAGGTAGGCAACCCACAAATGGGAGGTTAACTACAACTGCAGAGAATGGGTCTGAGCCTCCGCCCAAGGATCCTGCAACAAAAAGACAGGACCCCAGAACATTTGGCTTTGAAGGCCAGAGAGGCTTACTTTCAGGAGAGCCAGAGGGCTGTAGGAAATGGAGACTCTGCTCTTAAAGGGTGTGCACAAAACTTCACATGCTGCAAAATGCAGAGACTCTACCCCCAGCAGGCCAGCTGCGTGGTTAGCTGCTTGGCCTAGGAAATCCCAAGACCAAGTGGTAGGCAGGTCCAGGTCCTGAGGTGATAAACTAGAGGGAAGACTCCAAAATGGCACTTGCCAGCACTGGTGGCCTCATGATAGAATGAGCTCCCAAAAAAGTGATGGAAGGGAAAAACCTACAACCTCTACACTATCTGGCAAGGCTATCATTCAGATTTCAAGGAGAGATCAAGAGCTTTACAGATAAGCAAGAGCTAAGAGTCAGCACCACAGAACCAGCTGTAAAGTTCTCCATAAGCCGTTTATCTGATGTTTTCATTCTTTATCGATCTTTGCCTTAATCAGTTATATCATTAGGATTGGAAAATGGTGATGTTTCTAATTCTGTCATTCTATCCACAATTATTAGCTGGGAACTGTCTGAAAAGAAGAATTTTTCCTCACTAATTAGGGGTATTTGGTCACCCTGAAATGCAGATTGAATTGGAAAAGCAGGGAAACAGTTACTTATTTCCCTTAAATTCCCAATTTTCAGAACAAGGTGTGTTACCTATTTACCATTAATGTTATCCAATGACTTTGTTAATTTTTTGTTAGGACACTCCTTCATCCCACCTATCCACGCACTCATTAGGTTTTTAAATATGTATTTTAATCAAATTCCATCACTACTTTTTTGCATACTTAATATATCTCATCTTTGGCCAACTGGAGCCCCTTCATGTTGGCACTTGAGTCCTTTTGATTAAACCCACCCATCTTTGATAACATCATAGGTTTTGGTTCAGCAAGTTGTACAAGCCTTTTCTTGTACACATATTGCCCCAGACTTGAAATCAGCCATCCATGATCCTAGTGCCTTTAAAAGGGGAATGTCATTTAGAGACCACAGTCTGGGCACTAGAGGCTGTCCATTGCCCTTGGGGGTTTAATTCTTCTAAGCCTTTCTGAAAAGTACAGAAATAGGACATAATTTTGAAAAGAAAAAAAATCATAAGCATATACTGATATTTCTAATTCAAATTAATATTAAGATGTACTTACATTAATGCCTTTAATTTTATATTTCTCTTCTCTTACAGTGAAAATCTTGGCTCCTAACATTAACATAATTATTACTTAATGGTATATACATATATATATATGGTGTGTATATATATATATATATACCACTATATAAAAACTAGTTTCAAATTACTAAAGTAAATATTAGTTTCAAAATACTAATATAAAGACTTCTACTAGCAATATAACTATTGAATGAAGTGATCTCTTTGCAGCTCTCTTCACCCTTAAATATTCCACTATGTATGTACAGCAAATGTACCATGTTGGAGAATCACTTGAAATCCCTGTCTTCTCTGTGCAGCAACATTAACTCAATATACAGTTAGATTCATTGTTTTCACTTGCCCTAAGAGCAAAAGTGGCAATTTCTGTGCCTGAACTATATATATATACATATATATATATCTCCACCCTTTCTTATAGAAAGGATAGCTACTATATATATTTTTCTCCACTTTGCTTTTTTCACTTATATATTCTAGAGATCATTCCTTCTCCTTCATTCAGGTGCATGAATGCATGTATTGATGTACCAAGATTTTTATTCAACCAAACCTCATTACAAAACATCTGGATAGTTTCCAATCTTCTGCTATTAAAAATAATACCTCCACGAATAACCTTTTGAGTATGTCATTTCATATTTTATCCTAGTCCATATTTTAATTAGTAGGTATAAAGCCACCCTATCTATAAGAGACCACTCCATGCCACACCTAGCCCAAGTTATTCAGTCTGGTGGACATTTGTCCTGGTCTTTGGGTACTTAGGGTCTGTGGTCTAACAAAAATAACTGGGTCCCTAGGGGCCCAGGAGCTCTTTTGCAGGAAACCCCTTTGAAAACACTCTGTCATAAGCAGTAGAGAATGTTTTCCCAACTGCTAGAGAAGAAGAAGAAAGACAGATGCTGGTGGTGGGGAGTAGGTCAGCAGTGGCCCAGCAGAGCTCTTGGGGTCAACAGAGCAGAAGGAATGGTGAGGCCAACAGACAGAATGGAGAGACTAAATGTCACCCTCACTCCGAAGGCTTCTCAACTGAATAATTGGGGCATGAGATCTTGAGGAAAAAAAAACCAATTTCTAGATAATCAAGTAGATGGGTCTACCAATGATCACAGCAGCACTATTTATAATAGCCAAGACATGGAAACAACCTAAATTTCCATCAACAGAGGACTGGATAAAGAAGATGTGATATATATAGACAATGGAATACTACTCAGCCATAAAAAGAATAAAATAATGCCATTTGCAGCAACATGGAAGGACCTGGAGATCATCATTCTAAGTGAAGTAAGTCAAAAAGAGAAAGAAAAATACCGTATGATACCACTCATATGTGGGATAGAAAAAAAGAAAAAAGAAGACACTAATGAACTCATTTACAAAGCAGAAACAGACTCATAGACATAGTAAATAATCTTATGGTTACCAGGGGGGAAAGGGGGTGAGAAAGGATAAATTGGGAATTTGAGATTTACAAATATTAATTAGTATATATAAAATAGATAAACAACAAGTTTCTTCTGTATAACACAGAGAACCATATTCAATATCTTGTAGTAACCTATAATGAAAACAAACATGTATGTACACATATGACTGAAACATTGTGCTGTATGCTAGAAATTGACACAACATTATAAACGGACTATACATCAATGAAAAAAAAAGAGATGGGATCTAAAGAAAAGGATTTGGGGTCATCTTGTGAATGGAACCATCTGGACCCGGAGACAGACTAGACCAGGCCACATGTTTTAAAGCCTACAAACTCATTGTCTCTCACTGATGGCAACAATTTCTGCTCTGCTCCTACCCAGTTTATCATTTGTCCTTCCATTTTGTGTTTGTTAACCAGAAGTTTTAACTTAGCATATTATCAATTCTATTGATAATCTTTTTTTGTGATATCTTCCATTGCTTTTCTCTTTAGATAACATTTTCCCTTTCCAAAAATATGTCCAATATTATATATTACTTTAGTCTTTTATGGCTTTATTTACTTACATTTAACTCCTTATTCCAACCAGAATTCAATTTGGTATATAGTGTGATCACCACTTGTCTCAACGCTTAGATAAAGCTGACAGGCTAAAAACAACAAGGCAACATTAGACGTGCTTCACAAATTAAAACAATGTTTTGCAATAATGAAATGTAATTTTTTACCTTAAAATTTACCAAAGGTTTTTAAAAAAACCTACTAAAGGTGAGCATCAAGGAAAATGGCACCCTTCAAGTGCTATTTTCAACTTACCTATTCTGTTTAAGAGCCTATAGTTAAATAAATAGCAAACAAGGAAAGAAAAAGGAAATGAAAAAGAGGAAACCTATTGTTTAAAGGAAACTTATATAACCTAATACAAATGTGGACCTTCTTTAAATCATGATTCACATAAGCTAACTTAAAAAAAAAGTGAGACAATTGGAAATTAAATACTGACTGTATATTTGATGACAGTGAAGAATAATTTTTTATTTTGTTAGGTATAATTGTGGATATTTTTTAAACAAGTTCTTCTCTTTTAGAGATACATACAAAAAGATCTGATGTCTTGGACTTATTTTAAAATAACACAGTGGTGAGGGAGAGGATAGGATATAAACGAGACAGGATTGGCTGTGAGTTGTTAATTGTTCAAGTTGGGTGATGGGTACATGAGGGTTTATCATACTGTCCTTTCTATTTTCACATACATTAATATTTGGATTTTTTCCATAATAAAATATGAAAAAAAATGGGGCTAAAAAAATATAGTGTCAATGACATGGCAAGGAGAATTATTAAATATTTCCAGTTAGGTAATGAAGCTCCCGTTTCTCAGAATGGCACATCTGGGCCAGATAACGGCTTCACCTAAACTGACTGCACCTTACCAGTGTCCATGGAATTTCAAACAGCAAATCTTTTCTGAGAGCCTTCTGTATGTCACTGTCCAATGAGAGAGAGAGGTCCTTCCACTGTGAGGCAGAAAGAGAAACACAAAGTATCAGTTACAGAAAGAGCATAATGAATCACTGCTCCCATAAAAAGTCCCTAGAGATTCATCTAAAATAAACATATCACTTGTATAATTTTTAAAATACACTTTTATTAAGAAAAGAATAAAACAATCAGACCATGTCACGTTGCTGTTTAAAACGATCCATGAATTTTCTAATTATCATCAGGACAAAGCTTCTTAGCCAGACTTACCTCACACCCGCCCCTACCTCCTTTCCCTACCCCATTTCCTGCTCATCCCCACACACTTTAAACTTTATCATAGGAAAGAACTTGCAGTTCCCAGAACACTACCTTATGGAGTTTATGTTCTCCTGGGGAAGTTTCATTCATTCATTCATTCATTCATCCATCAACAGCACTCACTGATCCCCTCATCTGGCCCAGCCCTACGCCATGGTCTGTCTCATCAGTACCACCACTGCCTTTCTCTCCCATCAGTCCATTCTTCCAGCCTCATCCTACTTGTCATCTTCTCTGAGAAACTTTCTTTGAACCACTCAAGCTGAACAAGGTGCCCCTCTTCTGCACTCTCTATAAATGGGGGGCAGCAGGGGAGGAATGGGGACATGCCTAATTTCTCCCAGTAGACTCTGAGGGCAGGGATAAAACCCTGTTTAGGCACAGTGTGTGGCTTAATGCCTGAGTCATATTAGATCAATAAATGCTTGTTGAATAAATGAGTGAGTGAATGAATGAATGAAGCTTCCCCACCAGCATGTAAACACACAAGGGCAAGGATTTTTGTTGTTTTGTTCTGCTTTAACCTTAGCACCTAAGACAGTACCTGGCATATTAAATATATAGCGAAATAATTAAAGTTATCTGTTCAAGGGAAACAAACAAGGAGATGTATGTTAAGGCTCACATGCAAACTGACCATTTGCTGTGGTCGATCTATTTGTGGATTTGTGGATTAGCAGACGATGTATCCAGGACTAAAAAGGAATTAAAGACAAAAAGTGTTTGGGAGGTCAAATGCAATGATATGTTTTCCATATTTTATTGATCTGGGAACCCAGATTTAAAACCTATCTTTAAGTCCAAGAAAGACCAGGAAATTTATTTATTTAGTTGTTTTTATGTGCATTGTTTTAGAAGTCACCGGACAAAATGTTGGTTTTACTTCCCCTAATAAAAAGGCCACATTTTTGGGACTTTAGTAGATTTTCTATGTGCCATATTGCCTGTGGATCTAGAGAAATACATGCAGCAATGGGGTAGCACATTTTCTCCAATAGCTGGAACAGCCAGAGCGCAAGGAAAGCCATACATCATGAATGACATCACCCTTACTGACCTAACTTCTAAAAGACAATGGAATAATTTTCTCTTGCCCAGACCTTACTACAGTGCTTTGGACCAGCAACTCCACAGCGTGATGATGGGAGGGAAGCATGGACAAAGGACGATTGTTGACCTCCCACAGCAGAAGGATGGCTTACAAAGCGATCTTTTCTTAGGAGTTCTGCCTAGGACTGTTGTACACCACGTGGCAGGTGCTCTTACATAAGTCAGGCCAAATTGGATTCCACTTGCATTTCTTTTCTTTTTGAAACCATCCTTCTCTGGAGTTGTCCACTCCAAAAGTCACCAGAACAACAGAAGGGAAAAGTGAGATCCTGACTCCCCAGGGATGCGGCAGAATTTCCTTCCCCTTTCTTTACTCATCCACCTTTCCACGGCTGCCATCCACCAGGACCTCTTTTGAGAGGAGGTTTTATTTCCCCGATTTCTTTCAGGATCCTGCCTCAAATAATTGTCACTGGCTTTTTACAAAGAAAACTAGGACTCCCATTTATTTTATCTAATTCAACCCTGGCAACAGCACGCAGTGCATGATCCTCTAACAGGAACACTAGCAGAATGGAGCCTGACTGTTTTCCATGAGGCTGATTTTTGCTAATCAAACACATTTATTCTCTGAAACACCTTCAGTGCCTGTTGAGAAATAAGTGGTCCAGAAAGGCAGTATCTCCCAATATGTAACTTTAAAATGTATAGAAAATAGGTAACATTAAGGTCTTCACATGAAAACAATTCAACAACTTGCAGAGGGGCAGTAGGACCATTTTGTAGTAGTACCCAGATATAAACTACACACACCCTTCCACCTAAAACTTCTGTTGTAGGATTCTATCTCACAGACATACTCACACCTGGGAGCAAAGGCATATGAATGGCATTACTTACTGAATCACATGTAAGAGCCATATGAACTGACAAAAAGAGACGCGCTATATATTGTGATGAGATAAAAGTAAATTGCCAAACAATATGTAATATAAGATTCCATTTTTGTTAAAAAAAAAAAAATAACCCACACTATATGTGTGTAGATGCATATACCTATATAAACATTCAGAGATATAAAGAAAAAGTCCGGAAAGATACCAATGCTAAACTGTTAACAGTGGATCCTTCCTCTAGAGAGTAAAATTGGGGGAATTTCATTTTTCACTTTATAAATATTAGCATTATTTAAATTTATTTAAAAAAACTATAAGGGAAATAACTGGATTAAAATAAGGTAGCTAACATTTACAGAGTATTTGTTCTGTGCTGGGTATGTGATGGACACTTTGTATAGCACCTCACTTATTCTGTAAACCTTCTGCAGTAGATAATATTATCTCTGTTCACAGGTGAGAAAACAGATTCTGAGAAGTGAGTAATTTGCCCAAGGTAATAGGATTAGTAAGTAGCGGAGCTGGAATTCAAACCCAGAATTTCCTAACTTCAAGGCCCAAGATCTTCCCATGGGTCCCAACAATGCCATCCCCTGTGACATAGTCTTGGCTCAGTAGATGGCCTTACTAACACTGCCACATGGCTGCTGGAATGCTAGGATTATTCTTTAAAACTTTTTATTATGGAAATTTTCAAACATACACAAAAGGGGAAGGAACACTATAATGAATTCATGTAACTGTTATCATTGAGTCAACAATTATTAATATTCTGCATCACTGTTTCATTTACCTCAAGTCCCACTTTTAGGAGGCATTTTAATGCAAATGTAATACATCATATCATTTCACCATAAGCATTTCGATCTCTAAAAATAAGGACTCAAAAAAAAAGCCATAATAGTGTGCTATAAATCAACTATACTTCAATAACTAATATAAAGTAAAATAAAATAAACTTTAGGAAAAAAAACTTAATGGTGTGATAAATACCATTATCACACATAATACAGTTAACACTAATTCCTTAATATCAATACCCAATCCATGTAAATTTCCCTAGATTGTTTCAAAAATATCTTTTTTTATTTATTCAAATTTTTGTCTCCTTGAATTCTAATTGTCCCCCTCCTTATTTCTTCATACTACTTATTTATTGAAGAAATTGAGTCATTTGTCTTATAGAATTCCCCATCTTCCTGACTTGATTTCTCATACCCCAGCTGGGGTCATTTAACAGGCTTCTCTTTCCTTTATATTTCTCACAACATGGTGGTTAGAGGCTTGTTAAACTCAGGTTCAGTTCTTTTGGTGAGATTATTTCTCAAGTGGTGATATGATTTCCTACTGCATCTTATCAGGAGGCATTAATGTCCAACTGTCCCATTTTTAATAAATGCTAAGGGTAAACAGGGGGCTCAGGGGTTGCCAGCCTGATACATCTGTTATGAAGTTCCTCACCAACATTGTACCTAATGGTTTTAGCAGCCATTGATGATTTTTTGCCTAGATCCATTATTTCATTATGAGCTTAGATTCATTTAAAATCCTATAAGACTTAGGTATTTTTAAAAACCACCCTAAGATCGCAATACTGTATCTTAGCTTTGAAGCAAGGTATCCAAAAAAATCTCCTTTTATCTATTATCTATCATACTTTTGTTTGTTTGTTTGTTTTTGGATTTTTGTTTACAAGAGTAATTGAGTTTTTAGCCTTATTTTCCTAAGACCATCAGTATTCCACAACCCTCTATGCCCCATGTAGGACCATTTTACTACTTAGATTGACATTTTTACTAACCAGTTATTTGGAATTTTTATCTATGCTTCAATTCCCAAATAATTCATTAAAAGTAAGAAGAAAAAGAAAAGATCTCCTGTTTCTCTATGATAAATGCCACAGTAAGCCAGTTAAACATCTCAATCATTTTCAATTTCACACCCAGGGTAACTACCTTTCACATTACAAAAGGCTGTTAATTTCAGTGATTTTAAGTCTGTTCTTATTCATTCTACATTCATTGTGGTAGTCTTTCCTGAGCCCAGTTTTGAGGCTAAAGAGAAGGCCCAGGCCCTGCCTTCCAAAGACTCACAATCATCTACATTGATAAAATAAATGTCTAGAAAGTTCCTGGGGTATAGGAAAGAGGCACCCCAGACTCTGAAATCAGGGAAAGCTTCTCAAAGGAGATCTTTAACTGAGTTTTGAAGGACAAATGGAAAGTAACTAGGGGAAGGGCAGTTCCAGAAAAAGAAAAGCCATACAAAGGCACAGAGGCAGGAAAGAATGGGCCCTTTCAGAGCACTGCACATGGTCTTGTATGGCTGGAGAGCAAGTTTTATGAGGAGGGGTAGCTGTGGTGAAGCAGCAGCAGGGCAGGACGGGAAGAGCCTTGTCTGCCATGCTGAAGAATAAGGAAGTCCCTGACGGACTGTACACAGAAGGGTGACAGAGTCTGATTGCTGCTGTATGTTTTTTCCCTCGGTAGATTTTTTTTTTCTTTTTTCTCTATAGAGGTGAAAATCACATAACATAAAATTAATCATTTAAAATGAACAACTCAGTTGTCTTTAGCACATTCACAGTGCCATATAACCGCTACCTTTACTAGTTCTGAAACATTTTCATCTCCCCAAAAAGAAACCCGTACCCATTAAGCAGTCAGTCCTCATTTCCCCCTTCCTCCAGCCCTTGGCAACCACCAGTCAGCTTTCTACCTCTGTGGACTTACCTATTCCCTCAGTACATTTTTATTTCTAAAAGTTATAAGGAATATGGATTCACTATAGAAGAATCAAAATACAGGTAAGCAAAAGAGGAAGATAAATATTGCTCATAATCTTAGCATCATAAGTAACTTCTGAATGCTATGTATCCTTCTAAACAGTTTTCTCTGAGTTTCCTCACCCCATATACTTTACAGGGTCCTGCAACCTTCTGAAGTCTTGCTAATCTTTGAGATACAAAAGAAATCTGTTCAAATCTCTGTCCTGTGAACAGCATGAAACCCAAGTCCCTACCTGTACCTCTGAGGGTTCTTGGGGGTTTTGTGGAGGTAGGGGTGGGGATATGTTTCTTTTGATTACCACTAGCTCTGATTTTCTGCCTTGATCTCCACTGCCCATTACACCTCCTGGGCACATTGTTCCTTCTCCATTTCCCCAATCCCTCCTCTCCCCAAAATATGACCTAAACAAGGTGGTGTGTAGGCAAAATTTTAGGAAAGATTTGTAAGAGAAGATGACTTATTCTGAAGCACAGCTCAGAGAATGACTTGAAACTGAATATTAGAGAGCAGTTTTTTTAAGAGTTCATTGGTCATTCTAATCACTGGAAAATTCTCATTGCCCATCCCTCCAAGTGGCCCTATAGTAGCACCAGCTACCCAGCTTCTCTCCCTGAGAAGACAATGAATATTTTTCATTTTCCAAATTCAATTCCCTCTAGTTTTAAACTCCAAAGCAATCATTTCCAATTCCCATTCTCTTTTGCACAAGGTAACTCAATGCCCCTTTTGCTTTACTCCAAACCATAAAGAGATGTTACGCTGTTAAATCAATAGTCCCTCCCTATCAGAACGCTAATGTCAGCTTGTCAAACTAACAACTTCTTTTCCCCTACTGGCTACATTTCCATTATTGTTTTGTTATTTTAAATATCTTTCCCTAAATATCCTCTGACATCTTTTGGAATGAATGGCTGCATACATCTCCTGTTTTGGAACACTTAGGTTATTTACAATTCTTTATTATTATAAACAGTACCATGTTATATATTGAGGAAATATATATATATATATATACACACACACACATATATATATAATCTCCTTAATTATTTCTTTGCTATACATTCCTAGCAGTAGCATTCCTAAACTAGACAGTAAATCCTGTCTTATGGCTTTTATGGCTACTAGAAGGACTGTGTAAGTTTATATACCCAATAAGGCTTGAAAGTGCTTGAATCTTCAAACTGTTGTTAATAGTGCATATATTTATCCTTATTTTTTTTCTTTATGGTTTAAATTTGCATTTCTTGTCTAATAGGGAAGTTGAACTTTCATGCTTATTGACCATTTGAGGTTTTTTTCTCATGTAAAATACCTTTCCTGGTCAGTTGTGTATCTTCATTTTTCTTTTAGTGATGATTTGAAGTTCTTTGTTAAGGATATAAACAGTTGGTTAAGGATACTCTCCTCCAAAGTCATTTGTCTTTTAACTTTGTTTCCAGTGAATTTTGCTATATAAAAGTCTTATATTTTTATATAGCCACATCTATCATCCTTTATGCTTTCAGCTTTTAGTTTCATGTTTAGAAAGTCATTCCTTACTCCAAAGTTTTGTAAGTATTCAGGTGTGTTTTCTTTTACTAACATTAAAATTTTTGGAATTTATCTTCTGGAATTTATCTCAGCGTACTGTGTAAGCTTGCATTTGTTTTAACGGTTAGATAATTACCTTAATACTTTCTCCACAGATATGAGCACTAGCTTATTATATACCAAATTCTTACACGTACCTGGATATATTTGTGAACTTTCTATTTTTTACCTAGAACTTTATTTTAATTACTATATCTTGCTGGCTTATTTTAATATCCTATAGGAAAAGGTCTTTTCAGTACTATTCTTCCTAAAGATGTGCCTGACCTTCCTCATTTGTTCATTTTTCTAAACAAACTTTAAAGCAGATTTCACATTCTAAAAAAAATTTCCCAGGTATTTTTATGGGGGTTTTGTTAAAACTGTTAGGCTTAACTTGAGAAAAATTAATACCTTTATAATATTAAATCTTCCAATATATTAATGTAGAATGTCTCTCCCTTTATTCAAATCTCCTTTTAGATTTCTTGGTAAAGTTTTGTAGATTTGCATATTTATCATTAAGTTTATCACTAGAGGCTTTAATTTTTTTATTGCCATAATATATGGGTTATTTTTTCATTATCTTCTTAACTAATTATTATTGATACATGAGGAAGCTATTAATTTTTAAATATTTCTGTCATAATTGCCAATCTTTCTGATGTCTCTCATTAGTTCTAATAGTTTTTTAAGTAATGTTATAGCCTCAAATAATGATAATTTTGTCTCTTCTTATCAAATATTTATACTTCCATCATTTTTTTCTCATTATTGTATTGATTAGCACTTACAGAAAATTTTAAAATAATGGTAATGACACTCAAATTATTAACTTTCAAAGAATGATTCCAATGTAGTGTTTTATTGCTAAGTATAATACTGGCTGTTGGTTTAAGATCAATATTCCTTAATACAGTAACATATTAATTAAGTTTTTTTTTAGGGGGGGTGGTAATTGGGTTTATTCATTTATTTTTACCGGAGGTACTGGGGATTGAACCCAGGACCTCATGAATGCTAAGCAGCTTCTCTAGCACTGAGCTATACCATCCCCCCTTAATTAAGATTTTCTTAAATCAAAAATGTGTGCTGATTTTTATCAAAATATTTTGGCATTCTGTTAAAATGATTATATGATTTATCTCCTTTAATACACTGATGTAATAAATTATATAAAAAGGTACTCTGAACTTTTCTTATATATCTGTAGGGTAACCCTGTTTGGTCATGGTGATTTGTCTTTTAAAGTTATAACTACAGGTTTAGTTTGAAAACTGGATTGAAAGGAAGCAAGGTCAAAGGCAGAGAGAACAGTTAGGAAGAAATAAAACAATGGCAGTGGAAACAGATGAGGTCTGGATCTAAAAGCTATTTAGGATGAAAGATCAAGAGTGACTCATTGGATATGAAATTCGAAGGAAAGAAAGGAATTCAGGAGAACCACCAGGTTCTTGGTTTGGTGACACTTACCAAGACAGGGCTACAGAAGGAAAAGCAGATTTGGTGGGGATTGGAGGAGAGGGTAGAGGATGAGCTCAATTCGGGAACTATTAAGTTTGATGTCCTGAGCCGGACACCCAGGTAGAGACAGGTGAGCCATCACATGGATCTGGAGCAGAGAGGTTTGGTCTGCAGATATTGATTTGATAATTATCATAGAAGACAGCTAAGTATGGAGAGTGAGAATACAAGAAGAAGGTTGAAAATGGAACCACAAAGACTATCTAATTTTAAGAGAAGGCAGAAGGAAGATGTCTCTAAGAAGACATAGCCAGAGAAGTAGGAACAGAACTTATTCTATTAACCAGGAATACAAGAGGAGGATAGAATATCAGGGAGACAGTGGTTAACAGTGTCAAGTGGAGCAAAGCTTTCCAGTAAGATCAGGGCTAGAAAGTATCTTCAGGACTTGCCAAGCCCTCACTTGAGACCTCCACCAAAGCAACTGCAGGAGAAAGGTGAGGGTGAAATCTGATTGTGCTGTATATGGTGCACAACCTCACTCCCTTTGACTACTTTCTTTTTTCCAAAGGCACCACTCACCTCCTGGACTGCTGCTGCCTCTGCTAAGTTCCCTGGAGTCAGAACTGAAGCTCCAGACCTGCATGGCCTGCATGCCCTCCCATCTTCACTGGTTTGCTCCTCCACTCTCAGGACACAAAATGCCATGCCACAGGGCCGCAATGCCACCACAGGGCGTGAAATCTTGCTTCTGGAGCTGGTGTCAATGGACCAGATGACGCATACAGAAGTCACACAGTAAAAGTACAGGAGCGTTATCTCATGCGTCAAACCTTGACAAATGGGAAACAGGAGACAGGAGAGAGGTAGACAGATGCACTTTTCTCGTTTTCCCCTTTCATAGACTCTTTCAAGGTTATGATTCCTCCCTATAGCCATGACAGAGAAGCACTGTAGCTCAAAGATCTACTTGATAAATCACCTGGTGTTTCTCATCATGGCTTGCTAGAAGCAGTGCCAGCATGGTAACACATCGTGCTGCATTGGTTGATTTGCTTTTTCTTCACTTTTACCTTTCTAAATTTGTACCTACCTCCCCCTCCAAAAAATAATCAGCTCTTTAATCTTGATCCCAGGCTCTATGATCTAGAGAATTTGGGTTAAGACACAGTTGCTAAATCGGTAAATTAAATAGGAGAAAAGACTATTTAATCAACTCTCCATTTGGGATACTTGAGTCAATAGGATCTTTAGAGCATGTGTTCTATTTTATGAGATTTCAACACGATGAAATGAGAAAGGGAATAAAAATGAGGGCACTGTAACAACATGAATAACAATTAGATTTGAGAAAGGCAGAGCCAGACCAGGTAGGAAACTGTCCAATGAGAAGATGAAAAGGATATTAAACATTAGTATTAGAGCAGCTGTTGAGCTCATATATTTCCCCAGGTCAGGCCATCCAAAGAACACAGCAATCTGGTTTTACCTACAGGTGATCTTCCACAAAACATCTATTTACTTTGCTACAACAGAGCCAGCCTTTAACCCAATTCAACTCAACAAATACCTACTGATCCCTGTCCTGTGGCAGGCAGTGTCCTGGGCTTTATGGAAGTATGGGAGTTGCTGGGGAAGGCTTCTCAGATGAATAAGACCCAGATGTATATTGAATATGATATAATCTCAGAGACAGAAATATGACAAAGTACACAAAGAGTATTAATATATAAAGTCACATAAGATTTTCAAAGTACAAATTTTATTTGTGCCAAATAAAGATACAAATTAAATTCTAAGAAGGTCAAAGCAAGGAAAAATTGTTAGTGGGAAATAATCAGGAAAAATTTCGTTGATAGAGGCAATACACTTGTTAAACGTAAGTTTAATAGTTGGCTATGGGGGAAGGATAGGCAGATTATAAGAGTAAAACCAAATTCACAGAGGCAGGAAATAGCTGAGTTTAACTGTAGAATGACAGACCTTGACAGTTTTGAGGGACAGATCCAAGAACTCTGAGAACCCCCACGTAGTCATAGACCACTATATCATATATTTTCCCCATTTCCATTATGTATGCATAAAATGTAGCTACAAAACCATCAAGTGACTGGAAGGATGGACCATCAGCTGGGCTCACACATCACCTAAGTGACCTGCTTCATGTCCATATCCTAGTGCATAAGATCCAAATTTAGGTCTCAGCACAATGATACATGACTGCCTTTTACTCAGTCACAGTCAAACCTCTGCATGTTAAATCCATAAATATCAGCCCACTGAAGTTCCATTTGGCTGAAGTGTTGAGCATGAATCAGCCCAGAGAAGAATTCTGCTTGTTTTAAGATAAAAAGAAACACTTGATAAAGCATGTTTGCACGATCATGTCTAAAGTTTTGTCTTTTTCTCTCCTATCTAAACTCCTAGCTAAAACCAAGAGAAAAATTCATCTGCAGATCAAGAAGGAGAACTGGACAGGCCCAGCCCTTAACCAGGCCTTGCAGACCTCTGGGGACCATCAGAAAAGTGGCCCATAGTAGCTTCCCCATCCGTCCTGGGTCTGGGAATGCTGCCAAGTACAAACAAGCCTTAGAGATAATCAAGACCCTAAAGTATTGGCTGGAAAAAATTCTACCTTTGATCACATCTCAGTTTCTCTCTCCAGATGGCCCTGACAGCCTTTAAGATAAAGAAAAGGAGACTGCAGGAAGAAATACAATTAAAATTGCACATATGCATTTGCACGCACATACACACACAAACCAAAAACAACCAGTAGTCTCCACTGCTTGACGTGCTGCTAGAAGTAGTAGGCACTGAAAGAACAAGAAGCAGCAGTTAGCAAGAAGAACCTGAGTCCACAAAGCAAAGCCCCAAAGAGTAACCAGCCAAGTAAGGCTATACTTTTTTTTTTTTTTTTTTTTTTTTCAGAAGCTCCTACAGAGGGCTTCGGGCAGCAGGAGCATGGATTAGAGCTGCTAAGGATTTGAAAAGAAAGAAACAACAATTAAACTCAGGGCTGCTCTCCTGTGATACCAATATTGCAAATCTGATATTGATTAAAAAAAAAATCTCTAAAAGCAAAAAGAAAATGTCCTGCTTACTAGAAAAATATTTTCCTGTCCTCTGGAGTGTGTAACACATTGAATAATAGATACTACAAAAAAGAGTTAGAGCCATGTTTAAGCAGACTGTTTAAATACTGAATTAAAGAGAGAACATTTCTTCTCAGTAATCCCTGCACATCATTTCTAAAGGCCCTAAAATATACTGAAAACTCATAGACTATTAGATAGCTATTAAATGTGATCATTAGGAAAACTACATAGAAACATGGGTAAATAAATGATCCCTAAATAAGGCTGAATGAGAAAAATCAAAATATAAAGCAGCTGGAATTATAATAACTGGCCTACATTCATTAAGGATTAAAATTGTAAAATATATATACATATGGGTATGAATTAGAATGGAAATAGTTGTATTAGGATATGAGACTTGGAGTGATCTTTATTTTCTTAAAAATTTTCTTTGATATTATCATAGCAATTTATCAATTAAAATAGATATTGTCAAAGAGCTAATCCTAGAGGAAAAACGAACTGATGAATACCCAAATTATAGCTATTGATTTTCATATGCTTTGTCATGTGTCCAAGTTTACAATGGAAAAGCACTGGGAGGAAATTTGACTTCCACAGAAAACAACAAAGAAATCACTCTCAAAACTTGAAATTTAAAAAAAACAACAGAGAAAATGAGGGGTTTGGGTTTGAAAGCTTGAAAAGAAAACTTAATTTAAAGCAGTGTTCATTTCTGACACATGACTTGAAGGGACCATGATGTCCCTTCAGCTGTCCTAGGGATTTCCATGTGACACCCACAGTGCGGCAGGGAGCTCTGTATCCAGGGTCCAGCTATGCTGTGTACTAGCTACGAGTCTTTGGTCAAGTTATTTAGGTTCCCTAAGCCTCAGCTTCTTCCTTTTTAAAATGGAGATATAGATAACTCACTTTATAAGATGGTGGTAAGACTTAACATACAGCAAGTAAAACAAGCACCCAACACCTTGCCTAGTAGGCAGTCCAGGTTCAGTAAATGCTAGTTCCACTTACCTCTCCATTCCCTACTCAGAAATCCACCATACAAAAGTGGACCTACCTGTCCACTTTTGACCCAGTCATCAGGTCATTAATAACACCATTTGCCTACTAGGAGACTCAGTGTCTGGCTCCCAATAAAGACATGTTCAATGGCTGGCTGGATGGATGGAGGGATCGATGGCTTAATCTCCATCTTCAGATTCCTAGAGGAAGAGATATTGGGTTTGTTCTATCTAGTTCTAAAGAATACAACTGGAACCAGAAAGCACAGTAGTACTCCCTCTTTATTTTGGGGGGAGAAAAAAATATGTTTGGCTAAGAAAGGATCTGGCTATTGGAGAGGAGCCCTTGAGAAAACCAGAGTGAAATGGAGGCTTCTCTGAGCAAGACACATCCTCTCCAGATCTCTGGATTCTGCTGTAAAGAGTCACCCACTTCAACCCTGGGTCTGAGAGGACAGCACTTTGCCAGAGGTGTGTTGTTCACTTCTTTCCTTCCTGGATGCTCTAAGAGCAGACAGAGCTTAGGCCAGAAGGGAAGCACTGAGGGCAGGACAGGCCAGAGCAGCGGGGTGCCCGCTGGTGCCAGCAACATCCTAGACTAACCAATCTTGCAGGAAGAGCCCGCCTCAGCCGAAGCAGGCCTCTCCCATGCCCAGGCCCAGATGCACTGCATAGACGGTTTTCACTTAGTTTCTTTGCACTAAAAGCTAGAAGGAGGCAGAGATTCACATAAAACCAAGAGGCACATTCCTGTACAGCTGTCCAAACACGGAAGAGACTGCCTGAGAAACAGTGGGCTCCTCCTCACAGTCCTGGGGCTGGGAGGAATGCTGCTTTGATTGTTGTTATGCTGGAGAGGGAGTTCTAGCTTAAGGCTGATGCTTAAGATGAGAAAAACTTCTAGCAGCCTGAGATTCGGACTTCATCTGAGACTCATGCTCTCAAAATTAGGCTTTGTACTGACACCTAGGGGCTTCCTTGTAATTACTACTACAAATCTGCGTCCAAGGAGAGATCTATTCCTTCTCAAGTTCAAATTTTCAACTCCACTTGGGCTTATTCTCCAAATATTCCCAGGGGAGGAGTTTCAGAAAAGACTAAATATTACGATCTTGCAACATCATCATATCTTGAAGCAGCTGCAAGACCAGGACAGAAACATAGTTAAAGGAAGGTTCTTCTTTGTCCCAGCCCCAAGGAGAAGGAAACAGGTCATACACATGATAAAATAAGTTACCATGTGATGTGGACCCTGCTAAATAAATAGCTAATGTGGGCGATTAGTGCCATGAAAGTTGAGTAAATAAAAAGATCATTGTGGTCCAGGGTGGAAAGGCTTTTGGGGAGGGTGTGAAAACTAGAGCTGGTTCTTAAGGGAGAAGTAAGCCAGGAAGGTAAGGGTGGGGTGAGAACACATGGCCATGAGTGTAGCCAAAGAGCCTGGGCTTTGGAGTCCAACAGACCTGCATCAAATTCTGGCTTCTCCTCACCAGCCATGACTTCAGCTAGTCTCGTAAAGTCTCTGAATGTCAGCTTCTTTCTCTTACAATGGGGATACTCATGACTTCCCTGAAAGTTCGTTGTAGAGATTAGAGATAACGTGTAATTTGGCTTGTTTGGTTTTGGCACATAATAAGCACTCCAAGGGCAGCTTGGATTGCTGTGGATTTGACACAGGGGTGGACCTGCCGTGTCCAGGGAATATAATGTGAGACAATTTGACTGGGGTGGAGTGTGTGTGTGGAAACATAGGAAGTGAGCCTGAGGCAGTGTTGTGTGCCAGAGAGTACCCAGGACCAGGTGTCAGGAGACCTCAGTTTGACTTCTTGATCTCATTTCACCAGACAAATCACTCCCACTTTCTCTGGGCCTCTCTTTCCCATCTATGAAGTGAGGATGTTAGTCTAGAGAAGTATTTCTCTCTCTGGATGCATACTGGAATCATTTAGAGTACTTTAAAAAATTCTAATGACTATGCTAAATCAGGATTTCTGGGGCTGCGACTTCAGGCAGCAGACTTAAAAAAAAAAAAAAACAGGCTTATTGAAGTATAATTGATATTCCAAAAAAGGCGCATATTTAATGTATTCAATTTGAAGAGTTTGGATAGATGCATATACCCATGATATTATCACCACAATAATGGTGATAAACATATACATCACCTCCTAAAATTTCCTTGTGTCCTATTGTTTTGTGTGTGCATGGTATGAATGTTTAACATGAGATCAACCCTCCTAACATTTTAAAATGCCCAAACCGTGCTGTTAACTATAGGCACTAAGTTGTACAACAGATCTCTAAAATTTATTCATTTAGCATAACAAACTTTTACCCACTGACCAGCAACTCCCCATTTCCTACTCCCTGCAGACCCTGGCGACCACCATTCTATTCTCTGCTTCTATGAGTTTGACTATTTTAGATACCTCACATAAGGGGAATCATACAGTGATTGTCCTTATAAGACTAGCTTGTTTCACTTAGCATAATGTCCTCCATGTTTATCCATGTTGTTACAAATGGTAGGCCTTTCCTTTTTTAAGGCTGAATAATATTCCATTGTATGTGTACATCACTTTTTCTTTGCCCATTCATCTGTTGATAAACTTCTGGGTTGTTTTCATATCTTGGCTACTGTGACTAACGCTGTAATGAACATGGGAGTGCAAATATCTTTCGAGATCTTGGTTTTAATTTTTTTGGATATACAATCCAGAAGTTGAATTGCTGGATAAAATGGCAGCTTTATTTTTAACTTTTTGAGAACTCTCCAAAGTATTTTTCATAATAGCTGAATCATTTTACATTCCCAGCAACAGTGTACAAGGGTTGCAGTTTCTCCACATTCCCACCAACACTTATCTTTTGTTTGTTTTTTAATAGCCATCTTAATACATGTAAGGTGATAACTCATTGTGGTTTTGATTTGCATTTCCCTGATGGTTAGTCATGTTGAGTACCTTTTCATATACCTGATGGCCACATATATGTCTTCTTTGAAGAAATATCTTTTCAAGTCTTTTGCCCATTTTTAAATTGAGTTATTTATTTATTTATTTATTTGCTATCAAGTTGTAGCACTTTCTTGTGCATTTGGTATACTAACCCCTTCTCAGATAAATGGTTTGCAAATATTTTCTCATGTTCCCTAGATTGCCTTTTCACTCTTATGATTGTTCTCTTTACCATGAAGAAGCTTTTAAATCTGATGTAGTCCCTACTTTCTCATGTCATGCATAAAAATAAATTCAAAATTGTTTAAAAACTTAAATATAATACTTGAAACCATAAAACTTGTAGAAGAAAACATAGGAAGTACTCTCTGTGACACCACTCTTAGTAATGTCTTTTTGGATATGTCTCCTCAGGGAAGGGAAGCAAAAATAAACAAATGGGATTACATCAAAAGAAAAAGCTTTTGCACAGCCAAGGAAACTATGAGTAAAACAAAAGGTGGTTTACTGAATGGGAAAACATGTCTGCAAATGACTTATTTGGTAAGGAAGTAATATCCAAAATATGCAAAAAACTCATACCACTCAACATCAAAAACACAAACAACCTGATTAAAAAAAATGGACCTAGGACCTGAATAGGTATTTTTCCAAATAACATACAGAAATGGCCAAAAGATATGTGAAAACATCTCTCCTCAGAGAAATGCAAATCAAAACCATGATGAAATATCACCTCATACCTGCCAGAATGGCAATGTCTGTTATCAAAAAGACAACAAATAATAAGTGTTGGTGAAGATGTGGAGAAAAGGGAATGCTGTGCCTGTTGGGAATGTAAATTTGTGGGAATGTAAATTTGTGTAGCCACTCTGGAAAACAGTATGGAGATTCTCCAAAAAACTAAAAATTTACTACCAAGTAATCCAGGAATTCCACCCCTGGCATTTATCCAAAGAAAAAGAAAACACTATTTGGAAAAAATATATGCACCTGTATGTTCACTGCAACATTATTTACAATAGCCAAGATATGAAAGCAAATCTAAGTGCCCATCAAGAGATGAATGGATAAAGATGTGGTACATACATACAATGGAAAACTACTTAGCCATGAAAAATAATGAAATCTTACCATTTGTGACATCATAGATGGACCTAGAAGGTATTATGCTGAATGAAATAAGTCAGAGCAAGACAAATGCTGTACAAGTTCACTTATATGTAGAATCTAAAAAACAAAACAAATGAACAAACAATAAAACAGAAACAGAGTCATAGATACAAAAAAGGAACAGGTTATTGCCAAAAGGGAGGAGGGAGAGGAAAGGAAAGAAATAGGTGAGGAAAATTAAGAGGTACAACTTCCACTTGCAAAATAAATGAGTCAAGAGTATGAAATGTACAGTGTGCAGAATATAGTCAATAATTATGTAATATCTTTGTATGGTGACAGATTGTAACTCGATTTATTATGGTGATCATTTTGAAATGGACAGAAATATCAAATCACTATATTGTGTGCCAGAAACTAACATGATGTTGTAGTTCAACTATACTTCAAAAACAAACAAACAAACTCATGGAAAAAGAGATCAGATATGTGGTAACCAGAGGCAAGGGGTGGCAAGAGGAGAACTGGATGAAGGTGGTCAAAAGGTCCAAATTTCCAGTTATAAGAAAGGTCCAAATTTCCAGTCATAAGTAAATAGATACTAAGGATGTAATGTATAACATGATTAACATAATTAACAGTGCTGTATGTTAGACATGAAAGTTATTAAGACAGTAAATTCTAAGAGTTCTCATCACAAAGTAAAGATATATTTGTGTTTTTCTTTCATTTTGAAACTATATGAGATGATGGATATTCACTAAACTTACTGTGGTAATCATTTCAAGATGTATGTAAATCAAATCATTATGCTGTAAATCTTAAACATATATAGTGCTATATGTTAATTATATCAATGAAATGAAAAAAATAAAAAGAAATTGAAGGCAACACAAACAAATGGAAAGATATACTGTGCTCATGGATTGGAAGAATTAATATTGTTAAAATGACCATACTCCCTATAGCATTCCACAGATTCAATGCAATCCCTATCAAAATACCAATGATATTTCTCACAGAACTAGAACAAAGAGTTCTAAAATTTGTATGGAAACACAAAAGACTCTGAATAACCAAAATAGAAAGAACAAAGCTGGAGGTGTCACACTCCCTGATTTCAAACTATATTAAAGCTACAGTAATCAAAATAGTATGGTACTGGCACAAAAACAGATGCATAAATCAATGGAACAGAATAGAGAGCCCAGAAATGAACACACACTTATATGGTCAATTAATCTACAGCAAAGGAGGCAAGAATACACAATACGGAAAAGACAGCCTCTTTAATAAATGGTGTTGGAAAAACAGCTGCATGCAAAAGAATCAAATTGGACTACTTTCTCATACCACACACAAAAATTAACCCAAAATGGATTAAAGACTTAAATTTAATACCTGAAATAATAAAACTCCTAGAAGAAAACATAGGTAGTATGTTCTTGAAATTGATCTTAGAAATATTTTTTGGCTAGGTCTCCTCAGGGAAAGGGAACAAAAGAAAAAATTAACAAATGAGACTACTTAAAAGCTTTTGCATAGCAAAAGAAACTATCAACAAAACCAAAAGGCAAACTATTGAATGGGAGAAGACATTTGCAAATGATATATCTGACAAGAGAGTAATATCCAAAATATACAAATAACTCATACAACTCAACACCAAAAAAGCAAACAACCTGATTTAAAATAGGGACATGGGACCTGAATAGAATTTCACCAAAGATACTCCATATCACAAATCATCAGGGAAATGCAAATCAAAACAACACTGAAATATCACCTCACACTTGTCAAAATGGCAATTATCAAAAAAACAAAACAAAACAAAACAAAAAACAACAAATAACAAGTGTTGGTGAAGATGTGGAGAAACAGGAATACTTGTGCACTGTTGGTGAGAATGTAAATCAGTGTAACCACTATGGAAAACAGTATGGAGATTCCTCAAAGAATTAAAAGCAGAACTACCATATGATCCAGCAATCCCACTTCTGGGTATTTATCCAAAGAATACAGAAATACTAACTTGAAAAGATATATGCACTCATATGTTCATTACTGCATAATTTAAAGTAGCCAAGTATGGAAGCAACCTAAGTGTCTGATGATGGATAAGTGAATAAAGAGAATATGGTATGTATATGTGATGGAATATTACTCAGCCACAAAAAGAATGGAATCTTACCATTTTTGACAACACAGATGGACCTAGAGAGTATTATGCTAAGTGAAATAAGTCAGACAGAGAAAAACAAATACTCTATGATTTTAATTATATGTGGAATATAAAAACCAAAACAAAGGGGAACCATAAATAAAACAAAAAGACAACCAACAGAATGGGAGAAAATATTTGCAAATGTGACTGACAAAGCTTTAATTTCCAGAACATATAAACAGCTCGTACAACTTACTAACAAAAAACCAAATAACCCAATCCAAAAATGGGCAGAAGATCTAAACAAGCAATTCTCCAATGAAGACATACAAATGGCTAATAGGCACATAAAAAATACTCAATATGGCTAATTATTAGACAAACACAAATCAAAACTACAATGAGGTATCACCTCACACTAGACAGAATGGCAATCATTCAAAAGTCCACAAACAATAAATGCTGGAGAGGGTGTGGAGAACAGGGAACCCTCCTACAATGCTGGTGGGAATGTAGTTTGGTGCAGCCATTATGGAAAACAGTATGGAGATTCTTCAAAAACTGAAAATAGATTTACCATATGATCCAGCAATCCCACTCCTGGCCATATATCCAGAGGAAACTCTAATTCCAAAAGATATAGGCACCCCCTCCTCCTCCAATGTTCATAGCACCACTACACACAACAGCCAAGACATGGAATGTCTATCAACAGATGACTGGATAAAGAAGTTGTGGTATACTTATACAATGGAATACTACTCAGCCATAAAAAAAGAATAAAATAATGCCATTTGCAGCAACATGGATGGACCTGGAGACTGTCATTCTAAGTGAAGTAACCCAGAAAGAGAAATACCATATGATATCACTCATATGTGGAATCTAAAAAAATTTAAAAAACAAAAAGGAAAAAGAGGACACCAACGAAGTCATCTACAAAACAGAAACAGACTCTCAGACATAGTAAGCAATTTTATGGTTACCAGGGTGAAAGGGGGTAGGAAGGGATAAACTTGGGAATTTGAGATTTGCAAAGGGTAACCAGTATATACATATAAATAGATAAAAACAAATTTCTTCTGTATAGCATAGGCAACTATATTCAATATCTTGTAATAACCTTTACTGAAAAAGCATATGAAAAACAATATATGACGTATATCCGTGACTGGAACACTGTGCTGTACACCAGAAATTGACACATTGTAACTGACTATACTTCCAATTTTTAAAAATTAAAAAACAAAACAAAACAAAAACAAATGAGTAAACATAACACAATAGATACAGATTCACAGATACAGAGAAAAAAACAGGTGGTTGCCAGAGGAGAAGGAGGTAGGGAGACAGTGAAAGAGGTGAAGGAGATTAAGATTACAAAATGAAGTATGAGGATGAAATGTACATTGTGGGGAATATAATCAATAATTATGTATTGTCTTTGTACGGTGACAGATTGTAACTAGACTTATCATGATGGTCATTTTGTAATGTATAGAAATATGAGGGGGAGGGTATGCTTTTGTTTTTTTTAGCATGCACAAGGGCCTCAATCCCCAGTACCTCCATTAAAAACTAAATCAATAAACAAGCCTAATTATCCCCCCAAAAAATAAACAAAAGAAAAAATGTTTTTAATTTTAAAAATAAGAAAAAAAGAAATGCTTTTAAAAAAAGAAATATGAAATTACTCCATTGCATGCCAGGAACTAACATAGTAATGTAGTTCAATCATACTTCAAAAACAAACAAATGAGGGGAGGATATAGCTCAGTGGTAGAACGTACGCTTAGCATGCACTAGGTTCAATTCCCAGTACCTTCATTAAATTAAATAAACGTAATTACCTCCCTCCACCAAAAACAAACAAACTCTTAGAAAAAGGTCAGACTTGTGGTTACCCAATGTGGGGGGTGAGGGGAAGGGAAACTGGATGAAAGTGGTCAAAAGGTCTAAACTTCCAGTTATGGGATAAATACTAGGTATGTAATGTACAACATGAGTCATGTAATTAACACTGCTGTATGTTGTACATGAGGGTGGTTAAGAGAGTAAATCCTTAGAATTCTCATCACAAGGAAAAACTATTTTTTTTCTTTTATTTTGTATCCAAATGACATGATGGATGTTCACTAAGTTTATTGTGGTAATCGTTTCATGATGTATGGAAGTCAAATCATTAAACTTAAACTTATACAGTCAATTATATCCCAATAAAACTAGAAGAAAAAACATTTTTAATTATGTGCAATTATAGATAAATGTATTATAGCCATGTAGCAATGATTGTATTAGGGTAATGCTGGTTCTGTGATAGATAGATAGGAAGGAAGGAAGGAAGGAAGGAAGGAAGGAAGGAAGGAAGGAAGGAAGGAAGGAAGAAAGAAAGAAAATTATATAATGGCTACTATTTACTGAATGGGAAGTGTCAGGTACTTCACCAAAAGCTCATTATGTGCTATTTAATACAATGAATCTAAGGTGTAGGAATTTTACAGATGAAGAAATAAGTTTAGAAAGATGTTCGAAAAAAAAAAAAAAAGAAAGATTTAACATTTGTCCAATACCATGTAGCTAAGGGTCAGAACTAGAATTTTACCACAGATCTCTCTAATATCCCAGTGGAAACGACCACCACATTCTACCATTTCGCATAACTCCCACACAGCATTGGAAATGGTTCCTTTTATCCTGCTTACTTGGAGGCAAACGTCAAGATCCCAGTGCCTATGAATGGCTGTATTTCTGGGAACGTGAGGGCTTTTACTCTATTTGTTGACAACTATTTCTGGTTAAGATGGGTCAGTTTCAAAATATGGACTATAACTGATATATTACTTTTTATTCAATATTTTTATATGAAACAGCTGGCCATGGAAGCAGGCGTCGCCCTCAAACCGATGAGTAAGATGTTGCCATCTTGTGGCCTATTTTGTAAGGCCAGGTGTGTAATCCAACAGTGAGGGGAGCCCAGCGGACAAAATTCTAACCATGCTGACGACTTTGCAACCTTCTGTCTTCCTATCGGTAACATCATCGTCTTTCTCCAAATGTAGTATTAGGAAAAAATCGACACAGCAGCATAAGAAAATAATAAGAACTGAAGACAAAATAATAAAGTTATCCTCTCCTACCATATACTAGTATCGTATCACTTTTTATCAAGTTAAATTTCTGGATCTGAAATTTCCTTATCTATAAAATCAGGACAATAACACACATCTTGTAGTATTGCTTTAAAACAAAAGTAAAATATAAATGTAAAGAACCTGGCAGATTGTGGCCATGTGACAAATATTAGTTCCTTAGTCCCTTCCCCTCTTTCCTAATCCTTCTACCTTTCTTTGATCTCTAAGCCGTTCCCACTTAAGATAGCCTAGTCTTTGGTTTTCTATTCACTTTCCTAAGTATTTTCCCCATTGCTCTTTGTTTCTGCCGCCACCCTATTCCCACCCCCTCACACACACAGAAGTGTCCATTTGTTGACCCTTACCTGGATAAGGTAAGGCCTGGTAAGCCTCTCTATGTTACCCAGATATGGCTAACCATCCCTCCTCTTGAGCATTTGTGCTGTCATGGGTACTGCAATGCAAAACACCCCCAACTGGGTTTCACTGAGCAGTTTTCCCATTACTAACAGCATTTTACAATTCTGAATCTGGTACCCTCAGATTCTGCTTATCCCTTGTCTCTGACTCTTTGATTCCAACCCTGGGAGACTTGACATACACACCTCAACTCCCTCCTGACCTCACTACCCACCACTCTCCTACTTATGCACTCTGCTCTGCCCACTGGCCTCCTCCCTTTTGCTGTCTCTTTGGTTGAAAGGCTGTCCCAGATAGTCACATGGTTTGATTCCCTACTTCTACAAATTTCTGCTCAAATATCACCTTATCAGAGAAGACTTTAAAATAGCACAAACACACAAAATCCCAGTAACTTTCCATCCCCCTTACCCTGCTTTGTTTTAATTTACAGCACCTCTTACCACCCATCATATTGGAACTGCACTAGATCAAAACTGAGTGAGTTGTTACCTCCTTAAAGTGTTCTTCTGTGGGTGGCCAAGGTTCACTGAGTGGGGCACTGTGTCCTCAGTAATGGATTATTCCTGGAAACATTAATTATTATGTATGTAGCTGGTGATAACACATGTAAGATAAAGCTAAAGAAACTAGTTTTTCATTCTTGCTGCTGTCATTTCTAAGCATTTAGTCTATTTTCCCCTCCATTTATCTTAGAATTTCTGCTGCTTCTGGTTTCATCCTATTTTGGTGCTTATCATTCAGGGTAGAAATTCTAAACCCAGAGGTCATGCAAGGGCTACAAAGGATCCATGAACACCTTGAAATTACTGGCCAGCTTTTGGGGGTATGTTTGTTTTCTGGGGCAAGTGTCTACAACACTGATCAAATTCAAAGGATCTATGACTCTCCCTCCCAAAAAGATAAAAAAAAAAAAAACAGTCTTAGGAATGTTTGCACAATATTCTCCTAACTTAATATGCATATTTAATCATTCTTTAACGTTAACAATAGCCAAACACCAAGAGCAAAGGGATAGTATTTATTCATTGTTAGCACACCAGCTGGCACCTAGTTAGATGTATTGAGTATTCTCAGTAAATACTCCTTGAATGAATGAAGACTCCATGGTGATAAGAGCCTATTAATTAGTCATTCTGTCCATAATCTTGATTGAGCAAGACTTATTCTGGGGGAGGGTGTGTCTTGATAGATCCAGTTAGATTCTGTTCACCATCTAGAGATAAGGGAAGAATTAATCCTACTGAAAAACACAAATCTCAACTTTTAACATAGAAGAGCCAGTCACATACTGTTAAGAGAAGCTGAGTAAAGATGAAACAGCTAGATGAGCATCAGAAAGGGAACAGAAAAAGGAAAGGTGGAGTGAAATTTAGGAAGAGGTAGCTCCTAAAACTAGAATTCAAAGAGTTGATAATCCTGGCAAGAATCAGGTTTGTCCAGTTAAATCCAATACTAGAAATTTAGGCATGTGTTCAAACCACCAGTCCCAACGTTAGAGGAAAACGGAAGTTGAAAAACCAGTTGACCGAGGTTTGTATTTCTAATAGATTAGGTACAATGAAAGGGATTTCTGTATCTGTGTACTTAGTTTTAAGCTTTATTTAAAAAAAAAAAATACACTCTGACTCAGGTCATTAAATTGCATTTACTGTGTGTGTGTGTTTTATAGATTTTTATATCTTGCATTTTGTATGTAACAGATTTTAAAGAGATCTATAGGTACCATAGTAATAAGTACCCTCATTTGTAGACGCCTGTTTTCCAGGAAATGGCACCCTTCACGGTAAATAAAGGGCTGCAACAACAGCTACAAACAGTAATCCTCTGGCCCTGCTTCCATTCATCCTGCCAGACTCCCTTATTTCCTCCCAAATTGTTTTGTGAATCTCCAAATGTACCTGTAGAGCACTTGTCTTCACCACCATTTCCTTCCAAATTGCTCTAGTTCTTGTTCTCTGTAGAAACCCCACCGCTTCTATCCAGGCTTAAAGGGCAGATCGGCCTCTGGTACCTGCCCAGTGCTCTCTGCCGTTGCTAGTGCCCACAGGTGCCTACCCTAGGGCTATTGCTGAGGACATCACCTTCTCTTACCATTGCCAAAATCACCAGAGCCAACTCCAGGCTGTGCTGAAACTTCCTGGTGGTCCAATTTTGCTAAAAAATAATTAAAAGCAACTTCTATTTTGTGTGTGTGATATTACTTTATTTACTATTTTTAATAAACTCTTTACTTAAAATATAGATTTTAAAAAACAAAAAAAATAGATTTATGGAAAAATTACAAATATAGTACAGAGCATTCCTATATACTCCAAACACAGTTTTCTCTATTATTACCATCTTACACTAGTCTGGAACATTTGTCATAACTAATGAACCAATATTAATGTTAGTATTAGCTAAAGTCTGTATTTTATTCATATTTCCTTAATTTGCACCTAACATCCTTTAGCTGTTCCAAGATCCCTTCCAAGCTACTACATTACATTTGGTCATCATATGTCCTAAGACTCCTCTTGGCTATGACAGGTTCTCAGACTCCCCTTATTTTTTATGACCTTGACAGTTTTGAGGAGTATACTAGTCAGGCATTTTGTAGAATGTCCTTCAGTTGGGATCTGTGCTGTTTTCCCCATGAACAGATTGGGGTTATATATTTTGGGAAAGAAAATCACAGAAGTAAAGTGCCATTCCTATTACATCACCTCAAGGGTACATACTATCAACATAACATCACTTGATCATCTGGCTAAGGTAGTGATTGTCAGGGTTCTCCACTGCAAATTTACTCTTACCTGTCCTCCCCTCTCCTTGTCTGCCAAACTATTGTTTGAAAGGAACTCAACATGCACAACCAGCACTTAACAAGTAAGGAGCTGTGTCCAAACTCCTTGAAGGCAGAGTATCTACATAAATTGTCTGCAATTCTTCTGCACTGGAGAATTTTATATACTCCCCCATTTGTTTACTTATTCAATTATTTGTGTGTATTATAATTGCTTTATGGAAATTTAATTTATACTTTGAGTTATAATCCAGTACTACTTTATTTTATTGCTTCAATGGTCTAACTTTGGCCAGCTCTTTCAGTTGGCTACTGTGTCCCTTTGACATAACTCCATTTTTTGTCTTTCAGGACCCTCTTACTTTCTGGCACTATAAAATGCTGCAGGCTCACCTTGTACATTTCCTGCCCCAGTCCTTGAATCAGCCATTTCTTCAAGTAGTCCTGGTTCCTTTTATTGGAGTACAGTGTTAGAAACCAAGATCTGGGCACTAGGTGCACTCATTGCTTTTGGGCTAATCTACCTTCCTGACTGACAGAGTAAGGAAATATATGTGTGTATACCAACCCACATACATACACATATCTACAAGTATTTCTGTATGTAACTATCTATGTATTAAGCTACACATGAGTCCATACTGATATCTCCAACTCTAGTTCATCACCACATGGATCTTTCTACCCTCCTCCCCTTGATTATCTGTAAACTACTACTCTAGCAATGAGAAACCTGACTCCCACAATCTGCCCTTCATTTACTTAATTGTTCAATTCCAGTATATACAGAGAGAGAATTCAAAATTGTTACTGCATATCCCATGGGTACACAACTTTTTCAACTAGAGTACAGTGTGATGTAGAATTTCTTTTGCATTTAATTTCACAGACTCCACTCATTTCCAAAGTTACTTAGATCAGTACCTTTTCTCCCATCCCCTTCAGTGAGGTTGTTTTATACATTTATAATATAGTTAAATTATTTTGTCCCATTCTTTATTTCATCTTGGAACCCTTTGATCCCCTAAATTATTTTTAAATTTTGTATATTAAGGTTCCATGGGTTTTGACAAATGCATAGTATTATACATCCATCATTACAGTATTATATCAAATGGTTTCATCACTGTAAAATATCCTCTGTGCTTTATTTTTCAACTCTCTTCCCCCACTGAATCCCTACTGATCCCTACTAATCTATTTTCTGTCTCTCTAGTTTTGCCTTTTCTAGAATGTCCTACAAAAAGAATCATATAGTTTATAGCCTTTCAGGCTTTATTCTTTCATTTAGCAATATACATTCAAGATACATCCATGTCTTTGCTTAGTTTGATAGCTTATCTCTTTAAAAAAATTTTTTTAATTGTAGTAGAATACATATAACATAAAATTTACCATCTTAGCCATTTTAAGTATACAGTTTAATGGTATTAAGTATATTCATACTGTTGTGGAATCCACCATCCATCTCCAGAACTCTCTTGTAAAACTGAAACTCTACACCTGTTAAACATTAACTCCCCCTTCCTCCTTCCCCTAGTCCCTGGCAAACACCATTCTGTTTTCCGTCTCTATGAATTTGACTACTTTAGGTCCTTCATATAAGTAGAATCATACAGTATTTTTATTTTTGTGACTAGCGTATTTCATTTAATGTAATATCCTCAAGTTTCATTCAACTTGTAACATGTCAGAATTCCCTTCTTTTAAGGCTGAATAATACTCCGTTGTATGTTTATACCACATTTTGCTTATCCATTCATGTGTCAATGGACACCTGGGTTGCTTCTACCTTTTGGCTATTATGAATAGCTGATCCCTTTTTGTCACTGAACAGTATTTCACTGTTCAGGTGTTTCTATGTAGGTTGACTTCTTTTTTTTTTTTTTCAATTACAGCTCTTTTACCATATGACAGAGGCATGAATCCATCGAGGCTGAGCTGGAGGCTGACCTAAATGACAGAAGTCAGGACTTCAGGACTCCATATGTAGCTCCTGGAACATCTTAGGAAAGAAGCCATCCTAAGAGAGAGCTGGGTCCCTAAGCCCAGTTCAAGGATGTGAGCCATTGTCAGAAGGGAGAAGAAACGGTGAAAAAATCATCAACAGGTCTCTGTTGTTTAGATCAGCCTCCAGCTCAGCCTCCATGGATTCATGCCTCTGTCATAACATAAAGAGCTACACAATTAATGGACACTGAAAAATGGAAGACTGGAAGACTGGTAAATTTACAAAATCTCTGATCAATCTTAGTATCACCAAAAGTGGAACAATTATACATTATATACCTCAAGTACACAGCAACACTTATGAAGTATTCTGCCTTAAAAAATAGAAAAGAAAAATAAGAAACTAAATTTAATCAAAGATTTAAATGTAGCTACCAGTTTAAAGGAAATGCAAGAGATAGAAGAACAAGTTAAATGACATCGTGTAGAAGCTATCAGCTAAATCCAGAACGTGGGACATTTTACAGAACAAGTAACTTGGTTTCTCCAATAAATCAACAACATACATTTTCTAAATGGGGGGTGCAGAGATTGTTATAAACTAAAGAAAACTAAGAGGCACAATAATTTTTAAAACATGGATTTTGTTTGGATCTTTGGGTTTTTTGTTTGTTTGTTTCAGGGCGAGTAATTAGGTTTATCTTATATATTTATTTATTTTATTTTAATGGAGGTACTGCGGACTGAACCCAGGACTTCATGCATGCTAAGCATGCACTCTACCACCAACTTACACCTCCCCCTGCCCCCCCACCCCAGATCTTAAACCAATTACCAAAAGATTTTTTTTAGCCAATTGGAGAAATCTGAATTTGGACTGGGTATTAAATGATACTTAGGAATTACTGTTAATTTGTTTTATGTGATAATGACATGGTGGTTATTTTTTCTTTAGTATGTATATTAATTAGGGACACAGACTGATGTGTTTATGGGTAAAATGATGTTTCAGTCAGATTTTAGCAGAAAATAATAGCATAATCAAATCAAGTAATTTAAAGAGAATTTAATAAAAGGACCCTTTTTGAAGATGTAGGAAGAGTGTAGGGAATCTAGAAGGGCTAACACAGTACCCCTGGACTAGTAACAACAACTGTTACCACTTCGAGGCCCAGGGTGAGGAAAAGGTTTGGTCATCAGAACCTAGACAGGGAACTCTGGGAAGAGAAGTTGTGACATTTGGTTGACACCTGGCTGCAACAAACCCTCAGAAAGGGAGCCAGAAAAATAGTACCTCAAAGTATTAAGCTCCTCCATTCCTCCAATCTCCTGGTGATGCTCTCCACTGCCAGAACCCAACTACATGCTATTGGGTAAGGGAGTTCTTTACCTGCATTCTATACAGGTAAGCCTCAGGGAATCCGAGCAGGGATGAGAGGTAGAGAAAGAGTGGACTGGGAGAGGGAAACAGGAGATACCCAGCAAAAACGACAAGATATGTAGAATTTGCTTTAAAATACTCCAGCCTCTTCCCCACCAAAACTTTGGAGAATAAATTAAACAAAATTGGCGAAGTATCAATAATCATTGAAGAGTTGAGTGAAAACTACCTAGGAATTCACTATACTATTCCCTCTACTTTGTGTATGTTAGGAAATTTCCATAACTGAGAGTTTAAAAAAATGGTTTAGTCCCTTAAGCATGAACTGGAATATCATTTAATTATTTAATGTAAATCATATTCCTTGTAGTAGTAGAAATTCTTGTATCCTCTATCCAAGGCCTCTCTTTTCGGGTATTAAAAAACATGGGAAGGGGGGGAGGGTAGAGCTCAAGTGGTAGAGTGCACAAGGTCCTGGGTTTGATCCCCAGTACCTCCTCTAAAAAAATAATAAATAAACCTAATTACCTACCCCCCCAAAAAGAAACATGGGAAGTCATATTAGTAAATAGCACAGAATCAGAGCAGAAGGAGAAGGATATTCTAGAGGGCTTTTTCAAATAAGCCAACTTCTGTAAAAATCTATTCTTAGCCATATAGTCCAAAATAGTCCAAATTTAAAGTATTGGCGGTGCCTTACAATAATTTTAACTTGCCGGCATTCTTCTTCTTCCACCATATTAGACGATATCTTCTCTAATTTTGGGGGGGGGGGAGTTAATTAGTTTTATTTATTTTTTAACAGAGGTACTGCGGATTGAACCCAGGACCTCGTGCATGCTAAGCATGCACTCTACCACTGCACTATACACTCCCCCGCTCTTCTCTAATTTTTTTAATCCTCTCTGGGCTTATGTAAAGGGAGGCTAATAATATCCAATGTTTGGTACAAAATAGTGCTCAATAAATATCACATATTATTATAATATTGTGTTATTAATGTCTGTTGCTCAACAAATTTTTTTAAACTAAAACTAGAAATAACAGATAGACTACTTTTGACAGTGTATCACTGAGGTAGGAGCAAAAAGACCTCACAAAAATTTAATTGATTATACATGATAAAGCACTAGAGACAAGTACCTTCTATTTTAGGATCCATCCACTGCTATCTTAAGACCTCTCTAGAGTTATGTTTTGGGTTTCCTCTCCACATAGGAAGCAGTGTATATAATAAGAAGACATAACTGTTTCATATTATCATATTTAAATAATTCATGCCAAAGATTATAGAGACAGTCACATTATAAATTTAGGACTTCATTTCTAAGAATCACCACTCAGAATAATACCTAATTTATGATGGTTACACAACTTTGTAAATTTAATAAAACCACTAAATTGCACTCTTCAAAAGGTGAATTTTATGGTAGATGGATTATATTTCAATTTAAAAACATTTATAATAGCTCTTTACAAAGCACTTCATCTGTATCATCTTATTCAATCTTCACAACAAAACCCTAAGTTAGTTATTTACTATATGATTATGATGAGGAAACTGAAGCTCAGAGAAGTTTAATGATTTCCTCAAGATCTCATAGTGAGAAAATGCAGAGTAAGATGCAAACCCTCATTTTCAAGTGCTAAATCCAGTGTTTTCAACAAACCTAGTATTACATACCTCCTGCCTCTCAGAAACAGGATATCTCTGTAATGGCTAGAAGCTTAGTAGTTAAAATGGGGCCAAACTTGCAGGGGAAGCCAGACTCTTCTAAATCTTCCCAACCTACCTAAGAGTCATTCTTCTTCATGAAGACACTGGTCTTGGAAGTGGAATTTTGTAAGCTGGGTTTGCAAGATGCAGCTCTGACACCCATACCAACAAACATTTATGCTGAAGAAATGGGATGGATTTCTTGTTTCTGAAAAGAGATTAATTTATGTAATATGAAACAATCACAAGTAATTAATTGGGTTTATTTTGGTTTTGTTCTTTAATTGAAACAATGTCCAAAGTCCTTTTAATGACAATGTATATTATGTCATTAAAATTCCTAATCCAAGTCCAAAGACTAGTTTTTTGCATGGTGCTTGCTAGTAGAAGTGAATTATCAGTAGATCAGTAAACAAAATATATTCACATTAACTAATCCTCAAGTGACTTCTAGTAAAAGTGAGTGATGAAAGAGTTACTCACAGGATTGATTTAAAAGCAACCTCCTTCAACAGAAGTGACTAAAAAGTAGTTTTAATTTACTCTAAATTCTTTTCTGATCAGGCACCAACACAGGAGAGAGGAAAGAACTTCATTTTTCTACATGGTTTCTGTGTTTTCTGAAAGAAATTATTTTTTTAATTCAGAGAATGTCTATTGGCACCACAGAAAACTTGGGAATTCTAAAGCGAACTTTCATTACTTGTAAAAGGAGAGGAAAGCTGGGGAGAATGAGCAAGAGTATCTTCCAAGTGCTCTACCATTTGAAGCTCGGACTAAACCTCTCCTCTCATTTTGTTCCTGCCTCCCTTCTCGCCAGCCCTAAGAAACGTGGACAGTGGTCAGCAAAGCCCGGTGGAGGCAGGACTGAGGCAGGAGAGCGCTGAGGCATCTGGACCCCTCTCCCCAAAATAAACCATGGCACCTGTTCCATTAGCACAAAACCACGCTAGGTGAGGAATCCCAGTCTCTCCCAGCCGCACCCACTGGGCCGCCCCAGGTAGGCGAGCTGTTGGGAGTAGGGTGTGGTGGCAAGACCTGCTCTTTCAACATTAAGCTAGCACTTACTCAATACTTCCTGTCTGCTAGGCTCCGCGCTAAGTGCCTTTCATACTTTTTAAAACTAATCGATGAGGAAACCCGTAATTCTATGAGGCAAACGTTACAGGCAAGTGAAGAAAACTAAGGCTGAAGGAGACACAGTTGCACGCCCTTCTTCAAACAGTTAAAACCCTGGTTCCCTCTGAAGTCTGTCTACTGCCGCTAAACCACCCCACCCCGCCCCACCCCTCGGCCTCTACGCAGCACCTCCATTTCCCGTCTTCTCAGCCGCCCCATAAGTTAAAAACGAGGTGGTTGGCCGAGAAGGTCTTTAGGGGTCTTTCTAGCTTGGCGCCTTCACAGTTCTAGGAGCGGGGAGGGACAGCCCTCAAAGTTCTTGCTTCAAAGCACCTGTCAAAGCGCAGCTGGGCGCGCGCCTTCCCGCTTTGCGCTAGGGGAACTTGCGCCCCACCACGCCGGAGGTCCCGGGATCCCAAGTCAAGCCTCTCGCAAAGGCGCACGGGCCGCCGAGCGCATGCGCAATGGCATCCGGGCGCGCAGCGTCCCTCCATTCCCTGCCCTACCCGGGCCTGCTTCCAGTCCGAGGGAAGCGGCGAGGGTGTGTGCCTCCCTGCCCGGTTCCGGCTGACCGTTGGCCCCTCAGCCGGCGCCCTCACAGAGCTTTCCTAGCCGTCCCTCGCCTCCCCTCCTCCGCGACTCTGGTAACACCACCATAGCGCCGAGCCGGGGAGGAGGGGAGGAGCCTTTCAGCGTGACGTCCCCGGGGCCTCAGGCTAGTCTGGACTCGGCCCGCCCCGAGGGGCGTGAGGAAGGGGCGGGGCTGCGGACTTCGGACTCTAGCCCGTACGCCTCCTCCTGCCGAGACAGAGCAGGCAGCCTAGTCTAGCGGTGAGCGAGCCATGACAGCGCTATGGGGGCCCTGGCCCGAGATGCAGGACACCTGCACCTCGCTGGGGCTGATGCTGTTGATCGTGCTGTTCGTGGGACTGGCCCGCGTGGTCACCCGGCAGCAACTGAACAGGCCCACGGTCCACGCCTTCATCTTGGAGTTTCTGGCCACCTTCCAGCTCTGCTTCTGCACCCATGAGCTGCAACTGCTGAGCGAGCAGGAACCCCTGCACCCCACCTGGCCGCTGACGCTAATCTACTTCTTCTCGTTGGTGCATGGACTGACTCTGGTGGGCACCTCCAGCAACCCGTGCGGCGTGATGATGCAGATGATGCTGGGGGGAATGTCCGCCGAGACCGGCGCGCTGAGGCTGTTGGCTCAGGTGATCGGTGCCCTGTGCAGCAGGCACTGCATAAGCGCCCTGTGGAACCTGGGGCTGACCAAGTATCACGTCAGTGAGAGGAGCTTCGCTTGTAGGAATCCCATCCAAGTCGACCTGCCCAAAGCGGTAGTCATAGAGGCCGTCTGCTCCTTTATCTTCCACAGCGCTTTGGTGCACTTCCAGGAGGTCCGAACCAAGCTTCGTATCCACCTGCTGTCAGCACTCATCACCTTTTTGGTCTATGCAGGTTTGTTATTCCCACAAAACACTTGGCACGTCCGGAGCCTCTATGACTTGAGGCTCTAAGTTCTTTGCCAAGATACATTTCAACGTACCCCCCTACGCCTGTGTGATGTCAGTATTGCTATCTCCATTGTTCTAATTGTTTCGCAGCCCGTTCTTTATCGATAGGGTAGAAATACAGATCCTCCATTCAGTGTTTTTGAGCCCCTAGAAAAAGCCACTTCTGTGCTGAAACTGAGATCATGTGAGATACTGTCAAAGTTTCAGATATCCTACAAAGGGATTGTTTTAATGGTGGAGAGGAAAGATAACATCGGTTACTTCCTGCCAACTTGGTATAGATCCTTTCTGACACCCTCACTGAAAAATGATCCTGGGTTTTAAAAGTTCTTTCCAATTAAAAGAAAAAAAAGCGCCTTCCAGTTTAAAGCACAAGCTACTTGATTGGTTTAGTAGGAAGAGTGGGCAGTAGAATTTCTATGTTCTATTTCTTAGTTCTTCTTCTACGAAATTACTTAAAATCATTTATTTCCTTAGTAATCCATGTTGAGTTATAAATGAACTTTTATGGCCTATCAAGAAAGATGTGTTTTGAAATTAAAACTTGCTTGAAATTAAAGATGCTTTTTAAAAACAAATAACTCTTGAGAAATCTGTTGATTTCTTATAAATATTTTGTTTACCTAGACAGACCTTCAGATGCAGTAATCTGGATATTCTAATGAGACAAGGAAATCCAAAAAACAAAAGTTTAATTATGAGATGTGTCATTTTAAATGACTATAACAAAATATTTTCATTGGGACTGAATCTGAATTATAAAATGTTTTGGAAATAGGAATATAATAAAAGTAAATTGGTACTAAGAGTCTATCTTCTGCCCACTGAAAGTGAAACTATAAGTAGAAGCAAACCTTAAGACAAGGACTTGTAAAACATATGCTTAACTTCCTAGGTAAAAATGAAAGAGTATCCAATCCATTTTCCCTTCTTTAGATCTAGTACCTTTCTTCTTGTAGATGCAGATGGAAATAAATTGTATAGGAGAGAAGGAAGGATATGCATATTTGAGGGGTTGGTGAATAGTTGCTAAGGTTTTGGCTAAAGCAGAAACATCCCCCATATATGAATAGAATCATCCCTAGCAAAAAGTTATGCCACGGTTTAGCTCTGTGCTTATATAATTAAAAGCAGTAAACATTTATAAGATGTTTTAAATTAATGTTATACACAGTTCCTTCTCCCTCTCTTGATTCTAAAGTTGGTATTCTTCCTGCTTTTGTACTTTAATAATGCATTTGTGATTTCATAAATACTACTGTATATAATATTAACCAATACCTATTTTATAAGTGACAAAGATTTTGAGAGAAGAGAAACAAGATAACATTTGAAGTTATACATAAATATAGGGAGAGTTATTGGGAAAAAAAACCATACAATAATCAATTTAAGGTATCCAAAAACACTGCTCTTTTTCTTCCCCTCACATTATAGACACTGACATTGCTGAAATGAGGGTATTAATCGATGGGGGAGGAGAAGAGAGTGGAGGGATCACTAGAGCAGTGATTCTCAACATTTTCTCTGCACTACAATCACCTGGGGAGCATTTTAAACATACCCATATCTGGGCGCAGAGATTAAGATTTAATTCCTGTGGGAAGGGGCCTAGGCAATGATATATTTTAAAGTTTTCCAGGTGATCCCAATATGAAACCAGGACTGTGAACCACTGCTCCAGTCTAGACTTTGCTGGCCAGTTCAGTAGCCACTCTTCGCATGTGGTTATTTGGTTATAAATCAGCTAACATTAAATACTCAGTTCCTCAGTCACTGTAGCCACATTTCAAGTACTCAGTAGCCAACTGTGGCTAGTGGGTCCAGTAATGGACAGCACTGGAGACTGTTTGCAGGGACAGGACCTAACAGACAATTGTCAATTACTAGTGTTACAGAAATTGATAATCTTTTATGATCTTCCTTTTCTGCCACTGTAAGGGAGATAAGAATATTCATTGGGCAACATGCCACGCATGCAGGGAATTTATATGAGTTATCTTAGTTAATCCTTACAACAACCCACTGATGAATACATTATTCCCACTTTTAGTGAAGTAAGCGGGCTCAGGAAAGTGAAATGACTTGTCCAAGGTCACACAGCTAGAATCCGCTGGAACCATGGTTCAAACTGACACTAAAGCTCATGCTTATTTCATTATCAGCATTTCTAGAGCATGCTTCTCAAAAGTAACAAAACTATATACAATTGAGTACTGTTCAGCAATTAAAAGGAAGTTCTGATACATGCTATGTCACGGATGAACCTTAAAAATATGTGAAGCAAAATAAGCCAAACTCAAAGGGACAAATGTTACAGGACTCCACCTATATGAAGTATCCAGAATAGGCATATTCATAGAGTCAGAAAGTAGAATAGAGGTTATCATGGACTGGGTGGCAGGGAGGAATAGGGACTTATTGTTTAATAGATACAGAGATTCTGTTTGACGTTTTAGAATAGTGGTGACAGTTGAACATTATGAATATAACTAAAGCCACTGAATATACACTTTAAAATGGTTAAAATGGCATATTTTATGTTATATGTATATATATATATATATATATATATATATATATATATATATATTTACCATAATTTTTTAAAATTCTAAGTTTTAAAAGGATTCTTTTGCCAAATAAATTTGGCAAACACTGGATTAAACAGATTTTCTAATTTAAGACTTCTTGGAGCCTTTACTGTTCTACTGTTTATTATAAAACTCCAAGAGAAGGATGTGGAACACAGTTTTTCGAACTTATAGAATCTCTTTGTCTAGGAGTGTGTAGCAGAAGAGAACATACTTCGGGAAGTGCTGCACTAAGCCATGTCACTCCCCATTATTTTTTATGGATATAAGTCATAAATTTAGAACAGAGTTTTCTAAAATAGAATGAAGTTTTGGGACTAGTTGAGTTTGTGTCTTATCAGGCAGAGGTGAGGATTTGTAGGAAGGAGGTAAGAAAGGCAGGGGAAGTCAGGAAGCTAAGTCAGGCATTGTTACAAATTACTTTGATGTGTCCTTTTTTTCAACTTCGAAGATACTATTAGTACTGGTTGGGAAAAGCTGCATGCCTGGATATTTCTTTAATCACTTGCACTTTGAGGACACCCAGAAGTCACTAATATAGGTCACATCAAAGTAACTGATTTTGTGTTTTAAGATTACAGGACATAACTGTCCAGCAGTGTAGCCATGGGTTCCTTGGATAGCCAGTGATCAAGTGTACTTATTGATTTAGTACCCTGCACTTTGATGTGCAGATGGAGGCCACTGATGTCATTACCACTTATCATGTATTTATTGGCTTCCCAAATAAAGTGGAAAAAAAAAAAGCTTTGTGATTTATTAACGTATTAAAGATATAAAACTATTAATGCAAATTTCAAGCAAATCTTCCTTAATTTAGGTTTTGGGAGAATTTGGTTCAATGAGCAGGACAAAGAACTGCATTCATTTTTTAATTAATTAGATATTGAGGGGGAAATCTGTTATTTTACACATCTAAGTAGATTGTTTTTATTACTATACCCTGTTCATTTACTTTTTATTATTTTTAATTATATACTTGTTTAGTAAAGGAATGCCTGGTCTTCCTTCACCAGACAGTAAGCTTTATAAGTATACAGACTAAAATTGTTCTACTCATTATAATGTTTAACCAGGATTTAGCATGGTGTCACCTGTTAACAGTAAACACTCAGTATTTTTAGAATGAGTGAATAATTAGCAAATACCTATTCACTTAAAAAATCACACATAAAGAAATAATACATATCTGGGTATTCATATTTTATGTCTAAGAGCTTTCAAAATAAGTCTAATAAATTGAAGTAACTGTATTTTTACTTCATTTCATTACTCCATTCAGGAGTTTCTGATTTACTTCTAAGTCACAAAGAATTTGGGTAAGATTACTTGTCAAAGGAGAAGGGAACTAAGCCCTTTATGTATGTTCACATTTTTTTTGTTTTTGTTTTTGTTTTGTTTTGTTTTATCATGCCAGTATAATACAGTGGTTAAGAACACAGGCTTGGAGTTGAATGGTACCCTTAGGAGAGATAATTTAGGCCTCAGTTTCCTCATCTTTAAAATGGAGAATAATACTACCCATTTCTTCAAGCTATTATGAAGAATAATGTATTCCAAGTTCTTAGCATAGTACCTGGCACAAATATTCTGGTCACTGGAAAGGCCTAGCTTCCACTATAAATTAGTTAATTGACATTCTAGCTTTTACAGGAGTCTTACATGATTTTAACTAGTGTCATTCTATCAAGAGAATTTGATTCCCTTTAAGAGTATTGAGAAACATTAGCACATAGAATTGCCAGATTTGAGATTCACTCTTTGACTATGGTAATTTCATCAAGTTCACACTGTCCTCTAAGACTCTTGGCAACCAGACAGCTGGATATCCCTGTTGGTACCTCTTCTTTAACATGTTATTATGTCTTCTCCACTCCAGATATCAGTAAATAGTAATTTATGTTTCAAAGCAACTTTCTATTATTCTGTGCCTGATTGATGATTCTTACTTTTTAAATCATTCATATTTAATTACACAATGCATAAATGTGGTTTGTTTTTTAAATTGAAACACTACCAGTGAAACTAAAAGTACCTTTCGACTGCCATCCTCCATGCCTGTCCCCTCTCCTTCCCTGCCTTCTCTTCCCACCAGGGTAGTCCTCTCTGCGTGCATGTGTGTGTCCTTGCAAACTCTTTTTATGTGCATTTATTATACATATAGATAGGCCCATATAGAAGCTACTATTTTATATGTGTTCATGTTAGCATGAAAGGTATTATACCATTCTTTCTGCAGTTTGCTTTTTTTAGTGGTGGTGGTTCAGTGATATATTTTGGAGATCTACCTGTGTTTTAGCAGAGATTTCTCATTATTCTAATACTGAACAGTATTCCAAATTAATAATAAACTTTTTTCTTTATGAGTAGATATTTCTTATGAGTAGACATTTAAGTTCTTCCCAGTTCACTGTTACTATAGATAAACAACCTGTGTGTGTCTACTAGTATACAAGTACCAGTAGTTCTTCAGGACAGTAGTTTTCAACAGGGGACAGTTTTGCCCCCCAGGGGATGTTTGACAATGTCTGGAGACTTTTTTGGTTGTTATATGGGGGGAGATGGTTGTGAACTGGCAACTAGTAGGTAAAGGCTAGAGATGCTGCTGAAAACAACACCCAACAAAGAATTACCCAGTCTAAAACATCAAAGCCAATGCCCCATGTTTTGGGCCTTTGTTGACACAGAACTCGTTCCTGATACAGATTTCTGTATCAGTTAACTCTTACTTAAAATAACACTAATTTATCATTTTTCATGATCCTGTGGGTTAGATAGGAAACTCCTCTGAGATTATATAGCTGGACAGTTGGTAGGTCTGGAAGAGCGAAGGTAACCTCACTCATGTGTCCAGCAGTTTGTACCAACAGCCATCTAAGATGCCTCTCATCCTCCAGCAGCCTAGACCAGCCCACTTACATAGTCAGGACATTGTTTCAAGAGAGCAAAATTGGAAGCCAGTGATGGCTTTATTAAGTCCTGAACCTAGAATTCACTGTGTCACTCCTCACATTCAGAATTCACATAGCATCACTTCTGCTGCATTCTGTTTATCAATGCAAGTTGCAAAGCCAACCCATATTCAAGACAGGGGAACAGACCTTACCTCTTGGTAGGAAGACAGCTTCCATCAAATCACACGGAGCAGAATTGGTGATGGGAGGATTAGAAGGTAAAGAGGGTGAAGTAGTTGAGTTCTAGAATGGTGTAAAACTGACTTAGCGTTCTTAGGCCTAATGGAAATACCAAAGACCTAATGAGAATACTGAAGCAAATTAATTATGAGTGTAATGGCTTAGTCTATTTTTATTCATAAATGTCTAAAAAAACCCTCACAGGTCACTTATTATCATAGTGTGTATTAAATTATATTTTATTGTAAAGATCTGTATGAGTCCTACCTCTTGTCCATGGTATCTAGTATCTCAATATCTAGAACTCAATAATTTTTTTGTGGAATTGAGCTGAAATGACCACATGCCAACCAATTTTGTTGGCTCTTGGCAGTTGCAAGTTTAACATGCCAGGATTTGACTCGTCACGAGTGGTTCTAAAGGTCCATGATGTGATGTCATTTATAAGTGCTAAGGCATGAATATGAATCATGCTGAGAGGCTGGTATGCCAGAAAAGACTCTTAGCCATAGAGTGAACTCAGCTCATGGCTCAGCATCTTCATCTCAAAACAGATCCAGTGTCTGCAGTTTATCATGTGTGAAATGTCATTAGTGAAGTCTTATGAAAGGGTCACTTAATTTCCAGTTTTACTTCACTGCATTTTATGAAGACAATTTACATGCTGTAGTGGCATATGTCCATATAAAATTGTGAAGATCTCCAGATCTATCTCTGTGGCTAAGTCAGAGGCAGATGTGTGTGCCCAAGCTTCCATATGTAAGAACCACCAGAAACGCCTCTCTCAGGAGTACTCTCAGGGTGTGTTCTCAAAAGCTGAGCCACGGCTCTGGTGAGTACCACTGGATAGGCAGTCCAGCCTCCTTTGCCTTTCCTTACTTGCTGTGTAGCCACAACTGTAAATTCCTGGGCCCCATCTCAGAGATATCCTGGGTGCACGGCTGGACCATAAATCCCACGTAGTAGTCAACTAATCAAAATTTGTGCTTATCTATCTTGACTACTGAGTCACGTCTTTTATTATTATATTAAAACAATTTATAACCACTCTATTGAGATAAAATTCACATACCATTCACAGTCACTTCTTCAGGGCTCTGTTGACAAGTAAAAATGGAGTCCACGATCATGCTTTGGTCCATTTTACTTTTTGTTTTCAACACAAAAGGTTGCTTCTGCCCAAGAGGATCCTAGGGTATTGTGTCCATTTTAATTGTATTTTCATTTTATTTTTATTATTATTCATTCATTTAAATTGATGAATGTTAAGAAAGGCAGCCAAATCTCCGTATAAAACTGTAGGATCAGGTTAACTTTCAATGTGCATTTTAGAATATACTATAGGAAAAGCATTGTATTAAAACTCTTAATGTCCTTTGTCCTTCCCACCCCTTATTTCTACACCTGGCATATTATAATCTATAATCTATTTTTATACTCTTTAATATGCCAGGTGATTCTGGAAAGAAAGGTTATGGAATAAGGATACTTAAATATCTAAAACAAAATAGTCACATTTAGTATTTCCAGTTACAAGAAAATGTTAAGATACACGGTTTGGTATCATTCTTTTTTAAATATTTTATTTATTTATTGTATTATTTTATTATTTTTGGGGGGGATTGCTTATTCCTTTTTAATGGAGGTACTAGGGATTGAACCCAGGACCTCCTGCATGCTAAGAATGTGTTCTACCACTTGAGCTATACCCTCCCGCTGGTATCATTCTGCTTAAAATATATTACAGGAGGAAGTCTAACAGGAGCTGTATTTAATCCAGCTTTGGCACTTTCACTACATTTCAAGTGCTTTGATGAAGACTTCCTTCAATTTTTTATTGTATATTGGCTGGCTCCTTCTTTAGGTAAGCATATTTTTATTTAATATGATTTAAAGATTAGAATATTTTAAAATATAATGTGGTATGTCACTGTAACATATCAATTTCCAAAGTCAGAGTACGAACAAAAAAGAAAATGAAAAAGCTGTGAAATGTTAATGCCTGAAATAACATTTTACTTTGTGCAGTATCCTTTAAAACTGCTTTTATCCTCAAAGAAACAAGATTATCTAGTTAAGGATAGTCAGTTTGAGGTATGATATCATTTTAACAAGCCCTCAGATACAAGGGCAAAAAAGTGAAGAGTGATTACTTCCATTAAAAAATAATCTTTTTTTTTTGCTAAAGGAATTTGATTTTACAAGTTTGTGTGTTCCAGATAAAATACTATTTAGTTCATTTGACTCATTTTGCAGAAAGGCATCTCATGAAACAATGTAGAACTATAATAATGTAGTTTTAAATTTTTCCATAAATTGCATTCCTGTTATTTCTATCTGGGTCAGCTACATAAAACTCCTCTTTTCATATAGGTCAAACACCACAAAAGTATAAAATAACTATAGTCATGATATTCATTTCTTTATATAAGTTATCAGGGTTTGTTTAGTCATATGTCAAGCCTGAATATAATTCATAAGTATAAATGGATGAGGATGGCTGGCCTTCTATTAGTGCATCCTTTTTATCCAGTTAGCCATTTTGTTTCTTATTGCTCATTTCTGTCAAAAAAAAAAGGGGGGGAGGGCGGGGGCAGAACATACAGAAGGGAATATTGGCATAACAGGTTTCAATAGCCATCACACTTTACTCCTCCCATTTCATCCTGTATCTCACATTTAGTGTCTGTTATGCTCAGTAATATCTATAGGCCTAAACATGAAGATTATCAGAGAAAACCTGTATTTTTAAAATGCTAATAATGGAAGCTTTTTTTCAGTTCTATAGATTACTAGTGTTTCCCAATAACTTTAAAGATAAATTTTCTCTATTCTTGATTTTTAAGAAGTTAAAAAGATTGCTGAAGTCCGTGAAGAAGTTAAAAAGGTCACTAATTAGACAGGTCTACTGAGAATTTTTACATAGACACTTCTCTTAATATGTCTTATTTGAAATGAACACATATTATTAACATTACACATTTTTTAATGTGCTCCAACTATAATTTTAAAAGTAGGCCCATGATACTAAGGAATTATGTCATTCATTACTTGAAAGAACACTAAAACGTAAGCCTTTCCAAAATAATTTTAAAAGAAAAAAAATCAGAAGTAATTGACATTCTCTGTAAAAGGACCATGATTTTTTTTAAAAACACTCGATAACTTCTTCCTAGAAGAACATATTGGAAAAAAGTCTCATAACAGATAAAGAAGGAACAATCATTTCTGCCCCTTTAGGAAATGTTAGTGCAGTGCAAACAGGATGGCAACAGTACTTGTTGCCATTACCAAAACATTTAAAATAACCACTTACTCAAAAAACAATCCAACACCCCAACAACAACAAAAATATACTTTTATTTCTTTGCTTCCTATTCAAGGGATCTTTTAAAAATGGAACTGGGATCAAATTTTTTTGTGATTATGTGTGGCTCTAGTTAGCTTGTTGAAAATACGCACGCAAAAATTCTTTCTCTGTTGGTTTAAGAATCTCCTAGTTTTTTCTAAATAGACCCAAAGAAAATTTCTCTTGTAGGTTTTCATTTAAAGAGGCATGTCCCTATACTTCTTTAAGAGGTTTATGAATGAGAAGCAATACAGGAATGTTTCAACAGATGTGGATAGAAGACGTGACTAAATGGCAGCTTTTAGAATACCGAATTCCAGCTTGCCATTGACTTTTGTCGTAAATTTAAATTACATTCCATTGGGGAAAAATGGCCTGAAATGAAATAAGGTCACTATTAAACCCTAAGAAGGATGGGGAAAATGAATTATATTTTAACAAGAGTCATTCAGAGAGCTAAGGGATGAGGAGTCAAAGCAAAGAAATGTAAAGTAACGTCACAGAGTGAGACCAAGGAGAGTAATCCCAAGATACCCATCTTCCCTCTCTTCTTGACCAAGCAGGGAACAAACTATTTTTAGAAGCCATGCAGAGATAATTATAAATCCTCTAAGGGCCCCTGCCATCTCCCCCAAATTAATAAATGTTAGAAATGTGACTGTAAGAATGTATATAGAATTCTTTGCTTATACATTTCATACAAGGAAAATTAGCAAATTCTATTTGCTTCTATGAAACGGTAACTCTAGTTTTTAGAAAAAGTTTTAAACGTAATGTCTTAGTTTCTAGTTCTGACTTTATAAAGGTCAAATTTTGTGGATTGCTTAACATAGATTGTTTCTGACTTTTCTTTCATCTAAAGCCTTTGGTTACAAAACGACTCATCTTTCAAAAATATGTTAAGCTATCCAAAAGCTCATCAAACCTTATGGTTTCTTCTTGTTAGCCAACAGCAGTAAACTATCAAATGTGCATGTGACAAAAACTCATTCCTAATCTGAGTTTAAACTGATTCAGAGCCTTAGCCTACATACTTTCAGATAATAACTATTGCAGACTTCCCCTTTAAGACAGTGGTTTGAGCCATGTGGTTAAGTCTTCTCTGTCCCTATGTCCCACTGAAAAAATTAACCAGTAGCTACATGATAGATTTGTCTGGTGTGACCTCAAAAATGATTTACCAATATGTGATTTTTCAAATATATTTATTTTAACATTTAAAAATTCAACTGAAATTTTAGATATTTTGCTTAATACAGTTCTCAGAGCTACTAATGGTTGAGATTGCTGGAAAAAATTAGAAAGGAGAAAGTAATCTAACATATTTTTATTTGAGCATTCCAAGTAAAAACTCAAGAGTGCTTTCAGTTGCTTTATTCTCCTGGTACATCCCTGGGGCATGGAGGGATACGGCTGCCATTTTAGAAATGAGCAAGTGGAGACCCAAGGCCAGTTTCTCACCCAGCAAGTCACTAAATGGAGCCAGAACTAGAATTCTAGATCTTTCTATTTTACTTATCCTTTGAGTTCATTGTTTAGATTCAACCGGTTTTCCACATATATACTGCTTTTAAGGATTCATGGTTAAAGAAAAATAATGTGAGAATATTAGATTTTAAAATGTCTTCATGCTTCGTGTAGAACTGATGTAGCGAATTCTTTTAAACATAGCTCTACAAATCTCTAGGTATATAGTTGTATATAACCCAAATTATAACCACCAAGTGGTTATTAACTTCCTTAGAGATTGTTTTGTTCTTATTTTACTGTATTTTGTCTTTCAGGTATATTGTTGATGATTTTGATGTTCAGCTTTTTCCTTCCATGGCTGCATAACAACTATACAATTAATAAAAAGGAGTAATTACTCTAGAAGACTCAGACTAAGTTACAGGACAGTCAAGCTGGATGTGATTAAGATTTCATTACCTCATATTTCAGCATACCGGCTGCACTGGATTCGTCAATGTTATCTTCCTTTGAGGAAGCTGCCTTAGAGTTTCCAGTGCTGGGACTTCAAAAAAAATTTACTGTGAAAACGAGGAATCCTGTGTTTCTGAGTTAAGACTTGTTCTTTTAAGTGTGTATTAAATGCTGCTAGAAAAGACTTACTACACTAAATATAAATCTCAAGTGATAATTGTTAATTTTGATGACAAAGAAACTGAATACAGGGTCAGAAAGAAAGGGAAGGTAATAGTAGGACCAAGAAAGAGTGTGTTATCAAGTGTTAACATCAATGAACAAGATTTTTCACCAGAGTACAACCAGTCATGCTTGCAGAACTGGGGACAGGATACTTTTCAGCCACTACCTCACACACTGATATCATCAGCAGCAGCATCTTTCAATAGGAAAGTTGCTTTTAGAAGTAGATTGTATATCTACTCATACTCAAGGGGTTTCCTAAATTTTAAATATATTCTAATCTATTTTCTCTAAATAGACAATCTCACTAGCTTTAGGCAAGTTGTCATTATTTAATAGAATGTAATAAAACAAAGCACCCATACAAAGTCGAAGTGGAAGCCTTTCACATTCTCATTTTACCGTATCAGCTACCTCATGAAGTAGGTAGGGCATGTATTTTTAATTTCCATTTTACAGATAAGGAAACTAAGGTGTACCTCCCTGCCCAAGGTCAGATACAGCCAAACACCATCTTTAGAATTCTACTTCAGTAAAAAAAATGTTCTCAGTCATCATTAAGACTAAAGGAAAACTGAAGATTTTGAAGAAACACTAAATACTTTATGTTAAAGTCTGTTTAGGAATTAACTAGCTTTTTTTTTTTTTCAGGCTTAAAGAACCTTCAGTTTTTTGTTTTCATTTTTTTAATTGTACAAGGTCTACTTTTCATTAAAAGTTCAGGTCATAAAAAGTTAAGTTTATTTCTTTTCAATTCTAATTAAATAGAAAAGTTGAATTGAAAAAAAAATGGGACAAGATAAGATCTGAGTAATAACTAAGCAACAGATACACTGCCAGGTAATTTAAGTTCTGCCTGGTGATCAGCTTATGGCTAGTCACTCTCTTTACACCTACAGGCTGAGCTAGACTGCTGCAGGCTACCCAGCAAGGCAGCCAGTTTGATGGTCATGACAACTCATGCACTTACAAATACATACCTGTGGTAGTTCCTATTTTTAAAAGCAAAGTTCATAAAATTGCAACAATGGCTAAATGCAGTCTCTGACATGTTTTGTTTGGCCTGCACAGTAATTTTTTTTAAGATAACAAGCTAGTATTGTTAAGTCTTTTTCACACAAAAATCCAGTTTCAGCCTTTCTCAGGGAAAAAAAAAAAATCTAAAGATCTGTCAATACTAGGCCTGAATTCTGCCATGACAACCACACAAAATGACTAGTTCCCTTAAGTGGTCTCTTTGCCACTCCCTATGTCTTCCAGACATGAAGCTGAGTTTCCCTTACTGTTTCACTTCATGGCTGTTTTTCTTACAGGTTTTTTTTTTTTAATTCATGTCTCTGTTATCATGAGACTGTGGTTTAAGAACAATGAGCAGTTGCAGGGAGGGTATAGCATAGTGGTAGAGCGCATGCTTAGCATGCATGAGGTCCTGAGGTTCAATCCCCAGCACCTCCTCTAAAAATAAGTAAACCGAATTACCTCTCCCACAAATAAAATGATTAAATAATACAATAATAAATAAAATATTAGGGGAAAAAGAACAATGAGCAGTGATTTGTGTAAATACTCAGCCCTCAAACTTCACTTGTCAGAATTAGAAGTTGTGACTTCCGATGACGCTGCTTTCCCCGCAGCCCTCTCAAGTGGTAGCTTAGTCTCTACCTCATCTCTTGACACCACTGGGCCTGGAGGTAGAATAGGTTCTTTTCCTCATCTGTTCTCCACTCCCTCCATTAAAAACGTCATCAGACCATGCCTGGGCACTTCTTACTGCAGTTATCCACCGTGCAGTCCCCTCAATTCCCTCCTGATCCTTTAGGAACTTCATTCCTGTCTCAATCTCACTCTCTACAATACTATACCAGTTATATTTGTTAGTGATTTCAAAACTTAGAGATGATCCTTCCAGTGTCCTGGTCTCCCAGTTCATTGGCTAAACTTGAAAGGCTCTTCAATAACTTTCCTTCTCTTCTGCCTCAGCTACAACTTGGGACATAACCTTGAGCTTGTCATTACCAGTAACTCAAACTCTTCTCTAATCTCAAACACCCATTCCCCAACCACTAACTCCTCTCTCTAGCTCACTCACTCAGTATCCCATCTCCAATGATCATTTGAACCGCCAGAGGGAACTTCTGTCCATTGATACCAACATCTTTTCACATCCGTCTCCCCTTTCACTTACTCTTTTCTCGTTAAGCAGCTTAAATTACACTCTTACAACTCCCTTGTTCCTCTATCTCATCACACTCACATGGCTTAACCACAATTTGAGTAAATCCAAATGTCTACTTATTCCATGCCTGCACCCAAACGTGAAACAGAAGAAAAATTGGAGACAGCAGGACAGTTCTTTCAAAGATGTTGCTGTAAACAAAGAAAATATGGGTGGTAGCTGAAGGGGGAAATTGGGTTAAGAAAGATTTTTTGTTTAAGGTGGGAAAGATACTGGCATGTTTATATGCTGAAAGGAACGATGTAGTAGAGAAAATGATGTAGGAGAGGAAGAGATTTCCCAGGTCTGTATATTTTTAATAGGTTATTGAAGATAGAATTAAGTGCACAACTGAAGAGATTGGCCTTAGCTAGAAGCACAGACAGAGCATTCACAGTAACAGGAGAAAAGGTAAGAATACATGTGCACAAGAAGAGTTAGGTAAGCAGATGTGATGTTGGGAGACTAAAGACGTTTTCAATTTTCCTCTTCCCATTTTTCTCTTGAAGTATTCTAGTCAGGCCTCAACTCCACCATTCCACTGAAATTCTTGCCAAAGCATCAGTGACTTTCATGTTGTCAAATCAAGTTCTCATACTTCTTACCTATTAACAGCATTTGATATAATTTATTGCTTCCTCCTCCTGAATCACTTCACTTCCAGAAAATCATTGCCTTCTTATTAGTTCTTCCTCCTTTCCACAAATTAAATGATAGCTTCCCAGGAGTCAGTACTCTGAGCTTCCTATTTCTTACTCTCTTGGCAATTTTATCCATTCTTGTGGCTTTATAGCGACTATAACCTAGTAACTGCCAAATTTATACCTCCACCTTGTACAACTGTCCTGAACTCCAGACTCATATCCATCTGTATATTTAACATCTATATTTGATTGTTTAATACAGAACTCTAGTTGATATATGCAGCCCTAGTTAATTCAAATCGCATGGTTTATCCATTCTATTCATGGCATTTGTAGTTATTCACTATTAAATCAATGCTCTGATAAAATTCTTGTGCATGTCTTCTTGTATGCATGTGTTTTTCTAGGGAGTAGGTGTTTATACTTCTCATTATGGCCTAACAGCATAAAATAAATATTTGTGGGTCCTGATGGGAAACGTACTTATTGTGGGTATAATGGAATGTATGAAAGCTACTGTGACAGAGAAACACATGCATGCACATAAGACATGCATAAGAACATCTGCAGCAGCATGGCTTCAATAATGAGTAGCTGGAACCTTAAATGCCCAGGAAGAGAATGGATGAACTGTGCTATAAAGCTGCCCGTATCAACTTGGGTAAAACTTTTAAAGTGCTAAGCTGAAAAGCAGCAGAAGGATTTAAGAAATAAAAGTTAAAAAATAAGAACCCAGTACTATGTTTACAGGATACATACATATGTAGCAAAAAAAAAAAAAAAAAAAAAAACCCACATACACAGTTACGATAAATACCAAAATTTGGGACAGTGGTTACCTCTGAAGAGGAGGAAAGGGACTGGGATCTGGGATCTACAAAGGGAACCTCAAATGTATTTGTACAATTTTATTTCTTAGTTGCATGTGAATATATGGGTACGTGTTACATTAGTCTTTTTTTTAAATTGAAGTATAGCTGAGTTACAATATATTATTTTCAGGTATACAGTATAGTGATTCAGTATTTCTGCAGATTATTCTCTATTATACGTTATTACAAGATAATGGCTATAATTCCCTGTGCTATACAGTATATCCTTGTTGCTTATCTACTTTATACATAGTAGTTTGTATCTGTTAATCTCATACCCCTAATTCGTCTCTCTCCTCTTCCCACACCACTTTGGTAACCACACATCAATCAATCAATCTGTATTTTTTTTTCTATTTTGCGCATACATTCATTTGTATTATATCTTAGATTCCACATATAAGCGATATACAGTATGTGTCTTCCTCTGACTTCACTAAGCATAGTATACTCTAGGTTACATTAGTCTTTTTAATATGTCAAAAATATTGCAGAACACAAATTATTTATAAAATTAGGTAGCAGTAATCAACTTTTCCTGTACCTGCAGAGTTCTGCATTTAAACAATGAATGATAATTAGAAATTAAACTCTAAACTATAGTATACAGCCCAGATCACTATTCCTCAGGTAAAACAAAATGACCACACAGCGGATGTGTTAGTTTTCTAGTTACCTCCATAACAAAGTACCATAATCTAGGTGGTTTAGAATAACAGAAATTTATTCTCTTACAGTTCTGGAGGCCAGAAGTCCAAGATCAAAGTATCAGCCAGGCCATGATCCCTCTAAAGGCACTAGGAAAGGGTATGCTCGGGACCTCTCTCCTAGCTCTGGTAGCCTCAGGAGTTCCTCTAATTGTATATACATCATTACAGTCCTCCATCTTCACATGGCTTTCCCTCTGCCCATGTCTGTCTCTGTGTCCAGATTCTCCCTTCTGATAAGGACACCAGTAATATTGGATTAGGGCCCATCCTGATGACTTCATCTTAACTTGATTACCTCTGTAAAGACCATATTTTCAAATAAGGTCACATTCTGAGATGCTGGGGGTCAGGACCTCAACATTATGTATTTGGTGGGGACACAATTCAACCCATTAACAGGGGAAAAACTCAAGTCTCCCTCCTATCCTCATCCCCTACTTCTCTCAAAACAACTTTCTTATGTATCATGTGTAGGCACATGATAAACATAATCCCCACCGTAACCTCCAGCCCCTTTTCTCCTATATAAATATCTACATCTTGGTTTTTTTTTTCATTTAATGTATCTAGGTGCTTAATTCAGTATTGGTATGTAAGGTTCTTCTCAGTTCTTTTGAAGCAGATACAGTTTTCCACTGCACAGGCATACTGTAAATAATTGACACAGGCTTAATTATAAACCTAAGGTTGTTTTAGTCTTTCACAAATAAATTTGCAATTAATATCCTTGAGCTTATGATTTTTCCTAATGTGTAATTTTATAAGATAAATTCCTTTAAGTGAAGTCTCTGGGTCAAAGAACACGTATGTCTTTAATTTTGACAAAGTGTCCCTCAATTTTTACAAAAATCTCTTCTTAATTATATACAACCCCAATTTATTTAAGGTTTCTGTTTGTTTGTTTGTTTGTTTTTAAGATTTGGATTTGCAGCAGACAGCTGTAAATTTTTGCAAGCCAGCATCCAAGCATCCTTTCTATCTGGGGTAATCCACCACTGTGAGAATCTGGGCAGGGGCAGTGCCTTCCCACTACAGAAGCTGAAAGGGTCAGATACTCCTGTCTTCTGGCAACACACACAGTGTCAACCAGGACTCTGTGGTGACTCAAAGACACAGAAGCAATTAAATCAGTCTAACACCCAGAGGAAACACAACATCTTATATAAAACAATTCTACTTCCTAACCTTTTTCTGAGCCTGATTTATTTCAGCTTTCCTGTCCATTTTGTGAACTACCAGAAAGCCTTCTAATATTTTTTTCTTCTTAAATTAGCTACATTTGGATTTATTTATAACCAGAGTTTAGGCCGGTAATTCTAGTCATACTTTTATGAACATAAATTGCTACACTATCTTCATATTTGCATTACATACTGTAAAGGCTTAGACTTCTTTATTTTGGGTAATATACATTTGCTTTTCTTCATAATTCTGTCAGCTATTTAATGCTACTATCGATATGCCTGATCCAACCACCCCTTTCTCCTTTCCCAACCTGTGGTAAATGCCTAGAAACTAGATGCTTAAGCAAATTGGACCTGTTTGTAGAGCAAGAGTAGAGACCTGCAGTGAAGGCCTGAAGGTGTTATGAGAAAAATGCATAATTTCATCACATCTGTTTTAATTGCTCAGTGGATTTTTAAGTATCAGGCATCTCAGATGTATTCTAAAGTGAGTTAACATTACATTTGTAGCTGCTTCTTTCTGTATGGAAAGAATTAACTACTATTGGTAATAGTTAAATTTACTGAGTCATCCTCTAGGCACTATTATTAGTGATTCATATAATCTTCAAAATAATCCAAAAATAAAATCCAAAGAATTAGGCTGTATACACTTTTATTTAGCTGCCTTATTCCCAGGTTATATATTTCTATTTTTATCTTCTTAAAATTATGTTAAAAACAAAAATTCTCACTAAGTTCACTGGTCTCCCAAAAGATTTTCCTGATTTCTCATCTGAAATTATGAAGGCCCCTACATTAGATATTGGTTTTATTTATGAATATATGAGCAGAGCAAGATGCTAGTGAAAATATTTTTCAGTTAGAGATTCTCTGTCAAGGGATGGCAGTAATTCAATTAGAATCCTCATGAGGGATTTTCTTAGAATTACTATATATTAGCCACAGAAGGTGGGTACCAGATGCAGAGTCATCCAGTCTAGAAAGACTTTAAAAATATGATTTCCATGAGAATTAGCTATGTAGTGATTTTATCTGAAATCCTGAAGATAATTCAAATTTGATCTAAATATCTAAAATCTCTTTGAATAATGAGTAATCACACTTGTCTTCTAAAAGTAAAAGGCTACATACTATCATCATCTGTGCATAATCTCTCATCTTTAACAATACTGGCAAAGATCCTAACAAGATCTCAAAATGCATAATCAAAGAATTAAACAAGCTTATTTGAACAGTATCAATATCTGACAAAGTGACCTGAGGGAGAAGGAAACCCACTGGGATATTTTAATGAATACATTTTTTAAACAACAGAATCTAGAACAGATGACCACTAACCTTAGTCTTTAAGGATATTTTTAGATGCCTCATATTATGAAGGGAAAAATGTGTCTTTTCTTTAAATTTTCTCTACATTAAGAAACAGGAAACAAAATTCCAGCAACCCTAAAATTAAGCTCAAATAGAATCAAGAAATGTTGGCTTGCTGATCATTATGAATTTCATTTTTAAAAAGTCTGACCTGGGGGGAGGGGACAGCTCAAGTGGTAGAGTGCATACTTAGCACACACAGGTCCTGGGTTCAATCCCCAGTACTTCCCCCAAATGTAAATAAATAAATAGACTTAATTACCTCCCCCTACACCCCTACCAAAAAAGTAAAAAAAAAAAAAAAAAAAAAGTCTGACCCTGATCTTTTTTCTCACTTTCTTTTGCTCAAAGCTATGGGTACAATCGCCTAGTATTACAGAATGTTACAGCTGAATCTTTTAAAGACATTTAGACTTTTAAAGTCTAATCATTTCATTTTACAGAAATGAGGAAATAGGTCCAGAGAGGTTAAATACCTTGTCTGCCAAGTCAGAACTAGATGCATGGTCTCCTGCATCTTAGCCAATTGCATTATCCACAGTACCAGGCTGACCACAGAAGTGCCTACAGGAAGCAGTACACAGAGTCTTCTCAACACTTTGTTGACGTGTTATCAAAGCACTTTATGCTTGCTTCACTGAAAGGCATGATTTCAAATATGTAAGCATGATTTTAAAAAAGGATTCAAATAGAACTTCTAAGGTTAGCCCATGAAAATACCTGAACTGCTTTCTGAAAAATGGATAAATGTCTAGGATAGAATTATGAGCGCTGCTGAGATTGGTAGCAGAGAAATTTGGGAACTTCCTGTGCTATTCATTGAAATTTTAACATTAAAAACCCTGCAGTAAAAAGAAAGTTTGCTTTCTTTCAGCTGCTGGTAGATGGTAAAACTATGGTATTTGGGAGTATAGGCTTAAAAATCACAGTTCACGACCTATATGACCTTAAGCATTACTTTACTCTCTGTAACTCAGTTTCCTCATCACTAAAGTGGGATCAGAAAAGCACCTAAACGTCAGAAGGAGTAAAGAATATCATACACATAATGCTTGTAAAGGACTCAAGACAGTGGCTGGTACAGAGAAGGTCTCAGTAAATTTCAGTAAATTTCCAAGTGGCCCTTTTACTTGCTTGTTGTAACAAATTCAGTATTTCTGAGACTCTGGTCAGAAAAAGGATTAGCAAAAAGTTTACTTTTCAGTCTACCATGCAAGATGAAGGAAACCAAGTAAAACTGCTAAAAAAGAACACTAGGCTTAGTGGTGACAAACTAGTTTAGTCACCAATTAGCCAAGTAATTCTGAATAGCTTTTCTAACCTTATTTTTAAGGTCATAAAAGTCCAAGTATCAACCTGTAATTACAAATCAGCCTTAGAAATACCCAGGTGTCTCTACTGAAGACAGAGAGTTGTAAAGTATGCTATGAAAAATCACTACTAATCCAGTGGAAGAAGTAGAAATCCTTCTGAAATGTTGAGTCTCTGTCCTACTACTTATCTGCCGGAAGCTCCAACTATACATTTTCTTACTTACTTAATGTTCACATTCTCAACAAAAATCAAACAAAAATACAACAAAAAAGATTCTCATTTTTTGCCAGCATTAATTTTTTACAAAACACTTATTAATGGTTTTAGTCAAGAATGAGAGCACAATAATATAAAAAACCTAGATTTATTTGTTAAGCTGCTATAAAGACAAAACAATTATCTGAAGTACTTCGAGGACTTCATCCCAATCTCACTTGTTCGTTTACAGAAAGTGACCTAAGAGGCTGGAAATTAAAGGATGTAACCTAAGAGGTTATAAAAGAACAGACTGGTGAAACATGGCTGAAAGGAGCAAAGGCTAGGCAGAAGCACTTGTGTTAGTGGTAGTATGTGTGGTGGGATGCTCCTGAAGAGGCTTCACAGAGTTAATTAATCTGGGTCCCCAATTAGTAAAAAGACCCTTATCCCTGTGGACACTGAGCAGAGGCCAGGATTTCTCTGAGATCTCTGTGTCTTTCTTTTTTAAGGAGTAAGGGCATCCCTAGGTTCTAAGGTGTGTATCCTAGATTCTGCCTCTCTTTCCCACGCAGTCTGCCTAAACCTTAAGCGCCAGTGCATTTCCATTACGCAGTCCTGCTAGGTTATGAGGATGCATACAGTAAAAGCCTACTCAGAAGGTACACCTAGATACAAAGTTCTGGGGGTAAATAATAAACTACAAAATATCCTTGGTTAAATTAATTCACCTTTGTTAATAAAGGTTATAGTTCTTCTGCTGGTAACAACTTGTTGTCTCAGTATAGTCTGTCTCAAGAAAGAACTGGTTCAGGTAAGTTTTGGAGAAGGAAAAAGACTTTCATCAACACCCACTCCACAGTGGAAGAGGCACCAAGTTCTCTCCTACAGTAATGAGCAGAATCTGAAAAACAAAAGGTTCACCATGTTTATAATAATAGCTATTATTTACTGAATACCTAGTCAAAAGTGCCAGTGGACTCACATATATTGTATCTCAGTCTTTGCAACGATCCTGCCGGGTCATTACTCTCATCCTCATTTTTCAGATGAGGAAACCAAGGATTAGAGAAGTTACACATCTTGTCCAAAAGCACAGAGCTAGTATGTGGCAGAGTTGTGATTCTATCATTCACGTGCCGTCCCCTTCATCCTATCTCATGCATTGAGAGGTACTAGTTCCATTATCCTGAAATTTTTAATAGTTGCATACATACTCTAATTATTCCTTGTTCATTCCTCAAAGGCAAATACAATTTTAAATTATTAAAAATTTACAAACATTGTTTGGAATTCAGGTCAATATTATCCAGATGAAGAACTGGTATAAACTTTATGAATAAAATTTCTCTTCACTGCAGCTGTAGCATAAAATTATAAGAAAACAAGTCATCAGCTCATTAGAAAGTTTGTGGCTATTTTATGGTTATTTCACCATAAAATTACATTACAACAAATCCTAAGAATTCTTGCCAAGAAACTGCTGTAACATCTCATTTGTGTAACCATTAGTGACACATCAAATGAGTTTCTCATAATCCTTATTAGTAAAGTAGTTGGTATTCTCTGAATAGTCTGTTTTCAAGAAGAAATATGTTAAAGCCAGAAGATCAAAAAATCTGTTTTCCAGTCTCATAGAAGTTACTAAATAAGTATTACTGAACTGAAAAAACCAATATGAGGGGGGTAGGTATAGCTCAAGTGGTAGAATGCATGCTTAGCATGCACAAGGTCCCGGGTTCAATCCCGAGTATCTTCTCTAAAAATAATAAAGCAAGCAAGCAAGCTAATTACCTAGCCCCACCATAAAAAAAAAAAAAAAAAAAGAACCAAAAAATAAAGTTCTTAAAAAAAAAAAAAAAGAAAGAAAAAACCAATATGCTATAAAAACGGTGACAGATAAGAACCTGGGAAATAAGGGAACAAGATGAGAGTTGGTACTGAAAGATTTCCCATGAAGCAGAGTAGTCAAGTACTGACATCTGAACTGTGAGATCTGAAGATTAAAGTTAACAAAGCTCCAGCAATATTAACATACAATTTTAGCCCACTGCAGAAGAGACATTGCTGATTTCAGACTATATGGCTACCAATGACAGAAGTAAATGTTACGGAAATAAATATTTAAAGAAAGAGATGTAAATCACAGAACTCTAAGATTATTTTCTAATAGTTCCACTGGCAGCACCTGAGAGGAAAGAAGAGATTCATTATCACAATTCATGATTAGTGTAAGAAAGTGACATTATATTCACAATGGCAATAATTTGGAAGGTAAATGGAACTTGAAATAACAAGAGATCTCACAGCCTAACTGGATGCCTGATAATGGCTCAAGAGTAAAGGCAAAATATATAAATCTTGCCATGATATTACTTACACTTTAAATAAAATAAAGGACCTGGGTATAAGTACTATCTTAAAGAATGGAAACAGCTAGTATTCAAGAAAATGCTGTCAGGTCAGTGGTAGGAGGTCACTGTAAATAGGAAAGTGGGACAAAAGCACAGAGTGTAAATGTAAAAATCTTAGTTTTTAAAGGAAGAATTGCTGATGACTAATCCTAGCTCTGTATGATATAAACTAGCTACATGACCTTCAGTTATTATCTACCATATAGCTGAAATACTCAACCTGGCAAAGGCCAATTTATTTCTCAGAATAGCATGTAACAAACTTCAGGCAAAGCCCATGAGAATGTGTCAGAGGAGAGAAAATTGGCAGTGAAATCTTATGTCAATCAAGAAAAGCAAGTATGAAGCAACTTGGGAAATCACAGCTTTTACGTAGCCGTACATGGACTTGTCATGGTTTGAACACTCAGGTGCCTGAGACCTAGGTCCTCCATTATCTTCAGAAGGAGGGAAACCAATCAAGACTATGATTCAAGGCTTACCCTCAGATTAGAATTACTTCTACTTCTTCCCTAAATTGAACAGCAGTGAGTTGCAGCAAATCTCTGCTTTGTGTTTTGATGAGTATGTTAAGGTTTCAAACATCGTAAGTGGGGAAGTGGGGAAAGGTGACTCAAGAGCAGAGCACAACATGACCTCAGGCCCTGTTGCTTCCACCTGAGCCACCCAAGGAGATTTCTGTTTCTGAACAAAGGGCTAATGTCATTCTTCTATTCACTGAAGATGGGTATATCTTATTCTTCCAGGTACTCTCAATGCCTAGCCTAGTACAGTGCCTGGCATGTAGTAAATGCTCAGTAAATGTTAACCAGAATGTCACCATGTCTGCAAATCTTGATTTCTTAGGGGAAAAAACTACGTAATTTTCAGTAATTTCACAAATGGATAACTTTTTTCCAAACTGATAATTTTATAGAGTTCTCCTAATTATGAAAATAAAAATTATTTCATGTGATTTTCACGTTCAGTGACAAGGAAGAAAACAAACTACTCACCCCAAAGCAGCAGCAAACATTTTCAGTGATCAACATCCGCATCCTCAAACTGTCCTGCAACTGTTGGTGTAGTATCTACCTCCATTCCATCTGAAGACAAAATTAACTGTTGAGCAACAGTCTACTAGGCACTTCAAATAGGTAAAGACCCAAATTACATTTTGGCCAGAAGGAAGCTAGTGCCCTCTGCCGGTAAGAGGTGTTATTTCTTTCTCTTTTGAAAATTAAAGTACCAAGGAACAAATTGAGAAAGAAAAAAGCCACCTGTGGATTTAGGCCAAGTTAAAACTAGTCTATATATTTAAGACTTACTTTGTAATTCTCAACCTCAACACTGAAAGAACACCAAGCAGGAATTTTCAAGCGCAGTAAGCATCAACTGTTCACTCTTCACAGAACTGTGCAAGGTGTTTACTGTGCAAATTTTTTTTGAAGGTATAAAGTCCTATCCTCATAAGCTTACAACATAATTCAGGAGAAAAAACAAAATAAGTAGAGTGAGGTTCTTGCTCATCTCTATTTTTACCTCATTTTTTAAAAAGGGAGAGAGGGCGGACAAGGAAAAAAAGCCCTCTGTAAAGCGTTTTCTACAGCTGCGTTCTCCACTTCCTCACCTCCCATTCACCCAGCTCTTTAGTCCACCACAAACTGGCTTCTGCCTGCAGCCCCTAGGCACCCATCACCAGGACATCCAGCAGGGTATACAAATCTAACATTTATCTAAAATTAACTCATTATTCATCTTTCCACATACAAAATGCTTCCCTTGCCAAACAATCTTGCAAAAGGATACCTCTTACCTTCCCAACCCAGAAACCCCTACCATGTCTTTAACTTCTGTTGCTTCTCTTAAATATTTCTCAAATCTGTTCAGTCTTTTGACACTGACTGCCACTACTCAATTTAAGCCACTATCTCTCACCTAATTTAAAACATAAGCTACTTAACAGGGTTTCTCTTCTTGCCTTCAGTATTTCCCTCTGTAATTAACTTTTCTTATCATAGTCAGAGTCATCTTTTGAAACACTAATCAAACTAAAATTCTTCAACAGCTTCCCACTGACCTAAGTGTAAAGGTGAAATTCTTTAACACAGCTTTCAAGTTCCTGTGAGATACAGCCCAGTTCACTACTCCACCTTTATCTGGTGCTACAGTAACTACCCTTCACACTGGGAGTCCAGACATAATGAAGTTTCAGTTCCCCAAAGCTGCATGGTCTCTTGAACTTTTGCACATGTCTGATCCCTCTACCTGCTTCTCTCCCCAACCTGTATGCAGTCCCCCTTCACCCTGTTCACTTTTATGCATCTTTAGATTTTGGCTTAGATGTCACTTACTCCATGAAGCTTGAACCTCTCCCTGACTACCCAAGCTGGGTGACAGGCCGAGCTTCCAAGATCACAGTTTCTCGAGCTTCTCCTATATCTCAATGCTGTATCACAATGTCCTGTAACTACCTAATTAATTCATTTTTCTCTCCACTAGCATGCCACTGATACAACCTCATCTTCTTGAGCACTCCTTTAGTCTCTGTACCTGGCACAGTAGCTCAATAAACACCTCTTACACAAATAAACACATGCACTAATTATGTATCAAAACATCATGTTGCACACTTTGAATATATACAATTTTTATTTTAAAAATAAATTTAAAAAATAAACAGGTCAAACTAATTTAATAAATGGCAGAGAGAGTGATATGGGTATCCAGGACTTTAGAAGATGGGGAATGGTAAAGGCTGAAAAAGTTTTATATGTAGGCAAATCTCAATACGCTAATGAGGCTTAGGAATACAAGTCCAAAAATCTCACTTTAGCAAAGTGTTTGTGACCTTAAAATCAGTTGCTATAAAGGAATTTTACAATTAAAAACAATGACAACAACAAAAACCCTTCAGTGATAAAAGATTTTTCAAAGTCCAAAGGTACTCTTCAGTCAATGTCTGTAATAAAAAAGGTAACATCTTGAATTCTTTCAGCTAAGAGTTTGGTAGGGAACTACAAGTCATCTAAAGCCTATGTTAGAGCTCACCATCTAGGACTTAAAATGGAGAGAAGACATAAGGAATAACTGCATGACCCAAAGCCTGATTTTTTGCAAATTAAATATCCCATAACTTCAGGACCCCCAGGTCAACATGCTATGTGTATAGTGATACTGATCACAGCAGTTTGATAGAAACTTATATGAACCAACAAAAGAAATTACAAACATTCCGCATCACTAAAAATTAGAAGTATTAAGACTCTGTAGCAACATAAAACACTAATGTATATTGAATACATATAAGATGCAAGAAATGCTCATAACAGTTCCTGGCAGATTATTTTTGCATATTAGCTGATTTAAGCTTCTTGCCACTTATTAGCTATTTGACCTCAAGCAAGTTATGTGACCTTTCTGTGCCTCAGTTTCTTTATCTGTAAAATGGGGATCATAAACAGCATCTACTAGAGGGTTCTTAGAAGGAGTAAATGAGTAAATACATCTAAATCAGGACCTGGTACATACAAGAATTATTTAAATGTTTTATTGAGGGCAGCAGGAACATGATCAGAGGTAAGTGGAGCAGAGACAGAGTTGTCTCTTCAGAATGAAAAGTTAGAACTTTATACAGTGAGTACCAGACAATCACTGAGGGGATATCCTTATATAGGAATGACACAGAGTGTTCTCAAAAGATTAATACCGCACAGTGAGCTGGAGAAGGGATGACTGTGGCAAAAAACTTACTATTGTAAATCCAGTGTGAGAAGGGCCTAGGTTTAGAAGACAGCAGTAGTTATAGGAAGAAGATCTGAAAAGTCATTTAAGAGAAAAATGCAGACCTCAGTATTGGACTGGATAAGGGAAAAATGGTAAAGGCTGAGTCAAAAGAATACTTCAAGATTCTAATTGAAATAGGATACTGAGAAAAAGAGAACCAGTCTTATAGGCAAAGTATTTACAAAGCTTACAAATATGAGACAAATGAAACAAAAGTTAAACCTACTTATTTAAAGTCCAGACGTCTGTCACAAAAAGAGAACCCAAGTTTCTTGAATGCTGCATAGCCCTTTAAATCAACTATCCTAGTTTTGCATATAATCATGTAGGAATTCATTTAAAAAATAAAAACAGCAGCATCAATGTGTGCACATACACATAAGCAAACAAACAAAAAGACTGGAAAGATATGCAGAAAATTAATAGATGTCTCTCAGTTAGAATTATACCTGATTCTTCATCTCTTGTCTGTACCCAATTAAGAAATTTTTTTTGATTGTGAACAAAGACTATTTTTATAGTTAGGGCAAAAAGTTAAAAAAAAAATCACATGAGAATTTCCATTCTTTATAACTCTACACTTGCTTCGTACACTATAAAGAGTTAACTCTTGAGACTTTCCTGTCTTAGATATTCCAAAAGAACCTGTATGTCCCTCTCCAGAACTTTCCTTGTTGCCCAAGTGACCATCTGACTATTCACACCGAAAAAAATGGATACTCACCTTCATAATCTCTTACTGAATCTTCTGTCCGTACTCCAGCCATGTTATACTGGCTGCTCACAGACTGAGAAAGCATTCCTTCCAATCTCTCCAATGTTGCTTGGCCTTCTGGTGTTAAATGGGACAATCCTTCTTCATAGGTGTAAAATGTAGGAATGTCCCCCTGCCCTTGTTCTAAATAAATAAAAAGCTTTTAAGTTATTATAAAACAATTTTTAAAAAAGAAAGATAATCAATAATGCATTTACTGCAGTACAGTGAAAAAAAGGCTTCAATGAAAACACTCAACATTCATTTAACATATATTTATCAGCCATCTGCTAAAGACAGATATATAAAAATGTTTCTACTCTCTAGGACGAGAAGGGATTCCAAGAGAGAATGAGCCAGTAAACAAGAATTCCCAAAGAATTAAATGTCCAGGGACTAGAAGGAAAAGTGGGTGTTCCTAAGGTCAGGGAGTCTTATATTATCCCAAGGTGTGAATTACACACTTTTTTTCCTTATTAAAATACATACTCCTTCTAAAAAATCAGAAATTCTGGAAAATACAAACAGAATTTAAAAAATTAAAATTACCCAAAAATCTCCGCAAAGATGAGCATGTATTTAGATATATGGAGAACCCCAGAAATGAGAGTGTCTCAGGCCAGAAAGTAGGTACACATGGAGGAAAAGGTTTTGGAGACCCAACCTGGTATGTACTGTATAAACTGGTCAGCGGGAAAAAGAAAAGAGAATAGCAGGCACATCAGGTTACAAGACTATAGCAAGCTAGTGACTGTATTCTGCTCTAGGGAGGTAAAGGGAAAAGTTCTTAGATAAATGAAGCAGGGTTCTGAGAAAAAGAAATTACTTTGGAAATGAGGTGTTTGATGGAATATGTTAAAAGATGCAGACGATACAGGTTCCAATAAGTGGTGAGAAGCGATTTGTTTTCCAGGAGCAGCTGCACCAACTTAAAAGATTCTCCTGACTATCCACTTTCCTATTATCATTTTCTTTCCTTCCATTTATCTCTACCCATTTTCTCTCCTCAGTAACCTCTCTTTTTTTGCCCTCAAACTTGGAAAGTCCATTAATTTTTCCAATTTGGCTTAGACACAAATTGTGCCATTCACTTTCATTTAAAAACATAGCTAATATGGGTACTTACAGATATAAAGAACTATAATCCCATCCCCCTATATAAACAGATGCTTAAAATGAAAGACACATACACACACTGTAAAAAATCCACTTCACTAACCATGTGCTTCCACATCATATTCTTCTCCATCGTAATCATCTGAATCTTCATCCTCAGGATCTGGATGCAAAGCCTGGCATTCACACATTGCAGTGAACATTGCCTCCACTGAACAAGGGAAGTAAGCTGTAATTAATTTTCTTTCTGGCCAATGTACAATAAAAGTTTAATAAAATAACCATCAGTACAAATGAATTTAATGAGTAGACAAGAGGTATACTAAGGTCACAATATTTACAAAACCTGCCAAATTCAAAGGAAAATCAATCTTGAAAAGCGCTTGATCACAATGGACAAGTCATAAAATAATAAGAGTTCATTTCAAAATACTGAGATTTCTTCATGCCTGGTTGGATTTTCTCATTAAAAGTGTCAGAGTCCTGGTCAGACTGTTGGCATCAGGGTGAAGCCTCTCAGCTCACAGGGCTTTTTTGAGCTATCCCGGCATCCTCCACTTTGGAACTGCCATGAGTCCTCTCTCCTCTATCCAGTGACATTCACAGTCAACAGCACCAAGTTCCTAACAATAACCAGATTCCTCCATTCACAAAACACACCAAGCAACATAGTATCTACTGTACTCTCACTTCATTCACAATCTTTTATTAATAGATATCTGGTCCTCAACCATATTACAGATGTTAAAATGAAGAAAAAGCAATAGAAAAGAGGTAATGAGGGTAAAGGTAAGTGTGTGTGTGGATGGGGGATGGAGGGGGAACACTTAGAACATAAAGGGAAAAGAATCAACTCTATATAACACTCACATGCTGATTTATCACTAGGCACAAATCTAAATTCAGCAATAGGTTCAACATCATCATCACTGTCTTCCTCTTCTTCATCAGCAACAGATTCTTTTGATTCTTCTAGAAAGGGAATAAAAAAATAACTTTTTAATGATGTTGTTTATTTGTTTTTAAAAATAAAAGCCTAAAAGTTTTTCTTAAAGGATGCTACTGACATCTAAATACTGCAATTTATACTTCTTTCACCTTGAAACAAAGGGTTTGGCAGCAGTTTGTAAACCACTGATATGATTCACTACCAACAATTTACAAACTAGAAAACTAAGGCCCATAAAAGTTAAAAGACTGAAAAGATACATAAAACTGTTAGCAAGAAAAAATATAAATGTTCAATAAAGAGAACTAGCTGGTGGAAGTGGAAACTGCTAAAACCACTCGGAGATTTGTATATCCTATTATCTAGCAACTCCTCATCTAAATACATTTAATGTACACAAGCAGTTTGTACGTGAATGTTTACTGAAGAGCTATATGTACTATAGAAAACATTAAAAACAAATGTTGACAAAAAATAGATGTAACCTTGTTATACTTTTATAGATATACAGATAGCAGTTAAAAATGAACAAATGTGATTTATATGTATCAAAATGAATAGATTTTAAAACATAATTGAGTGAAAAAGCTACTTGCAGTATGTGTGTATATATATATATGTGTGTGTATATATATATATATATAATACCACTTACATCAAAATTTTAAACACAAAACAAAACTATTATATTGCTTAAATTGCTCAGTAAAAACCTAAAAGAACAGACAGGAAGGACACACACCATCTTTAGTATAATGTTTAACTCCAGAGACAGAGTAGGCATGAAATGGGGAGGGGATCAAAAAAGATCTCCACAGTATTGATATAGTTTTATTTCCTTAAAAGACTACAGTCACTATGAAAAAAATATTAGAATTTACACTAAGTATTGAGTGATGAAACTTTATTAGTCTGCACTTTTCAATTTCTTTTATTACTTCATAAAAATTAAAAAAAAAAAAAACCCAAGTCAACAAAATCCTTAAACAGACCCCCCAAAACATCAAAGTATGTTCAAAATCAATCATCTTAAAAATAGAAAATTGTGTTTAGCATATTAAAGTAACCATTTTTAAAAAAATGTTAATTCTCCATACAGATGAAGATAGCATGGAAAGGTATTCTTATATACTACTGTTGAAAGTGTAAACTGATCTAAACCTTCTGGAAAGCAATTTGACAATGTATGTTAAGAGCTTTAAAAATGTTTACCTTTTATATAGCAATTCTACTCATAGGAATCAGTTATAAGAGGGTATCCACTAAATCTTTTTTTAATTTTTATTTTTATAAATCATACAAGTTCACCGCAGAATAATGAAAAATACAGATAAGCAAAAAAGGAAAAAATTTTCAATGGCCATTAGCAGTTTTAAATAACAGATTTAATAGGACTTTCTCTGTTCTATTTCTAATGTTATTGTAAGGTTAGATGGAATATACATGTCCTCTGTAAAACAGCAAAATACAAAAATACTGGAGAGTTCTAAATAATTCTAAGTAGTTGACCACATTATGGTACTACCAAATTTTTTCAATGTTTAAAAAAAGTGGTATTATACTGTAATTATCACTGCATAACTGAATGAACATCACTTTTCACATTATAAAAGTAATTCATGCTGGTATAAAAATAAGTAAAAAAGACCAGACGGATTCATAGGAAATAGTCCCTACCACTCTAGTCCTCTCCTTAGAAATAACCACTATCAACAGTTAACTCAACAGTTTGTTTTCTATCTGCAGGAATCCACCTTAAGGCAATAAATAGAAATGTAATTTACTATTTTTACACCAGTATTTGGAATTGACTGACAAGGGTATCTCTAAAATTTGCATTTCTATTAATGAATGAATGTTTTAAACTAAACACAACACATAAACTGTTGGTTATACAATCAGACTTACACTTACTTAGATGGAAAGTGAGCTTTGTGCCCAAGGCCTCCTCCTTTGGAAGCCTTACCACAACACAAGGTTAACAGCTTTTACTTTTCCTTATCCTCTCTCAAGCTTCACTAGGTTTTTATCTATCTTTGGACCCTTCCCAATGGCAAGAGCTCTAAATCTTAGAACAAAGATATTTCCAGACAGCTGATTCAGTCATTACCACTTAATGAGGCAGGGTTTGCCAAAAGCCCTAAAAATTACTAAATGACTAGTGTCACATTGAATATAAGTGTTCATCTTATATCTAAAACCATATTAAAATCCCAAATTCAAGGAGCAATAGCTCAACAGGAAACTCATGGGATTGTCTCTTATGTTATTTCAAAGAAAAGCAACCCACTATTTTAAAAGCAAAAATTTACTAAAGATGTGAATGTCCTTTCAACGCAAAGTTCTGCATTTCTACAAAGATGAACATATTAAAATAACACAATATAGTACATAAGCTTATTTTAGTTTTATCTACAAAAAATCAAGCACAAGTTTTTATTTTGTGCCTAATTTGTTTCTCATTCAGAATTCTTACAACCCATGGGGACAGCCTAAAAAATGGATCTTTTAGCTTTCTTACTCCTCTCATCAACTTTACTAGATTTTTATGAATCTTTGTAGTTTCCTCCAACAGCAAAACCAGAGAATCTAGGTTTCTCAACCTTGGCACTAATGACATTTGGGCTGGTTAATTTGTTGTGGGCACCTGTCCTGTGCATTGTAAAATGTTTAGTAGCATCCCTGGCCTCCACCTAGATGCCAGGAACCCTCTTTCCCACCTCCAGTCATGGCAATTAAAATGCCACCACCCAAGGTTCTGGGGGAAGGCAACATGTCCCCCACTGAGAACCATTTTATAACAAAACAGGTTCTATACTAAACTCTAGAAGTATACTGATCCAAGCCTCGAACGGTGCTAAACATGAATGCCTTTACAAAGAGAAAGAATAAACAGTTAAACTCAAGAGGGAAAATCAAAACTTAATTCCACAGTAACTAAATAATTCTAAGTGCAAGTATATAGAAAATAAAAGGCAGTGTCCAAATAATGTTACTGTGCTGAAATTTTCCTTAAGAAAGTATTAACCAAAATAAGTCAATGGCTTAAATATTATATTGCTCAAAGACTGCTTCTTGAAATATAATATGACACAGAAGGAAGCTCAAGATCAAATTATACCATACATACCTCCAAATTTGGCATTCACCATAACATACAAATGCTCTCGTGGATAGGCATTTAGGTCCCTGGACACCGCATGCAAACTAATGGTGGGGTATTCCAGTGAGAACCCTAATCCAGAGCCATCTAACCAAGACAGGCGGCTGAAAAAAATGTTTTAAGTAGATTACTTTAAGAAATCACATTCTAATTTAATATCCTAAAGTTTATCACTTTTATACATGTGAATAAATTCATGCATACTGTTTAGATTCCTAAATGAGATTCCTAAAATGAGAAAACTCAGCAGCAAGGAACTGAATTTCTTTAAGACCAATTCTGTTTTCCTCTAGCTAAATATTCAACTAGATTTGAAATGCAATTTTTCTTAAGTCAGATGTGTGCTTCTCTGCCTTTTTACGCTTGTTCTCATTTGAAATGTCTTCAGGACCTTCTTTGCTTTTTGCAAATTCTCCTCATCGGGTTAAGTCCCAGCTCCTCCACGAGCCCTCCCTCCAATTACTCAAGTCCATAATGATCTCTTCTCTTTCTAAACTGCACTTATGCTCCGTAATAAACCATTTAGCACTTTATGGTAACAAATCTTACATGTACTGACAGAATATGAACTACTTGACAAAAACTGTTAATATTCCTTTATTTAACGTCCTTCAAAACCACTAGCAGAGTGCTCAGCATGTAAGTATGCAATAAGTACCCATGAATCACTCATTTCTCCACTTAGTCCTACATTAAATGCCATACAGATGAAATGGCTGTAATCATACCACAAGTTGGAAAATAATCACACTGAAAGACAAGACTTTATGAACCCTTTCATTTATTCTGCAGCTTTACGAGAAAGCCACAAATAAGTAAGGTCAAGTTTTCCCTCAGAAGTGGTCAAATGCAAATATTTTATTGGTATAGCAAAGGAAACATCACGAAAATCAGTATGTTGAGTTCTGAGTAAGGGATGGCTTTTTTTTTTTTTTTGGTAATACTTCACCCATTTGGAATTGCACTAACTACTAGGAAAAATGTAAAAAAAAAAAGATCCTTAAGAAACCACAAAAAATGTTAATGCAATAAAAGTTAATGCAATATAGTGGTTGCACAGTGCTGGAGGGAAACAGAAAGCGACTGCTAATGGGTGTCGGTTTCTTCTGTGGGGGGGTGAAGAGAATATTCTAAAATTGATCATGCCGATGACTGCACAACTCTGTAAATAGACTAAAAATCATTGACTTTACACTTTAAATAGGTGAACTGCATGCTATGTAAATTATCTCAATAAAGCTGTTATTTTTAAAAGAAGTTAATGCAATAAAACCCCCATTCTACTTTCTATACCACTGTAACAAGTCTGGGTGCCTGGTCTCTAACCAAGCAAAAACAAATACAATAGTAGAACCTAGGACCACCTTGTGCAGGGATGACAGTGAAGTAGTCTTAGACCGTTCATATCTAATGTGAGGCGAGGCTGAACTTTACACCTCAGTCCCCATAAAGGAAATCAGTGTCTAACAGCACAATACAACTGTGTAACACATGACCCTCACTTATCAAAAGCAAAGGCAGAATTAGATTGTAGTAAAAATTGTCCAAGTCGGTAAATACACTAAAACATAAGGAGTCATACACTTAAAAAAAGCAAAAGCAAGAAAATATGCAGTCATTTAGAAAGATTTCCATTCAACATGCTTATTAAGAAAAGAAACCTGGGAAGCTAAAAGTGACAAATCTTAAGAAGCTTAAAGTGGTAAAAGGTCTAGGAATGATTTTCCAAAATGACTCATCCCATTGGGTCCAAAGAAATCGATTTTACTATTGTAATTAGAGGGTGTGTGCTGTGCGTGCCTTTGCTGTCCACTGCTTTCCTCTTAACAGGGAGATGAAACAGTGCTCAGGTATCACAGAAGTAATGCCAGTGCCTTACTAAAAATGCATTATTTTAAGCAAAGAAACTCCTTTTTCTCACCCCTCAAAATCCTCTGGCATTATTACAGTTCAGAAAAGAGTACTCCAAATTTGGGTGTCCAAAATGATTTCAAACACTCAGAGCCATAAAACTTTAATGACTCGACTAGGAGATGCAAAAATTGAAACATAAACACAGACTCAGTACCTATCAAATTATGGCTTTCACTTTAAAAAGCACACAATAACTGCTCAGTAGTTCCTTACTGCTAGCAGAACACGAATGCTACCTCACTACAGCATTTCCTATGGAGCACTCATAATCTTATACATGAACATGGATTCTGTACTCTACAGAAGAAAGTTCCTCTTAAAAGCAACATTACTCTGATGATTAAATTCTAGTTTTATTTATTCTCTTTTCATATATTCTGGAAGAAAAGCCCTTCAAAACCAAACCGTCTAATTAATTATACCCAGTTCCAAATAAACCATGAGTCACAAAAGGGAAAAACAAGAATCAGAAAGCCAGTAGAGATGCAGAGGAATGTTTTGCTAACTTCCAATGCTTTTGCACAAGTACCACTAGTGTGCTTTATTCCTGGTATAGGGTAAAAAAACAGGACAGGAAGGTAAGAGATGCCTTGAATTTGGGTTGGTTTAATTGTTTAGTCTAAAATTAATTTTGAAATAAGATATAAAAAAGCATTACTTATAAGTTTGTTACCTATTTTTAATTTACCTATTTTATTTCTGCTTCAATGATCTATTTTGAATGATTCGTGCCTCTGTCCCCTTCCTTATTTGGATAAAAAGGCAACTTCCTATGAAAACTAAACTTTGAAGTTCTAAATCTCTCAATACACATCTGAGAAACCACCTAAAACCAAATCAGATCCTGTCTCTCTTTGCCTAAAATCCTGAAACAGTTTCCCCAAAACCTTTGGGCTATAAGCCAAGCTTGTGAACATGGCTCTCTCCTTCTCCAGCTTTATTATGTTTCCACTCTTCCCCTTGTCCCTTAGATGAAGAACTGCTGGATGGTGTGTGTACACATCATACCCTTGCACACACAATACTGTTTCTCACCCTTGTTTCTGAGCATCCTGTTTCTTCAAATCAGAACATTTCCTCTTAGCCTCATCTCATTTAAACCTGGCTGGATTTTTTTGTTAGTTTGTTTGTTTTTGGTGTGGGGGGTTAAGTTTACTTACTTGTTTATTTTTAGAGGAGGTACTGGGGATTGAACCTAGGATCTTGCATATGCTAAGCATGTGCTCTACCCTCCTCCCCTCACCTGGCTGTTAATTCTCACTTGTCACATCCTTAGGAAGCTTTCCCAGCTTAAGACCTCGATTCTACAAAGACCTGGAAATGCTAGGTGGGAAAGAACAGAAAGGGGAAAGAGACCAAGGAGGTAAGGCTAACAATGAGTGAAGAGTGATGAACAAAGGTGTCCAAGGTACTGGCAATATTCTATTCTTAACCTGGAGGCGTTACGCGGATGTTAGTTTAATGTAAAGCATAGGTACATATAATTAACCCCCCAAAAATTAGGTACACAATTTATATTCTTTTTTGTATGTATACATTACAAAAATATTTTCTTAAGGAAGATGAAAGATTTGTTAGTGAAAAGTTGAAAAAAAGAAATTTTTTTAAACAGAAAAAGTGCTTTAAAAAAGTTTGTACTTCCTCAGTGTGGTAAATGTATTGTGGCTATACAAGAGGATATCCTTATTTTTAGGACTTTTGCTAGTATTTACTGGTGAAGTAAAATGTCAGAAAGCTCAGAAAAGAGAAAGATAAATGTGGCAAATGTTAACGAATGAATCTTTGTGAAGAGGCTATGGGTATTAATTAACACTTGAAACTTTTCTTTAGGTTTGAAATTTTTCAAAATGAAAAAACAAGTACAGAACCTTCTCAAAACAGTAGTTCTATTATAGAAGGGACAACATACAGAGAAGCCATGGGGACAAAAGGGATTGTGTAAGGGCTAGAAATACATGGGTTCCACTTTTCACCCCTTAAAAGAAATTGCTCTCCCAAGGTCACTAAAGATCTCCTTGTAGGTACCTAACAGGTGCTTTTCAGATCTGATTTTATTTAACTGCTCCTCCCTCTTTTCTCAAATCTCTTCTTCCATAGCCTACCTCTTAATGTAGATGTGTCCCCAAGGTTCTATCCTTGGTCTTCTTCCCTTCTGCGCTATCAAACCCATCCATTTTTAATACCACTCTCCCAAAAAACACGCTCACATGTACAACTAATCCACACATATCCAGACCAAACTAACTATATGCACGTTGCCACAAACTTGCTTTTCCACCCGTCCTATCTCAGTGACTGGCCAAAAGCCTAAGCTTTGCTCAATGACTAGACTTCCCTTTAAACCAAAGGTTCTTTTTTTGTGCCCTCTGTGGTAGGCAGAATTTTGGCCCCTATGACTTTCATATCCCCTGATGTCAAGTCTACCAATGTATTATGTTACATAACAAAACAGACTGTGCGTAATTAAGATTATTTATCAGTTAACAATAAAATAGGGAAATCATCCTGGATTATCTATGTGGGTCTAATATAATCAGGTGAGCGCTAAGAAGCTGAGAATTTTCTCTGGCTGTAGACCAAAGTGATGCAGCAGAAGTCAGGTGTGAAGGGCAGAAAGGATTTTCAATGTGTCACTGTTGGCTTGAAAATGAATGGAACCATATGTCATGGAAACAGGGACCTCAGCTCTACAACCTCAATTTTTAAAACATGTCTGTCTGACTGAAAGTACAAAGTGCTCCCGATGGCCAAACAAATGGGCAATTCCTTTCAACAATGGAAATGAGAGTCAGGTCCCCCTGGATATAATCCTAGAGTGCACAGGGTTGAGGGTGTTCCTCTCCCCACCCACATTTACAGAAGAAAATCTATACTCCCTAACCAAACTTTAAATATTCTCTAGAGTCTACCTGAAACCTATATATCCTGCCCAGGGCAACACCTCCGGCACCTGTTCATCGGAGAAGATAGGCACATCCATAACGCTAACTCTGGGCCTAGAAACTCAAAACCTTAGGAGACCTTGCGTAAAGAGCAACAGTCGCATCAGACCTCCAATAAACAGGCGGGTGAAAAGCACACCCAATGAGGAGAACTCCGTCTGAAGAGAGAAAAGAAAGCGCCTGAGAGAACCCTGGAACAATCGAGTCTTCCTCCCAGAAGAGGCACCCCCAGGCAGCGCGGAGCACGCGCTCCCCCGCCCAGCAGCCCCCAAGGTCGCGGCCTCGCCCCCGCTCCTCCGCATCCCCCGCACCTGCAGGAGGAAGGCGGCACGCAGGAGGCCACCACAGGGGAACAAGGACCCTACCTCTCAGCGATGTAAAGCGTGCCTGTGCCGAGGCTCTTCCCGTTCAGCACAGCCTCGGTGTCTGGCTGCTGCTGCCGAAGCCCCTCAGCCGACCCTGGCGGCGGGAAACTCTTGAGGAAGCTCATTGCAGGAGGGAGCGCGGAGACACAGGCCGGAACCAGCTGAAGCACAGCAAGCCGCGCTCGCCGCGCTTGCCGCGCCGCGCCCCGGAAGTGGTAGCAACTACCCCGGAAGAGCAACTTAGTCTGCCCCCGGAATTGGAGCGCCATCACCATAGAGACGGGACGTTCTAGGGCAAGCTCTCGGAGGCCTGAGAGAACGTGTTTGTCACGTGACTCCCTTTCTCCTCTCCCTCCCATTTCTGAGGCTCCAGGCTTGGAATAACGGAGCGTTCTTCCCGACATCCTGCTTCAGGGTCATTACAGCAACCCTGTGAGAAAGTAAGCACAAGAAATAATAAATTCCTTTTCCTACAAATGGGGAAACGGAGCCGTGAGACAGGGAGTCCCTTGTCTCAGGATGCACGGGAAATAGAGACCACACTGATTTACAGGTCGGAGGTTTCCTAACTGGGTTTCGCTCTTTTCACCAGCGCCCACCTCATCCCGGCCTGTTCAAGTCTAAACTTAACAGCCACGCCTCAGACTTAAGTCTAGGTCCTGACACCATCCTAGTGCACGAACAACGTATTCCCCCGGTCTCAGGCAAACGAGCGCAAGAGGTAATTAACTTTGAGTGAAGAGCTGGATATGTCAGTGAGCAGAAGGGGCACTGAAGGGAAAATAATTAATCACCAAATTTGGAATTCTTTATTTCTTCGTTAGGCACTGAAGAGCGAAGTATTAAGAGCAATAAAAACTTTAAAAATAATCGTTAGAGTAGCCATAGATAACCGGGTGTTATGTGCCAGGCACTGTTCTAGGCACTTTACCCTTGTTATTCATTTCTTCTTTATGACAATTATATGGCGAAGTTATTACTGATCCAGTTTTACAGATGAGAGGCTTATGGCATTAAACTCAAAAAGAAGAATTAAGCCATGAGAGACCTACTAGTGGAATCCAAGTCAGCTTCTGGGCACCACTTTTCTTGCCTGTAAAATGAGTAATCATACCTGCACTGTAGGATTGTTGAGACTGGACAAGGAACATGTGGAGTAGTTCTACTTCTATCTTCTGAATAGTTAAGAGGAGGGTTAGACAGAATCAGAGGAGGCATTTAAGCAAATGTAAAAGCAAACTGAGGCTTATCACCAAGAACCTAAAGAAGGCAAGATTTATTTCTTCTGCTTCTTATCCCTATAAGTAACAAGTGGTAGGCAGTTAATACATCTCACATTTGTATAGTATTCTACTTTGGGGGGGTGTAATTAGGTTTATTTAATTATTAATGGAAGTACTGGAGATTGAACCAAGACCCTCGTGCATGCTAAACTTGCACTGTACCACTGACCTATAACCTCCCCCTGTATAGTGTTTTACTTTTTAAAAGAATGCTTTTCTCACCCATTTTCTCCGTTAATCTTTACAGTAATTCTGTAATGTAGGCAGGGTGGCTGTTACTATGCCCGCTTTACAGATAAGAAAACTGAAGATCAGAGAAATTAAGTGATTTGCTGCAGGCTACATTACTAGTACTCAGCTAGAAATTAAATCCCTGCCTTTTACTGCCAAGTTCAGTGTTTTCACTATAAACTACCACCTTTAGAACTAGTAGACAAAGGATTATAAAGATATTCCTGCCTTTGGTAATAGAATTAGGCTTCTTATAAATCCATTCTTACTAGATCATGCTCTTGCTCTGCACTCTTAAGGCCACACCCTGAGGATGAGAGATGGAGTTGAAAGGTGAACAAGTGGAGAGGATGTACCAGGAATAAATTGATCATGAGATCCGAAGGCTTCCTTACTGACACACTTGACATATGGTGGCTGTCATATGGGACCTGTGTGGGAACTATCAGCTGGAACACCTTTACATAGCATCTGAGTGTGGCCTGAGCTTCCTCACAGTATGGTGTCTGGGTTTAGTTGAGTACGAACATCTCACAAAAGAGAATGATAGAAGTTGCACAGCCTCTTCTAACCTAGCCGTGGAAGTTAGAGTGTAGCCACAAGTAGGATGTGCTGATTTTTCATCTTATTGTTATTTGTTAATGAACTTTGTAGTACTATATGCCTTGAAATGCCTGCAGCCCTGGCTGGCACCTTGACTGCAGGTCTGGGAGAGACTTTGAGGCAGAGGCACCTGGCTAAACAGTGCCCAGATTCGTGACCCACAGAAACTGTGAGATAGTAGTTGTTGTTTTAAGTCATTAAGTTTTGGGATAAACACAGAAACAGGAAACTAATACATTAAGTAAAGAGAAGAGAGGGAAAGAACCTTGAACAGTATTAGTCACTGTGCTTCTCCTTCTACACTTGCCTTGGCCAGCTTGTCCATGCTCATGGTTTGAATTACCCTGTACAGATGATTCCCAAATCTATATCCGTCCCAGAACTCTTCTATGAAATATAAACTTTTACATCCTGCAGCCTGCTACACATCTCCACTTGGGATTCCACAGGCACCTCTTATGCAACCTATCATAAATTCAACTTATAACTATGGACTTTGCCCACTTCAGGCCATGTCATCTCTTAATTAAACTAAGCCTCCAAACTGGCCTTGGTTTGGTGAATCGAGAGACCTCATAGTCTTTAGGGAAAGAGACCCATTGTTTTAGGGATGACAAGGGATATTACAGTAAGTCTGCAGGCTGATGGCAGTGATTTAGGTGAGAGAAAAAGATGGAAGACATAGAACTCAGTAGGTTAAGGGTCTAACTTCATTCTTTTGCATGTGGATATCTAGTTTTCCCAGCACTATTTTTGAAAAGACTGTATTTCCCCATCAAATGGCCTTGGCAGCCTTATGAAAAGCATTTGACCATATATGTGAGGGTTTATTTCTGGACTCGGTATTTTATTCCACTGGTCTATATGTCTGATTTTATGCCACATGTCTTTTTACTACACTGTTCTGATTATTGTAGCTTTGTAGTAAGTTTTGAAACCAAAAGGTGTGAGTCCTCCAACTTTTGTCCTTTTAAGATTGTTTAGGCTATTCAGGATCCCTTGAGATTTCATATGAGTTTTAGGATTAACTTTTTTATTTCTGCCAAAAATACACCTTAGTGTATAGTATTGACATTTTAACAATAAATCTTTCAATCCATGAACTTGGGATGTCTTACTGTTTTTGTCTTCTTTAATTACTTTCAGCAACATTTTGTAGTTTTCTGTGTACAGGTCTTTCACCTGTTTGGTTAAGTTTATTCCTAAATAAAAAAAATTAGTTGCATTTCTATACACTAGCAATGAACAACCTAAAAATGAAATTAAGAAAACAATTACACTTATAATACCATCAAAATGTATAAAATACATAGAAATATATTTAACAAAAAAACTACATAGAAAGCTACAAAATATTGTTGAAAAAATTAAAGACCTAAAATAAAAGGAAAGATATCTCATGTTCATTGATTAAAAGACAATTGTTAAGAAGCCAATATTCCCTCAAAAATCTGCAGATTAAATGTAATCCCTATCAAAATTCCAATTGCTTTTTTGACAGAAATTGGCATACTAAACCTAAAATTCACATGAAAATTCATCGTAACTAGAATAGTCAAAATAATCTTAAAAAAAACAAAAGAGCCAAATTGGAGGACTAACTTTCTGATTTCAAAACTTATCACAAAGTTACAATAATCAAGACTGTGTAGTACTGGAATAAGAATAAACACATAGATCAGCAGAATCAAGAGTCCAGATGTAAACTCATACATTTTTGATCAAATGCATTTTGACAAGGATTCCAATATAATTCAATGGGGCAAAGAATAGTCTTTTCAGTAAATGGTGCTGATACAACTGGATAGCCACAAGCAAGAGAATGAATTTTGATTTTTACCTCACATCATATATAAAAATTCAGACTGAATCAAAGATCTAAACTTAAGAGAAAAACTTGTAAAACTCTTAGATGAAAATATAAAACATAAATCTTTGTAACATTGCATTAGGCAACAGTTTCTTAGATAAGACATCTAAAGCATGAGCAAACAAAAATAAAGAAAAGTTGGATGTCATCAAAATTAAAAACCTTTGTGTGTCACAGGACACCATCAAGAAAGTAAAAAAAATAACCTGCAGAATCGGAGAAAATATGTGCAAATCATGTATTTGGTAAGGGTCTCATATCCAGAATATATAAAGAACATTTAAAACTCAACAATTAAAAGACAAATAACCCAACTTAAAACTGGGCAAGGGATTTAAATAGATGTTTTTGAAAAGAAGATATACTACTGGTCAATATGCACATGAAAAGATGTTCAACATCATTAATCAGCAGGGAAATGCAAATCAAAACCACAGTAAGAAAACTCTTCACAGTCCACTAGGATAGTGATAGTTACAATAAAAAAGGCTAACAATAAGTGTTACTGATGTGGAGAAATTGGAAACTTCATGCATTGCTAGTGGGAATGTAAAAAGATGCTGATGCTGTGTAAAACAGTTCAGCAGTTCCTTAAAACTTGAAACACAGAGTTACCATGTGATTTAGGAATTCCATTCCTAGGTATGTCCTTAAAAGAATTGAAAACCTATGTCCACACAAAAATTTGTACACAAAAGTTTATTATTCATAGTAGCCCAAGAGTGGGGGCAATCCGAATATCTATCAGCTGATGAATGGATAAACAAGATGTTGTATATCCATAGAGTAGAATATTATTCATCCATAAAAGGGAATGATTTATGCTAAAACATGGGTGAGATCATGAAAACATGCTAAATAAAAGAAGCCAGACACAAAAGGCCATATATTGTATGATTCCATTTATATGAAATGCTCAGAACAGGCAAATCCTTACAGACAGAAAGTAGATTAGTGGTTGCCAAGGACTCGGGAGAGGGGAGGGATGGTAAGTGACTACTAATAATATGCGGTTATTTTGGGAGGTGATGACAACCTTGTGAATATACTAAGGACCACTTGAATTGCACACTTAAAGATGGTGACTTTTATAGCATGTGAATTACATCTCAATCTAAGAACTAAGAAGAAAGATTGTAAAATAAAATTTACAAGTACTTTTATTTTGGAAACCAGTACGTAAGCACATCCAGATTATTAGAAGTAGCTGTGTCACAGAGAGGACAGTCATCCTAAAGACTGTTTCCTAACCTTCTCTTCCCTTCTGAGATGCCTTTTCTGGTTGTGGGTCCCTGCCTTTCATCCTTGCCTCTTTGGCACTGTCCTGATTCTGCCTGTAGTATCTCTCAGTAAATTCCAGCACAGCCTCCTTGATCAGTCTGAATCTGAAGCCAGTGTTTTGATTTCCTAGAATTGAATTAGCTTGCTTCTCTTTGATGTTGGTAAGCCCTAGTTACCCTCAAAATTCATCCTTACTTTTTTTTTTTTAAAGCTAGACTTAAAATACAAAAAATCAACTTTCATTGTTCAAACTAGAGACAGCACATATTCTAATCAGGTTCTATCCTTGTTGGTAAGTCTCTTCTCTAATTTTTGGGCTCCAAATGTTAAAAGTAAGAGTTATCCTGGTTGCATGAGTTTATGCTGCAATTACTGGTATCCCACCAGCAAGCAATAATGCCAAAGAGAAAAGAAAATGGACATTTCAACAGAAAAACACGAAACAAGTGCGGAGAAAAGGGAGGACCATTTCCCCTATTGTAAGTTTCAGTTTTCTGTAACAGTTGTTCTTAATGATGGAGTTCAAGTATGCTGCCAAGAAGCCTGCTAGTTTCCTAGAGTTTCTCCTAGGAACGTCTGACATTTCAGTGAGAATTTTCAAATATAGTTTAACATGTCTATGATGTATTTATTTGAAAGACTGGTGGGCAAGTAAGAAATAATTGGGAGGCAGATTGAATGGGAGACAGGATGATACTTGTCTTCCATGATAGGGAGAACTTTATATAGAGAGTATAAAGGGATGGAGATCAGAGAAAAATCACTAGGATGGGAAGACCCAAAGGAGGCAGCAGGAAAGGGCCAGATCAAGGACATAGGCAGAGCGGATGTGGCAAAAACAGAGTGATGTCTCTTCCTTGGAGGCTGGAGAGAAGAACAGATGCCTTGAGTGTGAATAAAGTGACTCTGAAATGAGCAATAGGAACAATAAGGTAGCGATAGGTGGCCTACACCATGAACTAGTAAGTTCCTAGTTAACTTTGCTTTTGGGATATGACTTTATGTGCAAAACTAATGTTGCAAACATCAAGTCACATTTCCTTAGTGTTCTTCCTCTTTTTCATTTTAGACTTTTAGGATCATAAAGAGCTCATGCAAAGTGATTAAAGAATCCCAATGACACAAGCATTCATCTCACCCAACATTTAATTTAGTTTCAGTAGAGTATTTTCATTACTTTTTATAATTCTATCACTACTAAATGATCACAGTATAGTGAACCAATTGGCAGTTTTTGAAAGAAAGTAACTATTTTACATCCTCTGGTCTCAGTCTGAAAGGGATGTGGGCTGACAGTCATGTTCTGGACCCCACTCGCAGCTCCAGAAAAGCCTCCTTTGAACTCTCTCAAGGCTGCCATAGCACTGTCACCCTTAGCTTCTAAAACAGCATCTCACCTCCCTTTGACCAATTCTGTTTAAGTGAACATTTCAAATAAATCACTAAGAAGCATTGTAGCTGGTCATTTCTTGCCAGCATGGATCAGTTTTCACTCCATTAAGTGAAATTCTGATCACCAAAGTTCTTTACCTAAGTGGTTTATTGATATTTTAAATCAGAATTGCATATAGTGATGAACTAGTTTGTTGGGGAAAAAAATGACTTCTCGATGAATCCTACTGTATTCCAAGAGTAAGGAAAATCTATCAAATCAACATTTGTAGATGAGAATTATATTCAGGATTGAAAGGGCCCCTTAAAAGTCATCTGGTCTCACCCCTTTTTAAATGTGTTGATTATACTCCTGCCAAATGGCAGTTCCATCTACACCCAAACATCCCCTAGTGGTGAGAATTCACACCTACGGTTATTATTAGAGAATTCTGTAAAAAAGAATTTCCATAGAATAAAAGGAAAGCTTTTGCCTTATGGCTTCTGCCCTCTGGTCTAGTTCTGTGCTCCCACAGGGTGACACAGAACAAGTCCAAGGCCTCTTTAATATGTCAATTCTCCAGAGGCCAAAGATAGACCTCAAGAATAGCTTTCTAATATCTGTAATTCACATCCATGGCAAACAGCCTTAAAAATTATTTTTGGGGAAAGTGACGCACTTGCAAATCTACTTTCTAGGTAGTATCTATTTCTGGGGTGGTAAAAATTTTCAACTTTCATCAGCTGTCATAGAAAATTCTTAACTTTCTGTGTGCCACAGAGTTGAAAATAAACTAAGTTTGCAAACACATCATGCTAAATACATCAGATTATTTAATTTTTTTATTATGACAATTGACATATATTACGTGAAAGAAATGACATAAGTATTATAATAAAACATTTTGAAAGAAAAAAGTTACACAGTTAGGCCAACAGCCATAAAACAGCTTTAGGCCGGTCTTATAACACCAAGAGTTCTGATCAGACTGTAGTGAGACACTGAACATTTCATTAACAAAAATATTGGCACGAGCCACAACATATTTTGGTCATCACTTACAAGGAATATTTTATTTAAACAACTATGCACTGCAATTCTAACACACTAGGTGTTCATACACTGCAGTTAACCCCTGAAGCTTTAAGCTACCAGGAATTCCCATATTTTTTATGCACAAAATTTACTTTGTGCACTATTGGAATCACATTTCCAGTTTTCAAATCTCTTCCCCCCCCTCACACATGCGGTACATTATATGTGGCAGAGAGCATGCCAGCTTCTCCTGTTTGACTAACATCACATTCCTTATTACCTCGAGTTTTATGCTAATCTTGGAGCTTCTGCTTTAGCTCTCATCTCCTAGAAACAAAATAAAGCATTCTGAGAACCTATTCCAGGAATAATTTTTTCTATGCATAGGAAAATAAAGCATTTCATATAAGCATGTATGAAAATCCAAGAGGCATTCTGATCAAACACTCCCTGGATCCCAGCCTACTATTACTGTAAAATTAAAATGAAAGTCTAACATATACCATCTACAAATTCTTACCTGGAATTTGTACTCTTTGCCTGGAAATTCGTGATTCCCAGGCTTCACCTCTGAATGGATGAGGACAGAAAGAAACTGACATCCCACATTAACTGACAATAGATAAAGGTAACTTAGGTACAAGTTATGAATTTACTTCTTTACAAGAATATACTTGTGCTACAAAGGTAAGAAATTAGAATGTAAATTATCAGATAACAGAAAGTACTGGCATTTAAACAAAGGTGTCAGTATAACATGGTAAAATGTGCTATGTAAAGAGACTGCTAGAACAGGCGACTCTACAAGACTGCAAAATACTTTTTATCAATTAAGAAGGGAATTGGAATTTGAATCAGAAATCCCTTCCTGCCATGCCTCCAGCAAATAATCCTGTGGAATTAAGTCTACTGAATGAAGTCTACAAGAACCAAACTGAACAATTCTAGTTTTTCCTTCTTTTATAGATTAAAAAGAAACTAAGCTTTGTCCCACCCCAGCCCCTATCCTAGCACACAACACTCCCTTCAGGGGTATACAAAACCTCCTGGCAGGTTTGGGCAAGCTACAATGCAGATCAAGAAACTACTTTGATAAGAGAACAAAAACCAGACCAATACTGAGAATACCCTAGTTAGGCATCGTGAAAATCACACTCTAAGAATATGCTGCTAACTGCCAAATTTAGGCTATTATAGCTGTTCCAAAGTCGAAAATCCATTTACACTAATTTAATTAGATCTGTGTGTGTATGTGTGCCTACATGTTTGTATATACGTGTTGTGTGTGTGTGTTTGTGTGTGTATGTGTGTGTAATTTTCATGCAATGATCTTAAAGCTCTGGAGACAGGGTGGTTAGCCTAATTTCAAGGCTTCTCCATATAGCAGTATTGACATGCACCAACTCTGTTAAGGGGCAGGAGAATGAAAAAGACCATGGCACAAAATTTTTAACAATTTTAGGTTTAATTACATAATGCACCTGTAGATGTTCTAGCATAAACACAATTGTAAAAATCTACATCCTATTTTAGGGTACTTTTCCACCTCCCATCCCTTAAAAGCTGTATAGTTATAAAAAATGTGACTCTCAAGCAAAATAAACTTTTTTTTTTGCAACATACAAAATAAGTTAAATGATTCAGAAGGTCTTGAGCCATTAAGTTTCCCAATGACTGTGTTCTGGCCATCCATAAGCATAACATGCAGCTAGCTCCTGGTCTATGATCAGAACTCAATAAATACAGGTCAAACAAACCCCAAACACTTAAATTAGATTTCTTTAGAAACTGATGAAAGTCAAGAAAATATATAGTTAGGGTTAACAATTCCATTCTTAACTTACATCATCCAGTGGCAAAATGAACAAGGCAGATCACTCAGTCCTTAGTGCATTTTCTAGCTTGTACCGGTTTGGCAAAAAACACAAATGTAGTTCCTTTAAAAATGTCTTTTCTCATAATGTCTAAGGAGCTTAATTAATAGATTTCTACTTGTCTAATAACTTGTTATGCCCTCTCATATAACTTATGCATAGGATAGACACCTTAGTTATTAAAATCAAAATCTTTATTAACTGAAATCACTACAGTGTGCCAGAATTGGGTTTGCAGCATTTCCCAGAGCGAAATGGTATAAATATAAAATGAGAAAAAAATTGAGCTTACATGACCAAATTGAAAAAAATTCACTATGGAATCATATTCTAACCAATTTCTGAGAGGGTTTATATGAATAAAAAAAGCAATGTTCAGTGTACCTTTTAGAGTAGTTACATACTGAGCACACTGCATTTTGGCTTATGACTGCTTGCTTGCTAGGGAGTGACTATCTTCAATATGTGTCACATAGTTAATTAGCAATTCTTGGCACTCAAAAATGTTAATGATAATTTAAGAGTGAAGTATTTTGAAAACAAATTATTAAGTATACACATAACACGATAACTCAGTTTAAATACACTGATAGCAAAGGGTCTTGTCTTTCAGGACTGGTATAAAAACAATGTAAATCAGCAGTTAGCTTGCCACTTTCAAGGTAGGTTTAAAGGTACACATAGGGTACCTTTGTGTGGATAAAATAAGAATGGATTTTATTCTAAGTTAAGTTTAATAACAGATATTAAGCAGAGGACTAGGTAGATACAGAAGGTATACAGTCTTGGCATTCTTGCTTCTTGGGAGAACCAGAAAATATATTTTTAGGATGTCAAACCAAGAAGAGGAACTTCACTATTTTTCTCTAGGCTTTCTGTAATTAAATAATGTTCATAATTTCTTATCAGTTACAATTATGTCTTTCTTTTTTATAATGTCAAATGATAATTTCAAAGGGTTCATTTTTATTTCTTCTAACATCTAAAGTATGTATATATATATATTAATTTTTGTATATATACATACACATATATGTTCATTCCATCTAAAAAAAGATCAGGGTCTTTAAAAAGTTGTACTCTATCTGTGAGGAAATGCTATGAATCAGGTACCTGCTCCACTGTGTTGGTGAAGGGCAGAGTTCATAACTTTTTCTGAATATCAAACTTGTAGCTTCATTAGGTTCCTTTCAATTGTACAGTAGAACAAACTAGTGAATGGTTAACATCTCTTGTCCCCACAAACATAAGCTAAAAAGGCATTCCTTGTAACAAAGGAAATTCCATCAATCCCACGTAAAAATAGCTAACATTTCCACACCATTTTAAACTCTAAGTAAGTAAATGCCTGTATTTTTCTTAATATATATGTTCTTTGCCCAAATGCATGTTACAGGATGGCTTCTATCAACTGAAAAGTAAAAACTGGAGTTTGTAATATCCTGTTAAAATTAATTTGTTTAAAAATCTTTCAATGTCTTAGAATTTGAAGTCCTTGGTTCTTTGGTAGGTTGTTTTAAAAAATTATCAGTAGAAATAAATTTATTCTAAATGAAATTCCTATTTATTCTCGAAATCTGCAACCTTGACCAACTGGAAAAAGATATGCCGAGGAAAACCAACCTCAATATATCAACTATATTCTTGAAAATATCTCTGCCATCATTTCCTAGAAATGTGCCAACAACAGAAAACATTTACACGAAACACTATTTCATTAGCACAAATATACAAAACCAAAATGTGTATTTTCAGTTTGAGTTCTTTTCACGTATCTTAATTCAAAGTTTCTGCTTTGTGAAAATTTGGCTAGTCTTCAAACCTTTACAGAAACTGCAAACTAAATATTTTGAGTACTAAACTACATCTCCCCTTAATACATCTGCTATAGACCTTGGTGTTGGATATTGGGAATCCAATCTGTATTTCCAAAAAGGGGATTTAAAGTATTAAAGGGCTCTGTTATATAGCAGGTACAGTGAGCCTGAATCCAAGGTGAGTGCTCTAACAGCTAGGATCTGTGTTCTGAACTCTAGATGAATCGCTGCTTTCCTATACTCTGTCCAGTTCCTAGTGACTGAATTGTCTTTGGATAAAGAACATTCACTTTTCCCTAATTTTTGTTCCTTTTCAACTTCTTCAAAGCATGATCAGAATTAGTATTTCAGCAAACACAAACTCTTTCAGGGACTGAATCTAAACAGCAAGCAGTAGAGCTGCTTTGGAACTGTTTTATCAGCCATAATTAATCTATCTGCATAATAATAATTTATTAAGTATCAGGTGCTTGGACTGCACTCTTTGTAGATGAAGCATAGTTAACTGGTTTAATGACAATGTAAAGGAATGAGAGGGGAGACACTATCAAGTTCATACTCACAGTTCAAGTTTGGTAAATAACAGGCAGCAAAAGTGGTATCATAACCCATGTCAGTGGGACATTTGCTAAATGGAATATTCAGTCTTTACTGTGATAAAAATTACCTTTTGTTCTCTATAGCGGAAGGGTAAAAAGAACTCCTTATTTCACATTAGGCATCCTGTAAAAGAAATAATCTATCGATTTAATATTTCTTGTCACTTACTTAACTGAAGAGAAGTAATACACTGAAGCAGAAGCTGGTGTGTCCAGAGGTAGAGACAGGGTACATGGGTGTTTCTACATGGTAGTGGCTTTACCCAGTTGCAGGACTAAAATGGTAGAGGGAGACTGGGGCAGGATAGGCCACCCGCACATTCTAACCACTTACCTTGCATTATTAATAGAATCCTTCTATAGCCTGCCTGTTTTAGATACTTAGAAAGGCTAACATTCCAAATTCTTTCAAATAAATGAAAGAAACCTAGCCAGAAAGCAGGCCTGGCAAATGAATGTGGCTCCTTACATAGCCCTGCTTACTGTCTGTGAATATAAGCCCTTCCCCTCCCTTCCAGTGGAACATTGTCTCAAAATAAAAATCACAACTTGCTTGGAACCGCATGCTATTGGTGCATCCTCTTTTTAGGCTGCTTTCATTATTTTATTTTTTTATACAGATACATATACATTGCTAGAATCAAAGCAAAAATATTAATGGGCAGGTACTACAGAACTAAAGTGAAACAAAACAAAACAAACAAGAACCAACAGCTGAAAAACAACAGCTATAAACTTTCAAGGCAAAAGATAAGATTTAAGGGCAACACCTGTTGAGGAAGGAAAAGAGGAGTATAAAGTTTCTGGAGAGGTATTTATAATGCAAGTCTAATGCCAGCTTTTTAATAATAAAAAAGAGAAGTGCTTTACTATACACTGACTAGCACATACAATGCTTAATTTGGAAAGGAAAATTAATGAAGTTCCTTGGGCCAGCAGCAGATATGGTGTGTCCATTGCCGGCAACAGACACAACACTGGAACAGAAAACCCAATCCCAGGGCAAAAGTATTCACAGAAGTAACGGCTGAAGGTTTCAGAATTTGACAGGCAAGGTTTAATCACAAGTGCTACACTTTATACAATGTTATTTATGGCTCTGCCTGAAATTTTACAGCTGTAACAGAAACTAAATAAGACAAAGTTCATATTTTAGTGTCAATTACATGTTAGATATTTAGTTAGTTACAAACCCCTTTTTCTTGAAACAAAGGGTTAATCTTCAAAGTGTTGAGATGTTTGAAATGGATGTCATGCCTATTAAGTATATTGGTGGTTTTCAATCAACTCTATGTTGGTCATGTGACTATTAATGAATTTTAATAGAAGTCTAATGGCCAAAGGCCAAAACTACATTCAAACCCTGCTAATATATCCAGGCAGATAGGAAATTCCAGCACACACACATACACACACACATACACACACACACATGCTAAAACTCAAACTGAAAACCTCCCAAAGGAACTGCTTTGTTTGTAGACTTCAATTTGAAGTAGATACTAAGGGCAAGAATAGACCAGTTAAAATTCACCTGAAAATCCTTTCCCCTTCTTCAAATGTGCTAAAATACCGCTGTCAGCTTCACATCCATCTCTTCACATGTTTTGTACAGATGTACTTCTTTTTAAATGGTATTTCAGATATTTAAATGTTAAGTGGCCAGAAGACAAGAGTTACACTATCTGCAAAGTTTATAGTCCACCTGGGCCTTAAGAAAGACCACACTCATTTCACGAATAACTCTCCATGATAACATATTAAATAAAGGCCACCTCATCACCACTGCATAAAGCTGTTTTAAAAAATTTGTTGCTAGCACAATCTGGTTGTCAAAGCTTCATTATACATTTTACTCTACAAATGCTTTTCAGATGATTTTCTTTTTTTAAAACAAGAAACTCCGCTATAACAGAAACTTAGGTTAGAGTTTTTTATGATGGAATTTTCTTGGTCTCTTCTTTATTAAGTGTGGTTATCTCCAGTAGTAAACAAGTTGATTTCATAAATGCTGTTACTAAATGACTTATGTATGATGTTATCTACAGTTCTCAATATGCAACAATACAGACTTGAACTTTTAAACAGTCTGTTAATCATCATCTATGCCATGAATGTTTAAATATAATATATATTTAATATGAAAAAGCTAAAGCACAAGTGCTTTCTCCCACCCCTAATTCTGTTTTGGGCCCTCACAGATTCGGAATGCATTCTTATCCACCCTTTCCACAAAGTCAGGAGAGCTCAGGAAATATAAAGTCAAAAATATACAAATCTTTGTTGTTATAATAAGATTTTTTTTTCCCATGAATGAAATTACCAAGGACCATGAACTTGGAAAAAGAAAATCAAAAGGAATTTACAGCAATTATTTATCTTCAAAGTTCAAAACTGGTCACTTCACAGAAAGACTTCAGGGTTTGTTGAAATTTTTCTTCTAAAAAGTCATTCTGTAGTGGAGTTTTCTAGGAAAAATAAAACAGCTTTTAATAACTGGCCCGCTGGTGTGAGAGCTACCGTGGAATAAATTAGCACAAAAATGGAAAAAAAGTCTTACAACTGTTCACTGTTACAGACATAATCAACAAGGTCAGTCACTCTCAAAAGCTCATCCTCCTCCTCTTCTGGTGCCCCTGCCTCCTGCCCACCGCTTGTCCCATTGGGGGCCAGGCTTGCACTGGCTGTGCTGTTGTCCTTGGGGGTCTGAGGCTTCTCAGTCGGCTTGCCAATCAAGTTCTCAATAGCTTTGCCAGGACTCTGTCCATTGGTGGAAGGTAAGTCCACTAAGCTATAGTCCAAGGGGCTCCCCACCTTGCCTACATTTTCAAAGTCTTCTTCCTCATCACTGTCTATCCGATAGGGCTTCTTCGTGCTCTCCTGTTCTGAAGGCAGGACCCTGGGCTGGCTGTCATGGGCAGGCTGATCTGCATCTCCATGAGCATTGTCACAACTCTCCTCTTCATCTGTCTCGATCCGGTGTAGCCGTTTTCGGGATGGTTTACCTTCCTCTTCCTCCTCCTCATCTGCTTCTGAATACTCATCTGTGCTTCGACCCCGCTTTCGAACTGACCGCTTTGATTCTTTAGCTAGCTCATCATCTTCAGAGTTCTTGGACATATAGCTCTCTAGAATAAACAGCACATTTAAGCCATTGGCACAGTTAACCACTGACAGATTTAAGTAATTCTCCTTTTCCTCCCATATTCACCCCATGTCCTGCTTTCAGACTTGCTTGTATATACATATTTTCCTTCAATGACTGGCCTGATTTCTCTCTCCTCTCAGTCCCACAACAATGCCCAATATGATTCACAGTGTACTTCACCTACGATTTTAAGAAAGAGCAGAATCTTGAATTAAATGATTATAGGATGGTCACAAACTAAGACACTCCTTCCCTTTAGCTCTCAAATTAGACAGTCGTGCAGACATACTGATAAGGAAAGATTCAAACTGGGCACCCAACTCCAGATATGTGAAATACTGCACTAACTCTCACCCCGTATTGTTAAATGACCTTGGTAGTCCTTAAATGTCTCCTCTTCTTTGTCTATACTTACATCTAGGTGATCTCACCTAGTCTCATGGTTTTGCATACCACCTGCATGCTGATGACTCTCTCATTTGTTTTAGGCAACCAATCTCTAAGTTCCAGACTCATGTATCAAACTGTCTACTCAACATCTATGCCTGGATTTCTAAAGAGGTAACTCAACCCCAATGAGCTCCTAAACTTCCTCCTGAAACCTGTGCTGTTCTGGTCTCTACCAGCTTAGCTACTGGCAACTCTCTTCTTCCAACTGCTCAGTCATCCCTGATTCCCTTCTTTCTTTCTTTTTTTAAAAAATTGTTTTAAATTTTGCTTCCCTTAACAGAGGCCCTGGGAATTGAATCCAGGACCTTGTGAATGCCAAACACATCCTCTATCACTCAGCTATACAGCCCACCCCTGTGATTCCCTTCTTTCTCACATCTAACCCGGCAGTAAATCCTTTGGGTCTACCTTCAAAATATATCCATAATTTGACTGCTTTTCACTCCTCTTCTGCTACTGCCCTAGTCTCACCATCATTGCTCACCTCGCCTATTCCAATAGCCTCCCAACTAGTCTCCTAGACTCTCTCCCTGTCCGCTTCAAGTTACTCATTACACAGCTCCCATAGCAAATAAAACATGTCAGATCATATCGTTCAAAATCCTTCAAATATTTCTCATCTCACACAGAATAAAATCCAAAGTCTATTCAATGGCCTACTGCACTACCCAATATGGTAGCTACTAATCCCGTGTGGTTATGTTAAATTTAAATTAACTAAAATTAAATAAAAATTAAAAATTCTGTTCCTGTCACACTAGCCATATTTCAAGTGCTCAACAGTCATATGCAGGTAGCCACTTTATTGAACAGCACAGATAGAGAACATTTCCATCACTGCAGAAGTTCAGCTGGACAACGCTGCTCCTCATCAGAGGCTGGACATTTCTTTTGGTAAAGGGCGGGCCCTGCAGTCTCTGTTATAACTACTCAACTCCGTGTGAAAGCAGCCCAGATAATATGTAAAATAGTGGGTGTGGCTGTGTTCCAATAAAACTCGATTCACAAAATCCTTATTTACACAAACAGCTTGCTGACAACCGCTCTACATGACCCGGCCCTGTTGACCTTTCCACTTCATCCTGTACTATTCTTCCCCTCACTCATTCCCCTCCAACGACCCTGGTTTCCCTTCTGTCCCCTGAACATGTCAGGCACAAACTTTCCTCAAGGCCTTCACATGTGTTGTTACATCTGCCTGTATCCATCCTTCTTTCAGATAAATGTATGATGTACTCAACACTTTTTTTTCAGGTCTTTACTCAAATGTTGTCTTCTTAGTAAGACATTCCTTTGGTACCCTACCTGAAATTCCAACTACTCTCTCAACCCTCCTTTCTACTTTATTTTTCTCCACAACTTTTATCTCCACCTAAAATATCAGATATTCTACTTATCATGTTTATTATCTCTCTTCCCCAAACTAAAATAAGAGTTACATGAGGGAGTTATATGTTTTTGGCTATTTTGCTCAATGTTCTATTTCCAGTGCCTAGGACAGTGACAAGTTCAGTAAGTATTTGTTTTTAATAGGTGAATTAACAAATTTATGTCTGTCTTTAATGACATATGAAGAGAAATACAAATTCAACCAGATGCTCACCTCCCGTCTTTAGCCTCCCACATCCAAACATTTTTTTCCCCTTTCTCTCCTGGCTTGGGCTCAAACTTAATTGACAAGGATCTATGAATGGAAATAATCTTCAAAACAGGTCATAAACAATGGAGAATTAAATATATAAAAAAGAAAGAGGGGAAGGTGAGGGTTAGAATCATTTAAAATGAAATTGGAAAGAATTCTGGAATAACTACAAAGACTAAATGAATATCACAAATTCACACTTTAGAGCTTTTCCTGCACTTCTGGTTTGGGACACAGTGAAAGCTATTAGGAAATAAAACAGTTAACCAACAGAAGCTCACTGTCAAGGTGGAGAGAGACAATAGGCACCTTTGATATGAAAACTGTTCGGCTATTCAAGGCACAGGACATTATTTCAAAATGAGGCCACCAATAACAAGAAAGTGAAAGAAATCTTGTTCAGATCACAACTTTCTGACATTATTCTAGTTTCAATGAAGAATTATTACAATGAAGACCTTAAAAATTAGTATCTTCTCAAGTATCAGTTATTTAAACTGTAATAGTGATCAGGCATAAAATAATGAGTTTTATCTCAAAGATATTATGGTTATTAAATTCCTAAGAAATGGTACAGAATCACAATCTGGAGCTCACTTTACAACTTCCACTTTTGCCTTGTCCAAACTTCTACTCAATTGGAGAGCTAGTCCTTACCTTCACTCTCTGAGCTGGAAAGCCTACGTTTGTGAACTCGTCTGATTTCTTTACCACGCCGTAAGCTCTTCTGGGAACCATCACTTTCTGAATCTTCTTTGTAGTTAATTTGTCTTTTCTGGTTCCTCCTTGACCGCCTTCGTCGAGTTTCTACAAAATCATCACTAAAATCATCACTAAAGTCACTTTCTGTTAAAAAAAAAAAAAAGGGTGAGGGGAGGAAAAAGAAGTCAAGTACAAATTTTAATTCCACTAAATAGAAATGTAGTTAACCTAGATTAAAAAAATGTAAAGCTACTAAGCAGAGTTCAATCATAATAACTTTTAAGTGAATAGTAACTTTCATAAATCTTTAATTGTTCAATAATATGAGTAAATCTGGGGCTTTAATGCCAAACCTCACAATGCATCCTGTTAGCAGTCAATCCCCAAGATTAAAAGATGTTTAACATAATCCTTTATCTCATTCAACCTAGAGCTCCCCAGTCGGCTGCATGGCTGCCACCACTGCTCTTCCTGGGAGGTAGTTACTGTTCTGCCTCATGATAATCTGCTGCTCTATGTACGTGGCTGTTCGGTTATGGTCATCGCTTCACAATGTACCACAGAGGTTAAACTCTCTAACCACAGAAATTTGATGAGCCTGTTTCAGATAAGTATAGAACTGGAGTTGTATTTTTGGCTTTTTTCCATATGGAATTAAAATCTGCTCATTGTGGCACACAGGGCTACTGTAACTCTCGAAGTGCTGCTAACAGTACTGTTCTTGTCATGTCATCTCCGATCAATAAACCAGAGTCAGACTATGGCATTGTGTCAGAGCAGCTTTTCAGGAGTGCTGACAAATTCTAATGAATCATCATATCCTACTTTGTTTTCTAGTGGATTTCAAGTATTACAAAACAGCTAGCCAAAAGTTTATGGGGGTTCCCACTGGCCAAATATGGGACAAATTGAGTCTAACTGAAATAAGAATCCGTAAGTCCATACTGATACAAAGAAATAAATACACAGATAGGGGAGAAGAGAAAGTGCTTCCTCACAGAACACCATGTAATAAGTGTAAGTATAAAAGGAATGATGGAGTTAGAACATCATCAATGAATGCTAAAACTAGTGGGAGAAACATCCGATAAGGAATAGGATATTTACAGTCTCAAAATAACTTCCCACGAATTACTTATTAATTACAAAGGGAAAATAAGAAGGAGAGACCTAGAGGACATACATTAGCTCTGGGATATTCCTGCCAAAAACCTCAATCTAATAACCATAAGGAAAAAGAAAAACCCAAATTGAGGTACATTTTTACAAAATAAGGAGTATGTATTCTTCAAAAATGCTAAGGTCAAAAAAGACAAAGTTTGAGGAATATTCCAGATTAAAGGAGACTAAAGAGACATGAATAAATGCAATGTGTAATCCTAAACTGGATGCTGGACTAGGGAAAATAATTATATGAAAGATAAAATTGGGATACCTGATGAAATTTGAATGTATACTGCTGATTAGATAGTAGTATTTTTTCAGTGTTAAAATTTCTGATTTTGATATTGGACTATGGTTATGTAAGAAAATGTCCTTGTTCTTAGGAAATAATCACTGATGAAGGGGCATGATGTCTCTACTTACTCAAAAGGTTTAGGAAAAAAGCTAAATAAACAAAGCAAAAAAACTCTGTAAGCCTGGCCTGAGTTAAGGATGTAATACTCCTCAGCAAGACGACAGCTGCCTGCCTGCCAGTTCCACGGAGCACCGGTATCTGTGCCTCTCACTACTGATTTCGTTACAGTAACATCAACCACTGCTAATTTATGAAAACTAACAAATCACTGACCGTGATAGAAATAACTGGTGACATCTGAGAAAAATGTTCTCAGCTTATTAAGAATGATTCCCAAAAAACACTGTGAAGGTAAAATCTAGGCATGGAAACACCTGGCATCAAAAGGATTCATCACAATCCTTAATGAACTTGGTATGAAGTTAACATATCCATTTACATATCTTACATGAAAGATTTAGTCGGTGGTGAACTGTAAGAATAGAACTCAATATTTTTATCAGAAAGCTTGTATTACAACTGAATGGAAATTTAAGAAATCTTAACTCCGGAAATCATAAAAATTTATTGACTTGGTGAGATGTGGACACAAATTATTTTTACCAGAGTCTCTACTATTCTCCTCAGACTCCTCCTCTTCGTCATCATCAGAGTACTTTTTCTTTGGGGTCTTTCTCCGCAAACGCCTGCTCTGCCTCATCGGCCGGGAGGGATGTCGCCTTAGTCTCCGGCTACAGAAATCAGTGTCGCTGTCATCATTAGATGGCGGGTCTTCTTCACTTTCATCTGGGTTCTCATCGGATACAACAAACTCATCTTGAGATCTGTCCAAGAGAAACCAGATGAATTATAATAGTACATTTAAAACCATAAACCCATGTTTGAGTTCTGAGTTCAATTTTGAACAAGTCCAGTGAATCATTACACAATGTCTGATGTAAAATATCTAAATAATTGTATCAATTTCCCTGTTAATAAAATGAAGAGATGTTTTGCTACCTATCCTTTTTTAAGAAGTTATGAAGATGAACTGATGTTTATTTTTGTATATAAATTGCTTTGGCCTCTTGAGATATTCCCCATGTACTTTAAATTCAACATGCCCCAACGCAAACTCATTATTTCCTAACCTACCTCTCTTCTTTTCCCTAAGCTGGTATTTGGTACCAACACCGATCCAGTAACTCAAAGGAGAAACTTGGTATTTATCCTGATTTCTCTCTCTCTTTCTCACATCTGATCAATTACTAATTCCTCCTAAGTCTACTTCTTACAGACAATGTCTCAAACCCGTCCCTCTTCTCTGTTCAGGCTCTCATCTCCCATCTCAACTACTACAGCAATTCCTTGAAGTCTCTCTAATCTCTAGACTCATTTCCCCTCAACATATCCTCCCAATGAATGCCAGGATGAACCCTTCTGAAACATAAAACTCCTATTAGTCTGGTGTTTAAAAACCCTTTAGTGGGTTTTCATCATCTTCAGGATAGAGTCCAAATTCCTATGCATGACAAACAAAACACTCCATCATCTGGTTCCTTTTTATGTCCTGGCCACATCTCCAGCAGGGCACTCTCTGCTTTCTCCTCCATTCTTGCTATCGTGACACACCAGGAGTTTCCTAAATATCCCATAATATTTTTATGCCTTGCTGCCTTGGATACATGACTTTTCAGCTTAGAATACTTTCTTTCCTCATACTGCTTATAATCCCAAATTCATCAATCTGTTCAATTCATTCTTCAAATTGCAGATCAAGCTTTATTTCCACTCTGAGGCTTTCCTTGACCTTCCTAGATTGATCTGACTCTCCTCCATACAGACTTTTTTTTTAAATTTATATGTACTTATTTATATATATTTAAAAGTTAGTATGTATTTATTTATACATACTCTGACTTATGCTTTACCTGTATTTTAGTAGCAATAATGCAGAATGATTTTTTGTGGTTTAAATGTTTCCTCCATTAACAATGTGAGAGGAGAAACTCTGCAGTATTGTTTCGATAGCTGCTCTGCAGGGAAGACTTTTCTGATCATCCATACTGAATTACCTGCCCCAACGCAAACCCCCTGTGGTCACCAGAGAACAGTTTCTAGTTACTTGTTCTTCTCCATTTTTCATATTTGACTGGGAACCTCTCATGGTCATGGTGGCAGAAGGGGGCACAGAGGGCACAGAGGTACACAACAAATGAATGCTCAATTACAGTTCATGAAATTTAAATACAATCTTGAATATTAAATAAACAACCTACTTTGTTTTAATCTAAAAAGAACAAAAATCAGCATCCTTGAATCTGTTTTAATATCCGGACAATAAAGAGATTGCCTATGTGCAATCACAAGAGCCCCATCACAGCAGGGCCAAGCTTCTCTACCAGCCCTGTTCAAGCCTGGATCTAGGGAACAGGTTCTACTGACAGACCACATACCCATCACTGATCTTGAATTCATCCTCACTCTCTTCTTCATCCAGGTTACTGTCACTGTCCAGGTCATTTAGTCGCCGGCGTTTCTTCCGGCGAGCAGCAGCTGCCCTCTGGGGTCGTTTATTTTCTTTCCTCTCTTCATCCAAAATAGTAGAGATGTCTTTTCCACGGTGGCCTGTAATGGTGGAGATATCTTTTCCTCGGCCAACACCTGAGTTTAGGGGCAGGAGGGTGGGGGTGACGGAAAGAGAGGGAAGGAGAGAGAAAGACAACTGTGTATTTATTAAAAGCTTCCCTTTAATATTTACATATTGTACTTAATCATGCTTAATAGCTTTTCTTTGGATTTCTTCATTTTCTTCCTACAAATATGCAATTTTCTCACAACTTTAGCTGACAGAGTTCCCAAGTAGAGGTTTACCCTACTAAATAGAAGTTCACTGTGAGGAGAACTTCTTTTAAAAAATATTTTAATACAATTCACATACCATGATATTCACCCTTCTAAAGTATATAATTCAGAGGTTTTTAGTATAGTCACAAAGTTGTGCAACCGTCACCACCAATTCCAGAGCCCTTTCATCACCCCAAAAAGGAACCTCATACCTATTAGCAGTCACTCAAGAATCTCTTCTTGAAAGCTGTCTTTTGGAGACGGCTTTAGAAAGAGGCCAATCCATTTTTTTTTTTAAACTATGTTTGCAGGATAGAAAAAGTGAGAATTCAGCAGTAAAGATGTAAATAAGGCATACATGTCTGGAAAAGCTAGTGACCTCTTCAGTTCCACTACAATAGCCTACTTATTACGAATCCTTTCTAGAGCTTTCGTAATAACTACACAGAAATCACAATGCTCCACACTGCAGCACTGGTAATTGCCCACACAGCTCTTTAATTAAATTACCTTCAAATTCTATTTTAATGTTGCCTGTTAGAGACTATGAAATTAATAAATGATTTTTAAAATGTTAACTGAAAACAATCATTTATATTCTGATCATCCATAATTTTTGAGACTTTGTAGCAGTAGTAATCTAAAAATGGAAAGACAAAAGCAAAGTTTCACTCAGTTTTCTGTTTGGAAACAGAAGTAAATTTGAAGGAGGGGGTAATTTGACTGATTGATTGATTATTTAATAGAGGTGCTGGGGAATGAACCCAGGACTCTGTGCATGCTAAGCATGCACTCTACGACTGAGCTGTACCCTCCCAACCCGCCTCAGAAGTACATTTTTTAATCTGAAGAGGAACATTTATGTTTTATATCAGATCATAAAACAAACTACTTTTTAAAAAATTAGTAAGATCTCAGTCTACACACTGACACTGTGTCCACAGATGATTTTGAATTTCAGCCATTTAAGATCAGTAGTGACTGTGATACATACCAAGGGGAATATGAAAATATGCTTGCTCACTGCTCTAACCAGGGCACTTTAGTTGACATACTGACCAAGTTGAAGAAGAATGATAAACACATACCTCCTCCATCAGCCTCTTTGATATCATCTTCTATAGCTTCATCAATTGCTTCATCAAACTCATCAAATCTAAAATATATACAACAATCACATTAGAGCCTGTCCTGGCATAAGGGTTAGGAGATTTGTCTCTGAAGTAAAAAGGGCCTGAATGTGAAACTTCTCTACTGCTTTGGAGCTGTGGGGCTTGGGCCACATCACCTGGCTCCTTATAACCTCAATTTCTTTGGTAAGATAGGGTTTTGTAAGTCAGTATCTAAGTTGTTGTTTTTCATTTTCAAAGATCATCTATACCAGGCATCAGGAAACATTTTTGTAAAGGGCCAGACAGTAAATACTCTAGGCTTTGCAAACTGTACAGTCTCTTGTAACTACCCAGCTCTGCCACTGTGGTGCCAAGTCAGCCAGACAATATAATGAATGAACTCAGCTGTGTTCCATGGTAACTGTATTTAAAAGACACTGTGGTTTGAATTTCATGTAATTTTCTCCTTCTGGTTCTTTTTTTCAACCACTTATAAATGTAAAAACCACTCCTAGGTCACATGCTATACATAAACTGGCAGTGAGTTGGACTGGCCCACAGGCCATAGTTTGCCAACCCCTGATTACACAAATCACAGGACAAAGTAAGCTGAACAAAATTAGTGTTCTAGAATAGAAATAATACTAAGTGTGAGGAATATATTATTATTATTAGAGATTATATTATTACTACTGAAACTCACACAGATGGTCAGAATTATAGAAGTAGGTAAACGTACTTTTTCTTACAAGAGATATTTCCTCCAACTTAACAGAAAAGATCAAGACTCGATAATCCCTAAGATTTCTTCACTTACAAAAGTCCTTTCACTTTAGGACTGAGGTAATCAAAGGATAACCTCAAAGTGACTTGTGGAAGACAATGCTAAATATGGTAATTACATGTGGGTATTTATATTTAAATTAATTAAAATGAAAAATTCTGTTCCTCACTAGCCATATTTCAGGTGCTCAACAGTGACACATGGCTACTGACTCCCATACTGGACAGCAAAGAAACAGAACATTTTCATAACCAGTAAATTCTATTGGATGGATAGCGTTAGCAGGGCATAAAGAAATGAATCACACAACACATTTTATGGCAAAGAACACAGTTTATAGTAAATTCTTATACTACTGTTATATAATTTTAAGGCTAAAGGGATCATCTGGGTTAGTCCACCATCATAGGTGTGGCAACCAAGACCCAGGGCAATGGACTGACCACTCAAATCAGTGGCATGGTGAGGACTATAATCTTAAGTCTTCTGGTCCCCAATACAATGCTCTTTCTAGTCAACTCTGATGTCATCCTCTTTTAGGTGCAGTAAGAAAGTGATAAACAATTATTAAATGATAGTAATGATAAAATCTTGGGGGAGTTGGTCCTTTTTCTGTGTTGATACTTTATTAAGTGCTTTACACTTTATACTCGTAACAGTTCTGCTGCACCCCACCTACAAAGTGAACTCTAGGTGTATTTAGAGCTTAAATCTGAACAATCAAACTTTAAAAAAATTAGAGAAAGCATATGAAGGATCCCATGAAATTTCTTTAAAAAGTACTAAGAAGCAGAAGGAATTAATGAAAAGTGACGAGAGACATACAAATGCCCAACAAGCATATGAAAAGATACTCAACATCATCAGCCATCAAGGAAATGCAAATCAAAACCATAAGACATCACCTCACATCTGCTAGGATGGCCACCATGAAAAAGACAAAAGCAAACAAGTGTTGGCAAGGATGTGGAGAACCCAGCAACTCTGTACCACTGTTGGTGGGAATGCAAAATGGTGCAGCTGTCAGGGACAAAGTATGGAGGTTCCTCGAAAAAACCCAAAATACAACTATCGTATGATCCAGTAATCCCACTTCTGGGTATATATCCAAGATGAAATGCTAATAAAACAAATCTCTGCTTCCTTTAATAACCACAATTACATCAGGATTGAAAGACAATGCAGTTCTATAATCCTTGTTCTGATAATGTAAATTTGTTCCAACATGACTGATATTTAGGAAGTAATTCAAGCATAACATGCATTTCATACTTGCTCATATTTAATTCCATTTGTGAGAAATACTAGGTAAATGTAGAAAACTACACTTAGCTGCTTAGGAATATTCAAAATGCAGAATGAACACACCTTATAAACATCTACTGGCTCCTAAGCCCATCTCATGTGTGTTATTAGCCATAGCCTTCTGCATCTGGTGTTATTATCTTTCTGGCTGATTTCAGATAGGCCCCCTTTTACCACTACACAATAAATTACAAAATGCAACTATTCTCACAAACACTTCTACAGACAAACTCCAGGGCTGTTTTCAACATAAAATGTCCTATTTATTGTAGTATTGATGTTATCTCTTTTAACGTGTCAAACAGTACCACCATTCTGATTAGATTCTTTTTTTTTTTTAAACATGTGACTAATGAAGTTTTTGAATATGTGGCCGTAACTCCCTATTCCCCATAATCCCTATGGTTTTTATTATGTGACTTTGTACAGCATGGCAATTTTTAGGAATACATTCATTGTGTTAGAGGAGAATTAACACTTAGACTTCCTGTCAGTAGGTTTTGACTTCATTAGTTATAATGCTTTTATATAAAATGGTACTTTTCCTTTTTCAAGGATTTTTTTTCTTCTTAAAGAATAAAATGGACACCATTCCTACATGTATTAAGGATTTTCCTCTTACTGATCCTGCTGCATTTTATAAAGTTTTAACAGTAACAACAGCAAACTACATAAGGGGAACTCTTCCCTGATCACTGATGAAAGTTTATAAATAGGAAGCAAGCTCAAAGTCTTATAAAATCAACTTTGTTTTTCATCTCCACTTATTCAAGTTAAAAGATTTTGAAGTTGTCTAACAATGGTCTAAAATAATTAAAATATCAATTATTTATTATTTGAGTGAGACAGGCTGATTTAGTGGAAAGAACACTAGACTAGCAAACAATCAGAAGATAAGGTTAGAGTCTAGGTTTAATTACTAACAGAGTGACCATGGAAGAATTTTTCTCTCTCTCTGGCATTTCTGGTGGCAGACGGTACTGTATTTATATTTATTGATTCTTTCAGTAGGCAATGATGAAGCACTATGCTAGCTGTCAAGAACAGAGGGATGCATAACACAGATATGGTACTTACCTTCATGGTAGCAGTACAGTGGGGGAGAGAAATATTAATCAAATAATTAAAATCACAATCATTACAACTGTGGTAAGTACTTTCAAGAGAAGAACTCGTTGCTATGAGGGGATATAACAGAGTGATCTGATCAAGAGAAGGTTGTTAACAATGTAAAAAATGGAGAGAAATTCTAGGCAGAAGAAACAGCATGTGCAAAGGGACTGAAAGAAGACAGTGTGGCTACGCTAGGAGTAAGGGAAAATGTGGATGAGATGGAGCTGAAAAGCTGAGTACAGGGCAGGTTATGCAGTGCCAGTGGGCCTTCTTAAAAGCACACGTCCTTGCTCCAAGAAACTGGGCAAAGTATGTTAAACAGAAGAGGATAATATGAAGAAATTTACATTTGGGAAGGATGAGGCTGGCTGCTCTACAATTCTAAAGAAGGTAAATAAGAAATATATGTACAACTTCTAATAATCACTGTGATGGAAAAGAATATACATCAGAGTTAGCTTGTTTTAAAAACATTTTCCACTCTTTTATTGTAGCCATTTCTACAGATTCCATACCTATAACTTATACATTTCCGTGTTCTTGTTGACCTTCTTTCAAGTAAGTTTGCTTTGGATTTTTTGGAATCTTTTTTCTTTTCTTCATGATCTTCAGAAAAATCTGGCTCCTGGTTTAAAAATATGATAATAAATATACAGGTTTTTACTCATAACAGAACAAAGTTCCTTGGCTTTCTAATGTCCGCCTAGGTAGTACATGTAAATGGTTTAAAAAAGTGAAAAGATCCCCCTCAAACTGAATAAACAGGGCAACACTAAGTACAGAGATTAAAAAGAATATTGGTAATCGAAGGATGAAACACTCTGTATTAACTTACGCTTCTGTGAGTTTATAATTACCCCCTTTAAAAACAATCACAATGAAGTTTATCCACTGATAATATGCTGAGTAAATGAAATAATGGATTTAGAGGAAGAAAGTGGCAGGAGGCTGGAAAAAATAACTAATCAAGACAGGCTATTTCAGTGTGTGATTTAAATAGGCCTGAATGAAACTATGTATAAAACTAAGAAAATTTCAAGTGGAAATCATGTTACATATACTTTCACTCATGATATAGATTTCTTAATTACAAATTAGACTAATAAATGCAAAACAATGACACCTCTTCAAAGAAACCAAGCTGTAAGAACACAAATTGAAGTTTCTGATAACCCCAGAAGCAGGGAATTAAAAAACAAATCTCTCTGAACTATACTTTAATCACTTTACATAAACAGCACATAAAGAAGCTAAAAACAAATTACCCAACTTAGGGTAAAAACACAAAAGAACATAAACCTCATAGGGGTGAGCTATAAACTTGGTTCAGATGTGGTATTACATTTTGGGGCTATCTGCATACACATAACTTTAATCATGGGGGATTAGGGTAACTTCTTTAAGGTACTAAGTTTTCATTTTTAATCAAACAGGTACACTATACACTTAAAATAACTTACATAAAATGAGTTAAATTTTAGAACAATTTTGGCAGTCTCTTCTTTAAAAACACAACAAACCAGAAACTTACTTGTGGAGGAATGATGTTTTCAATGCTGATACCCACATACACCAAGCGTTCTTTCCTTTAAGTGAAAAACAAGCACATAAAGAAATGAGATTTACTGAAAGTAAAATTGTTACAAAAACATTACTAACACAGATAATACTAAAATTATGATTTCATGGTAACAGCAGAGGCTAGATCACAGACATGTTAGTTATTATCTATAAAATTTATAGTATTGGTATCAGTTGGTGGCAGGCACACAACTTCCCTAAGATATGAAAATTGCAGCTTTAGAAGTGACTTATACCAGTGAAATAAAACCTGTAAGTGAATTAGAAAAAGAAATACGATGAAAAGAGTCATGCTGCAAGTCACTGACAAAGCGATTAGATGGAAAGCCAACTCTGGGTAACTTAGATCTTTGTTATGCTGAAAGTTCTTCTAATACTGTGTGTGAATGACTCTGAGACCATTCACTTCTTGTTTGCAGAAAAAAAAAAACAGCAATGCAGCCATTCAGCTCTGCACTCTAGGATGCTTACAACAAAGATAATCTTCAGAGCCAGTTAATAATTCTCCAGGAAATGTGGATTTATGAGCACTAATGACATCTCCAGAGTTTCATTTCAAAGAAACAAACCTTTGCTGATTTTAATTCAACAAATTTTATACAACAGCAGCTTTCTCTGGTTCTCCCAAAGTTAATTTAATTCACCAAGGACAGCTGAGCTCTTATATACATGCCAGTGTATGTTCAACTGAACAGAAATAATAACCACCACTCCTCCCTTTATTTGTGATGCCCCACACAGAACATTAATGACCAAGGTGAATGGTCCTATAGAATACAGCCTTAACCGCTTTAAAAACCTGGGGCCCTGCTAAGAATAATCTAATGGTCTTTTCAGAGAAGGGTTATGACGCTGTCAAGTAAAAGCTGGTGTGTAAGAAAATGGCAGTTATTTAAATCAAAACCTGATTAAAAAATGGTACAGTTAATGAACTACAAACTAGGAAAGGCAAGAACAGTACCAGTGGTAATTAACAAGGAAGGCTTCATGGATAAGTCAGAACTTGAGCTCTTTGTTATTAAATATGTTTGACATGTCTCTCTTTACCTTCACCAAGTTTACTGTGATATCAGTTTCCTTTTTTACCTCAAAATCTTTCACTTGACCATTACTTCTCTTCTCAGCTCAGCTCAAAAAATAGTCATGTTTCATATTAGGTCATAATTTTTGTCAGGCTTGGAAATCCAAAGGTAAATAAGACATGGTTCTTGCCCTCACAATTATTTAACAACTGACTGTAGCCTATTATGAACAAGTATAATGTAGACATGAAAATGGAATAGATTTTGTCTGAAAAGCTGGGAAATTTGGGAAGGCTTTAAATAGGTGGTGATATCTGAGTAAGATCTTGAAAGTAAGTATGATCCCTCATCAAAGCATTCTCTTGCTCAGTAATCTTATGGAAAGTCACATCTTTCATTCCATCTCATTACTTAGCTCAATGATCATACTGGGCCCAGACCTTATTATTACCAACAACCACATCCCTTCTAAAATTTCTATTTCAAGGATCCTATTCTCTGACTTCTACTTCCAGCTCACTCCCTCTGGTACACTTACTTTAACAATTCTCTGACTCCAGTGGGACCTCTACCCACTGACCCTACCCTCTTTTCACTGTCCGTCACTCCCTTCATGTCCTTACTTTCCCCCTTACCTGGCTTAGACTCTACGGGCCATCATTATTAAATACTCCTTTGCATACACTCTCAAATTCCTTGTCTCCTTCTCTCCATCCTCTGTTATATTCCAACCCTGATTAAATCCAACTCTGCTAACAAAGCACTAGTAATAGTACTCTGGAAGTACAGTACAAGTCCTGGAAGGGGTGTTTATAAATTAAATGTTGAATGGACTTCTGAATCATCGGATTTCACAGAGCATCACAGTTCTAGCTCTATAGATAGTTGCTGGCTAATTTACAATTATTCACTGACACATCCTTCTTTTCCACCATACCAGAGCCCACCCACATATTATATACTTCATGTTGATTATAGTGCCTGGCATAAAGTAGGTGCTCAATAAATGTTCATTAAATCTTGAATAAATGCACAAACAAAGGGGAAAATGATAAGCAAGCCTCTAAATTGCTAGGATGAGTGAGGGCCAGAAAAATTATTTTACAGATTTAAAACAGGATAAATAAAAATGCTCATTTTTAAAGAGATGAAGTCATCTGGAATTTACAGTAAATATTTACTTTAGAAACATACACCTATATTAGGAGTCATAAATAAATGAAACCTTTGTTAACCAGATATAGGAGAGAATTAACAAGCAACAGTAACAATTAAGTTAACTGGCCTTGTCCCAGAATGGTCTCTCATATAGGATTTAGTGTGTGATCTAAACCTATAATTACAGATGTCTTCTTTTTAACTTTTTAATTTTTAAAAACTGAAGTCAGCTACAGTGTGCCAATTTCTGGTGTACATCACCATGTCCCAGTCATGCATACACACACACATGTATTTGTTCTCATATTACAGATGTCCTCCTAAAGGAAGACATTTAGTAAAGAGGATTATGCCAAGCAGAGAAGAGAAAGTGAATGAACTAGTATATGGGAGACTAATAGTGTAAACAAATGTTGTGGCACATTTTAACATAAATTTCTGAAATTTAAAGCATTTCTTAATTGCAGCAGCATATCCTACAGTGTGTGAAGCAAGAGTAAAATAAATGTTCACCAACTTTTCCACATATAAAAGGTATAAGCATCATAAGCCTCCAAAGAACAAACAGATAGGGGGCAGGGGGTGGGAAGGGACAGACTGGGAGTTCAAAATTTGTAGATACTGTCAGGCATATGCAGAACAGATAAACAAGACTATACTGTATAGCACAGGGAAATATATACAAGATCTTGTGATAGCTCACAGTGAAAAAGAATGTGACAATGAATATATGTATGTTCACATATAACTGAAAAATTGTGCTCTACACTGGAATCTAACATGACATTGTAAAATGACTATAACTCAATAAAAAATGTTTAAAAAATTTAAAAAAATAAAGGAGAACAATATTGAAGGACTGACATGACCCCCCGCCCCTCAAAAAAAGAAAGAACAGATATAATGTGAGTTGAAGACAAATTCTTAGTGGTTTACATTCTTGGCATTTAGAAAAATCCATTTTCTTCCAAGACTTTAAAGGATAAGCCTATTAGCTGTCTACACTGCTAAGTCAGATCAGCTTCAGAACATAAGAAAAACTACTCATTTCCCAGAAGCGCAGCAAAATTTCATGAAAACTGAGTCTAATTTTTAATTATGATTTAATTTAAAGTATCTTTAGTTAGATCTTTTTCCAGCATCAAAAAATAACACAGGAGCAATTCACACATCAAAATAGTCTAATAATTATACACAGGGCTATTAGAGTTCTTAAATATAAAGGTATTTAGACAGCTAATTAAAGAAAAACCCAAAGTACTACTTTTATCTCCTAGTGAACTTTAGAGATAAACTCTGCCTTTAAACTAAGCAGTATCCATTATAAGCCAGAGAGTGCTCAAGCTGAGTAATAATGGATGAACAGGACCCAGAGGCTGAACCCATTTTTAAGGCTCACCTTTGCACAGAGTAAAGGGTGTGGATCATGGTATGAGTTGACTGCCTTAAGATGAACTAAATTTTGGGGGGAAATACTATGTGACAGCAGGCAAATGCTAAAAGTAGGAGCAAATGAAGACAAATCAGGGGATATTGCTTGGATTTTTTTCATACTATGTACACGCAGGCATTAAGTCCTGTTGATTAAACCTCTGAAAACTCTCCCCAACCTCTCCTCTTTACTATCATGATGACTGCCCTAGTTCAGGCATCACTGGATTTCATGGATGCTATTCCAATAGCCTCAATTCTAATTTCTTCTTCTTACTTTTACCAGTTAATTTTTCCTGAAATAAAAGTCTGACTATGCATATCCCTCCTTTGATGGCTCCCCCACTGCCTCTAGAGAATAATTAAAATCTCCTAGCCAGTTATGCAAAGCTGTTCACAATTCTGCCTCAGTTTACTTCTATAGCTTCATCCCCCACCACTCTTCTACTCTCACATTTACACTGTCTTTGCTCGCATTGTGCTCTTTGCCTGAAAAATCCTTTTTCTGCATGTCCACATATATAACCCCTAGTTAGCTTCCAAGGACCTCTCTGATAAGCCCAACCCCTAGGAGAACCAAAGTGCTCCTCCACAACGTTCTTGTAACGCTCTGGATATACCTTCATTTGCCTGCTTTACTGAATTACTGGTTCACTCATCTGCATTCTCTGGTAGAAGGTGAGCTCCAGTTAAGTGAGAGCTTTGCCTTACTCATCTTTTCTCTTTAGTTTGGAACACAGGAGGAATGAATGAATATTTAGTAATAATAGACCAAAGAGGTACATATAAATAAACACAAATTTACTGCCTTGATTTTGAGCCCCCCTTTAAAGATTAGGCTCAACGCCAATCTTACCTCATCCAAGAAGCCTTCTCCAACTGCTTTATACCACAATGCAGTGGCATACTGAAAAGGGAGGCATCTCTTATAGTCAGTAGGACACAGTTTAGCATTTAAATGCTCTTTATTTCACCAGTGTTAACTCTGCCCACCCAAAGAGAGCACATGAGTAACTAAACCACAGACCAGTTCTTACAGTTTTCTTGTACTCACTACATACTTAGTTAGGTACATATCCTCCACAATACTTAGGCCAATATTTATTCAGAGTAGGGTTCTGATAAATATTTTAGATCAGGGGTTGGCAAACATTTCCTGTAAAAGGACAGATAGTAAATTAAGCTTGCGTCGTAAGGTCTTTGTTGCAACTACTGAACTCTGCTGCTGTAGAGCAAAAGCAGCCACAGAAAACATAGAAACAAATAAGCCTCGCTACATTCCAACTAAACTTTTTTTACAGATAGTGAAATAAAAATATATCATTTTCATGTGCCATGAAATGATTTTTGCTTTTACTGTTTTCTTTTTAAAAACCTAAAAAAGCCCATTCTTAGCTGGCAATACAGAAACAAGAAGTGAGTCAGATCTGGCCCACAGGTCAGTTTGCCAATCCCTGCTTTAGACAGACCATTAAATCTATACCAGAAGACAATTCTGATGTCACAGTCCCAAGTAAAACAATAACACACATATCACAATACCTGCGTTCAGCACGCTCCTTCTTCTTTAAGGCAACATCCAAATCCTGCAATTGTTCCTCTAATTTTTCACATAGTAGTTTCTGAAAAAGTGTAACAGATGAGTGTCATTTTTAACACCTTTCCACAATCATTGTCACTTGCCTTTTAGCTGGTAGATAAGGTGCTATGAGAGCTGATAAGGGTTCTTGTATTTAAATGTTCTTGTATTTAATTAAAGAAGTGCCTCAGCATCCACTGAATTGAAGATGAGGAGGGGTATCTTTGAAATAACAAACATGTTAAAGAAACTTACATCTTTGCCAAGGAACACATGCTGTGCCTATCTTGCTGACAGTAATCAATGTTTAAAATAGCATTTGGTTCAATGTATATACATGACAGTGATTAAAGTTTTTTTTTAAATCCCAAGACAGTTTTTAAGGAAGAAGGTTACACGTACAAGAAAAATATAATGGTGCCAATCACTATTTTTAAAAAAGAGAATGGAAAAAAATTTATAAAACCATGCCACATGGTTACTGGGTCAGAACAGAGCGGAAGAATGTAACTGCTAAAGTAATGCAAAGCCAAAGAACTCCATTTCACTAAGACATGCAATAAAGGCTATCATTTTTAAAGTGAAATGAGACTGGGTCTGTGAGAGAAAGAACCCCTTGGGTGCAAAAAAAAATCCTGTTCTTCAGGTTTCAAAAGAAATCCACCTGATACAAGATATGAGAGAAATAGAATTCATGTTTCTATTCAGAGTACCATCATAATGGTGCATAACAATACCATCTACAAAACTGACAAGAAGGTAGGCAGAAATGAAAAAGAAGATGAAAGAAAGGATAGACAACAGGAAGAAACTTATTTCTTCCCTTGTATATTATCTTAATTTGGGATTCACTGTGCCTTCAATAAATGTGAGAAAAAAAATAAACCACAGATTATAATTTTACAAAAACCAGAGGTCCTCTGAGAATTGTTTTAGGAAAAAATAAAGGGAAGATCTAAAAGGTAATAATAAAAGGTAGTTTTTTCAACAGTCTCTAATTTCACAGAAATTTAAGAAAGAGATAAACAGTATTTACAAATTGTTTTGAAGATTAAAAATATTCGGTGGCTGTCAAAAAAAATTATTGCTTTGGATATAAAATCAAAGACTGGAAAAACAGAACTGTGCTGGGTCGTACATGTTGGCAAGGGGGGCAGAACCATTCTCCATCTGGGATGATCATCAGAGGAGGGCGAAGGCAGGCAGTATGGTACCCACTGTCACAGGAGTCACATAGAAGAATCTGAAATAAACCACAGATTAATGTCAACCTAACTCAATGGCTAATATTCAATGACAAGTTAAAATAAAGACATTTCTATATTTGTCAGTATACTACATTCTATCTGCATGAAGCATAATAATAAACAAGCTGTGATAATTAGGGATCTAACTTGTCATTTAAAAACATTAAAAAAAAAAAAAAAAACCTAAGAAAGTGTTAAGCTACAAAGTTTAGTGAAAAATAAGTTTTTTCTGAACTAGAGTTTCAATCCTTTTTTAGTGTGCCACAAGGACTATGACAATATATTCTTGATAACAGAGTTTTATAGTTCAAGTATCATAAACTTCCCTACCACACAAAGAATTTTAAAAATACAAGTAATTTCCAAGTTAAGTAGCATTTCCATTACCTACCTGTAAGAAATATTCATGGTTCCTTTCATCATGTAAATTCAAATACGGAAGGGACTGAGGTATGAGAGGAATGGAACTATACTCAGGACAATATAAAAGCAACCAATAATTAGTCCTGAGTTGACTATTTGCTGATTGAGTTTAAGATGACCAATTCTCTAAAACTTAAAATGGTGCACTCATGAATTAAACTAAAAAAACAAAACAAACAAACAAAAACTTTATTTCAAAATAATTTTAAGAAATTAACACATTATAAACTAATTTCAATCTAAAAAAGGGAGGAAGGAAGAATAGTTTTAGATTTATAAAAGAGTTGCAAAAATAAAATTCTTTGAGTTATATATAAAACTATTATTTAATTTATTGTTCAAATTGTTCTAGCCATTGATATGCTAGGAGTTTACAGGTTGGCCCCTGTGTCCTTAGGACTCAACTGCATGGTTTTATTTTTTTTGAAAAGCACTTCCTACTTTCTGGCAAGAGCAGATATTCCAAGGTACATCTTACATGCTCCCTGATTAAGCCTCAGATCAGCCATTTTTCTCAGAAGCACTGGTTCCTTTATTGGAGATTGGTATTTAGAAACCCTAATCTAGATGCTAAGTGCTCACTGCTACTGGGTATCCCTGCTTCTAAGCTCTCATGGGGCCAGGAAATGCATGTATGTACAGCAACCCATGTATATACATACTATATTAAAGTAAGCATGAGTTCATACTAATAACTCTACCTCTAATCCAGCACCACAGGTTTCATTTTAGCCTTCGGTCTTATTTGTAACTTCTTTTTTGACAGTGAGAAGGTTGGCTCCTATCATTTATTTATATGTAGGTTTATTTGCATATAGCTATACAGTTTCTGAATTGCTAACGTACCATGAGGAGAGTTGAGGGTGGGAGGCAGAATGTGCACACACGTGCAGTGATTTAAAAGTGGAAAACTCCCTTCTCCATACGATGCATCAACATTTGCTACCAATACTCAGAAATCAATAGTAAGTTATATTAATATAATACTCCAGCCACGTGACTGATTGATTACACAGCCATATGTGGACTAACCTGGGCAGCAGCTGATTCTATTTATCCCATTGTTTCTGATAAAACATAATCTGAATTTCAAGTAACAAACTTAAAAGTAAACTTTTAGAACTCAATTTACTTCTAAAATGATGAGTATCTCTATTCTTCATTAAAGGTTAAATGCCATTAAAATAAATACTACTACGTGAGATTTCCAAGCTTCAGGCAATGATCCACTTAGCATCTGGAAAATCCCACAGAGTTCTATACTCATCTATCAATTTATTGCTTTTCTGCTGTAAGCTCAATGAGAACAAGGACCACAACTAATTCGGTATCATTTCCCTACCACTTAAGACGTACCAGTTGCTTGACATTTTGATTTGACAATTATTAAATATCTGGAATAAGATGTTCAATATATTTGGGATTTTCAGCTTCCAATGCAATCCTTTGGCACGTAACCAGTAATGGGATTTTCAGAGCAGTTATTATGATAATCAAACAAACTAATTCAACAAGATACATGCATCCCAGTGTTCACAGCAACACTATTTACAATAGCCAAGACGTGGAAGGAAACTAAATGTCCATCGACGGTTAACTGGATAAAGAACACACACACATTAACACAATGGAATACTACTCAGTTATAAAACAGAATGAAATAATGCCATTTTCAGCAACATGGGTGGACCTAGAGATTATCATACTAAGTGAAGTAAGCCAAAAGGCAAATATCATATGATATCACTTATATGTGGAATCTAAAAGAATGACAAAAATGAATTTATTTACAAAACAGAAACAGATTCACAGACTAAGAAAACAAACTTACGGTTACCGGGGGTTGGGGGAGGGAGAAGGAATAAACTGGGAGTTTTGGATTTACAGATACTATATATATAAAATGGATAAACAACAAGGTCCTACTTTTTAGCACAGGGAACTATATTCAGTATCTTGTAATAACCTATAAAGAAAAAGAATATGAAAAAGAATATATATATACGTGTGTGTATAATGGAATCACCATGCTGTACATCAGAGACCAACACAACACTGTAAATCAACTATACTTCAATTAACAACCACCACCACCACCACCACCACCACCAAACGAAAATCCTATGTGCATTCCAAGGAAGATACAACTTTCTCCACCTCCTGGATGTCATTTCTGCTCACCTCATTTTATTTCTATTTCTTCACACCGCTTTGTCACTGATACGCATTTCTGCCTCAGTCAAAATGCACAGCTTAATAAAGTATTAGGAAACAGTAGGGAAAAAACACAAGTGTTGATTTTTACTTGATTTAGAGGGCAGAAAAGACCAGTATCTCAAATCTCTTTGCTTTCTCTACACAAAAATCTTCACCTAACTTTTACAGCTTGATGATCCTAAAAATGCTTAGAAGGGTCTTCTCAGTGTAATTCTGACATCTATTCTCGAAGCTAAAGTCATTCTCTGGTTCTAAGTTATATGTTTTACTTGAATTCTCTGAAACTACTGGGACATGATAAACTTCACTAATGAATTTACTTTCCACTAATGATTTTAACACTTAGGAAGAAAACTGCAAATAAACCACAAACAGCTTTAACTCAGCACACAACAGATGTCAGGAACTGTGCTAGGCAACTTTACATAACTTGCTTCTGTTCTACACAACTCTACATATGTGGGAGCATCTTTCTTCATGTCTCTTTCTACTTAATAGGTAGAGCTTGTCTTTAAAGTCAAACTTATTCAAAAGAACAGATAGTTGCAGAGAATTGGGCATAACAAGAGTATTTCTTTAATAGGTTCTCTAGAAAGCACTGACAAACTGCAAAAATACATATACAGGTTAGGAACTGGTTTCCCTGATTTAGGCCATCTTTGAAGAACTTACTTCCTAGATAAGAAAGTCTCATGCAAATCTGTCACTATTCATAGAGTATATCTGGCCTATAATTTATCCTCTTAATTTTTTTTCTAAACTGCCCATCTTAGCCCTACTAGGCTACTCCTTGACTTACATGTTTTAATAGAAAGGCAACAAGGCCTTCAGGCTTTAACTTATTTAAAGCTGCCACTTCAGAAATATCATTATAAAGTAACTTAAAAGGGAAGAAGAAAAATTGCTAAAAAGGTACAGAATAAAAATATTTGAATAAATTAACTGATTTCTGAGAAGAGATTAGGAGCGTATGCTTAAGTAGAGGAAATGTCAATATAAAAACCAGGTTGAATGAAAGCAAGATCCTAATCCTCCCTAGAACTGGGCTGTTATTTGAGAAATAGAAATAAAGGTTATTTTGCACACATAAAATGGAAATTAAGATCAAACCCAAAAGAGTTAGGCTGTGTCAGGCAACCAAAGTATGCCTGTAATACAAACACGGTTCATTTAGCTCAGGTACATACTAGCTCAGGGTGGTTTGGAAGGCCACATTTTTTGCATGGTTCATCATCATCTGCTAAGATGACTTCTTCACTTTCCTTTTCTTCTTCCTCTTCTGAAGCTGCAGATGATTTTTCAATGTCAGACCCTTCACTTTCATCATTGCTGGAATATTTCCACCTGCCACGTGTTCGAGAACCAGTCCATCGAACTTTGCCTTTGGGTTTTACCTTGTAAAAAATATAAAGTAGGATAATTTAATATAGTAAGAATATTTAAAAAACAGTTCTGATTACATGTCCCTTGTAGAATATTTAGTGAATATACAAAGAAGAAAAGGAAAATAGCTTTATCAACAGATCTTCCAACTATCAAATTTTAGCATGTATTTCCCTTATTTCTATTTTTAAAAAATTTTGGGGAGAACTATAATGAACATTCTGTCTTATATTTTCCCTAGTCATAATAACATATTCTCCTAACATCATGTAAATACATATATGTATAATATGCCATCACATAGCTGTATTTATCTAGTCCACTACTAGACGGACATTTAGGTAGTTTTCCATTTTTTCACTTTCATAAACAACGTATCCTTGCAATTATACTTTTACATACACCTGTGGTTAGGATAAATTCCTCGAAGAGGATTCTGGGTCAAAGGTCATGTACTTTGTAAAGGCTCTATAACAGAGCACTGACTATATTCTCACATACCATTATCTAAAATTTTTAATTCTGATATTAGAGGTGAATTAAAAAATTTTAATGGGTCAGAAATGCATATTAAAATCCTGACAAACTTAAAAAATATGTCATTCAGAGAATAAGTTTATAATGCTGTGAAATGCTTTTTACTGCTTGGCTTCACTATATTTTAATTCATATTTCAGTTTCCTCCTATAGTGTAAGTTCCTATCAAAGACCAAAATAATTCTAACAACAGAAGGGGAAATTTTTTTAAAACAAGAATTTAAAAATTCAGTATTTCAGGGAATTGTAATGATCAGTTACAATGAAGAACAAGCCGATCACATAAATGAACAAAACAGAACTAGCACTTTTAGTTATACAAACTCCTACAGGCTAGCCCAAGACTTGTACAGATTTTGCTTAAAATAAGAGTCACAGGGGAAAAAAATTCTGCTTCTAAGACTACTGATTAAAATGGGGGAACACAGGAATTCTCAAACACTGGTAATGAAAGGGCACATTAACGGGGCCTTCTTTGGAGTGGCAATAGCTATCAAAACTTAAAACACACATGCCTTTGACCCAGCAATTCCAATTCTAGGAGTCTATTCTAAAGAAATACTCACTCAAGTCCAAAAGGATCTTCAATGCAGCATTGCCTGTAATAGTGAAAAATTGGAAATAACCTAAATGTCAATCAATAAGGGAGTGGTTAAATAAACTGAGGTACATCCATATTATGCAATACTATGTGGCCATCAATAACTAAAAAGTAGACTATATCTACTGATATGGAAAGAGTTCAGACACATAATGTTAAGTGAAAAACTCCTAGAAAAATGAATTTATTTGACTCTATTTTCTAAGTGAATAGGTAAATATTTATGAACATACACAAGAACGTATAGAAAAAGGACTGGAAAGAGGTGCACCACAAACTGTTAATAGCGTTTATGAGGAGTTCTCATTTTTGAATCCTACAAGTTAGGTCTTTTTTTTCCCGCCAAGTTAGGCATTACTTAAATAGTTTTCAAAGAGAATATATTCTTATACTGCCTATAATAGAGAAGAAACTTAAAAGATGATTAAGATATAAAGTTTGAAATTTAATGTCTGGGAATAACCACTGAGAAAAGACACCTTATATATAGGAAGAAAGGCTTTTTTGTTGTTGTTGCCTTTAGTTATCTTTGAATGACTTGTTTTAGCCAAAAGCAAAGAGCTACAAACACTTAGAGCTAAATATTTCTAACAGAAATTAAAACGCAGAGTAGGAGAAATTTTACCTTGGTTACTTTAGAATTTGTATCCTTATCTGTTTTTTTCAAATTTTCTTTTTTGTCTGTTTTTTGCAAAGCTGCTGACTCTTCTTCCACTTCATCTTCTCCTTCCCCTCTTTTTTTATCAGCTTTTTGATCTCTGATTTCAGCCACTTTCGCTGTGGGTCTAGATATTCTTGGAGACCTCCTTAAAGTACGACCTACATTTGTTTTCTCTTCTTCCTTTTCTGTCTTCTCTTGCTTGGTTTCCTGCTCTAGAATTTTGGGAGGAGAATCTGGCTTCTTCTTCCGACTGGATATCCTAATTGTTAATTTGATGCCCTCCTTCTGCCTTTCAGAGGTTATCTCTGTGTTTTCCGAGGCAGTGGTGTCTTCTTCAGGAATCAACTTATATTTAAATTTACTTTTTTGTATAGAACCCTTTGTCTCAGAAGGATCATCTGTGCCAGAGGTCTGAGCATTGTTCAGATTATATGTATCTACCTTTGTGGACTCAGAATCCTCTTTTAGAATTTCTGGGTCTATTTTCTCCAGGGACTGACCTTCAGTGGAACTTGTGCTCTGACACTCTACCACTTCTTTTTCTGAGGCTCGTTTCTCACAGGGGCCAGTCATGTTAGATGATGGAGAAGCTTCAGCTGCTTCAGGAGACCCTGCCTGTACTGATTCTACAGTACTCTTTGGACCCTCCTCTGGTATCGGACTCAATCTCTGTGTGTCCTTATCAAGAAAAGTCTTTTTGGACTTCTCTAACTTGTCAAGACATTCTAGGACTGGTGGGCGCTTATCTTTCTTACTTTTGGGAGACTTCTCATCAATTTTCATGGTACAGGATTCAGTGGTAGATAAGGTAGTTTTAAAAGAGAGGTCCTTTGCTATTTCAGAAGTCGAAAGAGACATTTCCATTTCTGGAGGACCAGTTTCCTCTATGTGTCCTTTTTGACTCTGGGTCTCTAAGACTGATACTGAACGATCTACATCTTTCCCTAAAGGGACCACTTCCTTCTCAATATCACCTACCTTCATACTTGTTATTACAGAATTTAAGGACTCTGCTCCATTTCCCTCCATGATGACACTTCTGTCCTTTGAGGGGCTACAGCTATCTTCCTTTGTATCATAAAACTTTGTCTCCATTTGTTCTGTCTTAAAATTTGGAGTTACCTTTTCATCACTAACTTCTCCATTTACCAGCTGTTTCCCTTCGTGACCCAAAGTAGTGATTGTACAGATCCTTTTACAAGTCTCTTCCTCTTGCTTTATTTCATCTTTCAAAAATTCTTTTGTTGGAGTGACTGATTTACACAAAGGTCCTTTGATTGGACTGTCAAAATCATCACTCAGTTTAATTTCTCGTTTTTTCAGTGGTATCTTGGCCTGCTGGTCATTTTTAAGCTTCTCGGTTTCTTCAGTAGACTTCTCAGTAATTTCCTGAGAAGATTTAACATTGCCACCACAATCGAGCCTCTCAGGCTCTAGCTTCTCTGCGCTACCTCTGATATCTTTAGGATCTGCTCTACAGTCCTTCATTTCAGCTTTTACAGGTTTGACATTTTCCTTGAAGGAGTCACTTTCTTCTTTGATAAGCTTTTTTTCCTCACTTTCTGGCAAAGGTTTTTCTAGCTTCACTATGACTGGCAGTTTTACAAGTTCCTTTTCATCTTCTTTTTCTATTTTCACAGTAGTCTCTCCTAGAGCATTGGGTGTAGAACAGTTTTCTGAATCTATTGGCTGCTCTTCACTCTTCATCTTTTCATTTTCCTTCTGTTCTTCTAAAAAATTAGATAAAGTTTATATGAATCTAAGCATTCAAGATTACGAAATACATAAGGCTGAACATAAAATACATTTCCATTTGAAGTTTCTCTTTTAAAAGAGGTCGCTTTTGTCACTGGACACTTGACAATAAAAGATAAAATTGGACAGTAAAGAAAATTACCAAACTCTGAAGTATAACTTCTAGATATTAAAAAAATGTTATTTAGAAAGATTCAGGTTTCTGCTTTAAACTTTAGCTTCAGTGTTCTTAATGAAATGCAAATAATTATACAGCTCAACTAATTTATTCAAGCTCAAGAAATGGCTCAAAAATATGAAAAGAAGAATAGTACATAAAACATTTCCAAAAGACCATATTTGTTTTAAAAACTGACAACTGTTATTCCTTGCAAATCACTGAGCACTTCATTCCCCTGAGGTAACTTGAGCATGGGAGTGGGAAAATGCTTTTATGTTTTATTCAGATTATAAAAGTAACAAGACTCCATACAGAAAATGAAAAAAGGGGAAAAATGCCCATAATTCTAATACCTGGAGGCAATCACTATTAATATTTTAGGTTACTTCCTTCTAGTCTTATATGTATTTCTGACAAAGATGGGATCATGTTGCCCCATTTTTTTCACTGAAACACTAGCACTTTCTTATGATATTAAACACCTTTACAGAAATTGGACTTAATTATAGAACACTCCTCAATGCACTTAATTAAAATTTACTTTATCAAAATGCCATTATTGAATACTTCAGAAGTTAATATTTACAAAGAAACTATTTAGCTTTATTTGCCAACTCCTCTTTTACCTTATTTGCTAGGTATTCCCAACTTTTTGGAGTACCTAATAGTGCAAATTTAAATAAATAACAAAAGATATATTTAGTAAATACCATAGTCTTTGGTATTACACAGAATGCATATATGCTTTAAACTTGTGCTCAGGAATCTGAGCAGTGTTTTCAGAATTCATTAAGTACTAATTTTACCTACGTTTTCCTCACCCCATCCTAGCAACCGAAAAACCTCAATTTTAAACAAAGTTTTATAAGATAGGAATTTAAAAAAATTTTTTTGAACAGATTCTTGCCAAGTTCATAAACCAGACAGAGTTTTATGTATTTCATGGGAATAAAATGGAATGGACAGAAGTGAGATGAACCAGGACATAGTTTATAAAATTAGAACTCAATATTTTTTTAAGAAGTAAATATATTTTTATTACAAACCACCATTTATTTTGTTTGATCATACTGCAAGTAAAAAATTCATCTCACTTGCTTTAAGTGATCTCATCGGCTGCAGCATGGCGAACAGATGAAAGAGGACCAAGGACAGAAATGAGAACAGTAAGATTATTTTGAGAGAATAAATGATGAAAGCTCTTCAAGGTCATCTCATTTTATTCAGATTAAAACCCAACATTCTCAATAAACTACAAAGCCCTTTACAATCTCCACACCCCTTTCCCCATCTCCTGAAGCCTTACCTCTCTGACCTCATTTCCTTCAGTGTTCAAAACTGGTCATTCATTCTGCTTCAGCTACATTGCTCACCTTGCTCTTTCTATAAAAAGGGGACCAGCAAACTAATTCTGTAAAGGGTCAGATAGTAAATATTTTAGGTTTTGCAGCCAGACTGTCTCTCTATCTTTATAGTGTGACAGTTGTTAAGGACAATGACATACTCAACGAATGAATAAAATTTCATTAAGAAAATAGTGGCAGGCCATATTAAGCCTGCAGGCCCTAGACCGACACATTAAGTAGGCATGCTCCCACCTCAGGGTCTTGCATTAACTAATGCTTACAACACTTTGTTCCTCATGTATCTGCATGGTTTGCTCTCTCAAGTCCTTAAGTTTTATTCAAATATCACCTTTTCAGTGACTCCTTTTCTAGTTCCCTGATCTAAAATTATATCCTCTCTCTTTCCCCAAATTATTTTACCTCCATTGCTCCTTACCATCATTTCATAGACCATATATTTTATTCACTGATCTTTATTGTTTATCTCCCCATAGTACTACGTTAGTTCCAAGAAGGCCAAAATTTGATTGGTTTTGTTCAGTTTTACTCCTAGTATCAAAAACAGTGCATGATATACAACATGTACTCAACAGGTATTTGTTGACTGAAATTTCAGAATGAATGAAATATTAGAGGTGAAATATCACCCATGTCTAAAAAAGGAATATTTCCTTGCAATTAAAACTTTTCTTGGCAAAGAAATTTCACCATTTTGAAGATGCTAACAGACTTCAGTTTCTAAAAGGGGCTCAAAATACTGAAATCATCATTTGATAGTATCAACATGCATCTAATGGAAATATAATAGGAGCTGCCTACACTAAAACATCAGTACTATCATTTTACTGCACGCTAAAGGGATACGCATTGGTGCCAATTCTTTTTTAACCTATTTAAAAATTACATGGTAGATATTTGACAGATATCAAGCATTTACTATGTACTCAGTATTATAAGTAATCTGTAGATGACCTCAATAAGGCATACAGGAGGATGTCTGCATAGGTTATATGCAAATACTATTATTCTATTTTCTGTAAGGGACTTGAGCATCCTTAGATTTTGGTATCAGCAGGGGTCCTGGGACCAATCCCCCAGAGATACCAAAGGATGACTGTATCTGTTTCCAAGGTTAGGAGAAGACTGCCTTTATAACCTCAATGCTCAAAGTGCTGTCCTCCGACCAGCAGCATCAGCATCTACTAGGTTCTTGTTAAAATGGAGAATCGGGTAAATCACCAGGTAAACAGCATGCATATTAAAATTCGAGAAGCACAACTCTAGATTACTCTAGTTAAAGAGCATAGGCTTTACAAGGATCAGAGTTCAAATCTAGACTCTGATACTTTATACGACTTCAGGCAAGTTTATAAACTTCTCAATTCCCTCATCTGTAAAATTGGAATAATAATAGCAGTTACCTCAAAGAGCTGCTATGAGGATTAAATAAAAATGTAAAAAATGGTATGACGGACCCTCAGAAACTTAAAAACAGAACTACCATCTGATCCAGTAATTCTGTTTCAAGTATTTACCTGAAAGTAGTGAAAGCAGTGACTGGAACAGATTATTTGCTCACCCACATTCATAGCAACATTATTCTCAACAGAGAAAAGGCAGGAGAAACCCAAGCATCGAGCGACAGATGAATGGATAAAATGTGGTATAAACATACAATGGAATATTAATCAGCCTTTAAAAGGAAAAATTCTGATACATGCTACAGTATGGATGAACACTGAAGACATGCTCTGTGAAATAAGCTGTTCACAAAAGGACAAATATTGTATGATTCTTCTCTGCTATAAGGTTCCTAGAGTTAGTTAAATTCATAGAGACAGCAAGTAGAATGATGGATGCCAGGGGCTAAGGGCAGGGGGAAATGGGGAGTTAGTGTTAATGGGTACAGAGTTTCAGTGTAGGAAGATAAGTCTGCAGATGAACAGTGGTGATGGTTGCACAACAACGTGAATGGACTTAATGTCACAGAGTTGTACACTTAAAAATGGTTAAAACGATAAAATTGTGTTGTGTATTTTACCACAATAATAATAAAAAAGTTCAGTATCTTTGTATTCTTAAATCAGTAAGATATTTTGATGATATGAGAATTTTTATTTTAATTTTTTAAATGTTCAATATAAAAGACCAAAGTACCTAATGGTTTTTTGCTTCTTCCCCCCCCCCCTCCACTAAATAAAAGAAAAATCTACCTCCTTTTACAGGAAGGTTTCAAATTTTTCAAATTGAGGGAATTTCAATTCATATAGTTTGGAAGATGAGTAGAAAAGAGAAGAAATTACGAAACAAAGCAAAACAAAACACACAAAAAAACCTTGTTTAGTTGTTTCTTCCTCCTTTTTAGTCTCCTCATCCTCTAAGCTGGGACTTTCCCGGGAAGAGGTGTCCTGTTGGCTAGTGTTTTTCAAAAGTACAGGATCGATTTGTGCTTTCAGGAGCGCAAGAGTCTCAGCCAACTCATTTCGATTTCTAAACAAGAGAAAAAATAAGACAGCATAGAAATCTTTCTCTGTTCAAGAGATTTCAGAATAGTACCTATTAGAAATTAAAATTTTAAAAAGAAAAACACATTAAGAACATCCAAAACACTAGTATAGCTAACCCTAATTAACTTTGAATTTTAAAATTAAGCATTAGAAATGAATATGTGTTAAAATATACTATTCCCCAAAGAGGAATTTCAGACTATTCTCTCTGTTGACTAGAAAAACAATGCATATCTCTTTGGCTAAAAAGAATGGAAGGAGCAAAATTAAACAAAAATCGAAGTTTGATAATTTTTTAAAGTACTATGCAATCTCTCAGGAGTACAAAATCAATGTAAAATTTTAAGTTTTTTTTTTTAAACAAAAGTTCTTGATTCATTTGGAAATAAGAACTCTTTTCCACCTACAGAGATTAACATTTGATGTTGCTATAAAATTATGATCCAGGTCTTTCTAAGTAATTATGGCAAAAAGTCAGCTCAATGACACAGTTTAAAAACCCAAGGTTTTAGGTTATAGATGCTCTTTGTCAATTAGAGTTTACAACTACAGGAAGGAAATTCAATTTAAATAAAAAATAGAAGAAAACCCCAAATAAATAAGATTGTAATATATAAATTCTCAACTTTTACTACCAAATTCAGAGGTGTAGTATGGTCAATTTAAATGCCACTTAAAAACAAGAAAACTAATTTAAATATTTTTCCTGCTCACATAAGCAGTGTGTAACAGTGAAAATAAAAAGGAAACCCTGAGAGGGAGGGTATAGCCCAAGTGGTAGAGTGCATGCTTAGCATGCACGAGGTCCTGGGTTCAATTCCCGGCACCTCCTCCAAACACAAATAAATAAACCCATTACCCACCCCTCATCAAAAAAAGAAAGAAAGAAAGAAAGAAAGAAAGAAAACCCTGCACTAAGAGTTGGGGAAATAGCTCCAGGCCTACTACCAAGTTAATTAATCTGCACCTCTGATCTTCCATCTGTGTCCTCAAAGCACTGTGTATGTACCTCTAATTCTACATAGTCAGTATTAAGATGAAATTACTTGCTGTCATGCCGCACGTCCTTTATCCTCCTATACATTTCCACCTACAACCTAGTTAAATTAAACTCTACCACTTGAGAGCAAGAACATTGCCATATGAAGTAGGTTCTAAAAAATGTTAAATGAATCAACAGAATCCCTGTTCCTAAACTAAATGGCTATGTGCCCTGGACAGATCATTCATCTTCAGTAGGCATGAATTTCCTTATCTTTAAAAGACTGTATTCTCTCAAGTATTATTAAATTGCCCTCCTAAGGAAAACAGTAAAATTGCCACTGATGGACATCTTTCAGAAATTAAAATGACAACCATTTTGTCATTGTGTTTGGGAATGAATACACAGGTTTATACATATTATAAATATTGTGCACAGGAATGAACGCATGTTTATACATACCATAGCTATCACATGAGCATACACAATAAGGTGAATAGTTTTAGAATTTTAATTACATAATAGTAGATGGTCAGATTAGATACTCTTTCAAAATAATGTCTGATACTACTTTTACTTTACAAAAAAGGAAAATTAAAACCAAGAAATATTAAATAAATTAATTTTGGGCAAAGTTCCTACATCCTAACTTCATTATACCAACTACTTCTAACCTAAGGCTCTATCGACCTAATGTTACTATTCTCATACTTCACTGAGAATTCCAAATGTAGTAAGTGCTTCAACCTTTGTTGTTATTTTTTGAGGTCATGCTGAGAACTGAAAACTATATTGAAGTTTCTCACAATACTTATTTTTAAAACTTCTAAACATTAGAAGAGGGCCAATACTGCTAGAAAAATTCATGTCAATTATTGCCACTACTCTAAGCAACAAAAGAATTTAGCAGAAAAATCTATTAAAGAAGAACTCCCTTAAAGAAAAACAGAAAACTACTCATCATTGGATTTCTCCTGTTTTGATCTAACAATTAAGTTGGGTATGCTAAATAATTTTTTAAAACCCTAAATTGGAGCTTGAGGGAATTTTTATAAATATACACATATTCAAATTACATTTAAATTTCTTACCACTTTCTACAGGAACTTTTTAAGTACTCTATGGACTCTAACAACAGTTCAGATGTTTTGCCCTCCCTCCATTGTCTTCTTTTCTTTAAAACATTTCCTCACTCAGGCATATTAAATCAGAAATATTCCTCCAAAATACCGTGCTCTCTTATGAACTTGGGTGTTTGCATTTCTGTTCTCTTCAGCCCAGAATGTGCTTCGAATGGCTAACTTCAATTATTATTTCAAAGACAAGCACAGAATAGATAAATGTGGTATATCAATACAAGGGAATATTATCTAGCCATAAAAAGGAATATAGTACTGGTTCTTACTACATAGATGAACCTTGAAAACATGCTATCTGGAAGAAGCCAGTCACAATGGCCACATGTTGCAAGATTCTACATATATAAAATGTCTGGATTAGGCAAGTTATAGAAACATAAAGTAGACTGGCGGTTGCCATTAGCTAGGGAAAGGCAGAATGGTGAGAAATTACTAATGTATAGGGTACAGGGTTTCTTTGTGAGGTGAGGAAAATGCCTTTGAGTTAAACAATGATGATGGCCACACAATACTGAATATACTAAAAAACCACTGAACTATGTATTTTTTTAAATGATGGTGGCTTAGATGAGAATACAGCCATGAAGGGGATGACGGATGGTCCGACACTGGATACATTTTGCATAGAGAGCTAACTGGACGTGCTGATAGAATGGTTGTGAAGTCAGAGAAAAAGGAATGTCACTGATGTGCCTCCAAGTTGGATGCAGGCAACCGAAGGCATGTGGTTGGTTTCAACTGAGATGGGACAAACATATTGAAGTGGAAAGGTTAGAAGCTCAAGTTTTGGGCAGACTGACTGATTCTGACTTTAAACTCTTGTGTTTTCCTATCTGTACCTAAAGTTAATCTAGACTTTGGTGAAACAGAACATATCATGCTCATTATTATAATGTGGAATATGATTTTTCTTAGTCTAAGGGATGTTCAAATTTAGAATTATTGATAGGGATAAACCTTTCAGAAGCAATTGGGCTGACAGACCAATTCAATTGAAAAAAAAAAAAAAACAACAGACAAAATAAAAACAAACAAAAAAAGCCAAGCATAAGCATCATCTTCTGCCAAGTATGGGTTAGGTATATGGTTCCTCCACAGGACACTGTGGTGATCTCTACCACAGATTACATTGATAACACTGCATTATCATTTACAATTTCTCTATATCTCTCACAATATGGAGGGCTCAGAAATGGCATCATGTCTTTAAACCTCCAGAGCACAGCACAGTGTGAATATAGCAAGTCTTTAGCAAATGTCTATAATGTATGATCCCAAGGCTCACCAGTAATATTCCATCTTTTTCATATAATTCCAAATTACTAAGTGGACAAAAAAGGAAAATAATTGAGCATGACAGTATTTCTTATGTGGGCCAAGAAACTGAAGGGAGGTATTAATGAGTAATAGTAAGAGCAGCAGTAGTAATTGCACTACTCCAAAAACTTTACATGAATTAGTTCATATAATTCCAATATAACCTGATTAAATAGGTACTATTATTACCCTCATTTTATAGATGAAGAAAGTGAGAACATACAGAGAGGTACAGTAATTTGCCTATGATTAGCCAGTACATATTAAAGGCAGAACTGAATTATAGACAGTCTGACTTCAGAGACCACCTTCTCAATCATTGTTTCATTAGCAGCATATTAGAAATGCAGCAGCAGCAAGACACTAGAAATGTCTTGACAGAGTTTCTAATTATGGGTATTTAAAAACTGTAGTTTAGAATTCAGCTTTTTGAAAATGAGTGTCAAACCACTATCAACACTTAAAATATTTTTATTGAAGTATAACTTACATACTTTGAAATGAACAGATGTTAAGTGTTCAGTTAATCAGTTTTGACAAATTCATACACCTGTATAATCCACCCTCTATGAGAATAAAGAATATTACTATCACCACAGAAAACTCCCTCATGCCCTGTCCTACTCAGTCCTTCTCCACCAAAAGCAAGAAGGAATCAGTTTTGAACACTGTAACCATAGATCAGTTAAGTTAATTCCAGAACTTACAATAAATGGAAAAAAACACTATGTATATTTTGGCTTCTTTCATCCACATAATGTTTTTGAGACAAATCTATAAAGTTGCATCATAGGCCATTTCTTTTTATTGCTTAGACCATACGTGAGGGCTAATATGAACAAAGATGCTATGAACATTATTACACAAGGCGTTTTGTAGACATGTGTTTTCATTCCTCTAAGATAATACCTAGGAACGAAGTTGCTGGGCTATATAGTGTAACAGTTTAAAGTTCGAAGAAATGGGCAAAGTGTTTCCCAAAGTGGTTACTCCCACCAGCAAAGTGTTAAAGAGTTCCAGTTGGTCCAAAGCCTTGCTAACATTTGGTATTGTAAATCATTTTCATTTTAGTCATTCTAGCGGAGGTAAAGTAGTATCTCATTATGGTTTAAATTGGGAATTCTCTGATGAAGAGTCAAACACTCTTTCATGTGAATATGGGCCTTATGTATGTATTCTTTATCAAGTAACTGTTTGACAGTCTGCGTAAAACTATCTTCCTTAGCAGACCTGGTATAAAAGCACTTTTAGGAATCCCTTTCTGATCCTGAAGAATCACCTAATGGAGTCTGGTCTAAGATTTGCTAAAGTTCACTCATCATTAATAACCAAACAACTACCATTTCGTGGTATACATTTTTTCTGCTTATCTTTTACATTCCTAAAGAAATCTGCTTGACATAGCCCCTAAAATAAATTAATATCACTTATGTTATTTGATCAAATAGAAAAAATATTTTTCTCTACTTTCATCTCTTTCATTGAGGTCTAACATAGCAATGAAATAACTATAACAAATACTATTCTTTTATGGCAATTGTGTTCTGAATATTAATTGAAACAAGTGGGACACTGGTTAGAGCGTAACCATTTTTGGTCTTGAAACATCCCACAATACTCGTTTAAGCCATACATAACTGCAGGTTTTGTAGCTTAAAATGTTCATACGTTGGTAATTTCATATGGTTCAATGAAATTTAACTACCTTTTACTATCTTGTAAGTAACTTACTAAGTCTTGCTGCTTCAACTTAAAACATAATTCTTTATACATCATTCAACTACTTCCTATCTATCTATCTCAACATCATTCAACTACTTCCTATCTATCTATCTCATATATATATTTATACTATGAATATTACAACAAATGGAAATGGAAATAGCTATTTAACAGAAGTTTTAGGACTGTGGTGATATCATGGCATTAAATTTTTAAAAAAACCTTAATTTTTAAAGAGACATTTTAGGGTCTCAGCAAAATTAAGAGGAATGTATAGAGATTTCCTGTATATGTCCTTCCACTATGCAGCTTCCCTCATTATCAACATGCCTTACTAAAGTAGTATGTTTGTTACAATTGATGAACCTACCTTGACATATAATTACCACCCAGAGTACATACTTCACATTAGGGTTCACTCTTAGTGTGGGACACTCTATGGGTTGGAATAAATATATACCAACAGGCTTCTATCATTACAATAGAGTCATACAAAGTAGTTTTATTGCTCTAAAAATCGTATGCTTCACTGATTCATCCCTTCCTCCCTCCCACCTAAACCCTGACAACCATTGGTCTTTTTACTTTCTCTAGTTTTGCCTTTTTCAGAATGTCATATACTTGAAATCATAGTTAATTTCAGATTGCCTTCTTTCCCTTATTAACATGATTTAAATTTCCTCCATGTCTTATTATGGCTTGATAGCTCATTTGTTTTAGAAAATATTCCATCATCTGGATATACCACAGTTTATCCATTCACCCAATGAAAGACATCTTGGCTGCTTTCAAGCTTTAGTAAGTATGAATAAGACTGCTATCAACATTCATGTGCAGGTTTCTGTATAGACGTAAGTCTTCAACAGCTTCAGGCAAATTCCAAGGAGTATGATTCGTGGATCATACGGTAATGTTTAATCTTGTAAGAAGCTACCAAACTGTCTTCCAAAGTGTCTGTGCCACTTTGCACTCCCACCAGCAATGGATCGAAGTTCCTATTGCTCCACAGCTTCACCAGCATTTCGAGGTGTCAATGTCAATTAGCTTTTAGCCATTCTAACAAGTTTCAAGGAATACTGTGCTGTTTTAATTTACATTTCCCTGATGACACATGATGTGGTGTATCTTTTCATGTGCTTACTCACTCATGTCTGTTAAGGTTTTTGACTCATTTTAAAATAAGGTTGTTTGTTTTCTTACCTGTTGAGCTTTAAGAGTTTCTTTTTATATGTTGAATAACAGTCCTCTACCAGATATGGCTTTTGTAAATGTTTTCTCCTATTCTGCGGCTTCTCTTTAAATTTGGCTGACATTATCTTTCACAGAGCAGAAAATTTTAATTTTAATGAAGTCCAGCATATTAATTCTTTCTTTAATGGACTGTGCCTTTGGTACTGTATCAAAAAGTTATTGCCAAACCTGAGGTCTTCTAGATTTTCTTCTATGTTATCTTCTTTGATTTTGCAGTTTTGTGTTTTACATGTAGGCCTGTGATTCATTTTGAGTTAATTTTTATAAACGGGGTAAAGGTCTGTGTCTATTTTTTTTTTTTGCATGTTGATGTGCAGTTGTTCCAGCACTATCTTTCCTCCACTGCCTTGGCTTTGCTCTTTTGTCAAAGATCAGTTGACTGTATGTGTGTGGGTCTATTTCAGGACTCCCTATTCTGTCTCATTGATCTACTTGTCTATTCTCTTGCCAGTTTCACACTGTCTTAATTACTGTAGCTCTATAGTAAGCCATGGACTCAGGTAGTGTCAGTTCTTCAACTTTGTTCTTTTTCAACAATGTGTTGGCTATTTTAAGTTTTTTGCCACAACATATACATTTTGGGGTCAGTTTGTTGATATTCACAAAATAGCTTGCTGGGATTTTGACTGGAATTGCATTGAACCTACATATTAAATTGAGAAGAACTGACATCTTGACAATATTAAGTATTCCTGCCCATGAACATGGAATATCTCTCCATCTCTAATTTTTCTTTGATTTCTTTCATCAGAGTTCTCTCTCTTTTTTTTTTTTTATATCATTTTCTTCATATAGATTTGTCTATATTTTCTTAGACTTACACCTAAGTAGTTTTAGGGGAGCTAATGTAAATGGTACTGTTTTTAATTTCATATTCCACCTGTTCACTGATAGCATGTAAGAAAATGACTGACATTTGTATATTAATCTTTTATCCTGCAACCCTGTTATAGTCACATATTAGTTCTAGGAGTTTTTTTGGTTGATTCAGATTGTCTAGATAGAAGATTGTATCATTTGCAAACAAAGAGTTTTATTTCTTCCTTCCCAATCTATGTATCTCTTATTTCCTTTTCTTGTCTTATTGTATTAGCTACAACTTCAGTATGATGTTGAAAAGGAATGGTAAAAGGAGATATCCTGGACTTGTTCCTGATTGTAGCGGGAAAACTGCAAGTTTCTCCCCATTAAATACGATGTTAGGTATAGGATTTTGGTTGATGTTCCTTCAAGTTAAGGAAGTTTCCTTCTCTTCCTAGTTAGCTGAGAGGTTTTATTTTTAATTATAAAAAGGGTATTGGATTTTATCGATTTTTTTCATCTACTGACATGATCATGTAGTATTTTCTTCTTTAGCTTGCTGATGTGTAAAAAGTGATTTTTGAATACTGAACCAGCCTTGTATGCCCAGAATAAATCCTACTTAGTCCTGGTGTATTATTCTTTTTATACATTGTTGGATTTAATTTGCTAATATTTTTTGAGAATTTCTGCATTTATGTTTATGAGAAATACTGGTCTATAATTTTTTTTCCTGTAATGTCTTTGTCTAATTTTGATACTATGGTAATACTGGCCTCATAGGAATTATTCTCTCTTCTTCTACCTTCCAAAAAAGAGTGAAGAGAAATGGTATAATTTCTTCCTTAAATGTTTGGTAGAATTTACTACTGAACCCATCTGGGCCTGATGCTCCCCATTTTAGAAGGTTAATTTTTGATCCAATTTCTTTAAAAGAGAGAGACTTGTTCGTACTGTCTATTTCTTCTGTTGTAAGTTTTAGCAGACTGTGTCTTTCATTTTCTTAGCTTGGCTAGAAGCTTATACATTTTACTGATCTGTTCAAAGAACCATCCTTTGCTTTGTATACTTTCAATGCTATAAATTTCCCTTTAGGCACTGCTTTAACTGCAAATTAACAACTGCAAATTTTGATAAGTTGCATATTCATTTTCATTTACTTCAAAATATTTTAAAATTTCCTTGAGATTTCTTTTTTGACCTATGTGTTATTTAAAAGTATACTGTTTAATCTACAATTATCTGGGGATTTTACAGTTATCTTTGTTATTGATTTTTAGTTTAACTTCATTGTAGACTAAGAACATACACTTTATGTTTCCAGGTATTCAATTTCCAGAAGATCAAATATGTAAAATCCTCTCTATTTTGGTGGATTCCCACTTTCAGAAAAAAATATTCCTTTTGATTTTTACACTGCAAAGTTCAGTGACATTTATAAATTTACCAATCACTAAGAAGGCTGACTTATGGCTTAAAAAAAAAATCCAGAATTCTAAAGAGGAGATCATTTTTGTTACATAATCTTCTTTTAAAAGTTAGGCAGAAACATGTTTCCAACACTAAAAGTTTCCAAGAAAATAAGTTTTATTTTAAAGAAATACTTTTAAACAAGAAAAGCAGCCATTTCATTTTACTAGTTAAAAAAATATATTCAGCAGTAAACAAAAACACCCAAGTCTAATCTATTAAATGAAAAGTCAAAATTCTATTTGCTCTACTTGCTCTTACCTACCTCAGTTTCTAAAGGTATTTCTTGCTAAAAAAGATTACTGCCTCCTTAAAAACTCTACTTAACACAAATCTGCAAGTTTAGAAAATGTTTCTGACAATATCTATCAGTCTTAAGACAATTATTTATTTCTCTGCAGTATAAAAAAGCAATGTTCTCAGTTCTGTAAGCTCAGTTCTACTTCCCCCGTAATTTGTATCCACGGATGCTAACTCAGTGGGTAACTTAGAAAGAAACACTCTTATATAAATTCATCCTTTAAATGTATAAAAATGGTTATACTTCCTTAAATTTCTGCTAGATCAAATATTTTGTTCATTCAGTATATTCTTTGCAGTTCTCTCTATAAAGAACTTACTATATTCATATTTTTCTTAAAGTCTGACATCCAAATCTAAATACTGTACTCCAGGAAGGATCTCATCTAGGCCAAGTGAGACAATGCCCTACATTATTTTGGGTACCTAATATACTTTAATGACAACTGAGATCTCAATTTGGGGGGAGAGGAAAGAATAACAACACAATATTTGTCACATGCAACCTTCACAAAAATGTGAGACCTATATGGAAAAAATAGTTAACTACATTTGTCAAAAGTAGTACTACTATGTCAAGTTAAAGATAACTGAAATGTCACGTCACAGAACATGTTACTTATAAGAAGCATAAGGATACTAAATTGAAAATCTGTTGAAACTATGGTACTTCCTCAGAAAATACATGTGTTACATACAACTACGGGACTCCTTGGGTCCTGAAGCTCACCTAGAGATCCCAGAGCTATACTATTCACTACCATACACCCCACAGCTCAGCACAGTACCTATTACACAAGGAAGTATGTAATGCAAATCTATTAGTTTAATGAAATAAGGACACTTAATGTGACAATCAGGTGTTTAGAATTTGGGTTTAATTACCTGAAATCAGAACCAATAAACCCAATGTTTCATTAATGATCCCAAATATCACTACATATTTGGGAAAAGCTGCCTGGCAAATCTGTGGATAGGAACATACATATTCACAGATGTTCTCTGAAAAGACAGAAAATAACCTGGCATCAACTCTCTAAAGAAATTTGTACTTGTTAATATGAGAATACTGTGCTTAAGTATTTTATATAATCATTTGCTTCTGAACATATGATTTTATGTTTATCATAAACAGAGTTTTATACACAGAAACAAGATTTTTTTTAAAAGGCAGAAGCACAGGAAATAAAACTTGGAAGAATAGTCAATGATGAGAAGGGGTAAAAGTAACATCAATGGAATTCTGTCCTTTTCTCTTTCTGCTGATAAATATTTCTTTTACGAAGACACTAAGTTTCTATCTTTGGGATTAGAAATGTTATAAAAAAAGCAAATAGTTAAAAAACCTGGGAGAAAAGGAACAAATTTTTATCAAGCATGTACTATGGTCCTCTGTATGATTTCTCTTGCAGTCCTCAGAACAACTTTACAAGAGAAGTACTATCATCCTCATTTTAGCAAAGAATATCAGAGAAAACAAGTAATCTGCCTACAAATAGTAAGCAAAGGATCCCAGATTCAAATAGTTATTAACTCTAAAATCTATGCTCTTTCTTTCACTTTGGGGTATAATCTACTTAACAGTGTACATTAGAAGTTTTTTAAGAGTATTATCACTGATCAATAGAACAATCATAATAATTATTTTCTGCCATACTTTCTTCATCTACAAAGCAGGAGAGAGTATGTCTTAAACAACTACAACCACAAAACAAAGAAGTGGTGGTAAAACATGAACAGAACCTCATTCAATGTATGTATTCACAGGGAGAGATGATGAGTATATTTTATTTCAGGACTACTTTGTTTATCTTCATTTAGTAAATGAACTACATGGAAAACCATATTATATTACAACTAAAGGATGCTTATAAAACAATCTTCCATGAGCTCATTCAATGTTTATTCTTAGGGAATGAAAGTTGAGCTTCCTTGACCCAAACAAGATATTCTAAATTCCTACAGATTATCTCTTCAAAACATTAATAAATGACCACTAAAAAAAATCTAAAATTCAAAATGAGCAAAAACAAAGATGAATTAAAGTAAAGAGTTTTTCTTAAGCCAGTGGTTATATATCCATTCGTTCTCCCTACTCTAGTTATAGATCCCATTATTTTCAAAATTAATATAAATTGCAGGAATTAAGGAAATAAATCTAAATAATTAATTTGCAAAAATAGAAAACTAAGACACAAAGAATCTGAATAACAGTTCCAGAGTCACTTATCAATTAAAAAAAGTTTTATTTCAGCGTTTTACATTAAATATTTCTGTTCAAATACATTTATCAATACAAATATAAGAAAACAAGATTTTCCAAAAAAGACTAGGGGAAAAAAGCACAATGTTCCTCAGATTTCTTCAGAACCTCAGTGAAGAAATGTATTCATAGGAAAAATCTGAAATATATTGAACTATCAGATGAATCAGCCAGATTAATTAGGAATAAACAGATAGTGTCTAATAGAAAACTATAGTTAAATAAAAATTAAATAATGCTTTTCTTATATCTCTTTCTAATGATGAGTTTCTTTGTGCGTATCACTCATGCATTATTATTTTTCAGATCCAGCTTTCCAAAGTACAAGGTATATGTTCTGATATGGATAATATTGCTAAATATATTTATTTGACAAATAATTGGGTGCCTACTATGGGTATTGTGCTGGGTATCAGCGTAGGTCCTATAAATTCCCCAACCCCACAAAAATAAAAGGATCACCAAGCCTCAGAGATTGTATTTAGTAGAGAAGTGATCAAAGTAAGAAACATGCAAATAAACATTAAAAATTCCAATAAAAGATACCTGACAATGCATTTCCATGAAGAGCCATCTTGATCATCTTGTTCTTCTATGTACATTCTGACATTGTGATCTTGATCCAACTGGTACCAGTACATGAGGCCGTCTTTGTCTCGGCCAATAGGCTGGAGACGCATGGTATCAGCATCCTCCTCATTGATAATATTCTTGAATTTGAGATTGTCATCAAACTGACATTCGCAGAGGTACTGTAAAATAATAAAAAACATGGCTTCAAACACGCCCTGAATGTTTCTCCATCACAATGAATGTGACATGTTCAACCATGTAACTGATTCAGGGACAGAAGGAGAAAGAACACATGTGGTTTAACCATCTATCCATCTTTTACTTTCCTCCCCACCTTTTATGCAACTTATTTACAATAACCAATTTTAAAAGATAAAACTTTGAAGTTAACATTTAATTTTACGATTACATAAATTTACAGGTTTAACATAACCAATGATACAAAAATAAATTTATATTTCAAAAGCACTGAGTCTATTTGTACTAAAGTCTCCCAAATTGCCTCATTGTACAAAATTTTCAATGATCTTTTTCTCTTAAAGCTTTTAGATGAAATTTATTCTTCAAATGGCTATCTGTTTTTGAAATCTTGAGACAAAAGCAGTTTTTAAGGAAGGCAGTCTCACTGATAACTGCTTCTGGAAAATTCTCTTAAAAAAGATACTCACATGACTAAGTTGGAAGAACTGAGTAACATTTTGTTAATCATTTTTGTATCTGACTAGGGTATAAAGTCAGATTTCTTCCCTGAACCTCTCTACCCAGTAGATAATACATGAAGTTTCAACCATAGCCTCTTCACCTTTGCCTGTTGTTTCTAGCCTGGTAGATTCTTTTCTATATAAAGGTATTTTTCCCTTCATTATGCTGACTCTCTTGCTAATAATTAGGGTCAACACCCTGAAGTGGGCAGGGAGAGACAGGGAAACTCAGAACTTGAAAATAAATTAAGTCTACTTTGAGATGACCTAAATATTTTAATTAAGCAGGTCAGGTTATGTGAGACTTTGATTAAAAACATAATGGCATGTCTCTAGTTATCTGGAAAACTAATGATCAAATTACTAATTTAGTAAATCAGTAAAAGATTAACCACAGTTTACAGTATTTGTTAGAAATGATTGTGAAGGCTGCAAGCAATGAATAAAATTAATTTGGTGTAATTGTTTCCCATTCTACTATTGTCCCTACAAGCAAGTTCAATAACCTAGATACACTTATGTATTGAAAAACAACCCAAAACAGTAATTTAAAGAACAGTTTTGCCATCAAAACAGAAAAACAAAACAAAAAAGACAAAGAAAATCTATTGTTCTTTTCTACTAACAATAAAAATTTCTACTTTCCAATTCCCAACCAGAAGGAATCAAAAGTGAAATTTTTAATTAAAACAGCTGTAAAAATAATAAATTTTTTTACCTTTAAGAGTGCTAGCTTGCATTCAACACTCATTTCAAGATAGCCTTTCTTCTCCATCTCCCATGCCCAGGTGCTATTAAACTCTTGACATATCTGTCAGAGAAAGTTAAAGTCTTAATATTTACCAGCATATTTTTAATCAAGTAACTCTCCAACTCAATATCCTCCTAATTAGGGGTAAAGGTTCCACGGCTTAGCATTTGAGACCTTTTATAATATGGCATTAACTTAAATTTCTATGCTTCTCTCCCTAAAAACATTTCAGGCAAACTAGAGATACTTTAGCAGGCTGAGGAAAAAAGATCTGGGTAACCACTCTACTCAATAATGAAGGACAAAAAGAGGGTGGTGGCCCAATTCCTGGGAATCCCCACCTGCTCCCCAAAGTAGGTAGAATAATCCTCCCACTTGCTGGCATATAAAAAAATTAACAACTCCATACCTTGAAGTTGCTCTCTCTTTTGCCTTCTCAGAGGGCCTATACTCTGTCTGGAGTGTGCATCTACTTTTACTTTAACCACTCCCCTTCCCCCAAGCCTCGTGGCTTCTCTGGCCTTCTGAGATGGCCTACCCACCTGTCTATGGAGTGTGCATCTCTCTGAATAAATCTGCTTTTACTCAACTATGGCTCACTCTTGAATTCTTTCCTGTGTGAAGCCAAGGACCTTCACTTGGCAGGGTTGCCTCCCAGGGACTCAACAGAGACCTGGGACACGGCCCTCCTCATGCCCCACGTTCATTTTTTTTCCTGTATTATAAGGATCCACACTTTGGTGGGCTTCCCAATTTAGGGCTCCCTCCATTCACTAACAGAAGCTGGCTAGACTTGGCCCATGGGCCATAATTTGCCTAGAGGACCAGAAACTGGTTGTGTTTATCAGAGACTTTCTATGATAGTTATTCTTGGCCCCTTAAAGCAAGGAGATCCTTAGAAGATTGGTAATTCATTGATTCTAACCAAGCAGCCTTATATAATTATAATTTAGTTTTGCATGCAATTCCTCTTTAGAGAATGTCCCAATAACCAAAACATTCATATTTATCACCATAAATTATAATCCCATAATACTGGTTTTATGTTTGATTCTCTTTAAATCTGATTAATGACAGGCTATGTCTTTTTGCGTCCCCCTGCATGGTTCCTAAGGTCAGCCTTTCTGATATATACACAAAATTAATGTTCTGTGCCTGCAAGGCTGAATGTCATTTAGGTTGGGAGTGAGACAGGATGGAAGAGGGCAGGGCAGAGCCATTCAAGGAATGACAGCAGTTAACACCAAAATGGTGGAAGATTCAACTCCCAGCTGGCTAGCAGACCCTGAGCTTCAGTATATGTTCATTGTAACATTAGCGTGATAAGTAACATGCCTGCAGGTGCCATGACAGTCCCAAGCTAACCACAAAAGAGGAGGCTGTGGCCCTATTCCTGGGAATCCCAACCCTTCCCCAGGGTAGCTGGAATGGTCTCACCTGTAGGCCTGTGAAGCTACTGAGCCCATAAAAACTGGCAACAAGGCGTCTCTCACTCTCTCCTCTTTGGAGACGGCCTGCACTCCTGCACTCTGTCTAAGAAGTGTGTATCTACTTTAATCTGAGCACCAAATCCCCACACCTTGTGGCCTTTCTCTTGTCTTCTGAAACAGCCTACACTCTATGCAGAATGTATCTTTCTAAACAAATCTGCCTTTACTCAACTGTGGCTCGCTCTTGGATTCTTTCCTGTCCAAAGCCAAGGACCCACACTTCGCAGGGCATGTCCCAGGGGCTCAACTGAGGTGTGGGACATGGCCCTCCTCATGCCCTACACCAGATTTTCCTGCATCAACAGGACTCTTGGCTACCTGCCTGCTGCCATTTCAATAATCCCTGTCTATTCTTCCTAACTTCTACACACAGGAAAACAAGGTTGAATGTGGAAAATGTTGGGGGAGTGCATTTAAAAGTTTAAATCAACTCAATATTTATAAGAAAGGTGGTTTCACATGCCTAAACAGCAAATACATGGAATTTACCTCAGTGAGATCATTAACCTATTAATCTTAGACTCACAGACAACGAAAGTAGCAATAATCCTCTTTTCGGCAAGTCAGAATATGAGATATTAAAAAGGAAGGAGGGTGGAGAAGAACTGTGAAAACTTACCATGAACATCCAAATGCCTGCACTAAAAGACTAGAACAAACTCTAGCATGGCTTTTGTCAGTCTAAGGGCATGTCCCCGGGACAAGCCTACTCCCCTACCACCTGCCCCCTTGCTGTCTAGAAAACTCAAGTTTGCCAAAAGACTTTGTTCCAGCCAATACCTAATCTACATCCCTGACCTCCCATTCCCATTTATTTTTAAAACAAACAAACAAAAAACCCCTTACAATTGTAAATCTTTTTTCTGTCCCTTTGAGATGTATATGTACCTCCTGCAAAACAGGAGTGTCCTTCTCAAGGACCTGAAAGCTATCTCTTTTACATGTAATCATCACGCCTCCCAGATTGTGGGAGGATAGAAGTCTAATAACTTCCATAGTTAGCAGGCACAGAAGGCCTAATCAAGTTGACTATGACCAACTCTCATACCTGCTTTTTGTAATGTTTCATTTCCCTAACACTGCTCAATCCCCATCCCCCCCCCAATACTCTCCCCCAACTCCTCCATTGTCCCTTTAAAACATCAGTCACCTCTGGGCAAATTAAAATGGAGCTCAAGCTCCATCGACTACCACAGCAGTTACTAAATAAAATCTGTCTTTAACTTTAAAATCTGTGCTTTAACTACCGTCTGGCTTTGTCTGTCTTTGATAGGGGAGTCCCTGAATATCACTTAGATGGAAATCTTTACTCTAAAACAGAAATGTGAATTTTTAAAAAATTCATTTATCCAGCGACTCTACAGATTCATTTATGCAGGGATTCCACAGTACCTGTTCTATGGCAGGAACTAGTCAAGGAGCTGGAATACCATGAAGAAAGCAAATGACCTACCATCATGGAGCTTATAGTCTAGGAGGTAGTCAAACAGGTAAAAATAAGAAAATCAAGTGAAGACAAAGGCTCTGTTGAAAATAAAACAGCACTGTGATAGAGAAAAGTTTGAGTGCTACTCTGGATTGGGTGCTCAGGAGAAGCTTCATTAAAAGGTTGACATTTGACATAAAGTTGAGACATAACTGATAAAACAGAAATCAGCCACAAGAAGACATGCAGTAGGAATGTTCCAGGCAGAAAAACAAGCCAGCACAAAGGCCTTACGATGCGGCATATTATAAAAACAGAAAACAGATCAGTGTAAATAAAGTAGGATAAGGGAGAAAGTAGCAGAAGATGAAGAGGTAATAACCAACGGCCAAATTATGTAGGCCAGGGTAAGAAATTAAGATTTAATTTCAAATATGATGGGAGGATTTTAAATGGCGGAATAACTAGATCTGATTTACATTTCAAAGATGGTTGCCGTGTGGAAAATAAATTGCAGAGAGGAAAGAATGGAAACTAAGAAATCAAATTTATGGCAAGAGATGATGATGACATGCAGGGACTATGGTGGTAGTAGTGGGAACAAAAATAAATAGCTGTATTTTGGAGGTAGAATCAAGACTTTTGAAAGAACAGATGTGAAAGGAAGAAAAAAGGTGGAAAGAAAGACTAAAGGTGACATCTAAGTTCCTTGGTTTGAACAAATCGAAGGAGAAAAGTTCTTCCAATGGAAGTATAAAGGAATACTCGAGATAAGCAAGATCTGTTTTGTACCTAATGAGTTTGAGGTATGTATTAGACATCTAAGAAATGTCTTGGTCAAAGTTAGTCCCTGAGCTGAATCTTGAAGCTTTTGAATCCTGATTCAGAGTGTGAAGGAAAAGCCGGGCTGGTCTAACAAGATAACTCACAAGTCTAGGAATATGAAGGAGAGGCTGGGCTGGGCTAACAAGGTAACTCACAAATCTAAGTATCGGAATACTGATCTGAGTTCTGCTGGACTAACTCGTAAATCTAAGTTAATTAGTGTTGGTTTGCTGTTCATGTTTTTTGCTAGCCAGCTAGACTTTCAAAGAGATATATCTGGCTTTGGAATGTTGGTTTGCTGCCTTCCCGCCTCCACTTTTGTGATAATGATGCTGCTAAAGCTGTTCCATGCCTATTGGCCGAATACCCCAAGCTTGTACTTTACCCTATAAAACCTCATGCGCATGTCTTGGAGGTGCTCAGAGCTTCGGAGCAGAAGCCCCTCTGAGCCTGCCGGCGTAATACATCTGAGTACTCCAACCCTCCGAGTGGCGCTTATTTCTTGGTTAGCCTGTCGTTTCCGTAACAAGAGATCATTCCACTGGATCATATGCAGTCTTAAACTTTTTCAAATCTGAGTCAGGAAGAATTTTGTGGCTGATCTCTGAGAGGTCAAGGGCTATATCTACTCATCTTCGTATGCCTAGCTTGTGACAAAGTATAAGACACACAGCAGGTACAAAACAAATTATCTGATGAATAAATAAAAGACACAAAAATAGTATTTCTACCCTAATTTTAAAAATTATTATTTTAAGTTAACCACCAATAATGTCTGTAGCCAACACAACACATCTTAAAAGAACATTACGGGGGGAGGGCATAATTCAGTCATATAGTATAGTACATAGCTAGCATGCATGAGGTCCTGGGTTCAAGTCCCAGTACCTCCATTTAAACAAACAAACAAACAAACAAACCTAGTTACCTACCCCAAGGGAAAAAGTGGTAATAAGATTTTTAAAATAAAGGAAAAAAGAAGAACATTACAAATTCTTACTAGAATAGTAACAGATAACATTTATTGCGTATTTACCACATGCCAAAGTACTATACTCATCGCTTTAAAACATTAACTCAATTCATTCTGACAAGCCTTAGGTGGGTATGCTATTAACTTCAGGAGGTTAATGTGTTAGCCAAGAAATGAGAGAAAAAGGAATTAGTACCTCTAGTGATTTATGGTGAAATCAGTATATATTTAAGACACCAACTAAGCTATGGACAAAGGCTACACTGAGAATTCCAAATTATCTAGCTCCATTATTTACATGCAAATTACACCTTACAAAGTCTCCCAGACCTAATATTTAAATATGTCCAACTGTTTCATATATAGTATTCTTTCTGAAGGATTAAACCAAACAGTTACGGAGCACATTAAGTACTGGGAAGAAAAGATGAATTAACAGACAGTCTCTGCTCTAACAAGTTCAGAATTCAGAGAGACAGTCATGTAAACAATTACAGGGGGGAGAAAGCAGTCAGTGAGTCATCTACAAACTGAGTAATTGATATATCTATGAACTACAATGAAAATACAGAGGAGAGAAACCCTAATTCAGCCAATGTTGAAGGGAGATCACAGAAGTTATTATTCAAGTTGTGACACTTAGCTAGGACCTAAAGGATAAATGAGGTTTTACCAGACAAGGAGGTAAATAAAGAGCATTTCAAGAATCAGAACAGAACATGAAAACCAATGGAGATGTGAGTATGATGGTATATTCTGTCAACATGAAGGCGAAAAGAGGAGCTCTTTATGATGAATCCCTAGAGACCGAAATCATGAGTGCAGGGGGTTGGGAGTGGGCAGGCAAGGCTGGGAAAGTAGGCCATGGCTTGTAAATATGAGAACTCAACAAGCATTCAAAAGTACTGATTAAAAATAGTTCTGTTGCACTGTGCAAGACAGACAGGAGGATAGATTCTGAGGTCAAGGAGACCCACTGAAGCCTGTTTTGCAATAATTCAAGGGAAAGGTAATGAAGCTTGAACTAAGCTTGGCAGAAGATACTCAAGAGAGGGCAGATTCAGATTGCTAGTGCACATAACTTACAAAAGCAGTAACAAGCTTTATGTTTAATATATGGTTTTACTATTTACAATGGAATTTTCACATATATTATTTCACTTGGTGTGGATGTTCTCCATCCACCATCCAGTGAAACTAAGGTTTTTGAAAGCATAAACAAAGTCTGACTCATCTTTCTATTTCCTATAGGAAATAACAAGTACAGGGCCTTGCTGATAGTGGACACTCAATATTTACTGTATCAATGTTCTTTGGTACAACTACTGAGTTAACTATTATGACAAGCTATCTGGGAACACTGTCTATAAGAATGCATTAAGAGTTATATAGAATGGTGGGGGAGGATATAGATCAGTAGTAGAATGCATGCTTAGCAAGCACAAGGTCCTAGGTTCAATCCCCACTACCTCTGTTAAAAAAATAAAAATAGACAGTTATATACAGAAAATATTTCAATGGCAAGATTTCTCAAGCAACATAGTTTTGAAAATTAAAAGAATACCAAAACCCCAACAACTGACCCGAGCACAGGCATGTATTAATTAATTAGTTCATTTCACACACACTTTATCAGGACTTTCTTGTATGCCAGACACCGTCCTTGACACTACAATTCCTGCTAAAAGAGCTCTTAGTGGGAAAGGCAGCTGGAATCTCAGTTAACCTATACATTTTTACTTATGTCAAAAACGTAAGAAGCTACTCTCAAAAGTAGCCTATTCTGAAGTTCTACTTAAGGAAAAGGTGCCTTGCAAGTATCTGACATAAGTTCAACAAGAAAAATAAAATCTCTATCATAGCAATTTTCTAGTCATAGGTAAGAGTAACCATATACCTGAAATATACCTAAATGGAAAGAGTGATTAGTAAGTACCTCTTTCTAAGAAATCTACTTTATATTGGTAATTTAAATAGAAAGGGAAATAAGGCTTTAGTATCAAATAGATTGAGATTCAAATGCAGGCTCTAACAGCAGGGTCATCTTGTTGAGGTCAATCACCTTTCTGAATTTCAGGATCTTCATTCGTAAAATGGAGGTTTTTGCTGCTAATAAAAGAGATGAGATAAGGAAGATGCCTATCAGATACTCTCTGTGCCATAGCTAACTTAATATAAATGGAAACCTGAAAATAGTTCTAAAAAGTCACCGCCAGAACCAATTGGAACACAAGTAGAAAATACAAGGAATTAAGAGCTGCTAGGCTAAGAAGGAGGTATGTGTTCTTCAAGTTATACATAAATATTGTTTCATGACACTTTTGTTTCAGATACATAAAAAAGTCTAAGATTTAAATAAAATTGTTAGTGATGAATTTGTTTTAATTTTCCATTATTACTTTCTAGGTAATTAACCCTATATTATACCAAATGGCTTGCTTTGTTGTACTCTGTATCCAATATGATAGTGAATACAATGGTTACTGCCAGACCTAGAGAAAATTCCCTGACTGTTGGATTTAAAAAAATTTTATTGTGGATTTATATCTATAGACACAGGTTTATATATAAATAAACATAAAATCTGCCATTTTAACCATTAAGTATATAATTCAGTGGCATTAATCACATTCACAGTGTTGTAAACCTATTACCACTTTTTTATTTTCGTAAGTTTTTGTTTCTTGTTTTTTTTTTTCAGTCCAAACAGAAACTCTTTAACCTTTAAGCAGTAACTCCCCATTCTTCTCCCACCCTGCAGCACCTGGTAACCTCTAATCTACTTTCTGTCTCTATGAATTTGCCTATTCTAGATAGTTCATATAAGTGGAATCATCCAGTATTTGTCTGGCTCCTTTTACCTTGCATAATGTTTTCAAGGATGGCCCATGTTGTAGCACATACAAAAAACTTTCCTTTTCGGGATGAAAAATATTCCATTGTATAAATATATCATATTTTGTTTATCTATTCATCTACTGATGAACACTTGTGTAGTTTCAACCTTTTGGTTATTATGAATTATGCTGTAATAAACATTGGCATACAAGTATCTGTTTGAGTCTGTTCTCAATTCTTTTGACTACATAGCTAGGAGTAGAATTGATGGGTCATATGGCAATTCTAAATTTAGCTTTTTGAGGAAATGCCAAACTGTTTTCCACAACAGCTGTACCATTTTGTATTCCCATCAGAGTTTCACTATTTCCACAACCTCACCAATACTTACTACTGTCCTTTTTTTTTTTTAAGTCATCCTAGTAGGATAAAGTGATATCTCACTCTGGTTCTGATTTGCATTTCCCCAATGAGTTAAAGATGTTGAGCATCTCTTCATGTGCTAATTATAAATCTTTGTATATCTTTGGAGAAATGTCTACTCAAATCTTTTGCTCATTTTTAAACTGGGTTGGTCTTTTTGTTGAGTTTTAGGAGTCCCTTATACAGTTGAGGTATCAAGTTTTTATGTCATATAATTTGCAAATATTTTCTTCCATTCTGAAGGTTATCTTTTCACTTTCTTTATAATGCCATTTGATGCACAAGTTTTTAATTTACGTATTTTTTTTCATGTTGCTCACATGCTTTTGGTGTCAGATCTACTGCTAATTCTAAAGTCATAAAGATTCATCTCTATGTTTTATTCTATGAGGTTTATAGTTTCAACTTTTATTTACGTTGTTAATCCCTTTTGACTTAATTTTTGCATATGGTTTCGCATAGGGTGTCTACTGCATTTTGCAAGTTGTTAAATCTCAACAAATATCTATTTCATACTATAGGCAATAGTCAAAAGAAGTTTCAAAAATACTACAGTAAGTGCTTGAGGGGAGGGAAATAGCTCAGTGGTAGAGTGCATACTTAGAATGCACAAGGTTTTGGGTTCAATCCCCAGCACTTCTCTTAAAAAAAGGTCACAATAAGTTCTCAATAAATCTTATATACGCCATTCTTCTCTCATTTTCAGCTCAGACAAGAATCAAGACACATACACATCATTAACATAATTATATTTTTAATGGATTCCTGAAGCTTTTTATACTTAGGAAACTGTAGAATTTATTTTTACTCCCCAGGTTTATCTCCTTAGTAGCTAAAGCAATAAGAAATAACTTTAAATGGCTATTTTTATGTAACTTCTTTCAAAACACACTGATATTGGGGGGGAGGGTATCGCTCAGTGGTAGAGTGCGTGCCTAGCATGCTTGCGGTCCTGGGTTCAATCCCCAGTACCGCCATTAAAATAATAATAAATAAATAAACCTGATTCTCCCCCAAATAAAAACCACACTGATACTAGAGTTACATGTATGCTTACATGTATGGCTATGAAGAAACAGTACTCCTGAGTATATAACTGAGAAGTTTTGACAAACACAAGTATGTACACTTGGAAAAAAAAAAAACCTGTAGAGAAGCGGGTTTCTGAAATCTACTCAAGGGCACTCTTGCCACAGGAGATCTCCCAGCCATAATTAAGGCATTACTATTTCCTTCTATCTGGAAAAGCCTTCAGGTGTATTATCATCATAAAACATTCACTGGATCACCTAAAGTTCAGTAGAAAAGTCAAGAAAATGCATCCCAACATTTCTACAACCACAAATACAAAAATTCGGCCCAAGTTGCTGTCAGTTTCCAAAGGAATGCCAGCCACAGAAAAGAAAAAAAGTAAAATTTCTGTCATTTCTCTGATAATTTATTATTAACATTTAAACATTTCCTGAGTTTCAACTATTTGATAAATACTGTGTTGACAGCATTCACATATAATCCCATGATCAAAAAAGAAAATTAAAGAATTTAAGTAACTAAACTGGCACACCTAGTATTTAGCAGAGTTCAGGTTTTTTTCCATTAGAAATCCAGTGCTCTTTCTACACCACCACATGCAATTCATTTATAAGGGTAAATTACGGCTGCTTACACATTACTACAGGTAAATAGTACTCTTTAAGGAACATTTTACAAAGTTAAAAGTACGTGAAAATGCTTCCCAATATATAAAATATTAAGTATTCATTCTGTGGCATCAGACAACCTATGTTCAAGCCCTGCTTCAGCACCTACTATTGATGTGACCTTGGGAGTTATTTAATTCTCCATGATCTGGGTTGTATTGTACATTAAATGATAATGTATGTAAAATAGCATAGGATCTAGAATATAGTAAGTTCTCAAATATTAGCTCTTACTATTATTATTACATAAGTTTTGGAGCAACTGAAACCTTCATAAACTGCTGATGGAAAAGTTTAAAACAGTACAAGCAGCTATGGAAAACAGCTTGGCAGTTCCTCAAAAAATTACCATATGACCCAGTAATTACACTCCTACATATATACAGAAGACAAATGAAAATATATAGCCAAACAAAAACCTGTATACCAACAGTCATAGCAGCATTATTGCTAATAGCCAAAAAGTGAAAAAAATCTAAATATTATCAATTGATGATGGATAACTAAAATGTAGTATTGTCCCTACAGTAGGACAGTGTTTGGCTATAAAAAGGAATGGAATACTGATACATGTTATAATACCTTGAAATCATTACGGTAAGTGAAAGAAGTCAAACACAAAAGGCCACATATTTTACGAGTTCATTTATAAGAAATGTTCAGAAAAGGCAAATCCATAGAGGCAGAAAGTAGGTTGGTGGCTGCCTGGGGATTTGGACAGGGAGGGGTTGTGACTGGGACTGATTGCTAATGGCTACAGTTTCTTTTTGGGGTGATGGAAATGCTCTGGAATTAGATAGTGGCTATGGTTGTACGACATAGTGAATATACTAAAATTCAATTAATACATTTTAATACAGCAAATTTTATGTTGTATGAATTATATCTCAATTAAAAAAGAGAAATTAGTATTAACAAGGCAAATAAAAATGAAAGATAACCATCTTAGTTTACTTTTGAAAAATAAACACAGCAATAGAGAAGTATCTAACCCTTGTCAAAATATGTCCAAAGTAACAAACGACAAAAGATGAGCCCTTTGACTTGCTAACAGATGACAAGCATTCTAAAGAGTAAAAGCAATGGGCCACACTGATATTGCCATTTAGATTAAGGGGAACTAGTGCCAAACTTATTCACTTTCCAAAGAGTTTTAAACTTGTTACTAGGGGCCAAGGGAGAGAGAGAGTACCCTTTATCTTCCTTTTACTTAAAAAAAAATTATTTTTTAAGCTTTTTTTTTTTTGGAGTGGGCGGGATAATTAGGTTTAACTTTTTTTTTTTTAATGGAGGTACTGGGGATTGAACCCAGGACCTCATGCATACTAAGCATGCACTCTACCACTGTGCTATACCCTCCCCACTTCCTTTTACTTCTGAGGGATGAATGAGGTCATTTTCCGTTGAGTGGTGGAGAAACATCCCTAAAGAGATACATTAGGTTATTTTCTACTGAATGTCATTATACAAGTATTTAGCACCAGAAAATACTCTTTGCTTATTCTAAGAAGCGTATTTACTTCTGTATTTTAACATTTCTTAAAATAAAGAGCATTTTAAAATCAATGAATATATTCAGTGTGACAGTATTTTTTTTGTTGTTTGAAAAACTATCTCTAAATCATTGGTATGGCATGCTAGGAAGAAATCACAAAATCGAAGAAAACCGTAATAATAAATTACCATCTGTCTCCTAGAAGTAATTCTGAGGTTAAAGGAAATCAATTCGTTTAAAGAATAATTTATTAAAAATTAGCTTTCTCGTTATTTTTCAATGCATTTATATTGTTGCCTTAGGGCAGTAGGCAGGGCAGTAGGAAAACAGGCAGATTTGTTGAAGGCAGATATCTGTTTATTGACATGGCAGTACTCAGTGCCCAAGGTAAGGTGTCTGAAATTGTTCACATGTTATCTAAAGTCATTAACAACCACAGGAAATAATGGAATTTCATGGAAGCATGAGAGTTAACTGGCAGAGAAATTCGTGACTCATCAAATTAAAGGAATGTGAAGCTCAATAAAGCCAAGGCCTACCCAACTAAACAAGGAGTTATTAACAGGTCTTTGCAGAACTGATAGTTTAAATTTCCACTCATTGGGGTTTTTTATTTGTACAAGGGTAATTCCACCTTAAAATTAGAGGCTCCGGATCAAGACGGCAGAATAGAAGGACATGGAGCTCATTTCCTCCCACAAATACATCAAAAATACATCTATAAATGAAACAATTCTCACCGAATACCTGCTGAACACTGGAAGAAGAGCTCATACAACCAAAGATTTAAAAAAGATCAGCACGTTGTAACCGGGTAAGACTAAAGAAAGAAAAAAAAAAGGAATCGGGATGGGACCTGCGCCCCTGGGAAAGGTTCCCTCACCCTGGGAACCCCTTTCAAAGGCGGAGATCAGCTGGGACAGAAAAGGAGCTCCACAGGCTTAGAGGTAAGTGCAGGAAGCAGACTGTGGCAAGGAGGACAGAGAAAGACCCGCACAGAGGGTCCTGGCCACATCCCTGCATTCCCCAGCCGGAGACAGGTGTCTACTGGTGTGTGCTGGATGGCTGCTGAAACCTGAGCTTTAGTGGACAGATCCAGGGAAAGTACTGGGGTTGGCTGTGCAGAGACAGCCTGAAGGGGCTGAAGTGTGGTCCTAGCCACAACCAGAGGTATGTACAGGAAGGAGTCTGGGTCCGCGCCACTGAAGCTTCACTTCACAGTTCACTTGCACAGGAAGGAAGCAGCCTCATTCTCCATGGCCTCATACAGGGTGCAGCCCCAACTCTACGAGCTCTGGGAGTGTTCAAGAACCCGAGGGTTACCCACATAGGCAGGCAGAGCTGAAATGCGAGCCCATCCACAGGGGTCACGTGACTTGGGAAGCACAGCTGAAATCTGAGCAGTGTCTCAGAGGCTATTTGATCTGCAGATTTCAGCCACTGCCAGCGGCTCAGTGCCTGCAGGATATCCGAGCAGATTATTGGTGCTCCTGTGGCTGGGACAGGTCCTGAGGGCTTTGTGAGCACATGCATGCAGAGGTGGGGCCAGGATCTGGGCTGATTCCTTAGCCCCCACAGCGGGTCCAGGTGCACGACTATGGTGTTCCTGGTGTATAGCACCTGAGGGACACGTGGGCTCATTGCCTGCATTTCCTTGGTTAATGTGGGGCCAAGGGCAGTGCAAACAACAGTTTACTTTGTGAACCCACACAATGGGTGACAAGCAACACAACAGAGCATACAGTTTCTTTTTGGGGTGATGGAAATGTTCTGGAATTAGACAGTGGTTATGGTTGTACAACATACTGAATAAACTAAAATAGCTCCTGCAGAGGAATGAATACTCAGTGGCTCCTCTCCCAGCAGAAACACTATTTCTGTCTACCTCACACTGCAGTTCAAACATGGATCTGGTGACATCTACCCAAACAAACAACAGCAGACCCTGCTCCTGAAAGGACTATAACTACCACAGAACAAAGAGGAGACCCCACTCAACATCCAGTGCAGGCTCTGGTCACTACAACAGAAAACACACCCTTATCAAGGCCAACACACACCGAGGAAAGACTTAGCAGATATCCATTCTAAAAACAGCCCTCTCAATGAAAATATTAGACTCACACAGGTTACACAAGTACACTCCCACGTAAAAACAACCCTTCAAGAACACAGGAGGTAACTGTTTCTCCTAAACTCAGAGTCAGAGAAATGAAAGTAAAATGAAGCAGAGGAATCACTCTGAAGATCAAGAGAATTCCCTGGAAAGAACAAGCAATCAAACAGACCTCTCCAGTCTACTAGAACCCAAGTTCAAAAAGGAAGTAATAAAAATACTGAAGGAATTAAGAAAGTTTATTGATAGAAATGCAGATTATTGTAAAAAGGAACTAGAAACTATAAAAAGGAGTAAATTAAAATTTAAAAACTCATTTGCCAAAACAAAAGATGAGGTAAAGGCAATAAACAGCAAACTGGATAATGCAGAAGAATGAATAAGTTATCTGGGAGATAGAATAATGGAAATCACGAAGGAAGGAAGGAAAAGGAAGGAAGGAAGGATCTACACAAGATCTATGGGATAATATAAAGCACCCTAATCTACATATAATAAGGATCCTAGAAGAAGAGAAAAGGGGATTGGAAATGTATTTAAAGAAATTATGGCTGAAAACTTTCCAACCCTAAAAAAGGAAAGATATCTAGGTACAGAAAGCACAGAGGTCTCTAACAAGATGAACAGACCCATACCAAGACATATTATAATTAAAATGGCAAAAGTTAAATATAAAGAGAGGATTCTAAAGGCAGCAAGAGAAAAACAAAGAGTTAATTACAAGGGAACCCCCATAAAGGTTACCAGCCGATGAGAGAAATACTGCAGACCAGGAGGGATTGGCAT